>NW_022681473.1:93792998-95093498 GCF_009764315.1 Trachypithecus francoisi
GAGAGGGGTGTCCGCCATTGCTGAGGCTTGAGTAGGTAAACAAAGTGGCTGGGAAGCTTGAAATGAGCAGAGCCCACCACAGCTCAGCAAGGCCTACTGCCTCTATAGACTCCACCTCTGTAGGCAGGGCATCGATGAACAAAGGCAGGAATCAACTTCTGCAGACTTAAACGTTGCTGTATGACAGCTCTGAATAGAACAGTGGTTCTCCCAGCATGGCATTCAAGCTCTGAGAATGGACAGACTGCCTCCTCAAGCAGGTCCTTGACTCCTGTGTGGCCTGACTGGGAGACACCTCCCATTAGGGGCTGACAGATGCCTCATACAGGCGGCTGCCCCTCTGGGACGAAGCTTCCAGAGGAAAGGTCAGGCAGCAATATTTGCTGTTCTGCAATATTTGCTGTTCGGCAATATTTGCTGTTCGGCAATATTTGCTGTTCTGCAGCCTCTGCTGGTGGTACCCAGGCAAACAGGGTCTGGAGTGGACCTCCAGCAAACTCCAACAGACCTGTAGCTGAGGGGCCTGTTACAAGGAAAACTAAAACAGAAAGGAATAGCATCAACATCAACAAAAAAGGACATCCACGCCAAACCCCCATCTGTGGGTCACCAAAATCAAAGACCAAAGGTAGATAAAACCACAATGACGGGGAGAAACCAGAGCAGAAAAGCTGAAAATTCCAAAAACCAGAGTGCCTCTTCTCCTCCAAAGGATCGCAGCTCCTTGCTGGCAATGGAACCAAGCTAGATGGAGAATGAGTTTGACGAGTTAACAGAAGTAGGATTCAGAAGATCGGTAATAATAAACTTCTCTGAGCTAAAGGAGCATGTTCTAACCCATTGCAAGGAAGCAAAAATCCTTGAAAAAAAGGTTAGATGAATGGCTAACTAGAATAAACAGTGTAGAGAAGACATTAAATGACCTGATGGAGCTGAAAATCACAGCACAAGAACTTCATGATCCATGTACAAGCTTCAGTAGCTGATTCGATCAAGTGGAAGAAAGGATATCAGCGACTGAAGATAAAATTAATGAAATAAAGCGAGAAGAAAAGATTAGAGAAAAAAAGGGTGAAAAGAAATGAACAGAGACTCCAAGAAATATGGGACTATGAAAAGACCAAATCTACATTTGATTAGCATACCTGAAAGTGATGGGAAGAATGGAACCAAGTTAGAAAACACTCTTCAGGATATTATCCAGGAGAACCTCCCCAACCTAGCAAAGCAGGCCAACATTCTGATTCAGGAAATACAGAGAACACCACAAAGATACTCCTTGAGAGGAACAACCCCAAGACACATAATTGTGAGATTCACAAAGTCTAAATGAAGGAAAAAATGTTAAGGGTAGCCAGAGAGAAAGTCTGATGGGCTTCCCTTTGTGGGTAACCCGACCTAACAGTGGATCTCTCGGCAGAAACCCTACAAGCCAGAAGAGAGTGGGGGCCAATATTCCACATTCTTAAAGAAAAGAATTTTCAGCCCAGAATTTCATAGCCAGCCAAACTAAGCTTCATAAGTGAAGGAGAAATAAAATCCTTTACAGATAAGCAAATGTTGAGAGATTTTATCACCACCAGGCCTGCCTTACAACAGCTCCTGAAGGAAGCAGTAAACATGGAAAGGAACAACTGGTATCAGTCACTGTAACAACATGCCAAATTGTAACGACCATCGATGCTATGAAGAAACTGCATCAACTAAGGGGCAAAATAACCAGCTAACATCATAATGATATGATCAAATTCACACATAACAATACTAACCTTAAATGTAAATGGACTAAATGCCCCAATTAAAAGACAGAGACTGGCAAATAGGATAGAGTCACGATCCATCAGTGTGGTGTATTCAGGAGACCCATCTCATTCGCAGAGACACACATAGGCTCAAAATAAAGGGATGGAGGAAGATCTGCCAAGCAAATGGAAAGCAAAAAAGAGCAGGTGTTGCAATCCTAGTCTCTGATAAAACAGACTTTAAACCATCAAAGATCAAAAGAGACAAAGGCCATTACATAATGGTAAAGGGATCAATTCAACAAGAAGAACTAACTATCCTAAATATTTATTTACCCAATACAGGAGCACCTAGATTTATAAAGCAAGTCCTTAGAGACCTACAAAGAGACTTAGACTCTCACACAATAATGGGAGACTTCACCACCCCACTGGCAATATTAGACACATCAATGAGACAGAAGGATAACAAGAATATCCAGGACTTGAATTCAGCTCTGCACCAAGCAGACCTAACAGACATCTACAGAACTCTCCATCCCAGATCAACAGAATATACATTCTTCTGAGCACCATATCACACTTATTCTAAAATTGACCACATAATTAAAAGTAAAACACTCCCAGTAAATGTAAAACAACAGAAATCACAACAAACTGTCTCTCAGACCACAGGGTAATCAATTTAGAACTCAGGATTAAGAAACTCACTCAAAACCACACAACTACATGGAAACTGAACAACCTGCTTCTGAATGACTACTGGGTAAATAACAAAATGAAGGCAGAAATAAAGATGTTCTTTGAAACCAATAAAAACAAAGACACAATGTACCAGAATCTCTGAGACACATTATAGCAGTGTGTAGAGGGAAATTTATAGCACTAAATGCCCACAAGAGAAAGCAGGAAAGATCTAAAATTGACACCCTAAATCACAATTAAAAGAACTAGAGAAGCAAGAGCAAACAAATTCAAAAGCTAGCAGAAGGCAAGAAATAACTAAGATCAGAGAATAACTGAAGGAGATAGAGACAAAAAAAAAACTCTCCAAAAAAAAAAAAAAAAGATCAGTGAATCCAGGAGTTGGTTTTTTGAAAAGATCAATAAAATAGACAGCTAGCGAGACTAATAAAGAAGAAAAGAGAGAAGAGTCAAATAGACACAATAAAAAATGATAAAGGGGATATCACCACTGATCCCACAGAAATACAACCTACCATCAGAGAATACTATAAACACCTCTACGCAAATAAACTAGAAAACCTAGAAGAAATGAATAATTTCCTGGACACTTACACCCTCCCAAGACTAAACCAGGAAGAAGTTGGATCCCTGAATAGACCAATAGCAGGCTCTGAAATTGAGGCAATAATTAATAGCCTACCAAACAAAAACAGCCCAGGACCAGACAGATTCACAGCTGAATTCTACCAGAGGTACAAAGAGGAGCTGGTACCATTCCTTCTGAAACATTCCAAAAAATAGGAAAAGAGGGAATCCTCCCTAACTCATTTTATGAGGTATTCTGATACCAAAGCGTGGCAGAGACACAACAAAAAAAGAGGATTTTAGACAATATCTCTGATGAACACTGATGCAAAATCCTCAAATACTGGCAAACCAAATCCAGCAGCACATCAAAAAGCTTATCCACCATGATCAAATCAGCTTCATAGCTGGGATGCAAGGCTGGTTCAACATATGCAAATCAATAAATGTAACCCATCACATAAAGACAGTCAGTGACAAAAACCACGATTATCTCAATAGATGCAGAAAAGGCCTTTGACAAAACAGCGCTTCATGCTAAAAACTCTCAACAAACTAGGTATTGATAGAATGTATCTCAAAGTAATACAAGCTATTTATGACAAACCCACAGCCAATATCATACTGATTGGGCAAAAATTGGAAGCATTCCCTTTGAAAACTGGCACAGGAAAAGGATGCCCTCTCTCAGCACTCCTATTCAACATAATGTTGGAAATTCTGGCCAGGGCAATCAGGCAAGAAATAAAAGGTATTCAATTAGGAAAAGATGAAGACAAAATGTCCCTGTTTGCAGATGACATGATTGTTTATTTAGAAAACCCATCATCTTAGCCCAAAACCCCTTTAAGCTGATAAGCAACTTCAGCAGTCTCAGGATACAAAATCAATGTGCAAAAATCACGAGCATTTGTATACACGAAAAACAGACAGAGAACCAAATCATGAGTGACTCCCATTCACAATTAGTACAAAGAAAATAAAATACCTAGGAATGCAACTTACAAGGGATGTGAAGGACCTCTTCAAGGAGAACTATAAACCACTGCTCAACGAAATAAAAGAGAACACAAACAAAATGGAAGAACATTCCATGCTCATGGATAGGAATAATCAATATCATGAAAATGGCCATACTGCCCAAGGTAATTTACAGATTCAATGCCATCCCCATCAAGCTACCAATGAGTTTCTTCACAGAATTGGAAAAAACTACTTGAAAGTTCATATGGAACCAAAAAAGACCCTGCATAGCCGTGACAATCCTAAGCAAAAAGAACAAAGCTGGAGGCATCATGCTACCTGACTTCAAACTATACTACAAGGCTACAGTAACCAAAAAAGCATGGTACTGGTACCAAAACAGAGATATAGACCAATGGAACAGAACAGAGGCCTCAGAAATAATGCCACACATCTACAATCATCTGATCTTTGACAAACCTGACAAAAACAAGCAATGGGGAAAGGATTCCCTATTTAATAAATGGTGTTGGGAAAACTGGCTAGTCCTATGTAGAAAGCTGAAACTGGATCCTTCCCTTACACTGTATACAAAAATTAACTCAAAATGGATTAAATACTTAAATTGTAAGACCTAAAGCCACAAAAACCCGGGCAATACCATTCAGGATATAGGCACTGGCAAAGACTTCATGACTAAAACACCAAAAGCAATGACAACAAAAGCCATAATAGACAAATAGGATCTAACTAAACTAAAGAGCTCCCGCACAGCAAAAGAAACTATCATCAGAGTGAACCGGCAACCTACAGAATAGGAGAAAATTTTTGCAATGTATCTATCTGACAAAGGGCTAATACCCAGAATCTATAAAGAACTTAAATTTACAAAAAAAAAAAAAAAAAAAAAAAACCATCAAAAAGTGGGCAAAGGATATGAACAGACACTTCTCAAAATAAGACATTTATGCAGCCCACAGACACATGAAAAATTGCTCATCATCACTGGTCATCAGAGAAATGCAAATCAAAACCACAATGAGATACTATCTCACGCCAGTTAGAATGGCGATCATTAAAAAGGAAACAACAGAGGCTGGAGAGGATGTGGAGAAATAGGAACGCTTTTACAATGTTGGTGGGAGTGTAAATTAGTTCAACTATTGTGGAAGACAGTGTGGCAATTCCTCAAGGATCCAGAACCAGAAATATCATTTGACCAAGCAATCCCATCACTGGGTATACACCTAAAGGATTATAAATGATGCTACTATAAAGACACATGCACATATATGTTTATTGTGGCACTATTCACAATAGCAAAGACTTGGAACCAACCCAAATGTCCATCAATGATAGACTGGACTAAGAAAATGTGGCACATATACACCATGGAATACTACGCAGCAATAAAAAAGGATGAGTTCATGTCCTTTGCAGGGACATGGATGACACTGGAAACTATCATTCTGAGCAAACTATCACAAGGACAGAAAACCAAACACCGCATGTTTTCACTCACAGGTAAGAGTTGAACAATGAGAACACAAGGACAGAGGGTGGGGAATATCACACACTGGGGCCTATCAGAGGGTGGGGGGCTGGGAGAGGGATAGTAGTTGGACAAATATCTAATGTAAATGATGAGTTGATGGGTGCAGCCAACCAACATGGCACATGTATACCTATGTAACAAACCTGCACATTGTGCACATGTACCCTAGAGCTTAAAGTATATATATAAAAGAGTTGTTTCCTCAGTCATAGCAAAAATACATTTTTACATATCAGTAAAAATTACAGTGCATTCTTTGTGCTCTCTCTTCCAACATGAATATGGGTAGGCCAGGTATTTGTTTTAGAATAGTCTCTTATCTTGTAAGTACTATATATGTGTTAGCTTAATAAAATATTGAGATAGTGAGTTATGGTTTAAGAAAAGACAATGGTAATTGCATTGTGTCAGGAAATGGAAGAAGAGTAAGAATATATAACCCTCTTTCCAATTCAGTTCCTTGCACTCAGTGGTCTAAATATTAGTTGCTCCTATCAGCTAACATTTTCATTTGGAAGTGACTATACTGAAACGATTACAGTAAGTTTGGCTTTGAAATATTCATGACAAATATAACAAAAATGGCACAATGATATGATCCTATTGGGATATCTATTATTAGAAATATGGCAATTGTAGTGAATAACTATATTTTATAAGCCCTTGAGGGTCAGCTACTTGGGAGACCATTTAATAAATAAAAGTAGAAGCAATATATGGATTCTCTCTCAGTGTCATCTGTATTTCCTTTAGGTTTTCAATCATATATATGAAAATAAACCCAATCTACAGCCCTAACCTGCACATCTGATACAGTATACATCAGCCACACATAGCTATGTAAATTATGAAAAAATAAAAATTTAGTTCTTAATTGCACTTGCCACATTTCACGTCAACAGTCACATATGGTGGCGACCATATTGGACAGCACAGGTATTAGAACATTCCAACATTGCAGAAAAATCTACTGGATAGTGACAGACTGTACCTACAGTTAGGAACTCTATTAGGGCTCAGTTTGGGGTTTAATTATATCTAAAAGTCTTCTAACAGAGGCATGTGAATGCTAAACCAAAGAAGATAGGAAACAGAGGCAGTAATTAGTTTCTCTATCGCCACATTTAAAAGAGTTAAATTCTGCCATGAGGTGTTATCGTTCTCCATTATCATTAGTTTTAGTTTGCTGGGGTGAGATGAGAAGGCTCATCCCAAATGCCTTTTGAATATATAGGACCCTTAGAGTAGGACGGATTCCAAGAGATCCGCCCAGAATCATCTTATCTGAAGTTTATATAACTTTAAAAAGGTATATTGAGAGTAACTTACAAAGATTTTGCAGGATTCATGACTCATTTATCTGTAGCATCTACTTGGGTAACCTTCACTTTTCAGGAGTTAAACACTCAGCAGGAATGTACTTGTTAGAGACAATAACCACTGCTGCATCTCCAGGTAACATGGAAACAGTTAACCTGACCTGCAGATGACAGAAGAATCGTCAGTTGCTTCTTTTGCCACGTCCACCACAGATGGTTCTCAGAAGCTGATTACTTGGTACTGATGATGTGGTTTGTGAGAGGAAGGCAACAGTTATCTAATGAACATCTTAAACGTTACAACAACATTTAAGACACAATAAGAAAGGTAAGTAATCTTATTCCTGTTTTACAGATAGGAAACTGAGGCTCATAAAGTTTCAGTAACATGGCCAGGGTCTCATAGGTAGAAAGTGATTGCAAAATTTTGGGGGAAAGAAAAAGCAGCAGGAGGGTGTTGCAGTGCCTCATGCCTGTAATCTCTGTTCTTTGAGAGGCTGAGGCAGGAGGATTGTTTGAGGCCAAGGGCTTAAGACTAGCCCGGGCAACATAGTGAGACTCCCCATCTATAAAAAATTTAAAAACTAGCCAGGCATAGTGATGCATGCCTGTATTCCCAGACATAGGCTGGGGCAGGAAGATTGCTTGAACCCAGGAGGTCAAGGCTGCAGTGAGCTATAATTGCACCACTGCACTCCAGCCTGGATGACAGAGCTAGACTCAGACATACACACACCCACAGACCAAAAAAGAAAAGAAAAAAAAAAAAGGAAAAAAGGGAGGAGTGGGGGAGGCTTTTTTCCTCCATACCACGCTATCTACCAGAGGGAGAAAAGGGGCATATCCTGGGGAATTTTTCCTTAAGGATTCAGACCACCTCGTTCTGCCATCAGTTATGCTATTTTGGGGCATCTTGTATCAACAGAGTGAGGATAAGTACCTTTTGAAAGCTGAAGAGATAATACACATAAAAATGTTTTTCTGCACCATCCTATCTCCCGTCAATACTTGGCTCTAAATGGCAGAGCGTGCCAAACTGAAGCAGCTGGGTCACTGGCTTGTTCACAGACACCTGTGTAAAAAAAAAAAAACTTGGATAAACATTGTTACTTCTCATTCCATCTGCCTTTCCTAACCTACCTTTTCTTTTATTCATTATTTTATGTTTTTTTAATGTTTAATTGACAAAGAATAATTGTTTACGTTTATGGGGCACAATGTGATGTGTCAATACACGAAAAGATCAAATCAGGCTTATTAGCATATTCATCAACTTTTCTTCTCTGAATTACAAATGAGTTGTCCAAGGTCAATGCTCAGAGGCTTTCTGCTTTTCCTCGCAGGGCAAGCATCACATCCATGCCTGAGTTAGAGAAACTGCTAACTAGGGCTGCACAAAATCACAGAGACACAAGAAACAGAGGTGAACACAGTGACCTCATTTATGATGCTCACAAGCTCCACAAATGCTCACGTAGAGCAACCACTATAGACATCACAGGAGCAGAGGCTGCCTCCTCTTTGAAGCTTATTTTTTGAATCTCCTGTGACAAGGATAATTTGACAGGCCTAACAGCAAGCACCAGCTCCTTTGTGTACTGTTCTATGCCTTTGTAACACACATTCTACCTCTAGATACTGAAGTCATTTTATTTGAACCAGAATAAGACACCAAACAGGCACGAGGCTGTCATAAATGTCAAAATTCGAGAAAGAGGCTTAGAAATTTTTTATAAGCTTAATTTTTGTCTCCTAGAGTCTGAGCCCAGAACTCTAGATATATATTTCATAAAACATGATTTTCCTTTCTGATTTGCGTTTGAAAGTTTGCTTTTAATGGACTCCTGTACAATTGCACAGTTCAGTATTACCCATGGGGCATGTGTGTGAAAAATTTCTACTGAGCTGCAGCATGAGAAGATGTATTATTCAGCAGCCACTTGTTATAATTCAGGTAGCTTTGTATAGTGAAAAATAGGAAGACAGAATTTTTTTTTTTTTTTTTTTTAGACGGAGTCTCGCTCTGTGGCCCAGGCTGGAGTGCAGTGGCCGGATCTCAGCTCACTGCAAGCTCCGCCTCCTGGGTTTACGCCATTCTCCTGTCTCAGCCTCCCGAGTAGCTGGGACTACAGGCGCCCGCCACCTCGCCTGGCTAGTTTTTTGTATTTTTTAGTAGAGATGGGGTTTCACCGTGTTAGCCAGGATGGTCTTGATCTCCTGACCTCGTGATCCGCCCATCTCGGCCTCCCAAAGTGCTGGGATTACAGGCTTGAGCCACCACGCCCGGCCAGGAAGACAGAATTAATGAAATGCATAAATAAAACAATAAATTATAATCTGTGCAAAAGCTAATTTGCTAATTTGCTATACAGTAAATATAATATGTCTTGATCCTATTGAAGCATATTATGCAGTGTCTTGTGAAATCTTATTTGCAAAATTAATTTAAATGGTCTTGGAACAGAGATGAAGGACTGTAAACAATGGTAGCAATAAATGGCAAACCTGTAAGTAAGGAGCAGCATTCAGCCAGTTGAGAGGGAAGGCTGTCAGTCTTGCCCGGCAGAGTGGAGAAGGTAGTGGGTGAGGAAATAGGTGGGAAGGGAGGGTTTGTGAGTTAACTGAAGGTCACCAAAAAGCCAACAGTGAGGTAGATTCTCAGCATTTCATTCTTTCCTATTCCCAAACACAACTGCCATAACTTTTTTGTTTCTTTTTAGAATAGGGAGAATGAAAATCCTCTCTCTTTGCCTTTCTCAAGCATAGTCTATATAGGCTTCCTCTGGCTGTCCTTCAGCCAGTGGATCTCAGCCTTACCCAGAACCCAGAGTAGGGGTTTGGTACACAATTCCTTTGGTAATCACACAGCCCTGCTAAGGAATCTTTTTTTTGCTTAGGATTGGGATTGGGATGGTTGTGATGGTTAATACTGAGTATCAACTGGATTGGATTGAGGGATACAAAGTATTAATCCTGGTTGTGTCTGTGTGGGTATGGCCGAAAGAGATTAACATTTGAGTCAGTGAGCTGGGAAGGCAGATCCACACTTAATATGATAGGCACAATCCAATCAGCTTCCAGCTAATATAAAGCAGGCAGAAAAATGTGAAAAGGAGAGATGGGCCTAGCCTCCCAGCCTGCATCTTTCTCCCATGCTGGATGCTTCCTGCCCTTGAACATCGGACTCCAAGTTCTTCAACTTGGGGACAGACTGGCTCTCCTTGCTCCTCAGCTTGCAGACAGCCTATTGTGGGACCTTGTGATCGTGTAAGTTAATACTTAATAAACTTATATATATATATCTCCATCCTATTAGTTCTGTCCCTCTAAGAGAACCCTAATACAGGTGTTAACTGGGACATTGGTTGTATGCTTTGGTTTGACAAATATTTATGAGTATTTTATATGTATTAGGCACTGTCTAGAGTCTAGGTTTACAACTGTCAACACAACACTCTCCCTGTTTCCCGGTATAGGGGGAATTCAGGTGTTTACAATATACTCTAGGTTCCCTAGCCAAAAACTAGCCAGTCGTCTTGCAAATTCATGCTTTCAGAATCAAAAGTGAAACAAAGAGTTTCAAAGAGACTTTTTATTTTTATTTTATTTTTTATTTTTATTTTTTTTTGTGTGATTATGCCTCTGAGGGCAACAGGTAACCCAAGGGTGATACCTGGGGCCACTGCCATCTTGAGTTAGGCAAACCCAACATCACAGAATTAAGTAGATTAGAGTCTATTTGATAAGTGGAGACTTAAAAAAGTGAGACATCGTCAAGACATGAAAATTAATAAATATTTTGTGTCCTAAGAGGTCTAGACCCCAAATATCCTCTATCTGTCCTGACATGATGGTCACATATGTGACCATCTTCCTCTACTGGATCTGTTAAAGGGTGGCTGTGGTACATTCTAGAGCTCCAGGAAGTGAGACACACCAGAAATTCCAGACATCTAAGCAGCATGCATTAACAATTATTAAGCTTCATTAGAGAACTCTTGTTTTAAGCTCAGTCTACTCCAGTCATTTTGTAGCCAGAGCAAGGCCTTGTAAAAACATAGCCCAAGAGACACAATCACCTCAGGCAATATTTTGAATTAAATTACTAGAGTTCACAGAGCTCTAATTTTCCATAAACCATATGCCCTCTGTGCAGGAATTTTATGGGGTAACGATTTATGCCTATCATTTACAAAGACAGTTTATGGATTTTTTTTAAACCTAATTGACATATAGTTCAGCCAAACTGTAATCTACATTTTAACTTTTTGTAGTCAAAGCTAGTGAACAGCTAAAATAGCCAAGGTCCACTCATGAGCAATTGCTAAATAAATAAACCCACTCATGAGCAATTGCTAAATAAATAAACCCATCACTTTCTCAGCAGATGCTTCAATGAGCACTACTAGCATACACACATGATTTGGCATCTGGTGGAGATCCCTTCAAGGATCTATCTAAGCAGTAGGACTGCATTTTCTTTTTTTGGTCCATCACTGGTATCTTGGAAGGTAGAAGGCTTTCATTAAAGGTTCATGTAACAAATTTATTCTCCAGTCTTCATCAGAGAACTTCTCAGCAGCTACTGATGCTTCAGCACTTATGACTAGGTTCTTCTGAATGGAGAAGGTTGAGGTGGCCAAAGGCTGAAGCAGAATCTTCATCATTGTTCCCCTCACTTTGGTATCATCTCCTAAATAACCTTTACCTGGGATGACAGCCCCAGAGAAACCTGCACAAGATGGAGAACAGGCAATTGGATGGCTAACGTGGTGGGCTGCTCTGCTCCTCGACTAGGGAAATGGGCAAGGAGGTGAGCTTGAAATTCTTCCATTCCTCACCTAATCTCTGAGGGAATGCTTCAGGTAGATGTATAAGAATTGTGGATATAAGGGAACCTTTGTACATGTAAATTCGTATAGCCACCATGGAAAACACTATGGCAGTTACTCAAAAATTAAAAACAGAACTACTATGTGATCTAGCAATCCTGCTTCTGGATGTTTACATACAAGACTTGAAATTGATATGTCAAAAAATATATGTGCTCCCATGTTCACTGCAGCACTATTCATAATATCCAAGTTACGGAACCAACCTAAGTGTCCGTCAACAGATAGAAAAAATGTGGTATATACACACAAGGAAATACTATTTAGCTTGAAAAGTGAAGGAAAATCTGTCATTCGTGACAACATAAATGGAATTGGAGAACATTATGCTAATTAAAATAAGCCAAGGCATAGAAGGACAAATATACTTTCTCATATATGGAATGTAAAACAAACTCAAAGAAGCAGAGTGTAGAATGGTGGTGATAGAAGCTGAGGGGATGAGGGCAATGGGGAGATGATGGTCAGAAGGTTAAACGCCTCAGTTAGAAAGGAAAAATAAGCCTTTCTTTTTTGTGACATATTACACAGTATGGTGAATGTAGTAAATAATATACATTTCAAAATTGCTAAGAAAAAATTGCGAATGTTCTCACCACAGGAAATATTTGAGGTGATAGATATGTTAATTAGCTTGATTTAATTATTCTACATTCTATTCATAAATTGTAACATCACTTTGTATCCCAAAATATATAAAACTATAATTTGTCAATTTACAACTAAAAATGAAAATTTTAAAACTAATTAAAAACTCCTACTTTTTACAAAGTTTCAGTTACACAAGTTGAATAAGTTCTAGAGGGCTAATGCACAGCATGGTGACTACGGTTAACACTGTATTGTATACTTGAAATATATTGAGGGAACCCATCCACGACAGTTAACGTGGGTTCTTTCCTATTTCCCTAAGTGTCGGCTGGTCTGAGAAATAAAGGGAAAGAGTACAAATGAGAGAAATTTTAAAGCTGGGTGTCCGGGGGAGACATCACATGTCAGCAGGTTCTGTGATGCTCTGAGCCGTAAAACCAGCAAGTTTTTATTAGCGATTTTCAAAAGGGGAGGCAGTGCACAAATAGGGTGTGGGTCACAGAGATCACATGCTTCACAAGGTAATGAAATATCACAAAGCAAATGGAGGCAGGGTGAGATCACAGGACCACACGATGGGGCAAAATTAAAATTGCTAATGAAGTTTGGGCATGCATTATCATTGATAACATCTTATCAGGAGACAGGATTTGAGAGCAGACAACCTGTCTGACCAAAATTTATTAGGTGGGAATTTCCTTGTCCTAATAATCCTGGGAGTGCTACAGGAGACCATGACTTATTTCATCCCTTCGGCTTCAACCGTAAAAGACAGCTGCCCCTAAAGGGGCTGTTCATAGGCCTACCCTCAGGGGCGCATTCTCTTTCTCAGGGATGTTCCTTGCTGAGAAAAAGAATTCAGCGATATTTCTCCTATTTGCTTTTGAAAGAAGAGAAGTATGGCTCTGTTCCGCTTGGCTTATCAGCAGTCAGAGTTTAAGGTTATCTCTCTTGTTCCCTGAACATTGCTGTTATCCTGTTCTTCTTTCAAGGTGCCCAGATTTCATATTGCTCAAACACACATGCCCTACAAACAATTTGTGCAGTTAACACAATCATCACAGGGCCCTGAGGTGACATTCACCCTCCTCAGCTTACGAAGATGACGGGATTAAGAGATTAAAGTAAAGACAGGCATAGGAAATCACAAGGGTATTGACTGGGGATGTGATAAGTGTCCATGAAACCTTCATAATTTATGTTCAGAGATTGCAGTAAAGACAGGTGTAAGAAATTATAAAAATATTAATTTGTGGAACTAATAAATGTCCATGAAATCTTTACAAGTTATGTTCTTCTGCCATGGCTTCAGCCTGTCCCTCTGTTCGGGGTCCCTGACTTCCTGCAACAGAAATATGCTAAGGGGGTAGACTTTAAGAGTCCTCACCCCCCACCTCCCCGCACACAGAGAGAGAAAGAAAAGAAGACGGTAACTATGTGAGGTGATTGGTACGGTAATTCGCTTGACTGTGGTTTTAATTTCACAATGTACACATACGAAACATCAAGTTGTATACCTTAAATACAATTTCTATTTGTCAAGTATACCTCAATAAAACTGAAAAAAATTACTTTAATTCATGCAGTAAATAAAAAGACTCAGTGACACATCACTTTCATATCCCTGTTCTCCACCTCTACACTTATTGTCATTATAAAATAGAAGACTAAAAAAAGGGGCCAGGCACAGTGGCTCACGCCTGTAATCTTAGCATGTTGGGAGGCTCAGAAAGGTGGATCACTTAAGGTCAGGGGTTCATGACCAGCCTGGCCAGCATGGCGAAACCCCCTCTCTACTACAAATACAAAAATTAGCTGGGCCTGTGCCTGTAGTCCCAGCTATTCAGAAGATTGAGGCAGGAGAATCACTTGACCCCGGGAGGTAGAGGTTGCAGTTAGCCAAAATCATGCCACTGCACTCCAACCTGGGCAACAGAGTGAGACTCCACCTCAAAAAAAAAAAAAAAAAAAGGAAAAGAAAAAAGAAGAAGATTATTAAAAGAATTGGAAATCAGAACTGAATTTCCACCTGATTAAATAGAGAGCTTATTTTCTGGTCAAAAACATTTTCTCTATAGGAAATACAGTTTCTCTATTATGTTAATCTTACCCAGTCTGATCAGTCTTAGTGCTGGAACCCCGCTACACAGGTGGAATACCTCCTAAAGACTTTTCACACAGAAAATATAATACTGAACTATTAACAGAAAGGAAACTCACACTTACAGTTTTAGCTCTAACATGTAAAAAAACCTTGGAAGTTGTATTAAAGAAAAGATTATTCAGTGATATTTGTTAAAGCCTATTAAAGAAGACCTTATTTAAGACCATTGTAATAGGCATGGGGCCACTGCAACAGGGTCTTGCAGTGGAGGAAAGAGATTGGACTCAACTGTGAACACAGCATGGGCAAAGTGGAAATTTATAGGCAGGGAGCAGGGTAGCGGCTACTGGATGGAAATTACTAATAGGAAACATCTATGATAAGAGGGACTCTGGCCAAACCAACTGAAAAGTATCCTTACAGGGTTAACAAGAATTACACACCAGAGTCTGGACAGAAATATAGTTATAATTAAGCATTAATCAGGCTGCACTTTGGCCCATTTCCTTGTAACTGAATCACGTAGCACTAGATACTGACCACTTACATCTCCAATGTTCCTACAGATAGGAGTTCTGATGTTAGAATCATAGGCTTTTATTTAAGAGTTGCTTAAGATGTTCTTTAGATCTGGAATTCCAATGGAATGACTGATGTCAACCAGTCTGAGGACCTCCACAAAGAAACTGAATCAGCATGAGAATGTAGTTTTTTCATCTCTCAACCCATGACTTCACCCTGCGCTCTGCAAACTGTGCCACTCTGCCACACTTTGGCCCACCTAAAATTCCTATTCCAAATTTTTTTTAGGGAGGCTGTTTTGAGGTTTCCTACTGTCTCTTCATTTGGCTGCCCTATGATTATTAAGCTCTTTCTCTGCTGCAGTCCCCAGTGTCTCAGTATAATCACTTGCTGTGCATCAGGCAAATGAGCCTATTATATGACCTGATAGGATTCTTGCTGAAGATATCCAGCAAGATCAGATATTGTTGGGGTTGGGGGATTCTTGTTAAATTGACTTAGCAAGGATGGCTAAAACTAGATTTTACCAGGAAGTGCACAGACGGGCAAAGGTTCAGATGGCCGAGTAAATTTGGCCATCTAGGATTAAAAAATCATTGCCAGTTGTCAATTCATCCTTACTACAAGAAAAAGCTGGATAAGTTAAAAACAAATGACTTACCTTGGACACATCAGAGAACTGAATTTGCAGAGAAGACAGCCACCCTGAAATCTGTTGAGACAGGCATATCCAGAACATCACAGGAGAGGTCTGCTTACCTGGGGCAGAAGCAGCTAGAGGTGAAACACAGGTGGGTGCACTTTAAATGGTAATTTTGGTGAATTGCTAAAGGCTGAGTGTGGATTACTTTGAGAATAAGAAACACTTGGAGGCTTCCCTCTCCCGTTTATAGGGTTGCCCTTCAGGAAACCCACCAGGTTCTCCAAATAATGATTTGAGAAAATTTCCCTGCACACCCTCCAGGGGGAGGGGAAGAGTAACCCTTGTGAAACAAGCCCAGAGTGTTCTTATAACAAAATCCTACTCTCTCAGAGAAAGGACTTCAGTCAGATCTATTTCTCTGTGATGACTCTCCCAGTTCTGCTCTTCTCAGTATATTGGCTTAATTCTCAAGCCAGCTGTTTTCATAATGGCAAAGTAACTGCTGCTGTTCCACCGTTCACATCTGCGTCCTATGCAGACCAGAGGAAGAGTGTCTTCTCCACTAGCGCTCTCAAAGAGCAACAGATTTTCTCCCTAATTAGCCCCGTGAAACTCTCCCTTATGTTTTATTGCAACAAATTGGGTCCCAGACCCATTTGGAACCAATCCTTCTGCCTGAGGGAATGCCATGCGTTGAGTTTGTTAGTTTGGGCTTCTGGGAGTTAGGTAAGAGTTGGGGAATTACTTTCAAGGTGAGAGAAATATTTGAACAAATGTTCAGAAGCTTGCTCAAACTATTTCCCTCACTTTGAAAGTAATTCCTCAACTCTGGATGGGTGCGGTGGCCCACTCCTATAATCCCAGCACTTTGGGAGGCTGCGGCAGGCAGCCCACCTGAGGTAAGTAGTTCAAGACCAGCCTGGCCAACATGGTGAAACCCCCCAGCTCTATTAATAATACAAAAAATTAGCCAGGCATGATGGCAGGCACCTGTAATCTCAGCTACTGGGGACGATGAGGCAGGAGAATCACTTGAGCCCAGGAGGTGAAGGTTGCAGTGAGCTGAGATCACACTACTGCACTCCAACCTGGGTAACAGAGGGAGACCCAGTGTCAAAAAAGAAAAAAAGTAATTCCCCAACTCCCTCACTCACCTCTTCTCTCCGTCACCACATTCTCTTGCTCTCTTTTTTTTGTTTTGTTTTAGGTTTTTCCAAGAATATGTAAAATGGGACTTGGGGTTTAATTAAAATCAGAACAGGGATACATTAAACAAAAAATACTTTTCTGATTATCAATTCTTGAGACTCAAAGCATGCCCCAAAACATTGGATATCCAGCTTATTCCTGAGAGACATCAACCATCACAAAATGTTTTCACTCTGAACTATTCATATTTTTGTAGCAGAAAACAGAACAAAGTTCTGCAGACATCCTTTCTCTCTTCTTTTGTATTCACAAACAGGGTCTTTTCATAGTTCAAAAGAAAAACAAACAGGTTTCTTTCTTGGCCAAATGGCCTGATACTCTCACCCTGGGATCTGACTTCTTCATAAGAAAGTTCAGGGCACCAAATCCAACCGGAACTTCCCAGGACAACAGTGGCTACTTAGCTATGAAGGGATGGATGCTTTAGTCTTTCTACGGGGGGAGTCATTCTCCATGGATTATTATGACGGTCAATAGTCCCTGGAGAGGTAGGTGGGAAGGAGGATGAATGCAAAAGCTAAAGGGTCAAAGAAAACAATGAGGCTTTTATGAACAACTCATAGCAAGGCAGAATGGTCCAGTTTTACAAACCACCCACTGCAGACTCCAAACATGCACACCCAAAAACTAGAGGGGAAAGGAAAGAGCTCCTGGGGGACGAGGGGACACAAAACATGGTGACACAGAACAGCAGGCTCGCCTATGAACATTTTTCACCTTGCTAATGCTGGAAGATATTTAACTAAAAAGTTGCTGTTCAAAATTGTACTGAAAACACATCTAAAAATAGGTCTGTAGTCATCTTAAACATAAAAGGTCACTTCTCAGATAAGAGGAGTGACAGATATTCTCAGATACCAACACGTGAGGTATCTTTGATGTAATTTGAAAAATGGCCTGGTAGAGAAAAATAAAGGAAAGGAAGGAAAGAGGAAGACAGTGAGGGAGGTAGAGAGGGAAATTCAGAGTACAATAGGAAAGGCAAAAAAACTGGGAGGAACACGTATTTTAAGCCCATGCTTATCTATCCCAGCAGCCAAACAAAGCAGATTCACAAAGGAAAAAAATGCAGTTTTTTTCTAAGAACATTCTGAAAATCAACCTCAAACTCGAAACATAAGAAACTGCAATCTGGCCGGGCGCGGTGGCTCAAGCCTGTAATCCCAGCACTTTGGGAGGCTGCGGCAGGCAGCCCACCTGAGGTAAGTAGTTCAAGACCAGCCTGGCCAACATGGTGAAACCCCCCAGCTCTATTAATAATACAAAAAATTAGCCAGGCATGATGGCAGGCACCTGTAATCTCAGCTACTGGGGACGATGAGGCAGGAGAATCACTTGAGCCCGGGAGGTGAAGGTTGCAGTGAGCTGAGATCACACTACTGCACTCCAACCTGGGTAACAGAGGGAGACCCAGTGTCAAAAAAGAAAAAAAGTAATTCCCCAACTCCCTCACTCACCTCTTCTCTCCGTCACCACATTCTCTTGCTCTCTTTTTTTTGTTTTGTTTTAGGTTTTTCCAAGAATATGTAAAATGGGACTTGGGGTTTAATTAAAATCAGAACAGGGATACATTAAACAAAAAATACTTTTCTGATTATCAATTCTTGAGACTCAAAGCATGCCCCAAAACATTGGATATCCAGCTTATTCCTGAGAGACATCAACCATCACAAAATGTTTTCACTCTGAACTATTCATATTTTTGTAGCAGAAAACAGAACAAAGTTCTGCAGACATCCTTTCTCTCTTCTTTTGTATTCACAAACAGGGTCTTTTCATAGTTCAAAAGAAAAACAAACAGGTTTCTTTCTTGGCCAAATGGCCTGATACTCTCACCCTGGGATCTGACTTCTTCATAAGAAAGTTCAGGGCACCAAATCCAACCGGAACTTCCCAGGACAACAGTGGCTACTTAGCTATGAAGGGATGGATGCTTTAGTCTTTCTACGGGGGGAGTCATTCTCCATGGATTATTATGACGGTCAATAGTCCCTGGAGAGGTAGGTGGGAAGGAGGATGAATGCAAAAGCTAAAGGGTCAAAGAAAACAATGAGGCTTTTATGAACAACTCATAGCAAGGCAGAATGGTCCAGTTTTACAAACCACCCACTGCAGACTCCAAACATGCACACCCAAAAACTAGAGGGGAAAGGAAAGAGCTCCTGGGGGACGAGGGGACACAAAACATGGTGACACAGAACAGCAGGCTCGCCTATGAACATTTTTCACCTTGCTAATGCTGGAAGATATTTAACTAAAAAGTTGCTGTTCAAAATTGTACTGAAAACACATCTAAAAATAGGTCTGTAGTCATCTTAAACATAAAAGGTCACTTCTCAGATAAGAGGAGTGACAGATATTCTCAGATACCAACACGTGAGGTATCTTTGATGTAAATTTGAAAAATGGCCTGGTAGAGAAAAATAAAGGAAAGGAAGGAAAGAGGAAGACAGTGAGGGAGGTAGAGAGGGAAATTCAGAGTACAATAGGAAAGGCAAAAAAACTGGGAGGAACACGTATTTTAAGCCCATGCTTATCTATCCCAGCAGCCAAACAAAGCAGATTCACAAAGGAAAAAAATGCAGTTTTTTTCTAAGAACATTCTGAAAATCAACCTCAAACTCGAAACATAAGAAACTGCAATCTGAGAACAACTATCACACTGCTAACTGGACTTAAACATGACTACTGAGACTGGGCACTCAAATGGGTCAATGCTCTTCAGAGGTCATTCTTAGGCATTATCTGACACAATACTATGATCAGGCCTTACCCACCAAGTAAAGGCTAAAGTGCCTCTGTTACTTGGTATGGACCTGCTCTAGGAGCAGAAAAAATCACTTCGCTTTCTTGAAGTACAAGAGGACTCTGCCAGCAACAAGATGCAAGCAGGAAGGAGTGGCACAAGAAGAGCAAAACTGGTTATCAAGGGCTCTCTTCTGATGTACAGTGTTAAACATATCCGCACAAGGCTGGGCGCAGTGGCTCACGCCTGTAATCCCAGCACTTTGGGAGGCCAAGGTGGGCGGATCGCGAGGTCAGGAGATTGAGATCATCCTGGCTAACACGGTGAAACCCCATCTCTACTAAAAATAAAAAATAAAAAAAAATTAGCAGCGCATTGTGGTGGGCACCTGTAGTCCCAGCTACTTGGGAGGCATGAACCCGGGAGGCGGAGCTTGCAGTGAGCTGAGATCACACCACTGCACTCCAGACTGGGCGATAGAGCGAGACTCCGTCTCAAAGTAAATAAATAAATAAATAAATAATAAATAAATAAATACATCTGCACAAATGCGCTCAGTAATAGAATGGGAAGATGAACTATAATACCAAAGACAGAAGACATTCCTCCTAGAGGAAAGAAGGGAAGGGGACCTCAAAACAGTGTCACAGGGTAAGGCTACCAGAGTTGCACAAACTGTGCTCTGTTCCGAGGGACAAATACCTCAAGGTAAAAGGGAAAGCAGCTCTCTTTTTATCATTTCCACTTGCTGGTTTTAAGGACCCCCAGGAACATGAATAGTGTTAGGCCCACCAAGCTTCTGTATCCCTTCCCCAGACTTCCCAGCCAGGCAGTTGTTGGTAGTTGATATTTGATTTGGGACAAAATTGTAAGGCATGAGGGTGGCTCTCAATTAAACAACTAGGAAAGCCAGAGTTAAACTGTTTTCCTCTAAGGGCTGCTTAGCTCTACAGAAATACACCAAGAGCCTTCAATCTAACCTGTTGAAGTGGGAAGGGGAACAGGAGACAGTTAAAGGCTTAGCTCCAGAATCCCCTCCTTCAGGATTATTTCCCCGACACACAGATTGCTTCAGGGGCTCTTCTCCTTCCTGTTCCTCCATCATAGCACTTGACGATGTTACATGGTTGGTGGCTTGTGTGTCTCTTTTTCTTCTAGTTGCTGAGATTGTTTATGCTACTGAAACAGCATGTAGTGCAGCCACACTTAGTAAATGCTTCACATGTATGTGTTGAAGAAAACTGGTGAAATGAAATAACTTTAGCTTTAATGGTTGCATCCTTGCTTGAGGATTACTGGAAATACTGTGTCTGATCAGAAGCAGCCATTGACTCAGAATTGTTTTATATAAATCCTTCCCATTCCTCTTTCGTCTTCCACCTCCCCTTCCTCCTCTAGTATGCAATTTATATTAGAAAATTCTAAGCACATCTGACTACTGATATTCAAGAGATTTGATCATAGAATTTTGGAAATAAATTGCCTCATTTTGGAGTCACATTGAATGTGAAAACCTGAGATGCATATTTTTGGGCTGGCACGTAATCATTAATAGCTGTGCCTTTTCTCAAGCACTTCAGATTTCTGAATGAATACATGATTTATATATATTTGAATTGTAACTAGTGTAAAAGAGCCTCATCTGTTTTGGTTCAAATTGCAGCCCTAACTCTTATCAGTTGTATGAATTTGAGTAATTTACTTAACTTCTCAATGCTGTTTCTTCATCTGTAACCGAGTTGTTGTAAAGATTTAATGAGATAATAAAAACACAGCATTGGGAATGATGCTGTGTGTAGTAAGTGCTCAATAAACCTGAACTTTTAATTCTATTATTATAGAGTAAAATAACAAATTCCACCATACACTCAAGGTGTCATGATTTTTAAATGTTTGTATATTAATTTGTTATGTATCCTAAAACTTGAATCATTTATGCCTTCATGCTTTTAAACATTCATATTTTCATCTTGGTCTTTTCTCCATACATTCACCTATTAGATATTTTTAAATTTTATTTTTTCATGCATTTATTCATCCATGGCAAGGCTACATACCAAAGTCTTCACTCTTAAATTTTCCGTAAGTCTCTCGCCCTCTCTGCTATCTCACTGGTATCCTGAGGGCTGGTGGTCACTACCACCTTCCCAGCTCCCACAAAACAGAAAAAAAAAAAAAAAAAAAGATTCAAAGAAGCCCTGGTTAAAAGAATAAGACAGAAAAATTTGGAGGTTTGCCAGCAAAGTTGGATACATATTAGCTCATTTGATCCATTCAATAATCCTATGAATTTGACACTATTATTACCTCGACTTTACATATAAGGAAACTGAGTTAAAGAGCAGTTAGGTAGCTTGACCAAAGTCAAACAGAAAGTGGAAAAGAGAGAAATGAACTCCAGGTTGTCTGGCTCCTCACTTGTACAAAAATCATCTCATTCTTTTTCTGGAATGACTCATTATTCAGTTCAAGGGAGAGGCAGAAAAATAGATATAACATAGGTAAGTATTAAAAATATGGATTAATGAAAAACGCTCAGAAAGCAGAGAGGAAGGAATGGCCAACTGTCAGGGACATCCAGTTCTATCCTGAAGGATAAATGGATTTTCTAGGTGGAGAGGGGTGTGCAGACACTGTGGGCTACAGGAACAATGTGTGCAAAGACCAGGCAGGTAGAAGAGCCTGATTCAGTTTAAGGAATGCCAGAGAGCTGTTTGGATGTCTACACAGAAGGAGACATTGGAGACATGACAGTGGACACATACCCCAAAATATGGAACATTGGCATTTAAAAAAACAGCAGAATTAGGAAGGTCATCCCCACTTTACCCTCACACTTCTTCTCTGAAGTAGGTCAGAAGTCCATTATAGAGGTGCCCTCCTTAAACTCAGAATAAAGAAACATTCTTATCTCTGAAGACACAGGGACACAGAGAAGAGGTGGAACAAACAAGTCTTGCTAATGTTGGGACTCAGAAAATAACACCCCAAAAGTCTGGTACTTTGACATGCTGAATACTTTGTTTATTTATGTATTTATTTTTGAGACAGAGTCTTACTCTGTTGCCCAGGCTGGAGAGCAGTGGCATGATCCCAGCTCACCACAACCTCCACTTCCTGGGTTTAAGCAATTCTCATGTCTCAGCCTCCCAAGTAGCTGGGATTACAGGCGTGTGCCACCACACCTGGTTAATTTCTTGTATTTTCAGGAGAGATGGGGTTTTTAGGAGAGATAGGGCCTGTTATCTGTCATGTGATGTTATGCCAGAGTCAGGCTGGACTTGGTATCTTATTGCTACAAAGAGTTTATTCTGTGAGTCTAAGGATCTCTATTTTAATGTTAATGCTGCCTCAAAAAAAAAAAAAAAAAAAAGACATTTACTATCTACTCTCTCTGAAGCCTGCTTACCTGGAGACTTCATCGATATAACAAGAACTTTGGCTTCCATAAGCCTCCTATTTTAGTCCCAAGCATTTCTTTTTGCTGATTTTAACTCTCTAGGCAAAGCATAACTCATTCAAGCAACTGAAAATCAGGAAATTTTTAAATCCAGCTAAGACCTGGAAGCTCCTGCTTCGAGATGTTCCAGCTTTCTGGGCCAAACCAATATATTACTTACATTTATTGATGTATGTCTTTGCCTGTAACTTCTGTTTCCCTAAAATGTATAAAATCAAGCCATAACCCAACCACTTTGGGCCCATGTTCTCAAGGCCAACTGAGGCTGTGTCACAGGTCATGGCCCTTACATTTGGCTCAGAATAAACCTTTTCAAATGTTTTATGGTTTGACTTTTTTCATCAACACTGGGGCGAAGGCTAAACATACTATATATTGTACCACAAGGGCTATAAATCCTGATAAGTAATGTATTGTCTGAAGAGGAAGCTGGTTGTGCAGTCTGTTGTTCAGATAAATGTATTTTTAGGAAGCTTCTTTGTCAATCAATAATATTATTTGTAACTTAACCTCATTGGGTGAGAATTTCCTAAAATAGTAAAGTGATGTTACTATAGACATTTCTAATTCTTAATCCTATTAAGCTGTGTTGTTGATACAGGTTAAGATAGGAAGGGTCCCTCCTACCCCCAGATTTTTTTTTTTTAACTAAGATAATATATTTAAAGCATTAGCAAAAAGTAAAAATTCTAACACTTAGCAATGTAAACCTATGTAAGTTTAAAATAGGGAAAGGTAAAAATTAAGAAACAATTGCTTCAGTCCAGGTAAAATTTAGTACATTCAAGAATAAGGTTCATGGCAACAGGAATAGACAGGAAAGATGTAGTCAAGTATTGTTCAGAATATAAAACTTAGAGGACTTTATAGATTGAATGGGGAGGGTGAGGAGAGGGAAAGCGTGACCACCACAGCCAACTGGATGAATGATAAAGCTACTTACCAAGATACAGAATGGAGAAGATGAAGCAGATTTTGAGGAATGAACTTAATTTTGGATATACTGCTGTTGTTTGAAGAGATGGAAATGAAAAGACACTCTCTCTTTATATATATATATATATATATATTTTTTTTTTTTTTTGAGATGGAGTTTCGCTCTTGTTGCCCAAGCTGGAGTGCAATGGTGTGCAATCTTGGCTCACTGCAAGCTCCGCCTCCTGGGTTCAAGTGATTCTCCTGCCTCAGCCTCCCGAGTACCGAGTAGCTGGGAATACAGGCATGTGCCACCACACCTGGCTAATTTTGTAATTTTAGTAGAGACGGGGTTTCTCCATGTTGGTCAGGCTGGTCTCAAACTCCTAACCTCAGGTGATCCACCTGCCTCGGCCTCCCAAAGTACTGGGATTACAGGCCTGAGCCACTGCACTCGGCCTATATTTTTTACATTAATAAAAAATTAAGTGTAGTCGTTGCTGGGAGACATTTAATTGAGGAAGCAGTTGGGAACACATGTCTGGAGCTCAGGATAGTAGTAAAGCCTGGCGGTCAAAGCAGAATAAAGATCAATGCTATGGCTCAGTGGATGGTAGCGTCTGTCCTTGCCCTGCCCTTGCGGGACTGTAATGTAGTGTCTGTGTATTAAAGTTGCTAAAGCATTGAGACTTGTCCATTTTATTAATTCAATGAAACTAATCAGGCATCACCATGGTTAATAACCTTCCTTGTAAAACGCAGCAGGAAATTTTCTGATTCTAGGCAGAACACAATGGCTATAAATTTTGCACTATGAATTATAGAAGAATGCAGAAATCCTATGCCAGCCCTTAACTGAGCAACCGCAGGAGGCCTAATTGTCTGCAATCCTGTTTCTTCCTCATGCTCGGGGTCTGGAAACTAATTTCAATTGCTGATTAAAATGGTCATTTCCTCCCTTGTATTTCAGTGTTCATAACTACATCCTTCGAATTCCACAAATTCCATGCAGTGTTAGGAGTGATGGAACTGCATAGTCAGGATAAGGCTTTCACCCAGTACTGAGGACACAGAGCTAATAATGAATAGGAAAGGATGCAAGGGGCATGCCGAAAAGTTAGAGGCTACAGTGGCTAGGCCAGTTTCACCATGACGTAGTAACTGTTGGAGTTCAGAAAGTAATACCCCAAAGTATGACGATATGGCATGCTGGACACTTTGAACTACAGTGAATTATAAGAACTTAGAAGCAGCGCCAGAACCAAGGGCTTTTCAATCTTCTATATTTCCCCCTAAGTAAAGGGTGGAAATCTCTCTCTCTGAAGTTCCAATATCATTTGGAATACAATTGCCTTCATTCCCCTCCCTGAAATTGTATTAATCAGAGAATATTAGATTCATGTCTCCGAAAGGAAGACTGAGGAATGTCACCACACCTAGACACTTTGACACAGGCTATTGTTTTCCAGTCCCATTCAATTTCCAAACAGAGTTACTTTACAAACTATAATTTATTCTTTGGGCTCAATCAATTCTCCTGAAAATAATTTACTGCAATTCAAAATTGCTTATATTCCCCCATTTCCCTATCCCCTGTAAAGATAGTATTTAAGCATCAACCATTTGGCCCTTCTTTGAGTATCATACCTTGCTTGGCTCTTGTGCACACATTAATACATTTATGTGTCCTTTCTCCTGTTAATTTATTGCCAGTCTATTGCAGCAGACTTGAACGTTCAGACAGAGGAAAAAGTTTCCTTTGCCTCTAACATAACCAATATTCTAGCCAAGGGAAAAAAAATTATTCATTTTTCTTTAAATGAAGGAAGCCAGGAAGCTCCTAACACTTTTATGAACCTTAGAATCAAGTAAAAGAAGATCTTAAATTAAAGACTTCTGAAAAACTGAGGTTAAGTCCAGATGACTTATTTGACTCAGAGTCTTGAATAAAGCAACCAGTGGCAACCTCCAAAATTCAGACTCTTTCTGAATACTCTTACACATCCAAGGTCAAAGGAAAGGGCTTTAGTATGGATTTTCATTTCTTTCTCTCTATGAAACTGGATTTGTTACTTGTGATCAAAATTAAAGAGGTATTTACACTTGAAGGCCTAGAGGCCTTCTAAAAATATTGTCTGCAAGATTTTTATTTAACTCATTTTTAAACGTATTCATTATTGTTAAAATAGTAGAAAACGGATTAGATTAAAGGCAGATAAACTGAATTCTAACTTTAGCATTTATTCATTCATCTAAGCAACATGTTTGCAAATATATGTGATACTGGGCAAGTGATGGAACTTCCAATGTGCCTCAATTCTTCCTTCACAAAATGAATGAGTGAGATTAGATGATGTCTAAGTTCATTCTATCACCAATATTCTTTTATAAAATTAAAGATGAGCTCTATTGGGAAAATAATAGTCCTACTGAATTGTATTTATCTCTTAAAAACCCCAAATGTCACATAAATAAATAAAAAATGGTGTAATGGTGAAACATTAATAAAGATACCAAGTCAGAAAGAACTGAGCTTGTCAATAAAACCTAAAAAGTGGCAGATGCCATGCCTGTAATCCCAGCACTTTGAGAGGTTGAGGTGGGTGGATCTTTTGAAGTAAGGAATTTGAGACCAGCCTGGCCAACATGATGAAACCCCATCTCTACTAAAAATACAAAAAATTAGCCCAGCGCGGTGGCACACATCTGTAATCTCAGCTACTCAGGAAGCTGAGGCAGAATTGCTTGAACGCAGGAGGCAGAGGTTGCAGAGAGCCGAGATCACACCATTGCACTTTAGCTTGGGCAACAGAGTGAGACTCAGTCTCAAAAAAAAAAAAAAAAAAAAAAAATGCCAGACTCAAGGTAGTGCCATGAGAATTCCAAAGCTTTTAGTCTGAAAGATGCTTAATTCATATGTCTTAGAGTTGGAATTCTATTAGGAAAATAGAAGGGATTTTTGTATAGATTTTCTAACCCTGCCAAATTCTTAATTCTTAATAATAAAACAGGAGAAAATTAAAACAGAACCAGAGCTGAGACGGACATCAGAAACACTGTTTTGCTTAACCATGTATTTTCTTTTCTCAACAATATTTCTATTCTACTGCAAGTTGTATTGTCATCTAGGTTATAACAATAACAAAAATCACAAACGCTGTTTAGCACAGCTATATGCCAAAGAGTCTATTAAATGCTGTACACAGTTTCACACTGGATTTTCACAGAAATTCCATAAAATAACCATTAAAATTATCCCCACTTAACAGAGCAAGAAATGGAGACTTTGAAGTTCTTTTTTTTTTTTTTTTTTTTTTTTTTGTTAGAAGGTGTCTCATTCTTTCGCCCAGGCTCTGCCTCCCAGGTTCACACCATTCTCCTGCCTCAGCCTCGCGAGTAGCTGGGACTACAGGCGCCCGCCACCACGCCTGGCTAATTTTTTTTTTTTTGTATTTTTTAATAGTGATAGGGTTTCACTATGTTAGCCAGGATGGTCTTGATCTCCTGACCTTGTGATCCGCCTGCTTCAGCCTCCCAAAGTGCTGGGATTACAGATGTGAGCCACCACGCCCAACCTGAAGTCCTTTTAAGTAACTTGCCTAGGGACACACTACAGAGCTAGTAAGCATCAGAGATATAATTCAAATCCAGGCCTCTCTGTGCTTAAAGTCAGAGTTCTTGTCTCTATGTCATATTTCCTACTTTCTTTTCCTCGTCTCTACACAACAGTGGTTGCCATAATGATTAGTGCTGACTCAAAGGGAAAAGAGAGTTGTTCTAGGTGTGAATTATAGGCACATGGTGTTCTTTTTTTTATTTTTTTATTTTTTTTTGAGGTGGAGTCTCGCTCTGTCACCGGGACTGGAGTGCAGTGGCCGGATCTCAGCTCACTGCAAGCTCCGCCTCCCGGGTTTACGCCATTCTCCTGCCTCAGCCTCCGGAGTAGCTGGGACTACAGGCGCCCGCAACCTCACCCGGCTAGTTTTTTTTTTTTAATTTTTTTTATTTTTATTTTTATTTTATTTTTAGTAGAGACGGGGTTTCACCATGTTAGCCAGGATGGTCTCGATCTCCTGACCTCGTGATCCGCCCGTCTCGGCCTCCCAAAGTGCTGGGATTACAGGCTTGAGCCACCGCGCCCGGCCACATGGTGTTCTTAAGAGAACCTTGTGGCCAGGCACGGTAGCTCATGCCTGTAATTACCAGCAGTTTGGGAGGCCGAGGTGGGTGGATCATGAGGTCAGGAGATCAAGACCATCCTGGCTAACACAGTGAAACCCCGTTTCTACTGAAAATATAAAAAGTTAGCCTGGCGAAGTGGTGGGTGCCTGTAGTCCCAGCTACTTGGAAGGCTGTGGCAGGAGAATGGCGTGAACTTGGAAGGTGGAGCGTGCAGTGAGCCGAGATGGTGCTGCACTCCAGCCTGGGCGACAGAGTGAGACTCCATCTCAAAAAAAAAAGAAAAAAAAAGAGAACCTCATAAATAGTTGTTGGCTTGCCTGTATAAATTGACTTTACCACAGAGCAATTCTGGAGATAAATTTACTGACTAGAATTTTACCAGTTATTTAATCCAATATAAAATACAACATCATTTCACATAATGAACAACACATGGGTAATGAGGTTCAGAACATAACACCCCAATATGTGACTATAGGAGACAAGAATATGCCACTCTAAAATATGCCTCTCTGGCATATTGATTATTTTGAGCTGGTTGTTTTGAGAAACTACAGACACATAAGCTCTGAAAGGCTATCCTTTTGTAAAGAAATGTACATTCATAGAGGAAATTTTTTATTAGTAAAGTTATCTGTATCAGGAAGAAAGCTACTCTGAGACAACTTTTATCACCTGAGAGATATTTATCTGAATAACAAGGCAACTTTTATTCATTACACATTTCCCTCCTTTACCCTCCCGGAATTTGTCTCTATCAGCCCCTAGAAACCACAAAATCCTATTTGTTTTTGCAACTCAGAATGATATATAAAACTCAATCATCTGTGTGTTTCTTTGAGCCTCATATTTTTGTGGAACTCCTGTGTGTATATTTGCAATTAAAATTGCTTTTCTGCTGTTAATCTGTCTTTTGTCAACTTTATTTGTAGACCAACCAAAAACTTCAAGGTCTTATAGTGAGTCATTTGCAGAAACGAGGCAGAAATCTGGTCCATCATTTGGCCACATGGTCTTTTAGACCTCTCATTCTTCTGGGAAAGTAAAAGGTGAGACATTTCTATTTTTTTTTTCTGTGTGATCCAGCCTTTCATGTGTAAATTAGGGACTCCTGTATGTGAATAGGTGTGGTGGGAAATAGACTGTTAGCTGTGTCTCCTAATCTGTAAGATTTGGATAACTTTTCCATAAACCACCATTTGAGAATACAATTCCACGCTTACTACTACAAAAATCTGAAAAATCTTGAAGTACTCACAGCCTTATGGTCACCCATAGCTCTGAACCTCAGCCTCCAGGGACTTAGGGGTGTTTATCTCAACATCATGTTCTCCTGGCTTTGTTTTATACCTCATTAGCCAAAAACATCAACTTCAGACCTTTCTTCATGTTCAACTTTAAAAAAGATCTTCTCTCAAGGGCTTTTAAAGCTGATTATGCTAAAAATTTGGACAGGGGCTGACATTCGTGTTCATAAAATTTCATCAGCCACTTTGCTGCAGGGGATGTGAATTCACTGTTTTAAAATGCATAGTTCCTGCTCGGGTGGTTTCTCCATTTCTCCATTCCAGTTTTTTATCCTTCTCTCCTCTGATCCTGAAATCCCTATTCTTTTCTCATGTAAACACCATATCAGTGCATACAGTCCTGAACTCAACCATAGCACTTGTGTCTCTTTGCCTGAGCGTTTTGTCTGGTCATCTCAGTCAGCCTCATGCATATGATTATGTATGTCTTAGGCCAAAATTACTGGACAATATCCCCTCCTCAGATAATTCTTAACCAATGATGGATGGATACCCATGCATAGATACCCCAGGTCCCTCACCCTTGGTTTAGGTGACTCTGGGCCTATGTTCTAAAGGGAGTTTTACAATCCTTCGGCGTGTTTAAGCTCTCATTGCTAATACATGTTTGACTGATTTATTTCTCTTCTCAGTCCCTCACTCCACTACCAGTGTTTTACGAATTCACCTCCCATATAAGCCAACTGTTCTCAGATCTCTGTTTCAGGGTCTGCTTCTGGGGGAATCAAAAATAAGAAATGCCCATCTGAAAGACTTGTGAGTTATTTCCCCAAACATGGTTTTCTCCCTAAAAGGAATTATGATGCAGATTGTTAAGATAAAATATTTATTTTTCCCTTCTGCTCTAAGTATACTTGTCAGAAAGGTTTCCTAATATAATCAACTTGCTATTGGGGGGTTAAAACAGCAGTGACTCTGAAAGTGTGAGGTAACCAAGGCATGCTGATTTATCCTGATCTTCCCATAAAAATGGCATTTTATTTAGAGTATCAGTACTCTTATGCTGGAGAATCACATGTCTGGCAAGAGATAGCAAGGCTTAAGTTGAAAATGCCAGTAAAAGTATACCTCATATGTACTTCTCAAGGAAATCCATTTTAATTCCAAGGTGAAGTTTGAGATTCACGATTCTTCTCAGCTTTCTGATAATTTAGGAAATAGTAATTCAGCATTTACTATGTGTTCAACACCATGCAAGACCTAGGAAATATAGAGATAAAAGTAACATATTAGGTGCCCTGCAGGTATTTGTATTCTAATGGAGCAGACAGGCTTTAATCCGCTATGTTAATTCAGTGTGGTAAGGGGTCTACTGGAAGGATGCATAAACACCATGTTAGCAGGGTGCTTAGTCTTTGCATGAAACACATACTTAACAGTGGCTTGCTAGATAAATGGAAGAACAAAATGAAGCCTTTCTAGGTGAGACATGGAGTTTCTGTACTCTCTTAGATACTTCTGAAATTGTCCTGGAAAACTTGTGTCAATAATCTTTGTGCACAGATATCAAAATTCAGGTTTCAACTTTAATCAAGGATGTTTTAAGAGTGTCAGAACCAGGAATGACCTAGAGATCATCTAATTCATTTAGTGACAAAAATATAAAAGCTAATGGAATATTCCAAGGACAAATAGAAAAATCATCCAGTTCCATCCTATCACCTTTTACTTAAAGACTTTTCCATATAACTAACACACACACATGCACACACACACACACAGAGTCATACTTCTCTACTCAACCAAGTGAAAATTTGAATTAGAAAAAAATAAAGCACCACATTTAGCTAAAGTTTTCTCCAATGTTTTCCAGGGAAAGGGGAAATTAGTACAATTGAACCATTTCAAATATTGTAAGACCAGTGTATGACACAATGGAATTGGACTTAGAATAATAGCCTATGTTGCTTACAAAAGTCCACAGATTACTCTTTCGAGGACAACCTCAAGATTGCCTTTATGTTGAAGAAGATACTGGTTTATATCTTCTGTTTTTCAGGAAATGTACTGTTTATCTATTTTTCAGGGAATTTCCCATCACTGAATCTCTAAAAGAGAAAACAAACCCTTTTGGAATTCTATTTTGCTGTTAATTTAAAAGTGAGAGAAAGAGAATGCAGCAAAAATTTTAATTAAAACTGTAGCATTTAGAAGTGCATGGGTTAAGGTTACACTGCATTTATGTTTCAGGAAAGCTCTTTCCGGCTTTGAAAAAGGAGAAATAATTGCATTGCCAGATTGTGAAGACATGTATTGACAGTAGTGTGAGATGCTCTTGATATAGATTGTCATCTACTTGAATAACTGGCATTTTGCTTAAAAAATGTGATGGAGCATTGACCAGACAAATGCAGGAAGAAAAATGGGACTAGAGAAATGGTTTAATTATGCTTTAAAAAATTATTAGCAGGTTGAAGAAGCAGCAAAAGTTTTTCTTCATTTATGCAGCAAGAAGACAAGAGTTAGAGTTTCTTAAGATGGCCCCAAAGTTTTTGTATTAAGTTTTTTGAATGATATACATAGGACTAGAAAAGAATGCTCTTTTCAGAAGTTTTTACAAGTAAATCCAAATGGAATGGAAGTGACTGGCCTGATGAGCATTAGGTGAAAGATGAATGTGTGAGTCTAACAGTAGAGAAGCCAGAGGGTTCATATACTGATGAAGTATCTGATTTTAGCAGAGAGGAATGAGCATTTTTTTTTGTCTAGAAGTAGTTTTGAATGATGGCTTAAAAGGCTTGCTAGTTTGAAGTGATAGCAGTTTAATAAATAACATCTCCCCAAATCAGAATTATATTGAGCAATCAAATAGCAAAATCTTGAGTTTGAAAGTTCATTCTACCAAGTAGAGGTCAATACATAGATGCAGACTACAAATACCCAGAAGGTCAGAATCAGACCTTATCTATCCTTTTATTCTCACTAAGCTGGGACTGTATAAGTAGGCAATAGCCATTTTGCTAAATCCGTATTGCGTGCCAACCATGTGCTAGACTCTGTGCCGGGCTGAGGATACAAAAGAGTTTATATTCCGGTAAAGGAAGACATTTAAGATGAACTAATACATTAGATGCAGTGAAAAAGTGCAACATTGAGGTACTGTGACTGGTGCAACTAGAAAGAATATTAGTAAAAGAATGATCTGAACAGGTGGATCAGAGAAGCCTTCACAGAAAAGAAAATGGTAGATTAGTTTCTTGAAGAAACAGTAGGAGATCACTAGGTGAATGAGTAGTGTCAGGGCCAGCCAGGCAGAAGGAACAGGCTTTCTAAAGACACAGTGGCATGATATAGTATCTCATATTCGGAGAATTACAATAAATTCTATATTGCTGAAGAGAAGGATGCAAGGGCAGGACAGTGGGTAGGGGAGTAATTTTGACAAGAGATACGTCTGGAAAGTTAGGTAGGAGCTAGATCACGGAATTTCCTTGCTAGACAAAGTTTGTTGCTAAAGTTTAACAAACTAACTTGCTTTGCTGCACTGTGAAAGTCTCAATACAATTTACACGATTGGTTGTGTGTTCATGGGTCATCTTACGAATGTGGAGCTATCAGGTTGTCTAGAAAACAATTCGGATGGTGGAAACAAAGGAGTGATGAGCTCTGGGCTACAGAGCTCTTGAAGGAGACCTTCACACATAATGAACTTATTTGAAGTAAAAAAAATTGACAGTGTGAACCGTGCTTGATGTTATGAAGTAGAGGGAAGTGATGTTAGGCCAGTAAGTATGTTTTGGTATGATACAATGTATATTTGTTTCTCTGGGTTACCTGGGAGCTTTATCTTCAGGAGAAAGCTCAAGGTGGTTGTAAAGGATTGAATGGTGTTCCCCCAAAATTCACGTCCACCTGGAAGCTCAGAATGTGATGTTTGGAAATAGTTTTTGCTGGTATACTTAGTTAAGTTAAAATGAAGTCATTTTTTTGTTAGATAAATAGAGGAAAAAAGATGAGATCACACTGGATTAGGGTGGACTTTAAATCTAATAATTGGTTTCTTTATAGGAAGAGGAGGGGACACACAGAGACAGATAGCACTATATAAAGACAAAGGCTATGATTGGAGTGAAGTAACACCAAGCACCACAAAGATTGTCAGGGGTTGCCATAAGCTAGAGGAGAGACATGGGACTAATTTTTCCCTTGGCATTTCTAGAAGGAACCAACCCTGCTCATGGCTTGATTTTGAACTTCTAGCCTCCTAAACTATCGGGGTATAAATTTCTGTTGCTTTAAGCTAAGTTCTTGATAATTTATTACTAAAACCCTAGGAAGCTAATATGATAGCAAAATATTTGATAAGTTGAAAAATTAATAATTAGTCATCAGGGACGCCAGCAGATTTGGCATTTCATGAATTCTGCCTGAGATTTTGTCATGAAATCTAGATTATAATTCAAATTCCAGATAATGGTTTTGGGAAATAAAAGGGCTTAGAAAAATATTTGAAGTTTGAACCTGGCACATTTAGGTTTCCTTGATGTCTGTTTCTAGTGTTTCACAGTCTGATATGCTAAACAACGTACTCACTGACAACAACTAAAAATGAGTAACATATTAAAACTATGCATTAGTGAGCTAACAACATGGTAAGGCATCCTGAGAGTCCAATGACACGAACATGCGGCTACAGAAAGATGAGCCAGTTCTGATGTCAGCTTTTGCCCATCTACTGGGCCTTCATGAACTTCACTTCCTAGTTTGAAGGCTATGCAGGGAACAGGGGAACAGAAGGAAACATATAGAGCCCAACCAAGGTGATGAGTCTAAATATGACACCCTCTTGACACTGGGACCAAAGGACCACAATTACAGTGCAAGGGTGAAAAATAAATTACTCCCAAAAAGAAATGTCAAGAAAACTTATCTGTGACCATCTTGGTTTTGAGGAGAAGTGGGAAAAAGTATCTCTAGTGAAATGTTTTAGCTATGAGCCTATTTTCTGGCCACTTTGTAGCCTAAGTTTATATCACTTGTGCAGGTTCAGAAAACTTCAAGCCAAGGTTTAATTTTAAAGTGACTCCAGGTTGAGACAAAGGCAAGTCCCCTCTAAATAAATTCGTCTTCAAGCAGGCCTTGAAAAATTTGGACTGATAAGGTTTATCAGCATAACAAAGCCACACAAAGACACACGATGCCAGAGAGTAGGAGCAGATGTGAAGTATCTAAAGATACTGGAGTGACAAAGTGAAAAATGTAAACTTTTTTTTTTTTTTTTTTTTTGAGACGGAGTCTCGCTCTGTCGCCCAGGCTGGAGTGCAGTGGCCGGATCTCAGCTCACTGCAAGCTCCGCCTCCCGGGTTCACGCCATTCTCCTGCCTCAGCCTCCCAAGTAGCTGGGACTACAGGCGCCTGCACCTCGCCCGGCTAGTTTTTTGTATTTTTTAGTAGAGACGGGGTTTCACCGTGTTAGCCAGGATGGTCTCGATCTCCTGACCTCGTGATCCGCCCGTCTTGGCCTCCCAAAGTGCTGGGATTACAGGCTTGAGCCACCGCGCCCAGCCAAAAAATGTAAACTTTGTATGTTTAACTTGTTACAATAAATAAAGCATAGGATTAACATAAGTTTAGATGACAATAAAATATGATAAAAATGCCTGAAAATAAATCAAACATCTTCTAGATATAAATCTTCTACACATAAATAAGTAAATTGAATTTAAAACCATAATAAATAAATGGTTAAAGAGCAAATAGCATACAGATGAAAAAAGTTAATGAACTGAAAAATAGATATGAAAAAATTACCCAAAAGCTACACAAACAGATACAGAGGCAGAGGCAGACAATTGCAAAGAGGAGAGTTTTAATATGTTAGAATGAGAAGGTCTAACATGCATCTAATTGGAATTATTAGGCATTTTTTGTTTGTTTGTTTGTTTGAGACGGAGTCTCGCTCTGTTGCCCAGGCTGGGGTGCAGTGGCCGGATCTCAGCTCACTGCAAGCTCCGCCTCCCGGTTTTATGCCATTCTCACCCGCCACCTCGCCCGGCTCTTTTTTTGTTTTTTTTAGTAGAGACGGGGTTTCACCGCGTTAGCCAGGATGGTCTCGATCTCTTGACCCTGTGATCCGCCCGCCTCGGCCTCCCAAAGTGCTGGGATTACAGGCTTGAGCCACCGCGCCCGGCCTAGGAATTATTTAGAATTCCAAAATAAAATAATGGAATGTGTGAGAGGCAAAATTAGAAGGAATTATGCTTCCATATTTAAAAAATTAAATAATTTGAAATAATACAAATAATTTAAAAGTATAAAAATCTTAAAGATTTAATGAATTCTTAATTTCAGGAACCCTAAAATGTTTCCAAGCAGCTTAAATAAAAATAAATATACCTCTAGATATTTGCTAGTGGAAGTGCAGAAAACCAAAGAAAAAGAGATGATCATAAATGCAGTCAGAGAGAAAAGACAGATTATCTGAAAAAAAAAACAACAACAAATAAAAAACAAGTAGACTAACAGCAAACTTCTCAACAGCAGTGAAAGAAGGGAGAAGCCAGTGAAATATGTTTTAAAGTAACTGAGAGAAAATAGCTGCCAACCTAGAAGTTTATATCCAAATAAACCTATATTTCAAGGATAAATGTAAAACTATTTTTAAGGTAAAAACAGAGGCATTTTTCCAACAATAAATCTTTACCAAAGGAACTATTTTAAGTAGAAAGAAAAAAACAATCCTAGATGAAAAGTCTTAAATGAAAGATGTGTTAATGAGGAAGACTTTAATATGATGCTACATCTGAACAAACACTATATAAAAACAATCACAGTGTCTTGTAAGCTTGAAAGAAGATAGAATTAAAATACATAGAAATATGAATGTATATTTTGCGAGGAGGTGACTAGAGTTAACTTTGATTAATTTTTTTAAATTATGTCTATTAAAATTGCTGGCATAACCACTAAAAGACTAGAAAATCACTTATATAAGCTGCATGATATTTGAAGGCAAAAGAGAATGATTCAAATAAAAAATTCAATTAATAGAAGTCAAAGTAAAGAAGTTAGCAAAAAACAACACACATAGCATAAGATACAGTGGTGACAACAGCTTTAAAAATATTACAAATCACAATAAATGCAAAGGGCTAAACTCTTTAAGAGACAAAGATAGTGAATGCAATATGGTATCCTGAATTAGATGCTGGAATAGAAAAGGAGCATTAGTGAAAAAGCTAATGAAATACAAAAAGTCTGTAGTTTACTTGTACTCTATTAATGTTGATTTTTCGGTTTTGACAAATGTATTGTTAATGGTGGGTCTTTGTTCTTAGAGCTCCCAAAATGGTGGCAGGCTGCTCCCAAGATGGCAGCAAGCCTTTGTTCTCTGACCTGGGGTTCTTGGCCTCACAGATTCCAAGGAATGGAGCCTTGGGCCATAAGGTGAGTGTTATAGCACTATTAGAAGCTGTTGGTCATGGAAGAGAACGGTGGAACCCAGTGACTCGTGATCCGCCCGCCTCAGCCTCCCAAAGTGCTGGGATTACAGGCTTGAGCCACCGCGCCCGGCCTAGGAATTATTTAGAATTCCAAAATAAAATAATGGAATGTTCAGCTCGATTAGGACCAACCTGGGCACTTAGCCATGCAGGAACAATGGCGAGCCTCTAACCCTATTGGGAGGGGCAATGGGCGCCTCACTGGATCAGAAGCTCAGGGGACACCCTGCCTGATCTGGAGGGGTGAAAGTCAAAGGCAGGTCTGTGACGGCAGCGTTCAGCAGTGGTGGACGGCAAGTGAAAGCTCAGCCCCAGCTGGAACAAACATGGACCAGAAGAGTGTGCAGTTGCAAGATTTAATAGAGTGAAAACAGCTCCCATACAATGGGAGGGAACCCAAAGGGGGTTGCCACTGCTGGCTCAAATGCCCTGGGTTTATATCCCGATCATTGTCCCTCCCCCTGTGCTCTAAGGCAATAGATCATTTGATTATTTCTTTGCCTCCTGCTTTTAGCCTAATTTGTATTTTAGTGAGCCCTCTTACTACCTGATTGGTCAGGTGTGAGCTAAGTTATAAGCCCCATGTTGAAAGGTGAGTGCAGTCACCTTCCCCAGCTAGGCTTAGGAATTCTTAGTCGACCTAGGAAATCCAGCTAGTCCTGTCTCTCAGTGTCAAGGTTATATAATATGTTAATATGAGAGGAAGCTAGATAAAGGGTATATAGAAACTATTATATTTGCAACTTTTCTGTAAATTTAAAATTATTTCAAAAAAGCTTATTTAAAAAGTCAAAGGTAGTTCTAATAGACTTTTAAAAAAATAGCTGTTTCATTTATCAGAGATATAACTGAAATGAAGAATCAGACTAGTTGAAAGTGAGAGAATAAAAATTATATGTCATCAAATCCCAATAAACATAAATATGGGTGCTGGGCATTGTGGCTTACATCTGTAACCCCAGCACTTTGGAAGGCCAAGGTGTGAAGACCACTTGAGGCCAGGAGAGCAGGATTAGTTTAGGCAACATACTGAGGTGCCTCTACGAAAAATAATGAAAAAAATTAGCGACTTGTGGTGGTGGCAAACACCTATAGTCCAAGCTACTTGGGAGGCTGAGATGGGAGGATTGCTTGAGCCCAGGAGTTCGAGGTTGCAGTGAGCTATAATCATGCCACTGCACTCCAGCCTGGATGACGAAGCAAGACCATGTCTCAGGGAAACAAAACAAAACATACATATAGTATTGCTGTTATATCACATCAGACAAAATAGGCTTTAAAGCAGAAAGCTGGGTACACATAAACATAAAAATGGAAAAAGTCCGAGTCTAGTCACCCATGCCTGTAATCCCAGCGCTTTGGGAGGCTGAGATAGGTGGATCAATTGAGGCCAGGAGTTTGAGACCACGCTGGACAACATGGCAAAACCCTTTCTCTACCAAAAATACAAAAATTAGCCAGGTGTGGTGGCACACATCTGTAATCTCAGCTACTCGAGAGGCTGAGGCAGGGGAATTGATCGAACCTGGGAGGCGGAGGTTGCAGTGAGTTGAAATCATGCCACTGCACTCCAGCCTGGGCGACAAAGCAAGACTCCATCTCAAAAAAAAAAAAAAAAAAAAAAAAAAAGATGATAATGCGGACTGCAAAAGAGGGGAAGGTGCAAGGGGAACAGGAGTTGAAAAATTGCTTATCAGGTACAATGTTCACTATTTTGGTGATAAGTACACTAAAAACTCAGTCCCCACCAGTAAGCAATATATCCATGTAATAAATAAGCACAGGTACCCCTTGAGTCTAAAATTAAAAAAAAATAATAATACTTCAGCAGCTTTCTCTGTGGGGAAAAAAAGAATAGCGGTAAGCATGTCATGGCTTGTGTGACCTAATGTTTAGCTTCTGGGAATGCTTCTTACCCCATCCCTACCTCACAATCCAAAGGATCACATTATATACTCCCATCAACTAAAAATGCCATGTTTGATGTAGAAAAAAAGTACTTGCTCATCTTAGACGAGTGAGTTTTCTTTATTAAAAGCAATATTTGATAGATGAAGAGAGACCAATTTCTCTGTAACATCGCTGGCTACATGATGGGGCTATGAAGGATCTGAATAAAGAGACAGGGAATTCCTAAACCAAACTTTACTTGGCATAAGACAACATTTTTCAGAGTGTATATTTGGAAAACATTTGATCTAAGACATATTTATAAAAAAGAAAAAGGTTTATAATCAATTGAGTTTAGAAAAGAAACTCAGGGAGCATTACTAGAAATAAAGAGGGTTACTTCATATTTATAAAACAATCAAAAACATAGGTATGTTGTATTAGTCCATTCTCACATTGCTATGTGAGCTACCTGAGACCGGGCAATTTATAAAGAAAATAGGTTTAATTGATTCACAGTTATGCAGGCTGTACAGGAAGCATGGCAAGGGAGCCTCAGGAAACTTACAATCATGGCGGAAGGTTGAAGGAGAAGCAAGCACATCTTACCATGGTGGAGTAGTAGAGAAAGTGTGAAGTGGAAAGTGCTATACACTTTTAAATAACCAGATCTTGTGATAAGTCACTCACTATCACGAGAACAGCAAGGGGAAATCCACCCTCATGATCTAGTCACTTCCCACCAGGTCCCTCCCCCAACATTGGGAATTACGATTTGACATGAGATTTAGGTGGGAACACAGAGCCAAACCATATCATCTGTAGTAACATAGCCTCAAAATAAATCAATAAAAGACTGACAAAACTATTAGGAGAAAAAAATCACATATCCATCTTCACAGTTAGAAATTTTAATATTTCCCTCTCAGTACTTGATGGATAAAGCAGACAACAGTCAGAACAAATATTGATTATTTGGTCAATTCAATAGCAACCTTGATCTAATGATCTGCTCTATATAGGACATTATGTTTAGCAATTGGAAAATACACTTGAGTATTTTAGAAATTTTGAAATATTAGAAGTTGTTCTAATGACTTATTACTGATTTCTACCTTAATTGTGTTATGGTTAAAAATGAAGTCTTTCTACTAAACCATGGTGAATTTAAAACTTGGTGAATTTCAAAGTCAATTTTCATGTCCTTCATAAGCTTGAAAAGAAGGTCAGTATAGAATATTTATAGCCAGCTTTGAGAGAAGTGTATAGTTAGAAACTTTTATATTAGAAGCAAAGGATGAATGTTACTGTGCTAACATTCATTTTAAGGGGCTAGAAAAAGAAGAGTAGAATAAAAAATTAGGTATTTTTCTTTCCCTTAATGTCAGTGATTATAGAATCACTGTAATTCTTTGTTGAAATGTCATAAGAGGAGAGACCCTGAAAATATGATGTGATAATATGACCTGCTCCAAAAAAAGTCTCCCAGTGAGCTATGGTGGTTTCAATAATACTGCTTATTCTTTCAGAAGGCTATGGGAATGTAAGGGTGGGTAGGACCAAGCTAGGCTAGAGGTTGGGGAAAAGACCTCTCTAAAGAAAAAGGATTCAAGGGCAAGCAGGATTAATCCAGCAAAGAACCCTTACTGTACAACTCTGAAGAAGACAATCTTTCTGCTGAGAAGTTTGGTTCCTCTTTTCTGGATTCAATGAAGTCTGACACAGAGCTCAGAGAGACCCTTGCCTGGCAGGGACATGGAAGAACTGACCAGCACTAACCTCTCTTTCTCAGGAACAAGGTCTTTTCTGCCTCTTACTGCTCAGAATTCATGAGTCAAAGATGTTTGTCTCATTAACCTCATGTTAGTGAGAAGAGGATGAAAATGAGTTGATCAATCAGGACTTCGTTTCCTAGTAGCTGATTATAATCATCCAGATACATATGCCTGATTGAAATTGTTCATGATTGAAGATTAGATAGCTGAAGTCTGCTGGTCTCGTGGAATTTTAATCAAATGTTTGATGCTGTGAAAAATGTACTGGACTGGGAGGCAGGGGACTCCAGTTCTTGTTTCTAGTCCATCTACAGCTAGCTATGCGATTTGGAGAATTTCCTTTTATCTCTGTATTGCCAGTCTACTAATTTGAAGTGAAGGGTTGGGGTTTCATAATCTATGAGACCCTGTTGAGCTAACATCTCTTCTTACCTTTACTAGAGGGTGAACAAGACCTCCTGTGCTTTGGGTATTGGGTTTTGGGCAATCGAATGGCAGTGGTGATAATGATAATAGCAGTAAAAGCAGTGAAACACATTCTGAGGACTACACATTTCACATGCCTGACTTCATTTAGTACTCACAGTAACCCTATGAGGTGAAAAATACTCTTGGCTTCATCTTACAGTCAGGAACCTGAAACAAAAGGAAGTGAAGTAACTTGCCCAAGGTCTTGCGCTCATAAAGCATGGAGTCAGGGGTAGACCAATCACACGGGCTGACTGCACATAGCAACCACATACACACTACCTTGCCATCTGAGAAGGTGCTTGGGGTGGGAGGAAGGGGCAACACGAGAAGGACCACCAACAAGTGAAAGAAGGAAATAGAGTAAAAGGTAGGTTGGGGCTATGACACACTTCATCTGTTTCCCAATTTGGTTTAAGACAGGCCATGACAAGCCAGTCACATTGCACATCTCCAAGGGCGTTAGTCACATCCACACAGAGTGTGTTCTGCAGTGGGCAGGTATGTGCAAACCTACCCCCAAACTCCCAGGAAGTTGAGAGGCTGAAGAAAGAGGCTGACATATTTAGTATCTCAAAAAGAAACATTTAATACAGACTTACAAACAGAAGCCATGTCAGTGTCTCAGGTGTAGGTAAGACAGGATGGTGGATCCCACGCCATTACTCTCCAGACCCAGGGCTTATATAACATAGAGAAAGGTGACTCAGAATGGATGTGTAGGATGACTGAAGTATAAACGCATCAAGATAGTTTGACCTAAGGGCAGAATTTATGGTAAGTACCTACTCTTACACAAGGAACAATAGATAAACTGGAAGTCTTAGAGGCCTTCCCAGAACAGGGGTTAATTGAAGTCAGCGTGGTAGATTAGCACCCAAGATGGGGTTGCTTTGGCCTCCAAAGGGTGCAATGTGAATGGCACACTCTGGAGTTGTCCAACATGTAGCCCTGGGCCCAGGCAAAGTGCAACAAGAGGGAGCAGCATCTAGCTCACCCTCTCCAAATCGCTTCGCTCCTTTCCCCTCCCTGCTGGGGTGAGACTCACCTACTCTAAATTTATGTGAGGTAGATGTAGGAGGTGGGAGGTGGAAATCAGCCTTCAAAAAGATAAAATTTTAATGTGCTTAATATAGACCAGAAAGTTTTCTAAATTTAAAGCTCATTTATTCAAGAAAAGATATTCATATGAATACACAAAGACACATATGAATCTGATTGTTTCAGACTTACCAGCAGAGAGAATCTTCTTTCTGACCCTTTCTTCTTTGCTGTAGCTCAGGATATTTGGAAGATGTATACAAACTCTTGGCTTTATCTGGCTTCTTTCCCCAAGAAAATGTTGGTCTTACTTGCAAGGTAAACTCTTAGAGGACCATAGACTTTTCCCTTTGTAGTTTAGGCAGTTTGCTGTCTGAGTAGATGATAGAAAAGGACACAGAGATTCTAAATTAGTATATAAAGGGGATGTGAGTTGAAGGAGAGGTGATTAGTAACAGGAACCTGGAGTTCTGAGATGATTGTGTGCTTGTCAAGAGGAGTATTTATTTCTTGCTTCTGCTCAAAAACAGGAGGGACCTATTACCGAGAATCTTTGAGGCCCTTGAGAAACCAGTGGCCTTTGACAAGCTATGCTGGTTTAATTGGAGTCAATATTCTTGTGGTTATGTTGATTTGATTGTATTAGCATGCCTGCTACATCATGATCCTATTGAAGGAACAGCCTTAGGTATTTAACTTTGTAACAGGAAAAAATAAATATAATTTACAAAATTAGACTTTCATAAGAATCATGTCATTACAAAAAGAGAATTGGTCATGTCAGAATTTTTCATTTATTCATTTACGAAGTGGTGGATAGGAGGCAGGACTAACTTGTAGCTCCCACTTGGATGGACAGAGCAGTGTGTGGAAACTCACATTGTGAATTTTTGCTCCAAGAACTACTGCAGGAACATACCAGGAAAGCTGAGAGATTCCACAGACCCTTTAAAAGAAGCAGATTGCTGTTGCAGGCCTCTGGAGACAGCTGAAAAACTGTCCCAAGTGTGAAAGTGTGAAAGGGGGATTGTCTGCCCTCAAACACATACCCTCACTGGGGAACCTGAAGGTCCAGATCATGAGAGAAGGATTTGATCTTACCTGGAGCTGAGACAAATTTAGTGAGCTGAGTAAAATACAGGAGTAGAAGAAGCAGAGGGATGAGCCTTGTGGGGTCTTTATGTCCCAAGGGCAGTCATTTCTGTCTCACAGAGGTCTTTGGGGAGGGCTGCCAGAGGAACTGGGAAAAGACCACAGGGAGAAAGAAACTTCTAGCTGAACTTTGTAACAATTTTCACTGAACACAAAGTTTCCTGGACAGAATCTGTGTGTGTGTGTGTGTGTGTGTGTGTGTGTGTGTGTGTGTGGAGGGGGGTGAATTTGGAATGCAGACACAGCACAGAACCTGTAGCAGATGGGGAGATGGGAAACCTGAAAACCATGCTTGCTTTCTCAGCTGTGAGACTGGTAGCCTGGGGCAAGTTCTCAGCTCTGTTCACCTGCTGCCTGGAAATAAACTTGGTGCAGTTGGGACGGGGCACAATGGGAGTGAGACAGGCCTTTTGGGCTGCAAGGGAGCTGCATGAAGCCTGTAACTGCTGGCTTCCCACCTCTTCCCTGGTGACCTGGATGAGGCAGCAGAGGCAGCCATAATCTTCCTGGGAACATAACTCCATTGGCTTGAGAACCACACCCCTATCCCCCACAGTAGCTTCAGGAAGCCCCACCTAAGGAGAGTCTGAGCTCGTGTGTTTATTTCTTCATTTGTTGATAGTTCTACTAGTGGAGTGCAATGATTAAAGGTATTAAGTTTGGAATTTAACAGCTGGACTTAAATCCCAGCCTGCAACTTTCTAGCTGTGTGATCTTGGGCAAATTATTTAATCTCTTGAGTCCAGGTTTTCTTAACTGTAAATGGGATTAATAGCAGTACCTAACTGAACCCACCTTTGCAAAGATATAACAGTGAGAGAAATCTAACATGGCTTAACTCTTTCTTACCTCTAGCGTCATAGGCTAGCTGTTTTCACTCATTTCTGGGCATAGACCAAGCTATCCATGGGAGGAATTTAGTTTATAGTTTAACTTGGAAGAAGGGTGATAATAGTCCCTCTCTAAAACTCACTCCCTCCTTGCTCAGGGACCAAAATCTAATGAAAAGCCATGAGATTAGGATTATGGAAGGAGCCTGAACTCTGCTAAAATGTTGGCATAGTTTCTATAATCCCTTACAGCTCAGGAGTCGTGTGGCCAGAGGTTACAAGATTTGTGACTTCCCCAATTTCTTCTATAGATAACATCACTATTGTAGAATCTAAGGTTGATCTTTTGAGATGCTTTTTAGATTTTTGCATCTGGCAACAGGCCTGGACCTGTGACTCATGACTCATAACTTACCCAGTCCTGTGGCCCATACCCAGAGATGGACTTAGTGTATGAGGACCATTTTTCACACCCCTATGATTTCATCCTCAACCAATCAGCAGTACTCATTCCCTCGCCCCCTACTCACCAATTATCCATAAAAACCCTAGCCTGTGAGTTCTTAGGGAGACTGATTTGAGTGATAACTTCCATCCTTCTGCTTGGCTGCCTTGTGTTAATTAAATTCTTTCTTTACTGCAATATCATAGTTTCAGTGAATTTTTTTTTCTGTGCAACAGGCAGGGAGAACCCATTGGGTGATTACTCATCTCCTAGATCCATTATGAGGATCAAATCAGATAATGATACAGTAAAAACTCAATAAATATAATCAATTCATATTAATAAAATAATATCTTTAACCCAGAGAAAAAAGCTCAGTGAATAATATAGAATTTCAAAAATAAAATAAATATGTTTTATTTCTATCAATGTTTATTTCTTGCTTGTTTGGGATTCTGACAAGATTAGGGCTTTGAAGCTTAAAAGTAAACATACACACACACACACACACACACACACACATATGTATAATACACCACCTCTAAATAAAACTTACTTTTTCACCACACATGAAGTATTTCCCTACTTCTGCCTAAAAGAATACCAAATGATCTCTTTGTTCTACAGAAGAGAGAATACATACTTCTCAACCACCTTCACTATAGAATGTTCTTCTAGAAGAACTAAAAGCTTCTCTTTGTTATCGACCTAGGTATAGTGTGTCAAGAGGTCAGATGACAGCATGTGTCTGGCCCCTTATTTGATTGTGTACTTATGCTGAAAAGATGTACAAAAATAGCATCTTCCAAAGTTATAGAGATGGGAAGAGAGATTAAAGGAGACTCTCACTGATTCATACAGAGGCTTCCATATTGATTTCAATTTTGAGTAGTGATTTTTTTCAGTTCACATTGAATCTTACCTTAAACACAAGCACATGCACCAATATTAACAATAAACACTAGCTTAGATAAATTGAGTTCTTCTTGTGTTCTGTGCACTATTGCAATATCTCTACAGGAATTTCCTCATTTAATCCTCATATAGAGACACCTAGAAAACACTATTATTATCCCTATTTAATGGATGAGAAACAGACTTAGTGGAGTTAAGACTTGTTTAAATCACACTGCTCGTTGTCCTATTCATCAAATTTACTGAGTACCTGATCTGTGAAGTGCTCTGTGGAATATGAAGATAGGAGAGGTGGGGCTTTTGTCCCCTTGGAGCTTGTAGTCTAACGGCAAGAAGTGAGGCACACACAGTATACGCTCTACGTGACAGATGGATGCCATGGAAAGAAAACTTACTCTTTGTTATTCTTTTTCTCTTTCGATAAGTTTTAAGTCTCCAAATAAAACATCATCTTTCATGTACATGGGCCTTTAAATATGTCATTGCCTCTACTTACGCACTAGTCCTCTTCTCCCTTCCCCATGCTTTTTTCCTTTAGTAACCCCTACATGTGCTTTGAGACTCAGTTCGGAAGTTATGTCTTTCAGGGAGGCGCTCTTCAATCTGGATTGGTTGCTCCTTTCTGCATTCCCATAATGGTTTTGGAAACTCTACAAAGTAAAAGTGCTGAGCGTTCACCCGGGGTGACACAAGTACCAAGACCTTTCAGGGTTAGACCATCTTGTACATAGGCTTTGAGTGGTCTTGAGGTATGATAGAGTGCCCTATTGGAAGAAGTGAAGGTTAAACACTAAGCCCAGTTTTACCACTAGAACCGACTTTGTAACCTTGGACTAATTTCATTTAACTTCTTTGGACATTATAAAATGGGAACAATAATGGTAACCTTATCTTTAGCTATTTTACAATACAGCTGTAATTTTTTAAATGAGATAATATATACATGGCTTGTTAGTATAACTTCAAGAAAATTTTAAGATAATTGGGAGCCATTCCTGATTATCATGACTATTATTTTCAGATCTTGACTTTGAAGGGATGAATCTAAATTATAAAGTAGGCAGCTGCAGATGAACAAAAGAACAAATAGAATACTCTGTACATTCCGCTCTACCTAGCGTGTCTTCCTTTATTACAAATTATTTCAGAAGTGCTCTGTGCAATCTTGTTTCAAATACCTCAGATAATAATTCCCCCATCACTTGTGTGTGAGGTTCGTCTCAGAGCAATATTAACTGCACGGAGGAGGACATCACTTTTATATTTTTGTTTTATGAACAAATTCAGTGAAGTTGACAAAATCCTCCCCTTTTCCTTTTACATGTTTGTGAAGGACAATACACAGGAGATGTGACAATTTTGGAGGCACAGAGTGAGGTTCCAAAATGAATCATCACCTCTTAGCCCTCTGTGAAGACTGCTGCATCAGGAACCTGTGTAAACAGATATACTTGGGGAAACACTGCCTTTTCTCTGCCAGTTAATAGCATTGTTACTGACTTAATTGGCATCCACGTTTTTTCTTCGTTGTTCATTGAACCTTTTTTTTTTTTTTTTTTTTTTAGATTTTTCTAACGAAAATGAAATGGAAGGCCGGGCGCGGTGGCTCAAGCCTGTAATCCCAGCACTTTGGGAGGCCCAGATGGGCGGATCACGAGGTCAGGAGATCGAGACCATCCTGGCTAACCGGTGAAACCCCGTCTCTACTAAAAAATACAAAAAAAAAAAAACTAGACGGGCGAGGTGGCGGGCGCCTGTAGTCCCAGCTACTCGGGAGGCTGAGGCAGGAGAATGGTGTGAACCCGGGGGGCGGAGCTTGCAGTGAGGGGAGATCCGGCCACTGTACCCCAGCTGGGCGACACAGCAAGACTCCATCTCAAAAAAAAAAAAAAAAAAAGAAAAGAAAATGAAATGGAAAATAGTAAGGTAAGATTCCAAGTGATAATGACTTTAACTTTAATAATATTTTCATATCATAAATCAGTGCAGATGAAGAAATAAAATAATCAGTCATTTATATAAAAGTGCTTTCTATCGTGATCACCTAAGATGTCAAAATTGTTAAACTCTCAAAGTGTGCAAGTAGCCACTACAGTGATCTATATTTGAAAATTTGGGGATCTTTTGAACAATTCAACCAACATTCTCTGCTTGGCTATTACTATCTCAATAAAAATAATGCATTACATGGATTATAAGTTTGTGCTTAAAACCTTTGCCTTCATAGATTTCAGGAGGTGAATGAATTTGCCTAAAATGTTCTGTGTTTATCACAGAGAACATGCAGTGTGAATCCCACATTTTGTAGACAAGAAAACGACAAACTCTTTCAGAGCACAGAATAGAAATGAAGAAGAAAATGATACAAAAGTGTGGATGCAGATAACCCCCTTTTCCTGGGAAACTACTATGCTTCTCTCATATTTATAAGCCATCTCTTAGGAGGAGATATGCAGGATGAAATAGTTATTAATTCTTATGCTCTAACAAAGAGACGAAAAAAATCTCATAGGGCTTGAAAGAAATATCCTAGTAACTTACGGTGGAATTGGATTTGAGACAAGGTGAGTGTGTCTCAGATCCCATGCACAGGTGTTATTATTTTTTCTTCTGAACTACTAAAATAATTTTTTATAAGTTGGCCTTGAAGCACAGAGTCCAAAGAAAGCATTAGATTTAACCACTGTGTATAAAGAAGGGGTTGTGCCAAAGACATTGTGATGGATTTGAAAAACACACAAAAAGGTCATTTTATCTCCCTTGTCTTTCACCAGACAAGGTTATATTTCTCAATCTTGTCTTTCCACATCCAACTAGATGACTTACACGAAATGCTAATGAGATCCTGAAAGAAATAAACAGTGCAATTTCATAGTCAGTGCCAAAAATTGGTGAATTTTAAAATCTCTCCTTATCATTGAACAATGACCTTAGATAAATTGCATCTCACAGTTCATTTTTGAAACACAATATAATGTGGAGTCCAGATTTCAAAGGTGCATGCCTCATTCTCCTCCATGGCATGGCTCTCTTCTCAGAGACAGAAGTGGAAACATTGCTTATCAACAAAATGGACTGGAGTTGGCACAGGCATCAGGCCTTATTTTCTATTCATGATATACAGTAAAGAAATGTGCTTTGAACCAAGACAGAGTCTTAGGTTCAAATTCCTATAGTTTACTGGTTGTTTATTCCAGGCAAGGTGCCCAGCTTCTTTGAGTATCAGTTTCTGATTTAGGAAATAATAATTCCTGATCTGCAGAATTGTTATAAGAATATGAAATAGTATACATAAAATGCCAATGATTGGAGTCACTCAAAAAAAAAGACAGCCATTCTTATGTCTGTCTATGAAAGTGATTTAGTCTAACAAATATTCATTGTGTGCCTACTCTGTACAAGGCACTGGGGCAGGCACTGAAGCTAGTAACATTAGAATAGAACATAATAGCCATCCATGGCCTAGGAAAGGAAAATTTTCATAGGGTACACCTCCTATTACCTTATGATATGTGCTATGGTGGTTAGTATTATATGTCAACTTGGCTATGTCATGGCACTAAGATATTTGGTCAAACATTCTACATGTTCTTGTGAAGGTTTTTTTAGATGAGGTTAACATTTAAATCAGTAGACTGTGTGTAAAGCAGATTATTGGCCATAATGTGGGTGGGCCTTATCCAATCAGTTGAAGGTCTCAATAGAAAGAAGACTGACTGTCCTCGGGCAAGAAGAAATTTGGCCAGAAGACTGCAACAGCAACTCTTCCCCATGTCTGTGGCCTATCCTGCAAATTTTGGACTTGCCAGCCTCTATAGTCACATGAGCCAGTTCCTTAAAATGAATCTCTATCCATTCATCTAGAGATAGATATGTATTTCCATATATCCATATCTATATGTGTGTGACTTATACATGTACTTTGATATTTTGTATTCTAACTTATTGAAATTTTTTTGAAAAATAGTTGCTGATTGAGATCCACTAAATTTGGGTTTTATGATCCACTAATAGGATGTGACTTGCAGTGTGGAAAAACACTTTGAAAAATGATGCCTTTCCATTTAAATATTGTGCCTACTTCCCACCCCAATTTTGTTGCATTTTATTCTTAGTGCCATAAAATACAGTTTTAATCTACTACTTTGAATAAATAATTCTAGAAAAATGTGCAACGTATCCCCAGAAGTTTTATTATAACTTTGTCCCAATTTGAATAATTATCACCGATAAAATAGCCAGGGGTTCATTTGACTCTGCTTATTAATTATGGAAACATAAAGCTAAAAAATAAATTACCCTGGTTTTATCTGTTGGTCATGATGACTCCGTAAGTTGCATTTCCAATAAGGCAAAAATTTTCCATTTTTTTGTTATTTCTAAAAATGAAACATTGGGACTTTTCTAGCCTTCAAAAGTATTTATTAACAGAAATGTATATATCAAAAGCAAAGTGAATACAATTAGCTTTCTGTATCTATGGGTTCCACATCCATGGATTCCATAAACCGTGGATCAAAAATTTTTCAGGAGAAAAAGGGATAGTTTCATCTGTACTGAACATGTATATAGAACTTTTTTGGTCATTATTCCCTAAACAATGCAATATAATAACCACTTACATATCATTTACATTGTAATAGGTATTATAAGTAATCTAAAGGTGATTTAGATTATACGGGATAATGTGTGTAAGTTATATAGAAATACCACACCATTTTATATAAGGGATTTTAGCATTCATGGATTTTGGTATCTGCAGTGGTCCTAGAGCCAATTCCTTGCAGATGTTGAGGGATTATTGTACTCCCAATGGCCAAAGCTGGAATGATTTTAGCAACAAAGTAAGTATATTGGGCTATAATTTAAAGCACAAAATAAATAGCCACGAGTCCATGATGCTATAAAAATGATTGGATACATACATAAATGAGAGAGAAGAGATTAATCTTCTTTACAAACGAATTCCAAATAATGTATGTATAATAATTTATCAGGAAGTAGAGCTTAGTTCCTCTTCACCTCTTCTTACCCCTCTCTTCAGCCCCCATTGAGTGTGGGCTGCACTTACTAACTTGCTTTCAAAGAGTAGAACGTGGGAAGAACTAGGTCATAGGGTAAAATCACAGTAGTGAGACCTGGCAAATACTGTCTCATCAAGGTGATCGAAGTTAGCATCAGCAATAAGTCATATTGATAGTGCGCATTCTTGACATGCCATACTGAGAATGGCACTTTATTTCCGTGTTCTTTCTCCAAAAACTCATGACTCCAGGATAGCCATGAGAAAGATATTGATCAAACCCAAATTGAGTGACATTCTGCAAAAACTTTGATCAGTGCTCCTTAAAACTGTCAGGTCATCCATAATAAGAAAACTTATTGTTTCTGAGAAAGTGTCACACTTCAGAGGAGGCTAGGGAGATATTGACTCAATGTAACCTGGTACCCTGGATGAGAACCTGGACCATAAAAATATCATTGAGGAAAAAACTGATGACATCTGAATACACTGTTAATAGTATGATGACATCTGAATAAACTGTTAAGTTAATAGTAATGTACTAATGTTGATTTCTTACTTGTGACAAAGGGGTCCTGGTGGCTTAGAACAATAACAATAGGGGAAACTGTGTAGGGCTATATATAAATACTTTGTACAAACGTTGCCACTGTTCTGTAAATTTAAAACACTTCTAAAATAAAAAAGTGTTCTTTAAATAAAATAAATACGGCTACATGAGCCACAAGGAAATGTACTAAATGCAAATAAAAGAATGTAATTTGAAAGTGTCAGAAAGTAGTGGTTGAATATATTTGAATTTCTCTTGTTCTCCTTGTGCTCCTAGGGGAGCAGTTCTTTGAGGTTTAATTGCCTTTAAACACTTATGAATTATATATTTAAAGATTATTGCATATCAGAGTTTATGCCACAGAAACATTTTATTGAATAAAATTGCTTATTCTATTAAAATTAAATCATTTTATGGATGATGTTTTTAAAAATCTTTTTTGAGATAAAAGGGAAACATTCAACAAGCAATGATGGTGTGTTATTCCAAAAAAGTACCTGTGATTTTGATTCAAAATCACAGGTGCTAATTTTCATCATATTTTAAATTTCATTTGAATATTATTCTTCTATTGTACACTTGTGCTGAATTCCTGTTGCATTTTTTTCTAGGAGAGGGAAAAGTAAGAGTTAGCTTTGGGATAGGAGATCAACACTGTCTTACATACTTAAAGACTCTGCTTAATGACATCCTGAGAGTCATCAAGAAGGCTTGATAGGGATAACCAAGATTTATATATTTGATTTAGTTATATTCAATGTAAAATTATCTTGCTCTTCTGAGGCATTGAGTCTAGACACTTCTCATAATAGAAAAATCCTTATTATTTTAGACATGAATTACTTTAGACAGTTTTTTCCAAAGTTCCATTATCAGTGTTATTGCTAACTGACAGCATTACTCCAAGGATGCTAATTGCTATAATGTAATCTCCAAGCTTTTATGGCTAAATATAATAATGGTTTATATCTTATTCAGGTCACAGCCAGTACAGGTCACTGGGGGCAGAAGGTTTGTTCCATGTAGTCATTAAGAGTGAGGCTTCTCCCACCTAGTGGTTCTGCCCACTATAACATTGGCAAAAATAGACACATGGGAGGGACCAGGAGGTGTTGGTCCAGGCCTCCATTACAGAGTCCAGGGGTATGCTGGTAAGTGTTTAATGATCAGCAGTCAGGGAGGAAACATTTTAAAAGCCTTAATTTGTAGCAATTGCAAATTTCCATGGTGCATATGTATCTTCCATGGTCTATCAGAAGCTATTCACAAAATATCATGGAACATAAAGCTGGGAAAAGAGGTGCACGTTCGGCATAAGCCAGTTTGAGTTGGCTCCAACACACCACCAAATAGTCCCTCCCTTCTGCAAATAGACACTGAGGAGAACTTTGGATTAAAGCTTCTCACATTACACAATGTATTGTTGATGAAGAGGGTTGGTTGCCATAATCAGTTTTGAAGACAGTACTTTGCGTAAGTTTAGACTAAGGTGCCATTTATATCATATCTGTGTGACTCATGTCCCAATTTGCATAGCTGTCTGTGGCAGATCTACTAGGAATAATGCTGCTTGATCAAATACCAAAAGAGCAAAAAGAAGAAAAAAGAGAAAAAGTGTTTTCTTTCTTCATGAAGTAATAACATCTAAAATGAAGAGGAATGCCACTCAAATTAGGTGCAATTTTTGCAAATTTTGATGGCAGTTTATATGGCTACTAGAATGGCCATTAAAGCACATTGCAAATTATATCACTGTATATAAATGCTCCATAAAATCAATTTCTATGGATCAAGTTCAAAATTTCAGCCATTTGCTTGCAAAAATGGTCACTCAGTTTAAGATACCATACAAATTATGTTCAGGCATTAGGAGCAAGTGGTTATAGCAGGCCTGTCAATAAGCCCGCCCACAACTTTATAACACAGTTTACATGCTGCATAACGCCTTGTTTATAGATTTGTTTTCTGGCAAGAATTTGTAGACTTTAGGATGAACTTAAAATTTATATGCTGATTAGGAAATAATTACATACCATATGTTGCAGGGAACATGAAAATGAAAGGAATCACACATAAGCTTAGGTTAGGACAAGTTCTAGAATGTTTGATACTGTTCTTTTTGTTCACATCAACATAGCTAAGGAGTTGATCATTCACCTTAAAAGCAGGAATGACTCTTTTGACACCCTACATACCTCCTTCCCAATCCAGTCATTTTAGAATATCAGGAATAAGATATTGGAGTTGGTTGGCTCATGCTTGACAGAAAAGCTGAGAAAATAATTGCTAGAAGCTGAATGTAATACTTTCTTCTCTAGAATTCCTTGACTTTAAAAAGTTTGAATACCAATAAAGCAAATTAAAAGGTATAAATTATTCCTATAGTTCAATGTTTATGTAACTAAATTTCTTAATATTATTCTTTATAGTATTTTGTATATATCTAAACTTAAAAGGCCTGAGAATACCAAGAAATAGAGGAATATTCATCTATATTAATTCCTTTGTGTTTTACTTTCCTTTTTACTTTCAAATCTTTAATTAACCTGAAATTCATGTTGACAGTCATAATGGTTAATTTTACGTGTCAGCTTGACAGATCACAAAGTGCCCAAATATTTGGTCAAAGATTATCTTAGTATGTACGTGAGGGTGTTTTGGATGAGATTAACATTTGAATCTGTAGAATGAGTAAAACAGGTTGTCCTTCCTAGTGTGAGTAGACCTCATCCAATCAGTGGAGGGCCTGAAAAGAACAAAAAGTCTGAACCTCCCTTACATGAGAGGGAATTTCCTCTTACTTGATTGCATTATGGCTGGGACATTGGTTTATCCTGCCTTTGGACTCCAACTGAAATATCAACTTTTCCTGGATCCACTGGCATTTGAACTGAAACTGCACCACTGGCTTTCATAGGTCTTCAGCTTGCCAACTGCAGATCTTGGAACTTTCTAGCCTCCATAATTGTGTGAGTCAATTCCTTATCATCTCTCTCTCTCTCTCAGTGTGTGTGTATATAATAATTAATAGATATCTAATTGTGCACCCTACCCCATGACTTAGTCAATTGTTTCAACATTATGAAAATCTTTTTTTTTTTTTTTTTGAAACTGCCTCACTCTGCCACCCAAGCTAGAGCACAGTAGCACGATCTTGGCTCACTGCAACCTCTGCCTCCCAGGCTCAAACAATTCTCATACCTCGGCCTCCTGAGTGGTTGGGATTACAGGTGCATGTCACCACTCCCAGAGAAGTTTTGTATTGTTAGTAGAGACAGGATTTCACCATGTTGGCCAGGCTGGTCTCAAACTCCTGCCCTCAGGTGATCTTTCTGCCTTAGTCTCCCAAAGTGCGGGGATTACAGGTGTGAGCCACCACACCCAGCCTAAAATCCTCTTTTACTATTGACTAAATACTCACGTGTATTTTGACTTGATTCACAGATTCATATTCTCTTCCATTAATATGTGTCTGTCTATAATTTTATCAGTAATACGTTATTTAATTATGGTCACTTGATAGATGTTTAATATCTAGTAGTGCTTGTCCAAATCAGTTTGAAAATGTTTATGCTACTACAATGAAATAAAGATGGGGATTGGGCTGAAGTTAGACAAATTGTTTGCTTTTCTACCTGAAAGGCAAAGATAAAGACACAGCTTTTCAATCTTTTCCTTTCTTTTTTCTCTTCTTCCTGCCTGCCTACTTGCCTGCCTTGGAGCCCTTTCTTCAGATGAAACCTATAGGATTCAAACACAAAATGCAGACACCCCAAATGGAGCTGCTCTGGCTGTGTAGGGATCTGGCCAAGATACCTACAACAACACTCCCCCTGCTAACCCTTTAGATGTTTATGCCCTTGGAAGCTCTGTTGGAAAACCATCTTCTTAGACTTTTATTTGCAGTCCCAAGGTATGTTTTATTCTTTGTGTTTTCACAAATCTTGGCAACAATTTAAATGGCATTGTTAATATCACAATTTACCTAATGCATTTTCAATGTCCTCTTTAATTCTCCCAAAACAGTGGAAAGGCAAGATGAAAAGAGATTCATAAAATTGTTGTGTATTATGTTACTTCCTAACTGAGTGGTTTATTTGCTTACTAAATGGTCCTACATTTATAGTCTATCATTATCAACAGATAACACATCAAAAATAAACTTCAATTTCACATGACAGAGGAGGTGATTCCAATTGAAAGTTGTTTGTCATAGCGAATATGTTACTAAATCCAGTTTATGGAAAGATTATGCTATTTAATTTACTTTTAGAGAGAGGAATATGCTTTCACGAGAAACTGCATTAGCTATTAGAAAAGTAATGTAGCTGTCGGTCTGCACTATTTCCAGCAAGCATGGGTATAGTGTGTTAACAGAAACAGCCGGATGTTTTTCTAGTGTGATCTGATAGAGCACTGGGCTGGTAGTCAGGGTTAGGTCAAGGCAAGGTTCTAACTAACTAGCTGGGTGACTGTAAAGAGACAGTTACATAACCTCTCAGGGCCTCAAGGGTCTCATTTATAATACAAAGTGTCCAGATGAAATCTGGAATACTTATACAACCCTATGATCAAGAGGAGATGGTTTTCTTGTCCCAGCTTCCCTAATATCACCAGGGAAAGTGAAAGTGGCTCCAGTAAAGTCATTATACAGAGAACAGGAGGAAGTAGAGCTTCCCCCTGGGCCAGCTGCAGAGATGTGAGTGTCTGTGTGTGTGGCTGGGTGCAGGGAGGGAGACGGTGGTACCAGTTTGAAGACTTAGCAGCTGAGACTTCATGATATTTAGAGTAGATGATAACATAGTTAAACATAATTAAAGCTCAATTCAGTTTATAGGAATGTTACATTATTCAGTTTACTTTTAGAATGAGAATTACCCTGAAGCTGTAAATTCCTTGGACTGTGCTTTGACCACTCTTGAATAGTAACTGTGCATGGCTGAACTTGTGAATTTTGACTGACTATGGCTCACAGATTATCCTGAGCAGTCTCTATTTTAACCGTTTTATCCTATTAACAATTATACAAAATCATATTTGATATAAGGAACAGAGATGTGAAAGGAAGCTTTTGCTTTTATGTTTGAACCATTTCCACTGTTCAAATCCCCTCAACTTGAATGTGTAAACCTTTAACATCTGCTTGGTGGGATTATGAGCCATTTTAGCTTTTCTCTTTCTGGGGCTCAGAAAATGATACTCCAAAGTATGACACTTGACACTTTGGCATGCTGAGTACATTAAACAAAAGGAGATTGGAAGGCCCAGAAGCAGCCTCAGAAACGAAGTCTCTCTCTGACCTTCTCCTGCCCTTCATTTTCCCATCCCTCCACCTCCCCTAAAGTGAGTCATAGAAACCAGAATTCCTCTCCTCCAAGGCGGGCCATAGATACTAGAACTCCTCTCCCCTAAAGCAAGACATAAAACCTAGCAAGGTCACTCTCTCCCTTCTCCCTTGAAGACCCTCATTCCCCAGGGGTTGTGCCCTATACCTAGGAGGAAGGAATGCTATGCAGAGAGACCAAGAAGAATCTGGACATACAGGCCTTGCTGGGTTTCTCAGTCTATTACCATTAGATCAGATCCTTTTGTCAATCACATTGCTGCGTGGTTGTTCATTCTTCGTTGAAACCAAGCATAAAAGCAGATAGTTTTCTCTAGGTCTTTGGGTCTTCATTTCTGAAGGTTCCTGTATCACACAAAACTTTGGTTAAATAAATTTACTATGTTTCTCTCCTGTCTTTTATGACAGAAGTGCCAGCTGTGACCCTTATAATGGGCGAGAAAAGGTACCACACCTTTGTACCCATACACTCTACTTCTTTATATTCAAAATAATAACTATTATTATATAATAAACACTTCATTCCGTTGTCAAATCATGGGTCAATACTACGTCTTGATTTTTAGTTCTGAGAACTTGATTGCCTTTTTAAGTTTGTTACTGAATATAAAGTTCTATGCATTTAAATAAAGGGCATCACTGGAAGCAGCAATGACTGCATACTATATTAAACAGGTTTTGGGAGATTTAGGAGGGACAATGTCAATTACATATGATTCATTCTGGCCTAGAGGAAAGTTTATGTTTTTATCCAAGAATAATTCAAGACCTCCTTCACACTCATCAATCATGAGCCGAGTATTATATCAGGCACCAGGTATATAGAAACTAAGATAATTGTAGTCAAGAACTTCATTCTCGGGAAAGTCTGATTCCGTTAATTATTCTTTTTCCAAATTGTGAGGAGTCAAAATTCATCTTCATGTATCTGCCTGCCATTTCAAGCTGGATCAATTTGAAAGTTGGCTTTAAAGAGCCTGTCATACTTTGATTCCCTTTCCCTACCTACAGGCACCCCATTCAGGCCTGCTATCTGAAAAATGACCTATCTCTGAAGGTCTCTTCATTACCTTCTGATATGGTTTGGATCTGTGTCTCCACTCAAATCTCCTGTTCAGTTGTCATCCTCAATGTTGGAACTGTGGCCTGGTGGGAGGTGATTGGATTGTGAGGCTGGTTTCTCATGAATGGTTTAGCATCATCTCCTTGATGCTGTCCTCAGGATAGTGAGTGAGTTCTTATGAGTGCTGGTAATTTAAAAGCAAATTTCTTCTGTTAGCTTTGGGGTTGGCTTGTGCTTTCTTTTTTCTAGTTCCCATAAGTGTGATGTTGTAATAGTTCAGTAAGTTGAGATCTTTCTGACATTTTGATGCAAGCATTTAGTACTGTAAGCTTTTCTCTTACCACTGCTTTAGCTGTGTTCCAGAGATTCTGATATGTTGTGTCTTTGTTTTCATTAATTTCAAGTCCTTTTTTTGATTTTGATTTCTGCCTTAATCTCATTGTTTACCCAAAAGTCATTCAGAGCAGATCTTTTTTTTTTTTGAGACAAAGTTCCACTCTGTCACCCAGCCTGGAATGCAGTGGCACGATCTCAGCTCACTGCAACCTCCACCTCCTGGGTTCAAGCGATTCTCCTGCCTCAGCCTCCTGAGTAGCTGGGATTACAGGCTCTACCACACCAGGTTAATTTTTGTGTTTTTAGTAGAGATGAGATTTCACCATGTTGGCCAGGCTGGTCTTGAACTCCTGACCTCAGGTGATCCACCCTCCTCAGCCTCCCAAAGTGCTGGGATTACAGGTGTGAGCCACTGTGCCTGGCCAGGAGTAGGTTGCTTAAGTTCCTTGTAATCATGTGGTTTTGAGCAATCTTCTTATCATTGATTTCCATTTTTATTGTGCTGTAGTCCAAGATCACGGTTGGTATGACTTCAGTTTTTTGTTGTTGTTTTTTAATTTGAATTTGCTGAGAAGTGCTTTACGGTTGAATGTGCAGTCAAAGTTAGAATGTGTCATGTGCACATGAGAAGAATGTATATTCTGTTGTTGTTGGGTGGAGTGTCCTGTAGATGTCTCTTAGGTCCTTTTGGTCAAGTGTTAAGTTTAGGTACAGAATATATTTGTCGGTTTTCTGCCTTGATGAACTGTCTAATACTATCAGGGTAGTGTTAAGTCTCCCACTATTATTGTGGTTATCTAAGTTACTTCGTAAGTCTCTGAGAACTTGTTTTATGAATTTGGATGCTCTAACACTAGGTGCATATATCTTTAGGATAGCTAGGTCTTCTTGTTGAATTGCACCCTTTATCATTATGTAATGTCTTTTTTTTTTTTTTATCAGTAAGGAATTTAAAGACAAAAGGAAAACTAGTGGCTATGATCTATGGCAGTTCTGACTCCCTTTAAAAGATTCCTGGAGTGTCACAACTTGGAGATACCTTGGTCTATACCTTTTCTTTTACAGGTGCTAAATCTGAGTCTCATTGTGGTAAAATGACCTGCCCAAAGTTCTCATTCTCAGGGGAGATGAGATCTGCTCCCTCTGCCTCCTTGCAGAATTCTGCCTCTCTCTTTTGTGCTCCTGCAGCACCTTCTACACCAGATGCTGGACCTGGCATCCCTCTGTGGCTTAACATGACGCTTAGGTATTTGTGTTATCCACCCAACTGTAGACTGTCTGCTCACAGAAACCACATCTGAAAGCCTGTGTTTGCCATAGCACATGAATCCCCATATTTCTATAGCCAAGAAAGTTTATTTTGTGGTTATTTAGGAAGTCTTTGAAAAGCCTAAAATAATGCTATCTTAATTTAGAGCATTGCTTGGAAAAGTGGCATAGGCAGTTTCTAGGAAGAGAATTGTATGTAACCCTTTATGAGGCAGGTGACTCCAGAAGAAGATCCCCATTACCCTCTATCCTCTGTCCTTGTGCTATTTTTTCTCAACTTGCAAATTTTCTCCCTCAAGGAACTATTCAGACAATGATAATGTGAATAATACCTTATAATTCAACAGGCATTTTTCATAATGAGACAAAAAACCTGCAATGGCTGTTGAGAATTGGATGAAATAAGTCACCCCATCACGTTTGCTGCTTTACAATTTCAATAGCTCCGAGCAAGCAAAGCTCTTTGTTGAAATATAATAAAAATTGCAAACAAGTAGCAGCAGCACAAAAATCCCCACAATGTCAGAGGGACACTGGCACTGCCAGAAAAAAATAAAGTCCAAGTTTCCCTAGCTATTAATCTAAATGACAACTACAATCTCCCTTGAAAATCCTTGCCCAAATGAAGATGTTTTAATGCTTAAAACATTAAGCAAAGCACTCTTCATATTTATATATGTTCTGAATCCTGTAGGTCTATTCTCAATGAAATTCCATTAAAATAATAAAATCAGTTTTGAGATTATATATAGCATGTTTATACAATTAGCATTAGTAGTAATAATAGTTAACCCTTATTGAGAAATTACCATGTGTCAGGCCCTAGCTGACTTAACCATTACAACTCATTACATATGCACTGATACTATGCCCCATTTCATAGACTTAGAGACAGAGGCAAAAAAAGGTAAAACTTGCCATAACTTGCTAAGGCACATGACTTTTATGTGATAAAGTTAGGAGTTGAATCTAGGCCAGTATTAGCCAATCATGTTGTTTTTTTTTTTTTTTTTTTTTTTTTTTTTTTTTTTTGAGACGGAGTCTCGCGCTGTCACCCAGGCTGGAGTGCTGTGGCCGGATCTCAGCTCACTGCAAGCTCCGCCTCCCGGGTTCACGCCATTCTCCTGCCTCAGCCTCCGAGTAGCTGGGACTACAGGCGCCGCCACTCGCCCGGCTAGTTTTTTGTAGTTTTTAGTAGAGACGGGGTTTCACCGTGTTAGTCAGGATGGTCTCGATCTCCTGACCTCGTGATCCGCCCGTCTCGGCCTCCCAAAGTGCTAGGATTACAGGCTTGAGCCACCACGCCCGGCCCCAATCATGTTGTTTTAAATTTTATAGTATCCACATTAGATGAAAAAGAAATGGGAGGTGATATTAATTGTGATATTTTATTCAAGTCAATATAACCCAAACATTATTAATTTAACATATAAACAATAAAAATTATTAAGATTTTTTTTTCCTTTTTTTTTTCCTTTGAGGCAGAGTCTCCCTCTGTCACCCAGGATGGAGTGCAGTGGTGTGATCTTGGCTCACTGCAACCTCCGTCTCCTGGGTTCAAGCGATTCTCTTGCCTCAGCCTCCCGAGTAGCTAGGTTTACAAGTGTGCACCACCACGCCTGGCTAATTTTTGTATTTTTAGTAGAGACGGGATTTCACCATGTTGGCCAGGCTGGTCTCAAACTCTTGACCTCAGGTGATCCACCTGCCTCGGCCTCCCAAAGTGCTGCGATTACAAGCTTGAGCCACCACGCCCAGCCTTACTTTCCTTTTTTTTTGTAATGAGTCTTTGAAATCTGGTATGTATTTTACATTTATTGGATATCTCATTGTGGGCACTCACTTATCCCTTGAAATACTTTTTTTTATCAGGTGATAAAATATGAGGCACACTGTGTCCCTGAATAACCTCATACCACACTTCAGAGCTGCTAGGTCCAGCTTTTTCTAATAAAAGTGGAAAGAGAATGCCCAAAGCCATACTTTTTGTAAAATTTATTATTGAAGGTGTAGATTCACATACCCCTGTTTTTTCAAACATACTTGAATGTTTCTAATAATTGAATTGAGTATCTTTAAAAATTTATGTGTAATTAAATTAAATAAAATTAAAAATTCAGCTCCCCAGTTACACTGGCTATAATTTAAGTGTTCAACAGTCCCATTTTAGTAGTGGCTCCCATATTAGACAGCACAGACATAAGTGGTCTTCATCGAGAACCCCTGCTCCTCCAGCCTGGGCGACATAACAAGACTCCATCTTTACAAAAAATTGAAAAAATTAATTGGGCATAATGGGACATACCTGTTGTCCTATTTACTCAGGAAACTGAGGCAGAAGGATCTCTTGAGCCAAGGAAATTGAGGTTGCAGTGACCTAGGATTGTGCCACTGCACTTAGCCTGAGAAACAGAGTGAGAGCTTGTCTCAAAAAAAAGAACCCTTGCTCTTATCTAATAAATAGTTAATAAATAGCTATTGAATTAATATTGAACCACTATGCTATGCTGTCTCAAAGAAGACAATTAAAAGGCACCATTTAATTGCATTCAGTGTTCATTTAACATCTATTTGTCAGGACTAATATAAGTTGACATTAATGGTTAAAAGTATAGGTTCTAGAGTCAGACTGGGCTGGGCTCAAGACTCAATTTTGTTACTTATTAGTTATGGAGTCTTAGTCAAGATAAAGAAGAAGGCTTGTACCTTGCTAACCAAAAAAAATAGTCAAGTGAGCCTCTCAGAAAAAGTTCTAATTCAGGTGACTATTTCACAAAATGTATGAATAAAACCAGAGGATGACTCTGTAAATAATATCATCTCTTTCCTCAAATCTCATGTCCTTATCATTTGCTACCCTGATGTATATTTATCAGCAGGACTTACAGATCCAACACTATCATTGGCAGAATGGTCTTACAGTAGGCATATAAAACAGAAAAACAGGCGGACTCTGCTCCTTGCTTAGTTCTGCTATTGAGACATAAACCTGTACAACTTCTCAGAGTCCTTGACCTGCTTTCTCCTGTCTCTTCACTGTATGCAGATTGTGTGAGTAAACAAATGACTCTCAGTTCCAATTCTAGCCACAGCCCTTATCAGCCCTTCTTATGTAGACTGCCCAGGTCTCAGAGAAAGCCACCACATGTGAGCACCAATAATTTAGGATTGCTTATTTTCTCCTAAAACCTACAGATGGATGGATGGGATAGCAAAGCTCTCATGTGTGTGAATCATATATGAGCTGAACCTATGGGAGGTGACTCACTGGCATATAGACTATCCTAGCAAAGGGTGTGCATCAAATACCTCTAAGGATACCAATACTAGAAAAGGAGTTTCCCCTACGGAGAACAAGAACCCTGAATGTTCATAGCTCAATGATATTGCCTTCCACTGATGTAGTGCAGGCTGTATCTTGGATCTCCTCATGTTGGAAGCTAGAATCTTTTGCTTGGTTGCTTGGATCTTGCTTTAACAAGATCCTTATACTAGATCTAGTCCACAGAGACTGCCTAGATAGCCTACAAGAAGAGAGAGAGAAGGAGAAGAGAGAGAGAGAAAAAAAGAGAGATTGATTCTGTATCTACTGGATGATAAATGTAACATCATAGGTACCTGCCTAGAGGTACAGTAGTCCTTTATTCAAAGGAATGCATTTTGAGGTGGGGTGTGTGTATGTGTGTGACAAATGTGGCATAAGGAAGGTATGACGTGATATTAATAGAAAGGTTTAGTCTATATGAGCCTATATAATTGTTTCTTATGTATAATAATCCTATTAGCAATATAAGCAATTTGAAAGGGTACTTCTGATAGGTTTCAAGCCAGTGGAAAGAATGTAAAGTGATACACTGTTAGTCTTTGACCCCTCCATACTTTTGGTTGCATCTCATCAGTGCCAAGTAACTTTTGGACTTGAATAAAATGCCGTAGTGGGGTCACTGTACACTGACTCTGGTATCCTGGGGGCCAGATGATGCAACTCAGAAGCTCCGGCAAGTTAATTCCTCCTGTGGGGAATCTTGATCAAGGGAAAATAGGAGATGAGAGGAGTTCAGGCAGATAAATTCCCTTCCCTCCTCTCTTTCATGGACCAATACAATGTGTATTCCTTCCCTGCGTATCCTGTATGCCAAGAATACATACCTGCAGAGTGGCTGGCTATGTCAGCAGCTTGTTGTAAAGCAGAAGCCAGTGTGGTCATGCGGCACATCGTATTGCTTTGCATCTTTGCTTCCCGTTTTCCCTCATCCTCACTGCCTGTGACTTGGTTCTCCCACATAAAGTGTATTGTTGCCTTAACCCTGCCTCGGGCTCTGTCTTCTAGAGGACCTGAGCTAAGACCTAATATAATGTTCTGCTCCCAGTAAAGATGGCACTTGGAGTTTTCTCCTGTATACTACGAGCCATTCCAAACATGCCCTCATTTTCTTCACAAACTTTTGGCAGTGCTTCAGTATACGATCTTAGATCCCATAAAAGGGTGGAGATAGGTAACAACCTAGGCTGTTTTCTGGGACCCTGCACTGGCTATGGGGAGAGAGAAAGAGGACATTGTGATTTTTCTGTTCATTCATTCCATTTGGCTTCAATATACTCTGGCTGCGACAACATTAGGGAAAGCAAGATGGAAAGGAACATCTATAACAAGGTACAAGGAATATGAGGCACACCGTGTCCCTGAATAACTTCACACCACACTTCAGAGCTGCTAGGTCCAGCTTTTTCTACTAAAAGTGGAAAGAGAATGCCCAAAGCCATACTTTTGTGCTCTGTTATGAAAGCTCCTCTAGAGGCGTCACAATCAGGCTGTGATTGTCTTAACCACTGTGAGTGACCTTAATAACTATGAGTGACCACTATGAGTGACCTATGATTGTCTTAACCACGATGAGTTTTCATGGTCCAGATACTTGTAACATATATTGCCACATTTATTCTTCATAACAATACTACAAGGTAGACTCTACCATTGTTCTATGTTCTAGAGAAGGAAATGAAGTCAGAGTGTGCTTAGGTAACTTACCTAAGTTTATTCAGCTAGCACAAATGATGTAGCCAGGATTCGAACCCAGGTCTTCAGATTAACAGGGTGGGAGTGGTTAACCACCAGGCTGTGTCCTCTATATTATATTGCTATGAAAGTCTTGCTCCCAAAATGGTGCAGCTGTTTTGTGTTTCCCTGACTTACATAAACTGAAATTCTCTTTCTCTGAAACACTTCTTTTTGAAGACCTGGCACAGGCAACACCTGCTTTGGGAAGGCTGATGCACTTCCCCGTGTCTGGCCTTTGCCCCAGTGTATGAAGCCCCCCGTCCCCACACTCCCCTGAGTATCACCAACTCCAGTCTATGTTTATCGAAATATTTATATAGATGGATTGGGACCATAAATGAATGTGTGCACTTGTAGAGGTGGTGACAGGTATTGCAGCATAGCCAGAGACTTGAATATTAGCCACATCTGTCCTTAAAAGTGTCTTGGCCATTCCTGATCTGATGCTGCCTTTGCACAGAGCTCAGACAATACTCTGTGGTATTTCTCAACTCCAGCAAACACCCGGTAAATACTGTTTCTTTCTTCCACATGGAAATGTCATGTGGAAGCTCAAAATTTGCCCTTCTTCATGGTGCAAAGCATTGTGGTACTTACAGGTAATGTGAGACCCATATCAGGACTATTTTCCTTCAACCAAAATGGCCCAACATACTGTATTTTTCTAAACAAAGTTCATTTGCTTTTCCTTTAAAAGGAAATCTGTTTTTGTTTTTTAAAGCAACCTTTATTTTTCTCCATGCTACGGATGAATGAATGAAAACCTATGTGAATGATCAAATGTGTAACAAGGTAGACATTATTACTTATTGAAAATTCTCCACGAGGATTTCTGGTAGAAAAGTGGTCAGCTTGAGAGAACTAGTCTGCCGAGGCTGTTCAGAGGTCTTCTGTCTGTGAGGAGTGAGTGGGGACCGGGCTTGGAGCTTCCAGAGGGACCCAGAATGGCTGGTGAGTAAGAACAGAATTGCAAGGGGCCACTTCCAGAGGGAAAGTGGCTATAGACTAGGGAAGGTGGAAAAGCCATAGCTGTGGTGCAGAGTATGAGAACTGAGAAAGAGGAAAGTTAGGGAGAAAACTGGAGTGTGAGAGAATTGGTTAGAAGAGGAAAGAGCTTTATATTTTAGTAGTGTCTCCATGAATCATAAATTAGATTTTCTTTAATATTATTCAAGTGAACAGAGGCTGGAATTTTATTTAATTTCTTTATTTGCTAGAGTGTGTATGCGTGTGTTCTAAGGAAACACAGGCTTGAAACTGAATCCTCTTGGGCTAAATGATTTATTTCATTTACAAAGGAAATGGTAGCCAGAAAAACGGGGCATGTCATATATACACCTTATAATTTTGTGCAAATTGCAAAACTTCTCTGTCACATCTGTAAAATGTGTCTGGTGCCCACTTTACAGAATTACATGAGGATTAAATGGACCACTGTGCAAAGTACAGATTATCAAACAGTCCCTGACACTGGTATATTTGGGAAAAAGCAATCTCTCGACTGTGCAGAAGTATCAGGCACTTTAATATGTGTGTATATATTTATATGTATGTATATGTATATATGTATTTTTGTGTGTGTTAAAGGTATGAGTGTGTTTAGCATGTGTGTCTTATGTGTGTGTATACACACACATATAAATACACACAAAACACACATATACATGCACGTATATATACATACACTCACACACATATGTAAGGTCCTCTGTGCTGGCAGCACCATGGTCAAGCCATTGTGACATTCAACGCCCTTGTGAATGTACTTTGTAACATTCCTCCTCCCTGCCTTTGTGACAATATGTCCTCCCCACCCTTGAGAATGTACTTTGTAACATCCATCCCCTGCCCGCAAAAAAAAATTGCTCCTAACTCCAATGCCTGTCCCCAAACTGTAAGAACCAATAATAATCCCACCACCCTTCAATGACTCCTTTCTTGGACTCAGCCCACTTGCACCCAAGTGAATAAACAGCCTTACTGCTCACACTAAGCCTGCTCAGGTGGTCTCTTATACGTAACAACACATACATACACACACATACATACACATATATGCATAATATATATACACACACACATATGTAACAACATATATATAACAACATACGTATTCACACACACCTACGTGTGTGTGTGTGTGTGTGTGTGTGTGTGTATGTAGTATATTACTTTCCCAAGCCCAGAAGTTCTGTTCCTTGACCCTAAGTAAATATAGCCAACTGATTATGTCAATGCTCTGGGGTGCAGTGTACCATCCCATGGGGCAAATCTCACACTAATCCAGCCCGTGGGGTATGGACATATAAATAAGAATGACAGGTAATTCATCATGCCAATGGTAGAAAATCCTATCTTACTGTGAGAACAGTATTGTCTTCTGCAGATAAATTAACATGCGAAGCTGATTTATGGTGGGATTTATGATGTATTTATTGGGTACAGAGTGTGGCTCAAGTCTTTAATGATGTTAGGCTAAGATGGCTAAATGTTCAGCTCTACCTTCGGGATATACCAGCTGTCAGGACTGAATGGCTGGATTCCTTGGTCCCATTATGGAACAAACACTAATATTTACCCATTGACTTCCATGGTTCTGTGCCCCAGAGACAGTAACCCTCTTTTTGATGATGACATACTTTTTTTTTGAAAAAAAAAATGTATTTCATTTTCAAATGACCTCAATTACATGCTAATAGAATGTGTGTATCTGTTGGACACTGTGCACTTCCCCAAACCTCAGAATCAGATTGGACACTGCCACTCTCATTTTCTGTCCTACAGTGATTTTCACAAAGTAATTGCTTTTTATCAGAACTACTGCCTAAAAACCAACTTTGCAAAGATATGACATCATCGAAAGGAATGTAGCACAGTTTAATGTTGAAAGCTTGGATGTCCCGGAACTAGCAGTTGCCATTGTTTCTGACAACTTGCTGGTTTCCTCTAAAATTTAAAATATCCCACCATACCTGTATGAGTTTGCTGTGCCTACCCAAGGGGCCATGGTACACGCAGTCTGGGAATTGTATCACATTCCTTTTTGAAATAATGTTGAAATTACTAATTAGGTTTTAGCCAAGTTCTTCTTTTCTCTTCTGAAATTTTGCTGTAAATTGCTTTTATCATATCTCTCATCAATTCTGTCATTTCAGGATTGTCTTTATTTACAAGTTGGGAATAGAGGGATCTACTCTATACTGTCACATCAGTGGAAAAGAAAAGGTCGTAATAGAATGGGCTGGACTTAGGAGACCCGAGACCTATCGCCTAGGAGCCTACACAGGGAGAGCAGAGCCATGTGCAGTGGTGGTGGTTAGGGCTTGGGGTTAGATATATGATGATCTGTTAGAGGAGGCAGCTGTTAAAAAGTGTGTGATCAATTATTGTTTCACAGATTTCTCATTAATGAGCCTTCACTTTGTTTTTGTTTTGAGACAAAATGAACAGGCACAGAAAAAGTAGGTAAGGTCTTACATATCCACTTAGTTCATACTGGGGGTCAAACAGGGCAAGGATATCGCAGAGAGTTCAAACTCAGTTGATCAAGGAGGACTAATGGGCAGCCCTTTCTCAAGTTTGAGAGAGGAAGAGGGAATTTGTGGGCTTCATTCCTTAACTTGCTTCCACTATTCTATTGGCAGAGATTGACAACTTGGCATATACAACTAGTCCTCACTTAATGTCATTGATAGGTTCTTGGAAGCTGCGATTGTTAAGTGAAACGATGTAAAAGGAAATCAACTTAACAGGCTAATTGAAATAAACTAGAGTTAAGTTCCTACAGCATATTTCTGGTCACAAAATCATCACCAAACCTTCAGAATAAAGACCAAAACACTTCCATTATTAAACAATGAAATAAATGTGAGCTACACTTTTAAGAAAGATGAATACAAACAAGTAAGATAATTACTTGCCCAATTGTTCCAGTTCAAGGTTGTAGGTGGTGACCTATCACGGAGCCTATCCCGGCGGTTCAGGTGAGAACCAGTCCTGAACAGGATGCCATCTCATCACAGGGAACACTCACACACACCCACTCATACTGGGACAATTCAGACATGCCAGTTAACAGGGCATGGCTTTGGGATGTGGCAGGAAACCGACGCAGACATGGAGAGAACACACAAACTTCACAAAAACAGTGGCCGTGGCTGGGAATTGATTTTTTTTCTCAGCAAGGTTATAGCAAAACATCATTGAACAGAAAAATCTTGTATACCTGATGTATAAATGCTTTTGTTTATCCAAAATTTTTTGCACTAATTTTCTCTATTGGATCACCCCCATCAGCAGGCAAACATTCTAGTTTTCTATTTTAAAACTAACTTCTCTTATGAGTCCACTTTTTCCTTTAGTTATGGAATCAACCCAAATGCCCATCAATGATAGACTGGATAAAGAAAAATGTGGTACATACACACCATGCAATACTATGCAGCCATAAATAGGAATGAGTTCATGTCCCTTGCAGGGACATGGATGAAGCTGGAAACCATCATTCTCAGCAAACTAACACAGGAACAGAAAACCAAATGCTGCATGTTCTCACTCATCAGTGGGAGCTGAATAATGAGAACACATGGACAAAGGGAAGGGAACATCACACACAGGGGCCTGTTGGGGGATGGAGGGCAAGGGGAGGGATAGCATTAGGATAAATAACTAATGCATGTGGAGCTTAAAACCTAGATGATGGGTTGATAGGTGCAGCAAACCATCAAGGCACATGTATACCTGTGTAACAAACCTGCACATTCTGCACATGTATCGCAGAACTTAAAGTAAAAAAAAAAATTCCCAAACTTTTCACAATAATCGTCTTGACCTTTCCCTGAATAACCATCATACCGCCAGTCCAATGTGAATTACATCTTTTCCTAATCCCTCAGTGTCATTTGGCCCACTCCGTCCTTGAAATGCTTTCCTAACTTAGTTGCTGTTGGTCTACCATCCTTGAAATGCTTTTCTAACTTAGTGGCTCTTGGTCTACCTTCTCCCTCACCAGCCACTTCTGGATCCAGATTCAATCTGTTCCAGGAGATCATGGTTGGGGCAATAATATCTGAGGACTCATGAAATAAAGAAGAAGATTTAAAGATCCAGGTTTCTCATGTGCTTTGTTTTCTTATTTCTCCAAACTAAATATAAGTTCCAGTCATGCAGATACCTTGGTTTACTTGTTCTTCTCAAGTTACTCCACCCACTAAGGACCGAGCACACTCTTGGCATTTGAGAAATATGGTTGAGTTAATGAATGTGCAGCTCTCTCAAGAAATTACTTTCTGTCTTTGACTCAAAAGACCAGAAGAGTTTCTTCACCAAAAGTTCCTTGTAATCTTTTATCACTCTTCCTCTGGCATATTTGTTTGCTGTTTGGGAGATGCTGATCTTGGTTCCTTTTGTCTTTCAGTGACTGCTACTGGGTTACAATGTAATGCTTTAGGCCAGACGTGCATTTGAAGCAGCCCCAGTAATACATATTTGATGTTAGATTAACTTGTTCTGACTTGTAGTCACAGTGGCAGGAGCTTTTCTGCTGCTGCCTGCCTTCTGAATATGAATAAAGTGTCTGCACTTTTATTAACTTATAGCAGAGTTATGTTTAACCACAAGAGGAAAGGAACACACCAATTATTCTCTTGGGCAATTTTAAGGAAGCATGAATAGAAAATAGCTTTGTGGCATGAGTGACTTGAATCCTTGAATCGGTCTCTGCACACAACGTTTGAAAGAAAGTCATAACTATGTATTCATTAGAGGGACTATAAAATAGCAGAGTGTTAAATTCACAACCAACAGGCTTTGTTATCAGTGATGTGGGGTTTATTATCTATCATAGCTAGTCTTATTAATTGGGAAGCTTTTTGCAGAAAAAGAAATGGATTCCATTTCTAAAACTTGCAATTATGAATTCTGTTAATGCTTTTAGCCATCCACATATTTATTTATACATGTCACTCAATGGAGCAATTTGCAATTCTGGGTAGATTTTGTGACTTAAAGTAGAGTGCTTGTTCTCTACAGTTCAGTAATTCTCCTCTTCTCAAAATGGGACAACCACAGGTTTATCCATCTGTTTTTTTGTTAAATGAATCCCAGATGAGGAGACAAGTGCTGTGTGCTTTTGATAAGACAGGCATGGTTCTGTTAAAAATAACCTTTTGAACTCCTATTGAGTGGAAGACACCTGAAATAGAGCTTCTAGGGGAAGGGGAGGAGGATGAGTAAGGTAATTCTTGCCAACAAAGTTTGGAGTGACCACAATGACCTAGACCATAAGTTCTTTGGGGGAATTGTGAAACCCATTTCATGAAGTAAGATTTGTGAGCCAATGGCATAGGTCTGGAGTAGACTCGAAGCCTTCACCGCCATACCACTCTCTCAGGGTCTGGTTTTATGGGTGGCCCACTCACTGTGCAAAACTGCATCCGCTGCAGCAGTTCTGGTGCCACAGAACATAGCCCAAGGACAATCCAAGGGATTGTGTCGGCAGCCCTTTCTGTTCTACTGACTAATCTTTACCATATTGTAGACCTTTTAACAAAAATTGCTATTCATAACATATGTTTAGGTTATACATTTCTTTAATAGAACATTTTAATATTGTTTGAATGGCCACAGGGTCTCACATTACATACATTTGTTTCATTTCATTTTTCCTTCTATTTTCCCCCCAAAAGGAACAGAACATTGAAGTCTACTTAGAGTCAAAGATTTGGACCTGGGCATTGTGGTTGCAGACACTACCTTTATCAAATGGCTCCCTGATATTGGCCTCCTGCTTTTAGACTTGTATGAAATAGCAAACTCTCCAAATTATTTGAAAATAGCCACAATTTCTTTTACAGACATTTATTGGCAATTGTGCTCTCTCCCCATGGAAAGGGAATATTGAGAAATGAACTTCAATGCTTCATTTTATTGTTTACTTCAAGGTAAATAACTCCATTTGGAAATGACAATGGTGCAAATATAGTGTAGTGAAGCTATGGGTCTTACTCCGACCAGGCTTACATTGACAAAAAAGTATGCTTTTAAAAGCACTGCTGTTGAAAAGAAGGCCACAGTAGCACAGGAGTCCGCTTTTTTATAAAGAAGAGAACATTAGATTTGGAGTCGGATGATCCAAAATCTTTGTTCGAGACCTTGAATTAGTAACTTAATCTTTCCAAGTTTCAGTTTCCAGTGTACAGGATTGGTGTGAAATAAAATTCAAAAAGTATTTGAACATATCTGTGAAGTTCTACTCCAGTGTAGAATTATGCATGGGCTATCTTAATTGGTTTAAATATATCTCTCTAATATATGGCCTCAAAAACTTCAGCCAACTGAGATTGATTTCATATGATTTTTTAAACATATAATTTTATTGAGGTGTAATTAACATACAATAAACCATACATATTTGCTGTAAAGTATGCAATTTGCTAACTTTTGAGACATAGACGCATCCATTAAATCATTGCACCATCACTACACATCCGTTACCGCCAAAGTTTCCCATGCCCATTTATAGCAGGGACCTCCTTTTTAGCACCTCCCTCATATTCTTAGATTTGGAAAGTTGGTATTGTATGCTGGTTCCAGCATCTTTGATTTTTTAAATTATGTTACTTTGTCATGTGTTTTTTCAATTTGCCACAAATCAAATAATGACACTGTTATTCATAATGTCATAATAATTTGCCTCTCTCTGCCACAGAAGTTCCAGACAATGAGTTTTATCCTTTTCATCGTTGACAGGGGTCCTATGGTCATTATGCAGGTGACTTCTCTCAAAGGACATTTGATAGAAAATGGGATGATGCTGAGCATGTGAAGATAGAATTGACAGAGACCTTAGTACAGCCTCTTATGTTTTACTCTCTAGATGCAAAGATGCTTCTTTATGTTAGAAGCAAAGAATGATGGTTGATTATAATTTCTAAAATCACCCTGCTAATTTTAAGAGGGAATAATAACCACTAACTGGAAAAGCCTTATTTATTTATTTATTTATTTATTTATTTATTTATTTATTTATTTTTGAGACAGAGTTTTGCTCTGTCACCCAGGCTGGAGTGCCACTGGAGTGCAGTGGTGCAATCTCAGCTCACTGCAACCTCTGCCACCTGAGTTCAAGCGATTCTTCTGCCTCGGCCTCCCTAGTAGCTGGGAATACAGGCATGTGCCACCACGCCCAGTTAAGTTTTGTATTTTTTTTAGTAGAGACGGGGTTTCACCATATTGGCCAGGCTGGTCTCGAACTCCTGACCTCATGATCCACTCGCCTTGGCCTCCCAAAGTGCTGGGATTACAGGCATGAGCCACCGTGCCCAGCCTTATCTTTTAAAAAAATGCCAATTTGAGCATTATGAAAGCAAATACAAATTCAGCAATAAGATCATATTTATTAAGTTATGAATCCTAATGTTTTATGGGAGTTTCCTTAATTCATAGGCTACTTATGTAGTAGTCAGAGTAGTCAGGAACTTGGGCTTTGGAATCGCATAGATCTGAGTCTCACTAGTGCTAGTGCAATCCTGGGCAAGTGACTTAATTTTTGTGAGCCTCAATCTGCTCACCTGTAAGATGAGGATACTAATAGCAGCTATGTCATAGAACTGTTGCAAAAATTAGATTGATCGATGCCTGTGCAGGCCTAGCTCAGGACGCAGAGCAATCATTTCATGCATGTTATGAAGATGAAGATGATTACCTCACTGTAAAATGTATATCAGCATACAGCAAATATATACAAGATTTTAGTCTAAAGGGCTTTCATTAATTAATCAAATATTTATTGGTACCTACTATGTCCCAGTTCCTTTCTAGTCATGGATGACTAAAAGCACTCAGATTCTTTCATCTCAGGACTATGCTCTGGTGCTACAAAGGCCTCAGAATTTGTCCTTGCTCCATATAAGACCATAAGTGATTTCCCATGGGGAACCTTTAGGGCAGTGTATAGATAGCTCAGAGGAAACTGAGAGTCTTCATACTTTAACCTGAATTTGTTTTATCCATCATCGCTTTCCCTGTGTAGTCTACATATTACGTATTCCAAATAGAAATTTCATCAATACCAATCACATGTAGAGGCAATTTTCATACCTAAGCTGGGCCATTCTGCATGAATGAAGGAATAAATGAATACAATTAAAAGTCCAGAGCCAAAACTCACCTAAAATAGCTGTTGAAGTCGTGTAAGTGTTGTAAATCTTTCAAGCTCCTGCTCCTGGATGGTTTGGGGGACACAGGGAGGAAGAACCAACTGACCAGTTGATCTGACCTTTGGATAGAAGACGATTATTGCTTATGGTTAAAAGAGATGATATGAGTATGAAAAGGGATCCCAAAAGCCAAACCCACACACTGGACAGTTTTAGTCCTGTCCCACATCTTCAAGGTCAGGCTGCCTCAGAACCTGGGTTTCTGGAGGACATTTGTGGCTCATGTGTATTGAACCCCAAACAATAAAATAATAATGGTCTTACAACCCCCAAGCAAGGCACTTAAAAATTATTATTTACTTATTTTTAGAGAAAAGGTTTTATTCTGCTGTCCAGGCTGGAGTGCAGTGGTGCGATCATAGCTCACTGATCAAACTCCTGGGCTCAAGCAGTACTCTTGGCTCAGCCTCCCGAGCAGCTGGGACTACATGTGCATGCCACCATGCCCTGCTATGGGTTTTAATCCTGAGGTAGCAGCTCTTGAGCTTGGCTGCTGCAGATTAGAAGGCTGGAAATAACCAGAGAGGAAGAGTGTTTGAGTCTAGACTGTGTTCCCTTCTCAGCCTCTAGTTAGAGATATCTTCCCTTCCCTTCCCCCATTCCCTGCTAAGCAGAAGATTTTCAGTGGGATTCAGAGATTCATTCAGCTAAAATAACTGACAAGTATTTACTGGCCACCTAATAGAGGTTGGGCTTCAGAGATACAGTAATAGGAAAAAACAGAGGTGGCATTGTAGAGTGAGGAGACGTCTGTGTAATTACATATCTAAGTTTCAGATTATATCAATGCTTTAAAAGAAAGGCAGAAGTCTTCAAAGAACACACAATAAAGGAAGCTAACCTTAGCCAAGGATTAGAGGAGGCTTCCATGAGGAAATGACACGTGAACTGATATATAAAGAATAAATAATAATAACTGACATTTATTCAGCTTTACTACATGCCTGACACCATTCTAAGTGGTTTATAGGTATTGCCATGTAATCCTCACACAGCATCTTGAGGTGATGCTGTGTACATATGTGTGTATGTACATTATGTGTGCATGGGTATGTATATGTATATACGTTTATATGTGTGTGTGGATAAATGAATAGATGACCTCACCAAACCAAAGAGGTCTGGTCTTTGACTCTGAAAGTGCAGCCAATCAACTATATCCATGCTCTGAGCTGGGTGGGTCCCATCCCTCAGGGAAAATCTGGTAGTTCTAGTTAGGAGTTCCACATTTTGTACTCTCTGTGCTGTGTGTCTTTGTGCAATTGGAATTAGAAACAGAGATAAGAATAACAGTGGAAAACAGAAATTACCTTTTCAGCTCTGTTTATTTCAGGCTAGAAGCAACTGGAGACTCTTTACAATTTGAGCATTAAGAATCTCAGCAAACAGCCCCATTAACGTAAGAAATAGACAAAGAAAACTTGAATCAAAACATAAAGCCAGTATGGCAAAGAGATTCTGGAATGACACCAGGATGAAGACATTACCGAGACATTCCCAGCTAAGGCAACTCCCAGTACTCAAGTGAGGGGAAACTGGTGGTTAAAACTAGGCCTAGACCCTGGTGCTAATTTTCTGCCCAAACCTTTAACTTGACATATAGACAGATGTATGACCTAGTGACATTTAGTAAATGGCCTCAAGTTTATTTTAGAGGTGGGATTAATTCCTCTCAATCAAGCTTTTCAGCAGTGTGAGTAAGGCCTGAGAGGCACACACAGTCATTAGGACTGTGACCACCCCACCAGGTGCTCCGACTGGGCGGCCTGGAAGATACCATCCCTCATGCACTGACATGTGTCCTGTTTAGCACGAGTAGCACAGTACTGAGCACTAAGCATTTGATGGTTCTTTATCTTTAGACTGCCAAATCATGGGAAATGACTGTAACATAGAAAGAGCCTTTCTAATGGCATTGCACCACACAAATGTTCAGTGTGATTATTTTAATCTCAGTGGAGATTATAATCTCCACCAACAGAGTTGCTGTGTAATGCTGAAACGATTGTAGAACATTCCTATAGAAAAACCCTCCGATGTCTGAGCCTCTTTTCACCCCTCCTCCATCCCTGACAGGCTATTTATGTGGTAGTGTTATCTTTTGAAACTCTTATGTGCAGCAGTCCAGGTCGATCAAGTCACCTTTTAGCTTGTGCCGATTTGCTTTGAAGTTGACACCAAGGTCAGATGTTATTGTTATTGCACAGACTGAACACCAGGGGGTGATCACAGCACATCACACTAATTACCACTGCCAGACAAAGCTGAGTGCTAAACCTCAGGCAGTGCACCCTGAGCAAGAAGCACGGAAGGAGCTGGGGTCACAGAAACTCTGGTCAGTAGAAGGCACAACGTGCAAAGAGGCTTTTTAGTGGCATTGCATGGTACAAACGTTCACTACAATTATTACAACCTCAGTGGAGCTGCTGTTTAATGCAAAAGGAGAGAACACGTCATCTCATGACTAAATAATTGCATAGGAAGCTGAATGCAGAGAGTTGTCCTGCCTATTGCCCCACAGTGCTGGATGATTTAAAGGTGCCATTGAAACCTGATGGATGGTCCCGTCCTGGTAGCATGCAGCCTCACACACCAACTTCTGTGCTCTACTAATGTATAAATCCCTACAGCTCCTCAAGTGCCAAGAATTCTTCAGGCCAATGGTATTTGTAACTATTGTGACTCTCCAATTCTTGGAAATACTCTCATGGCAAAGCATCTCTTAAAAGAAATGTGAGAGGAGGAAATTCAGTTCAATTCTCCAGAAACTGCTCAGTGGCTACATGAAGCACTGTTTGTGATTGCTTTTTAATGTTCAAGATGCAAGTGGCTGTTCCTTTGAGGTTGTATTTTTCCATTAGAAAACACTAATCTCCCTCCTCCTACTCCTCTAAGAGTCTGAAACAAATGTGTTTTGGCTAGTTTTCTGTTTCTCCTTCATCTGCAAACCATTGAGAACATCACATGTTCTAGGGTCATATATTAGCGTTAGAGGCAAAGACACATGGCTCAATATTTTCAGTGAAAGTTCATGAAAGTTGATTTCTTTTTATATTAGGTTAAAGAAGCCCTAAATAAAGCAGACATATGTCTCCAAAAGCACTTCATCAAGGGGGCTACTGGGATGGAAATGAACCATACATTCCTCTTTTTCCTTTTTTTTTTAAGTAAACTTTTTGTTCCATTTTGATACATACTGAAATGTGTACAAATCATGAGTGTACATCTCTGAAATTTCATAAAGTAAACACACCCATGTAACCACTACCTACATTAAGAAACAGACCAGCACCCCAGCAGTCTTGGGCTGCAGTGTAAATTTACAATTCACTTATTATTTATGGGAAAAGGTTGCATTCTTCAGTCTACATTATACTCTAGTTTGAACACATTTCCTTAGTACAGTCATATGTTATTTCTAAAGGTGTGGAGCTGTGAACAAGAGTGTCAGCATCACTGGAGACTCAATCAAAACTGTGAATTCTCGAATCTCATCCCTAACCTACTGCATCAGAAATTCTGGTGCCAGGCTCAGCTATTGGTGTTTTCGCAAAGCTTCCTGGTGATTCAGACACACACTACAGCTTTAGAAACTTTTTTCTTAGTGTCCACTGTTTAGCCTCAAAATTGCAACTAAATTCTATGTTTCCTGGGTTGTAAAATGTTACATTAGAATAGTGGTGATGAGACCTAATTGCTTATTTCCTTCATCCCTAACCTTTAAAATATACTTATCAGTTGTATTAAGGTATGATTTACATACAACAAAAGACCATTTTTAACATGAAATTCAATGGGTTGTGACAAATGTTTACAGTTGCTTCTCTTTCTACCCATTTCCATTGCATAGTCTCCCCAAACTTTATCAAAATTGTTGACCTACTTATGTCTCTCCTATAACTTGTGAGCAGAATTCTTGAGGACAAAACTGCCCTATTCATCTTTGGGTTCCTATCCCTTGAATGGACACAAATAAGAAGCTTCACAAATATTTGCTGAAACAATGAGTGAGTAAAACTATGTATATAGAAAGAAACCCATCAAGAAGCCTAGCTGAGTTGTAGGATGTGGGGAATAGGTGAGTCTACAAATCCTGCATAAATTTGAGGTCTAAAGTGGAGATAATTAGACGAGTGGTGTAATAACATGCAGGCAGCAGTGGGTTTTCCTCTTGGACCACCTGCATGTGTGACAGACACGTTCGCTGCCCTGTCCGCATTCCCTCAGTCCATCCTGGAGGTCGCCTCTGATCAGTTCCCTTTCAGGCTGAAATGTTTCCTGTGTCTTTCTGCTTCAGGGAATTTTATGGACATCTGAGTATCTTAGTCCACAAGTGGGACAGGTCAGAAGTGTGGAAAAGTTAAAACTACAGAAGCAATTCCTGACCAACCAGGGTAGTTTTTGGTGGATATCTGCCTCGCTCCCTCATCCATGTGGGGGACAGTTCTGAGGCGTGCTCCACACACTTTCTCAGCAGTTCCTACTGGGTTGAAGCCCCAGTCACCTACACATTAAATCCCCTTCTTTGGCTTTCCTTTCTTCCAAGCCTCTCCTCTCTGCTTCTTCATCGTACTGCCTGGGTTCTCCTCCTCAAAAACCTGCTTGTACTCAAATCTTTGATGCAGGCTCTGCTTTTGATAGAACCTAAACTAAGGATCTGCTTTTGAGAGAATCTAAACCTAAACTCTTAAATTTGCCTCTTTCTTGCTTTGTGACCTTAAATAATTTAGTTCCATTTCTGACATTGTCTATTTGTTCATTTATAAGATAGGGATAATATTACTTATATTTTAGGATTGTTATATAAAATCCTATTTAGTAGCTGTAATATTATGGTATTTAGAGGATAACAACTATTTTAGCTATCATACACATTTGACTTCCCTAACTAAGATTTTCCAAACGAGACGACCCCACAGAGGTGACCCTATAGCAGTGCAATTCTCAAAGCATTAGAGGGTTAGATGGATGAAGAATGTATGAGAACCAGCTCCTTCACCTTCTCTGATAGTACTCTGGGCCCTGCATACTCTGAAATTCCTATTTCCCTTCTGGGAAAATCTGGAATTCCACCGAGACAGAGGGAGTCTTTCACTGTTTTACGTGCACTCTCAGGGAATTAGTTCAACAAATACTTACTGAGTGCCATTATAGGGGAAGCACTGTTTTAAGTAGTAAGAAACAGCAGTGTATAAATCAAAGTTCCTGCTTTCAAGGAGCTTATATTCCAGGGGTGAGAATTTGGATCATTAAGAAATAATGAAACAAATATATGATAATGAGGAAAAACCCAGGAAATGCAGAATAAGGAGGATAGCTATGAAGCGAGTATCATCCTAATACCCAAACTAGGAAAGGACATAACCAAAAAAGAAAACTATAGACCAATATCCCTGATGAGCATAGATGCAAAAATCCTCAACAAAATACTAGCTAACTGAATCCAACAGCATATCGAAAAGATAATCCACCATGATCAAGTGGGTTTCATAGCAGGCATGCAGAGATGGTTTAACATATGCAAGTCAATAAATGTGACACACCACACAAACAGATTTGAAAACAAAAATCACACAATCATCTCAATAGATGCAGAAAAAGAATTTGGCAAAATCCAGAATCTCTTTATGATTAAAACCCTCAGTAAAATCAGCATAGAAGGTACATACCTTAAGATAATAAAAGCCATCTATGACAGACTCACAGCCAACATTATACTGAATGGGGAAAAATTGAAAGCATTCCCCCTGAGAACTGGAATAATACAGGGAGGCCCACTTTTACCACTTCTGTTCAACATAGTACTGGAAGTCCTAGCCAGTGCAATCAGACAAGAGAAAGAGGGCATCCAATTCAGTAAAGAGGAAGTCAAACTGTCACTCTTTGCTGATCGCAATTATACCTAGAGAACCCTAAAGACTTATCTAAAAACTCCTAGAACTGACAGTAATAAGTTTCAGGATATAATATCACTGTACACAAATCAGTAGCACTACTATACACCAATCCCCTTTACAATAGCTGCAAAAAAATAATAATAAAATACTTAGGAATATACCTAACCAAAGAGGTGAAAAACCCCTGGAAGGAAAACTACAAAATACTGCTGGAGAAATTATAGATGACATAAACAGATGAAAACATATTCCATGCTCATGGATGGGTAGAATCAATATTGTGAAAATGATCACACTGCCAAAATCAATCTACAAATTCAATACAATTCCCTTCAAAATACCAACATAATTAGTCATAGAACTAGCAAAAACAATTCTAAAATTCATATGAAATAAAAAAAATGCCAGCATAGCAAAAGCAAGACTAAACAAAAAGGACAAATCTAGAGGGATCACATTACCTGATTTCCAACTATACTATAAGGCCATAGTCACCAAAACAGCATGGTACTGCCAAAAAATAGGTACATATGGAATGGAATGGAGAACCTAGAAATAAAGCCAAATAATTACAGCCAACTGATATTCAACAAAGCAAACAAAAAACATATAGTGGGGAAAGGACACCCTATTGGACAATTGGTGCTGGGATAATTGGCAAGTAACATGTAGGAGAATGAAACTGGATCTTCACCTCTCACCTTATACAAAAATCAACTCAAGATGGTTCAAGGACTTAAATCCTAGACCTGAAACCATAAAAAATATAGAAGATAACGTTAGAAAAAACCTTCTAGACATTGGCTTAGGCAAAGAATTCATGACGAAGAACCCAAAAACAAACACAACAAAAACAAAGACAAATAAATGAGACGGTTAAACTAAAAGGCTTCTGCGCAGCAAAAGAAACAATTAGCAGAGTGAATGGGCAACCCACGAAGTGGGAGAAAATTTTGCAATCTATACATCTGACAAAGGACTAATATCTAGAATCCACAAGGAGCTCAAACAAATTAGCAAGAGAAAAACAAACAATCACATCAAAAAAGTGGGCTAAGGACATGAGTAGACAGTTCTCAAAAGAAGATATACAAATGGCCAATAAACATACCAAAAAATGCACAACATTACTCATTATCAGGGAAATGCAAATCAAAACCACAATGCAATACCACCTTACTCCTGCAAGAATGGCCATAATCAAAAAGTCAAAAGATAATAGATGTTGGCATGGATGTAGTGAAAAGGGAACACTTTTATGCTGCTGGTGGAAATTTAAACGAATACAATCACTATGGAAAACAGTATGGAGATTCCTTACAGAACTAAAAGTAAAACTACCAATTCAATCCAGCAATCCTAGTATTGGGTATCTACCAAGAGGAAAAGAAGTCATTATATGAAAAAGACACTTGCACACACATTTTCATAGCAGCACAATTCATGATTGCAAAAATATGGAACCATCTCAAATGTCCATTAATCGAGTGGAAAAAGAAAATATGTGTAAATACATATATATGGAATATATATATATATATTCCAAATATATATGGAATACTACCCAGTCATAAAAAGGAACAAAATAATGGCATATGCGGCAACCTGGATGGAACTGGAGACCATTATTCTAAGTGAAGTAACTAGGGAATGGAAAACCAAACGTCATATGTACTCGCTTATAAGTGGGAGCTAAGCTATGAGGATGCAAAGGCATAAGAATGATACAACGGACTCTTGGGAGAAGAGTGATTAAAGACTAAACATTGGGTACAGTGTGCACTGCTCAGGTGATGGTAGCACCAAAATCTCAGATATCACCCCTAAACAACTTATCCAAGTAACCAAAAACCATCTGTTCCCCTAAAACCTATTGAAATAAAAATAAAACAAACAATAATGACAACAACAAAAGTAGGGCATGAAGAAATTAATTTACATAGGATATCAGAAAGTGTTCTCTGATAAGAGTACACTGATAAAAGGCAGGTGCACATTTCGTGTGCTCCAGGAATATCAAGGAAGTCAGTGAGGGGAGAAGGAAGTAAGCAAAAGAAGAATGGAACAAGAGGCTTTTCCCATTTCTGAGGCAGCAAGGACAAGATGGCCTGGGGCTGTGTAGATCACAGGATGGGCTTTGGATTTGATGTAGAGATGGAGAGCCTTGAGGAGAGGAGTAACATGGTCTGAATTAGGTTTGAAAAGGATCATTCTGGCTGCTATACGGCGAACAGGCTGAAGATGCAAGAGCGTAAGTTTACAGGCCAGGTGGGAGGTCAGAGGAGAGGTGACCATGACTTGGCCCAAGTAGCAGTGGAGGTGGTTAGAAAATGTTGCATTCTCCCAGAAGGATGTGCTGATGGGTTGGATGTGGGTTACAAGAGAAAGAGAAGACTCAAGGATTATCTATGGTTTTTGGAATACATAACTGAAAGTCTGAAGATGTCCCTTAATGATATGGCAAAGATTAAGAAAGAAAGAGATTTTTAGGGATAATGCCAGTGTTGAGTTTTGGATATATTAAATCTGTAATGTCTATTCTTTATCTTAGCAGGGAATCACATAGTGTATTTATGCATTAAGAGCATGGATTGTAAAGCCCAGGTGCCTGATTCAAATCCCAGTTTCATCACTTACTTGTACGACCTTGGAATACCTACTTTATCTGTCTGTTCTCAGTGTCTTTATCTGTAGAATAGGGATGATAATAAATTGCTATGAGGATTAAATAAGTTAATGCATGTAAAGTGCTTGGGACTGTGCAATGCACAAAGTAAGCACTACACTAAAACATGTTAAAATATTGAATAGATTAATGTATGATTCGGCATTCAGAACAGAAGTCTGGGCTGTATGTAGCAAGCTGGAGTCATCAGAGCATAGATGCTATTTCAGCCATGGAACTGGATGAGGTCATCCAGGGAGTGAGTGTAGATGGAGAAGGTAAAATCACCAGACTTGGAGTTCTGGAGCATTCCAAGGTTTAGAGGTGAAAAAAAAGATGAAGGAATTCAAATGTACAAGTTGTTAATTCATTTTTAGAACTTTACATTTCTTGTGAGCTTTCATAGTTCTACTTGAAAATTCAGCCGAATGATTCACAAAGAGCAGCATTCACTTGAAAATGTGTCTGCAGTGGGGCCTGCAGCAGAGCTGATTCTGAAATAACACTTGTCATTCTAGGAAGGCGGCTGGAGTGTCAAAAATGGCCAGCCATGCATTACGCATTTTATTCCCATGAAAAGGAGGGGTAAAGTGGGGAGACGTGATAATTTTTTCAAGAAGAACAGGGTGGCTAAGAAGTGTTAGCCTTCAAAGTATCACTGTTATGAGGCAACATATGTACTTACAAACTTACCACTGATTTCGGTATGTTGCTTTTTCATATATGATTTTATTAACAGCTACTAGAACAACTACAATTACAAAAGAAGACCAGCTTCTGTCTTTTATGGGTGACACCTGTTTTTCACTGTGGTAAAAACATATCTATAAAACATAAGATTTGTTATTTTACCATTTTAAAATGTATGATTCAGTGGCATTAATTACATCCATGGGGTTGTTCAACTATCACCACTGTCTAGCTCCAAAACACTTTCATCACCCCAAATGGAAACTCTGCAATGCATTAAGCAACAGCTCCCCATTCCCCTCTTACCCTATCCCTTGGTAACTTCTAACCTACTTTCTTTCTTTATGCATTTGCCTATTCCAGATATTTTATATAAGTGGCAGAGATAGTATTTGTCCTTTTTTGTCTGGTTTATTTCACTTAGCAAGGTATACTTTCAAGGTTCATCCATGTTGTAGTACGTATTAGAACTATATTCCTTTTTATACCTGAATGATATTCCATTGTATGTACACACACACCACCCACATATTGTTTAACTATTCATCTGTTGATGGACATGTGGGTTATTTCCACCTTTTGGCTATTGTGCATGATGCTGCAACGAATATTAGCTTACAAGTATCTCTGCTGTGTCCCTGTTTTCTTTCAACAAATTATTTTTATAGATTCTAGTTATCTTTTGTAAGTCTCCATCTTCTGACTCATTTTAGTTTTTTTGTTTGTTTGTTTGTTTTGAGATGGAGTCTTGCTCTGTCACCCAGGTTGGAGTGCAGTGGTGCAATCTCAGCTCACTGCAACCACTGCCTCCCAGGCTCAAGCTATTCTCTTGCCTCAGCCTCCTGAGTAGCTGGGATTACAGGCCCGCACCACCATGCCTGGCTAGTTTTTGTGTTTTTCTGTAGAGACAGGGTTTCACCATGTTGGCCAGGCTGGTCTCAAACTCCTGACCTTGTGATCTGCATGCCTTGGCCTCCAAGAGTGTTGGAATTACAGGCCTGAGCCACCTCACCCAGATCCTGTTTTCAATTCTTTTCTTTTTTTTTTTTTTTTTTTGAGACAGAGTCTCGCTCTGTCACTCAGGCTGGAGTGCAGTGGCCGGATCTCAGCTCACTGCAAGCTCCGCCTCCCGGGTTTGCGCCATTCTCCTGCCTCAGCCTCCCGAATAGCTGGGACTACAGGCGTCGGCCACCACACCTGGCTAATTTTTTGTATTTTTTTAGTAGAGACGGGGTTTCACTGTGTTAGCCAGGATGGTCTCTATCTCCTGACCTTGTGTTCCGCCCGTCTCGGGCTCCCAAAGTGCTGGGATTACAGGCTTGAGCCACTGCGCCCAGCCTCAATTCTTTTGCGTTACATACCTAAGAGTAGAATTTCTAGGTCATACGGTACTTCCATTTAAGCTTTTTTGTAGAATTGCCGAAGTATTTTTCATAGCAACTGTATCAGTTTATATTATCACTAGCAATGTATGAGGGTTTCAATTCCTTCCTCCACATCTTTACCAAAATGAATAATTTCTTTTATTATAGTCATCCTGGTGGGTGTGAAGGATATCACTGTGTTTTGAGTTACATTTCCCTACTGACTAATGTCTGACTAATGTCATTAAGCATCTTTTCATGTGCTTATTAGCCATTTGTACAAATTCTTTTGAGAAATGTGTATTCAATCCTTTGCCCATTTTTATTGGATTGTCTTTTTGTTAAGTTGCAGGAGTTTTTGAATATTCTGGATATTAATTTATTATCAGATAGATGGTTTCCAAGTATTTTCTCCCATTCTGTGGGTTGTCTTTTTCACTTTCTCATTGATATACTTCGATGCACAAATATTTTAATTTTTATGAGGTCCAATTTGTCTATTTCTTTTGTTGCTGTTGCTCTTGGTGTTATATGTAAAAATTTGTGGCCAAATCTAAGGTTATAAAGATTTACCCTTATGTTTTCTTCTAAGTGTTTTATGGTTTTAGCTCTAATATTTAGATCATTTATCCACTCTGAGTTAATTCTCTTATATAGTATATGGTAGGGGTCAAACTGCATTCTTTTGCAGTAGAAGTCCAATTTTCTCAGCACTATCTGCTGAAGAGATTATTCTCTCCCCATTGAATGGACCTGGCATCCTTGTCAAAAATCAGCTGTCCGTAGATGTATATGTTTAATTCTAGACTCTCAATTCTATTCCATTGGTCTATATGTCCATTCTTATGTTAGTACCACAAATCTTGATTATTATAATTTTGCAGTAAGTTTTGAAATTAGAAAGCATGAGTCCTCCACCTTGTTATTCATTCTTGCCATGGTCTGAATGTTTGTATCTCCCAAAATTCATAAGTTGAAATTCTGACCCCCAAGGTGATGGTATTAGGAGGTGGAAACTTTGTTGTTGTTTTTTACATTTAATTTTTATTTTAAGTTCATGTGTACATGTTCAGGTTTGTTATACAGGTAAATTTGTGTCACAAGGGTTTGTTGTAGGTTATTTCATCACCCAGGGATTAAGTCTAGTACCCACTAGTTATTTTTCCTGACCCTCTCCCTCCTCCCACCCTCCATCCTGTACCCAAAAGGCCTCAGTATGTGTTGTTCCCTTCTGTGTATCCATGTGTTCTCATCATTTAGCTCCCACTTGTAAGTGAGAACATGCATTATTTAGTTTTCTGTTCCTTCATTAGTTTGCTAAAAAGAATGACCTCCAGCTCCATCCATGTTTCTGCAAAAGACATGATCTTTTTTTTAATGGTTACAGAATATTCCATGGTGTATATGTACCACATTTTCTTTATCCACATTTTATCCATTGTTTCTTTGATGGGCATTTAGGCTGATTCCATGTCTTTGCTATTGTGAATAGTGCTGCAGTGAACATACATGTGCGTATGTCTTTATAACAGAATGATCCTCTGCTGGTGCCTTGATTTTGGACTTCCCTGCCTCCAGAATACCGAGAAATACATTTCTGTTGTTTATAAACCTCTAAGTTGATGGTATCTTGTTATAGAAGACTGAATGGACTACTACATTTCTCAGTATTATTTTAACGATTCAGGGCTCCTATCAATTCTGTGTGAATTTCAGGATGAGCTAGTGTACTAATTATTAGAAAAACATTCTGTGTTCATGGATAGGATGATATCAGTACAACTCAAAGTAATCTACAGACTCAATGCAATCTCTATCAAAATTTCATCAGCCTTTTTTGCAGAAATGAGAAAGCTGATCCTGAAATTCACACAGAATTGATTGACTTTTCATGTTAACTATCTTTGTATTCCTGCTTGGTCTTGGTGTATATGCTTTAAATATGCTGTTGAATTCAGTTTGTAAGTATTTTGTGGAAGAGTTTTACATCTGTGTTTATAAGAAATAACTTTGTAGATTTCTTCTTATATATATTTTTTGGCTTTGGTATCAGGGCAATGCTGGCTTTATAGAATGAACAGGAAGGTATTCTCACCTCTTTTATATTTTGGGAATAATAGTGACGAGTTTTCTTTAAATGTTTGGTAGAATTCACTAGTGAACCTATCTGGTCCTGGAATTTTCTTTGTTGAGAGGTTTTTGATTATTGATATGACATTTTTCTTCTTTTTTATTGTAGGAATTTGTAACTATACATTTCCTCTGAACACTTCTTTTGCTGCATCCTGTAAGTTTTGGCATGTTGTGTTTTCATTTTCATTCATCTCAAAGTATTTTCTAAATTTACTTGTGATTTCTTCTTTGACCCATTGGTTGTTTCTGTATTGTTTAATTTCCATAAAATTGTGAATTTTCCAGCTTTCCTTCTGTTACTGATTTCTAGTTCCATTCCACTGTGGTCAGAGAAGATATTTTGCTTGATTTTAATCTTTATAAATTTATTGAGACTTGTTTCGTGGCTTAACATATGGTCTAGTTTGATGACTTTCCATGTGCACTTGTAATTAATGTGCATTATGCTATTGTCAGTAGAGTGTTCCATATATAATCAATCGTCATTATTCATAGATTGCATAATTCCCAGTTAGCCCAACCACTAAAAATTATTTGTAATTCTGAAATCACATAGCTTTTACATTCATTGGTGGACATGTTCAGAGCAGTGAAAAATATGAGTTGCCTGAGACACACATTCTCATCTCAGATTGAACAAGGCAATGCTTTGCCTTCTTTTTTAAGTTCCCATGCTGTAGACAAGTATCCTTTTGTTATCCATGCAGTCCTATGTTTTTCATATTTTTGTGTTTATTGTTAATAATTTTTCTGTTTAAAATGACTCCTAAGCATACTATTGTAGTGCTCTCTGGTGTTTCTAAGTGCAAGAAGGCTGTGGTATGCCTTGCAGAGAAAATATATGTTAGATAGTCATTATTACGAAGCAAGCTATATTGCTATTGATTATGAGTTCAATGTTAATAAATAGATAATATATATTGAATAACGTGTCTTTAAACAGAAATACATATAAGACAAACTTATGTATTGATCAATTGTTGAAAATGTTACCAGAGTAACTCGGCATTTTGCCTAAGAGTAACAATTTAATATTTGCCCTAAAGTTCATGGTGACTTTATAGAACATTACTACTGCAAATAGCAAAAATCAACTGTATATATCTGTTAGGTTTAGTTTGTTTACATTGTTCAACTCTTTTATTCCCTCATTAGTCTCTGTCTATATATTCTATCCATTATTGAAAATAGTATTAAAAACTCCAACTATTATTGTAGAACTGTTTCTCTCTTCAATTCTGTCAATGTTTGCTGCATATATTTTGGGGTTTGGTTGTTTAGTGTATACATGTTTACAATTGTTATATCTTCTTGAGGAACTCACCCTTTATCACCATATAATGTCTGTCTTTGTCTCTTATAACAGTTTTTGGCTTAGAATCTATTTTGTTGGATATTACCATAGCCACTCCAATTTTTTTTTGGTTTTAATTTGCATAAAATATCTTTTTCCATCCTGTACTTTCAAGCTATTTGTCTTTTTGAATCTAAGGTGAATATCTTGTAGACAGCTTGTAATTTAATCATAGTTTTGGTTTATTTTCTAATCCATTTTCCAATCTCTGCCTTTTTATTTGAAAGTTGAATCTAATTTTATTCAAAGTAATTACTGATAAGGAAGGAACTGCTTCTATCATTTTGCTGTTTGTTTTTGTATGCCTCATAGTTTCTGTGGTTGGCATAAACGTATTTATCAGCACAAAAAAAAAAGAAAAGAAAACAAGAAGAAACAAAATGAGGTAAAGGCTTACAATTGTTACAAATACAAATTATTATTTTTTATTTTATTATTTTTTTTCTAATGAGAAAACCACCTTTAATTTTTAAGTAAAACTAATTTAGTAGGATGTGTATTGTGAGTTGAAGACTCATAGGGTTTCAGCACTGTGGCTCAGGGCTCCTTACCTTATTGGTCCTAGAAGAAAAAGCTGAGAGTGAAAGAGTAATTTTTACCATTGTAATTCAACAACATCCATCCATGTAATTTTTTTTTTCTTTTTTTTTTTTTTTGAGATGGATTCTCACTCTGTCACCCAGGCTGGAGTACAGTGCTGTGATCTCAGCTCACTGCAACCTCTGCCTCCCGAGTTCAAGCGATTCTCCCACCTCAACATTGCCAATAGTTGGGACTACAGGCATGCTCCACCACACCCGGCTAGTTTTTGTATTTTTAGAAGACATGTGGTTTTACCATGTTGGCATGTAATTTTCAAATTTCTTATCTTTTAAGAAGAATTAAAAAATTCCTGATGTTTGTGGAACTTGTAGCAGGCTGTGTGCTAGACCCTTTTACTGTCTCATTTTGATGAGGACTTGAATTAATCAAATAATATTCATTAACTACTGGTCTTGAGGGGCCTTAATACATTTCATTTTCTAATGAAGACTTCAACCATTGCTCTTCATTTACATCTGTAAGCAATCCAGCTTTTTGAAGGTTCCAGGGATCTTTAATATTTCTGAGCAGGCATCTATCTACATTCCTTCTCCAAGACCCTTTTTTCTTAAATCACTCCTCAGTGCTTGAGGATAAGACAGAATAGTTCCAGTCTCTCCAAGGCCTCTTAGAATAAAATAAAGCCAGCACTCAACTTTTAAGTTTATATTCTGTTTTCCTACTATATTAAGAATAAAACAAACAAAATAAGCCGAAATGCTTTTTTGATCGTAGGCATAAAACCAGCCTGGAAAGGAAGAGTGAGATATTAGCCTTCTTCAGTAGAATAGTGGTTTCCAAATTATCTTTAAGGATTTAAAAAATGACCATTTTTCTTTAATAAAAAAGCTATAAACAGACTTCCAAAATATAAACACAGAGAGGCAGAACTACTCAGTCTGAAACTACAGGGATGGGAAAGATGCGGAGTCTGAAGCTGTGGCCCTGCTCCCAGTCTTCACCCCACAAGTCTGTCTACCAGGAGTTCTCAACCTTGGCTATACTATATTAGAATTGTCAGAGGATTTTAAAAAAATCCTGATCCCTGGTTCTCCCCAGACCAACTAAATAAGAATATCTGGGGGTTAAGAGAGAGCTATCACTGTATTTTGGAATTCTACAAGTGAATCCAAAGTTTAAGTGAGGCTGGAACCATTGCAAGAAAGGGAGAGAAATGGTCTCTTTTTTATTTGACAGCAGTCATAGACTTTCCCCCCATTATCCAGAATATCCAGAAGTGATAGAACTACCTGGATAGCTGAATTAATATAATTTCTTTCGCTTTGCTGTTGTTTCACACATGACTGGGTTAGAATAGAAAGTGAGCTTTTTTAGGGTATAACAATGTCATCAGACCTTTTATTTTATTGTTTAAAATAAAATAGCCCATATGTTTAGACCCAAACAACTTGCTCTTTTGTAATTTGACCCCTGAAGAGAATATTTTTTTCAGAAGGGATTATGGCAGAGGTCAAAAGAAAGAGAAAAATTAAAATCATCCCATTCCCTACTTTGAAAAGTTAAGTGATTAGAGAAAAATCTATGGAGAGTATCTCATTCCTCTCATTATGTCTTCTCTCCATTGTATCAGGAGACAATAAAGGGAATTAAGAAGCTCTCTGTAGCATCATTTTACAGAGTACTCCTCTTTGTCTGATTATGATTTCAAGAGGTCAAAATGTTTCTACCTCTGAAGATCAGAATTGTAAGGACTTTCCGCCCCCACTTCACCTCCGGAAGCTCTCATTGTCCTTACTGAAGGTATTTAAACAGAAACAACTTAATGGATTTTGATATTAAAAAGTCAACCGAAGAATCAAAACACTATAAAAATTGCCAATGAAAAAGCTCGTAATAACATATTTTGGAAAGAAAAGTTTAAAATTCAAGCAATAAAGGTATGATGAGGCCAGGGAGTGAATGAATAAACAATAAAAATAAAGATCGCAATTTCCAAAAGAAACAGACTTGGGGGTTTTCTAATTTTAAGGCTTCTTACATTTTGCATTAAATGAATTTAATTCCTACAAGGCAATCCTAGTAAGGAAATCTCTTATCATTTTATGAATGTTGAGAACAAGTAGAGAATGAAATGTGGGCTGTATGTATGGATTTTTGTTCCTCCTCAGCAAAATCAACTGGCTAATGAATATTTACTCCCAGTTCCCTCTCACTTCAGGGAGATCCAGCCATGCCCATACTGCAGAGCACACCATAAACTGTAGTGCTGATGAAGGAGGAAAGGGCAGACTCTCCTAGCTGTAATCCCAGCACTTTCATATGGAGACTGCCTATGAAAGTCCTTACATCTTCCTGGTTGCCTCATTTCTAGCTTTCAGATGTCACACTGTAAAAATTAAAATTGAATTGACTCTTTTTTAAGCAATTGAAAGTTTTCTAGTATTAGAGGTCTAGCTTGCACCATTAGGTTTCAGGCAGAGAAGAAAGAGCTTCTTTAACTAAAGTCACAATCGCAAATTATATCATAAGAAAAGGAAAGGGGAACTAAGTAGAGATGGGAGGGGAAGAGGAAGGGAACTAACAATCGATTGAGCACTTTTTATATCCAACGTATAATACAAGCCTCTTTATGTGTTTATCATCAAATGAAGACAGAGAAGCTCAGATGGGTTAGTTGATTTGCCAAAACCTGCTCTGCCAGGAAGTGGGGAACCTGCAATTTTACCCTGCTTTCTTGAGTTCCAGATCCCTTATCACTCTGCCACTTCACAGAAAACGTATAACGCAGATTAAACAAATAAGCAATATAAAAGGCAAAGTGCAGGATGTAATACCTATTCATTCTAACCCTTAAATGTAGCTCTTCTCATTGTTCAGATGGGCTATGACATAAAGACATTTGCCTCAACTGGTCAAAGCACATTGCCAGACATTTCCATGCATCCCTCCGGCTGCCACAGCCTGCCGTGTGGGTGCAGACTCTTTGCAAGTGGAGCCTTCTGCTGTTGATGTTGCCTGTGGGCCTCCTCATCTCCCTGAGCCTGGAAACCCAACTCTATGATGTTGTAAGGGCTGCCTTCTTGCTGATAACTGCCAAATTTCCTTGATGTTCAAGGGCTTGGAAGAGCCCAACATTTGAGTAGCTCAATGCACAGATGGATTCAGAATTTCAGGGTGCTGGAGCTGGGGATTCAGAAATGTGGGACATTTTAGGGAGATGTTGACTTAGCTCCAAGCGTTAGGGCTGCTCAGATAAAACATCTAACTCATCTACAATACAAGAATTTTAAAGTGATCTGTGGATTTAAGAGTTGATATAAGAACTATTTTGCTTACATTATAAGAATGTTATTCATGACCATTTATTCAAGACTTCTAGTGCTTTTGTATATATACAACTTATCTATTGTCTTCATAATGACTCTATCGTAAAATCTTAGCCCCATGTTTAGCTGAAGAAATGAATGCTCTGACAAGGTAGGCCATCTGCCCAAATTCATACAGCAACTAAATTATAGAATAGGAATTCTAACCCGAGTCCGATTCTAGGATAAGCGTTTTACAACTGCCCTCCTAATAATGGGTAAAGTCAATGTGTGTGGGCTAAGCTGGTAACCTAATAATCACTTAACTTCTATTTTTTATCTACATTTTTCTAATCACAAATTTTAATTGAGAATTCCAGCTATGTAATTACCCACTAATGAATAATAACTACTTATTACCAAGGCATACTACTAAATATGTTTACTCCAAGTGTGTTTCATTTTGAAAATTTTGTTTTTAATTGACACATAGTATTATACTTATTTATGAGGTACAGTGTGATATTTTGATACATTCTGTAAAAAATCAAGTCAGACTACTTAGCATATTCCTCACCTCATACATTTATCTTTCCTTTGTGGTGAGAACATTCAAAATCCTCTTGTGTATGTATTGTGAAACATACGATGCAATATTGTTAACAATAGTCACCCTACTGTTCAAGAGAACATCGGAATTTATTCCCACTATCTAACTATAACTTTGTACCTATTGATCAGTCTCTCCCTATTCTCCCCTCTTGCCTCCCCTCCCCAGCTTCAGTGACAACTATTACACTGTCTAATGAAATCAACTTCTTTAGATTCCACATATGTGTGAGATCATGTGGTATTTATCGTTCTGTGCCTGGCTTATTTCACAGAGTGCTGCACACACTGGTTTTTCTCAACATATCTTGAAGCCTTTCCCATGTCAGCACATAGAGTTCTAGCTCATGTTTTAATGACTGTATATTTTTTCATTATATGGTTGTATTTAACAGAGTCCATGCTAATGAATGTCTGAGTGGCTACCAGATTTTTTTGTTATTGCAAAAATGGTATCAGTGAATCTTTTTGAACATAATTTTGGCATACTATCCCAGTATATCTACTGGCTAAATTTTTAGCAGAATTGTGGAGTCAGGGTATAGCCAAAACATTGAAACATGTTGCCTAATTGTCTTCCAAAGGAGTTGAATCTGTTTACCTTACCAGACACAAGCGTACGAAGGGGCTCATTTCCCTTTAAACTTGTGAATACTGGACATTCTCAAATTTTAATCTTTGTGCTAATCTGATAGATAAATTATGGAACCTTTATTTTTGAGATATAATTCATATAACATAAAATTGACCCTTTAAAAGTATATAATTCTGTGGCTTTTAGTATATTCATGTTGTGCAACCATTACCACAATCTAATTATAGAGTATTTTCATCACCCCAGAAATTAACATCATACTTGTTGGCAGTCACTCTCCATTCTCCCCTCCCTCGATCTAGTCCCTGGCTACCAATAATCCACTTTTTGCCTCTATAGATTTGCTTATTCTGAACATTTCACATAAATGGAATTATATAGTATGTGACCTTTTGTGTCTCAGTTCTTTCACTGAGCATGTTTTTAAGATTTATCCATGATGTAGCCATGAATTAGTATTTTCTTTTTATGGCTGAATAACATTCTTTGTTTGGATATACTACAATTGGTTTAACTATTCATCAGTTGATGGATATGGAGATTACACTTTTTGACTATTAATAATTCTGTTATGATAATTTATGTACAAATGTTTGTGTGAACATAGGTTTCAGTTCTCATTGGATATATACCTAAGAGTGGAATTCCTGGGTCACATGGTATCTCTATGTTTAACATTTTATAGAACTGCCAAAGTGTTTTTCCAAAATGGCTGTATCACTTTACATTCCCCCCAAAATTCACAAGGGTTTTAATTTCTTTAATCCTCACCAATACTTGTTATTGTCTATCTTTTGTGTTATAGCCATCTTCGTGGGTGATATGGTTTGTCTCTGTGTCCCCACCCAAATACCATCTTAAATTTTAATCCCCATAATCCCCACATGTCGAAGGAGTGACCTGGTGGAAGGTGACTGGATCTTGGGGGTGGTTACCCCCGTCCTGTTCTTGTGATAGTGAGTGAGTTCTCATGAGCTCTGATGGTTTTATAAGGGACTTTTCTCCCTTTGCTCTCTCTTACCTGCTGCCATGTAAGATGTGCCTGCTTCCCCTTCTGCCATGATCGTAAGTTTCCTGAGGCCTTTCCAGCCATGTGGAACTGTGAGTCAATTAAATCTCTTTTCTTTATAAATTACTGAGTCTTGGGCAGTTCTTTATAGCAGTGTGAAAACAGACTACATATCTTGAAGATTTTCCCATATCAGCACATACAGTTTTAGCTCATATTTTAATGACTGTATGTTTTTCCATTATATTGTTGTATTTAACAGAGTCCATGGTAATGAATGTCCAAGTGGCTCCCAGTTTTCTTTTGTTATTGCAAACAAGTGGCTATAAAATTGTATCTCAAGATGGTTTTGATTTGCATTTCCTTAATAATTATCTTGAGCATCTTTTCATGTGTTTATTGGCCATTTGCACATTTTTTTGTAGAAATATGTATTTAAGTTCTTTGTTCACCTTTATTATTGAATTATTTGTGTTCCAATTGTTGAGTTGTAAGAGTTGTTTATACGTTCTGGATACCATATTCTTACCAGATAAATGATTCATAAATATTTTCTTACCCTCTAGAGGGTTGTCTTTTTACTTTCCTGAGAGTATGTTTTGTAGCACAACGGTCTTTAATTTTGATGAAGTCCAACTTATCTATTATTTTTCTTTGGTTGCTTGTGCTTTAGGTGTCATATCTAAGAAACCATTGCCTAATATAAATATTTATACCAACATTTTATTTTTTTATTTTTTTATTTTTATTTTTTTGAGACAGAGTTTCGCTCTGCCACCCAGGCTGGAGTGCAGTGGCCGGATCTCAGCTCACTGCAAGCTCCGCCTCCCGGGTTTACGCCATTCTCCTGCCTCAGCCTCCCGAGTAGCTGGGACTACAGGCGCCCGCCACGTCGCCCGGCTAGTTTTTTGTATTTTTAGTAGAGACAGGGTTTCACCATGTTAGCCAGGATGGTCTCAATCTCCTGACCTCGTGATCCGCCCGTCTCGGCCTCCCAAAGTGCTGGGATTACAGGCTTGAGCCACCTCGCCCGGCCTACCAACATTTTCTTCTAGGAGTTGTATAGTTGTTGCTGTTACATTTAGATCTTTGATTCATTTTGAGTTAATTTTTGTATATGGTGAGAGTTAGGGGTCCAACTTCATTCTTTTGCATGTAGCTATCCAGTTTTCATAACACCACTTGCTGAAAAAACTATTCTTTACTCATTGAATTGTCTTGGCACTATTTTTGAAAATTAATTGCTTCCATATTTATTGCTTAATATCTAGATTCTCAATTATATTCCATTCGTCTATATATCTATCCTTATACTGGTATCACACAGTCTTGATTATTGTTTTGTAGTCAGTTTTGAAAGTGGGAAGCGTAGCCTATCCAACTTTGTTCTTTTTCAAGATTTTTGGCTATCCTATGTCCGTTGCACTTTCATATGAACTTTAGAGTCAGTTTGTAAATTTCTGCAAAGAGGTCATCTGGGATTTTAATAAATATTACATTGAATTTGAATCTGTACATTGATTTGGGGACTACTGACATCTTAACAATATTATCTTCTAATCTATGAGCATGAGATATACTTACATTTATTTAAGTCGTCTTTAATCATTCATAGTTTAATCAGTCTTCTACTTCTTTTGCCATATTTATTATTTTCAATGCTACTATAAGTAGATTTTCTTGATTTCATTTTCAGAATGTCCATTGCTATTGTACAGAAATACCTGTATCCAGCAACTTTGCTGAACTTGATTACCAGCTCTTCTAATTTTTTGTGGATTCATTAAGATTTTCTACAAATAAGATTATGGCAAATACAGATAGCTTTGCTCCTTCCTTTCTAATCTGAGTGCTTTTTTGTTGTGGTAAAAACATATAATGGGGGGGCGCCCAATATGGCTGAATAGGAACAGCTCCAGCCTCAGCACCCAGCATGAGTGACACAGAAGACAGGTGATTTCTGCATTTTCAACAGAGGTACTGGGTTCATCTCACTGGGGTGTGTCCGACAGTCGGTGCTGGTCCACGGGTGCAGCCTGATCAGCGAGAGCTGAAGCAGGGCGAGGCATCGTCTCACCTGGGAAGTGCAAGGGGGAAGGGAATTCGTTTTCCTAGCCAAAGGAAATTGAGACACACACACCTGGAAAACCGGGTAACTCCCACCCGAATACTGCACTTTACCAAGGGTCTTAGCAAACGGCACACCAGGAGATTATATCCCACACCTGGCCCAGAGGGTCCCACGCCCACGGAGCCTCCCTCATTGCTAGCACAGCAGTCTGAGATCTAATTACAAGGTGGCAGCGAGGCTGGGGGAGGGGTGCCTGCCATTGGTGAGGCTTAAGTAGGTAAACAAAGCCACCTGGAAGCTCGAATTGGGTGGAGCCCACCGCAGCTCAAGGAGGCCGGCCTGCCTCTGTAGACTCTACCTCTGGGGACAGGGCACAGCTAAACAAAAAGCAGCAGAAACCTCTGCAGATGTAAATGTCCCTGTCTGACAGCTTTGAAGAGAGTAGCGGTTCTCCCAGCATGTAGGTTGAGATCTGAGAATGGACAGGCTGCCTGCTCAAGTGGGTCCCTGACCCCTGAGTAGCCTAACTGGGAGACATCCCCCACTAGGTGCAGACTGACACCTCACACCTCACACGGCTGTGTACACCCCTGAGACAAAGCTTCCAGAGCAAGAATCAGACAGCAACACTTGCTGTTCAGCAATATTCTATCTTCTGCAGCCTCTGCTGCTGATACACAGGCAAACAGGGTCTGGAGTAGACCACAAGCAAACTCCAACAGACCTGCAGCTGAGGGTCCTGACTGTTAGAAGGAAAACTAACAAACAGAAAGGACACCCACACCAAAACCCCATCAGTACATCACCTCATCAAAGACCAAAGGCAGTTAAAACCACAAAGATGGGGAAAAAGCAGTGCAGAAAAGCTGGAAATTCAAAAAATCAGAGTGCATCTCCCCCTCCAAAGGAATGCAGCTCATCGCCAGCAACAGAGCAAAGCTGGATGGAGAATGACTTTGACGAGTTGAGAGAAGAAGGCTTCAGTTGATGAAACTTCTCAGAGCTAAAGGAGGAACTACGTAACCAGAGCAAAGAAACTAAAAATCTTGAAAAAAGAATGGATGAATGGATAACTAGAATAATCAATGCAGAGAAGACCTTAAAAGAACTGATAGAGATGAAAACCACGACACGAGAACTACGTGACAAATGCACAAGCTTCAGTAACCAACTCAATCAACTGGAAGAAAGAGTATCAGTGATTGAAGATCAAATGAATGAAATGAAGTGAGAAGAGAGGTGTAGAGAAAAAAGACTAAAAAGAAATGAACAAAGCCTCCAAGAAATATGGGATTATGTGAAAAGACCAAATCTACGTCTGATTGGTGTGCCTGAAAGTGATGGGGAAAATGGAACCAAGTTGGAAAACACTCTGCAGGATATCATCTAGGAGAACTTCCCCAACCTAGTAAGGCAGATCAACATTCAAACTCAGGAAATATAGAGAACACCACAAAGATACACCTTGAGAAGAGCAACTCCAAGACACATAATTGTCAGATTCACCAAAATTGAAATGAAGAAAAAAATGTTAAGGGCAGCCAGAGAGAAAGGTTGGGTTACCCACAAAGGGAAGGCCATCAGACTAACAGCAGATCTCTTGGCAGAAACTCTCCAAGCCAGAAGACAGTGGGAGCCAATATTCAACATTCTTAAAGAAAAGAATTTTCAACCCAGAATTTCATATCCAGCCAAACTAAGTTTCATAAGTAAAGGAGAAATAAAATCCTTTACAGACAAACAAATGCTTAGAGATTTTGTCACCAACAGGCCTGCCCTATAAGAGATCCTGAAGGAAGCAATAAACATGGAAAGGAACAACAGGTACCAGCCATTGCAAAAACATGCCAAAATGTAAAGTCCATCGATGCTAGGAAGAAAGTGCATCAACTAACGAGCAAAATAACCAGCTAAGATCATAATGACAGGATCAAGTTCACACATAACAATATTAACCTTAAATGTAAATGGACTAAATGGTCCAATTAAAAGACACAGACTGGCAAACTGGATAAAGAGTCAAGACCCAATCAGTTTGCTGTATTCAGGAGACACATCTCACATGCAGAGACACACATAGGCTCAAAATAAAGGGATGGAGGAAGATCTGTCAAACAAATGGAAAACAAAAAAAGCAGAGCTTGTAATCCTAGTCTCTGATAAAATAGACTTTAAACCATCAAAATCAAAAGAGACAAAGAAGGCCATTACATAATGGTAAAGGGATCAATTCCTCAGGAAGAGCTAACTATCCTAAATATATATGCACCCAATACAGGAGCACCCAGATTCATAAAGCAAGTCCTTAGAGACTAACAAAGAGACTTAGACTCCCATACAATAATAATGGGAGACTTTAACACCCCACTGTCAACATTAGACAGATCAATGAGACAGAACGTTAACAAGGATATCCAGGAATTGAACTCATCTCTGCACCAAGCAGACCTAATAGACATCTACAGAACTCTCCACCCCAGATCAACAGAATATACATTTTTCTCAGCACCACATCACACTTATTCCAAAATTGACCAGTTGGAAGTAAAGCACTCCTCAGCAAATGTAAAAAAAAAAACAGAAATTATAACAAACTGTCTCTCAGACCACAGTGCAATCAAACTAGAACTCAGGACTAAGAAACTCAATCAAAACCACTCAACTACATGGAAACTGAACAACCTGCTCCTGAATGACTACTGGGTACATAATGAAATGAAAGCAGAAATAAAGATGTTCTTTGAAACCAATGAGAACAGAGATACAACATACCAGAATCTGTGGGACACATTTAAAGCAGTGTGTAGAGGGAAATTTATAGCACTAAATGCCCACAAGAGAAAGCAGGAAAGATCTAAAATTGACACCCTAACATCACAATTAAAAGAACTAGAGAAGCAAGAGCAAACACATTCAAAAGTTAGCAGAAGGCAAGAAATAACTAAGATCAGAAAATAACTGAAGGAGATAGAGACACAAAAAACCCTCCAAAAAATCAATGAATCCAGGAGCTAGTTTTTTGAAAAGATCAACAAAATTGATAGACCGCTAGCAAGACCAATAAAGAAGAAAAGAGAGAAGAATCAAATCGACGCAATAAAAAATGATAAAGGGGATATCACCACTAACCCCACAGAAATACAAACTACCATCAGAGAATACTATCAACACCTCTACCCAAATAAACTAGAAAATCTAGAAGAGATGGATAATTTCCTGGACACTTACACACTCCCAAGACTAAACCAGGAAGAAGTTGAATCCCTGAATAGACCAATAGCAGGCTCTGAAATTGAGGGAATAATTAATAGCCTACCAACCAAAAAAAGTCCAGGACCAGACGGATTCACAGCCGAATTCTACCAGAGGTACAAGGAGGAGCTGGTACCATTCCTTCTGAAACTATTCCAATCAATAGAAAAAGAGGGAATCCTCCCTAACTCATCTTATGAGGCCAGCATCATCCTGATACCAAAGCCTGATAGAGACACAACAAAAAAAGAGAATTTTAGACCAATATCCCTGATGAACATTGATGCAAAAATCCTCAATAAAATACTGGCAAACCGAATCCAGCAGCACATCAAAAAGCTTATCCACAATGATCAAGTGGGTTTCATCCCTGGGATGCAAGGCTGGTTCAACATATGCAAATCAATTAACGTAATCCAGCATATAAACAGAACCAAAGACAAAAACCACATGATTATCTCGATAGATGCAGAAAAGGCCTTTGACAAAATTCAGCAGCCCTTCATGCTAAAAACTCTCAATAAATTCGGTATTGATAGAATGTATCTCAAAATAATAAGAGCTATTTATGAAAAACCCACAGCCAATATCATACTGAATGGGCAAAAACTGGAAGCATTCCCTTTGAAAACTGGCACAAGACAGGGATACCCTCTCTCACCACTCCTATTCAACATAGTGTTGGAAGTTCTGACTCGGGCAATCAGGCAGGAGAAAGAAATAAAGGGTATTCAGTTAGGAAAAGAAGAAGTCAAATTGTCCCTGTTTGCAGATGACATGATTGTATATTTAGAAAACCCCATCATCTCAGCTCCAAATCTCCTTAAGATGATAAGCAACTTCAGCAAAGTCTCAGGATACAAAATCATGTGCAAAAATCACAAGCCTTCTTATACACCAGTAACAGACAAACAGAGAGCCAAATCAGGAATGAACTCCCATTCACAATAGCTTCAAAGCGAATAAAATACCTAGGAATCCAACTCACAAGGGATGTAAAGGACCTCTTCAAAGAGAACTACAAACCACTGCTCAGTGAAATAAGAGGACACAAACAAATGGAAGAACATACCATGCTCATGGATAGGAAGAATCAATATTGTGAAAATGGTCATACCGCCCAAGGTAATTTACAGATTCAATGCCATCACCATTAAGCTACCAATGACTTTCTTCACAGAATTGGAAAAAACTGCTTTAAAGTTCATATGGAACCAAAAAAGACCCTGCATTGCCAAGACAATCCTAAGCCAAAAGAACAAAGCTGGAGGCATCACGCTACCTGACTTCAAACTATACAACAAGGCTACAGTAACCAAACTGTACCAAAACAGTTTGGTACTGGTACCAAAACAGAGATATAGACCAATGGAACAGAACAGATCCCTGAGAAATAATACCACACATCTACAGCCATCTGGTCTTTGACAAACCTGATAAAACCTTTGACAAACCTGACAAAAACAAAAAATGGGGAAAGGATTCCCTATTTAATAAATGGTGCTGGGAAAATTGGCTAGCCATAAGTAGAAAGCTGAAACTGGATCCTCTCCTTACTCCTTATACGAAAATTAATTCAAGATGGATTAGAGACTTATATGTTAGACCTAAAACCATAAAAACCCTAGAAGAAAACCTAGGTAATACCATTCAGGACATAGGCATGGGCAAGGACTTCATGTCTAAAACACCAAAAGCAACAGCAACAAAAGCCAAAATTGACAAATGAGATCTAATTAAACTAAAGAGCTTCTGCACAGCAAAAGAAACTACCATCAGAGTGAACAAGCAACCTACAGAATGGGAGAACATTTTTGCAATCTACTCATCTGACAAAGGGCTAATATCCAGAACTTACAAAGAACTCAATCAAATTTACAAGAAAAAAAACAAACAGCCCCATCAAAAAGTGGGCAAAGGATATGAACAGACATTTCTCAAAAGAAGACATTCATACAGCCAACAGACACATGAAAAAATGCTCATCATCACTCGCCATCAGAGAAATGCAAATCAAAACCACAATGAGACACCATCTCACACCAGTTAGAATGGCAATCATTAAAAAATCAGGAAACAACAGCTGCTGGAGAGGATGTGGAGAAATAGGAACACTTTTACACTGTTGGTGGGATTGTAAACTAGTTTAACCATTGTGGAAAACGGTGTGGTGATTCCTTAAGGCTCTAGAACTAGAAATACCATTTGACCCAGCCATCCCATTACTGGCTATATACCCAAAGGATTATAAATCATGCTGGTATAAAGACACATGCACATGTGTGTTTATTGCAACACTGTTCACAATAGCAAAGACTTGGAATCAACCCAAATGTCTATCAGTGACAGACTGGATTAAAAAAATGTGGCACATATACACCATGGAATACTATGCAGCCATGAAAAAGGATGAGTTTGTGTCCTTTGTAGGGACATAGGTGCAGTTGGAAACCATCATTCTCAGCAAACTATCACAAGAACAGAAAACCAAACACTGCATGTTCTCACTCATAGGTGGGAACTGGACAATGAGATCACTTGGACACAGGAAGGGGAACATCACACACCAGGGCCTATTGTGGGGAGGGTGGTGGGGGCAGGGATAGCATTAACTGATATACGTAATGTAAACGATGAGTCAATGGGTGCAGCACACCAACATGGCACATGTATTCATGTGTAATAAACCTGCACGTTGTGCACATGTACCCTAGAACTTAAAGTATAATAATAATAAAAAAATACATAACATGAGATCTACTCTCTTAAGTTCTTAAGTGTACGATATAACATCGTTAACCATAAACACAACGTTATACAGCAGATCTCTGAGTCCAGCTAAATAACTGGTATTCCAGAATCTGCCAGCAGGTCACATAATGAAAATTCTCAGGAATGAGGCTTTGAGGGTGCTCCAACCTCATTCTGCCCTCTCCACTGACTGCCAGGCTGCTGGTTTTCATCATGATTGTAGGATGTTGGCTTTTAAGGCTCTCATGGAGCTGGGGAGGAAAAGGTGGAAATATGTTGAGTTAAAATGCCACAAAACATGCTGTTCTTATTAGTATTCTGCTCTATTTTTTCAATAAAATCTCTCTGGCTTGCAGGAAGCCTTTTGTTAATTTCCAGTGTAGATTCTTAGAATTTTTGCCATGTTTTTCCATTGCTTTTATGGAGGAGAAAAGTTTCAGAGAACCTCACTCTGCCTTTCCCTCCCTCCCTCCCTCCCTCCCTCCCTCCTTCCTTCCTTCCTTCCTTCCTTTCTTCCTTCCTTCTTTTTTTGGAGAGAGTCTCCTTATGTTGCCCAGGCTGGCTTTGAACTGCTTGTGCTCCTGAGTTGCTGGGACTACAGGTATGCACTATGGCACCCAGTTTTTCACTCTGCCATTTTTACCGATATCATCCAACTAACTTAACTTATTTGTAAATACTCATTCTGAGTTCCAAGTAACCAATTTACAAATGTACTTTTGGATATTTTTCTTTGTCTATTGGAGAGGGCCTAAATTAATCCCTCTCTCACCACTTCCAATAATGCAGAGCTAGGCCAGTCACAGAAATTACCGCCACCCCACCCCACCCTATGCTATGTAATTTGAGATACGTGACAGGTTCTGCCACCTTCAGATCTCTTACCAGCTTACCTCCATTGATCTTTGAGTCACTAAATGGTGAAAGCACAAAGATCTGGGCACTATCTGGGCTCCAGTTAGACATTCACGATACCATGAAGCATTGCTAAAAATACTCCTTCCCTGTGAGACGATAGATGCAGGAGGGAATAACACATAGCAATGTCCAAGCCTTGGGCAGCTCCAGTGGTGGGGAGACAGAATAGAGGTAGCAGGGTGAGATGGAAAAACAGTATATTAGTCTTGCAGTTAAAAAACCTAATCTCAGCCGGGCATGGTGGCTCACGCCTGTAATCCCAACACTTTGGGGGGCCTAGGCGGGTGGATCAAGAGGTCAGGAGATCGAGACCATTCTGGTTAACACAGTGAAAACCTGTCTCTACTAAAAATACAAAAAAAAAAAAAAGAAGAAAGAAAATTAGCCGGGCATGGTGGCGTGCACCTGTAGTCCCAGCTACTCGGGAGGCTGAGGCAGGAGAATGGCGTGAACCCAGGAGGCGGAGCTTGCAGTGAGACGAGATCTCACCACTGCACTCCAGCCTGGGCAACAGAGTGAGACTCCATCTCAAAATAATAATAATAAAATAAAATAATAAAAAATAAAAACCTAATCTCAAATCTACTCCACATGGCTTTGTAATCTTAATTAAATTGCATATCTTATTTAGTTTCAGTTTTTAATTGACAAAATGAATAAAATAATTCTTACCATGTAGGTTGTCATGAGGATGAAATATATAAAGTGTTGGCTGGTGTAGTACCTGGCAGAGAGGAGATGTATCTAGAGATGCAGATCGGGTGGGTTAATAGGTGCATAGTGGGCAGATTGAGGACAAGAACGCCTCTGTGATTGAGGAAAGACTGAAGTTGCTACTCCTGGAATGTGAGCTTTCTGTTGGCCAGACCTTTGCCTTCTAGTTCATGACTGAGTCACAGTGTCTAATGCAGGACTGTCACACACAGTAAATGCCTTATAAAATATTTGGCTATTCTTTTTGTTTCTTAAACCTCCAGAAATCAAGATTTCACAACCGCCATCAGTAATCATTTAGGCATTTAATAATCCTGCTGGGGAACATTTCTTGACAGCTTTCTAACTCCCTTTTGTTGCAGCTAGAAACCATTTCAGCTTAACTCAATTCTCAGTGCAGCATTTCAGCTCCTGTTGTACTTGAAAGTAGGGCTTTTTCTGTCTTAGCTGTTGTTAATTTTGAGTCCCTTTAATAATTAATATCATATCTCACTCCAACCAAGCTGAGAGACATGCTCTTCTGCCTCTCCTCTGGCTTTTTAATTGGCACCTTGTGCACTGCAAACTGTACAGTGCAAATGAGTTAAATACCAGTCTCTGACTGACATTTTCTTGTTGTCAAAATTCAGCGAGCTCAGCCTGAGGAATGTTCCAGTAAGAACTGTAGAAATGGCTCTGACTGAAGGGATGCAAATGTTTCCATGATTTTTTTTTTCTCCCAAATGTCTTTGCAATTGCGCATTCACATAGCTACCATGCAGACAAGGGTAGGAGACACTGATTTCCCAGTGAAAAGGTTGAGGTTTATTATTTGATATTGTAAATCATTGAGATTGCACATTTACACGTCACACCCAGTTCTTGGCTAGGCCACTCAGAGCTATGGCAAACGATGATAAAATTAAGTCTGCAAGGATCAGCGGAACATTATTTAGTATTAATCTGAGTACCTGGTCCAGCCATGCCACCTCCTGGAAGCAGAGATGGGTGAAGAATGAATGAATGCATTGAGGGAAATTGTGGCAATTGTATGTCAACAACGAAATGCCATAGATATAACCAAGAAGAATGTAGAGTGTTAGAAGTAGAGAAAAAGGTTTGGAAGCAGAAACCTGAGTGTATGTATGTGTGTGTGCCTCTCTATCCATTGCACAAAATTTCATCACCTGTATGCTGAGAGATCTAGGTGGCTGCTGAGGAGATGGCAAATGTTCAAAGCTGAGTGCATACTTATACAAAATGTTTAAAGATCAGTTTGAATATTACCTCACCTTTACTTTTAAAAATCATATTTTAGGTGATGGTCTTAATTCAACATGTGTTTTCAAAATAGAAAGATGTAGATTTTTTTCTTGTGGTCTGAGCTAAAAATAAATAACCACTAGCCACTTAGGCTAATGATTCACACGTAACATAGGGCCTGTCATAAAGAAAGTATCTACAGAATACATATTTTTGATTAAACTGTATATTATGCAACACATAAATTATTCCTGTGATGATTACCCATACAAAACTTGAAAGGAATGTGCTCCCACTGATGCCTCCTCCCCAAGAAAAGAATTGAATGAAATGTTTACCCTAAAATTGAAAGAAAAAATTAATTGTCCTATAGGTAAAATATTATAAGTAGAAAAACCTACAGACTTCGTGAGTTAAGGAAAACCTACTTTTACATTCATGTACTTGTAGCATATATATTTTCTTAGAAGTCATTCTTGGCATCTGTGTCAGTAATTTTGCTGTGATAACACATGACTCCAAAACCTTTCAGTCCTCAGCATTCTTTTCTCTCATCGTAAGTACCACTGGTTGCAGGTCCATGTGCCTTTGTGTATTGAGGACTGAGACTGAAGGAGCAGTCCTTATTGGAGACATTCTATTTTGTGGCAGATAGCAACAGGGAGAGAGCTGCTAGTGCCTCTTAAACCTTCTGCTCAGAATTGGTGTATGTATGTTACATCCACTTCCATTCCTTTGTCCAAAGGGTGTCATATGTTTAAGTCCAAAGTCAATGAGGTAGCAACATATACTGCTCCCATGTCAGGAATAGTAAGTCTCAGGGCCAGGGGCATGGGTTAGGATTGCCAGATAAAATGCTGGGCCTCCAGCTGAATTTGAATTTCAGTAACCAACACATGAGTTTTTAGTATAAGTATGCCTCAAATATTGCATGGAGCACAAATGTTATTTGTTGTGTATCAGAAATATAAGCATCCTGACTTTTTGTTTGCTAAATCTGGTGATCCCAACAGGGGTGGATAATCTTCCTAGAGAGAATAGGGTAGTGAATAATTGGGAGCAACAATACATTCTATCACTACACATTTGCGTTGCTACATTTTTTAAGTTACATACTTCGGGGAGTCTGATTGCTTGCTGTTGCTCTCTACACCATGAACTTTCCTCTGTTCTAAACTAATCTAATCTACTGCCACCTGGCTTCACATTTATGCTGAAATTATAATGCTCCCAGGCCTCTGTTGAATAACTGAGCTCCCATAGAAGCATTTATACTTATTCCCACCTGAGTCCACAAACAAATGAGTCACTGTGGACACCAGACAGCCCTCATCAGATTCTTTTCCTCTTTTCCTGCAACTCCCACTTGCTGATCTACAGTGTCCCAGAGCCATCTGAAAACACCTCACTCCTGCCACTCTGCCAGTGCCCGTCCTGAGGACACCAAGTGTTTGGATGTTGGGTGGCAGTGCCTCTAACACTGCAGTGTCTCAGAGCACCAGGTTGGGGCTGGGCGCCAGAGAAAGATGGGAGATCTATCTTCTAGGTCTCTGTTATTGCCACCAGGCCCAGGGCCACCTCTAATTATGCCCCCAGTTCCACAGAGCCTTTCATGGGAACATATTTGCCAGCTTCTGACCTTCACCCTTCTAACTGTATTGGCTCAAATTCAGTCCCAGAAACTATGCTTACACATCTGCAGTAGAACTATCGGGAACAAAAAACAACTGGACATTTCATAGGGACCATTGTCCACTCACACATGATGCTCCTGCTCCTCCTGTTTCCTGCACTGTGGAATGATAAGATGCTAACTGCTTCCTCTTCCTTATACACCGTTTGCTTCTGTTTGTCTTTCTCATGCTCTCCTTTACCTCCAGGGGCTCGAAGATATTGATTCCTTTTCCTGGCATGTTTTATTTCACCCCCTACCTTGTGGTAGACTTTGTGTTGGATTCTCCAATATAGATTCTTTTTGTTCCTCAATGAGAAGCAGCAGTGTGATGGGAGAGCTGACCTAAGGGTAATTCAATCTATACTGCCTGTGGTTGGTTTGTATGACACAATTCTGAGAAATGCAATACAGAGGAGGTTTGTCTCAAGCTTCTGGGAAAGGTCTTCCTTGCTGTTAAGAGAGAATGATGGGAAGCTATTATTTCTCTCTCTTTAATTTGAACAAAGAAGCGCATAGTAGTAAATACTCTGGCCACCATCCTGCAGCCATGAAGGAAGCCAGAGATAGGAAGAAACCAATGCCATAGATAGTGAAGCAGAGAAGGCAAAGACCCATGTCTTCAGTGGCATCACTCAACCTGCAGCTCATTCAACTCTGAGGCGCACCCTGCCTTCGGATTGACTTTATGTCATCTAACAAATGTACTTGTTCAAGCCAGTTTGGGTTTTCTATTCTTTACAACTGAAGGCATCTGACTACTGTATTCCCACCACTGTCTCCTCTCCTGATGACTCTGACTTCTGAATTAACTTTAGGTGTAAGTTTTTGGGGATTGCCTGAGTATGGGTTAGGTACCTTGTACTCTGCTCTCATAGTCCTTAAGACACTTTGTCTTTGCTTGGATAATAGTGTAATTGAACTGCTGGAATATAATTCCCAAAGGGCAGGAGCTATTTGATTCTTTTACAGTAGCATATCACTGTCCCAGTGTCAGCCACAGAGTAGGTGCTTAATATAGTTTTGCTGAGAGAGGCTCCAAGGCCTTGTTGGATGACGTACTGTATCCTCACATATATCCACGCAAGCTCTGCCCACCTTCACTGCTTGGTTCCTTCCTCCAGTTGGTTATGACAATGTTGCTTGCCCTTTGAGTTTAATCCATTTTGGTTTCTGGCACCCTCCACTCTATCCATCCAGCTAGTCCTAGGTTCCCAGGCTATGAAACTACTTTCCTTACCTTCTAATCATCCCTGTAACAGCTGGTCAGCCTGCAGCCCATCCTGCTTTTGGTTCCCTTCCTTCCCTGGCCCGTTTCAGCCTTCACTGGTTTTCATTTTCCAACCCCCATATAAGGGCCAAGGCAATTGCTACATTTCATTCTTCTGAAATATTTGCAAAATATGAAATAAACAACAAAATATATGTGGGCGTTTTACTTCTTCCTTTAAACCTAGTGGATGGACAATAAACTAATGAGGTCAGCAAGGCTCAGATTCCAGGGGCTGGGGAGTTCTTGAATATTTTATCAAGGAATGGTGGTATTTTTTGTACATGTAGCCCAAATGGCAAAGTTGAAGACGTATTTGAAAACACAAAAACAAAAACCAGAAGTTATCGTGGATCTTTCTCTTACACATAAGAAATTAAAAGGTGGCAGCACTGTGACAGACTGTCAGACAAATTTAGTGACATAATGTGAAGGACTGCTCTCCATTTTATATGAGTTCACTCTAGGAGAGGTGAAATGGAGTTATTGGAATGGTATTGTGAGAACAAAGACCCACTGGATTCCACTTCTGCATCTACTTACAAGAAAATCATAGTGATAAAAATATTTGTAATACCTGCAAAGTGCAGAGACTTAAGCAGTAAGCAATTTCTAGGGCTTGACTTTCAGGAGGAAAATGAAAGGCTTTTTTCAAAATTACACATTCACTTAGGTCAATAATAATTCTTACCTTTTTTTCAATGCCTTCTATGTAACAGAGTTTAACCTACAGTATCACATATATAATTTTTACAGTTTAACTTTTTATTAGATAATTCAAATGTACACAAAAGTAGAGGGAGTCTGACAATGAACTTTCATGCATCCATCACTCATCATCAACAATTAGCAAAATATGGTCAATCTTGTTTCATCAATATTGCTGTTATTTTCCCTTCACATTCTCTTACTTAATTCTCTGTGAGAGTTATTATCAATGGCTCATTTAGAATGGGATAATGAGAATCTGAGAGATTGAATGATGATCCCCATGTTAAGGTCAATACATAGCAAAGCCAAGATATGAGCAAAAGCCTGAATTCCATCAGAGTCTCAGTCTATGCTGCTCATCAGCAGAAGCCCCTAAGGTGCACATCAATCATGTGCTGACTTACCAATATCTCGAATGAACTAAGAAATCAATTGGCTAATATTTGTTGAGTCCTGATTTTATACCCACACTGTGCTAGCTACAAAAAAATTCTTTTAAAACAGATTTCCAAGAAAGCGGACCCCATGATAGTAGTGTTTTTTTTAACAGCTTTATGGAAATATAATTTAAGTATCAGTATCATAACATTCTCCATTGCCAGTGTATGAATCAATAAATTTTAATGCATCTACAGGGCTGTACAACTGTCAAAGGCAGTTATTTTTGACTGCTTATATCTGCTTTTTCTCCAGTGCTGAGAAATCATGCTTGGAATATTGTGTGTTCAATAAGTATTTGTTGAATAAATGAATGAAAAGTAAAATTTATGCCCTCAAGCAGCTTACTGTATAGTTGGTTAGAAGTGACATATACATATAAACAGTTAGAAAATAAGATAGTTTATAACAACATACTAAATTTATTTATTTACTTATTCATCAGAAGATATTTATTGAATGCCAGATATAATTGTTATTAAAAGGTTCATTCACATCTTGGAATTATCCCATAAATTAAAAAATAGTAACTCGTGTGCTTTGTTATTATTGAATACATTTAGTCTTTTGATATCTATGTAAGGAATGCAAGTATTGGTTGACTTTATAAAAATTTCTTGCTTTTGACAGGATGCTACAGATGTGCTTTTGGATGCATATTTGTAGCGTCTAGTCTGTAGTCCCCATTCTAAAGTGAAAAACACTGAGACATTATCTGTATCTTTTCTCAGTATTGGGCCATGCTTCTAGCAACAGGAGTCATTTGAAATGTAGGATCATGAGATATGAATTCTCAGTCAGACCTAAAGCCAGAGTTGTCAAAATGTAACTTCAGCTTTAAAATAAAAAAAAAAATCTTTCTTTTAGTAAATAGAATGCGTAGGCATTTATTGAACTTCATAAAGAGAAAGTAGTTTTCAAACGTTATGAGAAGAATTTTAAGAAATCTAAGCCTATGTTAGAGTCACTGCTTTCCAAAAATATGAGTTAGTGATTGACAGTGGACTATTGCTCATTGTTTATTGAACTTTGGCATTTGGAAAAATCTGATCAGTAACAAAAGAGAGGTGTTCTAACTTTGTATTTTACCCCTATATTGTGGAGTGAATGGCTGTGATACAAAATGGCTTCATCCAAAATAAGTAGAAAGAAAAAGAAACAGAAAGGAAATCATGTTTTCCTGATTTTATAAGCTTAACATTCACTTAGCCAAGACTTTGGGTGATGATTTGACTTTATGTCAATTGGAGAAAAACTAAGGTTGGCCGCATTGTTGGTTTACCTACAAACAAGATGTCTCAGAATAATCTCCTAATGATTGAAATGTACCTTTCTGTGATCTTTTAAGTGACTCTGTATACTACAGAAACTGTTAGGACTAGCATTTTTAGATCTTTCTAGGTTTCCAAAGAAGTATCAAATATGTCTATATGTTGTCTCTTTTCATCTGAGCCCATTAATTTTAATTTTGCAAGACCATATCCAAATCCTATTTGAGTTTTTGCAGTAGACAGAGCCCTGTTTTTAGCAAATAGCAGAGAAATAATCTTTCATGGAGTTGAAGACTGTACTCTATTTGTGTGATAAAGCATGGTGACAGATGCTCTGAAAAGCCACAGTGATGGCAACAAGGAAGCTGTGCTGTGGGTGATTGATTATCTGGGTTCCTGAATTACTGGTCTTGGGAGCAATGCCATCAGCCAGGAAAGGTCAGTGCATAGGTAAGTTTCAGATGACATATTTTGAAATTCTTAGACTGTGAACATCCTTTTATTCCTAAGTCCCTACTAATTATGTGCACTTACTGAGTTGGTAGAACTTTGGGGACTAGCCATTTTCATCTGTAACTTCTAACATCTCACCATCTAATTGAGAGCGACTGTAGAACCTTATAGGACAGAACACTGACTTGGAGTCAGACAGATCTGAATTTGAAATCTAGCTCAGCTCCACAACTTACTAGCTTGGGCTCTTAGGGAAGTTTTTCAATCCCTGTTAAGTAGGGATGACTACAGTACCTATACCCTCCAGTTGTTAAAAATCACAATTGAGATAATACTAATGATGTTGCTGAGTGCATAGTATATGCTAAGCATACAAAAATGAAGGCTGTTATATCATTATTGTATTAGTGTCTTTCTCACAAAGATGAGTGACAAAAAGGGATCTTCAATGTCCTAGTCAGCATTCAGGTGATGCCAATCAATTCAGTTCAATGCATTTTTTTTTAAACATAGGAAAAAGGTCTTGAAAAGTGAATAAGACATATTTCTGACCTGAATAAAAAGCCTAAAAGATTGTGTGCAAGAGCAACATACTTGTACTTAGCTACATTGCTAATCAGGATACAGTTAAGTGGTCTAATTCCTTGCTGGTTAAAGTATGCTCTGTGGATCAGTGGCATCAATATCATCTGGGAGCTGGTGAAAAATCAGACTCTCAAGTCCCATCCCAGCCTTCTGGGTGGAAATCTGTATTTCAACAACATACTTATTTAGTTGATAGGCACATAGAAGTTTGAGAAGCAATAGTCTGAAATATTTCAAACAAAGTTCTATGTTGGTAATTATTTCTGGTGGTGGGGGGGATTGAAGGACTTGCTGATGAAGTTTAGTTTATATTGGGTCTTTCAGGATGATTGAGGTTTCAAAGAAGGATGGAAAGGACATGCTAGGCTGAGGAAATAGTAAGAACAAAGGCATGGCGGTGTGAAATTTTGTTTCTCCATAAACATGTATGATGTTTAGAGAGAAAGCATTAGTAGCTCATAAACTGGATTATAGAGAATATGGGATAAAGTGATAGATGAGGCTCAAAAGTTTGGTTGGCAACAAAAGGTGACATGGCATCAATGCCATGTTACAAAGGATGAGTATCCTATTAAAATATAAAATGAGACCTCAGATATTTTAGGGCAGAGTGATGTCATCATGGTTTATTTAGATAGCACATGGGGAGATACAGGGATGATTGATTGGAGCCTAAAGGACAAGTGGAAGAGGGGCTATCTAGGCAACTCTTGTAAGAACCTGTTGAATGAAGAGAGTTTACAATATAGGGACTAAAAAGAAAGAAAATGCAGCATCAAGAGACATTTCTGAGGTGAAAACTCAGGGAGTGTGTGAGTGGCACTAGCATTGAATCAAAGATGACTTATGTTTACAGCTGAGGTGACTGAGTAGCAGAGCAAGAGATCAACTAAGACTGGATCACAGAGAAGGGGTTGGATTAAAAGGAAGATACCTAGTGAGTTCTTGAACAGATCTGGCTTGCGGTGTCTAGGGACATCCATATGGAGATGCGCAAAAAGATAGTCTGGGCTTTGTATTAGTCTGATCTCACACTGCTGTAAAGAACTACCTGAGACGGCGTAATTTATGAAGAAAATAGGTTTAATTTACTCAAGATCCACAGGCTTAACAGAAAGCATAACTGCTAGGCCTCAGGAAACTTACAATCATGGCAGAAAGTAAAGGGGAAGCAAACATGTCTTACTATGGCAGAGCGGGGAGTGGTGGTGGGGCAGACAGAGAGAGAGAGAGAGAGAGAGAAAAGGGAAGTGCCACAGACATTTAAACCATCAGATACGTGAAAACTCATTCACTATCATGACAACAGCAAGAGGGAAGTCCCCTCCCATGATTCAATCACCTCCCACCCAGCCTCTGCTTCAACATGTGGGGATTACAGTTCAACATGAGATTTAGGTGGGGACACAGAGCCAAATCGTATCAGGCTGAAAGGCAAGGTCAGGGCAGAGATGTGGATTTTGGAAGCATCTCTATGCAGATAGCAATTGTAATTATGGCAATGCATGAAATAGACCAAATAGTAGGTACAGTGTGAAGAAGAAAAGAAACCAGGTATAAAAGACTGGTGATCATGTAAAGCATGGGTGAAAAAGGAAATGATGGTAGGACATCTTTATGGACACTTAGGACACCCCTCCACCCCCACCTCCTGACCCTTGGCCATATTTCTTTTTCTCTTTAAAATTTTCTTTGCTAAAAATGATGAGCTGCTTCAAAATCTCCAGGGATTGCCTAGGCCCTGAATCTTGCTAGTAATGGCTCTAAGCTCCACCCAGCTCTGCCAGGAAGGGCACAAGGGTGGCATCACAGTCCAAATAGCCACGGTAGCCATCTAGAACTCCTGAGTGGCTGGATACTACTTTTTGCAACAATAATAAACTGCCCAGAACCTCAATACTTATGATTTGTTCATCATTATTTTCTGCTTGTGGCGTAGAGCTCACATCCTGTAACTGTCTCCCGAAAGCTCAAGTACATCAAAAATTTATATTTATATATAGTGATTTTTTTTGTTCACATGATGATTTCTCATCAATTGTCTCCTTTGTTTTTCAAAATCACCACCTGAGGGAGGCACTATTTTTACTCTCATTTTACAGATGAGGCAGCAGAGGCTCACAGTAATTTTTCCCAAGGTCTCATAGTTAGAATATTGTCCAACCTGGGATTTTAGATACTAAACTCCAGGCTGTTTTCCCTACTTTCAGTTCTTGTCTCTAAACTGTTAACAGGTCATCCATATGTGCAGGCTCAGTTAGATGTTTTATTTCTTTCAGATCAGATATGATGGCCCACATGATCTCATTTATATGTGGAATCTAAAAACGTTGAACTCATAAAAGTAGAGGGTAGATTCGTGGCTGCCAGGAGCTGGAGGCAGGGTGTGGGGCAAGGGGATAGGAAGAGAAGATATTAGTCAAGGTTTCAAAGTTTCAATTAGGCAAAATGAATACGTTTTAAATATCAATTGCACAGCATGATGATTATAGTTAATAATATGTAATATATATTTAAAATTAATATGATGATAGATTTTAAATATTTGCACCACAAAATAATGACATGTTAGTCTGTTTTCTTACTGCTGATAAAGACATACCCAAGACTGGGCAATTTACAAAAGAAAGATGTTTATTGAAATTACAGTTTCTTGTGGCCAGGGAGGCCTCACAATCATGGCAGAAGGTGAAAGGCATGTCTCACGTGGCGGCAGAAAACAGAAGAGAGCTTGTGCGGAGAAACTCCCCTTTTTTAATACCAGCAGATCTCGTGAGACTTATTCACTATCATGAGAACAGCACAGGAAAGACCTGCCACCATGATTCAGTTACCTCCCACCAGGTCCTTCACACAACATGTGAGAATTCAAGATAACATTTGGGTGGGGATGCAGCCAACCCATATCAAATGGTAAGCATGTGAGGTGATGGATCTGTTAATTAGCATGATTTAATTATTCTATAACATATTTATATATCAAAACATCACATTGTACCACATAAATATACACAATTATTATTTGCTACTTAAAAAACAGAAAAATGTATAATAGTTCAGTCCTCTCATCAGCTAGAAACTTACTAATATATATGTTAATTTCTTCCACGGTTAGAGAGAAGACTGGCACCTCTTCATTTAGATGCTACCACTGCTGTTAACTGTACTTTTGTCCTTGAGGCTACATCAAGGGCATCCTCTATTGATTAACATATGGTAACCACATAAGGTAAATGGCTAATTGGAATCAGAGGTGCATATAAAGTTACTATTTTTTTTTACCCCAAAACAATATTGTAGCAAGAAACAAACAAATAAAACCTTTGCTTAGTCAGGATGCTAGGGTGTGGCTTGCCTCTCATTAGAAGCCACACAGTTGTTGACTAAAAAAAACCACTGCAGCCTTGGGGTTGTCTGAAGAAGAAGAAGAGTTGCATGATGTTCAAATATCTTTGGTGACAATGAAAGTCTTCATGCCAATGATAAACTGGCCAAAAAATGTTTACTGAGAGAAAGAAAGTAATATCTTAACAATTGATTTTGAAGCACACTATGAGTTATAATATAACTTTTTTATATTACCTTTTTAAAATCAAAACTTTTTTTCTACATCTTACTTTTTGATGATAGTATCACAATAAATTACTGTGTACAAAACTGTATCTGTTTATATATTTCAGAAATGTAATACACACAGAAATACACACATACATGTGGAATAAATTTTATATGATGATATATAGTTTTATGTAAAATTACCATGGACTTTTTATACAAAGTGTTCCATAAGAATGATCCAGTGGTTGAGGTGAAATGGAACTGAAACATATATATTTCAATAAACATCTTTCTTTTAAATACTTACTATGGTTCAAGAGTTAATTTTAATATTTTACTAAAAAATGCTTCCTTTGAATGTTCACAATATCATTATAATATTCTATTACTACATAGAATTATCACAGTAATGTTGTAGGGTATGTATTATACTTTCTCTGAAGATAGGCTCAGAGATATTGAGTAACTCACCTAAGATCACAAAACTAGGAAATGGTCAAACCAGAATTAAAACTACAATTTGTCAGGCTCCTAAGTCCTCCCTCATGATCACTATTCCTGCCTTGTTCAAGATTACATTACACCAGCCAAAAGAAGCATGGGAATTCAGGTCTGCTAACTTCCTTCCTAGAGTTCTTTTCTTTGTTTTGTTCTGTTTTCAAATAGGTAAACTAACAGGAGGCTCATGTTAGTTTAGATTCCAGATACCTAAACAAATGGTTTCAAAGCTTCTTCTCACAAGCCACAGGCTGGGACTCCTGAAAATTTTCTTCATGTGTTCCTTGGCATCATGGAATTCTTGTCTTCCTATAATTCCAAATATAACCAGACTTCCAGTATCAATGTCATGAGAAGGTCAAAGGCAAGTTGACCCCAACAGATGCATGACAAGGTTGCTAAAGGGCAGCTGGACATAGTTCAGTGAGTGACAGAAAAACACCCTTATGAGGGGAGACCTGGCGAGAGGACTAATGAAGCTGGTTAATGTCTCTCAATGTGCTTGCATTATTCAGTTTCCAAGAGCTGAAAAAAGATACAGGGAACACAACGCTTGCCTCAAATGGCCAACAATTAAATTCACCCCCATAGCCAAGCCAGACTCAGTTCAGCCATCTACTAGTCATCCAAAGGAAGAAAGGGACATGAACTGGAGAGTCACAGGAAATGGCTTTGTGACCTAGATAGCAGCTCTAGAATTAGGGCCTTTGTTCTTAGTTTGGCCACATAGTAAATTGTAAATCCTAAAGGATGTGTATGTGATAAATTTTACATATGCATCATATATGAATATATGATACAAATATATACATATTTAAGTATGTATTTTTATTACAGATACTTTTCTGTTTTATACTTGTTTCATTTATGTAGAAATATGTATTGTAAATACACATACATGCATAGATATAGACACAAACACACATATGGATACAGACACATACACACACTCATCATATAGTCAGAGTAGCAGAAATCTTAGAATCAGTCTGTTTCTTTTGTTTCATTCATAAATAAACAAGAACTCCAAAAAATAGTAAATTCACCAAAGACACACAGTTAAATGTAGATGTTGCTAGAAGTTTATAGAGTTCTTACAAGTTCCTATCTAAATCTCTATCTGTCTGATTCTAGGCTGGAGAATCAGGCAGAAGTTAGGATAGAATGCCATATCCATCAGTTACCAATTATTCTGAGATACAACTTTTTATTTGCAAAATGAATATAATAATCTCTATTTTTTTTTTTTTTTTTTGAGACGGAGTCTCGCTCCGTCGCCCAGGCTGGAGTGCAGTGGCCGGATCTCGGCTCACTGCAAGCTCCGCCTCCCGGGTTTACGCCATTCTCCTGCCTCAGCCTCCCGAGTAGCTGGGACTATAGGCGCCCGCCACCTCGCCCGGCTAGTTTTTTTTGTATTTTTTAGTAGAGACTGGGTTTCACCGTGTTAGCCAGGATGGTCTCGATCTCCTGACCTCGTGATCCGCCCGTCTCGGCCTCCCAAACTGCTGGGATTACAGGCTTGAGCCACCGCGCCCGGCCATAATCTCTATTTTAAATGGGGTGACATAAAGGCTAAGTGAGGCCGACTGTGTTAGGCCTTTATCACTATACCTGTACATAGAGGCTGCTCAATAAAGAATCTTTTTCTCCCAATTTTCATTGTCTGCAGTTATGCAATATGCATTCTCCTGTAAATTTACTATTGAGTTAATTCATTGGATTTAACCTTCATGTCCACTTAATTTTCAAAATTATTTTTAGCCACTGGTTGGTTGAATAGAGAGCAAAGTAATAGAGAAGCAGCAGTTGTAACTTAGAAGGAATCATGACTTGGGTATGTCTATATCACTTTCAGTCTCACACACTCCACACAGGGCTGCATTCTGTGGAAGAGTCTTGAATTATCTATGAATATGCACTGTTTTTCCTGCTTCAGCCATACAAAGATCAGTAGTGTAATGTGGAAAAAAAAAAACCCTCAAAGAATGCAATTCTCATTTGTTTCTTTGAAACTTTGTTTTTTAGAATTTCATTCCACTTAACTCAGGACTCTCAGCCTGCCCTGATAATTTGTATCTACATTTCAAAGACTATGAATCATGAATGCATATTTCCATCTATTGTACAATCTCACAAGATTGCTTAAAGGAGAGGGTGTGGATTCTTTTTAAATCTAATCTTCCCAGTACTCATCTAGGAAATTTCAAATCCGACAACTTTTCATTCAGATGGGTGTATGTTGTTTCTTGTTTTTTTTTTTTTTTCAGTACATACTTCTGAAAGCAGCAGTAGCAAATATGTGTGCACATTGATTTACCCTAAGCATGAATAACTGTTTTCCCCAGGGTGAAATTAAAAAGTAAACTTAGTGAATGGTGGAGAAAAATGAGTAGCTAGGGATCCTAAATGGCCTTTGGTTTGAATTACGTCTTGTACTCCACTTCTGAATAGTTGAAATCTGTTATTCTACCCCTTGAATTTTTCTTATTTCTTTTGTCCTGTCTTTCTGCCTTTCAGGCAACTGCCATGCTTTGAATGTATGTGTCTCTTCAAAATTCTTATGTTGAAGCTTAATTGCCAACGTGATAGTATTAAGAGGTGAGGACTTTAAGAGGTGATTAAATCATGAGGACAGAGCCATCCCGAATGGGATTAGTGCTTTTTAAGAAAGGTGTAAGGGAGCTGTTCATCCCTTCTGCCATGTGGGAACACACTAAGGGGGGCCATCATGAAAACAGAGAGAAGCCCTCACCAGACACCGAACCTGCCAGCACATTTATCTTGAACTTCCTTGCCTCCAGAACTGTGAGACAATACATTTCTGTTCCTTTTAAATGACTCAGTCTTGGGTATTTTGTTATAGCAGCACAAACAAATTAAGACAGCCACATACTTTAAAAAAATGTTAGCAGTGACTATGTATATGTTAGGCACTGTGCTAGTCAATGCAGATATAGAAATAGATGTCCTATGTTTCAAAGTATCTGCAGGCTAGCAGGGGAGAGAAAAACACATAACCATAAACCAAAGTGGCACATCCACTCTTGTCCCAGAAAGTGAGCTGCTGATGTCAATTTAGTCTCTCAGATAGAATTTCTGTTGCAAAGAGACTATAATGACTAGTTGACAAAAATGTTCCTTTTGGTTTCCTTAGAATAATTATGTTTCTCATATAAATGAATAAATTGACATGTTCTAAGTATGTTTTTTGGACTGTGGTGAATTATTTCTCAAGATCCAGTTACCACAGGGTGAAATAACAAAACCACAGGGCTGACTCCGCCTTGCTGGGAAAGTGCTCTGAATACTCAGTAGTTTCAACAAGACACAGGCCCCCTCATGAGATTCAGCCTGAAGTGTCCACATTCAATATCACATCCTAGTGGCTAGTAAGGAAGGGGATAAGTTGTATTTAGGGCTGTCAAAAATGCTTTGAGGTAAATCTCTAGTCGAAGTAACAATTGGGCAGAGACAAAAGAGAGTAAATATTTGTTGAGTTTCCAGTACATTGCTTTATGTGCTTAGCTTAGAGCAGCTGTTAATTATCTCAAATCACACATTCAGTAGGTAGTAGTTCTCAAATTTGAATCTAATACACATTCTGCCTATTTTTCTTTTTCAAGAATATTATTAGATACTATATCAAGAACTGTAAGGTATTTTATGCTTTTTAGAATAGCATTTTCATAAAAAAGTATTCCTAGGAAATAATAAGAGATGCACAGAAAGGATATCAAGGGTAATCACTGTTGTGAAATTTATACTAATAAATAAACTGGAAACAACCAAGAAAATCAGCAAGGTAAATGTGGATAAATGAATTATGATGTAGTCGTATGATGGACCATTACACACAAAATTAAAAGCAGAATTTCATGACAGGAAACATTTTATGATGTAATGTTAAATATCAAAAGAAGAATGCAAAATTTTGAAGTGTATGATTTCACTATGACTTTAAAATGCACAGAAAAAAATTGTAGAGGAAAATAAGTGCTTATCTCTGGATGATGAGCATACAAGTTAATTTAATTTCTTTTTACTTTTCAGTGATTTTCAAATATTCTAATATTAAACATATTATTTTATGACAATGAAATATGTTTATAGAATTACATTAATCGAGGCTCTTCATATAGTGCTTGCAAGATTTTAGGCTGCTGCCACCTGTAGTAGTGGGTACAGGGGATGCCAACACCCCACTCCTCCTGGTGACCCCCCCCAGCTGATGTGCATGCACCCTGAGGGGACGCTGTGGCTGCTCGCACATGCACGTGAACACAGATCCTGCTGCCACTGCCCTGAGTAAGTGCTTTGACTGCCCGACCCCCACCCCAAATCAGAGGGTTGTGGCCAGTGGGTCAAGAACACCTCAGTCCCTCAAGTGTAACAGGTTCCTAATCTTGAGGGGCCAGAAAATGAAGCCCAGGAGTGCTGAGTTGAGCCTTCACCGCTTAAATCTTACAGAAACAAAGCCAGTCAACCAGACCAACCTTATACCACAATCAAATCCCCAAGGGCATCAAAGAAGATAAAAGAAAAAAGAAAAAAAATCCAAAGGACAGCAACTTTAAAGTTTAAAGGAACATCAGCACACCTAGATGAGAAAGAAACAGAGAAAGAACTCTGGCAACTTAAAAAACCTTCTTACCTTCAAATGACTGCACTATTTCCCCAGCAATGGTTTTTAACCAGCCTGAAATTGCTAAAATGCCAGAAATAGAGTTCAGAATATGGATTAATGAAGATCACTGAGATTCAGGAGAAAGTCAAAACCCAATCCAAGGATACTAAGGAATACAAGAAAATAAAACAGGAACTGAAATTTGAAAAAGTTATTTTAAGAAAGAATCAGATTGACAGAGCTGGAAAACTCACTTCAAGTATTTCATGATACAACCACAAGCATTAACATCAGAATAGAGCAGCTGAGGAGAGAATCTCGGAGCTTGAAGATTCATTCTGTGAAATAACTCAGTCAGACAATAAGGAAAAAAGAATAGAAAGGCAAGAACAAAACCTCTGAGGAATATGGAATTGTGAAGAGAGACCAAATTGATGACTTATTGCAATTCTTGAAAGAAAAGGAGAGAAAGCAAGCAACTTGAAAAACATATTTGAGGATATTGACTATGAAAAATCCCCCAACCTTGCTAGAGAGGTCAAGATTCAATTTGAGGAAATGCAGTAACCCCTGTGAGATACTATCTAAAATGAACTTTGCCGAGACATATAGTCATCAAATTCTCTAAGGTCAAAATGAAAGGAAAAATGTTAAAGGCAATTAGAGAGAAGGGGCAGGTCACCTACAAAGGGAACCCAAGCAGGCTAACAGCAGACCTTTTAGAAGAAACCCTACAAGCCAGAAGAGATTGGGGGTCTATATTTAGTATTCACAAAGAAAAAAAATTTCAACCAAGAATTTTGTATCCAGTCAAACTAAGCTTTATAAATAGAAGAGAAATATGATCTTTTTCCAAAGAGCAAATGCTAAAAGAATTTATTACCACCACACCCACCTTACAAGAAGTCCTTAAGGGAGAGATATATATATATGGAAAAGGAAGATGGTTACTGGCCACCACAAAAACACACTGAAGTATAGACCATTGACAATGTAAAGGAACTACACAATCAAGTCTGCATAACAACCACCTAACAAGATGATGACAGAATCCAATCTACATATATTAATATTAACCTTGAATATAAATGGGCTAAATCCCCCTGTTAAGAAGCACAGAATGGCAAGTAGAATAAAGAAGCAAGGCCCAATGGTGTGTTGTGTTCAAAAAACTCATCTTACATGCAATGACACTTGTAGGCTCAAAGTAAAGGGATGGAAAAAAATCTACCAAGCAAACAGAAAACAGATTCACAACTGAATTTTATAGGACATCTGGTCCTGGGCTATTTCTGTTTGGCAGGTTTTTAATTACTGATTCCATTTCAGAACTCATTTTTGGTCTACTCAGGATTTCAATGTTTTCCTGGTTCAATTTTGGGAAGTTGTATGTTTCTAGGAATATATCCATTTGTTCTAGGTTTTGTACTTTGTGTGCATAGAGGGGTTAAAAACAGTCCCCAAAGGGCTTTTGTATTTACGTAAGGTTGGTTTTAATGTCTCTTTTACTATTTCTGATTGTATTTACTTGGATCTTTTCTTTTTTTCTTTATTAGTCCAGCAAGGAGTCTCTCAATCTTATTTATTCTATCAAAAAAAAAAAAATTCCTGGATCCATTGATCTTTTATATGGTTTTTCACATCTCAGTTTCATTCTGTACTCCTCTGATTTTGGTTATTTCTTGTTTTGTAATAGCTTTGGGTTTGTTTTGCTTTATTTTGTTGTTGTTGTTGTTTATTCATTTAGCTCCTTTGGGTGTGATGCTAAGTTGTTAATTTGATACCTTTCTAACTTTTTGTTGTGGATGTTTAGTGCTATAAACTTCCCTCTTAACACTGCTTTAGCTGTGTCTCAGAGATTCTAGTATGTTGTATCTTTGTTTTCTTTACTTTTGAAGAATTTCTTGATTTCTGCCATAATTTCCTTGTTTACTCAAAAGTTATTCACAAGCAAGTTGTTTAATTTCCATATAATTCTATGGTTTTGAGAGATTTTCTTAGTATTGATTTCTATTTTTATTGTGCTGTGGTCCAAGAATGTGGTTGGTATGATTTAGGTTTTTTTTTAATGTGCTGAGGATTGTTTTATGGCCAATTTCATGGTCACTTTTAGAGCATGTGCCATGTGCAGATGAGAGAAATGTATATTCTGCTATTTTTTGGGTAAAGCTTGCTGTAGATATCTACTAGGTCCATTTAGTTAACTGTGGAATTCTGGTCTGAAATATCTTTGTTAATTTTCTGCCTTGATGGTCTGCCTAATACTTTCAGTGGGGTGTTGATGACTTCCACTATTATTGTGTGGTTATTTAAGTCACTTTGTAGGTCTCTAATAACCTGTTTTATGAATCTTGGTGGTCTTGTGTTGGGTACATACATATTCAGGCTGGTTAGGTCTTCTCGTTGAATTGAACCCTTTACCATTATGTCATGCTACATTAAGAGAGAATCCTGTGGGGCAAAAGAATCTGAACAGCAGACCGTGAGTCCCGGGTCTTCCCTCTGATATAGTCTACTGAAAGGAGAAGGAACCAGAAAAATAATTCTGGTATTATGACAAAGGTTCTTTAATACCCCCAGAAGATCACACTAGCTCACTAGCAGTGGATCCAAACCAAGAAGAAATCCCTGAATTGCCAGAAAAAGAATTCAGAAGGTCAATTTTTAAGCTAATCAAGGAGGCACCAGAGAAAGATGAAGTCTAACTTAATGAAATAAAGGAATGATACAAGATATTAAGGGGAAAATCTTCAATGAAATGGATAACATACATAAAATGCTACTTCTGGAAATCAAGTACACACTTAGAGAACTATGAAGTGCACTGGAATGTCTTAGAAATGAAATTGAACAAGCAGAAAAAAAAAACTTCAGAGCTCAAAGACAAGGTTTTCAAAGTAACCCAATCCAACAAAGAGTTTAAAAAGGAATCTAAACAGAATTTTTAAAAAATGATCAAAGTCTCCAAGAAGTTTGGGATTATGTTAAACAACAAAACCTAGGAATAATTGGTGTTCCTAAGGAAGAAGAGAAATCTAAAAGTTTGGAACACATATTTAAGGGAAAAATTGAGGAAAATTTCCCCAGTCTTGCTAGAGATCTAGACATCCAAATACAAGAAGCTCAGAGAACACCTGGGAAATTTATCACAAAAAGATCATTGCTAGGCACACAGTCATCAGGTTATCTAAAGTCAAGACAAAGGAAAGAATCTTAAGAGCTGTGAGGCAAAAGCACAAGGTAACCTATAAAGGAAAACCTATCATATTAAGTGCAGGTTTCTCAGCAGAAACCCTACAAGCTAGAAGGGATTGGGACTCTACCTTTGGTCTCCTTAAACAAAACAATGATCAGCCAAGAATTTTGTATCCAGTGAAACTAAGTTTCATCAATGAAGGAAAGATACAGTCTTTTTCAGACACACAAACGTTGGGAGAATTCACCACTACTAAGCCAGCACTGCAAGAACTGCTAAAAAGAGCTCTAAATCTCGAAACTATTCCTTGAAGCACACCAAAATAGAACCCCTTTAAAGGATAAATCTCACAAAACCTATAAAACAAAAACACAGTAAATAATAATAATAAACCAAAGTATTCAGGCAACAACTACCACAATGAATACAATAGTACCTCACATCTCAATACTAACATTGAATATAAATGGCCTAAATGTGCCACTTAAAAGATACAGATGGCAGAATGGATAATAATTCACCAACCAAGTATATGCTGCCTTCAAGAAATTCACCTAACACATTATGACACACATAAACTTAAGGTAAACTCATAGCAAAACAATACTGTGGTGAACTGGGGACAGATTTGCCGCCACTGCTGCCACTGCTGCTGCCACCACCTCCACCTTCTGTTGCTTGGATAAAGCTGAGGGATGTGGCACTGCTAAGAGATTCTTACAAGTTCCAGGCAAGTACTCCTAGCTGGGACCCTACAATTCAGTTTGCACCCCAAGGCTCTAAATCTCAGCTCCCCTACGTCCTGGTACCTGGTCTTTGGAAGACACACACAGAAAGGACTTAGATACCTTCTCAAAAGGATGGAACAAATAAAACTTATATTCCCTGCTCTCCTCTTGCTTGGAAGATCATTTAAGATTAGGAGATGAAGTGACTTTTCCCACTGAAGGGGACACAGAGCAAACTATGATTAGGAGTTTCCAGAGACCTGTGTTCCAGCCATGGTTTCCCTATGTCCTCGCCTTGGGACCCAGCACTACTTACTAAACCTTTTTGAGTCTCAGTTTCCTTATCTATAAACAGAAATAATAATAGGACCAACTGTGCAGAGCTGTTGTGAAGGAAAAAAATATTCCATGCAAATGAACACCCAAAATAAGCATGACTAGCTGCTCTTATATCAGACAAAACAAACTTGAAAGCAACAGCAGTTAAAAAAGACAAAGAGGGACATTATATAATGATAAAACGGTTAGTCCAACAGGAAAATATCACAATCCAAAATACATATGCACCTACCACTAGAGCTCCCTAATTTATAAAACAATTACTACCACACCTAAGAAATGAGATAGACAGCAACATAATAATAGTGAAGGACTTCAATGCTCTACTGACAGCACAAGACAGGTCATCAAGAAAGTCACCAAAGAAACAATGGATTTAAACTACACCCTATAACAAATGGACTTAACAGATATTTACAGAATGTTCTACCCAACAACAGCTGAATATACATTCTATTCATCAGCACATGAAACATTTTAGAAGACAGACCATATGATAGCTCACAAAACAAGTCTCAATAAGTTTAAGAAAATTGAAATTATATCAAGTACTCTCTCTGACCACAGTGGAATAAAATTGAAAATTAACTTTAAAAGAAACACTCAAAACTGTGCAAATACAGGAAAATTAAATAACCTGCTCCTGAATGATCATTGGGTCAACAATGAAATCAAGATAAAAATTTAAAAATTTTTTGAGACTGGGTGCAGTGGCTCAAGCCTGTAATCCCAACACTTTGGGAGGTCGAGGTGGGTGGATCTCTTGAGACCAGGAGTTCAAGATCAGTCTGGCCAATATGGTGAAACCCTGTCTCTACTAAAAATACAAAAATTAGCTAGGTGTGGTGGTGCATGCTCATAATCCCAGCTACTTGGGAGGCTGAGACAGGAAAATTGCTTAAACCTCGGAGGTGGAGCCTGCAGCGAGCTGAGACTGTGCCACTGCACTCCAGCCTGGTCGACAGAGCAAGGCTCTATCTCAAAAACATAAAATAAAATAAAATAAATTATTTGAACTGAACGGTAATAGTGACACTTATCTCTCCTCCTTTCCCAAACATTATAAAAACCTTTTAACTGTACAACTACAAAGTCACTAAAAAAAACTCGTCATAAAACATGTTTTTCCTTAAAAAATAAAAAATAATACATGTCTCAATTAATTAAATAACTGTCTTTGTTTCTTGCTCCTAAAATATACTTCCCACTGCACAAATCTCCCGCCACCCCACAAAATACTTAAAAAATAACTCTTTGTTCAAAACTCAGTCCTTTCAATATTAATCCAACTAGGCCAGTACACCTAAGTAATAAATATCCTCCTAAACCCCATCAGTCTCTCTAATTCCTTAAAAATCCCACTACAACGCAACCTATCAAAGTCTCTGGAATACAGCAAGGCATTGCTAAGAGAAAAGTTCAAAGCCTTAAATGTCTACATCAAAAAGTCTGAAGGAGCAAAAATAGACAATCTGTGGTCACACCTCAAGGAACTAGAGAAACAAGAACAAACCAATCCCAAACCCAGCAGAAGAAAAGAAATAACAAAGATCAGAGAATAACTAAACTAAATTGATACAAACAAACAAAACACAAACAAACAAAAAACAATACAAAAGATAAATGAAAAAAAGCTGGTTCTTTGAAAAGATAAACAAATTTGATAGGCTGTTAGTGAGATTAACCAACAAAAGAAGAGAAAGATCCAAACAAGCTCAATTAGATATGAAATAGGAGATATTATAACCTGTGCCACAGAAATACAAAAGATCATTTGAGGCTACTATGAATACCTTTATGCACATAAACTAGAAAACCTAGAGGAGATGGATAAACCCCTGAAAATATACAGTCTTCCTAGATTAAACCAGGAGGAAATAGAAACTCTGAACAGACCAATAGCAAGCAGTGAGATTGAAATAGTAATTAAAAAGTTACCAACAAAAAAAGTCCAGAACTAGATGGATTCATAGCTGAATTCTATCAGATAATTCAAAGAAGAATTGGTGTCAATCCTATTGACACTATTCCACAACACAGAGAAAGAGGGAATACTCCCTAAATCATTCAATGAAGCCAGTATCACTCTAACATCACAACCAGGAAATGACATAACATAAAAAGGAAACTACAGACAAATATCCCTGATGAATACAGATGCCAAAATCCTTAACAACATACTAACTAACCAAATCCAACAGCATATCAAAAAGATAATTCACCATGATCAAGTGGGTTTCATATGAGGGATGCAGGGATGATTTAACATACACGAGTTGTATTAGTCCATTCTCACACTACTATGATGAAAGACCTAAGACTGGGTAATTTATGAAAGAAAAATAGGTTTAATTGACTCACAGTTCTGCATGGCTGGAGAGGCCTCAGGAAATTTATAATCAAGGCAGAAGGCACCTCTTCACAGGGTGGCAGGAGAGAGAATGAGTACTGAGTGAAGGGGGAAACCCCTTACAAAACCATTGGATCTTATGAGAACTCACTATCACAACATGGGGGAAACTGTCCCCATGATTCAATTATCTCCACCTTGTCCTGCCCTGGATATGTGATGATTATTACAATTTATGGTGAGATTTGGGTTGGGGTACAGAGCCAAACTATATCATTCTGCCCCTGGCCACTAGCAAATCTCATGTCCTCACAATTCAAAACACAATCATAGCCTTTCAACAATCCCCCTAAGCCTTAACTCATTCCAGCATTAACCCAAAAGTCAAAGTCCAAAGTCTTATCTGATACAAGGCAAGGACCTTCTACCTACGAACCTGTAAAATCAAAAACAAGTTAGTCACTTCCTAGATACAATGTGGGTACAGACATTGGGTACATACACCTGTTCCAAATGGGAGAAAATAGCTAAAACAAAGGGGCCACAGGTCCCATACAAGTTTAAAATTCAATAGGGCAGTCATTAAACCTTAAAGTTCCAAAATGATCTCCTCTGTCTCCATGTCTCACATCCAGGTTACACTGATGCAAGAGGTGGGCTCCCATGGCCTTGGGCCACTCCAGCCCTGTGGCTTTGCAGGGTACAGCCCCCCGCCATGGCTACTTTAGTGGGCTGTCATTGAGTGTCTGTGGCTTTTCCAGCTGCATGGTGCAAGCTGTCAATTGATCTACCATTTTGGGGTCTGGAGGACAGTGGCCCTCTTCTCATAGCTCCACTAGGCAGTGCCCTAATGGGGACTCTGTGTGGGACTTCCAATCCCACATTTCCCTTCTGCACTGCCCTGGCAGAAGTTCTCCATGAGAGCCCTGCTCCTGCATCAAACTTCTGCCTGGACATATAGGTGTTTCCACACATCCTCTGAAATCTAGGCAGAGGTTCCCAAACCAGAATTCTTGACTTCTGTGCATTCACGGGCTCAACACCATGTGGAATCTGCCAAGGCTTGGGGCTTGCACCCTCTGAACAATGGCACAAGCTGTACCTTGACCCCTTTTAGCCATGGCTGGCGCTAAAGCAGCTAGAATGCAGGACCCCATATTCTAAGGCTGCACAGAGCAGAGGGACCCTAGACCAGGCCCACCAAACCATTTTTTCCTTCTAGGCCTCTGGACCTGTGATGGGAGGGACTGCTGTGAAGGTCTCTGATATGCTCTGGAGATATTTTCCCCATTGTATTAGTGACTAACATTCAGTTCCTTATTACTTATGCAAATTTCTGCAGCAGGCTTGAATTTCTCCACAGAAAATGGGTTTTTATTTTGTACTTCATCATCAGGCTGCAAATTTTCCAAAGTTTTATGCTCTGTCATATCTTGAATGCTTTACTGCTTAAAAACTTCTTCCAGCAGATATCCTAAATCATCTTTCTCAAGTTCAAAGTTCCACAGATCTCTGGGGTAGGGGCCAAAAGTTGCCAGTCTCTTTGCTAAAGCATAGCAAGAGTCACCTTTACTCCAGTTCCCAACAAGTTTCCCATCTCCATTTGAATTCACCTCAGCCAGGACTTCATTGTCCATATTACTATCAGCATTTTGATCAAAGCTATTCAACAAGTCTCTAGGAAGTTCCAAAGTTTCCCACACCTTCCTGTCTTCTAAGCCCTCCAAACTATTCTAACCTCTACCTGTTACCCAGTTACAAAGTTGCATGCACATTTTCAGGTATCTTTACAGCAGAATCCTACTTCTGGTGCCAATTTACTGGTACCAGAAGTATTAGTTGACTCTCACGCCGCTGTGAAGAAATACCTGAGACTGAATAATTTATTTAAAAATGAGGTTTAATTGACTCACAGTTTCACATGTCTGGGGAGGCCTCAGGATACTTATAATCATGGAAGAAGGCACCTCTTCATATGATAGCAAGAGAGAGAATGAGAGCCAAGCGAAGGGGAAAGCCCCTTATAAAACCATCAGATCTCATGATAACTTACTCAATATCATGAGAACAACATGGGGGAAACTGACCCCATGATTCAGTTATCTCCACCTGGTCCGGCTCTTGACACATGGGGATTATTACTTAAAACAGAGCTACTGTTTGACCCAGCAATCCCATTACTGGGTGTATACCCAAATACTTATAAATTGTTCTGCCATAAAGACACATGCATGCATATGTGTATCATAGCAGTATTCGAAATGGTAGGGAATGGAATCAGCCCAAATGTCCATCAATGGTAGAGAGGATAAAGAAAATATGATTTAGTAGCAGGTAAACATTGAGTACAAATGGACACAAAGAAGGGAACAACAGACATTGGGGCCTACTTAAGGGTGAAGGATGGAAGGAAGGTGAGGATAGAAAAGCTACCTATCGGCCGGGCGCGGTGGCTCAAGCCTGTAATCCCAGCACTTTGGGAGGCCGAGACGGGTGGATCACGAGGTCAGGAGATCGAGACCATCCTGGCTAACACGGTGAAACCCCGTCTCTACTAAAAAATACAAAAAACTAGCCGGGCGAGGTGGTGGGCGCCTGTAGTCCCAGCTGCTCGGGAGGCTGAGGCAGGAGAATGGCGTGAACCCGGGAGGCGGAGCTTGCAGTGAGCCGAGATCCGGCCACAGCACTCCAGCCTGGGCGACAGAGCGAGACTCCGTCTCAAAAAAAAAAAAAAAAAAAAAAAGAAAAGCTACCTATCATGTACTGTGTGTATTACCTGGGTGATGAAATAATCTATGCACCAAACCCCTGTGACACGCAGTTTACCTATTTAACAAACCTGCACATATACTTTTGAGCCTAAAATAAAAGTTAAAAAAATGAAACTAAAAAGGAAAGTTTTTAAAGGGCTTTCAGACCTGTTATCTTTAACATCTGTATTAGTCTATTTTCATACTGCTGCTAATAGAGACATACCTGCGGCTGGGTAATTAATAAAGGAGAGGCGTTTTAATGATCTCACAGTTGCACATGGCTGGGGAGGCCTCACAATCATGGTGGAAAGTGAAAGAGGAGCAAAGGCATGTCTTCCATGGTAGCAGGCAAGAGAGTATGTGCAGAACTGCCCTTTATAAAACTATCAGATCTCGTGAGACTTATTCACTATTATGAGAACAGAATGGGAAAGCCCACCCCTATGATTCAATTACTTCTCACTGGGTCCCTCCCAGGAATGTGATATTATGGGAGCTAAAATTTAAGATGAGATTTGGGTGGGGACACAGCCAAACCCTATCATTTTGCCATAGTCCCTCTCAAATCTCATGTCCTCACAATTCAAAACACAATCATGCTCTTCCAACAGTCCCCCAAAGTCTTAACTCATTTCAGCATGAGAGTCCAACTCTAAAGTTTCATCTGAGACAAAGCAAACCCTTTCTGCCTATGAACATGTAAAATCAAAAGCAAGTTAGTTACTTTCTAGATATAATGAGGGTACATGCATTGGGTAAATACACCCATTCCAGACTGGAGACATTGGCCAAAACAAAGGGGATACAGGCCCCATGCAAGTTCAAAATCCAGCAGAGCAGTCAAATCTTAAAGCTCCAAAATGATCTCCTTTGACTCCATGTCTCACATTCAGGTCACTCTGATGCAAGAGATGAGCTCCCACGGCCTTAGACCACTCTTCCCTGTGGCTTTGCGGGGTATAGCCCCCACTCCCATCTGCTTTCACAGGCTGGCATTGAGTGTCTGCGGCTTTCCAAGGCACATGGGCACAGGCTGGTGGTGGATTTACCATTCTGGGATCTGGAGGATGGTAGCCCTTATCTCACAGCTCCATAGGCAGTGCCCTAGTGGGGACTCTGTGTGGGGGCTCCAACCTTGCATTTCCCTTCTGCATTGCCCTGGCAGAGGTTCTCCATGGGGACCCTGACCCTGCAGCCAACTTCTGCCTGATATCCTGGCATTTCCATACATCCTCTCAAACCTAGGTGAGGGTTCCCAAACCTCAATTCTTAACTTCTGTGCACCTGCAGGCTCCACACACCACATGGAAGCTGCTAAGGCTTGGCCTGAGTTGTACCTTAACCCCTTTTAGCCATGGCTGGAGCAGTTGGTATGCAGGGCACCAAGTTCCTAGGCTGTGCACAGCAGGGAGGCCTTGGCTCTGATCCAGAAAACCATTTTCTTCTCCTATGCCTCTGGACCTGTGATGGGAGTCCTGCAGCAAAGGTCTCTGACACACTCTGGAGACATTTTCTCCATTATCTTGGTGATTAACATTCGGCTGTTTTTTACTTATGCAAATTTCTGCAGCAGGCTTGAATTTCTCCCCAGAAAACGGGTTTTTGTTTTCTGTTGCATCATTAGGCTGCAAATTTTCAAACTTTTATGCTCTGCTTCCTCTTGAATGTTTTGCCACTTAGAAATTTCTTCTGCTAGATACCTTAAATCACCTTTCTCAAGTTCAAAGTTGCATAAGTCTCTAAGGCAGGTGCAAAATGCCACCAATCTCTCTTCTAAATTATAACAAGAATCACCTTTGCTCCAGTTCCCAAGAAGTTCCTCATCTCCCTCTGAGACCACCTCAGCACTTCATTGTCCATATCACTATCAGCATTTTGGTCAAAGCCATGCAACAAGTCTCTAGAAAGTTCCAAACTTTTTCACATCTTTCTGTCTTTTGAGCCCTCCAAATCTCTAGGAAGTTCCAAATTTTCACATATTTTTCTATCTTCTTCTGAGCCCTCCAAACTGTTCCAACCTCTGCCTGTTACCCAGTTCCAAAGTTACTTCTACATTTTCAGGTATATTTAAAGCAGCACCCCACTCTACTAGCACCAATTTACTGTATTAGTCTGTCCTCATGCTGCTAATAAAGACATACCTGAGACTGGGTAATTCACAAAGGAAAGGAGGTTTAATGGATTCACAATTTCACATGGCTGGGGAGGCCTCACAGTTATGATGGAAGGCGAAGGAGGAGCAAATGCACATCTTACATGGCAGAAGACAAGGGAGTATGTGCAGGGAAACTACCTTTTATAAAACCATCAGATCTCATGAGACTTATACATTAGCACATGAACAGCATAGGAAAACCCACCCCCATGATTCAATTGTTTCCCACTGGGTCCTTTACATGACATGTGGGGATTATGGGAGTTACAATTCAAAATGAGATTTGGGTGTCAATATCATAAAGTAGATTAGAGAGTTATCCATTATTCACCTTTATAGATGAGGCAATGGAGGCTCCCAGATAAATGACAAAGCATTTTGACTGAGCTCACACAGTGACATTTGAGACGTGAACTATGGTCTTTAATGTTGCTTTCTGACGATTGCTCCATCTTTCTTTTACAACTCTATATGATTGATGATTAATTCAGAATCTCCTGAAATTTATCCTGAAGCCTCTTCTCTGCCTGCCTCTTCACTTTTTCTGTGAAAAAATTCTCAATGAATGATGAGAACTTGCTCCCCATGCCTATACATACCCATTTATTTTCTCTACTGAAATATAATTTTCCAATAGGTAGACCCATTTATGGACAAATAGTAAACAGCTCTCCCTCTAGTTTTGGTACCTGAACCCTAAACTATTTGTAAGCTTCAGAGATAAGTGTCTGAAACTTCAAAGTAAGATCTTTAGAGTGGAGGCCCATAAACATAAGATTATAGTCCTGTCTAATCTGAAAAGCCCAGAGAGCCCAATTGATAGCTTGGATTACTTTCTTTTTTTAAATGCTTATTTTATTATTATAAAGTTAATCTATTTTAAAGAAGCATTTATATGAGCTAAGAGCCAAGACTTAATGTATCTAGATATCTTTCAATAAACTAGTTGAATATCTAGTCACTGTTCAATTGTTCAAAGGACCTAAGTGATTATTGGCCTGCAGGAAGGCTAGTAATGACTAGGAATTCTAGCTTACTCCTTTTCCCAAACAAGAGAAAGAAGTCCTAGAATTCCTTCAAATGATGGGAGATTAAACTAACCTAACTGATTAATGTCAATGATAATAAAAGTTTGACCTTTTATTATATCATAGTATCTAAGTTGGCTTTATAATGATTAATTCAGCAACTGTATTTTTCTGGCTCCAAACTCTGCATTCACAGTAGAAAGCAAAACCCAAGAAAGGGATGAATTTGGGGGAAAATACTGTTCAATGTCTTTAATTTTTTTTTTTCTCTCAGTTCCTTGGAGATTAAAACTTATGTGATGAAATGGACTATTACAAATGAAATCAGTATGCTCAGACATGTTGCTCTTGTGAAAAGCATGGGGAAAATGTGAAATATGAACTAGTTAATGTATAACTAAAAATATGGGCCTTCAGCTGAAAGAATCTGAATTTTGGAAAGGACTCATGTCCTAATCAGCTGAATTTTGGAAAGGACTCATGTCCAAAATATCATAGACTTAATATAAATGTATTGTTCAAAGTACTTGGGACTGAGAAGTCCAAGATCAAGGTTCTGACAGTGTTTAGTTCCTAGCGAGGGCTCTTTTTCTGGCTTGCAGATGGCTGCCTTCTTGCTGTATCCTCCCGTGACCTTTCCTTTGTGCATACATGTAGTGGAGGGGGAGAGAGACAGAGGGAGGGAGGGAGGGGAAGAGAGAGAGAGAGAGAGAGAAAGAGAGAGAGAGAGAGAGAGAGAGAGAGAGAGAGATTGAGAAAAGGAATGCCCTCTTACTTTTCTTGTAAAACCACTAATACATTGAGGGACCTACCTTCATGACCTAATCTAATCCTAATTAATTCCCAAAAGCTCCATCTGTAAATACCATCATGTTGGGGGATAGTGCTTCATCATATGAATTATGGGGGGACATAAACATTCAGTTCATAACACTGGCATAGATTATAAAGAGCTAACTAGATTTCCAGAAGCATGTTTCTCTCACTTGAATGGAGATGAGGGCAGCATCTGCTACTGCTCTCCTGCTGGCTAGAAGGAAATAGATTGTGCTCATTCTGCAAAGAAAGAGTTACGCTTGCTGCACCTCAGCTTTCCAGCTCAGAGATTTACTTCCCGGAGCCAGATGAGCCCCGCGGCCTTTAGTGCCTGTCAAAAGACAGTACCTAGATCCTGACAAAGGGGCAGGAAAGCGAGGGGAAAAAGGATACCACAGAGTGAATTGTCAAGAATAAATTAAGATCTGTTGTCAGTCCCAGAACTAATTCCTAGGCTTTCTTTATCCCTGAATAAATCATAAATGACATTGATTTGTATTCTATGTAGCAACAATCATAGTTCTACAATTATAGCGACTTGGAACAGCTCTCTAAAGTTTATTATTTTAACTTAAAAAAATTTTTAATCTTTTATTTTTCCGAAAGCAACTTAATAAAATTGTAGCTAAACAGTTTTCCCATTTTCTACATGAAAGAGGCCAACAACAGCATATATACTAATACAATTTAATTTCAACTATTTTCTCAGTACATCTTGTTTATGAAGAAAGACATTGTGTATTATCCCTAGTTAGATTATTCATGCCTTCATCAGAGTAAGTTTGTTAAAGGATATTATATCCCCTTGCAGATGAATCTGATTTGCTCTGCTTTCCTCTAATGGAACTGAGGATTCAGGTATGTTTTCCTCAGATAATTCTAATTAGAAGGAAAGATTGGAAAATAAGTATTAATCTCTCATGTTTCCAATATACTCCAGTAGATAATCTGCCTGTGATTACAAGGTAAAATCACAATTTATTTCAAGTTCACAGCTATATAAAGGATAAGGATGTAGCATAATTGCAGGGTAAAAATACTCAACAGTGTTGGAAATCAGATCAGTATATAATGGTATAGAGCAAGCTATCTACCTTATGAGAGAAGAAAAAGGTACAGAATCTATAAGCAATTATATTTTAGTCATGAAAACTCTTCCTGAATCAGGCATTCTCAACTCTTGGATGCATGTTAGAATTATCCTGGAAAAATCCTAATGCCCCATGCCATACCCCATCAATTAAATCTGAATATCTGGAAGTTGGGCCCAAATATTTGAGGAGCTGGTTCCAACGTGCAAGTAAAGCTGAGAAGCACTGTGCAACAGCTCCTCACTACAAGTTGCTTTTGCACCAATCTGGCCTACTGGCACTTTTATAAATACAAACATTGGTGGATACACTGATGCTCAAACTAAAAAGTCCCTCTGGTAAGTTTTCCTCTCTTAAGCTTAATCTTATGGCACAAAAGGTGAAAATGTGTTGGCAATTATCAGGGTAAGTCCACCCAAATCCTGGGATAAAGTAATTAGTTACTTTAGGCACAAATCATAATTTCTAATTGTCTGAAGTTAGAAGAATATGAAAATAACACTTAATTTTAATTCTATAACATAGCTATCAAATTTTCTGTAGGTACTATATAAAATTTAGGTTATTAGATTGACATTTCTGAAAATTTGTTGGAATAGCACATTTTTCTTCCAAGGAGATTTTGCAGGACTTATTTATTCAACAGACATTTCATTAAGTTGCTATTATAATGTCAGCTCTTGTTCTAGGCCTTGGGAATACCATAAGGAACAAGACTAAGACTTTATGTATATGAAGCTGATATTCAGTTTGGGAGAGATAGCAAGTCATTAGCATCCCTTGGCTTCTTCTTGGCATCTTATTTAGCCTCTTGCAAAATTATTCTCAAAGTTTACTGTGCACAAGAGCCACCTGGGATACTAATTAAAATGTGGTTCTCTAGGTTCTACCCCCCAAGATTCAGGCTCAGAAAGTTTAGGAGGGCATTCTAACAAGCACCTTTGGTAATTCTCATGCAGGTGGTCCATTTATCACTTTGAGGAATACTAGGCTAGCATACTTGTCTGTTTCATTGACTTGCAATGAACACTATGGAATGGCAGAAGGATTTTTCAGGGCTTATCTAACAGAAAGATGTAATCTTAAAAGGATAATGCTTGCCATATAGGTGAATGGCAGCTGTTGGAAATTACTTTCTTGCTGTTAGAACAGAAAATGTAGCCTCTATGAGTAAGCAATCTTAGGAGAAAGTTTGACTGGCTACAGATTTGCTTATATTGATCTCAAGATTTGCTTATGTTGATCTTATATTTAATTTACCCAGATCACCTCAAAATGTGGCTCTTTTGAGTGAAAAGGAGTGTCCAGTAAAATGTAAACCCACGATATTTCTGTGGATATATATTTTCTTCATTTAATATGAAAATGAAGAAATAACACTGCATGTAAATCCACAATATTTCTGTGGATTTATATTTTACTGGACATTCCTTTGCACTCAAAAGAGCCACATTTTGAGGTGATCTGGGCAATTTAAATAACTCTCTTAAGATAAATAAAATATAAATTATAAATTTATATTTTACTGGACACTCCTTTGCACTCAAAAGAGCCACATTTTGGTTCTTTTGGATTTAAGTTTAAGTTTGGATTTAGCCCCAAAGCACACACTATGAGAAGGGCAGGAGTTAGTATGGGCCTGGGAGGTTATACTTAAAACTCCTTTATAGTTTTAATGACAATTAGGTCAGTTCATTTCGTCTTGCTAGGCTTTACTTAAATCAAAGTTTCATTAGATGATTTCCCAGGTTTCATATAACTAAGAATGCCTTGTGAAGGGTCAACCCAAATCTGCAGATTATGTCTAGCTAAAAATTTTTAAAAATGTTTTTCTCAGAGTTCTAATAGATGCTTGCATGTTTATCCATGTTTTCTGCATGCACACATATGGCAACAGAAGGAAGTTTGAAGTGACAACAGACATTACCAAAACAATCTACAGTCAATCATTAGTAGAACTTGTAAAATTGGTCACTTATTCAGTCGAACAACCTATTCACTACAAGGGTGGCCAACTGTCCTGGTTTGTCTGAAACTCAGGGATTATATGGAATATGCTAAAACCAGGAAGAGCTGGTCATCCTGGTTATCCATCAGCTATTTAAGAGGTTACTGCTCCCTTAGTTTGTAGTCTAGTTTAGGAGATAAAAGTAGCAGACACACAAAAATAATTGAAAAAGAATTCTGTGCTAAACTGGGTGATATTGTCAAGTACGATAGGAATTCCGAGAAAGAAGGTCAGTGTGGGCTGTAGTTGCTGCAGTTTTATAAATTAGGTGGAACCGGATCCCAATTTTGTGGCTTGCAGTTCTGCTTCCTTCTTTACAAGAAATGCCACCATCCTTTTTGTGCCCAAGAAACATGAAAATGACCTAGGATATATATTTCATATTTGTCAGTCAGGGACAAGGAATAAGATTAGTTTAAAACTAAGTTGACTTTAAAGCTTTAATTTGTCTCTCATTTAAATAATTAACATTATTTATTCATACGATGAATGCCAGGAATACAAAATTAAATTAAATTAAATACAATTTCTGTCCTTGATGTGTTTATTGTCTAGTGAGGAACATATACATTAGTGTATAAAAAGGTAAATTCAAGGATATGTGAGAAGACCTGCGATAGAAATATTTGGAGAGTTATGGATACCTTAAAGAGAGAAATATGTGAGAAAAGAAATTGGAACTTAGTAAATAACCCTATCTTTTTCTGTATTTAATATCAACATCTATTTCAGGACATTCTTAGTTTTAGGTCAGCCAAATGAAATAGCTTGATTGCAGATACTTTATAGTAAAATAGTCATTTAATGTGAAAATGAAGAAATAACACTGCATATTCTAAAGTTCTGATTACTTGGGTTTTAGTTAATCAGATGGGCTGACTGTGCTTACCTTGGGGTAAAGTCAGACAAACTTATCAAAAAACAACACGGAGGTGTGACTATAGTAAGTGTGTTAGCAAATGCACAGGATATACATTTGGCAAGACTCAGTGCTGTCCCAGGAACCTGAACTTTGGAATTTCCTGAATTTGCGGGGCTTACGGTATTTAAGTGGAAGTTAGGTAGATAGTAAGCTGGCTTTTATAGTTCATCAGTAAGTTAAAACACAGAAAGAAACTCTTAAAAGGAAGAGTGCTATGTCTTTATGAATTATAGTTGCAGTTGCTAAAAACTGCAGAGAGAAAGAGAGGAATTATTCTGTATACCCACTGTGCTAGGTGCTGAACCCTTATTAAAGATGAATAAGATCTAAGATCTGGTTGAGTCAAACACTGCTTGGTGTGAATGCCAGATATCAAAAACAAATATGACATTATTGAGAATAAAGAGAGGTAAGAAAGGGGAAGAAAAATGATTAAATTAACATTGAGCTTGGAATCAACTAGCCTCATAATACTAAATATAGAGTGGGCAATTAAATTTGGGAACCAGAGCATACAGTGGATAGAAAGACCATAAACATTAAATCTCACCTCACTCACATGCACAATATTTGTAATAATAAATAGTCGTCGTTAGTGACATTGAGATAAATATCAAAACAAAACAAACGAAATACCAAACAAGCAGAAAATCAGACCAGCCCAGGAAATACAAAAACATCCCAGAAGTAGCCAATAGACAATTCAAGACAACTCACTGGGAAGGGTGGAAGGAACTCAGCCCTCTCATCTTAGAGCAAGATTTACTTTCCTAGGGTGCTTGCTGGATCCAAGATGGTGCCCTGATTCCATCTGCAGTGTAGAGTGCCCACTGGGCACTCAGGAATTTGTCTTACCCCTGTGAAGAGGCTGGACCATTTGCATTGTGGCAAAAGAGCAAGGAGACAGAGAGAAGGGATCACTTAATCCAGTTGCTCCAAAAGCCTGTGAAATAAGAATTTACCTACCTCTCTTCAAGGACATTTTAGGACATACGTCCTCCTTGTGTGAGTTGTGGGTTTCCTACCCAAAAGCCAAATGCATGGGCTGACTTTTGTGCACCCAGTCACATGCATAAGATTTATAAGTGTTCACAGACTCCCAAGCCTGGTCTGAAAACCACAAAGTAGGACTTACTTTGTGCCTTAACAGATTGTACATGTGAGTTTCAACTTTACATTGATTTCTATGGAGAACTTAAAAAAAATTTTTTTTAAATTTGCATTTCCAGTAGTCAACTTTGAAAAATACCATGATCAAAGGTAAGCGTCAAACATTTAAATTACATTTCTTGGAAACTGACTTTGGAGATTTGTTCCTTGATTCCAGTGTTATATACATCTTGCTCAGTGACCTGCTGCATAAGTCATCCTGATCTCTACAGGCTTCCTCTCTTCTTTCTACCTGGATGTTCATCTCTCTTCTTTCTACCTGGAAGTGGTATTTTGTTCATTGCACTTGGAACGTTCTGACAGGGTCAAATCCTGCCTCTGCCAGTTACCAGGTCTTTCACTCTGGACATATTATTTAGCCTTTCTGTCCTCTTTTGGGGTTGTTAACAAGAATACACAACACAGAGAACTAAAGTAAGTATTGAAGAAGATAGTGTATGCAAAGCACTTAGCACTGTGCCTGACTCACAGTAGTACTCAATAAATGCTATTTTTACATGCTTCTGGCACAGGCAGCCCTGACTTACAAATATCTGATTTACTGTGCCCCGTACATGTGAAGAGGATGAAACCGTTACAAAGGCACTCCCAGAGCCTGCTGGCAACACCAGAAACCCCACTGTTCTAGCTAAACCCTTGACTGCTTCTAAACCAATTACTCAGCAGATGTACAATTCACAGTTTCAGAATCCACGTACAGTTCACCAGTCCTCTGTCTGCCTAACTCAATCTCATGCAATCACAGAACTAGAACACTTAGATTAGGGCTTCTGGGGTCTATGTTTTTGGCATTCTGCCTCAGAATGAGGGTCCTGATGTTGATACCAGGAGCCTAAAATGCAAATGAAGAAGGGTGATCATGGACCAGCTTGTGGCCCAATGGGGCAGAGTTAACTAACATGTGTGGTCCCAGACTATCATAAGGAACAATTCAATTAAGCCCCAATACGTGCTTTCCAAACCCAAAGGGCACTATTCCAGACAAAGTGTCTTGCCTTTAAATTTGAAGGGGAGAGAAAAATGCCAAACTGTAAAATATCTTCATTGGGTTTGTTCCCCTAGCTTCCTGCATTTGCATAAACATGCCAGTCAGTTCAGAATCCTGTATTTATACCTTTCATTTGGTCAGAAAGATAAAAGACATGAAGAAAGTTTCCCTATTTCTCTTCCCAGCTGGCTCCCTGTGTCTGAGTTCCAAGCCACAGCATGTGACAATGGGAAATCTTATCTGTTCTAGTTATTTGTTCTTTGTAGATCTAAAACAGTTTAAGTTATAACAGCATTCCCTAGGCCTTCAGCACAAATAATTCACACTTGCAACCACACACACAGTTACCGCAGTGTGGTATCATAAAGACTTCAGTTCTGCAAGAGATACTAAATTTAATACCAGCCTTCAGGAGCCAAAAGCCATTGCTCAGTCCTTTGCAGGGAAACTGATTTAATTAAGATGTTTTATGTCCACTTTTACACTTTTAAATGTAGAAATTTAAACATCTATAATATTAAATAATTCTGTCTTTAGAAGCATACTTTTCTCAAAAAAACAGACCGGCAGGTTTTCATTTACACAAAATATTCCAGCATCAAGAGCCTTCTCAATTAGCTGCCAGGTTTCACTTTGTCTCAGTAAATTAGCAGAATGTAAATGAGCCAAGGTCCATGAAAAATCTCCTCATTGATTGCTTCTCTTGGTTTTGCCTCAAACCCTTCAGGGCTTGAATATTTGACATTACGCTCTCAACTTACGTATTATTTGCATGAAACTGACAGAGCTTTAAAAAAATTTTTTTAGTCAGAGTCCCTAGAAATGTTCACAATGCATTTTAACAAGTGATAGGCCTGTCTTTCTTCAGGAATATTTGCTTTGAAAGGGTAAGAAATAATTAGACTAGCATGTGCTATCTTCAGTAAGGGTTGGCAACTTAGAGCTAGGGAGCTGTCGGCAGGCCCTGGCTGTCATTGTTGGTGTTGTGGGAAGCCTTTCTGGAAGTGTGTCCGAAAATTGTAAGTGGACTCATTCGGACCTTTTCTGGCCCTGGTCCCACCCTGTTTAAACAAGGTTTTCGGGGTAGGATTCCAAAAGGCAGAGGTGAGGTAGGAAAGGGGGACAGGATGTCACGGAGTGGAAAAAAAATCATCACTAGCCTAGGGAATTGGGACCTCATTTGAGTCCCGGTTCCGACACTATGTGACCTTGGACAAGCCACTATTCCTGACAACAGCTTCCCCTGGGCTGTGGTACAGAGAGATTGCATGTTGGAGCAATTCCTAGCACCCACCAGCTATAGCACTGTTATTTACACTTCTACAGAAGAAAACATATGGAAACACAAGTAAAAGCTAGGTTCTTATAGAGATAACATGGAACCCACATAAATTTCTTTTCTTTTAAAAAAATTACTGGCAAATTTTGGTAGTTTATTATTAGTTATCTAATTATATATAACATCCCTGTAGCCCTGTGGCTGACAGCCAATGATGTTTCATTCTCCAAATGTAATACTTAATTATTGGAAGACTTTTCTGAGAGTTACTTTGATAGAGAGGTTTAACTAAAAAAGCAAAAGTTGAACTCTCTCATCTGTAAATGGGAATCAAAAACAATGACTACTCCATCCTCTAGGGTTTGTGGTGAGGAGCTATAGAATGCTGCTGAATGTAAAGGGCTTTGTGTAAGTGGAAAGGGGGTACCCATGCATAGATGCCTGGAATGCTCTGTGCAAAATTGGAGGCACCACAGAGAGAGCATGAAGGTATGTGGATTAACATCATGAGGCAGGATGGGAAAGACTGTTGTGGAGAGGCCCAGGACCCACAGTTGCCAGCAGAGCTTCCAGCAGAAGCCTTGGCATGCAGTAAGAGATCTGTAAGTATCCACTGAATGAATGAATGAGTGAATGTTTCAATGAATGAATGATGGAACAAAACTGCACAATAGGTTCTAGATTATGAGTTCCAAAACAATGGGTTACGTTGAAACTCCTATTTCATCCTTGAGTTCTGGTGCATGTGCTAGGTCTGAGAGGGATGGTTCCAGTAACAGATGTTGATGACCACTCCCAGTAATAGGAAGCAGAGTGTAGAGATTAAGGCAGGGGCTTTTACATCAGATTACCTGGATCCAAATCCCAGATCTGCCATGAGCTACTTGAGATGCTCATCATTATCTCTAACACTTCTGTGCCTTAGTTTCTGTAATATGGGGAAGAAGATGGTAATGAAAATGATGATGATGGTGGTGACTACCTCATAATATTCTCACAAGGATTAAATGAATCAGTACACACAAAGTGTTTAGACAGTGCTTGAAGTTCTCAAAAAATTTTAGTTATTACATTTGGACAATGAAGCATCATTGGGACCTAATTGTTTGCACTGTACTTATAAATTTACATACATGCTACTTCTAAGCAGTTTCACTTGAATTTGAGTGGGAGTTCACACCCCAAGGAATAAAAAGGCTTAGCATTTGAAGTCAGGGAAAGAAAGCCTGAAAACTTGCTCTGATTCTTACTGAGTAAACTTGGACAAATAAATCATTTTTCCTCTTTGAGGCCCAATTCCTAACACGCAAAATAGGGAAAGTAATGATGATACCTTATACAGCTGTCATGAGGATTGAATTAAATAATACATGCCAAAGGAATTTATTAACCTTAAAGACTACCTAACAGTTATTGTACTATTTTTCCAAATTTGCTTAACATTTGTATAATGGTGAACATTTTTAAGTGTTTTTACATACACTGTTTCAGATCGATAACTCATGTTACTTTAGTGCTGTCCTAATTCCATATTATGTAACACAAAGTAATAAATTACCCTAATATAATTATATTGTAGGTGGACAGACTCAGTCAGGTGGTTCTCATTTAGAGTCTCAAATAGGTACAGTTAGAACTTGGCTGTGGCTTGAGGCATCTGAATATTCCACCAGGCAATATTACCAAGGTGGCTTCTTAGGACACGTTTTTTTTTTTTTTTCAATTCTTATTTTAGATTTACAGGGTACATGTGCAGGTCTGTTACATGAGTGTGTTGGGTGATGCTGAGGTTTAGGGTGTGGATGATCCTGTCACCAAGGTATTGAGCACACTTCCCAATGGATAATTTTTCAGCACACACCCACTTCCCTTCCTTCCCCTTATAGTAGTCCCGAGTTTCTGTAGTTCCCAACTTTATGTCCATGTGTACTCAATGTTTAGCTCCCACTTATAAGTGAAAACACGCAGTATCTGGCTTTCTATTTCTGAATTAATTTGCTGAGGATGTTACTGCACAGGACATGATTTTATTCATTTTATGCCTACGTAGTATTTCATGGTGTATATATACCACATTTTCTTTATCCAGTTCACCATTGATGTACACCTAGGTTGATTCCATGTCTTTGTTATTGTGAATAGCACTGTGATGAACATATGAGTGCATGTGTCTTTTTGGTGGAATGATTTATTTTCCTTTGGGTATATAGCGAGTAATGGGATTACTGGGGTGAATGATGGTTCTGTTTTAAGTTTTTTGAGAAATTTCCAACTGCTTTCCACAGTGGCTGAACTAATTTGCATTACCACCAACAGTGTAGAAAGCATTCCCTCTTCAGAACCTTGCTGGCATCTGTTACTTTTTGACTTTTTAATAATTGCCATTCTGACTGGTTTGAGATGGTATCTCATTGTGGTTTCAATTTGCATATCTCTGTTGATTGGTGATGTGGAACGTTTTTCCATATGCTTGTTGACTTCTTTTAAGAAGTATCTGTTCATGTGCTTTGCCCATTTTTGATTAAATTACTTTTTATTTCTTGTGGATGTGTTTAAGTTTTTTGTAGATTCTGGATAATAGACTTTTGTCAGATACGTAGTTTGTGAATATTTTCTTACACTCACAGTTTGTCTGTGTAGGTTGTCTGTTTACTCTGTTGATAATTTCTTTTGCTGAGCAGAACCTCTTTAGTTTAATTAGATCCTACTTGTTGATTTTTATTTTTGCTGCAATTGCTTTTGGGGACTTAGCCATAAATTCTTTGCTAAAACTCTTGTTGAGAAAGGTATTTCCTAGGTTTTCTTCTAGGATTTTTATACTTTGAGGTCTTACATTGAAATCTTCAGCCCATTTTGGGTTAATTTTTGTATATGGTGAAAGATAAAGGTTCAGTTTCATTCTTCTGCATATGGCTAGCTAGTTATCCCAGCACCATGTATTGAATATGGAGTATTTCCCTCATTGCTTATTTTTGTCAACTTTGTTGAAGATCAGATGGTTGTAGGTATGTGGCTTTATTTTGGGGCTTTCTATTCTGTTCCATTTGTCTATGTGTTTGTCTTTGTACAAGTGCTATGCTGTTTTGGTTACTGTAGCCTTATAGTATAGTTCAAAGTTGGGTAATGTGATGCCTCTGGCTTTGTTCTTTTTGCTTAGGATTGCTTTGGTTATTTGAGCTCTTTATTGACTCCATACAAATTTTAGAATATTTTTTTCCAATTCTATGAAAAATGACATTTGTATTTTGATAGGAATGGCAATGAATCTGTAAATTGCTTTGGAAAGTATGGTTGTTTTAAAGATGTTAATTCTTCCAATCCATGAGCATAAATTTTTTTTTAATTTATTTATGTTGTCTCTGATTTCTTTCAGCAATGGTCTGTAGTTCTCTTTATAGAGATCTCTTACCTCTTTTGTTGTATTCCTAGTTACTTTAATTTTTTGGTGCTTATTGTGAATGGAATTGTGTTTTTGATTTTGCTCTCAGCTAGGATGTTATTGGTGTATAGAAATGCTACTGATTTTTGTACATTGCTTTTGTATTTTGCACATTTACTGAAGTTGTTTGTCAGTTCTAGGAGCCTTTTTGGCAGAATCTTCAGAATTTTTTAAGTATAGAATCATATTGTTAGCAAGAAGAGAGAGTTTGACTTTTTTGTTTTCCTATTTGGGTATCTTTTATTTCTTTATCTTGTCTGATTGCTCTGGCTAGGACTTTCAGTGATATGTTGAAGAGAAGTGGTGAGAACAGGCATCCTTGTCTCATTCTAGTTTTCAAGGGGAATTGTTCCAGGTTTTGGCCATTTAGTATGATGTTGGCTATGAGTTTGTCATAGATGGCTCTAATTATTTTGAAGTATGTTCTTTTGATGCTTGTCTGTTGAGGGTTTTATCCTGAAGGAATTTTGGAATTTATCAAAGGCTTTCTTTGCATCTATTGAAATGATCATATAGTTTTTGTTTTTGGTTCTGTTTATGTGAATCACAATTATTGATTTGTGCAGGTGAACAACCTTTGCCTACGAAGGATAGAGCCTACTTGATTATGGTGAATTAACTTTTTGATGTGCTGCTGGATTTAGTTCGCTAGTATTTTGTTGAAGATTTTTGTGCCTATGATCATAAGGGATATTGGCCTGAAGTTTTCTTTTTTCTCTGTGTCTCTTCCAAATTTTGGTATTAGGCTGATGCTAACCTAATAGAATGAGTTAGGGAGGAGCAACTTCTTTTTTATTTTTTTGAAATAGTTTCTTTAGAATTGGTGCTAGTTCTTTTATGTCTGGAAAAATTTGGCTATGAATCCATCTGGTCCAGGGCTTTTTTGGTTGGTAGGTTTTACATTACTGACTCAATATCAGAACTTGTTATTGGTCTACTTACATTTTTACTTTCAGATTGTGTTTCCAGGAATTATCTATTTCCTCCAGATTTTCTAATTTGTGTGCATAATGGTCTCTAAGAATATTTTATATTTCTATAGCACCAGTTCTAACGTCATTTGCTGTTGGGTTTATTTGAATCATCTTTTTTTTTTTTCCTTTGTTAATCTAGCTACCGGTCTATCAATCTTGTTTATTCTTTTGAAAAACCAACTCTTGGTTTTATTGATCCTTTGTAAGGATTTTTAAATCTCAATTTCATTCCGTTATTCTCTCATTTTAGGTATTAGCTATTTCTTTTTTCCTTTTATGTTTGGGGGTTGCTTTGTTCTTTTTTTTTTTTTTTTCCTTCTGTAGTTTCTCTAGGTATCAACTGGATCTAATAGACATCTCCAGGATACTCCACCCAACAAACACAGAATATACATTCTTAAAACTATACAAAACAGGCAAATTAAAGTTTGGTCCTGAATAACTCTTGGGTGAAAAATGAAATTAAGGCAGAAATAAAAAATTCTTTGATATTAATGAAATAGAGACACAACTTACCAAAATCTTTGGGATGCAGCTAATGCAGTGTAAGAGGAAAGTTCATAGCACCAGATGCCTTCATGAAGAAGTTAGAAAGATCTAAAATTATTAATGTGGGTTCTTAGTCCACCTATCTGGCACCTGTGCCAGGAAGGCTGGAGTAGTGGGTGGCTGGCCAGGCCTCCTTCTCTATGCTGCCTCTCTACATAACTAGCTTAAACTTCCTATGAGCAGAACAGCTTCAAAGTAGTCAGGCTTCTTACATAGGGAGTGGCTCTGTCTAAAGTGATTGTTCTAAGATACCAAAGGAGAATCATAAAGCTTTTTCTGACCTTGCCTCAATATCATTTTTCCTGAATTCTATTGGTTACCAACAAGTTGTGATCCACATTCCCAAAAAGGAGACCTATAAAATCATGGCAGAAAGCATGGTTCATTAAGGAGCCATCTTTGGAGATTAGCTATTATTTATTATACAAATAACAGTCATTTAGCCTATGACTCCCCAACTCAGGAGCTCATTCTACACAAGGAGCATCATTTCTTGAATTTTCATGTGTTGATAAGACTTGACAGCCAGCTCACATATATAAATCTTCAAAAAATTATGGAAATGCTAAAAATTAAGTTCCTTATAACAACTCTTAACTTTAAGGATGTTACTGTGTACAAAACATAATACACAAGAAAAACAACCCAGTCAAACCTCACTTCTTTATGAGGAAGAAAAACTCAGATAAGTTTGAGATATCATGGTCCTAATGCTGCCCAATAGCCTCAATCAGTGCTCCAGACTCTGGAGTTGCCCTTCCTTGGATCCAAATGTACTGTGAAGCATTGGGAAATAGCAAGTGTTCAAGGAATTTCATTATACATAATCCTACCTGAAGAAACTGTTCTAGCGATTGCCAGTGCATTGTCATCAATTATAAATATCATTCAACCTTCACTTACTCATTCCTTTTTAAAATGTAAATTCTTATTTAAAATTTAATTTTTAATTGACAAAATTTGTCTAAATCTAAGGAGTACAGTGCGATGTTATGACATCTTTGTATATTGTAGAATGATTAAATCAGGCTATTTACCTCACATACTTATTTCTCTGTAGTGAGAATGTTTAAAATATCCTCTTTAAGTAATTTTGAAATATAGTCCAAGGTTTTAATTAGACAGGAGAAATAAATTAATCTATTTATTTCTTCTTTTATTCAGATCAATAGCTTTCATATCTGAGACCTTGGTTTGGCATCATGTATCATTAACCTGTGTGTGTGTGCGTGCACAAAGGCACATATATGTTAAAGTAAATATCTTAAGAATGCTTCCAGATCACTCTGATGGTAGTTTCTTTAGCTGTGCAAAAGCTCTTTAGTTTAATTAGATCCCATGTGTCAATTTTGGCTTTTGCTGCCGTTGCTTTTGGTGTTTTAGACATGAAGTCCTTGCCCATGCCTATGTCCTGAATGGTACTACCTAGATTTTCTTCTAGGGTTTTTATGGTATTAGGTCTAACATTTAAGTCTCTAATCCATCTTGAATTAATTTTCGTATAAGGGGTAAGGAAAGGATCCAGTTTCAGCTTTCTACTTATGGCTAGCCATTTTCCCAGCACCATTTATTAAATAGGGAATCCTTTCCCCATTTCTTGTTTCTCTCAGGTTTGTCAAAGATCAGATGGCTGTAGATGTGTGGTATTATTTCTGAGGACTCTGTTCTGTTCCATTGGTCTATATCTCTGTTGTGGTACCAGTACCATGCTGTTTTGGTTACTGTAGCCTTGTAGTATAGTTTGAAGTCAGGTAACCTACAGAATGGGAAAAAATTTTTGCAACCTACTCATCTGACAAAGGGCTAATATCCAGAATCTACAAAGAACTCAAACAAATATACAAGAAAAAAACAAACAACCCCATCAAAAAGTGGGGAAAGGATATGAACAGACATTTCTCAAAAGAAGACATCCATACAGCCAACAGACACATGAAAAAATGCTCATCATCACTCACCATCAGAGAAATGCAAATCAAAACTACAATGAGATACCATCTCACACCAGTTAGAATGGCAATCATTAAGAAGTCAGGAAACAACAGGTGTTGGAGAGGATGTGGAGAAATAGGAACACTTTTACACTGTTGGTGGGATTGTAAACTAGTTCAACCATTATGGAAAACAGTATGGCGATTCCTCAAGGATCTAGAACTAGATGTACCATATGACCCAGCCATCCACTACTGGGTATATACCCAAGGATTATAAATTATTCTACTACAAAGACACATGCACACGTATGTTTATTGCGGCACTATTCACAATAGCAAAGACTTGGAATCAACCCAAATGTCCATCTGTGACAGACTGGATTAAGAAATGTGGCACATATACACCATGGAATACTATGCAGCCATAAAAAGGATGAGTTTGCATCCTTTGTAGGGACATGGATGCAGCTGGAAACCATCATTCTTAGCAAACTATCACAAGAAGAGAAAACCAAACACCGCATGTTCTCACTCATAGGTGGGAACTGAACAATGAGATCACTTGGACTCGGGAAGGGGAACATCACACACTGGGGCCTATCATGGGGAGGGGGGAGGAGGGAGGGATTGCATTGGGGAGTTATACATGATATAAACGTCATGCACATGTACCCTAGAACTTAAAGTATAATTTAAAAAATAAATAAATAAATAAATAATAAATAAAAAATAAAAAATAAAAAAAATATAAAAAAAAAAAAAAAAAAAAGAATGCTTCCCAGAAAGAAAATAAGCTTAATAGAAGGATTAATTTTTTAACCTCCTGATGTTTGTACTGTGAACATTTTTCTACTTACTGTTCACGTAACAGTTTCTGCTCTCCGAGTTCTAAGTCACTATGCATGTCATACTTCAAAAGTCTAGCTCACTTCTTTAGTGAATTGTTCCTGATTATTGTAATTTGCAGTGATCTCACTTACCTCTTACTCTTGTAGTATCATTTGTCTATTCTATTCCCTGACACTTGCATAGTGCTTCATGTCATACCTTGAGTTCCTGTATTTACTAAACTATCTATTATTTACTAAACTATCTATTGATATGTAAAGAACCTCTTCTATCACTCTTTACTTTTTTATCTTGCTTTATTTTTATGTACTGGATTTATTGATGCCAAACGTGTGTTACATATTTATGTACTTATTTGGGTTTTATGTATTTTGTTAAATGGTATATAAATACCATCAAAGCAGGAATTTTGTCTGTTTTATTCATTGTTGTATCTTTAGCACCAATGAAAGTGTCTGACACAATAGATAATAAATCTTTTGGGAATGAATAATTGTGTGGTGACTGAGTCTTCTAGGCCTGTGCATGCCCTTGGCATATTCATACCCAGAATTTGCTGGTGGATAAACAGGCATGTTGCTCATGCTTCAGCTTTTCAGTGTGCCAGATGGGCAGTATGTCCCTTCCATCCTGTCTTGCAGAGATGCTGTGAGGATGACACTTGGGCTAGGAGGGCTGGCGTAGCTGGGGCTGGCCAGGCCGCCTTCTCTATGCTAAAAAGTGATATTGAGTGGTGTCCTAATTCATTGATTAATAATAGTTCAAGTGTGTCCGGGGTATAGTCACAGTTTCAGCTTGTAAATTGTTCTGTGGTTACTTCAATTAAAAAGAAAATGCATATAATCAGAAGCTACTTCATTTGAATGTAACACTGTGAACTATGTCAGATTAATTATCCCCTGTAACAGATAGAACAAATTACCCTTTGCTGTTATCATCCCCCAGTGATCCTATTGCTTCCTGCTTTATACTGCCCTATATAATCTTGTAAAAATCTATGAGCCTGGACAACATGGGGTACCCCAAATTGAACCAAGGTCACAGGTGTTGATTTTCTTATCATTCTGTTCCTGCAGTATGGCATTATCACTCAGCTCTGAACTTCAGGAAGGGCAAGAGTGGTGAGACGCTGAGCAGGGGCTACAGTGTGGGCCAGATGTACCATTTGCAGCCTCTGTGGAACCATGGACCCTCTAGGCCATGGATTTCTGCAGATACAACAGGCTGCCTACATTGAAATAATTTCATCCAGGTATTTTATGTAAATTCTAAGCAGCAGGGCTCACTTTCTAAGATGTAACATTGCACTTTTCCCATCAGCTTTATGGTGAACCTGGGAAGGAACATTAAAAAACTGGGAGGCAGAGGAAATTAATTTTTGGAGGACTACCTTACCCTTTATAGCTTCATGCTCCTTTTCACCATTGGGGTTCCCTTCTGGTACTTATCTACCTCTATTTTTCATATTTCTCTAGTCCTGTTTTATTCATTCATTCATTCACTCATTCATTCCTTCACTCAGCATACATTGATCAGATGCCTAACCGTGTGCCAGGCACCAGGTACATGAGAACACATAAGGATCAACAACTAGGACACAGTTCATGCCCTCAAGAGCTCAAAGTATAAGAAGGAGGAACTCTGTAGTGCTTCACTTTTCAAGGGACAACTTGCAACCAGTACTAAGTCACTCAGCTCATTCAGCTTGCCGCATGTGAACACACATGGTCTGATCTGAGCACTAGGTCTGAGCAGAGTCAGGGTAAGAGGGTGACATGGGTGTAGGGAGCAGAAACAAAACAACATGTCTTGTTTCTCAAGAATCTCATGGTCTAGAGGAGAAAAAAAGGGCTGTTAACAAAAACGAGTAGAATGGAAGGGAGAGCAAGGTTAAGGTCAGCAAGAGAAATTTAAAAAATGCTATGGACATTCAGAAGAAGGAGAGTTTACATTCAGGTGCTGGGAGCAGAGAAGAAAGGCCAGGGAATGCTGCCTGAAGGAGGGGCTAGTTCATCTGGAGGTTGAAGGATGGTTGGAATTTCTTCAGGCTGTTGAGGATGCCTTCCAGACCTAGAAAAAAGTGTGGCAGAGAGAGAGCGTATAATTTGTTTAGCAAAGATGGCTTTACATGCCCAAGTGAGAGAATAGTGCTTCATTAACTTACAGAGAGGAGTCCCTTGAGACTTTTGAACAGATTGACTTATGACTGTTTGCTCAGAGCTGCTCTTTAAGATGAGCAGTTTTCAGTCTTGGGTGGGATAGGCTTGAACCAGATGAGTCTGGGCACCAGTGACCAGACTACTCTGGAAGAGATAATGAAGTGGTAGCAATGGGACCCCTGCAAAGAGACAGTACTCAAGTGATGCTTATGGAACTAGTATTTTCAACTCAATGAATGTGGGGATAGAAGAGATGAGGAGTTAAAGACAGAGCTGCACAAAATATTTTCTGGTAACACCAAAGGGCTTGCCCCGCCCACCTTGATGACATTGAATCTTAAGGAAGTCCTCACTTCAGTCTGTTAACCTTAGTTAACTCCTCATTGTGACCTTTGGCATGTTCAGAAACAGTTCTGATATCAAGACATGTGAAATATTATTCAATGGCTTAGATTTATTCACCACGTGGACTCTACCAAAGCCTCTTTGAGTGATTTTGTTGTTGTTGTTTTGGACCTTTCATTCTACTGCTTGCACATTTGCAATGATCTTGTATGTCCAGGAGATGCAGCCTAATTGTGTGGTGCCATCACTTATGGACCCTGGGATTCATTTCCCTCAGCAATGCATATGAGAGCAATCACTATTTCCATGCCATTCTCCTGTATCCTGCATCAGGAAAATGCTGTCAGTAGATTTCCAGCAGAAGTTAGATACTTTCCCATTGGTCCCCCTGCTCCTTTTATGTTATCCTCCCTGTGGTCACAAATGTGCATGTAGGTCTGGCCAGACAGGACCAGAGGCCCCATGAATCCACAGAATATAGAAATTGCTCTGGATGGGCCACCACATGATTTGCAGGTAAAGTACGCAGCCTCTTTGTGGTCCTATCTGAAGGGCAAGTATACATCTCTATATCCTAAATATCTCCCCAATAAACTTTTTATATGAGAACAATTCCATTATTCATGTATTCATTCATTAATCCATTCATCCGTTCAACAAATAAGTGTCTCATTTCAGCCTGATACTGACCTAGCATACACAATGTCAACATCTTAGCTGTTAAAACATACAAATACACAAATACTTCATTACTGGCTTGTAAACAGCCATAACTCAGATCCCTCTGAGTGCCCACTGTCTTCTTCAGACAGCTCCAGGAGCCCCTGGAGGGAATTCCTTGGGAATTCCCTACCCCAACACACACACATATTTCCACAGAATCCCACGGCTAAAAGCTCAACCCCTCATACTTGGTGGCTGAGGTGGGAGAATCGCACAAACCCAGGAGTTTGAGGCTGCAGTGAGCTACGATTGTGCAACTACATTTCAGCCTGGATGACAGAATGAGACTCCACCTCTCTAAAACAATGAATGAATGAATAAATGAACGAATGAATGAAGTACTTTTAAAAAGTCTTAATCCCTGTACATCCTTGCAGCCAGCATCTTTTCTGATTGGTTGGTAAACACTCTGCACGTGTTGTTTTATATTAAAAATAACACTCCTGATTTTATCCACTATCAGATACCAGATGAAAAATGAAATCCTAGAACCTTTGGAAGAACTAGGCAATGATCTTGACTTCAGGTAGCTTCCAGTCTCTGTGCTATATTTGAGCAAGTGCATAATCAATTGGAATATATGTAGGAAAGGTGTGGTAGGCTAAATAATGGACCCCAGAGATAGTTCATGACCTAATCCTTGAAATCTTGAATGTTATCCTTAAATAGCAAAGACTTTGAATGTGTTTAATCTTGATACAGAGGGATTATCCTGAATTAACCAGGTCCATCCTAAATACAATCATGTTTAGAGAGTGGCAGCAGAAGCTACAAACAGACAGAAGAGATGAGGCTATGCACCACAGAGCAGAGATTGGCAGCTACAAGACAAGGAATGCTGGCAGCTGCCAGAAGCTGGGGGAGGCAAGAATGCCTTCTCCCATAGAGCCTCTGCAGTAAGTGTGGCCACGCTGACATCTCGATTTTAACTTAGTGATACTCATCTCAGACTTCGGGTCTCAAGAATTGTGAGATAATGAATCTCTGCTGTTTTATACCACTCAGTTTGTGACAATTTGTAGCAGTAGCCACAGTAAACTCATACAGAAGGGTTAAGTAGACCTCAGATAGAAGCAGAAGGTTCTATGGCTGATAGAGAAAGGAGAACTTAGTTCTTTTGGGGGCACCAAAAAAGGCTTCAGAGAGGTAACGGTAATGGATCTGGGCCTTGAAATATGAGAAGGAATTGTGTGTGCAGAGGTGTCTGACAGAAGGAACAGTGTGAGGAACCAGCAGTCCTTCCTTTGTCTGCAGTGCAGCTTCTAAGAGGGACGAAAGAAAGCAGGACAGAGTAAAACAACAGGGAGTAGTGGGGCCATATTTAAAAGAAGAGCACATGTCCTACATCTAGGAGTTAAAATTCAGTTAAAAACACAGCCCCAGCTCTGTGCTAACCAGAGTTATTACATCTGAATGGACAAAGAGGTTAGTTTGGGATGAAATTTACTCAAGGAGTTTGAAGACAGAACACAGAAGCCTTGTAGGATAGGCTGAGCAATTTGGCTAGGTTATGCACAGTGGTGGAATTAATTATCCAGATAGTGAAATGAAAATAACTAGTCTTCAGGTGAGTCACTTCTTCTATCTAAAAAAAGATGTAGGTGTGTGATTTCTAGGTCACTTTCGAAGAGTGTGTATTGCCTGGAAAAGAAAGGGGAAGACTTTAGGAAAGAGAGCTTTCCATATAAGCACAGATTAGCTTAATGATTGGCAAGTAGTCACCTTGAAAGTCCCAAGGGCTAGGTTTAAGAGCGGGAGAGAGTTGACAAGTGTCAGTGAGGAAGAGGCAGGATCTTAGAATCGATTTTCTGTGAAAGGGCCGTATGATCACATGGGGAGGAAAGATGACAATAATAAATCAGGGATGCTAAACTTTACCCACAATAGCTGGGGAGGGCTGCTGACCATGCAGAGCCTTGGCTTTGGCCTCATAGGCACCTTGTTATACTCCCCTGAGCTAAGCCCTAGAGACTCTATCCTTGGAATTTCCCCTACACTTGTCCAAGGTCAGGAGATATTTACCTTAGTCAGTTAGAAATGTGTGTAGATCTTTATTTCCCAAAATAATGAGAAGGAAAATGGGGCTGATCCTATATATTTAAGTAAAGTTTTTATTGATTTTAGAGTCCTGTCTTAAAAATTACATCTTACCCAAACAATTACAATTAGCATACATGCTTATCATTGCCTTTCTCACCCACTTCAGATTGTAATGATTATTATTATTAGTTGAATTTGGATGCCCTTAGAACTCATAATTGACTTTTAATTAAGTGCCAAACTATTTCCAACTGTTTCACATACCCTAAGGTTTTCTGTCCCACTTCTAATTTACTTCAGATGCCTCCCAGCACATGAAGGGATGCAGAAATACACTTGAATGCAGAGCTGCAAGGAAAAATCATGGTATGCTTTAACAAAATTGCTAAAGAAAACCAAAGCCTTCTTTTTAAAAGAATTGCTATGTCTTGTGCTGATGTGCATTATGTTCACAGTTACCAAGTAATTACTTTGGAGTCCTAGCTAAAGGTTTGATTCAAAAGTCAGATCTTAAAACAAAACTCATGTGTACACAAAATTACCCTTGGCATTTCTTGATATTATCTTGAACAACAAGCAATAGTGACATGTAAGCATATAATACATATTTAAACCAACAGCATATAATCAAATGTCATTAGGCAAAATATGATTCTGTAGTAAATTTATGGATACAAGAAAGGTTCACAACTAGCTGGACAAGACACCAAACCATGAGAACTAAGGCAACGGAGGGAGCACAGATTAGCATCATTATGTCTTCAAAGACACTAAGCACACTCCGAACTTAAGGCCATAGTGCAGGAAAGACCCTATCTGGAGAGCTCTTTCCTCCTCTGTGGCATTCTCCTGTTTAATCTTTCACATTTCCAGACAAATGTCACCTTATCAGAGAGATGTTCTCTGGCCACTCTGTACAGAAAAAGCTGCTTTATTTTTCTTCATTAGTTAGGATGATTAATAACTGGAGTGAATGTAGAATGAATAAGTGATCTTTTCTAAGAGCATAATTAAAGTTAGCATGTATCAGCAAAGGTACTTGCTAAGTTTGAATACAGTGAACCCAAATTTACTATTCCTTTGACTCATTCACTTACTTGTTCTTCCATTCACTCAACAAGTATTTATCAAACACCCACTCTGTTCCAAGTGCTGTTCTCAGCAAAGGGAATGCTGAGAACAAGGCATTCCCTTGTTCTTGCCTCCTGAAAGTAACTTTCAATGAGGAATACAAAAAGCAAACAAGAAAGAAAACAAGTAAATTATACAATATCAAGTAGGGGTGTTGTTTAAAAAAATAAAGCAGAATAAGAGTGTAGAGATGGGATGCTTGTCTGTTGGATGCCAGGATCTGTTTGAGGGTACAGAGAGTATCTATCTGCCTTTCTAGGGTATACTGGAGCAGATACCTGAATGAAGGATCTAAGTGAAGGGTCCAGTTATGGACCTATCTGCAGGAAGGGTACTAGAGGCCAGAGGAGCAGAAAATGCAAAACATGGTCAGTGTGACTAGAGCAGCATGATTTTATAGGGAAATGATAGATGAGGCTGAAGAGGGCCAAGTGGTGAGGGCTTTGTAGACCATGATGAGGACTCTGTACTTTTTTAAGTGAGATGGGAAAACATTGGAAGGCTTGGCACAGAAGTAATGTGATCTTATTTGCAATTGTACAGGATCACATAGTTTCAGTGTGGGGAATAGACTCTTCAGTGAGGAGCCATCAATGAGGAGGTCAGCACTTCACAGGAGAGATGATGGTGGCTTTGACTAGACTGGGAGGAAGGGAGATGGTGAAAGTGGTTGGGCTGGGGCTGTATCTTGAGCGCAAATCTCATAGGACTTTCTGTAAGGGTTTGCTTGTGTGTGAGAGAAAAAAAGGGAAATTAAAAATGTACCTGAGATTTCAAGCCTAAGGACTTAAATAAATGGTATTGCAAATAATGACTGGGAAAGGCCTAGGTAAGTGCAGGCAGGGAGGGGAGAAGTTAGAAGTCAATAGTTTCATTTTTGATTAACTGTATTTGACATGTCAATGAACATCCAAATGAAAGGTTGAGTAGACAGTTGGAGAAACAATTTCCAAGTTTACATCAGTGAGATGTATCTTCCTCAATTCTAAGTATTATTAAATTATGCTTCTCAATTGCATATATAATTATATAGCTAGAATTATAAATACATTTGATGGATCACCATTGCCTATGAATAAAGTAACACTTGCGTCCAAAGAAAATATAGGGACATTAAAAATTTCAGTCTTATCCCCTACTGGGCCTTGCTATGCATCACATATTCTATGATACTTATGTGCCTTTTCTGTACTTTTCTACTTTTTTGAGTAAGTTGTTCCTTTAGAGGCTCTTCCCCTCAGTGGCATCTATCAAATCAGATGCTACTTTCAATCTTCTTTCTATGTATCTCAAATGCCATCTCTTTCATTAAGCATTTTCTGATTATCTCAAATGTCTATGACCTCTCGTTCTCTTAATTGCTAGTGAACATCATTTTTGTTATGTCCAGTGGTCCTTTTCTCCATATGGATTTTTATTATAGTTACTTGTGTTTGTAACATTCACTTCCCGTATCAAATGCCTCATCTTTGCAACTTCACCGAACAGTCTCACTGCAGTCTTGGCTGCCAACAGCTCCTATCTCATATGTCACATACATATACTTCAGATATAGAATACTAACCTGTTGGGAGACTCTTTTAGTCATCTGGAACCCTTAAAATGGCTTTTCCAATAGACATCAATCCATGTTTAAATAGTTCCTGTTTGTAGGGTGCTTACTGTTCACCAAACCTATGCTGAATCTTTTACCTATATCATCTTTAAACCTTGTGGTTCCACATAACAAATATATTTGCATACCCCTGAGGATAACCTATAATAAAAGTGCTTTGTTGGTGTAACAAAACTGAATTCTCTTTCACAACGATCCTATGAGCAAATGTATAATCTGGGGGCTGCCAAATGGCAAACATTTTTATTCAAATTTTTGAAAATATTTACTTATTAGAAAATTGTTATTTATAATGGCTACAGCTATTAGGAAAGAAAGGAGGAGAAACTCTCAGTTTTATGAATTTTTCAGATTGCCCTTGTCACATTTGGCACCCTTGGGATGGAAAGCATGGTGAGGTTGACAATATCTGCAGAGTTTTAGCTTGTAGCAGTTTTAAAATTAGGAAAGTCTGGCTGCATTTCTCTGCAGTTTTCTGCTTTTAGTCTATTCTAGGCAGAACAACAAGAGTTTGGCCAGGTGAATGTTACAAAGCTTGTTTGTGCTTTACAATGTACATTTAAACTTTAACCTGCACTCATGCTTTTAAAGTGCTGTAGAATTTGCCAAGTGTTTTTAGAGTATCATTAATTACTTCAAATCACCTCATTTTTCCTGAGATTTGGACATTATTTTTATAATTTTACTTATGAAGAGCTGTCAGAGAGATTAAATGTACTCATCTACAGCACCCACCATAGCTTGCAAATCAGGACTGAGATCAATGTTCTCTTATTCCAAGCCCAGTACTGTTTCTACTACACCATACTTGTCAACGTACCTACCAGGTGCATGAGAACTGGTGTTTTAATCTGGGATTTATCTTTAGTTTACATTTTAAATTTCTCCTATATTTACATTTTAAACTATTTTTTTAAGGCAATTCATGAACCTGATTAAAGAAAATCCTTTTACAAATGATACACAGTGAAAAAGAAGTCTCTTCCTTCCCAAGTCCAACCCTCTTAATTCCTCTTCCTGGGAAAGACTACTTTGGTACCAGATTTTTGGGTATTTTTAATAAATATTTCATGTATTTATAAATATATAAAAATATTTTATTATTTTCATATCAGTGATTTTTAAAAATATTAAGTATGCATACTTTAAGACACTTGTTATACTTCAAACACTATATAAGTTATCATTGGAAGTCCCAATAACTTTCATAAATACCCCTTGCTGACATAGGGGAAACTTTAGTTACCAGAGAGGAAAGTACAAGCAAGGACAGCTCAGACTGTGACACCACAAGTATACCTGGAGCTTTCCATGTCTACTCTGAGACTGGGCTTCTTATTGAAATATAAAGTATATTTTGGTTTAAGTTTAAAATTTTTATTGTATATGCATATAAAGTGTCAATTGACTTTACAAGATTTCTTTAAAAAAGAAAATAGCACAACTGTCTTTCCCCTATTTACCTCTTTCCAGGATCTACCACTTTCTTCTCTTTTAGCTTATTAGGTCTCTTAAAAAGATGTTTGCATTACTACTTTGCTAACACCTTTAATCTTCCCTTTAGTTAACAATTTTTTGCCCATTTTGTTTATTTTTGCTTATTTTCCCACACACAAGTTACTTATCCACTCCTCTACTCCTTGCTAAGCTCCTTCATAATGTTTAGAGATGTTGATTAAATTTTCCTTCCCAGAAGAGTTTCTCCTGATCTGCTCCATCCTGGCTTTGTCTTTGGGCTTGAGGCTGAGCTGCCATTCTGGGAGTTCTCATGATAATCCGGAAGATTCTCAGCCTTCTTGCCTATGTTGTATTTTTTCTTTTCTATATCCTATATCTCCCACTTTATTGTCTTCCCCCTTTATTTCCTGGGATGGAACAAATTCTGTATTAACTTTCTGAGAAAGGATTCAGGAAGGCAATTTTGTTGGAGACTTTGCATTCCTTAAAAATTATGTATTCTACTCATCAACTTGATTAAAAATTTGGCTGGCAATAGAATCCTAGTTTAAAAATAATTTTCTTTCAGAATTTGAAGACACTTACCTACTGCCTTCTAATATTTGAGTATGCTATTAAGAAGTCTAAAGTCATTTTAATTCCTGATCATTTGCCTGGGGCCTATTTTTTGCTCTTTGAAAGAATTTTCTTCTTTTCCCTGTTGTTTGGAAACTTCATGATGATGTGGCTCAGTATGGGTTTATGTTTATTCATTGAGTTGAGCAAACAATGGGTTCCTTCAATCTGGAAATTCTTGTCCTGTAATTTGGGAAAATATTCCCTTTAAATTTTTATTTATATAGTATAAAATATTTATTTTATGATTTCTTCTCCTCTGATATTATTTGTTCTTTTATAGTCATTTTAGTGAGATTTTAGAGGGCAAAGTTGATGCTAAAGTCAAACTGTTTTCTTTATCAGAAGTTGCAATTCTACTTTTATGAATTTCTTCTCTTTAGTAATAACTTTTTACTAAAATTTATTAGTTATACAATTATTTTATTAACAATTTAGTAATTTTTTTCTCTTTAGTAATAATTTTTGTATGAATAAATAATTCCAAAATAACTTGGCAAATGTTATATCTACTTACAGTATTGCTTTATGTTATAGAGTTTCCTGTAAAGACATAAAATTTGAGGTAAAATTGTAAACCTGATATTAAAAGATGGTATCTTGATGTGGCATTAACACAGTGATAGAAAGAAGACTGAGGAATACCCAAGTCTTGCCTTGTTTTAATCTTCCTTCCTTTATAAGAAGTTTCTGAAGGAGATACGTGCCCAGGGGAGAAAAAGAAATTAAAGGTGATGTTTTGCTATTAATTAGAGACTTGGTCCCAGATCTTTAAGTTGAACTTTAATAAGAGAGGCTAGAATACAGGAAAGGCTCATTCTTCCTTATCTAACTAGGGTGAACTACCTAGAACCAAAGAAGGCCGTGGTTTCCAACTTGATTAATTATAAGATCACACGGGAATCTTAAATTTCACTACTGATATATGGAAAAAAGACAAATCCAGAATGCTCCCAGAATAGCAGAGAAAAGGCCAAGACAGATAAACGTCAAGAGAGAAAGTTTGTCCAGGACCTACAGCATAGATAGTTATGGGAATAGTCCCAGAAGAGATGCATTGTGGAAGTACAACAAAGAATAAAATGGAAAGGTGAAGAAGTTGCTTCCAGTGTCACTGGCTACCATTTGCACCATTTTGCTTTACTGGGAAGGAAGAGACAGAGAATGGAACAGATACTTTTAAAAATATCTTGTTTTGAGAGTTTTTAGCATGAAGGGCTGTTGAATTTTGTCAAAGGCCTTTTCTGCATCTATTGAGATAATCATGTGGTTTTTGTCTTTGGTTCTGTTTATATGCTGGATTACATTTATTGATTTGCATATGTTGAACCAGCCTTGCATCCCAGGGATGAAACCCACTTTATCATTGTGGATAAGCTTTTTGATGTGCTGCTGGATTCGGTTTGCCAGTATTTTATTGAGGATTTTTGCATCGATGTTCATCAGGGATATTGGTCTAAAATGCTCTTTTTTTGTTGTATCTCTGTCAGGCTTGGGTATCAGGATGATGTTGGCCTCATAAAATGAGTTAGGGAGGATTCTTTCTTTTCCTATTGATTGGAATAGTTTCAGAAGGAATGGTACCAACTCCTCCTTGTACCTCTGGGAGAATTGGGCTGTGAATCCGTCTGGCCCTGGACTTTTTTAGGTGGGTAGGCTATTAATTATTGCCTCAATTTCAGAGCCTGCTATTGGTCTATTCAGGGATTCAACTTCTTCCTGGTTTAGTCTTGGGAGTGTGTAAGTGCCCAGGAAATTATCCATTTCTTCTAGATTTTCCAGTTTATTTGCGTAGAGGTGTTGATAGTATTCTCTGATGGTAGTTTGTATTTCTGTGGGGTTAGTGGTGATATCCCCTTTATCATTTTTTATTGCATCTACTTGATTCTTCTCTCTTTTCTTCTTTATTAGTCTTGATAGTGGTCTATCAATTTTGTTGATCTTTTCAAAAAACCAGGTCCTGGATTCATTGATTTTTTGTAGGCATTTTTGTGTCTCTATCTCCTTCAGTTATTCTCTGATCTTAGTTATTTCTTGCCTTCTGCTAGCTTTTGAATGTGTTTGCTCTTGCTTCTCTAGTTCTTTTAATTGTAATGTTAGGGTATCAATTTTAGATCTTTCCTGCTTTCTCTTGTGGGCATTTAGTGCTATAAATTTCCCTCTACACACTGCTTTAAATGTGTCCCACAGATTCTGGTATGTTGTATCTTTGTTCTCATTGGTTTCAAAGAACATCTTTATTTCTGCCTTCATTTCGTTACGTACCCAGTAGTCATTCAGGAGTAGGTTGTTCAGTTTCCATGTAGTTGAGTGGTTTTGATTGAGTTTCTTAGTCCTGAGTTCTAGTTTGATTGCACTGTGGTCTGAGAGACAGTTTGTTATAATTTCTGTTCTTGTACATTTGCTGAGGAGTGCTTTACTTCCAACTATGTGGTCAATTTTGGAATAAGTGCAATGTGGTGCTGAGAAGAATGTATGTTCTGTTGATTTGGGGTGGAGAGTTCTGTAGATGTCTATTAGGTTTGCTTGGTGCAGAGTTGAGTTCAATTCCTGGATATCCTTGTTAATGTTCTGTCTTGTTGATCTGTCTAATGATGGAATGTATCTCAAAATAATAAGAGCTATTTATGACAAACTCACAGCCAATATCATACTGAATGGGCAAAAACTGGAAGCATTCCCTTTGAAAACTGGCACAAGACAGGGATACCCTCTCTCATCACTCCTATTCAACATAGTGTTGGAAGTTCTGACTTGGGCAATCAGGCAAGAGAAAGAAATAAAGGTATTCAGTTAGGAAAAGAAGAAGTCAAATTGTCCCTGTTTTGCAGATGACATGATTGTATATTTAGAAAACCCCATTATCTCAGCCCAAAATCTCCTTAAGATGATAAGCAACTTCAGCAAAGTCTCAGGATACAAAATCATGTGCAAAAATCACAAGCATTCTTATACACTAGTAACAGGCAAACAGAGAGCCAAATCATGAATGAACTCCCATTCACAATAGCTTCAAAGAGAATAAAATACCTAAGAATCCAACTTACAAGGGATGTAAAGGACCTCTTCAAGGAGAACTACAAACCACTGCTCAGTGAAATCAAAGAGGAGACAAGGAAATGGAAGAACATACCATGCTCATGGATAGGAAGAATCAATATCGTGAAAATGGCCATACTGCCCAAGGTTATTTATAGATTCAATGCCATCCCCATTAAGCTACCAATGACTTTCTCCACAGAATTGGAAAAAACCACTTTAAAGTTCATATGGAACCAAAAAAGACCCTGCATTGCCAAGACAATCCTAAGCCAAAAGAACAAAGCTGGAGGCATCACGCTACCTGACTTCAAACTATACTACAAGTCTACGGTAACCAAAACAGCATGGTACTGGTACCAAAACAGAGTTATAGACCAATGGAACAGAACAGATCCCTCAGAAATAATACCACACATCTACAGCCATCTGATCTTTGACAAATCTGACAAAAACAAGAAATGGGGAAAGGATTCCCTATTTAATAAATGGTGCTGGGAAAATTGGCTAGCCATAAGTAGAAAGCTGAAACTGGATCCTTTCCTTACTCCTTATATGAAAATTAATTCAAGATGGATTAGAGACTTAAATGTTAGACCTAAAACCATAAAAACCCTAGAAGAAAACCTAGGCAATACCATTCAGGACATAGTCATGGGCAAGGACTTCATGTCTAAAACACCAAAAGCAACAGCAACAAAAGCCAAAATTGATGACAAATGGGATCTAATTAACTAAAGAGCTTCTGCACAGCAAAAGAAACTACCATCAGAGTGAACAGTCAACCTACAGAATGGGAGAAAATTTTTGCAATCTACTCATCGGAAGGACTAATATCCAGAACCTACAAAGAACTCAATCGAATTTACAAGAGAAAAACAACCCCATCAAAAAGTGGCAAAGGATATGGACACTTCTCAAAAGAAGACATTCATACAGCCATCATACAGATGATCAACATGAAAAAATGCTCATCATCACTCACCATCAGAGAAATGCAAATCAAAACCACAATGAGATACCATCTCACACCAGTTAGAATGGCAATCATTAAAAAATCAGGAAATAACAGGTGCTGGAGAGGATATGGAGAAATAGGAACCTTTTACACTGTTGGTGGGACTGTAAACTAGTTCAACCATTGTGGAAAACAGTGTGGTGATTTCTCAAGGAACTAGAACTAGAAATACCATTTGACCCAGCCATCCCATTACTGGGGATATACCCAAAGGATTATAAGTCATGCTGCTACAAAGACACATGCACACATATGTTTATTGTGGCACTATTCATAATAGCAAAGACTTGGAATCAACCCAAATGTCCATCAGTGACTGACTGGATTAAGAAAATGTGGCACACGAGTTGTGCAGGGGCGGAGCAAGATGGCCAAATAGGGACAGCTCCAGTCTCCAACCCCCAGAGCTAGCGACACAGAAGACCGGTGATTTCTGCATTTTCAACTGAGACTCCACCTCTGGGGACAGCGCACACCTGAAGACCAACAGAGGAAGCAGCGGGGGCCTGTGCAGACGGGAACGACTCTGTGTGACAGCTTTGGGGAGAGCTGTGGATCTCCCAACGCGGAGGTTGAGATCTGAGAACGGACAGACTGCCTGCTCAGGTGGGTCACTGACCCCTGAGTAGCGTAGCTGGGAGACATCCCCCACTAGGGGCAGTCTGACACCCCACACCTCACAGGGTGGAGTACACCCCTGAGAGGAAGCTTCCAAAGGAAGAATCAGACAGGTACACTCGCTGTTCAGCAATATTCTATCTTCGGCAACCTCTGCTGCTGATACCCAGGAAAACAGGGTCAAGCAATCTCCAACAGACCTATAGCTGAGGGTCCTGACCGTCAGAAGGAAAACTATCAAACAAGGAAGACACCTATACCAAAACCCCATCAGTACGTCACCATCATCAAAGACCAGAGACAGATAAAACCACAAAGATGGGGAAAAAGCAGGTCAGAAAAGCTGGAAATTCAAAAAATAAGAGCGCATCTTCCCCTGCAAAGGAGCGCAGCCCATCGCCAGCAACGGATCAAAGCTGGTCAGAGAATGACTTTGACGAGATGAGAGAAGAAGGCTTCAGTCCATCAAACTTCTCAGAGCTAAAGGAGGAATTACGTACCCAGCGCAAAGAAACTAAAAATCTTGAAAAAAGAGTGCAAGAATTGACAGCTAGACTAATTAATGCAGAGAAGGTCATAAACGAAATGACAGAGATGAAAACCATGACACGAGAAATACGTGACAAATGCACAAGCTTCAGTAACCTACTCGATCAACTGGAAGAAAGAGTATCAGCGATTGAGGATCAAATGAATGAAATGAAGCGAGAAGAGAAACCAAAAGAAAAAAGAAGAAAAAGAAATGAACAAAGCCTGCAAGAAGTATGGGATTATGTAAAAAGACCAAATCTATGTCTGATTGGGGTGCCTGAAAGTGAGGGGGAAAATGGAACCAAGTTGGAAAACACTCTTCAGGATATCATCCAGGAGAACTTCCCCAACCTAGTAGGGCAGGCCAACCTTCAAATTCAGGAAATACAGAGAACGCCACAAAGATACTCCTCCAGAAGAGCAACTCCAAGACACATAATTGCCAGATTCACCAAAGTTGAAATGAAGGAAAAAATCTTAAGGGCAGCCAGAGAGAAAGGTCGGGTTACCCACAAAGGGAAGCCCATCAGACTAACAGCAGATCTCTCGGCAGAAACTCTCCAAGCCAGAAGAGAGTGGGGGCCAATATTCAACGTTCTTAAAGAAAAGAATTTTAAACCCAGATTTTCATATCCAGACAAACTAAGTTTCATAAGTGAAGGAGAAATAAAATCCTTTACAGATAAGCAAATGCTTAGAGATTTTGTCACCACCAGGCCTGCCTTACAAGAGACCCTGAAGGAAGCCCTAAACATGCAAAGGAACAACTGGTACCAGCCATTGCAAAAACATGCCAAAATGTAAAGACCATCAAGGCTAGGAAGAAACTGCATCAACTAACGAGCAAAATAATCAGTTAATATCATACTGACAGGATCAAGTTCACACATAACAATATTAACCTTAAATGTCAATGGACTAAATGCTCCAATTAAAAGACACAGACTGGCAAACTGGATAAAGAGTCAAGACCCATCAGTCTGCTGTATTCAGGAGACCCATCTCACATGCAGAGACATACATAGGCTCAAAATAAAGGGATGGAGGAAGATCTACCAAGCAAATGGAGAACAAAAAAAAAGCAGGGGTTGCAATCCTAGTCTCTGATAAAACAGACTTTAAACCATCAAAGATCAAAAGAGACAAAGAAGGCCATTACATAATGGTAAAGGGATCAATTCAACAGGAAGAGCTAACTCTCCTAAATATATATGCACCCAATACAGGAGCACCCAGATTCATAAAGCAAGTCCTTAGAGACTTACAAAGAGACTTAGACTCCCATACAATAATAATGGGAGACTTCAACACTCCACTGTCAACATTAGACAGATCAACGAGACAGAAAGTTAACAAGGATATCCAGGAATTGAACTCATCTCTGCACCAAGCGGACCTAATAGACATCTACAGAACTCTCCACCCCAAATCAACAGAATATACATTCTTCTCAGCACCACATCACACTTATTCCAAAATTGACCACATAATTGGAAGTAAAGCACTCCTCAGCAAATGTACAAGAACAGAATTATAACAAACTGTCTCTCAGACCACAGTGCAATCAAACTAGAACTCAGGACTAAGAAACTCAATCAAAACCACTCAACTACATGGAAACTGAACAACCTGCTCCTGAATGACTACTGGGTACATAACGAAATGAAAGCAGAAATAAAGATGTTCTTTGAAACCAATGAGAACAAAGATACAACATACCAGAATCTGTGGGACACATTTAAAGCAGTGTGTAGAGGGAAATTTATAGCACTAAATGCCCACAAGAGAAAGCAGGAAAGATCTAAAATTGACACTCTAACATCACAATGAAAAGAACTAGAGTGGCAAGAGCAAACACATTCAAAAGCTAGCAGAAGGCAAGAAATAACTAAGATCAGAGCAGAACTGAAGGAGATAGAGACACAAAAAACCCTCCAAAAAATCAATGAATCCAGGAGTTGGTTCTTTGAAAAGATCAACAAAATTGACAGACCGCTAGCAAGACTAATAAAGAAGAAAAGAGAGAGGAATCAAATAGACGCAATAAAAAATGATAAAGGGGATATCACCACCGACCCCACAGAAATACAAACTACCATCAGAGAATACTATAAACGCCTCTACGCAAATCAACTAGAAAATCTAGAAGAAATGGATAATTTCCTGGACACTTACACTCTCCAAGACTAAACCAGGAAGAAGTTGAATCCCTGAATAGACCAATAGCAGGCTCTGAAATGGAGGCAACAATTAATAGCCTACCCACCTAAAAAAGTCCAGGACCAGATGGATTCACAGCTGAATTCTACCAGAGGTGCAAGGAGGAGCTGGTACCATTCCTTCTGAAACTATGTCAATCAATAGAAAAAGAGGGAATCCTCCCTAACTCATTTTATGAGGCCAACATCATCCTGATACCAAAGCCTGGCAGAGACACAACAAAAAAAGAGAATTTTAGACCAATATCCCTGATGAACATTGATGCAAAAATTATCAATAAAATACTGGCAAACCGGATTCAGCAGCACATCAAAAAGCTTATCCACCATGATCAAGTGGGCTTCATCCCTGGGATGCAAGGCTGGTTCAACATTCGCAAATCAATAAACATAATCCAGCATATAAACAGAATCAAAGACAAGAACCACATGATTATCTCAATAGATGCAGAAAAGGCTTTTGACAAAATTCAACAGCCCTTCATGCTAAAAACGCTCAATAAATTCGGTATTGATGGAACGTGCCTCAAAATAATAAGAGCTATTTATGACAAACCCACAGCTAATATCATACTGAATGGGCAAAAACTGGAAAAATTCCCTTTGAAAACTGGCACAAGACAGGGATGCCCTCTCTCACCACTCCTATTCAACATAGTGTTGGAAGTTCTGGCTAGGGCAATCAGGCAAGAGAAAGAAATCAAGAGTATCCAGTTAGGAAAAGAAGAAGTCAAATTGTCCCTGTTTGCAGATGACATGATTGTATATTTAGAAAACCCCATCGTCTCAGCCCAAAATCTCCTTAAGCTGATAAGCAACTTCAGCAAAGTCTCAGGATACAAAATTAATGTGCAAAAATCACAAGCATTCTCATACACCAGTAACAGACAAGCAGAGAGCCAAATCAGGAATGAACTTCCATTCACAATTGCTTCAAAGAGAATCAAATACCTAGGAATCCAGCTTACAAGGGATGTCAAGGACCTCTTCAAGGAGAACTACAAACCACTGCTCAGTGATATCAAAGAGGACACAAACAAATGGAAGAACATACCATGCTCATGAATAGGAAGAATCAATATCATGAAAATGGCCATACTGCCCAAGGTTATTTATAGATTCAACGCCATCCCCATCAAGCTACTAATGACTTTCTTCACAGAATTGGAAAAAACTGCTTTAAAGTTCATGTGGAACCAAAAAAGAGCCCGCATTGCCAAGACAATCCTAAGTCAAAAGGACAAAGCTGGAGGCATCACGCTACCTGACTTCAAACTATACTACAAGGCTACAGTAACCAAAACAGCATGGTACTGGTACCAAAATAGAGATATAGACCAATGGAACAGAACAGATCCCTCAGAAATAATACCACACATCTACAGCCATCTGATCTTTGACAAACCTGAGAGAAACAAGAAATGGGGAAAGGATTCCCTATTCAATAAATGGTGCTGGGAAAATTGGCTAGCCATAAGTAGAAAGCTGAAACTGGATCCTTTCCTTACCCCTTATACGAAGATTAATTCAAGATGGATTAGAGACTTAAATGTTAGACCTAATACCATAAAAACCCTAGAAGAAAACCTAGGCAATACCATTCAGGACATAGTCATGGGCAAGGACTTCATGTCTAAAACACCAAAAGCAATGGCAGCAAAAGCCAAAATTGACAAATGGGATCTAATTAAACTAAAGAGCTTCTGCACAGCAAAAGAAACTACCACCAGAGTGAACAGGCAACCTACAGAATGGGAGAAAATTTTTGCAACCTACTCATCTGACAAAGGGCTAATATCCAGAATCTACAAAGAACTCAAACAAATATACAAGAAAAAAACAAACAACCCCATCAAAAAGTGGGCAAAGGATATGAACAGACACTTCTCAAAAGAAGACATTCATACAGCCAACAGACACATGAAAAAATGCTCATCATCACTCGCCATCAGAGAAATGCAAATCAAAACCACAATGAGATACCATCTCACACCATTTAGAATGGCAATCATTAAGAAGTCAGGAAACAACAGGTGTTGGAGAGGATGTGGAGAAATAGGAACACTTTTACACTGTTGGTGGGATTGTAAACTAGTTCAACCATTATGGAAAACTGTATGGCAATTCCTCAAGGATCTAGAACTAAATGTACCATATGACCCAGCCATCCCACTACTGGGTATATACCCAAAGGATTATAAATTATTCTACTACAAAGACACATGCACACGTATGTTTATTGCGGCACTATTCACAATAGCAAAGACTTGGAATCAACCCAAATGTCCATCTGTGACAGACTGGATTAAGAAAATGTGGCACATATACACTATGGAATACTATGCAGCCATAAAAAGGATGAGTTTGCGTCCTTTGTAGGGACATGGATGCAGCTGGAAACCATCATTCTTAGCAAACTATCACAAGAACAGAAAACCAAACACCGCATGTTCTCACTCATAGGTGGGAACTGTACAATGAGATAACTTGGACTCGGGAAGGGGAACATCACATACTGGGGCCTATCATGGGGAGGGGGGAGGAGGGAGGGATTGCAATGGGGAGTTATACATGATATAAATGATGAATTGATGGGTGCTGACAAGTTGATGGGTGCAGCACACCAACATGGCATAAGTATACATATGTAACAAACCTGCACGTTATGCACATGTACCCTAGAACTTAAAGTATAATAAAAAAAAAAAAAAGAAAATGTGGCACACATATACCATGGAATACTATGCAGCCATAAAAAAGGATGAGTTCATGTCCTTTGTAGGCACATGGATGCATCTGGAAACCATCATTCTCAGCAAAGCATCACAAGAACAGAAAGCCAAATACCACATGTTCTCACTCATAGGTGGGAATTGAACAATGAGATCACTTGGACACAGGAAGGGGAACATCACACACCGGGTCCTATTGTGGGGAGGGTGGGGGGAGGGATAGCATTAGGAGGTATACCCAATGTAAATGACGAGTTAATGGGTGCAGCACACCAACATGGCACATGTGTACATATGTAACAAACCTGCATGTTGTACAAATTTATCCTAGAACTTAGAGTATAATAAAAAAATATATATATATATATCTTGTTTTGTCAAGTAAGATTGTATCCCTGAGAAAGAGGTAGATGCCATCACTGGCACTGTCACCTAATCATTGCCCTTCAACTTGCCAAATCCTTATTTCTGATAGAGACCCATGCTTGCAGGACTTAGAATGTTGGCTGGGAGCACAGGCCTTTGGTTTTGTCCCTAGTTGCCAATATTCTAAGCACAGATATGATTTAGTAAGAAGCACTTTTCAATCTAATTATTTCTCTTTTCTCTATTTCTTCCTCCAAATCTAATATGGCTTCACCTCTCTCTGGTCAGGGGCAATTAACATTATGTATAAATGAACTTACTGTGTATAGCAATCATGATAATATTTATATTTAAAAAATGACTTCAAATGCAAGGGAGAAAGAAGGTAGAAGAAAGGAAGGAAAGAAGAGAGGAAGGAAGGAAGGAAGACAGGCATGCCAGTAAACATATATTGGGCACTGGCTATACACCAGGCACTGTGCATCTTGGTTTCACAAATCTCTCAATTAATCCTGACAATATTAATGAAAAATAATAGCCATGTATCTGTGTGTATGTGTGTATATGTATATATATACATATATATACACACACATATATATACACATATATACACACACATATATATACACACACACACATATACATATATATAATGTTTTTTAACTTTTAGGTTCAGGGGTACATGTGCAGGTTTGTTATTACGGCAAACTCATGACACAGAGGTTTGGTTTATAGATCATTTTGTCACTGAGGTACTAAGCATAGTACCTGATAGTTATTTTTCCTGATTCTCTCCCTCCTTCCCTCCTCCTCCCTCAAGTAGGCTCCAGTGTCTGTTGTTCTCTTCTTTGTGCCAGTTGGTTCTCATTATTTAGTTTCTGCTTATAAATGAGAACATGTGATATTTGGTTTTTCTGTTCCTACACTAGTTTGCTAAGGATAATGGCCTCTGGCTCCATCTATACTCCCGCAAAGGACATGATCTTGTTCTTTTTTTATGGCTGCATAATATTTCATATTTCAAGATGTATATGTACTGCATTTTCTTTATCTAGTCTACCGTTGATGGGCATTTAGGTTGATTACATGTCTTTGCTCTTGTGAATAGTTCTCCAGTGAACACACATGTGCATGTATCTTAATGGTAGAATTATTTATATTTCTTTGGGTATATAACCAGTAATGGGATTTCTGGGCCAAGTGATAGTTCTGTTTTTAGTTTTTTAAGGAATCACTACACTGCTTTCCAAAATGGTGGGACTAATTTACATTCCCATCGGCAGTGTATAAACATTCCCTTTTCTCTGCAACATCACCATCGTTTGTTATTTTTTGACTTTTTAAAAATAGCCATTCTGACAGGTATGAGATGGTATTTCATTGCAGTTTTGATTTGCATTTCTCTAGTGATACTGAGCAATTTTCATGTGTTTGTTGGCTGCACGTATATCTTCTTTTGCAAAGTCTCTGTTCATGTCCTTTGTCTACTTTTTAATGGGGTTGTTTGCTGTTTGATTGTAAATTTGTTCAAGTTCCTTACAAATTCTGGATATTAGACCTTTGTCAGATGTATAGTTTGCCAATATTTTCTCCCATTCTGTAGGTTGTCTGTTTACTCTGTTGATAATTTTTTTGGTCCTGCAGAAGCTCTTTAAAATTAGATCTCATTTGTCAATTTTTGCTTTTGCTGTAATTACTTTTGGAAAAATAATAGCCATTTTTATGAGTGAGACAATTTACCATCTGGTGCGGATCAAGGGATTTGCTTCAGGCCTCATGGTGAATCTTGATACCAAAAGGGGAAACTGAAGCAGGTGTTCTTATATGTGAACAAGATCAAAATAGTAACGGCTATTATTGGAAAGAATCTGCTTTACTAGCGATTGTGTCTGCCATGATCCTGTAATAGAACCCTCCAACTCAAAGACCTGTTTCCAGGCATTCAGAATCTTGGGTCTAGAGCAAAACGACTCATTCCATTCATAGGTAGAATGAAGGATCCCAGTCACAGGTCAGGATTAGACCAGGAATGGGTGGGTCTGAAACAACTCAATTTAAAAGTCTCAAAGATGACTGTTAAGCGAAACTAGAGTCAAGTGTAGTAAGTGAAATTTTTTCAGTTGAATAATTTAAAGACGGCATATTTCCAAGGAATGAAAAGATACAGGCTGTGGTCATGTTACTAGATTTCTAAATTGAAGAGGGCAAAATAAAAAATAAAATCAATGGATTGTGAGCTTAGGGTTCTTCTGGTTATATCATTCATTTCCCCAACTCAGTTGAGTTCAACACACATTTAGTGAGTCCCTGCTGTGCAACAGAATTGTGTCCTGTCCTAAATAGCCATTTCTGGCTATTATTATTACATCTGAAGATACAAAGGTAAAGTAGCATTTCTGTCCTTTATGGGTTTGGCCCAGTCCAAGCCTGCCTGTGGAGCAGAATTATCTAGAGAGCATCTTTTAAATCTCCATTCCAAAAGATTCTTTCAGAATGTTTGGAGTGAATCAAGGGATTTTGAATTTTTAACAACTTTCATGGGTGAGTCTTATGTACTTTGTACATTTCTAGCCCATAGCAAGAGTTTGGGCATGAATGATCTCATTCAGTTGAACACTGACATAATATAGGATGATGGAGAAGAAGACTGACCTCTTCTTCAAACGTGTAATTCTTGAATATATATAGAGAGAGTGAGCAGTAGGTTAGCAGGGGACTTGGAACAAAAATGGGCAGGGAGATCACTGGTTGATCTCAAAATGAGGGTGAAGGTGAAGGAGTGTGGAAAGCAATGGTCTGGAAGTCACAGTGAGATTCCAGCAGGACAGACACCCTCAACACACAGGGAGTATGGAAACTGAAGCCATAGCCATTGAAAAGGCTGCAAGGAAAGCACCATCATCAGAGAAGGCAGCTTCCTGGTGAGGCATGGAAGTTGTAGGGGGAAGTAGTGATGTGGGGAAATACTAAAGCAGATAAGGAGGGCACCAAGAGGAAAGTGTGAGAAGTGCAAATTAACAGGCACAAGATGGGCCAGAGAAGGTGATAGCCTGATTAGCCAGGGAATGAGTTTGGGAGAGAACGGGTGTGCACTTTGTATCATGACTGTGGAGGACTGAGCTAAGGGAGGACAGGGTCTACAGGTAGAGAACATCATTTGCCTGTACTCTATGTACTGTCACCCTTCCTCATTAAGCACCTAGTTTACAGGCCACCTTATGTTTTATGAATCCCTAAGAAGTGAAATGCTTTTCCCAGATGTCCCAGCGAATTTATTCCAAGGTACTGAAGAAACAGGACAATTCTCCTTTATAGAACCAAGCCTATGTCCGCCTCGAGTCCTGTTATTATTATTTTTTGAGATGGAGCCTTGCTCTGTCTCCCAGGCTGCATGAACTCGGCTCACTGCAACCTCCACCTCCCAGGTTCAAGTGATTCTCCTGCCTCAGCCTCCTGAGTAGCTGGGATTATGGGCATGTGCCACCAGGCCCTGCTAATTTTTGTATTTTTGGTAGAGACAGGCTTTCAACATGTTGGCCAGGCTGGTCTTGAACTCCTGGTCTCAAGTGATCTGGCCATTTAGACCTCCCCAAATGCTGGGATTGCAGGCTCATGGAGAATTCATTGTAATTAGTTCTCCCCAAATGCTGGGATTGCAGACCTCAAGTGATCTGCCCATTTAGGCCTCCCCAAATGCTGGTGAAATGAATGATATAACCAGAAGAACCCAAAGCTCACAATCCAATGATTTTATTTTTTATTTTGCCCTCTTCAGTTTAGAAATGTAGTAACATGACCACAGGTAGCTGAGCCACCATGTCCTGCCTCTCTCTCCAGTCTTCTAAGGGGTTTGATAACTTGGCATTAAGAGAAATAATAAAGCTGTCTTTATGTCTTTATGATATGCTGTGCTTTTCTTGGTAAAAATTAAAGGGAGGCTGGAAAACCTTTACTAAAAGAAGACAACTTTGCCTAAGGTTGTTTGGCTGGCAACAACCCCAGGACTTACATAGAAAAGACAGACTGTCAGCAGGCTCATGGAGAATTCATTGTAATTAGTTCTTAAGCAGCCTTCAAGCAACCTGATCCCTTAGTAAATACTGGATTGAACTCAGTTCAGGAGAAACTGCAACAGCAAATTAGGAGTTAATTGAATATCATTCATTTCCTCTTTCTCAGCTGCTCCAGGGCTATTTATGCAAACTTTTCCTGGGGGAACCTACATCTATTCTCTCTAACAGTGTTAATGACAACTTTCTTTGAAGAGCTCTCGCTATTTGCTTGTTCAGTCCATGCTTTATTATTCTTTCCATAGGGTGATTAACAGGTAAGTGGCATTTCTGTTCCCTCCCTGGGCAGCAGTAATAAAATCTCCTATCCCATATTAACATCATGATTTATCATTGATATTCATATCACAGATATGAATTTGGAATCAGAGACACGAGCTTGTATTTGAGGTCTGCCACTTCTAGCTATGTTACTAGATCAAGTTATATAACCACTCTGAGCTTTATATTTGTTCAGTGGTTATATGAAGCATAATTGGACCTCCCGTTTGGTGGTTGTGTGGATTGAGTGACATGATGCATGCAAAATGCTTAGCAAAATGCATTAGTGTCATTAGTGTCCTAAAAGTGGTAGCATACTCTAGCTTTACAATCATTATCTTACATAACTATTATTTAATTATTATCTAAATCAGCCTTATAATAACCTCATGAGGTAGGCAAGATAGCTCTCATTCTGGCATCATTTGTAGCAAAGGCAGGGGATCTATATGACAAAGAAAGCACATGAATAGATAAATGTATAACATCTTATTTCCTACCTTATTTCAATCGGAGGAGGTGTAGAACTAACGAACCCAGGTAAAGTCTCCAACAATTGTTTCACCCTGCCAAATCTCTGTGTGCCTAAACCCTGACATACTTCCTCTGTCCCCTAAGCCAGGATCCACCTACACCCTCTACCACTGGCTTGGAAATTGAGTCTCCTGCCTAGTTCTTGCCAGGATCATTTTTTGGAAATAGATTCTACGCTGTACTAGCAGCACACAGGGTTCCCATTCTAGCTGTTGCTGGGTTAGGGATATTAGTGTTACACACCTGGTTATTGCATGTGTAAGTTTAAGACTGGCTGCACAATTTGAGGGGCCCAGTGCCCAAGGAAAACACGGGACTCCTTGTTCAAAAAGTATTAAGCATTTCAAGACAAGGACAGCAGAGCATTAAACCATGTACAAGGCCTTTCTGACTGCAGGCCCTCTGTGACTGCCCAGGTTGCTCACCCAGGAAGCTGATCTTCAATTTAGCTGAAGATCTGCAATATCACTTGTAAAGTGTCCCTTTGAAGTTGCTCACTTCATTCATTAATCAATTTATTTTTTTTAAAAATATGCTTCTGAGCTGCTGCTATGTATATGCCATGCATCAAAGTCTGAAGATATAGCATTAAAAAAATAAGCAAGGTTCTAATCTGCGTGATCTTTAATATTATAGGTCACAAGTTGGAAACTATAGCTCATGGGCCAAATCTGGCTTGCCACCTGTTTTTGTACCTCCCACAAACTAGGATTTTTTTTTTTTCATTTTTAAGTACTTAATAAGCCAGGCTTGGTGGCTCACGCCTGTAATCCCAGCAGTTTTGGAGGCCGTGACAGATTATGTGAGGTCAGGAATTCAAAATCAGCCTGGCCAACACTGCAAAACTCTGTCTCCGGTAAAATACAATTATTAGCCAGATGTGGTGTTGTGCACCTGTAATCCCGGCTACTCAGAAGGCTGAGGCAGGAGAATCACTTGAACCCGGGAGGCGGAGGTTGCAGTGAGCCGAGATTGTGCCACTGCACTCCAGCCTGGGTGACAGAGTGAGACTCCATCTCAAAATAAATAAATAAATAAATTTTAAAAAATAATATTTGTGATGTGAAATTTACATGAAATTCAAGTTTTATAAAATTTCATAAAATTTTATAAAAACTGTTCATAAAGTTTTATCAGAATGCAGCTACACCCAGTTGTTTAAATATTGTCTATGGCTGCTTTTGCAAAACAGTGTCAGAATTTAGCAGTTCTGACAGAGACTGTTTGGCCTGCAAATTCTAAAATATTTACCATCTGGTCTTTACAAAAAAAAAAAAAAACATGTTTGCCAGCTACTATTCTACGGGTGAGAGAGACTATAGACAAGTGATCAATTAAACAAGATAACTATGTATCCTGATGAGGGCTCTGAAGGAAATATATAGGTGATGAAATCTCATTCCTGCCTTTGAACAGGATGGGAAGGGAAGACCCTTTGGAGGAACTGATAATTGAACTGAGTCCTGAAGGACAAAACTGTGCCAGCCACGCCTGTAGTCCCAGCTGCTCGGGAGGCCGAGGCAGGAGAATGGCGTGAACCCGGGAGGCGGAGCTTGCAGTGAGCCGAGATCGTGCCACTGCACTCCAGCCTGGGCGACAGAGTGAGACTCTGCCTCAAAAAAGAAAAAAAAAAAAAAAAGTGCCAGCCATACAGAGAGCCAGAAAAAAATAAAAAAAGCCTTCCAGGTAGAGGCAGCAGTGAGATCGATGGTGGGAAAAGTCCTGGTTTATCCTATGGATAGAATGAGGTCAACATGGCTGCAGCATCTTGAGAAGGTGGGGAGGGTACAAAGTGAGACAGAGAGGTAGGCAGGATGTATGGCTCAGGATCTGAGGCCTTGGTGAGGAGCTAGGGCTTTACTCTGAGAGCAAAGAAAAGCTATTAAAGGATTTTAAATAGGGAAGTGGTTCAATCTGATATAAATACTTTTTTGGAAGGCTTCTCTGGCTGTTGCATGGAGAATGTGTTTTAGGGAGGACAAGAATGAAGGAAAAGAGACAAAACTGGACACTATTAGAGTCCAGGAAAGAGACGAAAGTGGTTTGGATTCAGGCGGCACTGGATTTGGAGAAATGTAGAAGACTTTGGGATATATTTTGAAGGTGGCACCTACCCAGCTTGGTGATAAACTGGCCTAGCAACTGAAGAAAAGGGAGGTTTCAAGACTGTTTCCGAAGCTTCTAACTTGATCAACCAAAGAGTTATGGTGGCACCATTAACTAAGATTAATTGATTCAGTAAACATTTATTGACTGCCTACTATGTTATAGTCACTGATCTAGGATATAGTAAATAGCAGTGAATACAACAAAAGAGGCCAATAATCAAATATACACATAACTATACAAAATGTGAAAGGATGATAAATGCAATGGAGAAAACTGAAGGAGAGAGGGAGGGAGGCGGAGGCCATGGGAGATTTAAGAGGTAAGAGAAGGTGCCTGACTATAAAGCACTCCAAATAGAACTTGACTCCAAGTAAAAGATGATATTTCTATTTTCCCAGTTAGAATAACCACTCCCTTCAAAAGCTGTTTTTGGCTAATTCATACTATTTAATTTAGTTAAACACATATTTTTAAAATCACATATTATATAAACTAATATAAATATAAAAGTATACCTTTAAAATAAATTACAATAAATTTACCATTTCTTTCACTATGTCCATGTCTGTTTTTTAAATTTTACAGAATCAAAAAATTTAATGTATAGTAGCGATATTAATCATCATTACAGATTTGACTTGAGAAGTATTTCTCAAAATCTGTAAAGACCTGAATATAAAGTGAATTTTTTTATTTTTCTAAAATATAATTTGGGATAATAGCTAACTAAATGGATAAATGAATGAATCAATCGATCAGTCCTTACCATGTTCAGATTCATACAATGGTCATCGAGGAGAGTGGAAAAGCACTTACTGGCAGAGCAGAGGAAGAGGCCAGGTAGCAGGCAGCACAAGCACTCCCATTCAGATATCAGAATACATAAAGGAGATAGAATGTTACCATTTCTATTCTATCTATTCATTTTCTTTACTTAAAAGATCAAGAAGCAGAGAGAGAGAAATGGGAGGTAGGGAGAGAATTTAAAAATACATTGGAAAGCCCAGGCGTGGTAACTCATACTTGTAACCCCAGCACTTTTGGAAAGTCGAGGTGGGTGGATCGGTTGAGTCCAGGAGTTTGAGACCAGCCAGGACAACATGATGAAACCCTGTCTCTACAAAAAATACAAAAATTAGACAGGCACAGTGGTGTGCGCCTGCAGTCCCAGCTACCTGGGAGGGTGTGCTGGGAGGATTGCTTGAGCCTGGGAGGTCAAGGCTGCAGTAAGCTGTATTTATGCCACTGCACACCAGCCTTTTTTGAGACCCTGTCTCAAAAAAAAATGCATTGGAAAAATTAAAAATGTGCAAGGAAGATGACATATACTTCCTTTAACCCTTTTCCTGTTTAGAAAAAAAATGCAGCTCACTGCCAGCGCACACTTAATTTTATGTAAACACACTCCTCGAGGCTGAAGCAAATCTGACTGATTTTCAATGTGAAAATAAAACATTGTTCTTGGAGTTACTTTTAAACAGAACTAACGTAAGAATCATCTGAATCATCAGAATAATCTATTTCAGAAAAATTGGATTCATCACATGAATCTTCGGCCAAGAACTGTTCGAGAACAAAGTTGACATCACATGTAGGAATGCTATGTTTTCCAGGATTTGACATTTTTAGGGATCAAGAACCGCTATGTTTGTAAAAGGAAGTACCACTACTAAAAACAGAATGCTATAAATAGAATGATGTCTTTTGTTTCCAAAGTCAATATACTAGAGGGATGAGAAAATAATAACAAAAGCAAGATATTTTGTGTCAAAGTTATCTGGAGGCAAACGCTGAAGCCTCAAGCACTGCCAGTGAGTATTCCCAGGGCAAGTGGGAAAGGGATTTTAAGCCATTTTTCTGTTTTTTCTCTTTTTACCCTAAATCAACTTTAAATGCTACTTTTTAACTTAACATTTAAAAAATATGTTATTTTTAATGGCTGCATAGTTTTTCATCTTACCATTTTATTTATTTACTTATTTATTTATTAAAACAGAGTCTCATTCTGTCACGCAGGCTGGGGTGCAGCCGCCATCTCCGGTCACCACAACCTCCGTCTTCCCGGTTCAAGTGGTTCTCCTGCCTCAGCCTCCCCAGTAGCTGGGATTCCAGGTATGTGCCACCATGCTCAACTAATTTTGTATTTTTTTTTTGTTTCTTTTTCTTCTGAGACAGAGTCTCGCTCTGTTGCCGAGGCTGGAGTGCAGTGACGTGATCTCAGCTCACTGCAACCTCTGCCTCCTGGATTCAAGCAGCTCTCCTGTCTCAGCCTCCGGAGTAGCTGGGACTATAGGAACCTGCCACCATGCCCGGCTACTTTTTGTATTTTTAGTAGAGACAGGGTTTCATCACATTGGTCAGGTTGACCTTGAACTCCTGACCTCAGGTGATCTGCCTGCCTCGGCTTCCCAAAGTGCTGGGATTACAGGCGGGAACCAACTCTCACTGACGTTCGATAACATTCTACATCTTTTATGTATTCTGACATCTGAATGGGAAAGGAAAGCTGTGGGTAATGCTTCCAAGGACCTCTACTGTGTGGGTCCTGTATATTTCCTTTACAGAGGTGCTGTGACAATGAAGAAATGTACATATATGCCATTATGGTGTGATATGGTCCAGCTGTGTCTCCACTCAAATCTCATCTTGAATTGTAGCTCCCATAATTCCCACGTGTGGGAGGGACCTGGTGGGAGATTAATTGAATCATGGGGGTGTTTTCCCCCCACACTGTTCTCGTGAGTAAGTCTCATGAGATACAATGGTTTTATAAGGGGTTTCCCCTTTCACTTGGCTCTCGTTCTGTCAGAAGGCAAGACATGCGTTTTGCCTTCTGCCATGATTGTGAGGCTTCCCCAGCCATGTGGAACTGTGAGCTCATTAAACCTCTTTTTCTTTATAAATTACCCAGTCTGGGGCATGTCTTTATCAGCAGAGTGAGAACAGACTCATACATGGTGTCTGGCTCACAGTTGGTTCTCCATACTTGGTAGCTAGGATCACTGGAGGTTGTGTGGCAGACAGAAAGGAGTAGGCCCTTAAGGGGCCGCTGGGTTTGGGTTCAAACCCAGCGCTACTGTTACTTGTCACATGATCTTGGTCAATTTAGTTAACTTCTCTGCTTTTTGTGAAAATTACATTTTCACAATATAATTTGTGCACTCTACACAGGGCACCTGTGTAGAGTGGACACTTAGTCAATGACTGTTCTAAAAAATGACTTACTGATAATTAGTTTAAAGTACAAACACCAAACATGGTTTCTGTTCTTGGGCAGAGCATATGTGGGGGGAGATGGGGAGGAAGAGGTACCAGGAGGAGACTGATGAATAAACTGCAAATGCCTAGTTGTACCTTGTGTAGAAATAGGTTACAGAGGGAGAGAAGAAAACAAATACGTTCACTCAGCCATTTTTATCTGAGAACATTGCAGTCATTCTTCAGAGAAGATAAACAGCTGGGAGAATTTGAGTTGGGGGATAGGGCCCAAGATAGGGATGGAAAAGGCCAGGAAACCAGAGTTACAGGCATGGAGGGTTAGAAGGGGGGAAGAAGAAATGTGCCTGTTTTCCCTTTCTGTTCACACAAGACTTGTAGTCTCCTTCCTGATGAATCAATTGCCTTATTAATTTCCAGGTTCTGTTTGGTAGAGGCAGCAGTGAGCAATATTGGTTTGTTTTATATTTATAGACATCGTCAATCCTTTGATGCCTTTAATCTTTGCTGGGCAATGCAATTCTTTCTGTTATTTCTCATGAAAGGCTAAAAAAAAAAAAAAGCTAACTAAATTATGCCAAGCCCTGTGTAGGAAAGGGGCTGACATTTTACAAGCAGCAATAATTTTACCACGTTACTACTTGGCAATAATCCTTTTTAGGAGCAGATATTTATATTTGTCTAATCAGAAAGACGGTATTATACTCCATTGACTGATATGTTAAAATTACCTATAATTTCTCCCTTTTCTACACAGAAATATAAGCACTGGATTAAGCCAGGTTTAGTGACAGTTGAGTGATGATGAGTGATGTTTTGCAATAAGAAGAAACAGACAAAACACACACACACACACACACACACACACACACACGCAGGCTTTAGCATTAGAAAGACTACTCTTCCTTGCTATATCATTTACTAACTTTGCAGACTTGGGCGATCTGTGACTCATTCAGTTTCTTATCTTTAAAATGGAATAATATTTACAGTCTCCATGAATCTATTGTGAAGATTAAAATAGATCGTTATTTATAAAGCACTTAGCATAGTACCTGACACACTAATTGCTCAGTCAGTGTTAACTTCCTATTTCCCTCCTCCTTCCTTTCCTTTCTTGCAACAATCTCTGTGCTCGAGGCGATTTGGCTACCAGACAGAATTGAGGAGCAACAAACTCAAAGTCAGAAGACACAGCTTTGCCCTGTATTACCGGAGTCGGTTTAGGTCAATTAGTTCTCTTAACTCTCCTGTCTGTAAATAATGGGGGTAATACTCATAGTGTCCAGCAACCTAGTTGGTGAGGCATCAGTGGATCAAAAGAAGAAATGAATGAGAAAGTGGCTTTTAAATAAATAATAAGGTCAGATTCCTGTGACATTTTGAGTAATCATCCAGGAACTAGGAAAGTAACTGGTCTTTACTGTAACTACCTTTTAAGTTGCAGGTCACTGTAGGTAGAAATTATTTTGAAGGAGGTTCCCAATGGTGAAAAGTCTCCGAGATGCACCCTTTTACATTACCACCAGCAGTACAAGATTCCAGTTTCTTCACATCCTTACCAACACATTATCTTTTTTTTTTTTGTAATTGTTATCCTAACAGGTGTAAGGAAATATTTCATTGTGGTTTTGATTTCCATTTCCCTGATGACTGGTGATATTGAGCATTTTTCACATACCTGTTGGCCCTTTGTGTCTTCTTTGGATAAATGTCTGTTCAAGTCCTTTTCTCATCTGCTAATTGGGTTTTTGTTTTTTTGTTACTGAGTTGAAGAAGTTCCTTATCTATTTTGCATATTACCTCTTATAAGATACATGGTCTTGAAACATTTTCTCCCACCTCCTGGGTTGCTTTTTTTTTTTCCCCCCCACTCTGTTGATTGTTTCCTTGCTGTGTAGACTTTATTTTTGGTTTGATGTGGTCTCCCACTTGTCTGTTTTCATTTTTCTTGCCTTTGCTTTTGGTGTCATATGAAGAAGTCATTGCCAAGACCAATGTCACGAAATTTTTTCCCTACGTTTTTCTCTAGGAGTTTTACAGTTTCAAATCTTTTGTTTAGGTCTGTAATCATTTTGACTTGATTTTTTTGTGTAACATAAGGTAAGATAAAATGTTATAGCTGCAATGGAAAACAGTATGGATGTTCCTCAAAAAATTAAAAATGGAAATACCGCTTGGTCCAGCAATCCTATTTATGGGTATAACTCTAAAAGACTGGCTGGGTACGGTGGCTCGGGCCTGTAATCCCAGCACTTTGGGAGGCCAAGGCGGGCTGATCACGAGGTCAGGAGTTTGAGACTTGCCTGGCCAACAGAGTGAAACCCCGTCTCTACTAAAAATACAAAATATTAACCAGGTGTGGTGGTGTGCGCCTGTAGTCCCAGATACTCAGGAGACTGAGGCAGGAGAATCGCTTGAACCTGGGAGGCGGAGGTTGCAGTGAGTTGAAATCGTGCTATTGCACTTCAGCCCAGGCGACAGTGCAAGACTCTGCCTCAAAACAAAACAAAACAAAAAAACTCTGAAATCAGAATATTGAAAAGATATTTGCACTCCCATGTTCATTGCAGCATTAGTCACAATAAACAAGATTTGGAAACAAACTCAATGTCCATCATGGTATATACATACAGTGGAATATAATTCTGCCTTGTAAAAATAGGGAATCCTGTCATATACAACAACATAGATGAAGGTTGAGGACACGATGCCAAGTGAAATAAGCCAGTCACAGAGGAACAGGTACTGTATGATACCACTTATGTGAGGTATATAGAATAGGCAAGCTCATAGAAACAGAAAGTGGAATGGTGGTTATGAGGAGCTGGGGGAGGGAGAAGTAAGAAGTTGCTATTCATCAGGTATAATGTTTCGGTTATGCCAGATGATTAAGAATACATATCAGCTGGACAATATTACACCTATAATTACCAATACAGTGCTGTACACTTAAATTTTTTTTACCAGGGTAAATCTCATGTTAAATGTTCTTACCCCAATAATATGCATATAAATTATCTTGGTAAAATTCTGATTCTAATATGAAAAATTTGCAGTGGAGCCACCAAGAGTCCAAATTTCTAATAGGCTCTCAGGTGATGCCAATGCTGCTGGTCTGTGGACCATACTTGGAGTAGCAAGTGTTTAGTTGGGGTTGACAAATTATGGCCCATGGGCCAAATCCAGCCTGCTGCCTGTTTTTGGATGACTCAAGAACTAAGAATGATTTTCACATTTTAAAATTATTTTTAAAAATCAAATGAAGAATAATATTTTCTACCACATAAGAAATATATGCAACTCAAACTTCAGCATCCATAAATAAAATTTTGTTGGAACATAGCAACACACATTCCTTAAAGTTTTGTGTATGGCTGCTTTTGTGCTACAACAGTAGACTTAAGTAGTTACAACGGGGGCTATATGATTTGCGAAGTCTGACGTATTTACTATCTGGCCCTTTACAGGAAAAATTTGCCAACTTCTGGAGTAGAGGGTAACTTGGATTCTCAAAGAAGTAAATATTATCCTCCAGGGTTTCATTTTTTTTTTTTTTCATTTCTATTAGGTTCTCACAGCAGCAGCCTTCTGCATATTGGCATTTCTCACCAGACTCAAAGAGTGTGACCCTCTCTTTGTTTTAAGGCACGGTGCTGGGCACATCAAGTTTGCAATGTTATGTAACTCAGAGTTTACAATGTTATGTAAGTCAGAGTTGCAACGTTATATAAGTGGAAGGCTCCTCTTGTGAGAATTACTGACTGGACTGTGTCATTTTTCCTTGCTCTTATTCAGCCTCACTCCATCATGCTACCAGATGTGCTCATACACATGGATGTTGTCTAATGTGCAGAGGAAAACTCTGATTTACAGTTTAGAAAACAAAAACAAATAATTCTACTTATTAACATTCTTTGAAAATGGACATTGAAATCTATGTATTTCTACCTAAAAACAGATTAATGTAACCTGCTTTAAAATGAAATAATAAAATGGGTCTGTAGAACCTGCATCAGCATGAGAGCTTGCTATCCTCACATAAGACCCTTCAATCTAATTCTTTATTCATCACGGAGTGTCAGTTTTACCCCTGCCATAAGGGAAAATAACTTCAGGTTTCTGCCTACCTCTTTCACCAAAGTTTGCAAGTCTGAAGTGCTGAAGAACAAACTACCATTACTAAATAAAATTTAAAACTCTGAAAAATGTGAGAAAAATTACCGCAGACCACACTCTGTAAGTCTGTGCTTCTGAGGTTATGGAGGGCTGCCTGCAGGTACACTAAGATACTTCTTCCTTGTTCAAGGAGATGACAAAAGCTCTGTCATACACAGAGGTTATTTTTGAAAATACCTCAAAAATTTAACTTATGAAAAGTCCTGAATCATATCTAAGCACATAAGCCTGGTTTAGTTATTCTTCCTAATGGCTCCAGGTCAAGACTAGTCAACATAATTGTCTCTGGTTTAGGGGATAGTCAGGAAACCATGGCTGCTGGCTTCAGTGGTGTGTTCTTTATTATTTTTGGCTCTTAACAGCCATAACTGGTTCACACATGTTGACCTAATCTAGCCGTAATAGGGCAGCTTCCTACCAGCTCAGTCCTTGTAGAAATTAAGGTCTTAAGAAAGATTGAGTAACCCACATTTTTCTCCGAGCCCTTGTTTTCATAAGTATACACTGCTTTTTGTTTCAGGTACTTTCATGGTTAATAAAATTATCATTTAAAAATAAATAGAGTAAAAATAAATAAAAATTTACAATTACTTATTAGGTAATTCTGGTACTCATTTGGTACAATGACCCTATGAAATAAGTGTGATTTTTCCGTAATGGTTCAGTACATTGCTCACAGTCATGCAATTATTTCATGGAAAAGGCAAAATTCAAACCCCAAGCTCAGTGACTCTGGGACTAATACCGTTTAATTTGAATGTATGTTTTTTCCTCACAGAGTAACTCTCAAATCCCACTGTTAGAGCTGTCACATAGACCTGGAAAATTCTACAGGCTGTCTCCCCTTCTTAAAGAGTCATAATGTATACCAGCTTAGTCACAGCTCCAGGCTTATTAATGGTTTCCTTATATAAATCTATGTGTATTTGCTTACCCCTGCATTTCTCAAATTTATTTTCCCATGGACCCCATCCTCCTACCACTACTTTTCTTAACACAAAGACTACTAACAGTCTACAAAACACATTTTGGGAAATATTACAGTCATTCAGCTCCTGTTGTTGATACTATAGGGATGTGAAATCAATTGAGAGAAAATATTCCAGGACAAAAAGAGAGGGAGAAGGACACAGAAGAAGGAGAAGGAGAAGAAGAAAGAGGAGGAGGAAGAAGAGGAGGAGGAGGAGAAAGAAAATAAAGGAGAAAACAAGAAGAGAAAGAGAAAAAAAGAAAATACTGTATCTTGAGTGAATTGAAACATAGAGGGAGGAAGGAAGCGCATATTATGGCTAAAAACATTCTTCTGGCAAATCACTCATTTATATTCACTAATATAAATTGAGTTTTAATATGCCAATATTTTGTAGCAATTAATAAAAAAGGTTTGGCAAGCAGACAGAACATCTTTCAGCATGTTTTAAGTTCCTGATGGAAGGATACCAAGATTCGGAAGACAGCCTTTTTCCTCTATGGGATCATAATGTATTATGACATAGAAGACAAGGATACAGATAGTATCAGTAGCACAGACTGCATGACAGGTGCCCCTGGAAATGTACAAGGTTCAAACTTGGGTTCTATAAATTCCTGTGTGTCCTTAGGCAACCTACTTAAAGTATCTGTGCCTCAGTTTCCTCATCTGTAAAATGATAATAATAAGATAACCTACTCCATAGGGTTGTTGTGAAGATTAAAGTACTCAGAACATTCCGCACATACAGTGTCTTTACAAGTGTCAATTATTATGTTTTATATTACTATTTTGAAACAAATTTGTAAAAAAATTAGAAATCTGAGAAATAGAGAAAATCCCTAGGAATGCCATGAAGAAGTAAGCTGGATGAAGGTAGGAGTGCATGACCTCTGAGTAACCAGTCTCACATGTTTGTCCCAAACTGTGTGTGAAGAGAAGGAAGACTGGGCAGACTTCAGCATTTGAATGGCTGGAAGGAGCTGTCATTCTAGAATTGGGATTTGGCAGCATATAGAAAGTAACCAGAAAGACCAAGTATCCCAAAGATATTGTGACTAGAGCTGTGAGCAGGCTGAGCTGGAAGTGGAATGGAGGGAAATAGACCATGAAGAAACAGCATGCTGACAATGATCCAAGACATTGAACTCACCTACCCTTTACTGTCAATTCAGTAGTTTTGCACTGATCCCATCTAACTGCATATCTGTAAGGAGAGGAGGAGGAATGCAAAGCCAGAAGACCACTGTGGAGTACAAATGTGGAAGAGAATCCTCTAAGAATTAGAAGGTTGGTCTTCATTTCATCTGATAAAAGCAAGAAATATGTGCAGTCATACTGAAATTCTGTTTGTATCTCTTGTTGGCAGAGGGTGGTTTCTCATTGTTTTTCCCACAGATGTGTCTGGAAATTGCCAACCAATTAAAACGCACAAAGTTAGCAAAACTGGTTACTCATTTTCCCAAAAATGTATACTGAATGTGCTGTAAATGAACTTGATTTAGAAAGTTCAGTGAAGTATACAGATTCCAGTTACTGGTAATGACTTAAAATAAGGCAATAAAAATGCCACAGCTGAGTATGGTTTTTACCCTTTAATTTTAGTTCTTGATGTGGCTCACTGAAAACTGTAATTGAAATGACTGGTTGAGTTATGACTGCCAAACTCTGTCTTTGTTAATGTCGAAGTAAAAGAAGGTACGAGGCTAGGGGTTGGGGAATGAGAGGAAGCAAGGGGAGGGGATGGGATGGGAGAGTCTGTTGTGGATCTGGATTTTTTTTTTTTTTTGAGACAGAGTCTCACTCTGTTGCCCAGTCTGGAGTGTAGTGGTGTGATCCTGGCTCACTGCAACCTCCGCCTCCCAGGCTCAAGCAACTCTCCTGTCTCAGCCTCCCGAGTAGCTGGGAATACAGGCATGCACCACCACCACCAACTAATTTTGTATATTTAGTAGAGACAGGGTTTCACCATGTTAGCCAGGTTGATCTCAAACTCCCAACCTCAGGTGATCCTCCTGCCTCGATCTCCCAAAGCGCTGGGATTACAGTTGTGAGCCACCATGCCCGGCCTGGATCTGTATTTCTTATCAGAATCAGTGGTGGGTAAATCCCTGGGGTTTCTTTATAATCTGCCCAGGACTAGATTCTCTGTAATAACAGCTGATTCACAATATAATTGCTTTCTATTTTAAAATATCTCCACTTAAGCAATGTTACCACTCCTTGCAACATAAAATGTACAATAATTGTAAGAGAAATTTGACTGCTTCTCTACATTCACATGGGTTCATGTATCAAGACAATAAAGAGAAATTTATCCCAAGGGATTTTATAATAAATTACCAGAGAAAACTGAAACAGAATACTAAAAGTAAAGCAGTAGAAAACTCCAAAAAATTACAAATAATATGTAATGAAAACAACTCTAAAATATATGTAACCAGAGCACAAAAAGCATTGTCTCCAAAGGTCAATTCCTTTGTTAGTGGTTCTTAACTGGGATGATGTTAAACATACTGCAGTGTATAGGACAGTCCCCGACAACAAAGACTTATTCAGCCCCAAATGTCAGTTGTGCCAACGTTGAGAATTACTGCTTTTTATCAAGCAGAATTTCTCCAAAATGTTTTTCCAGCTGGAGAAAATGATGCTGATATACTGTCTAGGCTCTTCATAAACAAAAACACATTTTTAAACAGTATTGGTACCATATTATTATATAGAAATTGCAATAAAAATGAATGTACAGATTAATGAATTACTATATAGTACATATTTACATAACCACCACCCAAGTCAAGAAATAGAACTTTTTTTTTTTTTTTTTTGAGACAGAGTCTCGCTCTGTCGCCCAGGCTGGAGTGCAGTGGCCGGCTCTCAGCTCACTGCAAGCTCCGCCTCCCGGGTTTATGCCATTCTCCTGCCTCAGCCTCCCGAGTAGCTGGGGACTACAGGCACCCGCCACTTCACCCGGTTAGTTTTTTGTATTTTTTTAGTAGAGACGGGGTTTCACCGCGTTAAACCAGGATGATCTCGATCTCCAGACCTCGTGATCCGCCCGTCTCGGCCTCCCAAAGTGCTGGGATTACAGGCTTGAGCCACCGCGCCCGGCCGAAATAGAACATTTTCAACCTAGACCTCGCCCTTTCCCCCCAGCACTTCTTGGAAATTGTGACTCCTTTTCTTCCCCTCATTCTCTTTTCTTGGTTCATAGGTTTTCTTTATAAATTACCATGCAATTATTCACCCCCATACACTTTAAGTTTTACCTATTTTGGAACTTTAAATGGAATCATACAGTATGTATTCTTCTGTGTGTTTCTTCATTTATCATTTTGGTGAGTTCCATCCATGCATGTAACAGTAATACATTCATTTTCATTGCTCTGTGATGTTCTGTTGTATTATCACAATTTATTAATTCTATTATATATGGGCATTTGCATTGTTTTCAGTTTGAGGCTATTGCAACTAATGTTGCTGTGAACATTCTTGAATATACACTCTGATGCATGCATACAAACTGTTCTATTGGGTTTAGATCTAGGAGTGGAACTACTAGGCCATAGGGTATGAGGATATTCAACATTAGTAGATAACATCAAATTCTTTTCATGAGCAGTTGTAAAAACTTACGCTTCCACATGAAGTACTGGAGAGTACTAGTTGTTCCACATTTTTTCCAGCTCTCAGTATTGTCAGTCTTTCTCATTTCAGCCATTCTGATGTTACGCAGTAATATCATATTATGGTTTCAATATGCATTTTTCTGATTTCTACAAGCGTTGAGTACCTTTTCACATGGTTATTGGCCATTTAGATATCTTCGTTTATGAAGTGCCTCTTCAGGTCTCTTGCCCACTTTTTCATAGGGATGTCTCTTTCTGAATGGTTTGTATTTCTTTATATATTCTTGGCATGAGCCCTTTGTTGTTCATTAAGCTGCATATGTTTTCTGCTAATCTGTAGCTTGCTCTTACTCTCATAATCACATTTTTTTTAACAAACAGAAGTTCCTAATCATAATATAGTCAGTGCAATGTATACATCTTTTTATAACCCATTTAAGATGAGCTGATGTTGATGGATTGTGTGGGACAGGAGTCTGCCTATATACCAACTTATCTATTTACTTGCACAGTCTTAATAATATTTATTGAAATAACTGTCCTATGTTAACTTCAGCGACATGGTTATCATAAATTAAGTGCTTATAATTATGTAGAGGCTTTTTTTGGCCTTGTACCACACTGTCTTAATGATTAAAGCCTTATAGTAATCTTAGCATCTGTACAGCAAGCCTTGACATCTTCTTCCACAATGGCTCAGTTCTTCTTGGCCCTTTTATTTTCATGTATATTTTTAAAATTAGCTTTTCAATTTGTATATACACACATAAACTCCTCACACAAATGCACATTTTAGAAATGATAGATTCCATTGTATTTAATCTGTAACTTTTTAGTATTAAGTTTTCCAATCTATAAAATGATATATATCTTTCCATTTGGAAAGGTTTCATTTAATTTATCTCAACAATATTCTATAGTTTGCTGTATAGAGTACTGAGATAACACATAGGGTAGAGTTGTCAACTCAGACTCACATGAATCAGATCTTATTCAATGGCAAACATTCCTAATAGTTCCAAGGGTACAAGACTCAGGCAAAGCATTCTTCTTTTGGAGAAATCCAAAACCATCAGCACAGCTCCCCAAAGATTCTTCCTCTATTGTTTTCGGACATGGTCTGGTTCAGATTTAACATTTGAGGTTAGAATTGCAACAATTCAGTCCCATCTTCAGGCTGCACAGGTAATTCTAGTTCTTTTGCTATTCCTACCATACCCACGGTGACTCCTCTATTGAAGTCTTGAATTCCACAAAGTCCTCCACTGAGGATTCGAATCAACTTTTTCCAAAATCTAGCTAATTTTATATTTTGACCTCCTCCAATGAATTATAAATATTCTTAATGGCATCTAGAATGACAAAATCTTTTTAGAGGTTTTAAATTTATTTTGCTTAGGTCCATCAGAAGAATCATTATCTGTGGCAGCTATAGATAACAAAATGTATTCCTTAAATAATAAAACTTGAAAGTCAATATTACTGCTTGATCTACAAGCTACAAAATGGATATTACGTTGGCAGGCATATAAGTAACATTCATGTCCTTGTACATCTTCACTGGAGGTCTTTGTATGACTAGATGTATTGTAAATGAGCAGAAATATTTTTAAAGGAATCTTTTTTTTCTGAGCAGTGGGTCTCAACAGCAGGCTTAAAATATTCAGTTAACCATACTGTAAGCAGATGTGCCATTATTCAGGCTTTGTTTTTCTATTTCTAGAACACAGGCAGAGTAGATATAACATAATATTTAGGGATCTTATGATTTTTAAATTCCCTTAATTGATCTTGGAATTTTAAAAGAATCTTTTTTTTTCTGAGCAGTGGGTCTCAACAGTAGGTTTAAAATATTCAGTTAACCATACTGCAAACAGATGTGCCATCATTCAGTCTTTCTTGTTCTATTTCTAGAACACAGACAGAGTAGATATAGCATAATTTTTATGGATCTAAGGATTTTTAAATCCCCCTTAAGTTGAGCATTGGTGTCAACTTAAAATCACCAGTTACATTAACTCCTAACAAAAGAGTCAGTTTGCCTTCAAAGCTTTGAAGCTGGGCATTAATTTCTCTCTAGCTATGAAAATACTAGATGGCATCTTCTTTCAATAGAAGGCCGTTTTAGCTACATTGAAAATCTGTTTTTTAACATATCCACCTTCATCAATGATCTTAACTAGATCTTCTGAATAACTTGCTGCAGCTTCTATATCAGCACATATTGCTTTATCTTGTACTCTTATGTTATGGAGATGACTTCTTTCTTGAACCTCATGACCTACCTCTGCTAGCTTCAAACTTTTCTTCTGAAGCTTCCTCATCTCTCAAAGCCTTCATAGAATTGAAGAGAGTTAGGGCCTTGGTGTAGATTAGGTTTTGACTTAAGAGAATATTGTGGTTTGTTTGAACTTTCATCCAGAACACTCAAACTTTCTCCATATCAGCAATAAGGCTGTTTTGCTTTCTTATTATTTGTGTGTTTACTGGAGTAACACTTCTAATTTTCTTCAAAAACTTTTCCTTTGAATTCATAACTTAGCTGTTTGGTACAAGAAGTCTCAATTTTGGCCTGTTTAGCTCTCAACATGCCTTCCTCACTGAGCTTTTAATTATTTCTAGCTTTTGACTTAAAGTGAGACATGTGAATCTCCTCTTTTCACTTGAACACTTAGAGGCCATCGTAGGGTTATTAATTGGTCTATTTTAATGATATTGTGTCTCAGGGAATAGGGAAGCCAGAGGAGAGGGAGAGAGATGGGAGAGTGGCCAGTTCGTGGAACAGTCAACACACACACATTTATCAATTAAGTTTACTGTCTTATATGGGCATGGTTTGTGGTGCACCAAATAATTTCAGTAGTGACTTCAAAGACCACCAGTCACAGGTCTCCACAACATACATAATAATAATGAAAAAGTTTGAAATACTGTGAGAATTACCAAAATGTGATACTGAGACACAAAGTGAGCACAGGCTGTTGGAGAAATGGCACCAATAGACTTGCTCTACATGGGGTTGCCAGAAACCTTTCATTTGTGAAAAAGCACAATAAAGCAGGTGCAATAAAATGAATTATGCTTGTGTTTGACTCATAATTATTTCCTGATCATTTATCTTTTTCTCTAAGCCTTTTTCTTATCATGAGCCTTTTATTTCAAAATATTCTCACTGAATATAAATTCTCACAGTTATCACTTTAAATTGCACATAAGCTACAGATTCAGCTCAAATTCTTATTTCTTAATGAAACTTGCATAGATTGTCAGCTCCATGATCTCTTCTGTCTATACTATCCTTACTAACCACAATAGTGGCCATATTATTGCAATATTCTTCATATTGATGAGACTGCTGACACCAAACAGCAAGTAAATGGTGGACATGGTTACAGCCCAAATTGTTTGACTCAGCCTAGCAGTCCTCCCATTAGAATCCTAGTGCTTCAGTGATATCCCTCACATTCATTTTATACAGGCCATCAACTGACCCAATAGGAAGCTGATACTGACCTAAAGTTCAAGTGAAGCATGCACAGTGAGGAATGAGGAGAGAGGAATTCTTGTGTTTGTGTACAAAAATTAAGCTTTATCTTCTAAGGCACAAACAAAAAAACCTATGAATGAAGTAACTTTTCTTCTTCCAAACCTGAGGAATGAACTTTTTCACCTGGTCTGGGAAGAAAAGGGTTTATGTTTTCCTCACTAGCAAGAAGAGAAGCCAGTCACTTCTCAGAATTGAAGATAATCCTTTTCATTTTGATAAGCCCCTGGTCTTTAGCTGCAGAATTCGGTCCTTTACTCTCCTATTAAACAGTATTTAAAATAAAATCACATTATCTTAATATGTGGGATTGTTTGGCTCTCCACCTTAACCTCAATTCTGCAGCTTCCTTTTTAACAATCATGTCAGTGATTGATTGGAAAAGGAAGCAGGATACAGAAGCAGCTTATAGGCATGCTGATACAGCTCTCATAAATGGTGGAGTAATCAAGATTTAATCACAAAACATCTATAATGAGGGTTTGAGAGAGCCTATTCATGAGTATGAATCTTTCTTCACTAGAGTGTCTTACCAAATGCTGCGGGAGCACTGAGGAGACTATATTTATGGCTCATTAATAAAGATTGCTTTCTAAAATGCATGTATTTTACATAGTCATGAAGATGAGGGGATTTTTAAAGGAACTATATCATTGAAAATGATTGATGTGTCTGAACAGCAATGATTCCATTCTTAACTCAACTGAGATCTTATATTTGAATAATTCCTGCAAGTATATCTTATCTGCAAATATATTTTTGATTGCTAATAAATAATACTAGATATTTAGTTTTTGGCTTACAGAATGATCTGATATGATCCTCTGTCTTTTATATATAGTCTTGATTTGTATTCCAAATATTCATGTTGAGAAATCGCAAAAGAAATTGTCTGACATACCACCTGAGGGGATAATGTGAAGAAACTGCAGACAGTGGATACAACAGCCACTCTGGCAGATAGGGAATGTGAGAAAAATACACTTTTTCTCTGTGTTTGGGAGCAGTGACAGGAATTTCTTTTCTATTTTCTACATCCTTTATCAAAAACTGATCCAGAAACTTCTCAAAATTTTCTGTTTAACAGTTTGTAAAATGGTACTATTAAAAATTCTTGTACCGGCCGGGTGTGGTGACTTCGCCTATAATCCCAGCACTTCGGGAGGCTGTAGTAGGCAGATCACTTCAGTCCAGGAGTTCAAGACCAGCTTGGGCAACGTGGCAAGACCCCCATCTATTAAAATAAAAAAATCTTTACAAACATTTTCCAAAGCTGTGTGAGTTCTGAAGAATATTTCCAAGTTAAAAAATAATCATTGATCTTGCCATTTGACTATCAGACTATCAGTTTATTAAGAACCACTGTTACATTTTTTACCATCCCCATGATTACTACGTCTGTCACTACTGTCTACACGACAACTGCCAGCCGTCATCATTGAGGATTCAGCATGTTACCAATGTGCTTTACATGCATTATCTCATTTAATCCTGGTAATACAGGGAGTAGGCATATTATGGCCCATTGATATGTAAGAAATCAGAGATTTAGGTAATTCAAGTAACTTAGATCATGTAAACTAGGTAAAAAATGGCAGTGCCAGGGTTTGAATCAACACATTCTAATTCAAAACCCAAGGTTTTTACTCACTCATATATTCTGCTTCTAATCTGCTATGGGGTTGAAAACCAAGTGGTCAAGCTTATTAGAATCTTGTCTAAATGTAAAGTATATAATTGCTGCGTTAGGTTTAAGAGAGTCTCCTGAAAGGAATATTTCTAATCTTTAGAGCATTGGTTTTCAGCCACTGTTAGGGAAGGCAGAATTATTAGATCTATGAAACTATACACTATATATATATTATATTACAATACATATATACTATAATGTGTGTATTTAAAGATACCAACTGGTTTAAATGTGTGAAGGAATTTGTAATCTGTTTTATTTATTAGTGGAAGAAAACACAGTTTAGCAATGTGGTTAAGTACAGATACTCTGGAGCTCAGATTGCCTGGGTTCAAATCCTGGCTCTGTCACTTTCTAGCTGGGTGGTCTTGCTTAAGTTACCCAATCTCTCTGCCTCTCAGTTTTCTCATATGTAAGATGAATTTAACAATAGTAAAGATAAACTTATTTCATCTTCACTAACCTCATGGAGCATTGGTGAAGATAAAATAAATTAAAATTTGTGTAACACTTAGAATACTTTCCATTTTCCATAGTAAGCACTTTGTGGTTTTTTGGAAGACAAATGCTAACTACAAACCATCTCTAGGAGGTCTGCAACTAATTTCTGGATTATCTTGAAGATGATGAGCACCACTGCTCTAGAACAGATGCACTGAGACATCTTGCTGGTTGTTTCAGAGACCCATTTGACGTCCTTCTAGATTACTACTTGTGCTTTTCATAAGTTCTCAGCACTGGATGTATATCCTATATAAAAGTGAGATGCTATTCAACAGTGTGTTAGAAATTCAGAGGACTTTGGGAGGCTGAGACGGGCGGATCACGAGGTCAGGAGATCGAGACCATCCTGGCTAACACGGGGAAACCCCGTCTCTACTAAAAAATGCACACACACACACACAAAAAAAACTAGCCGGGCGAGGTGGCGGGCGCCTGTAATCCGAGCTACTTGGGAGGCTGAGGCAGGAGAATGGCGTAAACCCGGGAGGCAGAGCTTGCAGTGAGCTGAGATCCGGCCACTGCACTCAGCCTGGGCAACAGAGCGAGACTCCGTCTCAAAAAAAAAAAAAGAAGAAATTCAGAGGAATATAATTTGTACTTGGATGCTGAGTCAAAGTCAATGAAAATGACACCATCTCTGGAGATTAACATTTAATGTAAAGGCAACATTATAGACATAGTTTAAACACCATGGACAAAGAGAAAATTTAAGGAAATATATTTTTCTGCTTTTACTGTTTTATTTTCATGTTTGGAGAAGTAGACTATTATTCTCATTTCTTTTTGTTTCATTAAAAAAATGAAAAGCCCAGCTTATATAATGTAGTTATCCCCTGCTCATACATACATATAAAAATAATCCTCTCATCAAGTGAATTTTGAACTCAGACTCTCCATTAATCGCTATTTTTCTTCTCAAATGGAAACTTGTCCATGATTTGAATGCTATTTGATAAGTCCTTGCATTTATTTGTGTTCAGAGATTCTGTTGCAGTCTACTAAAAGCCATTTCTTGGCAGCCTTGGGTAATTGCAGATGAAAAGTCTCCAAGAATAATTTTTTCCCTACAGGAAAGTGAGGAAAGATACTGCTGAAGCTGGGTAGAAAGATCTCAACCCAGGCAAATAAGAGAATAATTAAAGACACAAGAAACGATTTGACAATATCACATCCATGAAAATTAGCGGACCCTAGGATTTTTTTAAAAAAACCCTCACTTTTACACACACACACATGCACACACCAGTCCAAATTTGGAACAGGAAAAAAAAAATCAAGGCTGCAAGTTACTCAGACACTAGCATCCCAAAGCCTGAGTACTGAGGCATCATTTTGTACAAACTTCACTTGGGTGAATTGAGTGTCCGATGGGATTTGTTCACAGAACCTAAACTATAAGTGGGAACTCGGGGAGGAGAGACAAAGAAAATGCTAAACACTTTCTACTTACAATTTTTTCTCACGTGAAAGAATAATACACTCGTCTTTGATGCAGGAAAGGAAAACAAAAAATGTGCCTTTGATCTACATTAGAAAAAGATGTCTGCTTGTGTGGGTGAGGGAGCACCAAAAGGGATAGTCCCAACGTCACTATTGTGTCTTCTGTTATTATTTACATTATGTTTTGTGGCTACAAGGATACCATCCTCAGTGTCAAAAACAATGGTGAACGACTTCCAAACAATTTCTTCAAGACATCACCAAAAAGTTTCCTTTCTATAATTTTAGACAATCTCCTTCTACAAAACATAAAAGGAAGGAACACTTCTCAATTCATTTTATGAATATTTTTACTCTGATAGAAAACCAGATAAAAACACCAAAAAGAAGCCAGATAAAAATGAAAGAAAACCAGGGACCAATATTTTGCATGTATATGGATGTGTTGAAATTCTTGACAAAATATTAGCAAACAGAAGTCAGCAATATGCAAAAACAATTTTATACCACGACCAAATGGAGTTTATTCCAAGGATGCAAGGCTGGTTCAACATTTGAAAAAATCAACCTATGTAATCCACTATATTAGCAGGCTAAAGAAAAAACTCACATAATTATATAAATGTATTCAGAAAAACAGTTCAACAAAATTCAACACCCATTTATGATAAAAACTCTTAGAAAACTAGAAATAAAGGAAAACTTACTCAACTTGATAATGAGCAAATATAGAACTCCTCAGTTAACATTATACCTAATGGTGCAAAACTGAATGCCTTCCTCCTAAGATCAGGAAAAAAGCAAGGATGTAGCTCTTATATCACTCTTACTCAACAGAATACTAGAAGTTCAAGCCAGTGCAATAATGCAAGACAAGGAAATTAAAGGCATACAGATCAGAGGGGAAGAAATAAACTGTTCCTATTTGTAGATGATTCCATCATCTATATAAAAAATCCCAAAGAGTCTACTAAAAAAACTCTAAGAACTAGTTAGTGAATAAAGCAAGGTTGTACTATAGATCAATATGCAAAATCAAATGTAATTCTATATACTAGCAATTAACATGTGGACACGAAAATGTTAAAAAAGTAACATTTACAATTGTTCAAAAAATGGAATACTTTAGTGTGTATTTGGAGAAAACATGCACAGGACATTTACACTGAAAACTGTAAAGTACTGATGAAAAACATCACAGAAGACCTATAAAGTAGGCAAACATATAATGCTGTTGGACTGAAAGACTCAATGTAATAAAAATATTGACTTTTCCCAACTTGGTATACAGATTTAACACAGTTCCTCTCAAATTCCCTGCAAGACTTTTTATAGGTATAGACAAGATTATTTTAAAACTTATGTGACAAAACAATGGAGCTGGAATAGTTTAAAAAAATGATAAAGAAGAAAGCGGGATGAATTAGTCTACCTGATTTTTAGACTTTTCTATAGCTACAGTAATCAAAACTGCATGATATTGGCAGAAAGATAAACATAGATCAATGGATCAGAGCAAGGAATCCAGAAATAAACCTATTCAATCTTTCCAACTATTTTTTGACAAAAGTGGTAAAGCAATTGACTGGAGGAAAGATAGCCTTTTCAATAAATGGTACTTGAACAATTAGACTTCCATAGGCAAAAAAAAAAAAAAAAAAAAGAAAAAGAAAAAGAAAAAGAAAAAAAAAAAAAAGAAACACAAAACCAAAAAAACAAATGAAAAAAACAAACAAAAAAACCCTCAAACCTCAAAAACAAAAAAACCACCTCAACTTAAGTGTATAAAAAAATTACTCAAAATTGAGCATGAAATTAACTGCAAAACATAAAACTATAGAATTTTTGGAAGAAAACACAGGAGAAAATCTTTGGAACCTAGGGCTAGTCAAATAATTAGACTTGACACCAAAAGCATGATCCATAAAAGAAAGAAATGAATAAATTGTACTTTGATCAAAGTTAAAAACTTTTGCCCTATGAGACACTGTTAAGAGTATAAGAAGGCAAGCTATGGAGAAATATTTTCAAACTTTGTATCCAACAAGGACTCACAAATACAAGGAACCCTTTGAACTCAACCACTGAAGGAACAAATGATACAATTTGCAAATGGACAAAAGCAATGAGGAGACACTTCACTAAAACGCATATACAGATGGCGAATAAGCATATGAAAAGATGTAGAATATCATTAGCCATCAGAGGTATGAAAACTAAAATAACAATGAGATATCAATACACACCTATGAGAAGGGCTAAAACAAAAAAAAAAAAAATAAAAAATCTAGTGACAACACTAAATGCTGGTGGGGATACAGAGACACTGGACCACTCATACATTGATAGTATGGATGACAAATGGCACAGCCACTCTGGAAAAGTTTGCCATTTCTTAACAAATGAAATCTGCAACTACCATATAACCCAGCAAGTTCACTTCTGGGTATTTATCTCCAAGAAATGAAGAATTATATTCACACAGAAACTTGTGCATGAATGTTTATAGCAGCATTACTCATAGTAGTCCCATACTGGAAACAACCCCATATGTCTTTCAGTGGGTAAATGGTTAAACAAAGTGTGGCACGTCCATATGATGGAATATTACTTAATATTATAAAAAGGAATGAATCATTGGTACACATAACAACCTCTAGAGAATTGTGTTGAGTGATAAAAGTCAAACTCAAAAGGTTACATATTGTATAATTCTGTTTACATAACAGTCTGGAAATGACAATATTACAGATATGGAGAAGAGGTTAGTGGTTCAGGGTTAAGGAGATAATGAAAGTGGGGAGGAGGGAGTGGGTGTGGCTATGAAAGGGAAAAATGAGTCCAAAATGATGAAAGTGCTCTGCACCTTGACCTTTTCAATGTTGAAACCCTGGTTGCGCTATTGTACTCTACTTTTGCAATAAGTTACCACTGGGCAACACCAGGTCAAGAGTACATGGAATTTTTCCATATTACCGTATTACTTCTTGCAATTGCATGTGAATCTACAATGATCTCAAAATAAAAGGTTTAATTTAAAAAAAAGTTTTTTGTTTTGTTTTTTTTTTGACACAGAGTCTTGCTCTATCACCCAGGCTAGAGAGCAGTGGCACGATCTCAGCTCACTGAAGCCTCTGCCTCCAGGGTTCAAACAATTCTTCTGCCTCAGCCTCCCGAGCCTGCTGGGACTAGAGACACCTGCCACCATGGCCGGCTAATTTTTGTATTTTTAGTAGAGATGGGGTTTCACTATGTTGGGAAGGCTAGTCTTGAACTCTTGAGCTCAAGTAATTCGCCTGTCTTGGCCTCCCAAAGTGCTGGGATTATAGGCATGAGCCACTGTGCCCAGCCAAAAAAAAAAAAAAAGTTTTCATCCTTATAAATAACACAGGGTTATGTTATTGGCAAGCCCTCTGTATGGCCCAATGATTAGGTAGTAAGCAGTCTACTACATTTTCCTCCCTCCGGCAAAAATAAACTCTGGGAATTTCAAATGAGTTTGAGAGGTTGTTTCTCCATTGTGTTTCCTACCCAACTACCCATTGTCTTCAACCTAAGGGGCCATGCCAGATATTATAAGATGAAATTGTCCAGGGTAGTGTTGTGATTATATTTGGCCTTAACTTTACCCAACACTGAGGAAAAAGCAACCAGTCATTTTATTTAGGAATCCTTTACCTCATTTTTTTTGGGCTTTTTATTTTCAGTGTTATATTGTGATATAATTAATTATCAGATATTCTGAAGAAATTATAAGTAATAATAATATAATATTTAAACTTAAGAAAAATTATTTGAGCCAGAAAAGAGGTTGTGTTTTTAAAAAGGAGTACAGTGGTTGTTTTGCTGATAGTTGTGCTTTTGGAAAGATTGTGGATTGTCCAGACAGTGCTAGAACAGTGTTCTTAAGTCGAGTGTGAGAACGGGAAATTCATTCCGGGTCATTCAGAGTCATTGGAGAATTGCTATCAGACGTTTTAAAATTGCTTCCAGACCAATCACCATTGCCATCATTTTTATCATCACCTACTTAAGGAAAATTTCACAATCTGTGTGGCTTTCACAGCAGTGCAAGAAATCCTTACAAGGCCAAGTGATCCTGTTCACATAAGAAATTGTTAAATGAATTGTATTCATTAATGAAGTATCTGTTTAAAGGTACATAATCATAAATAGAAGATGATGTTAAAAGTGCCAGCAAGGCACCTCTGCTACAACATAGGGTTTTTTTTAAGCCTGTAAGAAAAGTTCACGGCCAAGATATTTTCATATTTTGTGTATAGAAAAGTATTTTTAAGTTATAATAATTAACATGGTAATTAAACTAAAATTAATGAAAGGCAAATCAATTTCTAGGGGTAAGTAAAGCAACATTGTTGGTAGGGAAAGGAAATATATGATACACATATTTTATACAATGATGGTGAAAAGCAACACAAAGATCCAAATGACACTGAGTATAATCACAATGCTGCTCTGGTTTATGAAAGGATGTTAACCTTGAGACTTTTAGAACTGGGAAAAATAAAATACATCTGAAAGAGCAGAGGACAAATAATAGGAATGAAACTCTTTTTCTTGAGATTCTTTAGTTTGTAAAATATGCTTTATCATTTCTCACCTGGGTATTAAGTCTTACATCAAGCTGAAGAGCTACTAGAAAGACGGAAACAAACAAACAAACAAAAAATCAACTTTTCAAAAGAACAAGTTAATTGTGTACATCTGAACACTATTTTGTAGGTGCCAAATTACAATGACTATAGCATATAAATGTAAGCCTTCAGAAAATATGAATGTTTCCCAATCCTCAGAACTGAAGGAAAATTGCTCTGCTTTCACCTTGCATACTGAAAACAAATTCCCATCCTTTCTCTTTCTCTGTCTCCCTCCTCGCTCTCACGCACACACAGGTGCATACACACCACTGTGGATAATTCCTTCTCTTTTTAGCTGGCATTGTATCCTGTAGGCTACTGTTTCCTACTTGCTCACAATCAGAACACAGCTATAATTTTCACTTTACTTTTACAGAGCATTTAATATATTTTAAAGTCTTCATAAGTGTATTTCATTTAATGCCCATAGTACATATCTTATAGGGCTGAAAATGTTGACCTAGTTCACAGTCAACAAAAGAGAAATAACTTGTGCCTCCCACAAGATGCAGGGTCCTCCAACAGATCATATAAATGAAAGGAAAATCTGCACTTTGGGATTCCTGTTTATGGAGATGATTCTCAGGTTTCTATTCGAAACCTCCAACCTGGGCTCCTGGAGAGGCCCATCTTAGAAATGTGTTCCATGTGCGTATTTCATTTGCACTTGAGTCGTATACCTAAACCTTGATGATTCTCTCTTTCCCTCTGGTTTCCATACTTTGTTAATGTGTGGCACCTTTCTCCCTAGAATTCAGATAGAAACCTCAGATACTTCTTGGCTCTTACTCTTTGTTCTTTTTCACATTTTATCCAATCAGTTGCTGAATCCTGCAGATGACATGTTTTCTTTACAAAACACCTTGATTTGATTTCCTCATTGTCATTCCCACCACTCCCTCCTACCATCTAGGTGTTTGTTGCTTCTCCCAAAGGTTGCAGTAAGTAGTCTCTTCAATATCTTTTCTCCTGTTTCAGGACATCCACATGCTGCTGAACACTCTCCTAATCAATACCTTCAGGATCTCTCCATCAATGGCAGAGTTAAGCACACACTCCTCATCCTCCTGATCAATACTCTAGCTTATCTTTTCTTCAGGCTGAACTGTACATACCCTAGTCATCTGTCAGACTGCAATCCTGGCTCTCCTAAAAGCATACTCTCCAGTGTCTTTCTTGTCTCTCTTTGCTCCTGCCCTGTGTGTGAATTAACCTGCCGAACTCCACTGCCCAACTTCTCCTGTGGAAATTGATTCCAGCCTCAGAGACCAGTTTTAAAGGCCAGGCACTCCATGAAACCTCTGCCTATTCTCCGCTGGACCCCTGCCACACCCTCTCAATTCCTCTCCAATTGTAAGTTCCATCTTATTACACTCATTTGTGGGGAGGTCTTCTCCTTCCTTCTAGAATGCAAGCTTCTTATAAATTTGCCATTATATTTTCCCAGACATCCAGGACTGAGAGCTCTGTATAATGGAGATTGCATGCTGATATAATTAAAGTAAGCTGAATTAAAATAGAGATAGTATTGAACATTTTACTTTTATTTTACTGAATGGAATCACCTTTCTCTTTGCTTTCAAAAAGTGCTTCAGAAAGTGCTGCTTCACTGGTACTAATACACATTTTTACTTTCCACAGAAGATTATTATATTTGAGTATATATATGTAGAGTTGTGTGAAGCTGGGATATCAGTTATGTCAACAAAGGGCAGGAAAACATTACAAATGTGCATACTAGTTTCTATCATCAACAAATATTCATTTAACACCATTAATCCAAACATACTATTTAATGTAAACCATTAATTAATTTTGAATTAGAACCAAATAGAATAGAATTAAAGCAATCATCAAGATATTTTTTTCTGTGGGTAAAAGTTTAGTTTTTACTATGGTAAAAGTTTGCTACTGTTAATGCTAGAGAGCAATTTTACAATAGTTTACATACCGTTCAATTATTCATTCTTCTTATTTCAGATTTCTGTATAATATTGGGCAGGAGAGGAGCTGGGCAGTAGGGTTTGACAGGTAAACTCATCAATAGAGCAGGAGCAGAGAGGCAAGAAAGACACTTCAGAGTATATTAACTCTGTCGTTGATGGAAATATTTATTGGGCAACTGGCTATAGGAGATGAAAAATGATCCCTCTTTGTGCTTTCAAGTCTACTATAGCTTGATGGAAAGACAGACTTGAAGGCCACAATAAGGCGTGTTAAATTCTCTGTGGATGCATAAGTACTCAAGGAAATGTGGTTTTATGGGGGAAGGAAGATGTAGGTTTCCCTAGGAAAGACAGAAAACCTTTCAGAAATGCTGAAACATTTGAGTGAAGAACTAAAAAATTTCTAGTCTACCACATGGACAAGGAGGTAACAGAATTCTGAGGAGAGGGAATGCATTTGAAAAGGCATAGGGTGATGAGGTGCCATGTATACTTGGAAGTGATGACTCTGTCTATCTGTTACCTGCGCGAGGAAGAAAGGCAGGAGATGAATGTCAGCAGATCAACTGAGCCAGCTCGCAGAAAGCCTAGTACTCTCTGCTAAGACCTTTGGATTTTATTCGGGCCTCAAGTTATGGAAAGATTCCAAGCAAGAGGATGCTTTCAGTTTTATTATAGAATCAGCACTGTACGATATTTGGGCAATAGGGCAAAAACTTGTGAATGAATGTGCCCACATCTTAGCGGTACATCAATGAACAGTTCATTCCCATTAGTGGCGGGTCAGTAGCATCAACAGATAACTCTTTACTCGGGATATAGAAAAGGACTTCCAGCAAGATCAAAACTTTAAGGCAGAATGGAATAAATTATACCAAAGTGACATTCAGTCATTTTTAAAAATCTGAGAAGATTCAAGGACTTATCACAGCTGGACTATGTAGAATTCATCCAGGTGGGTAAATGCCTGTCTGTCCCATTTGAAGTCAGAGGAGGAAATGCCTCAACCACCAGGGTCTGCACCATTACAAAGACCTCAGTCTGGCAGTCCCTTTGGTCTAAACTAAATTTATTTTCCTGAAATTTAAGCTCATTTCCTCCTTTCCATCCTTGGGGAAGGTAAAGAACAGATGGTCATAAACACCAGATAATGACCCTTTATAGATTGGAGAAACATATTAAATAATCTCTCAGCCATCACTTTCCTGGGCAGAACAATAGAAACTCCCTATCAGTTGTATTCTTAGATTTGCTATTCTAAATCGGTATCTTTGTGTGTATGTGTGTGTGTGTGTGTGTGTGTATGTGTGTGTGTGACTGGACAGCTCTTTCTCACTTTGCTTAGATGTTCATCCATAAACAGAATGCAAGCCTTCAATAAATAATTATTTCTAAGTGCATTGCAAGCATTTCTTCCAGGCTCTCTGATCCTATAAATATAGTTGAGTGTCATATTACATTTAAAAATCAGCAGCAGCAGCAAGATGTTACTGACTGCCATCTTGAGATGACTAAGAATTCCATATCCTTTTAGAATTTGTGTTGGACTGATCTTTCCATCTTATGTTTGTCAATTCTAAACTGTTCTGTGTAAATTGCAGTATTTTGCATCACTTCTCTGAATGACTCTGCCCTTTGCATGTGAACCTTATTTTGCTCCATTTTTGGCCATTCTTCTACTTTGTTGACATTGCATGACAATTGTTATTTTATCTTACATTATAGCCAAAAGTAATTCAGATTTTCTGCATCTCTGCACATCTAAAGATTTTACACCTCTTTGCCCTTTTGAAAGTATCCTGGATTTCACTCTATACTAGGCTTCTCTGGAGTAGGCAGAGACATTTGGGGAGGGCTATGTTTGGATGAATGGAGGCAAGATGGTGCACTTCTGGGTTCTTCTTCACCAACTTTTCGCGCGCGAAAATGCAGCCAGCGACCCGGGAAGGTGCAGACCAACTAGGCATGAGCCAGGTGATGTCAATCCGAAGAGACCAAGATTTACCTGGTCGCACCTGTGGAATGCCCCCTGACACGCCCGTGCCCCGCCTATCGCCCTCCCACTCCTAGAAAAGCCGCTCGGGACGAATGCCACGCATGGACTTCCCAGCTTCCCCACTGCGGTCGGGACTGTCGGAACTCCGTCCGAGAGCTACACGGGCGACTCTGTGGGCCTCATTTGCTGGAGGCCGACAGACCTCTCCCCACCCACCTTCTTCCCCTGAAGCTAGGTGACCAAAATAAACTTGCAGTTTTGCTCCTACACTTGCCTAGTCGCTGGTTCTTTTGTGCCCGCTCTGGTGGTCTTAGAAAAACAAGTCAGGCTATGCCTGCCCCACCCAACATACTCACTTCCAAGCTCCCCAAAAGAAATGGGGATGATTGAGTAACGGCATTTATTGAGCACTTGCTTTGGGCTGGACATTGGGATGGGCAGAGCCATAACCTGAAGAATCTCACACCTGCTTTTCAGGAACTCACAGTTCTGGGCTGGAGGTACTTCACAGGGACTGGACACAGCTGAATAGCTCTGCAATTTGAAAATTAGATCATTACATAAGATGGAGTATTATTCTCAAAGTTAATTGGGGAACAATAAAATGTTAGATTTTTACCTATATTACCTCCCAACAGGTTTAAGTGCATGCCTCCTTACTGGGTTTGTTAAGAACCATAATTTAAAAATAATTTAAACTTTCTAAGTATTCTCTTCCCATAAAATCAGTGCTTAATAACGGATTTTAACTAGAGGCTAGCTCTGGGTGGAAATATTTGAAATACGCTAAGAATAAATCTGAGAGTCCCTATTTGACTATTAAAAAGTGTTGAAAATAAAACCTAAACAAAAACAAAATGCAACCTTTTCTTTTAGTCCCTCATCCCTTAAAATCTCTCAGGATTCTTGTAGGTTCAAACATATGGAAAGGTGATTGCTTTGTGGGAAGACAGCATTCTCCCTGGTCTTTCATTCACATGACCATCACTTTCAAGTGAACAATGAGATCTAGTTTTCCTTTTCCTGAGAGCTTACTATGAAATAAGCAGGCACTGTCCAACAAACTTGCACCTATAGCCAAAATTTGTGTCCAACGGAAAGCCATTTACATGAGAGGCTGAGATGTTTCTTAGCCAAGAACTCACTCTAAGGAAAGATGAGTCAGACACCAGAGTTTTGATCTGATAATCAAGTATCAGGGCTGAAGGGAAGTGGTGATTCTAACTACAGAGGAGTTGTCTTTGATCCAGAGCTGTTTCTAGTCTTATCTGATGAGGCCATGTCTGGATTCTAGGAAAGGAGGGAACAGTAAATAAAATTCTAAAGAGTTAAGTCAGTAGAAAAATCTCTAAGAATTTAAGTGCAAGCAGTCTTGAGTATTCTCCTAACAAAGCCTAACAAGAAAGGGAAAAAGACAACAAAACTATTACTGCAATTTTGATTAGATGAGAAGTTAGTGAGCCCCAGAGAAACTGGGTAATCCATAATCATGTCATTGGCCTGTACTAAAGAATCTGAGGCAGATATGATTGACTTCATTTTATTGATGAGGCTTAGGAAGTGACCCTTAGCATGTATGCCGCCCCAGGGGGACACCTTTCTTTGTATTCTATGAGAATGGTACCCCCTACATCACAACTGGGAGTGTTAGACTTGGCATCTAGGTCTGGCCACTTCTGAGTTTATCCTGTTAAGCAGCCAAGGAGACTGTCTGGATTTAAGCCACCCCATTCTTCAGGAGCACCGAACAGACCCAGAGAGCTGACCAGCACTTCACAATCAATGGCCCTGTAGGATATTTGTCAAGTTAATGCTACTAAGGAAGTTCTCTATTTCCTGTGGTCCTGGTGAGGAGATTTTTATCATCCCCTAGGTGCTGGGCTTTTGTTCCAGGAGATCTCAGCCTTGAGCTTTGTTTGCTTGTTTACTTCCTCTCCTGCATCCTTGTTGAGGTTCCCAGCCACATTTTTCCCCTCTGCTTATTTATTCCAGAGCAACTGCCCGTGTCATTTCCTTTATCTCTGGCATGTCCCTTGATTAGTGCTGGTTTCTTTTCTTTTCTTTTTTCTTTTCTTTTGTTCCCCCATTGCCCAGAGCACTGTGAACAGTTGACTGTGGTGTAGGATTTACAGACCTGTGCTATGAGATGTACAGACCTGTGCTCTGTACAGATTCAGGACATGTTGGAGTACAGCAGGCTGACAACAGAGGGGCGCCAGCTGGGGAAGGCAACAGGCCCTCAGTTCTTGAACAAAAATAGGCCAGAGATTCTGCTACAACTGGCCAAGATTCCACCCATCTCAATGAAAGGAAACAGACATTCCCACATGCCCACGAGCTTTGTGTGTGTATTTGGCTCCCTCACTAACTCCAGTGCACATTCCCACCGGGTCACTTCGCCCACGTTGTTATTGCCGCTGCTGGGCTTTTTTTTTTTTTTTTTTTATAATAAAGGTCACATTTTATTAGAGATAAGAATAACTTAACAATGAAACTCTTGGTTCTTCTATTCTTCCAGTGCTTTTGTGTTCAGCTTAACATCTTCTAAACAGACATTTAAAAATGATTATTTTCTTCTAGTAAAAATTATAACATGCTCATTTTAGAAATTTTGAAAAAAAATAGAAAAGTATAATAAAAAATTCTAATCCCACCACCAAACATAATGACCACCATTTGTATTTATATTTACATACTTCCAGTATTTTTTTTTAAAGCACAGGCACATATAGTTGTAAAAAATGGAAGGAATCATGTTCAACTCATTTTGTTTCAGTAGTTTACTTGTTTTAGCAGCTTAGAATTTAGGTACTTACATGAAAAAACATTTTTTAGATATTCATTTTACATAGTTGAAACAAAATATATTTTTAATTGAAGAATAATTTTCAGATAATACAATGTACCCACTTTAAGTTTTCAAATTATACGCCCATGTAACCACCATCAGGACCAAAATAAGAAGCATTCCCATCACCTCGAAAAGTTGCCTTGTGTCTAGTTCTAATGTTTACTTTCTGTTTCAGGCAACCACTGTTCTTTTTTACACTATCCATTGGATTTGTTATTTTTAGAGTTTTACATAAGTGGAGTCACACCTTGTATACTCTTTTGTGTCTGGCATCTTTCATTCAGCATAAATTTTCACACACTTATAACCACATACAACCATACTTGCATATATTTTTAAATTTGATTTATTTTACAAATAAATTAGAACATTTTCCATATCATTAATTAGTCTCTTAAAATTAAATTTTCATTGACTAATTGTAACTTGTTTTACGGATATAGCACAATTTATCTCATAAATAAGATCTTATTATTAATTGTTGATGTTGTCTCAATGGTTTGCTTTTATAATCAATAATTATTCTGGACTACACATGTTTGTGTGCATTACCTAATTTCCCATGGGATAAATTTCTATTTAAAAAAACAAGTTAAAAGTCTCACAAATTTTAATATGTATTATGCCAATTTAATCTTCCACAAACAATAGATACAAATATATGAGGAACAATAGTACTTCAAAGCTGAAAGGGAACCTGGAGAAAAATATGGTTCAGTGGTCCTTAACCAGTGGGGTGGACATGCCTATGGAGCTCTTTTGAAATGCACCTGCATCCATTGGTCTATATCTCTGTTTTGGTACCAGTACCATGCTGTTTTGGTTACTGTAGCCTTGTAGTATAGTTTGAATCTGATCTTTGACAAACCTGAGAGAAACAAGAAATGGGGAAAGGATTCCCTATTTAATAAATGGTGCTGGGAAAATTGGCTAGCCATAAGTAGAAAGCTGAAACTGGATCCTTTCCTTACTCCTTATACGAAGATTAATTCAAGGTGGATTAGAGACTTAAATGTTAGACCTAATACCATAAAAACCCTAGAAGAAAATCTAGGTAGTACCATTCAGGACATAGGCATGGGCAAGGACTTCATGTCTAAAACACCAAAAGCAACGGCAGCAAAAGCCAAAATTGACAAATGGGATCTAATTAAACTAAAGAGCTTCTGCACAGCAAAAGAAACTACCACCAGAGTGAACAGGTAACCTACAGAATGGGAGAAAATTTTTGCAATCTACTCATCTGACAAAGGCTAATATCCAGAATCTACAAAGAACTCAAACAAATATACAAGAAAAAAACAAACAACCCCATCAAAAAGTGGGCAAAGGATATGAACAGACATTTCTCAAAGGAAGACATCCATACAGCCAACAGACACATGAAAAAATGCTCATCATCACTCGCCATCAGAGAAATGCAAATCAAAACCACAATGAGATACCATCTCACACCAGTTAGAATGGCAATCATTAAAAAGTCAGGAAACAATAGGTGTTGGAGAGGATGTGGAGAAATCGGAACACTTTTACACTGTTGGTGGGATTGTAAACTAGTTCATCCATTATGGAAAACAGTATGGCAATTCCTCAAGGATCTAGAACTAGATGTACCATATGACTCAGCCATCCCACTACTGGGTATATACCCAAAGGATTATAAATTATTCTACTACAAAGACACATGCACACGTATGTTATTGCGGCACTATTCACAATAGCAAAGACTTGGAATCAACCCAATGTCCATCTGTGACAGACTAGATTAAGAAAATGTGGCACATATACACCATGGAATACTATGCAGCCATAAAAAAGGATGAGTTTGCGTCCTTTGTAGGGACATGGATGCAGCTGGAAACCATCATTCTTAGCAAACTATCACAAGAACAGAAAACCAAATACCGCATGTTCTCACTCATAGGTGGGAACTCAACAATGAGATCACTTGGACTCGGGAAGGGGAACATCACACACTGGGCCTATCATGGGGAGGGGGGAGGGGGGAGGGATTGCATTGGGAGTTATACATGATATAAATGATGAATTGATGGGTGCTGACAAGTTGATGGGTGCAGCACACCAACATGGCACAAGTATACATATGTAACAAACCTGCACGTTATGCACATGTACCCTAGAACTTAAAGTATAATAATAATAAAAAAAAAGAAATGCACCTGCATTTATTCTAACTTGGTATTTATGAAGCTCAAGTAGCTGCTGTTTTTGTTTTTGGTTCTGCAGATGATTCTGTTGCACATTACACAGTAAGAATCACCTCAGTTTCACAGATGAAGAAGTTGAGCCAGGAGAGGCTAATTAACACCTCCTGATTCCTTACACTCTTGTCACTTTGCCAGGGAGAGCCTTTGTCTACATTGATTACCCATCATCTGGAAAATGACAATAATCACCACCACTGCCACCACCATGCCATCTCCCCTCAGAAATCGCAACTAACCATCTAGGTCCTCCCTTGGTGGACCCGTAAACTAGAAAAGCACTTGAAGTGATGGAGTTGGTAACCGTGTTAGGACCCCTTCAGAAAAGTGTCCACGTGAAAGGGGTCCCAGACAATTGAAGAGAGGCGGAATTCAGAAATCTACTTAGAAGGTCCTGCCAAAAACTGAAGCAGACCTTTGTTGTTGTTGTTGAACCAAGCCAGATCAGCCTAGGAGTAAAACATAGATTTACAGTGACAATAAACAGACACACACACACATTCACACACACACACACTCACACACACACACTCATACACACACACAAACACACAGAAGTTCCTTGACTTTGTCCCCACTCACTCTATAGGAACTCCAGCCCATTCTCAACTCCCAACTCCATCTCTTCAAATTCCCCTCAGAGGAGACTGAGAAGGAACAAACTGTCCCTCCTGAGCTAAGGAGGACATCCTTTACCTACCCTATTGGGTCTGTTGTTTGTTTTTCTCTTCTGTGGTCCAGCTCCCAGAAGTGATGTCAGCTGTTTCTGCCATCTCCCACCATGGCGGTAGAGAAGCTACTGAAGGAAAGTATCTTCTACAGCTTCTCCTTCCAGACCCAGACTGCCACAGCTTGCAGTTCAGTCTATTACATTCATTTCTTAACTTCTCCAGGTTCCCACAGTCACCCTGGAGTGGGGCAAATGCTTTCATACAATTACTATTACAGGGGCTGCAAAGCAATGCTCTATTGAGCTGTCAATGCCTGACAGAAGCTTTAGTGAGTCAATTCTTCAAGATTTTTTCCACTCTTAATTGCAGTCCCTAATCTTGTGACTCAGACGTGAGTCCAGAGAGACATCTTATTAATCTGTATTCTTTTCCTTTAGGATAAGTTATTTCTCAGGAGTCTTGACATAGATAATTCCCTATGAAAACAGACAGTTGGTCCACCCTTCTCAAGAGTTCCCAAGTATGCCTACCTCCTGGAGAGAACCCAGTGTGACTATCCAGATGGGATTCCTATTTAAGCCTACCTGGGCATCTTAAATATATTATTCAGAACACCATTAATTCCCCAAATCATGGTGTTTCATTGGCAAGGAATCAAGATTCAGATGCAAATTATTATCAAGTCAAAGAAAAATAACTCTGGTGAGGGCCTTTAAGCTTCAGCAAATAAGAATTTACAGAAAGAAAAGTTCAAGTCAAATCATACAGGCCTCCTAAAGCACTTTTTAACACCTATAATGCAGTAATTTTTTTCACACACAAATCTGCAGAAATTAGTTTAAAAGGAAATATCTTTATAAATTATGGAAGAAAGAAATGCAGCAGCAACACCTCAGAGAACAATTCCCCTTGGGAGGATACATTTGCCATTTCTTCCTGTGGCTCTTCCATTGCTGTTGACCCCCAGATCTCCAAGTATTGGTATCTGCATATCCTTTTACAAATTAATACAGGAGAGGTTCTAATAATCTATCACTGTTCTGCCTGATTAATTGCATTTTAGTTGAAACTCTTGTCTAGTTAACTCAAGACCATCTTTGTAGAATGACATACATGTCAGCAGTTACAAAAAAACAACAAACAAAATTGAAGGCATCAGAAAAGAGATGAGAAAAACCCTGTGCTTTGTATGCCCAAGAAATGACACATGGCCACTTCACTGACCTTTGAAAGTAGGCTTGGGGGAGGCAACTTTCCCAACTCACAAATTCTTGTGTGCAAAAATGTTGTTCTCTCTGTTTTTCCAAAATTGGACTTAATTTCTACCTTGAATCATATTTCTGCAGACTTCTCTAGGGTGATACAGTCATTTAAAATTTAAACATACTCAGTGTTTTTCCTCAGTCATTTAAAATTTAAACATACTCAGTGTTTTTTCTCATTTACAGTTTAAACCCAGCCAGATTAAAGAACTCCTCCCTATCCCAGCAGCAGACTCAAACTAAAACATTATAGCATTGGTAGGAAGAAGAAGTAACCAGTTTCTGTAATATTTTATCCCAAATCCTTATAACTACCACTTAGATCAACGCTTTTGAGCTTAAAATTAAGAATATAAAGTTTGGGAGTTTGGAGTATCCTCGCCACTCTACTGTGGGACAAAGTCATCCTTATGTCTCTTAGCTAAGTGAAGAGACTGTTGCAGGATTAAAGCAAAGAGAGAATACATTTCACGTCTTTTTGTGTGTGTGTGTGTGGTATTTCTGTCATGTATCACCCACTAGGTAGGCCAGATCAAGACCGTACGAAGGCAAAATGAGGAAGAGTAAGCAACGCTTTAAGCATTGGCCATGGCCTTTGCTGTAGCCACTCCTCCTGTGACCCCTTGGGGAAAAGATTGAGGTTTCTGCCAGCTCTCCCAGAGGTTCATATGGATGGGAGACTCTGTATTCTGCTGTCACTGGCTTCTTTCACGAGTGGAGGCCTGCTTTGTCTAGCACAGGCCAGAAGGCATGTTCCCTCCTACACTTTCTCCTCCACAACTCTCTAGTCTCCTTCTCTCATTGGCCACACCATGTCCCCTCATGACCTCTGACCTCAGTCCAACTCTTTGCCTCCTCTCCTTCTGCAACAAGATTCCCATATATCCATTCTGTATTTTCTAAATGTTGTTATTATTTAATAGGTTTTAATTCTGTAACCCTCCTTCTGTCTGACTTTTGAGTATTATTTCCATGTTTCCCACATTATTTCTTCTGTGTATGACCTCTCTGAGAAAGAATGATATTGGGATGCATCCTGCAGTTAGCTGTCGATGTATCTTTCTCTTCCATTAGATGGTGAGTTCCTTAAAGGTAAGGACCATATGTGACTCATCTCAGCATTTCCTACATAGCTGAACACATAGTAGGTGTTCAAGGCACATTTAGTGAATATTTAATGAATGCATCCTGTCTGCTAAGAAAGAACTCCAAACATCCTTTAAAAACTATCATCTGGGCCGGGCACGGTGGCTCAGGCTCATGCTTGTAATCCCAGCACTTTGTGAGGCCAAGGTGGGTGAATCACAAGGTCAGGAGTTTGAGACCAGCCTGGCCAGTATGGTGAGACCCCCGTCTCTAGTAAAAATAAAAAAATTAGCCAGGTGTGGTGGCACATGCCTGTAATCCAAGCTACTTGGGAGGGTGGGGCAGGAGAATTGCTTGAACCTGGGAGGCAGAGGTTGCAGTGAGCCGAGATCGCACTACTACTGCACTCCAGCCTGGGCGACAGAGCAAGACTCTGTCTCAGAAACAACAACAACAACAACAACAACAACAACAACAACAACAAAAACCAGTCATCTGCTTGTAGTGCATTACTCAAGGTGAAAGCCACAGGCAATCTGTAGTCATCTAAATAATTTATCATTAATTCCTGATTTGCTAGTACAAGAATATATTGTTTATTTTTTATTTTTTTCCTAAGCAATGATTTAAAGCCTGCACATCAAGAGACTTTGGAGTCCACCATAAGAGTCAGCTTCCTTGCTCGAGTCTGTCAAAGGCTACTGATTTCCTAATATCACAGTAGAGCCTCAACAATAATACGGTTTCCTAAGAACCTCAACAACAGTACTATTTCCTAAGCCACACTCCAGTTTTTTTCCCTCTGTTACCTGGGATTGAATTACATAACAGGTAGTATGAATTAAATTCACTGCACTCTGTGCACCTATTACCATATACACAGAAGTCAAAATGGAGAAAATAGTAGTATATGACAGTCTCTCAGTCCTTTACCCAATGTTTACCTTGTGATTTGATTCAAGGAATTCTAAGCACTTTGTGGGTTTATAGATCCCTTTAAAATTCTTTGAATTATGTATTAACCTTGACTTAAAGCTGAATAAACTAACAGTTGTTTTATGAGCAATTTATCCAGTGTTATATATAGTAGGTAGCAGAGAAAGAAACAGCATCTAAATTATTTTATTTGCAACCTATAACATTCTGTTTGTCTGATTATATTGTCTTTTGAAAGGCACTTGTACTGATAAAGCTTGTAGTAGTACTTACCAAAATGAATTAAAAATAGGTTTAAGCCAAAGTTCCAAATACAGTTTATTTTAGAAGACAGAAGGACAACTAGACTCTCACCATCTCCAAAATTATATTAAAAAAACTGTGAGTTATTGCAACTACTTAGAAGTCATGTTTTTCACTGTTTTGCTTTTCACATTTTAATATTCACTGAAACACTACTAATTCACTTATTCTTACTCCTTGACATAACAAAGAACCTGTGACTCAGTGCCAAACCAAAACTAATGTCAACATTAACTGATGAAGTCTTGTTAAGTAAGCTTAGCAAAATACTTGTATTCCAAATGTTAATAAATACCAACTGGCCTTTACTAGGGTAAAGTTAGAGATAATAATGTTACCTATTAATGGCTTTCTTCTACTAATAAGTAGAAGCTATTCTCACTAACTAAATAGCATTACTCAGAATTGGATTTTTAGTTGCATGTTTAATAATTCTGAGATTAAGTCAAGAAAACAAACAGAAACAATTGATATTTGTGGGGCCATCAACAATTCTGAAGTTTTCCCAATAGTCAGCCCTAAAAAATGCAGTCTCATAATTCACAATATCTGACTTGACTGTCAGGACTTGTCTAATCTGGCCATGCCAGCTGGCAAGGATATTCAGCCTCTTCTCCCAGAACATCACAAGCCGCATGTATGTTGTAGAATTCAGTGGTTTGGAGTCCCAGCTTTAATTCTAGCTCATCATTTTATTATCTATGTGGTCCTCAGCATGTTGCTTAATTTCTCTGAGCATCATTTTTCTAACTTGTAAAATAGGGTACAGAATATTTGTTCTTATACAAGAATTAATATAAATGAAGTACTTAGTGTGGAAATAATTCCCGCTCAATGAATAATATTTAGTAAGCAGTTTTTTATTGAGGATGCTCAGGATGTGATTCTCATTATGTATTATTTAGAGTCAAACATGACAGTGTTTGGTGTCAGCATGAAAAACCAAGAGCAATGTAAATATTTGGAGAATGATTTGACAATAGTCATGGTTGAGAAGACAAGATTAGTAGTAGAAGATGGACAACAGACATGGAAAGCTATAAGGAAAAAGTGGTTTTTTTAATATCTAAGAAGATTTTAATCTAGAAACCTTTAGGAGGGGACAATCTTATTGTGCCAGAAGAACAAGTATTTATTGGGAACCTTTATGTGCAAACCCGGATGCCATAAGATACATAGTGAAATTTATTCAGTAAGTATTTATTGTGTGTCTACTATGTCTGGCACTGTTCTACATACTGGAGTAGGAGCAGTGAATAATGAAGTCAAATTCTCAGCCCTTGTGGAGTTTACATTCTAGTGTAGGAAATACAAAGATAGTATTCCTTTTTTCAAGCATTTACTATTTCTGTAAGGAGGCATGAACCTTTGCATTAAAAGAGTATAAAATAACAATAATAACAATAATTGCAACAAAGCATACAAAAATATCCCTAGGAGACTGAAAGGGGTAGTGGAAGGAATTCAGGTTTTAGTGACCAAGAAATCTGAGCTCTAATCTAAGTCCTGATGGCGCCTTTAGACCTTGGGACTGTATAGCATTTTATTCAAGTATCATACTCTTTTCTGTAAAATGAGCACAATAATAGTTACTTTATAAAGCTGTTCTGATGACTAAATGTGATTACATGTGTAAATCCCTTTATAGAGTAGCACAGATACATGAATATCCTTGCTGAGAAGGAGAGTTGATTGATGCCTCAAAAATGGCAGGATTTGGTGAGACAGAGAAGAGAAAGTGCATTTTAGGCCAAGAAAAGAGCTTGATGAAGGACACAAATTTGGAGTTGCACACAGAGTATTTGGAAGAAAGTGAGTGGAATAATTTGGCTACAGTAGAGAGTTCATATCGATAAGTAGGTAGAGAAACAACTCAAATGATAGGTGGTTCTTAGATGACTCACAAAGGAATTTCTGAGAGTTAGAATAGCTCTCATGCATATGTAGACATTGAAACACAGTGTAATTAAGTGAATCACCCAAGGTTATATCATTAGCAGTGAAAGTAGAATCCCAATATCCATCTGGCTCTTTGTCTCCTTGATGGCCTGGCCGGTGGTTAAGACCATATATTATCAATCTCCTCGTCAATTCATAGTTGAACACTCATAGTCTGTTAGGCATTTTTTATAATATATACCAAATATTCTAACCAGCCCTCTAGTTTAAGTATTGCATTTATGGCAAGAAAAAGCAATTCTGAAACAACCAAGGGGAATGAAAAACAAGGGGCTATTTCTCAAAAATGAGATGGTGCTCTGCAAAAATGAACTAACTTTATGATGCCATCTGGAAAATGCTTTTGTATTCCCGATACAGTGCACTGAGCATAACTTAAGGTTGACTAACCAGCTCTGAAATGCTCTCTTCTGTTTCCTCACATATGGATGTAGCCTACAGGAATACGTGTTATTAGTCCTTGGACAGGACATCTGGTGTGACTTCTCAGCAATAAGGTGTACAATTCTTGGGAGAATTTCAACAGAGCACATCAGCCTAACTTTGGAAACTTTTCAGGGTTGAGCCAGTCTGTGGTGATTGGCCTTTTTCAGAAAGAAATTAGGCTTCCAAACCAAACTCTAATCACGGAGATTTTGTCTTCCCTCTCTCCCTCCTTTCCCCATTCTCTTCCTTCCTCCTAACATTTAAAGTCTCAATTCTGACATTACACACAGTGTAATGCACAGTGGTATACTCAGACAGAATTAAGACTTTCAAATGAAATTGAACCCTAAGATGTTATATTATAGTCAGACCTCTTGCCGCTTAGGGTGGCAGATGTTCTTCACTGTTTCTTCCAAAGTAGCAACAGTCTTTTTGCATAATTTATTGTAATTGGATATTGGAATTATGAACAGAGAAATTCTTCTCTTCTTTCAAAATTAGTAATAGAACCTAATTTTAACACCAGTAGAAAAGATTTAGAATCTCATAAAGGAAAAAAAACCTTCATTAATTTGCTAAGGGATTAAGCTGAAGCTAACTTTGCTTTATAAAAAAGTTGCCAATAAAATAGCCTAATACTTGCATAGAAGAACATTTAATTTACTGAAAAGAACAAATTGCCTTCAAACAATTTAAAGCACCAATTAATGGATAAACAACCAATATGTTAAATACAAATCATTCTTCTCTATTTATTGAAGTAGCTTCCCAACTCCTTTGCTTGACAACACTTAATTAGCCTAACTTGAGTTGCTTTGTTTAATTGAAATTAATAGAACTAGGTTTCCTTTAAAAATATTATTTTGTTAAGACTGATTCCCTCATTTAGTCTAAATAGTGATTATTAATAAAATCTGCTTTTAAAAATATTTTTGACATTTACAATAATAACCAACATGTCATATATTTATATGAGGACTGATTATTTGGTTGTTAGTTATGTGAACATTTTTGCCTCAGTTTAACTCTGACTGTCCTTTCAGGGGGTGGAAAACTTTCCTTAGCCACTCCACAGACAAGACAGAAAGTAAATGTAGTGAATTTGGCTAACAGTCAGCATCTCTTATAAAAATATTTCCTTGGAGAGAATGAAGATTGAAATGCATATCTGAAATGATATATTGGTTTTCTATGCTGATACTATGATACTATGGCCGGTAAAAATGACGGCTTGGTCATAAGTCAACGTATTCTTATTTTAAAGGGTTTAAATACAGGGAAAACAGAAATACTGCAACCTTTGGGATCAAACAAAGTTGTTTCAACCCTAGCTCTACCATGCACTATATCTGAAAATAAACTTCTCCAAGCCCCATCTGAGTATAAAATTCAGATAATAATAGCTATTTAGCAACTGCTAGATCACATTTATTGGTGTGCTTACTATGTGCCAGATACTGTTCTAGGGACTTTATGTATATTAATTCATTTAATCCAACCCTCGAGCTTATGAGGTAGATATTTATAACCCCGTTTTATAGATGAGGCAACTGAGTCACAGGGAGGTTAATTAACGTGCCCACAGTCATACACTGGCTTGGGTTCTAACAGAGACAGCCCAATGCCAGACTTCACTTTCTAATGAGTTCTGGAAGTTGAAGTGAAGATTAAAGTGGTTAACCTGTATAGAAGGCTGGCGTATGACCTCACACAGGGTACAGTCTTATTAAGTAGATTTCTCTTAACATTTCTGGCTACTTCTCAGACTCCTTTTCTGGCTCCTTTTCCTCTGGTAGGCTTGAAGATATTGGAGTTCTTCAGGGGGGTCTCTCCTGGCCTCTTCCCTTCTCTGTCTACACTCTCCCCTGTGACCTCCTCCACTACCAACTCTGTAAATACCATCTCTATGTTGATGGCTCCCAGTTCTCCATCTCCAACCCTAGCAGTTCAGATTCATACTCTCTATAGCTTGTCATTTACATTATATCTAACAGGCAACTCAAACTTTCACAGCCCTGAACATCACGTTTAACTTTTCTCCCTCAAATCTGCTTTTCCTCATATTCAGAAAATGGCACCACTATCAGCCCTTTGGCTCATATCAAATCAAAGACTCATTCTCCCACATCAAATTCTTCTGCATATCCTGCAGATTCTACCTCTACTTTTCTTCATTTGCACTTCCATAGCCCACACCAAACCACTGTTCCTCTTGTTTAACTAGTCTGAGAGCCTCCTAACAAGTCTCTCAGCTGCCTCTTGGCCTTCCACATAAATCCGCTATCTACCCAGAAGCAGTGTGTTCTTTTTTCAAATATAACTCAGATCAGGTTACTCCTCTCCTTAAAACCCACAGATATTCTCCCACTCTATTTAAATTAAACTCAAACTACTTATTATGGTTCACAAAACCACGTAAGATCTGGCTTCTGCCAACGTTGCTAGCCTCATTCCAACCAATTCTTTTTTGCCCATTATCTCCAGCCACACTGAGCATCTGCCTGGGTCTCAGATCTTCAGGCTCATTTCTGGTTTTGGGCCTTTGCCCAGCTTTTCCCCCTTCTGGAAACATGTTCTCTCTGATCATATAGCGGTTGGATCTTTTATCGCTGTTTCCAATTCAAATGTCACCTCCACAGAGGCTTCCCAATGACCCAATTTAAACTAGTTCTATCACTTCACTCCTTTAAACTATATCCACTGAGCTGTTTATAACCTGATTCTGGTTTTTATTGTCTGCCTGCTATTTCTGACAGCAGCAACACACATACACATGCATGTATGCATACATGAATGCCTAAAAAAGGAAAATTCCATGATAATGAGAATCTTGTCTCTCTTTTTTGTTGTTCTTGCTCTGACTCCAACACTTAGTTTGCAGTGGTCAATGAAAGATATTCATTGAATTAATGAATATATTAAATTGAAGTGGCTGTTATTAATGGTCCTTCTTAAAACCAAGGGTCTGTTTGTATCTTCTACATCTCTTACCATATTTTATGATAGGACTAGGTTTGGCCCAGTAATTACATCAGTTTTGGGAATATAGAAGGGTGCAAAAGGAGAAACAATTATTTTCAAAAGCTGAGCAGCCATCTAGACTGCTACACAGAATTCAGCATCTAGTGAGAATAGCCCTAAAATGCAAGTGATACAAGGTAAGCAATTAGCATCTGTATTCCAACTTGAAGCTACAGTAGTCCTCAAACCAGTAACAAGAACTTTGTGATGGAAAATTCACATAGGAGACATTGAGAAGTGCATGTAGACAGACATACATGATAGTCTTTGAGCAGAAACCCAGATGGCTGACTGGAGTCCAGAAGTCAGGTTTCAAAGCCCAGGCTGGAAAGAGGACTAACAGACACTAAGCGTAGAGCCTCATTTCTACAGGAAATGGAAATTAAATTTGCTGACAAACTTGAGAAACTCAAGCTCAAAGAACAAAGCAGGTGCTACATATCAGCATAAAGCACAAAGTAGGAGGGTGACCTTGAGTCAAGCTGAAACCCACCCTCCAGGTTGGACCGGCTGCTGGTGACTGCAGGCTGAGCATCAGACTAAAGTGCAGGGAAGGAGGTCATAATGCCAGGCTGTGTTCCCAGAAATGGGCAGGACAGTCAGATGGGAGGGCTCTATTGATCGCCTTTCACTGCATCATAACAGTGTCAGACATGAGACCTGAAAGCCCGTCTTTCTGCCTGCTGCACTCGATCAATATGATAGATCTTTCCCTTAGAGGCCTGTCTGAATCCTATTTTCTGTCTACACGCATGTGGAGCTAAATTAATGATGATGACTCATGGGCTTCAGAGCATTTGTAAACTGTTATTATAACCATTCACACCAGCACTTTATTGATCTCCTCTATTAGGCATTGACTCAGTTTATGACCATCTTTTTTTGGAAGCCAATAGGTTAACCTCTTTCCTCTCTACCAATAGTCAGGGTAAATGTAGACCCGGTCAAAGGTGGTCTGTTTCTGGTTACACATGAGACTCATAACAGTTATTATTAGAGCCATGTACATTTAAGTATTTGTATTAAAACCAAAACTCTCATGATATTATTTCCTTGAGGTTTAGGGCAAAAAGGAGTTATGCTGGAGATAACTTCATCACATTGGTATATGAACTGAATTTACCAAACAGTTAAATAAACAGTACAACTAATTATGAATATACAAGAACAAACTTGGGTTTGACCACAGATTGCTCTTCAGGCACAGATTGCTCAACATTCTCTAATCAAGGATGATTAGAAAAGTATTTTAGTCCTGCTATTTTAATCTGCTGTAACTTTTAGTTTGATATTTTCTTATGGGGTCAGCACAGGGCTGACTCCCTCTGTGGTGACTCAGTGCCTAGTTATTATAATTTCAATCAGGCTGCTAGTGTCCTCTCTGCAGACTTGCATATCTTCTTCATGTTGGCCTATTCAGCATCTCCATCAATATCTGGCACCCAGTGAGCACTCAAGAAATAAACATGAAAAGAGGGAATGAGTGCTCTCTCCTTGGGAGTATTAACTCTTAACTACTCATACACGCAACTTCTATAATCATAGTCCTGGCCTAGAGTTTTTTGAACAATGTAGAATGGAAAAGGTCTGATTGCTGCAGCACCAGGAAACTTTGACAAGCAAATATTTAATAACCATTGAATAAAACCTGAGGTTATCAATTATGTGAGACCCATATGACACACACATATATGTGTATGCACAGATACCCATATAATCATGGGTATTTAGCAAATGTATGCCTATGTGTACAGTGTATGTACTACCAGGTTCATTCAATTAGAGGAGTGATGTTCATTCCTATTGTTTTTATGTCTTCTCTTCTACACAGCAAAGAATTATTGGATGTAATCCAGTTCATATGCAATGCGCTAGGGAAGGTGAAATAACTTTAACCTTGCTGCTCTTTTTACCTACATCTCACATTTTCACTTTTACAAACAATAGAACTCTGATCTATTCTGAAACATTCAACAGTTGTGCAAACTTTTTTGGAAGAGAACAAGCTACAAGGATTAAAGTATATTTGAATAAGAGAGAAAAATCTAGTGTTTCCCTATTAGAGTCAATAAAGCACTTGAAAAGCATGAACACTATTTTGGGGAGAGTAGCTGGGTTGAAGGCAATGCCATTAGTAAATAAAAGGAATCCAAGTAGAGGGAGATCCATACATGGATTTTAACATTAGACCTGTTGGATGGTCTTCATCTAGCCAATATCCTACTTCATTAAAAAATTATCTCTCTGTTTAACAGCTCATTTAAACATTTTCCACTTTCTTTAAAGAAAAACTCCTACGTGTATGATGGACATGGAGATCACAACATTCAAAAAAGTGATTTTTCTCTGGAGACTTTTTTATGTTGTTAGATTTCAGTTGTGAATGATAAGTAGAGCACTTCAGATGTTACTTCTACTTAAACATCTGTTCAGCCAATATGTGATTTCATATTATAATCTGCTTCAGTCACATTTGACTACCCGTTAATCAAAAACCATAAATTCTGCCTTGCACAATAGCTTTTTTGTTGTTGTTTGCATAGTTTGAATATAAGAATGCATATTTAAATGATTATCAGATGATAAGGCTTTATGAAAGTTTCTGCTATGGAATGCCTATTTTATGAATTTTTATGATTAAAAGGTATTATTACAAAAGTAATCTGAAAAGCTAGAAAACTAATAGCAAGTTACATAATTATTTTCCTCCTATTCAATATATTAAAAATGAAATTCCATTTTATGAGAGAAGGATGACCAGATAAAAAGAAACAGAAAACATTAAATCCTTTCTCTCTTTTCTTTCTGATTTTTCTTATAGTATATTGGATTGAAAGTATTTTCCTTAAATTTATGCACTTTTAAAGTTTATCTTTCTATTTTGTGTTGTTTTGAAGAAAGTAAATCAGCAGTATCTAAATCCATAGGATTTGCTTCCCTGGCTTACTAGTCAATATTGACATCAATAAGGTCTTGCAGATAAACCTAAATGAAAGCGTTCTACATCAAGATCTATCAGCTCTTTATCAGTCCTCCATTTTGAGACATAGAAAGGCATTTTTATTTCTGTCACTTGGACTTGCTTCTTTGGTCAATTCTGCAGAAATAATTAGAACTTTTCTTGTTACTCTGTAAATAGATTTTTCTCGGGTCTTCTTGCAGAAGAGAATTATTTTGTGTTGGAATTCTCTGAGCAGTCACAGAAAGTCTGACAGCAAAATGGAGGTGACAGGAGTCTGTTTCAGGGAGAGGCACCTTTATGCTGATAGTTGAATCTTATGGGATAAGGGAATCTAAGCTCTTCAAAAAACAAAGAAACCTGACAACTGACAAATATAAACATAAACATTTTAATCAAACTTGCATGAAAGAAAAGTATTTGTACATGTGTTTGAAGCACATTTTTATGATGTAAAAAAAACATGGATTTTATTTCCATTGTAGAATATTGAGGATTTGGGGTAAATCATCTTCAGCCTGAATCCTTTCTGCCCTTCCTTATCCATAATGCTCATGTGTCATGAAGGGTCTGAATGCTTATTGAGCTCTAAGTTTTCCTCAATTAAAACTCAAATTATCCAGCATTTACTTTTAATCAACGCTCACTTTATTTTCTCATTTAAGGAATCATTTTCTCATAAGTGGAAAATAAATAACTTATAACTAATAAACAGTGTTCCTCTCCCAAGCTCCTTCTTGCCTTTGGACTATATAGTTTCTCAAGCATGATGTGGATTATTGATTAATTCCCAGTAACACCAAGTGGAGAGAATAAGGACATTGATATCCTCACACAGATGTATACAGAGGTACACACACACACACAAACTCCTTGAATATACATACTAATGAAGCAGTGATATTTTGGTGTGCATGTCTAACACATTTATTTATTTGATAATCTAGACTCCTTCAGATGCAAGCAGAGAACACGTCTATTATTTTTCACAGCTTTTGTTTTTAACCACTCAGTAGGCTCCTCTCTTCTCTGAATAAAATATTAGAAAGTCCCCACAGCACTTTGAGCCATACTTAGATACCAACAAATTTTGTTTAAAACCAGATCATTGTAATATAGAGAGAGTATAGCTCCCTCTTTCTATATCATCTGCTCCCTCTGTGTGAACTCTAGGTGGCCTCTTATTTTTAGACATGTTTTAGCATGAGCAACATATCTTCCTATCTTTAAACTCCAGGGAATGCATGTACACTTCAAGTGATTCTTTGGAGTTCCATTCTTTTGACTTGTGAGAAAAGGAAAGCATCCCTCTTCCTCATGGAGAGGGGTAAAAATATAATAACCCAACCTCTCTCTTTCTTTCTTCCCTGCTACCACCCAATCTTCTGCAACAGTCACATTGATGCTTAACTTCCTGTTCTACATGCTGGAGGTAGGTGATGGGTGCTGTACTGGTGCTAGCAGAACCTGTCTTTGGTCACCTAGATTTGGAAGTCTTATATGTGGTGGGAAGAAGATGCTCAAGAATCAGGCCTCTAATTTCTTCTCTCCCTTTATGGTGGGTTTGGGGAGATGTTTTTGAGGAAAAAAAAGGTTCCCCGGTTGACAGACTTCTTAGAAAACAGTGATATCTGCTTTTAGGAGACTCATCATTAATAGAAAGCTTTCAGTAAGATATATCTGATCTTTCTAGGATTACTTACAGAAAACAAACAAACAAAGCTGGAATCCATGGATTTATGAGGCATAGTTCTCCAGAAAATATCATGTAAGCCAAATAATGATTTAAACATAAAATGGAGATTTTTCATAACCAAAACAATACCTTTCCATGGAAGTAATATGTCTGCATATACAAGATAAGGTAACCTGAACCAAAGTGCATCTGTCTGTAGTAAGAGAGACCCTTGGAAGCTGCCCCGGCAGTCCTGAACCTCTCTCTGCTTTGGCTCTGCCTTATGATTATTTGTGTCCTTCAAATTATTATGAAAGCTTGAATTTGCAGAACATCTCTGATTCTTAAGCATCTGAACGGACAGACCAATTTTCTGTGTTATCTCAGATGGTCTAACCCTTTGCTTTAGAAGGTAGACTTAGGTTTCATCTTTTTTTTTAATGTTTGGCATCTTAAAAATGAATTTTTCTCTATGAGATATCCTTACTTCATAAGTAATAATAGGGTAAAGAAACTTCTTAATTTTCTTTGGTTTTGTTTAGGGATCAAATCTAAAAAGTGCTCCTTGAATGTTAGGTTTTTCCTGATTCTAATATACAGTATGCCACACCTTGAAGGTGGCCTCTATAACTGATCTCCACTAGATCATAAACTTCTTAAGGGCAGGGACCACATAGGATTCACCTTAGGATCACTGGCACCTAGCACAGAACGGATGTTCAAAAACATGAGTAGTGATTTTAGTTGGTGTTTAGGGCTTGTTGTTTGCTGGAGTTTATGAATGAGGGATGGGCCTGAAATATTTAATTTGTCTCAGGGGCTTTATTTCTGACTGTAGGAGAGGTTGTGGCACAAGCCTGGGGGCAGAGAAGGTAGAAGGCACCAGAACATAACTGATATATACTCCCCTGCTGTATTACTGCATTCTCACACTGCTAATAAAGACATACCCAAGACTGGCTAATTTATAATGGAAAAGGGTTTAATTGACTCAGAGTTCCACATGGCTGGGGAGGCCTCACAGTCATGGTGGAAGGCAAAGCAAGAGCAAAGAGAGAGAGCATGTGCAAGAAAACTCCTTTCATAAAACTATCAGATCTCATGAGATGTATTCGCTATCATGAGAACAGCACAGGACAGACCCACTCTCATGATTCAGTTACCTCCCACCAGGTACTTCCCATGACACATGGGAATTATGGGAGCTACAATTTGAGATTTGGGTGGGGAAACAGACAAACCATATCACCCACCAAACATCATGCATAAGTTTCAGCCTCATACAGTGAAGGGAGCAGTTTTCTGCTTATACTGAGACGTGGGCATAAGTCATTTCGCTTTGGTTGAAAAATCATGTGATACATTATGGGAGAAGGGTATTAATATAGTTTGGCTCTGTGTCCCTACGCAAATCTCACCTTGAACTATAATCCCCATAATCCCCATGTGTAAAGGGTGGGACAAGATGGAGGTAACTGGATCCTGGGGGTGGCTTCCCCCATGCTGTTCTTGGGATAATGAGTGAGTCTCAAGAAATCTGATGGTTTTATAACTGGCATTTCCCCTGCTACACTCACTCTGTCCTGCTGCTCTGTGAAGAAAGTGCCTGCTTCTCTTTTGCCTTCTTCCGTGATTGTAACTCTCTGCGGCCTCCCCAGCAATGTGGAATTGTGAGTTAATGAAATCTGTTGTCTTTATAAATTACCCAGTCTTGGGTGTTTCTTCATTGCAGCATGAGAACGAACTAATACAGGTATTTTCCCACTTAGTCTTGGAGCAGTATTGTTCAGACAGTGTGATAACCAAGGGATCATACAGCATTGTAGAGTCACTTGAGCTTTTGACTGTGGAAGTGCCTGAAACCCCAGCCTTGTCAGGAATCAGTGTTCTCATGTAGAAAGTAGTAGTCATGTGTCAGATGTTATTCTCAAGTAGCATGGAAGACAGAGGCTATCAGTGAAATCTGCGTACTGGAAAAACAGAAAAGAATTGTTTATGACCGGGTAGAAGAAACATCTGAGGATTTAAAATACAGACAAATAAAGAAACTAGAGAAATTTTTGATTTGGATGGCAGGGGGAGGAGGTTCAAAGTCCTACATCAAGCAGGTTGGAATAGTGAAATAATGAAATATATGCATTCATGTCAAGGTGTTATTTGTTGTATCTAGAGTCTGTTAGATTCTGGAGAAATATTGATTACAAAAATTGGCTGAGTGAATGGAAATATTCAAGTGTTTATTTTTCTAAGTCCAATATAATAAAAAAAAGTTCCAGGTAACATTACACAAGAAAAATTTTAAATTGGGATTAAATAATAAAAGGAGATCAAAGAGGTCATAAACTTTAATGTGTCTGCTAGAGCGGAGTTAGGTTGCAGACAACAGTTTATTTCCAAATAGAGATATTACCATGTGTTGAGTGACTTACAAAATCATCGGAAAGGTTGTGGAAGTAAGCTCTAGCTTGAGAGTCCAGGAATTTCTACCAGTGCTAGGGAAGTTTCCACCTGAGCTTTCAGCAAGCCATCACATTAGGAAATCACTGACCAGTTTTGCACTGCTTCTCACAATTTACAACAGGATGAATGCCTTGTGCTCTGCCCCTCTCCCCACTCAAGTCAGTTTCAAATCTAAATCTCACATGAGTACATCAAGTTGGTAGAATCTTAATCAGATCTAGAACTCCAGCAGCAGGGAAATCTGAGATAGGCAGCTTTTAGCTTACCAGTCTCTACAATTTGGAAAGACACTGCAGAATGTTGTTGGAATGGATGCCAAACTAGCCACTGCACAGAACCCATCATGGTCAGGGTTTAGAAAACTGACTTTATCTCATACCTTACACTGCTTATTTATTCATATAATAAATATTTATTGAATGTCTGTTGTGTTTTGGATCCCATTTCTTGGTTTTATCGATAAACATGATAGAAAGGTAGAGAACAATAAGCTTGGGTTCTTTTTATCTTTATTTTTATTTTCTTTTATTCTACTTTGAAAGTAAAATTTGAGGTAGCATGATTTGAAACTGGGTGTGCCTTCTGTAAGAGATGTCTTTGTTTCTGGAGAAGGAGAACAGGTCAGGGAGTGGTCGAGGGGAACAGGAGGCAGACTGCTGGCTAGTTAGAATGGGCTGTGTTCTGAGCCTTGAAGAAGAAGGATGATAGGAATTATAAGGCTTTAGAATTTCCCAGCTATATGCACCAGGGTAAAGAGTAGAAAGGTTAGGATAGAATTTATTTGGCTAGTATGTCCCTTTCATTTGATCTCAGAAACTAAGCCTGACCATAACAGCTAAAGGGAATAGGCTGGAGCACTCAACTGAGAAGAAATACAAACACAAAACCTTAGATAGCAGGGCACATACCTGCAGCAAAAGGATAGCAATTGTACAGAGGGACACGGACTTCAGCCTGAGTCCTTTAGAACTGCTGCGAGCAGAAGTGAGGAAAAGCATGGGGTGCAGGTAATTCACTGATACAGTCAAATACAGAGTCTCAAAACGTAAAAGACAGCCAATTATTTCATAAGATTCTTCCCTGAAGTGTTTCATTTTTCCAGTTATGGACTTGGACTGAAAATACTATGAGGAGAGCTAGATACCGTATATGTCAAAATATGAGGAAAAATTATCAAAGAAATAGTCGAATTTGGTAGTATTTTTAAGTTCTAGTGAAATAAATTATTATTTAAAAAGAACCACTCACCTATTAGTATCTAATTTGAATTTTCATGTCTTTGTCTGGATTCTTAAAGAACTCTGTTAAAAGGAATTGTCTGAAATTTCACCAAAGTGCTCAAGCTCATTTAGACATCTATAGTTACCTTTACAGCCCATTTGTGAGGTGTGTGGAGGAGGGATAAAACAATTTTTATAAATGAAAATTATGAAGCCATAATCATTAATGGGATGAGTGTCACATAAGACAATTGCTACCTTTTACTGAGAAGATGCCATAGAGTAGGGGTTGAAAGTCCTTCGCTTTCATTATAGCTAATCCTCACAAGGCTGCATGGTAGATATGTTTGTTCCCCACTGACAATTTGGGAAGCCAAGGCTGAGAGAGGCTAAAGCAATCACTAGCATTTGCAAAGCCAATAAGTATTAGAACCAGCATTTGAACCTAGGCTAATATGATTCCAAAAATCTATGGTTTTCTTCAGCACACCTCATGACTAGTATCAAGACACTGCACAATCGTCACCAGAATGCCACAAAGCTGCCCCCTGTCCACTACTCTGCTATTATCAGAAGTGCTAATAGGATCAAGATCTTCATACTCAGGTAAGTACTTTACTGACTTGAGCATAAACAAATAAATACCTAAAAATCTTTGAGACTCCCAAAGATTTCTTGTACAATGCAATATCTTGTATTTGCTCCTTGAAGCTTCCTCCCATGTTCTTTATCCTGTTTGTCTCAATTATAAGGTTAGGTGCAAGGCTGTTCTTACTTTGGAAAAATAACTTCTATAGCCATTTGGTACATGTGAGTGTTCTCTCAGGATACTGAACTGCCCTGTTTTCCATTAATGTTTATATACTATCTTTTTTCATATAGCCTCTGCTGACCAAGAGTTACACATGGGCCATGAACTCCAACATTCTAGCAAGACACAGGACAGCTTGAATGATCTAATAAGCAAAGAACAAGAGGCTGCTTATAGCTAGAGGCTGCCTCCCTAGTCCTACAAGTTTGTATCCACAAGATCATGTTTAAGTTGTATAATTGAAACTAAGAAATCATTAACTTTGTTTCAAACTGATATTCAAGTGCTGTCAATGGCCAAGGGCAGTAATGGGAAAGAACAGCTCCTGGCAGTGCAGAGGAATCATGTAGGACTTATCCTGCCCTGTGGTAGTGCCCAGTGTTCTGTTGGTGGGTCTTCCCAGACAGATAATCTCCTTTGGAGGGGCTAGTGCTGTGGAGCAACAATTTGATCCACTCACCGAATTTTTCATTGGCCATTTCTACAAATGACAGCTTTGTGGACAGAAAAGTCTATTCTTTATATGTAAGATGCCAAAATTATGATATTAAAGATAGTTTTAGTTAGGTCAGGAGCTCTTAATGTATGACCTACATATGGGCTTTCAAAGGGGTCAACAGTCCACTGAAATTTAAAGAAAGATAGTAGTGTTGTTTGTGCAGATGTGAATGTTTGTGTGGGTGGGAAAGTCCACAAGCAAGGTCTGAGATTTTTTAAAAAGGAGGAGGGAGTATAAAAAGGCAAGTATGTGGTAAATCAAAACAAACATGAACTGTGCAAAAATAACAGTAATAATGTTTGCTTTGCAGAGAGAAAATTAAAACATAACTAAAATATTAGATAACAATAATATTCAAGGTAGAAGGAGAATAATAGAAGTTAAAGCAATCTAAGGTCCTTTTTGTCTATAGGAGGAGCATAAAAATATTGATTAACTTTAGAGTTTGTAAAATTAAATGTGCATCTAAAGACCAGGTACAGTGGCTCATGCCTGTAATTCCAGCACTTTGGGAGGCCAAGGAAGATGGATCACTTGAGTCCAGGAGTTTGAGACCAGCCTGGGCAAAATGGTGAGATTCTGTCTCTACAAAAAAAAAAAAAAAAAAAGTACAAAAAGTTAGCCAGGCATGATAACACATGCCTGTAGTCTCAGCTACTCAGGAGGCTGATATGAGTGGATCGCTTGAGCCCGGGAGGCACAGGTGACCTGAAATCGCACCGCTGCATTCCACCCTGGGCAACAGAGCAAGCTCCTGTCTCAAAAAAAAAAAAAAAAAAAAAAAAAAAAAAAATTGTCTAAATATTTTAGCATAAACATTAAGACAGAGAAATAAGAGTGATACCCAAACTATACATAATTAAGGAGGTAAAGCAAACAAACAGCTCAATAATACCAAAAGAATAAGAACAGAAAAATTCCTGAAAATATTTTTAAAAGGTTAATAAGCACAAATATAAGGATGTCTGTGAATTTTTTAAAAAACTATATTTATAAATAAAATGTAATAAATTCTCCAGGTGAACAATAAAACTTGGTTAGGCTGGACAAAAGAAACTACCATGTGCTCTTTCTAAAAAGCACATCTAAATCAGAAGAGCACAGAAAAGGTGAAAATCAAAACACACCAGTGTAAGAGGTTGGATGTGTCTCCTAAAGTTCATGTGTTGGAAACTTAATCCCCAATGCAATAGTGTAGAGAGGTGAGGCCTTTAAGAGGTAGTAAGGACATAAGGGCTTTGCTCTAATTAATAGGTTAATGCTATTATTCAGGAGTGGATCAGTTATCACAGGAGTGGGTTCCCGATAAAAGGATGAGTTTGCCCCGCTTCCTCTCCCTATCTGCAGCTCTATTCTCCTTCCTCCTTTCACCATTTGATGACACAGCACAAAGGCCCTCACCAGATGCAGCCTGTTAAACTTAGAACCATGTGTCAAATAAATTTCTGTTCATTATAAGTTATCCAGTCTCGAATATTCTGTTACAGCAGCACAAAACACACTAAAAATTTTAGTGCTGAGAAGTGGGACTTCTGCTGGAACAAACACTTGAAAACGTGCAAGTGGCTTTGGAACTGGGTGACAGGTAGAAGCTGGAAAGTTTTGTACAATCAGGAAAGAAAAAGCTTATATTGCCATGGAACATTAAGAGCAATTCCAGTAAGGGCCCAGAAGGAGATAAGAGCTGTAGTGAGAGCCTAAACCTTTGTAGGGATTAGTTAAGTGGTTGTGATCAGAATGTTGGTAAAAGTATGGAAACTGAAGGCCATTTTGATAAGTTCTCAGACAGAACTGAGTAACAAGGGAGGGAAATCTGGAATAAAGGCCATCTTTATTATACAGTTGCAAAAAACTTGGCAGAATTGTGTCCAAGTTCCAAGACTTTGTGGATGGCAGGACTTAAGAGTAATGAACTAAGATATCTGGCAGAATAAGCATCTAAGCAGGAAAGCATTCAAGGTGCTACATGGCTTCTTTTGGCTACTACAGTAACATAAGAGAAGAGAGAAATTATTTTAAAAAGAAATTTATAATTAAAATCAAAGCAGAACAGAAAGATATGGAAATTTTTCAGCTTGGTCATGTACAGAACAAAAAAGTACGTTGGGGGAAAATACAAAGGGTGTGGCCAAGTGACCATTTGGTGAAGAGATTAATACGGATAGAATACATTCAGGCTGTATTAATCAAGACAGTGGAGAAAATTACCCCAAAGACATTTCAGTGATCCTCAAGGCAAGCTAGGTCCTTGAGAGCAAGGTTTTCACAGAGGTGCACATGGGACCTCAGTATTTGCTACCTAGGGCCACCTCAAGACTCTGCTTTCTGCATCCCAGTGCAGTGCTCCTTGGCTGGCCCAGCCATAGCTCAAGCATGCCAGGTGCATCTCACGCCACAGCTCCAAAGGGTGCAAACAATAAGCCACATGATGCTGCAGTGCACGTCAAGTCTGCAGACAGAGTGCACAAGCTGTGAGACCATGGTGACCTCCACTGGATTTCAAAGGATGTATTGAACAGCCAGGGACCCAGGCAGAAACTTGTCACAGGAACAGAGCCACCACAGTAAGCTGCTACTAGGGCAATGCCCAGCAAGGCCACAGGAAAGAAGCCCCTGCAGAGAGTGCCTATAGGGAATGCCTAGCAGAGCCATGGGAGTGGGGCAGCCCCCCAAGACCCCAGAACTGTTGAGCCACCTACATGCACTTGCAGTCTGGGAAAGCTGTAGGCACGAGATCTGTGAGAGCTGCTGGGTGAACTGAGCCCAGCAAAGCCAAAGGAGCAGGATTCCCTGAGGCACTGGGTGTCTAGTCCCTGCCCCAGTGTGCCTAGGAGGTGAGACACGGAGTCAAAAGAGATTATACTGGAATCTTTTTTTTTTTTGAGACAGAGTCTCGCTCTGTTGCCCAGGCTGGAGTGCAGTGGCTGGATCTCAGCTCACTGCAAGCTCCGCCTCCCGGGTTCATGCCATTCTCCTGCCTCAGCCTCCCGAGTAGCTGGGACTACAGGCGCCCGCCACCTTGCCCGGCTAGTTTTTTGTATTTTTTAGTAGAGACGGGGTTTCACTGTGTTAGCCTGGATGGTCTCGATCTCCTGACCTCGTGATCCGCCCGTCTTGGCCTCCCAAAGTGCTGGGATTACAGGCTTGGGCCACCATGCCCGGCCAGGAAAGTGTTCTTGATAAAAGAAGGAGTTTGATCCCATTTTTCTCTCTCTCTTGCATGCTTTCCTGTCCTTCCAGCTTGTGTCTTTTCTGTGAGATGGTACAGTAAGAAGGCCCTCACTAGATGCTGAGAAGAGATGAATGCCATTGCTATGCCCTTGGACTTCCCAGCCTCCAGAACCATGAGCCAAATAAATTTCTATTCATTATAAGTTATCCACATTGAAAATGAATGGAGGAAGAATGAAGATGTGAGCTGAAGGGAGAGGAAGCTGAGAACCCTGCACCAGGCTACCTACCATCAGGACTTGTTAATGGCCCCCAGGAACTCCTGGGGAAAAGGTGAGGTGGACAGGTGAGGAGTGGCCTGATCTCACCACGTACCTCTGGAATCTGGGTAACAGAAAACTCCACAACACCTATGGACACTTAAGGTGGCAGGAAGAGCTGCTTAGAGAAGTAGGAGGAGCAGGACCCAAGACTGCATGGGTTTGGTACAGGAATATCTCTAGTGGGGCACAGCCAGGGATACCCTTCACCCAAGGCCTGCCAGATTCCTCTAGGAGACTTTAGATATTGGGGGACTGCTGAACTTGGAGACAGTAGGGTGGTCTTGGCTGTGAGATGGGACCAGTCCAATCCGAGCATACACCTGTCCACTGGCCTCTGTTAAGGCCCCAGACCTGGCCACACCCACTGGCAGCACAGCCTCAGATGCCCAACCAGGTTGCTTCACAGGGGCCCTCATCATAACTTCTTTACCTGCAGACCACACCTGACCATCTGAGAGCTCCAGCAGATTGGTCCCAGCTGACATGCACTGACTCACTCACACCCTCTCCCCATCTTTCCTATGCTGCTTTGCTGGTATGTACTCACCGATTGCCAACCACCTACTGCTTTGCTGGCATGCCTGCATGTGGGTGAGCCTCACCTCTGTCCTATGCCAGAGGGTATGTATATGACCACGTTGCTGTGCCACTTCTGCTGGTGTGAGTTCAACCTGTTGCCAGCCCAAACACCTATTCTGGCACACAGGCACTCAGCCACACTGCCATTGCCAGCATGAACACACAGACAGATGCCAGCAACCTTGCCCCTATCCCCTGAAGCCACTGCCATCAGAGTGAATAAGTGCATAGATGCCAGTGGCTCCACTCCCCACACAATGACACCACCACTGTTGTAAACACACACATGAACACCAACAACCTTGCCCAACCCCATGCTGCTACCACTGTGAATGTGTACATGGAGGCCAGTAATCCCCATGCCCACCAGTCCCCCCACTGCACTGCTACTGCCAGTGTGAGTGCAAGCACAGACAACAGCAAACCTGCTCCTAACTGTGCCCCAGTGCTGGCATGAGAATGTTCAAGAATGCCACAGCTCTGTTTCCACTGGTATCCCACCCCAGCCAATATATGTGTACCCTGCCACACTGCCATGGTTGCTGGTATGCAAAAGTGAACAAGGATCCTGACGCCACCACCCCAACGAAGCACTCTGGCCAGTACTACCCATCAGAGTGCTGTAGCCAGTGGACAAGGAATGTCTTGGCCCATCCAGCACAGTTGGTTCCCAACCTCAAGGGACAAGAGAACAAAACCAGGGTCCTGGTACCAGGCCCTGTGTTAAATAATGCAGACCAGAAGTGCTAAGCTGAGCTTTAGTCTCCTAAAATCTTTCAGAAATCAACTCAGTTGACCAAGCCCACCTTCTACCCAATCAAACTTCCAAGGGTATCAAAGAAGACAAAAGCAAGAAACCTCATCCAAAGGATGGTAACTTCAAAGATTGAGGGAACATCAGCACACACAGGTGAGAAAGAACTAGGGCAAGCACTCTGGCAACTTGAAAAGCCAGAATGTCTTCTTACCTTCAAACACTGCAATAATTTCCCAGCAATGGTTCTTAACCAGGATAAAATGGCTGAAATGACAGAAATATAATTCAGAATATGAATAGAAATAAAGATCATAGACATAAAGGAGAAAGCTTGAAACCCAGTCTAAGGAATATAATAAAATGATATAGGAGATAAAGATAAAATGGCTGTTTTAAGAAAGAAGGAAACTGATCTGACAGAGCTAAAACACTCACTTCAAGAATTTTATAATATAATTGCAAGTACCAATAGCAGAATTGGCCAAGTTGAGGAAAGACTCTCAGAGCTCAAAGATGAGTTTTCCAAAATAATTCAGTAAGACAAAAAAAAAAACAAAGAAAAAATATAAAGAAGAATAAACACCACCTCTGAGAAATATGGGATTATGTAAAGAGACCAAATCTGTGACTCATCAGCATCCCTGAAAGAGAGGGACAGAAAGCAAGCAACTTGGAAAACATATTTGAGGATCTTGTCCACAAAACCTTTTTCCCCAACCTTGCTACTGAGACCAACATTCAAGTTCAGAAAATGAAGAGAACTTCTGCAAGATACTATACAAGATGAACGTCCCCAAAAGACATAGTCATCAGACTCTCCAAGGTCAAAATAAAAGAAAACATTATTAAAGCCATCTAGAGAGAAGAGGCACATCACTTAAAAAGGGAATCTCATCCGCTAACAGCAAACTTTTTAGCAGAAATCCTACAGGCCAGAAGAAATCAAGGATCCATATTCAGCACTCTTTAAGAAAAAAAATTCCAACCAAGAATTTTATACCTATCTAAGCTAAGCTTTATAAGCGAAGAAGAAATAAGATTCTTTCCAGATAAGCAAATGCCAAGGGAATTTGTTACCACCAGACCTGCCTTACAAAAGGTCCAAGGGAATGCTAAATATGGAAAGTAAAGACCATTACCAGCCACCACATAAACACACTTAAGTATATAGACCATTGCACCGCAAAGCAACCATACAATTAAGTCTGCTAAAAAACCAGCTAACAACATGGTGACAGGATCAAATTTGCACATATCAACATTAACCTTGAAGGCAAATGGACTAAATGTTCCAATTAAAAGGCACAGAGTGGCAAATTGTATAAAGAGGCAAGACTCAACTGGATGCTGTCTTCAAGAGAATCATCTCACATACAATGACACCCGTATGCTCAAAGTAAAGGGATGGAAAAAAACCTACCAAAGAAATAGAAAACAGAAAAAGCAGGAGTTGCTATTCTAATTTCAAACAAAACAGACTTTAAACCAACAGCAGTTAAAAAAAACAAAAAAGAAAGAATAGCGTTTCATAATGGTAAAGGGCTCAATTCAACAAGAAGACCTAACTCTCCTTAATATTCATGCACCCAAAACAGAAGCACCGAGATTCATAAAGCAGGTTTTCAAGGACTTGCACATAGACTTAGATGGCCACAGAATAATAGTGGGAGACTTTAACATCCTACTGAATGTATTAGAAAGATTGTCAAAGTAGAAAACTGACAAGATATTCAGGACCTAACCTCAACACTTGACCAAATGAACCTAACAGATATCTACAGCACTCTCCACCCCAAAACAACAGAATATACATTCTTCTCATCTGCACATGGCACACACTCTAAAATTCACCACACAATTGGTTATAAAATAATCCTCAGCACATTCACAAAAACCATAGTTATACCAACTACATGCCTGGACCACAGCTCCCCCCAAAATAGAAATCAATACTAAGAAGATTGCTCAAAACCATACAATTACATGAAAATTAAACAACCTGCTTCTGAATGACATTTGGGTAAATGATAACATTAAGGCAAAAGTCAAGAAGTCTTTGAAACAAATAAGAACAAAGCTAAAACATACCAGATTCTCTCAGCACAGCTAAAGCAATGTTAAGAGGAAAGTTTATAAAACTGAAAGCCCACATCAAAAATTTAGAAAAATCTCAACTTAATAACCTAACATTACACCTAGAGTAACTAAAGAAAAATAAACAAGAAGAAACCAACTCCAAAGTTAGCAGAAGACAAGAAATAACCCAAAGCAGAGCTGAACTGAATGAAATTGAGATGCCAAAAAAAAAAAATCCCAAAAAACAAACAAAAAAAACCATACAAAACATCAACAAATCCAGGAGTTTGTTCTTTGAAAGAATAGGTAACAGTGATAGACCACTGCCAAGACTAATAAAGAAAAAAAGAGTGAATATCCAAATAAACACAATCAGAAATGACAAATGGGACATGACCAACAACCCCACAGAAATACAAACAAAAACAAAAACAAAGAAACAAAAAACCGTAGACTACTATGAACACCTCTATGCACACAAACTAGAAATCCTAAAAGAAATGAATAGATTCCTGGAAACATACAACCTCTCAATATTGAATCAGGAAAAAATGGAAACCCTAAACAGACCAATAATGAGTTTTAAAATTGAATTAGATATTTAAAAACCCTACCAACAAGAAAAAGCCCAGGACTAGATGTATTTATAGCCAAATTCTACCCTATGTGTAAAGAAGAGCTGGTACCATTCCTACAGAAGCTATTCCAAAAAATTGAGGAGGGACTGGTCCTGACCTTATTCTATGAGGTCAGCATCATCCTGATACCCAAACCTGGCAGAAACTTCAGGCCAATATTTCTGATGAAGATAGAGGCAAAAATCCACAATAAAGTACTAGCAAACAGAATCTAGCAGCTAATGTACTATAATCAACAAGTAGGCTTTATCCCTGAGATGCAAAGTTGGTTCAACATACATAAATTAATACTTGTGATTCATCATCTAAACAGAACTAAAGCAAAACACACTGGATCATCTCAATAGATGCATAAAAGGCTTTTGATAATATTCAAAATCCCTTCATGTTAAAAAAAAATCTGAACAAAGTAGGCATCCTAGGAACATACCTCAAAATAATAAGATCCATCTATCACAAACCCACAGACAACATGATACTGAGTAAACAAACACTGGAAGCATTTCCCTTGAGAACCTGAACAAAACAAAGATGCCTTTCTCACCACTCCTATTCACCACAGTATTAGAAGTCCTGGCAATCAGGCAAGAGAAGAAATTTAAAAAGGCATTCAAATAGAAAGAGAGGAAGTCAAACTATCCCTGTTTGCAGACAGTATGAGTTACCTAGAAAACCCTGTGGTCTCTGCCCAAAAGTTCCTTGATCTGATAAACAACTTCAGGCAAGAGAAGAAATAAAAAAGGCATCAAAATAGGAAGAGATGAAGTGAAACTATTCCTGTTTGCAGAAAATATGATTTTATACCTAAAAAACTCCACGGTCTCTGCCAAAAACTCTGTAATCTGATAAACAACTTCAGCAAAATTTCAGGATACAAAATCAATATACAAAAATCAGTAGCATTTTGATACACCAACAACATCCAAGTTGAGAGCCAAATCAAGAACACAATCCCATTCACAGTAGTCACAAATAAAATAAAATACCTAGGAATACAGCTAAGCAGGAGGCAAAAGGATCTCTATTACGAGAATTGCAAATCACTTCTCAAAGAAATCAGAGATGACACCAACAAATGGAAAAACAGTCCATGCTCATGAGGATAGGAAGAATCAATATTGTTAAAATGGCCATACTGCCCAAAGAAATTCATAGATATGATGCTCTTCCTATCAAACTACCAATGACACTCTTCATAGAAATAGAAGAAAACTCTTTTAAAATTCATATGGAACCAAAAAAGAGCCTGAATAGCCAAGGCAATCCTAACCAAAAAGAACAAAGCAGGAGGCATCACATTACCCAACTTCAAACTATGCCACGGGGCACAGTAACAAAAATAGCATGGTACTGGTACAAAAACAAACACATAGACTCACAGAATAGAGTCCACAAATAATGCCACACCCCGACCTTCACAGATCCACAAATAATATCACAACCATCTGATGTTCAACAAAGTTGACAAAACAAGTAATGGAGAAAAGACTCTGTATTTGTCCATTTTCACACTGATATAAAGATACACCTGAGACTGTGTAATTTATTAAAAAGGTAGGTTTAATTGACTCACAGTTCCTCATGGCTGGGGAGGTATCAGGAAACTTACAATCATGGTGGAAAGGGAAGAGGCATGTCTTACATGGCAGCAGGCAAGAGAGCAAGTGTGTGAGGGAGGAATTGTCAGACACTTATAAAACCATCAGATCTCATGAGAACTCACTAGCTTTCATGAGAACAGCATGGGGGACAGCATCCCCTTAGCTAATCACTTCCCACCAGGTCTCTCCCTTGACACGTGGGGATTATGGGGATTACAATTCAAAATGAGATTTGGGTGGGGACACAAAGCCTAACCATATCAGACTCTCTATTCAATAGATGGTGCTGGGATTACTGCTTAGCCATTTACAGAGATTAAAACTGGACCCCTTTCTTACACCATGTATAAAAATCAACTCAAGATGGATTAAAGACTTAAATGTAAAACTCAAAACTACATAAACCCTGGAAGATAATCCAGGAGATACCATTCTGGATAGAGGTCCTGGCAAAGGTTTCATGACAAAGATGCCAAAACAAATTGCAACAAAACCAAAAACTGACAAAAGGACCTAATTAAACTAAAAAGCTTCTGCAAGCAAAGGAAACTATCAACAGAGTAAACAGACAACATACAGAATGGAAGAAAATATTGGCAAATTGTATATTCTACAAAGGTCTAATATTCAGCATCTATGAGGAACTTAAACAAATGAAGAAGCAAAAACAAACAATCCCATTGAAAAGCAGCAGACTGCATTCCTAATCTTCATCATGCCTGAGACTGGTCTTGCAATGTTACCTTTAAGTGAATCACATAATTGTCTTTGGAACTTGGTCTCCCAACCCTTATTGTGATTGCAAAGTGTTTACCAGATATTTGATGAGGTGCTATGTTTTTGAAAAATATATCATGTAATTCAGGAACACTATTGATATTGAATACCAGATACCACTATGTAGTAAGTCTTTTAGGATGATTTTAATTTAGTCATGCATCATTTTCTGATTCTCCTCATTGGGAGTTCTTAAATCTTAGCAAGCATTAGCAATATGCAATGCCAAAATTCCATTGAAACTTTCAGGTTGGAGCAATTGTCTGTGTTTGAAAAGATGAAATAAAAATAATAACCAAGGGCAAAGCTTTGAGTGCCCAGAAGGGAAAGTCATACCAGTTGCTAACCTGTCTAGTTTTAGGAATCACTATATGTTTTTTTCAGTGTTAACAATCATGATAATCAAATTAAAACACTATTTTGTTCACTTGTGGAACTGCAGTTCTGAATTTTGGGTTAAAGGTTTTGGCTGCTGTAAGAATGTGAATTTGAATGTATTTTGAATTGTAAGAGCAAACATACTTTTTGGTACAATTTTTTTTTCATTTAATTGGAATGATCTTCAGGTTTCTACAAATAGAGTAATTGTAAATTTAAAGTATTAGTATTTATTGGTGAATAATGTATATATCCCCATTCCAAGAAATATAAGTGAGTGAAGTTGAAATAAAATCTTTAAAGTTAAAATAAAAAGAAAAGTGGGCAAAGGACATGAACAAACATTTTCAAAAGAAGATATATACATGCCCAATAAGCATATAAAAATGTTCAACATCGTTAATCACAGAAATGGAAATCAAAACCAAAATGAGATATAATCTCACACTAGTCAGAATGGTTATTATTTAAAATTAAAAAAAAAAACAGAAAAAGGAATGCTTATATACTGACGGTGGGAATATAAACTAGTTCAGCCACTGTGGAAAGTAGGGCAGCAGTTTTTCAGAGAGCTTAAAACAGAATTACTCTTCCACCCAGAAATCCCATTATTAGATATATACCCAAAGGAATATAAATCATTCTGTCAATACCATAAGGACACATATACGTATATGTTAATCACAGCACTACTCATAATAGCAAAGACATGGAATCAACCTAAATGCCCGTCAATGGTAGACTGGATACAGAAAATGTGGTACATATACACCATGGTATACTACACAGGCAGAGAAAAATAATGAGATCATGTCCTTTGCAGCTGCATGGATGGATCTGGAGGCCATTATTCTATGTGAACTAACAGAGGAAGAGAAAACAAAATACTGCATGTTCTGAGTTATAAGTGAGAGCTAAACATTCAGTACACATGGACACAAAGAAGGGAACAACAGGCACCTGGGCCTGCTTGAGGATGTTTGGTGGGAGGAGAGAGGAGGTAAAGAAACTAGTTATCAGGTACTATGCTTATTAAATGGGTGATGAAATGATGTATATAGCAAACCCCTGTGTCACACAATTTACCTATGTAACATACCTGCACATATACCACTGAATCTAAAATAATTGTTAAAAAAAGTATCCATTCGGTGCTATCCTATTATAGCAGCATAAAATAAATGAAGACAACTTGAAACCCTAAGCTAAAGAAAGCGGGTCTTGCTGGTCTTGCTTGACCTGAAGTTTTTCTGGTAACTTAAGGTCAAAATAGTTACCAGAAAAAAAGCGGGTGAGCACATACTGATGAAAATTACAATTTTCCAGGAAGATAAAGTAATTATAATGTTTAAGCTTATATGGGTACATATTAACATTTATTCAGAATGTATAAAGCAAAAATTGATAGGCTACAATGAAAGTGTAACAAATCTACCATTATAGTAAGAAATTTAAACAGACCTATCTCAGGTATTGACACAAAAAGCAGATCAAAACTAGCAATGTTACAGAAATTGTAAACACAATGAACATCAATGTCCTATTAAACATATAAAGAACATTTATCCAATTATTGGATAATTCTGGATAATTCTTTTTGACATGCAAGGGACATTTTCACAAATTTATCACATACTAGACCAAAAAGTCTTTAAATATTTCAAAAAATACCAAAGACTACCTTGTCTCACAAGAAGGAAAATAATGTAGCTATTAGTAATAAAAGGAAAACTAAGACAATTTCATACATTTGACAGTTTAAAAGCAAACTTCTAAATACCTCCTAGGTCAAAGAATACATTATAAGGGAAAATACAAAAATACTTAGAACTAAATGATAATAAGAATATAACATAAGTTATGTGGGCTGCAGTTAGAGCACCAGACAACTTCAGTGCCCTACAACTACTAAAGAAGTCAAATCAATATTTTAAAAGCCTCCTCATAAATAGAGCATGAAATACAAATAGTTATATAAGAAAATATACAAATGTTATCAGCAAATTTTAATTGTATATAAACTTTTTCCTAAGTATAACAAAGAGGAAACTTTCCTTAACTCTTTTAAAGCAGTCATTTTTAGCCTCAATAGCTAATGCAGATAAGAGTATAAAAAGGGGGGAAATTTCCGAACAATTAGATGCAAAAATCTTAAACTATTTAGAAACTGATTACAATTTTGTATTTTAAATAAGACATTATGACCAAGGCACATCAATTCCAGGAATAGAATATATCTTTATGATCTTTATATCTTCCAGCTTCCATCATTTGTGTGGAAAATTCAGTTATTAGTCTTTCATTGCTACTGTGAAAGCAATGTTGTTTTTTTCTGGGTGCTTTAAATAATTTGTCCTTGTCCTTGGCTTTCAGCAGTTCACTATGAGCCAAAGTGGGATTTATTTTGCATATATCTTTACTAGTTTCTTCAGAATTTCTTGATTTTGTGGGTTAGTTTTAGAAAATTTTTGGTTATTATCTCTTCAAATATTCCTTCTTCCCCTATTCTTTGTCTCCATTCTTTCTGAGACTTCAATTACATGCATGTTACACATTTTAAAAACTATGTCTTGTATGTGTTTTATGCTCTTTTTTGCATTTACCTTTTCTCTTTTTTTGTGCTTCAGTTAGTATATTTACTACTGGGAGGGGAATACCTGAAGCCTTGTGCCTTGTTTCTCCTGAACTTCACCCTATGTGCCTTGTCTCTTTGTTTATTGTGATCTGTGTCTTTTTGTTTTAATAAACCCTAAACATCACTATAACCACTTCTAAGTCCTAAGAGTCCTTCTAGTGGGTCATCAAGCTTGAGGAAGTTCTCAGGAACTCCTAACATGACAACACTCACAAAAGCAACAAAACTAAAAAGTATCCTAGAATGCATCTAAAAAAAAGATGTGTGATATCTCTCAACAAAAAATTATGAACTTTTGATAAATACATTAAACAATAATAAATATATTTCTTTTTTATCTTTGTTTTGCAGATAAAATATAGATATTTCACATTCATGGATAAGAAAACTCAGCCTTAACAATGTCAAACTGAAAAGTTATTGATAGTTATGGAAAATTTTGATCAAAATCCTAGTAGAATTTTAAATAAACTTGATGATTCTGAGTTTCATATGGAAAAACAAAGGGCCAAGAATAGAATATCCAAAAGCATTAATATGTTGGGGGATTTGGCACACCAAATATCAAGAGTTATTGTAATCCAATAGCAATTAAGGTGAGAAGATACTGATGCAAGGAAGGATACATTGTTTAATGGAGCAAGAATTGAGGACTCACATATATATGGAAGATAATTCTAATTTGATTAATAATTTAAATGTAAAAGTCAAAACTTCATAAATTTTAAAAGAAAATACTAGAGAATGTTTGTAGAGAATGGTTTCTAAATAAACATCTAAAACATAATTTGTAAAGATTGATAAGTCTACTTCATGAAAATGAAAAGCTTGTGTTCATCACAGTATAGCAAGAGAGTAACAGCGTGAACCATAATGCTGCACATATCATTAATAAAGAACTGGTCTCGGAATGCATAAACAACCACTAGAACTATGTAAAATCAGTTAGAAGATAGCCATCCCAATAGATGAAACGGGCAATAAAATACCTAAAATACACATTGTGAAATAAAATTTCACAATGAATGTATGAATTTATGACCAATCTCATTATTAACCAGAGAAATGCATAAGACAGTGAGATACCATTTCATACCAATGAAAAAATTAAATTATCTAAAATAAGATGTTCTAGAGAAGATGTAGATCAATAGGAACACATTTCTGGTGGAAGAATAAATTGGAGAGCCTCTCTGGAGAACAGTTTCATGATAATATGTAAGGCTGAACATTTGAATACTCTAAGACTCAACAATTCCACTATTAGGTATATAGCCTATAGAAATCCTGTACCCATGTACCAGGAGTCATATATGAGTCTTCCTTGCCAGACTGTGCATAATAGTGAAAATTAGTATCAATGTAAATGTTCATTGATTGGAAAACAGATATATAACTGGAGTTATAACTTGCAGTATCACATGATGGAATATCACACAGCTATACCCACCAACATGGATGATTCTTAGAAGGCTAATTTTGAGTGGAAAAAAAGGTTACATCCATGGTGACTACAAACAAATATAATAAAGCTCAAAACAAGTAAAATGAAACCATCTATTGTTTAGGCATAAATACACATATGGATAAGCAGTTTTAAAGGAAGGAATTGATAAACACAAAATATGCAATGATTGTTACCCCAGGTAAAGCGAGAAGATGGCATCTGGACACAAATACATCAAGATCACCATTAAAGTTCTTTTCCTTTTGCTAGTTGGAAAATATGTAAGTGTTCATTTTAATGTTAAGTTCTAAATTGTACATGTGTTTTTATATATACTGTCTTTTTAGTAGGATATGTTTAAAATAAATGAAGAAAAGTATTCTCATAACAACAATTAAAGTGATTAAATATAGCTAGTTTTTACAATAATGAAAAAATCTCCAGAACAAAGAACTACATTTTGAATCAGGGAAATGTCTATGTTTCTATTGTCTCATTTATTTTGTACCATTAAGATATTCTGACTTATTTTTTTTAAGTTTTATTTTTAATTTCTGTTTCTCCAATTCACCAATCCTTTCATGTTCTGACACTTATAATTATGGCCTAAGATGTATTTCGTTTACAAACTATTATTCTTCCAGATAGAAATATATGTGCAAATTGCCTTCCAAATTACTGTTCAGACATTTTTCATAATCTGTTCACTAATTTTGAAGCTTGCATTATTCAAGTGCCTTAAGCCAAAGACATTTTTTTGGCAAAGTCTTTTATAAGAAAAGATAGCTTTATCAAGCAAAACCATCACAAGGATCCAAGGCTCAAAGACATAACCAGATAAGTCTGTTGATGTCATTGCCTGCCCCCCTCCAACAAGTGACAATGTACTTCACAAATGAGATAGTGGGTGGTTCCTAAGCACTATTTCCAAACTCCCTCCTACATGGCAGGATTTAGCTATTTGCTGAGGAAGATATGCAGTAAAGTATTAAAGTCACATGGGGCCAGGTGCGATGGCTCGTGCATGTAATCCCAGCTCTTCGGGAGGCCAAGGTAGGCAGATCACTGAAGGCTGGAAATTCGAGACCAGCCTGGTTACATGGTGAAAACCCGTTTCTACTAAAAATACAAAATTAACTGCGCGTGGTGGCAGGCTACTTGGGAAGCTGAGGTAGGAGAATCACTTGAACTCGGGACGCGGAGGTTGCAGTGAGCAGAGATCATGCCACTGCACCCCAGCCTGGGTGACAGAGCAAGTCTCCATCTCAAAAAAAAAAAAAAAAAAAAAAAGAGTCACATGGATACATTCATTTTTTATTTTAAGATTTTTGAATAGAACACATACATATATCTAAGCTGACTTAGTGACTTCCCTCTTTGCTGCGTAAGACAGGAAAAAAAATTTAAGTGATACTCACAATAAGATCTCTTTGTGATTTGATGTTTTGCAAAAGATTCAGAGAAGGAAGCTATTATAAGAAGTCACTGGGAGGCTCTGCAGTTCACCAAGAACACCTGCTTCAGTGACCCTGATTCAATTTACTCACTGGCTCTCTAACTGGAAACAGATGCAGAGATTGCAGGAGTCATGCAGCAGATACACTCACTACTACTATTAAGCTTTCTGAAAGAACAAGAGTTCAGACACTTGTCCTTCTTTGAATTACTGTCTTCTTTGGCATAATAATTATTCAGCAAAATCATCAGGCTACTATAATATCCTAATATTTGGCTATTCAGGAAGATACATGGCAGTGTGCTAAGGACACAAAAAGCCACAGAATAAACATAGCACCTTATCCAGGAGTTTTAACTTCACGCCAAAATTTGGAGGTAAATATTTTCATAATTTAATCTGAAAGACATTTAAATTATTTTTGCAGTAAAACAAAGACATTGTGGAAGAAGGGTAGTCGTAATTTGCATGCTTTTTAAAAGTGAACATTTCAGATTTTAAACAAATTTCACATTTTTATCCAACCTCCTTGGTGATGTGTTTCTAGACCCCTTAAGACATCTTTTATGGTTACTTCTTGGGCTTTGATGGAAGAAGTTCAAGACTTGCTTCCCTAAATTATTCCAGGATTAGAAGAGACTAGATTTTTCTCAGGGATGTATCTGTCTCAGAACATAAAGCGAAGGGCCAGAGCACCCCAGAGGGTTGGCCCTAATGGAGATCAACTTGCTACTTACTGTAAAATAAGTGTTTCTTTCTTTTTCTTCACTAGTAATCATTTCACTTCCAAAATGCTGTCCACCTTTGCTGATGAAAAATTAGCAGGAGTTCAGAGAGAAGCTTTTTACTTGAGTGAGCACGGAGAAAAGGAAGTTTTTTTATTAATTGAGGTCATGACGTTAACAGCTCTTCTTAGCAACTGCATCATTCCACAGAGAAGAAGTGGGCCTTTGAGGGGTGGAGGGGCGGGCAAGGCAATCAGTGAAATATTCTGTGTGGAGAGAGGGGCGGTTGGCTTCAATACGGTAGAGATAGGGAAAGAGTTTATTTGGGAGTACCAAAGGTTATCACATAGCAGAGAATAGGGAGTAATTAATCAGTGTCAGGGAACAGGTGACAAAGATGAATTACAACCAACTATAGACCAACGGATAGAGAAGACTGTCATACTGAAAGAGGAGAACTAGCATATTATTCAAGGCAAATAAAATGGTTTGGGGCTAAGATTGAAGTAGTGGTGCCTGTGTCTCAGTTTCCTCATCTATAAAAATAAACAATACCACCTTTCAGGATCAGGGCCATGTGGGTTTAAAGAGTTAATTCAATTCATCTGAGACAGTGTCTGGTATCAAGGAGACACTCCATTAATGGCAGTGACTGTTGTTATTATTGCTATTTACTTGTATGAAACCAATGTAGACCTCTATGTGGCAAAATAAACCCAAGTATTTACTGATTCATGCAGTCAAAAGTGTGGAAATTCAACATTCAATAAGACACTACCTGTGAGTGACTAGCGTGCTCTGTATAAAATCCTCTGCAGTAGGGACCGGTTTACCAAGTCTTGCCCAGCACAGTCTACAGCCACAACACAAAAACCAGAAGATGATTTCTTCTCCTTTCTTCTTCTTACCTGCTCAATCTGTAAGAGACTTCCAGCAGTCACCCCTACTCACCCTTAGGGCATTATATATATTATTCCTCATAATTTCCAAATACCTAACAATGATTTTATCTACAACAAAGTCTCCTGTTTACTAAGTATATTTACCCATTAACTATACAGACTTGTAAACGCCTTGCTGAGCTGAAGGGCTGCTATGTTTCTAATGGCTCACACCTGCTTCGCATTTGTTTCCAGTTGCAGATCATCAAGTCACTCTTTTGATATTTTCCTCCAGTCACAAGGATGGCTTTCTAAGCCCAGATTTGTGAGCAAATGTTCTTAGGCCAGTACTTCTTAAGCTATAGTATGCATAATAATTACATGGAGATCTAGTTAAAATGCAAATTGTGATGCAATAGATCTAGAGTAGGGCCCCTGAGTCTGCAGTTCTAACAAGCTCTATGGGGATGTTGATACTGCTGGTCCTCAGATGACAGTTTGAAGGGCGAGGCACTATACTATAAGAAAGCAGGGTGCACTGTGACTGCTTACTCACTTTTTGCATTTTACATCAGGGAGCAGCTCAGCAAAGCATCTCCATTGGCCCCCCAAGACAGTCCTAGCTAGTTGTAATGTTTAATGAGTATTTAAAGACCCAAAAGGCCCAGCAAACTCATGATGCAGGGGTTTCTGGATGCACACTGGGTCGGTTAAATCAGTGTGTATGAGGATTTTGCTAATTGCTGAGGTCAGCTCTCATACCTGTTTATAGGGAAAATGGCATGTGTATTTTATAAAAGCACATTGAATTATGTATCTGCAATTACGAAAGATTAAAGAGAAAGTCAACTCCAAAGAAAATTGTTTGTTAGCTACTAACAATGTAGTTGACTCCTGTCCTCATTCTTCGTCTCTTTCATCTTTCTGGAAAACTTGCCCAGCCAACCACAAAATGATTCTGTGATACTCAGCTCGCAATAGGGCAGGGAGACAAGCATTCCCCTCTGTTCAAAAATATCCTTTGTTGCAAAGGTATTAATTTGAAATCTGTCTTTGCTGTTTTCACATCAACCCTGAAGTTATCTTCCAGAAGAGTGTATGTACATTTTAATCAGCATTATCTCAAGAGGAAATGCTGTACTCTAATTAATGGTTCAAGCAATTGTGCTAAGTATAACAATTGCTTGACGGTCATAGCTTGTGTTAACTGTATAACTGCTGTTTGTGCCTTGCTTATTCAAAAGTCACATTATTATCATCTCCAGATAGTCAGCATTTACTTCCAGCATTCAGAGCATAAGCAAAGTGGTGCCATACAAGTCAGTAATATTTTTTAATATGCTGCATTGCAGCATCTCAACCACCAGTGCAGGGAGGGCGTGGCCATGCCTGCTTGATATTTGCTCTGTGTAATAGAGATTAAGATGATGACAGGCTACATTTTGTGATGCTTTAGAGAACTGTAACATATTAAAGGAAAAACATGGAGTGTCCCATATATTCTACAAGACACAAGATTTGCCCTGTCTCCATTCTTATTCTCTTTATATTTCAGCCTCACCTGAGATAAACTACCTATAGCCTCTACTGAATATATATGCAGAAAGAATACTGAAACATAAAACATTAGAAGGAAATATCACTTTCCATTGTTGTACTGAGCCCTATTGAAATTTGAGGCAAAAGGTTATTCAGTAACACTGACACTGTCTTTAAAATTGTGACTCCTTCCTCCCTTCCTACCTTCTTCCCTCCCTCCCTCCCTCTCTCCCTCCTTCCTTCCTTCCTTCCTTCCTTCCTTCCTTCCTTCCTTCCTTCCTTCCTTCCTTCCTTCCTTCTTTCTTTCTTTCTTTCTTCTTTCTTTCTTTTTTTTCTTTCTTTCTTTCTTTCTTTCTCTTTCTTCTTTCTTTCTTTCTTTCTTCTTTCTTTCTTTCTTTCTTTTTCTTTCTTTCTTTCTTTTCTTTCTTCTTTCTTTCTTCTTCTTTCTTTTTCTTTATCTTTCTTCTTTCTTCTTTCTTCTTTTCTTTCTTCTTCTTTTTCTTTCTTTCTTTTGAGACACAGTTTCATTCTGTCACCCAGGCTGGAGTGCAGTGACCTGATTTCAGCTCACTGCAACTTCCTCCTCTCAGGTTTAAACCATTCTCCTGCCTCAGCCTCCCAAGTAGCTGGGATTACAGGTGCATGCCACCACACCCAGCTAATTCTTTTTTGTTGTTGTTGTTATTGTTATACTTTAAGTTCTAAGGTACATGTGCACAACGTGCAGGTTTTTTACATATGTATACATGTGCCATGTTGGTGTGCTGCACCCATTAACTTGTCATTTACATTAGGTATATCTCCTATTGCTATCCCTCCCCCATCCCCCCACCCCACAACAGGCCCCGGTGTGTGATGTTCCCCTTCCTGTGTCCAAGTGTTGTCACTGTTCAATTCCCACCTATGAGTGAGAACATGCAGTGTTTGGTTTTCTGTTCTTGTGACAGTTTGCTGAGAATGATGGTTTCCAGCTGCATCCCTGTCCCTACAAAGGACATGAACTCATCCTTTTTTATGGCTGCATAGTATTCCATGGTGTATATGTGCCACATTTTCTTAATCCAGTCTATCATTGATGGACATTTGGGTTGGTTCCATGTCTTTGCTATTGTGAATAGTGCCACAATAAACATACGTGTGCATGTGTCTTTATAGCAGCATGATTTATAATTCTTTGGGTATGCACCCAGTAATGGGATGGCTGGGTCAAATGGTATTTCTAGTTCTAGATCCTTGAGGAATCACCACACTGTCTTCCACAGTGGTTGAACTAGTTTACAGTCCCACCAACAATGTAAAAGTGTTCCTATTTCTCCACATCCTCTCCAGCATCTGTTGTTTCCTGCTTTTTAATGATTGTCATTCTGGCTGGCATGAGATGGTATCTCATTGTGGTTTTGATTTGCATTTCTCTGATGGCCAGTGATGATGAGCATTTTTTCCTGTGTCTGTTGGCTGCATAAATATCTTCTTTTGAGAAGTATCTGTTCATATCCTTTGCCCACTTTTTGATGGGGTTGTTTTTTTCTTGTATATTTGTTTGAGTTCTTTGTAGGTTCTGGATATTAGCCCCTTGTCAGATGAGTAGATTGCAAAAATGTTCTCCCATTCTGTAGGTTGCCTGTTCACTCTGATGGTAGTTTATTTTGCTGTGCAGAAGCTCTTTAATTAGGTCCCATTTGTCAATTTTAGCTTTTGTTGCCGTTGGTTTTGGTGTTTCAGACATAAAGTCCTTGCCCATGACCATGTCCTGAATGGTATTGCCTAGATTTTCTTCTAGGGTTTTCATGGTTTTAGGTCTAACATTTAAGTCTTTAATCCATGTTGAATTAATTTTTGTATAAGGTGTAAGGAAGGGATCCAGTTTCAGCTTTCTACTTATGGCTAGCCAGTTTTCCCAGCACCATTTATTAAATAGGGAATTCTTTCCCCATTTGTTGTTTTTGTCAGGTTTGTCAAGATCAGATGGTTGTAGATGTGTGGTATTATTTCTGAGGGCTCCGTTCTGTTCCATTGGTCTATATCTCTGTTTTGGTACCAGTACCATGCTGTTTTGGTTACTGTAGCCTTGTAGTACAGTTTGAAGTCAGGTAGCATGATGCTTCCAGCTTTGTTCTTTTGACTTATGATTGTCTTGGCAATGTAGGCTCTTTTTTGGTTCCATATGAACTTTAAAGTAGTTTTTTCCAATTCTGTGAAGAAAGTCATTGGTAGTTTAATGGGGATGGCATTGAATTTATAAATTACCTTGGGCAGTATGGCCATTTTCACAATATTGATTATTCCTATGTATGAGCATGGAATGTTCTTCCATTTGTTTGTGTCCTATTTTATTTCATTGAGCAGTGGTTTGCAGTTCTCCTTGAAGAGGTCCTTCACATCCCTTGTAAGTTGGATTCTTAGGTATTTTATTCTCTTTGAAGCAATTGTGAATGGGAGTTCACTCATGATTTGGCTCTCTCACACCCAGCTAATTTTTGTATTTTTATTAAATATGGGGGTTTTGCTGTGTTGGCCAGGCTGGCCTCGAACTCCTGACCTAAAGTGATCTGCCCCCCCCCCCTTGGCCTCCCAAAGTGCTGGGATTACAGGCATGAACAACCACACCCAGCCTGTGATATTTTTCTCACTCTGGATTTTGATTTTTTAAAAATCACATTAAAATATTATCTTGATCATTGAGTTTTTCCCCCTTAAATTTTGTGCTCAAGATGAGTGCCTCACCTGACTCTTGGCCTTGTCATTAGAGATGTGATAATCTATTCAACAGCCAAGAAAACAAAACTTCTGGAGAAAAGGCTGAGTTAATGTCACTACACATTGAGAAAAAAGAGAAAAACTGACAGGTTGGGTTTCCATGAGTTGGAAATCAAAGCTAATAGGATGTGGATGTTTGTGCTGATTCTTGCAGCTGCAGTGAGCAGAGGAAATGTTTTGAGCACTTTCTCAAAAGGTTCTTCAGTATTTTAACTTAAAATCATCTTACGAAAGCAAAGCCTTTGTTGTATTTATTTGGTGTCTATTTCATCTTAATAGGTCTTCTGTCTAGTAATTTGTAACTTTTATAAAAGTTGAAATTTTAATGCACATATTGCTTTCAGACCAAAGTCTTTATCCTGGAAGGTGTAGTCTCTGTTTTCATTTTTATCTTGAAATGCCCCTTGGCACAAGCTTAGTTAGGAAGTTGAGTTCAGTGGAGAAAGGACTTATAGTTCATGTTATACTGGCAAGTCAAGCTCTAAGTTCACCAAGTCTGTTTTTTCATGTTAAATTGTGGGAGTGGCATTTGCCACATACACCTTATTGGGTTGTTTTCAAAGTAATGCACAGGAAGTTGCTTTGTAAAAAATGACCACCATATTTATTATTATGAGTTGACTATGAATTTACTGAAGAGTACCTAGAAAGCACTCATCTGGATTAATCCATATGTAGTAAATTGTAATTAAGGAATACATACAGTTGCAATAAATGTGTAGGATTTTATGTACCATTGCTTACTACCTTCTAGTATAGCTAACTCATATCTGGCATCAGTTTAGTGACCAAGACACCCTCACCCTTTGCCTGGATTATTGCAATGCCTTCCTACCTGGTCTGCTTGGATCCATCCTTGATATAAACAGCCCCAGCCCCTCACCCCCAACCCCCACTCCTGCTTACATATATTCTCAACCTAGCTGCTGAATTTTTTTTTAATATAAGTCAAGTCATATTACTCTTCTGTCCAACCACCCCCAATGGTTTTCCTTCTCACTAAGCATAAAAACCAAATGTCTTATAATGGGCTCTAAGACCCTTCAGAATTTTGCCTTCATATTTATCTCCATATTTATCTCCATGTCTCCATATTTATCTTCCATCATTGACTTATTTCCTACATTCCTGCCACAATGGCCTCTTCATTATTTCTTGTCCTAGCCTCCCCTTGAGCAAATTAAATTCTCAATGTTTCAGCTTCCTTATCTGTAAAATAGGCATAATAATAATAACAATTTTAGAGGATTTTTTTTCAGAATTAAAATAGTTAAAATGCTTAGAACAATATTTATACATAGTGTTAAAATGTCAATATTATCATAAGTTTTATTACCTTCATCTGATTTTTTTCAAAGTCTCTAATGATTTGACTCCTGAATTGACAATAATCTCTGAAAGTGTCAGAGGCATTTGAACCAGAGCAACTCCATCTTGAATAGAAGCTGGTTAAATATGGTTGAAACCTACTGGGCTGCATTCCCAGATGATTAAGGCATTCTAAGTCACAGGATGAGTTAGGAGATCAGCCCAAGATACAGGTCATAAAGACCTTGCTGATAAAACAGTCTGCAGTAAAGGAGCTGGCTAAAACCCACCAAAACCAAGATGGCAACGAAAGTGTCCTCTGGTCGTCCTCACTGCTACACTCTCACCAGCACCATGACAGTTTACAAATGCCATGGCAAGTTACCCAATATGGCCTAAAAATGGAGGGCATGAATAATCCATCCCTTGTTTAGCATATAATCAAGAAGTAACCATAAAAATGGGCAACCAGCAGCCCTTGTGGATGCTGTCTATGGAGTAGCCATTCTTTTATTCCTTTACTTTCTTAAAAAACTTGCTTTCACTTTATGGACTTACCCTGAACTCCTTCTTGTGAGAGATCCAAGAATCCTCTCTTGGGGTCTGGATCCTGGATCGGGACCCCTTTCCTGTAGCTGAAGGGTCATGTTACTTTGTTGCTTATTCATATGTTTAAGCATCTTTAAGATCCTCACTGCAGAGCAATAAAGCTCAGAACTTCAAACACTGTAAGTATTTCCAAGCCCTTGCTGCTATGTCTTAGATATTTACAGCTTCCCCTGAATTCTTTTTTCTTTATCCTTTGTTTTGTGTTTTTCTATTCTCGCTTGTGTTATTTCTCTCCATTTCAGTTTAATATTATTTTTCATTTTACCTTCATATTCATAATTCAGTTTCCCCCCACACTTGGCACCCTACCCTCTACCCTCTGTCTTCAATTATTTCCACAATTTTCACTCCTTCTCTTTTTGCTGTCTCAAGTGAGAACACAGGCACATTTATTTAACCCCACTGGAAATCCTGTGTTTTGGTAGAAAAAGACATGCTTTCTGACAGTGCTAAAAATAATTAGTGAAGGAATGCATGATGGGGCCAGTTGGTAACCTGATAAATGGAACTTGGATACAAAGCAGAGATGAATAAAAAGATTCACTTACCTGGTCCAGGATACTGGATTAAAATGAGCCCTGTAGCAAGGCTGACTTGATTATGAGCTCTTTTCTCAGTCTAGGAGGCAGGATTAAGCCTGACAGTGGCAAGAAAGTATCCTCAAGGGTGGGCTAGGGAGGGATGGGCTAAGTTGTGCTGGTAAGGACACTGTGGGAACAGTGAGCCAGTACATTCCATTCTTACATTTTATGGCTTCAGAAAAAGTTAGGACAGAGCTATCTTACTCCATTTCTATTTTGTGAAAAAGTGTAAGCTTAAAAATTTTAAAACTCAAGGCTGCATTTGATTTTTCCGTAGCACAATTAAATAGAAAATAGCTCCCTCAGTGACTCATACCTGTAAGAAGCCAATGGTTTGGATAAAAATACTATTTCCAAGTCACCAGCATCAGCCTGTATCAATAAAATTATTAGGACAGGCAAAGCAATTCAGAGGAAAGAGCATCACTTCGGGATAAAATGTTTAAAGAATACTGTCAATTTCACTGTCACAAATTCAAATAAAGTGTCACAAATTCAAATAAAGTATTTACAGAATCAATCCTTGCTGCTTCTGTTTATGAAGCCGAACTTCAGTGTTCTTACTCTGACAACAGACATAGTGATTACCTCAAGGGTTGCTGTAGGAAGTAGATGAGATACCTATAATGTAGGAAATGTGTTTACTACAATGTAACTCATGGATAAGGGCCTATATTGGTTTTCCATTGCTATGTAACAAATTACCATAGACTTAGTGGCTTAAAACAACAGACATTTATTATCTTTCATTTCTATCAGAGGTCCAGGCAACTGAGTGGTTGATGTCTCTGTCCGGGGTCTCACGAGGCTGAAATCAAGGTGTCAGTTAGCTGCATTTCCCTCTAGAGATTTGACTAGGGAAGGATTCCTTTCCAAATTCCTTCAAGTTGTTGGTAGAATTGTTTCTTGCTAGCTGCAATTAGGGATGGATCTCAGCAACTAGAGACCACTCTCAAGTCTTTATTATGTGGCCCCCTTTATACTCAAAACCAGCAACAGAGAATTCCCCCTCACATCAAATCCCTCTCACACTTTCAATCTCTATGACTCAGAAACAGGCTCACCTGGCTAGGTCAGACCCACCAGAATATTCTCTATTTTGGCTAGCTCACAGTCAGCTGATGAGCCACGTAATCATAGCAGTGGTATCATACACACAGGTCTGCCTGCATGCAAAGGAGAGTGATGATGAAGGCATGCACAGCAGAGAGGGCAGGAATCTGGCAGCTATCTTAGAATTCTGCTTGCCACCATTTCCATTAAGTGATTGTTGTTGTTTGTTACTGAGGCATAAATAAAGTAGCACTTATGCAGGAAAAAAACCACTTCTAGTCAATCAGAGTTTCAAGTCGTATGATGAGGTGTTCCATAGAAATTAAACATGCATATAACAGATTCTCATAGGTCAGGACACATGAAAAAGTTAAGGAAAGGATGAGGACTCCTTAATTTAGAGGGACGTCGGAAAGGTGACTTAATGATGACTCAACACTATATGTGAAATCACATTTGGCTTCAAAAGCACTGTGGGTAGAAAAGGAGAAAACATTTAATCAAGAGTACACAGTTACGGCATTATCTGGAGGGAAGGACAAAGCTACAAAGATTGTTAAAACTAAAATTTGTTGCCAATGGAGACATTCAACCTCTGTCTGGAGATCTTCTAAATGAGAGTAAATTATTCTGCACTTGAGGTGGTTTAGGCACTGTCCTCCCTGAAGCCAATGTAGAGATAAAGTGTTGTTTTTCACTCCTTCTAGCACTGTGATTCTGCATCGAAGGAGGCAAACCACCTATTGAATCAATGCTCACCACAGGCTCCATTGCAACATTGAACTGTGTCTGTGAGAAAGAATAAGGTTAAGTCAGGATTTCTTGATTAAGATGAGTTAATATAAACACTGAAAAGCCAGTGTGCTGCCAGCACAGCTTTTGGCAGCATCAATACAGAGAAGAAAGAGCTGTAACAGAATAACAGCAAAATAACTTCGGGTCCTCCCCTCTCCTCCACCCACCAAATCCCATTTGGTGATATGAGGATCTAAATTGCTCAGTGCTTGGATGTTTGGCTGTCACATGTCACTGTTATGTTGAACCTTCCCAGGCGTGTACAGAGCTCACTGCTCAGGAGATTAATGTTTAAAAGCCAAAATGCTTGACCAAACTTGAAATCTATTTGTGGAATTTACTGTTTCATCATTGAACCATGAAAAAATAAATTCAGCAAATATATTCCTAATACTCCAGCTCATCATGAAATGTCTCTTAATTTCTTGATGTGTGCATGTTAGAGATAGCTGAGAAAGGTTTCATTATCTTTGTCTACTTATATACATTCTTTCTCTTTTCTTTTTTAAATCTAAGACTTTTTTTACTTGAGAAGAGTTGTTCTGATTACTGTCAGTTATTTGACTGATGTGATTTTCTCATCAGAAGCCTCGAACCCTTCTCCTTTTAACTTGATAGCAAAGAGAAATCACGATAGCTTCTTTTGACATCACTTTACACAAAAACAAACAAAACAAAACAAAATTGTCATCAACTGGTAGAACAAGAAGACATAGTATGTAGGGAAAAAAACAACCATGTTCTTGATTCTAATGAGGTATATGATTTACTCCTACCATGGAAAATTCAAATATCTACCCTTGAACTTCAACAAGCATTTATGACTTGTTGATCTACTTATAGAACTAAAAGATTATTTTGCCAAACATCGTCTCTATCTTTAAGTACTCCCTACAGATGAAAGAAATGGAACATTAGTGTAAACATGATGGTCACTAAGAACTGGTGGACACTGAAGAAAGGCTGTGGATAAATGATCCAACAAGAGAAAGCTTCTGAGTATACCTCAGACCAGTGACTGACTGGGTTTTCTGGGAATATATTTTTTGGACAATGGGTTCAGGAGGACAATAATAAATATTAGAAAAACTTCCTACAATCTATAAAATCTCTTTTATTTATACAATCTCACTTAATGAGAGGAAAGTAAGGATATCTATTGAGAGTCTGTGATATAGAGATACACTGTGAGGCAGCTTTCAGGTTCCATCTCATTAATTTCTTAAATTGACTCTAAAGAGGAATGTTACCTCAATTTTATAGATCATCTCCAAGATCCTCAAAGCTTTTAAGTAACTTGTCACTCTGCATAAGAATTTGCCTCCAAACTTAGGGATTTTAAAGAACTTTGCTTTTCTTTTTTCTGTGTCACTCAGAGTGTTTGGTCAGGAAAAGAACTTGCAGTTCTCACTCATAGTCTATTGATTGGTAGTAGCCACTGAGTCTTCAGTCCTTGGAAGTCTAGACTGGGCTGGAGTTTCAAGATGGTTCACTTAATGACAGGCAGATGTGCCTGGCTGTCAGCTGGGACCTCACAGGGGACTGTTGACCAGAATATCTACATGTAGCCTCTCTAGCATGGTGGTCTTAAGATAGCCCAACTTCTTATATGATGGCCGGCTTCTCCAGATAAAGTGTTGCACAAGGTCAAGCAGAAATGACATGACCCTTCTGAGCAGCATCAGGAATTACATAGCATCACTTCCTCCATACTCTACTGGTTGAAGTAATAAGAAGCCCACCAAGGCTTCAGGGAAAGGGACATATAAACTATCTTTTGATGAAAGGAATGTCAAAATATATGGGGCCATGTTTTAAAATTATCATACTTGCTCAAAATAAAACAGCAAGTAAGTGTCCACTAAATTATAATACAACTCATAATGTATGATGGACTTTTTTAAAATTTGAAAATGGTGGAAATGCACATCAAAGAGATTAAGGCTAGAAGAATGTATACATTTGTGAATCTAATCACAGGAAAGGGAGGATGAATACGGCTTTAGTCAAGTGTGGTTCTAGGCACCACTGCAGAAGCATTTTCCATCAACTGCATTTGATTCACTCTGTATGTTAGCTGCATTTTATCTATTGTAGACCACTGTTTTCATAATGGTCCAGCAACAGCAAATGCCATCTAAAGGAAGGAACTCCTGCTCCTTGGTTCAAATTTGACATACTGTAGAGAACAATTCTGATACCTAGTTTTCGTCACATACACTCACCTGTTCAATCCTTACAGCAGATCCTATTTGAGTCATGTGGTTAGAACAATCCTTAGTGTTATAGAAGATTCCAAGGTGAAAGGAATGGAAGGAAAAATGGGTAAAATATAGCCACTCTATAGAAATCAAGAGAATTTACAGTGAATAGTGAACTACCAACTCTTTTTGCTAAGAAATGCTTTGGGAAATTTTTGTAAATCTTACAAAGGAAGGAATTAGTCTATCTCTCAGTAAACCTTTTGTTGACCAGAGGATCCTTGGAAAACCAAATGAGGGGCTATGTGATTTATCTGATAGAGTAATGAGCTGGAAATCAGAGCATATACACACATCTTCATTAATGTACCACTTTTCAAGTATATTCACATGATTATTTCATTTATCCACACAATAGCTAAGTGTTATAGGACAAGTTTTATCTTCATTTTATAGCTAAGAAATCTGAGATCCAGAAGTTTAAGTGACTTATTCCCAGTTGTATAGGGAATAAATTGCAGAGCTAGGACTTCAACTCAGATTCCTCCTCGTAGTCCAGTATACTTTTCACCATGCCACAGATTCACCTAATGTAAAACTTCAGTTTCACTGATGACATGATACATGGGTAAAAGTTTTCTCTACTGGAGGTTCAAACCACTCTACTATCTCATCTTAGAGTAGCTGCCTGACAGAGCATTTTGGCTTCCATAGAGTAAATTAAACCTGCCCTTTTATGAATGAAATTCATAAAAGTAAATTTCCTTTGCCAAGATTATGCTTCTCAAACATGACATCCCCTTCCATAGACACCACTTATGGTCTCCCATTACACGCAAGCTATTTTTCCTAATGCTCTCCTTCCCCTGACCCACTTCAACAGCCCCCAGTGTGTATTGTTCCCCTCCCTGTGTCCATGCGTTCCCATTGTTCAGCTCCCACTTATAAGCAAGAACATGTGGTGTTTGGTTTTCTATTCCTGCATTAGTTTGCTGAGAATAATGATTTCCAGCTCCATCCATATTCCTGCAAGGGACATAATCTTGTTCCTTTTATGGCTGTATAGTATCACATGGTATATATGTAACACATTTTCTTTATCAAGTCTATCATTGATGGACATTTGGGTTGTTTCCATGTCTTTGCTATTGTGAATAGTGCTGCAATGAACATACGCATGCATGTATCTTTATAATAGAATGATTTCTATTCCTTTGGGTATATACCCAGTAATGGTATTCTTGGGTCAAATGATATTTCTGGTTCTAGGTCTTTGAGGTATCACCACACTGTCTTACACAATGGTTGAACTAATTTACATTCCCACCAATGGTGTAAAAGCATACTTATGTCTCTGCAGCTTTGTCAGCTTCTGTTTTTTCTTGACTTTTAACAACTGCCATTCTGACTGGCATGAGATGGTATCTCACTGTGGCTTTAATTTGCATTTATCTATTGATTAGTGATATTGAGCTTTTTTTCATATGTGTGTTGGCCACATAAATGTCTTCTTTTGAGAAGTGTCTGTTCAGGTCTTTTGCCCCACTTTTTAATGGGGTAACATACCAGAATCTCTGGGATGCAGCTAAAGCAGTATTAGTAGGGAAATTTATAGCATTAAATGCCCACATCAAAAAGCTAGAAAGATCTCAAATCAACATCTTAACATCACAACTGAAATAACTAGAGAACCAAGAGCAAACAAACCCCAAAGCTAGCAGAAGACAAGAAATAACCAAGATCAGAGCTGAACTAAAGGAGATATAGACAACTAAATTCCTTCAAAAAATCTATGAATCCAGGAGCTGGTTTTTTGAAAAAAAAATTAATAAAATGGACCACTAGTTAGACTAATAAAGAAGAAAAGAGAAAAGAATCACATAGACACAGTCAGAAAATGATAAAGGGGATATAACCACTGACCCCACAGAAATACAAACAACCATTAGAGAATACTATAAATGCTTCTATACAAATATACTAGAAAATCAGGAAGAAATGGATAACTTCCTGAACACATACAGCCTCCCAGGACGGAACCAGGAAGAAGCTGAATCCTTGAATAGACCAATAATGAGTTCTGAAATCACAGTAGTAATAAATAGCCTACCACCCAAAAAAGTTCAGGGCCAGAGGGATTTACAGGTAAATTCCACCAGAAGTACAAAGAGGAGCTGGTAACAGTTCTTCTGAAACTATTCCAAACTGTAGAAAAGGAGGGACAATTCCCTAACTCATTTTATGAGGCCAGCATCATCCTAATACCAGAACCTGACAGGGATACAACAAAAAAAGAAAACCTCAGGCCAATATCCCTGATGAACGTTGATGCAAAAATCCTCAATAAAACACTGGGAAACTGAATCTAGCAGCACATCAAAAAGCTTATCCACTGCAATCAAGTCGGTTTCATTCCCAGGATGCAAGATTGGTTCAACATATGCAAATCAATAAATGTAATTTATCACACAAACAGAACTAAAGACAAAAACCACATGTTTATCTCAATAGATGCAGAAAAGGCCTTCAATAAAATCCAACATCCTTTCATGTTAAAAACTCTCAATAAACTAGGTACTGAAGGAACATACCTCAAAATGTATTATGTTGCCATTTATGACAAACCCAAAGCCAATTTTATAGTGAATGGGCAAAAACTGGAAGCATTCCCTTTGAAAAATGGCACAGGACAAGGATGCCCTCTCTCACCACTCCTACTCAACATAGTATTGGAAGTTCTGGCCAGGGCAATCAGGCAGGAGAAAAAAATAAAGGGTATTCAAATAGGAAGTAAGGAAGTCAAATTGCCTTTGTTTGCAGATGACACAATATCTAGAAAACTCTATTGTCTCAGCCCTAAAGCTTCTTAAGCTAATAAGCAACTTCAGCAAAGTCTCAGAATACAAAATCAAAGTACAAAAATCTCGAGCGTTTTTATACATCAACAACAGACAAGCAAAGAGCTAAAGCATAAATGAACTCTCATTAGCAACTGCTATTAAGAGAATAAAATACCTAGGAATACAGCTAACAAGGGAAGTGAAGGACCTCTTCAAGGAGAACTGCAAACCAGTGCTCAAGGAAATAAGACAGGACACAAACAAATGGAAAAACATTCCATGCTCATGGATAGGAAGAATCAATATCATGAAAATGGCCATACTGCCCAAAGTAATTTACAGATTCAATGCTATTCCCATCAAACTACCATTGACATTATTCACAGAAGTAGAAAAAACTATTTTAAAGTTCATATGGAATAAAAAAGAGTCTGTATAGCCAAAACAATCCTAAGCAAAAAGAACAAAGCTGGAGGTATCGTGCTGCCTGACTTCAAACTATGCTACAAAGCTACAAAACAGCATGGTACTAGTACCAAAACAGACACATAAACCAACGGAACAGAATAGAGACCTCAGACATAAGACCTCACATCTACAAAGATCACATCTGATCTTTGACAAACCTGACAAAAACAAGCAATAGGGAAAGGATTCCTATTTAATAAATAGTGCTTGGAGAACCGGCTAGCCATATGCAGAAAATTGAAACTGGACCCCTTTCTTACATCTTATACAAAAATTAACGAAATATGGATTAAAGATCTAAATGTAAAACCTAAAACGATAAAAATCCCAGAAGAAAATCTAGACAATACCACTCAGGATATAGGCATGGGCAAAAATTTCATGACAAAAACATCAAAAGCAATTACAACAAAAACAAAAATGGACAAATGGGATCTAATTAAATGAAACAGCAAAAGAAACTATCATCAGAGTAAACAGAGAGCCTACAGAATTTTTTCAATCTATCCTTCTGACAGAGGTCAGAAGAAATTTTTTGCAATCCATCCTTCTGACAGAGGTCTCATATCCAGAATCTATAAGGAAATTAAATTTACAAGTTTTCTTTTTAAAAAATTTTTGCTTTCCTTTTTGTTTCTTTTTTAATCCATGGGTGCTTAAAAGAGTTTTGGCTTGGTTAACATAAGCCAGACTGATTATCTTATAAACTAGGAAGTATGAAATGTTTCTCTTTTGGTATTCCAAATCTCCCTTCCTGTACTTACTTTCCTTCTCCTATTACTGCAAGTTTGTCCCTCCACTGAGAAGAAATTGCTTCAATAAAATTTGTGGTAGAAAAAGAGGATGATGATGATAGTACCTACTATTTAATCAGTGCTTACCATTTACATGTTATTTACACAGTGCTTATTATGGGGCTAAGTTTGGCTTTAATGCATTATTTTGTTTAATCCTATCTGCCCTATGAAATTGGTACTGCTATTTTCCCCTTTTTTCAAATGGTAAACCTGACACTCCCAGATTGAAAAAACCTGCAAAAAGTCCCACAGCTGGTTAGTGATAGAACTGAAATTCTGTCTCTTATTTATTGGACTCCTAAATCTATTTCCTTTGTTATTCCAATAAGCATAATAATGGACTACCAAATTAATTTATTACCTGCCCTTGCAATACTTTCATCTTAAAAGAGGAACATCTGTAGAAGCAGTGCTTAATAGAATGTTAAGACTTAAAATTGGTGTGGTTCCTAGCCTGAGTAATAGGCTAGTACAGAAAATATTTTTGCTGAGAAAAGGCTTCCCAGAATCTCCCAAATCACACATCACACCACATAGAGAAATATTCTCTGCTTTCTGTGACTGAAATGGGACTTAAGAGACCCAAATAATAGGACCAGTTATGCTATTACCACTCTAGGCTTTAAATCTCTAATCTATAAAACAAGGAAGGAGGAAAAGATCATCTACAGGAATTGATCCAGGTTCAAACTCCCAATTTGTGAAAGACTGATTATATGTTGAAATGAGTATAATGAATGGATCTTAAGGCTATTTGGTAAACCTAAAATCTTAGCTTCTTCTCCTTTCCAAACTCCAGTTTCTTGGGCCTCCTATAAGTCTTCTTTGAGGTGAAAGATATCCTGTAAAACACAATGTAGTCAATTTTTCAGTGAATGTCATTACAACGTTACAGTCTTGATGCTAATTCATCTCCTAACCTACTGTCCTAGGACTTGGTAGTAAAGACTTAATGCTGTTTTCAGCCCTTTCATCTTCAAAGCTCTTACTAAAATATCTAATTAATCTTCCAAATGTCACTAAGGCGGGCACAATCCAGCGCTGCTACTCCTCTTGTATTCTCTTCATCTTTTCTTGTCAATTGTGGAATTATGGCATTAGAGGAGACCTGGAAGGTTGTTTAGTTGAAAATCATATCTGATGCTTGATTTCCACATTCTTGCTAGGTGTTTATTCAGTGTAGGGGGATAATTTGGGGGTGTTCTTTCAGTCCAAGGGCTGAGAATTGCTCACTTTATCTAGAAATCATCCCACTTAAGCAGAACTCCCAGAACCTAGACAGCTAGGTGAATACAACATGACTCGCCATCCAACTGCTGTTGATTGAACACCTGCAGCAAACTGGGCCAATCAGAGTGCACTCCTCCATAATAGAGAATTGGAATGAAGCTACCACAGTCTCAGTCTAGACTGTTTTTTGTGATGCAATTAATAACCTTGGAAGTGCTGGTACATCAACCTTCTTTTATCTAAGCTGATCAGCAAATATAGAAGTGTAAAGCAGATGTCCAACAAGGAACAGAGATACAATATGGAGAAAAGAGTTCCCTCTGAATTTCCAATCACTTTCAACTCACTGGTTACAATCTCTGGCTGAACCTCTGCATTTATGTCAAATTAGCATCCTCAGTAGTACTTCCAGCCTATTGTTGAACAAGTCCAGTAATAAATAATTAGCTAAACATATACATTTATAATACACATATATGTACATATATACATATGTATATACATAATATGTATGTAATATATATGTATATGTGTGTATATATGTGTGTATATTTAGTTTAAAATCATACATAATGTCACATCTTAAAATCATATATATATGTGTGTGTGTGTGTATCTATATATATATAAAATACCTTACAACTCCCTATTCTTTTTTTTCCTTCTGTGACTCTTCAGGTCCAAAGAACAACATAGAATCATAGGAGTCAGGATGTTTTTCCTTCCTAGAATTGAGACAGTTAGAAGAGGAGATAAGGGGGAAATAGCTGAGCATTTTTCTCTACTATTGCTGGCTTCCTTTGAATTTCTTTCTTTCTGATAGCATGTTTTTTCTTGCTTTATTTTCAGGATGACTATAAGAGAATTATAGTCATCCCCTGCAGTATTGTAATAGGAAAGGTAACTACCTAAACGCACAGCCTAGTTGATTTGCAAGTTTCCATATAAGTAGGAAGAATAAAAATTTTAGAATAGCAATGAATGCTAATATTTTCTCATGTTTCCAGATTTATGATTTGACCTTTCTACTCAACTGAATCAATTATTTAGATTTTTAAATTGCATCAAACCATGTCTTAAAATCATGGACTGGCAGGCTAAATCAAAAGAACATTACTTAAACTGTATGTCACTGTAAACAACCCCTTTCCAGGTGCCCTGCCTGATGTGATTCAAAAAAGACTGTCAATAAAGTATAAAGAGTAAGTTTTCAATTGGCAGCAATGACAGCTTCATAGAGTCTGGAAATTTAGTGCTTAACCCATGGTTAGGTTTGGAAATGTCCTTTTTCCTGACATGAAGTGAATTGTTGTCTCCTCTATATCTGCTCTGCCATCTCTACCCCAATCTTTTCTCTGAGTAAGAGGCCACTTCTCTGAGGGTAGCCAGGTCTGGGTGGTAGCCAGTTCTGAGCGGTGTCACTGTAGGAAAGGACTGAATAGCATGTGGGTAAAAGATGTCATGAAAGGCAGGGGATGAGTGGAAGGGAGCTCTAAAGAATAAAGGCCTCTGGCATCAAATTGCAATTCAAACCTCTGTCATGGTTCTGCCTTACCCTAGAGCACCAGGGTGGGGATCAGAATTCTCTCTGCTTACCCCTGTTCTCCCAAGGCTATCTAAAATACGTCACCTTGTACTGCATTGGGCAGTAGAGAGATGAGCCCATTCAGTGTGAATAATAAAGTGCTTCTTAAGAAGACGAGAGATCAGAAATTCACTTTCAATGTCCCATTCAGAATAGACACACTAGCTAGCTGATCTTGGCATTATGCATTTCAGTTACTCACTCAGCTCATCAGACATTTCTTTTCTTTTTTTTTTTTTGAGACAGAGTCTCGCTCTGTTGCCCAGGCTGGAGTGCAGTGGCCGGATCTCAGCTCACTGCAAGCTCTGCCTCCCAGGTTCACGCCATTCTCCTGCCTCAGCCTCCAGAGTAGCTGGGACTACAGGCATCTGCCACCACGCCTGGCTAATTTTTTTTGTATTTTTAGTAGAGACGGGGTTTCACCATGTTAGCCAGGATGGTCTCAATCTCCTGACCTCGTGATCCGCCTGCCTCAGCCTCCCAAAGTGCTGGGATTACAGGTGTGAGCCACCGTGCACAGCCACATTTTTTTTTTAATTGAGCTCCTCCTTTGGGATTTACTGGCTAAATATTTATACAGCTGTCTCTACAGTGGTTCTTAAGTTGTGGCTCCTCCATGTCTTAGTCTGTTTGGGCTGCTATAACAAAATACCTTAGACTGGGTCATTTATAAAAAATAGAAACTTAATTTCTCACAGTTCTGGAAGCTGGAAAGTTCAAGATCAGGATACCAACAGATTCAGTGTCTAGTGGAGGCTCACTCTCTGCTTCACAGATGATATCTTGTTCTGAGTCTTCACACATCATAAGGGGCAAGGCTGCTTCCTTCAACTTCTTTTATAAGAGCACCAATCCCATTCATGAGGGCTCTGCCCTATTGACTTAATCACCTCCTAAAGGCCCCACTTCTTAAAACGATTGTTGGGGATTAGGTTCCAACATATGAATGTGGAGGGGCACCAACATTCAGACCATAGCACTGCATCAGCAACAGCCTTATTGCCTAGAACTTGTTAGAAATGCAAATTCTTAGGCCCCATCTCATTTTCAATAAATCAAAATTCTAGGTTTGGGGTTGAGCTCTTGTCTTTTCACAAGTTCTCCAGGTGACTCTGGTGTACACCAAAGTTGTAGAACCACTGCCCTAGAGGCCATAATTTCAGGTAGAAATTCCACTTAATCTAATCCTTTGAAATTATACTCTTCCCCTTCAGCAGTGCCGTAATGAACTACGTTGGAACTTAAGGCAAAAGTTAAAATCAATAAATTGATTTTTGTCTTTAAAGTTTAGACATCTTGTTCATCATATATATATATATTTTGCCTTACTTTTGACTTTCAAAAATATTTGTCAGGATTCCTGAGTGTTTTGGTGGCCACTTACATTTAGCACCTGAGGTGCTTCACTCACTGTACCTCTGCCCTGTAGGGAGCCCTTCACATCAGGAAGAGAGAACAGATGTTCAGAGCAGTCAGCTTCATATCACCTTGGATTCTGCAGGCCAGCAGGACAGTCATTCTGAGGGTGGGTTGGGAAGACTTACACCTCAGCTGTACACAAACTTCGGCTTTCCCTCTGCTGTGGATGGCCAGGGTAGAATTGCAGGGTAAATAAGATATTTTTTCTGTTTCAGGGATGTAAGCAATAATTTCCAGAGTGGCTCTGGCATCCCTCAGCCCTCCTTTCTTTTGAATGCAGTTTAAACCAGAGACGACTACTAATTTATTTGTTTCCAAGGGAAGCCATGTTAATCAGGATGAACTAACTTGATTTAATGTGAGTGTCATGTTTACCCATAGTCACTTTCCATTTTATTCTGCAGTCACGGCTGATTAATCACCAAACTGTGACGAGAAGGAAGTAATTCACACTGCGAGCCTGGTGCTTGTCTCCACCTTCAGTTTCATCTACAAAAGGGCAGAGTTGCCAAGGGTAAGGCCTGACACCCAAGTGCTCAATAAACCAACAAACTTCCTTCCTTCTTTTCATTCCTCTTTCATTCCAAATTGCAGGAACAAAGGGAAGAATACAAAAGCCATGCCCATAAAAATGATAATTTAATTAAATGAACTAAAATGACTCCTTCTCAATAAGTTTTTATTTTGGAATAGATGCAAGTGGTCAGTCTCTTCTATACCCAGCTAATCTCCTTTGCAGGCACTGAAGACATTAAACCTACTGGCCTGTTCCGGAATGAATTCTGATCCAGGCTAGACGCATGTTAGTAGGATCTGGCTCACCAGCTGCTGGGGTAATAAATACTGTGGTGCTCCCCCCAGATCTCCTCTTTAGATCTCATTCACCCAGTCCCTGACTTCTGGGACTATCAGCTATTGATGGCTCACAGCTGCATTCCTTGTTGGATTCACCCTCAGTCTCTGGGATTGGCCTTGCCCAAAGTTACCCGCCCTGGCAAAGGTGGCTCACAGCCAACAATATGCTGAGGTAGGGAGAAAAAGGCCCAGCCTCCTTGGGACTCAACTTGAGACACAGTGAAGGGCATTTCAGCTCCAAAATTCTTCATAGGATCATCTGAGGCCTCAGTTGTAAATCAGTTTCTCTTTTACCCAATCCTGCCCTCCTCTCTTCCTTTAAATTATCTCTGAGAGCCCACTCTTTCACCCCAACACTACTCATTTGGTATCTGTCGCCAGAGAACCAATGTAACTATCAGAAGTGGTTCTAGTAAGCAGCCTCTTAATGGGCTTTTGGAGACAGATCATTCATCCGCTGGCTGGCAATGAGGATCTCATCACTAGTGGGGATGGGATGGAGAATGAATGGCCCCTGGGATGCTGTGGCAATGTAGTTAAAACTCTCACTGGTGGCAAACTTGAACAAAATTTTGGTGGAAGAAAATGGACTGGCAGATGCAATTTTTATAGTGCTAGAGACATGTGAAGGAAATGATACTTGTAAGAACCATGGGATTAGGTGGTTGATGCTGAGTACCAGTGATTCATTGAAGAGATATAATAACATGCTCTCGGTGGTAAGTCATCAATTCATGACAAAATGTGCAGGCATGAGATAACTCTTTGGCAGTACTTAAGGTATCTCCTGTGGCTGGAAGATCAGACTCAAGATCAGGCTCAGGCTTTAGGTCCACTTAGTAGTGGGACTTAAAAGAAGATTAAATTCTCTAACACAGCCAGCTTCCTAGGCCCAAGTTCTACTAGGGAAAGAGTGAGACACTGAGACTTGGGATAGGGATAGGTATAGGTAGATGCATTTGAGAACCTTGAACTCTCAGATTCTCCTGAGTGCATTGGACGTATAGAAATGACCCACTCACACTTCTTAGAAGATAGTGGCCCCTTCTTTATTTAAAGATAATTCCGAGACCTCCAATGAGGTAGATAGATGCTATACAAGATAAGGTCCAGTTATGCTTTCCTGGAAACCAGACCAATAAAAAGGGTCAAATCCCAGCAAAGTCCAACTGGGCCATGGGCTGGGCCTGCTAGGGGAAGATAAGACTATACAATCAAGGGGCTGTAGAATTTGACCAATACTTTCTGGCAGGAACTGGAAATATTGTGGATAACTAGATCTTGAGGGTTGTAGATCAAGGGAGATGGAATATAGGGTTGGATAAGACAGAGTTTATTGATATGAGTGTACTCTCCTATAGTATTATAGGACTTAACACCCTAGAAAGGCCCTTAGAGATGGTGCTAACAGCTGCTAGAGTGGCTCTTGAAAGCTTGGAAAGAGTGATGGCACACATTAAGTAAAGTGGAAATGCTAGAACTGATACGGCTATATGACTATAGAATAAGTGAACAAAAGGCTCAGAGAAAAGAACATGCTAGAGTGGATTTATTAGTAAAGCTGGAAAGCTCTCCAGTCAGATCAATTTCTCAGAGGGTCCCAGAAGATACTCTATCTAAGCAGTGTGCATTAGAATACTGAATTAGGGTACTGAGAGATCACTTTCTAGAAGGGTGCTGTAAAACCTAGAGCAGGTGGTGACTGTGGAGAGGGCCACAGTAAGGTAGCCACTAGGCTAGGGTAAAGAATGTGGGCTCGCAAGGACCTGCAAGCTCTGGACAAGCAGCTGCAGTGGAGCACCATTGGATTTTTTCCACGTCCACTTCTGGAAGTGGTGTGGTAGGAGCAGGAAGAGTACAACACAGCAGTACCCCAGAAGCAAGAAGAGAAGCTCCTTTTTTCTTGTAATATCCCTCCACACCCTCTACTGATAAAGCTTATATCATAATGCTCACTGTGAAGGAGAAATATCTGGAGGATCTGGCTCCATTATTATAGAGGAGATAATGCATAATCGATTATGAGATAAGCAATAAATTCATGCCATTGTTTATTCTTTTGACAATTCAGATTCCATACACCCTTTTACACACATTTCAACTTCCATACAAGTAAATAACTCTGTATTTCCACCCTTATATAATACAACTATCCTTCTTGCTAGTGAGGAATTCTCACTTTTCCCAATAGTGAGGAGATGTATGTAGTTCCAACAGTCATTGTGTCCCTTGCTGGGTATGTCAATGACTCCCACATTTCATTGTAGTCCCATTGAATGTTCTATTACCTAAAGAGTAACATTTAAAGTTAACCCACAACAGCTTGCATGTAAAACGAAAACAAATGGGTAAAGAAGAGAGAAGAAAATGATTAGCATACAAATGAATGCATATAACAAGTAAAGATAAAATGCACAAAGTTACTACAGTTCTTATTCTTTTAATTGGTTACAGGATTTAGTTGATATTTAATTAGTCCTTCTTTCAATACCACTTTTATATTTCCCCCATCTCAGCCAGAATCTCAGCTGGTTGGAGTTATTTGCCCAGTAGAGTGACCCAAATGTTAATTTCCAAAGGATCTAAGTTGTCAATTAACCTGCCCTTTTTTTGTTGTTGCTGTAGTTTTCATTAACTTTTTTTAAAAATTGAATATGGAAGTATAAAGAGGCATTCCAAAGAGTCCACTGTGTTCCAAACAAAATCGCCTTTGTCCTTGCTGTGCAGCAGTAACTCAATTTCCTCTTGGTATTCTGGATCAGTAACTCCAACAAGTAGAGTAACTTCTTTTCTGCTTGTTTGTTCAAGTGGCATTAAGGAGCCCAAAATGGCTGTATGAAGGTCTTGTCTTCCAATTCCGTAGAAATACCATTGTGTCTCCCAGTGGAAGTCTTACCTCCTTAGATACAAAGACTTCTAAACTCACAGAGCAAAAATTCTGTGAGTGAGTTATTAAGAAATTGTAGTGAGAAGAGGCATCCTTTCACCTTGATTCCTGGAGCCATGTATTGTGGCTATGGGGAAACAGTATTTTACACTGGTCTGTGATTTGAAGAACATACTGCATCCTATACACGAAATATTACAATTTTAGGGTATTCTTTCCCAACCTGTTCAGTAATTGAGTTGTACATAAGCAATTCAACATTTCAGTGAGCCCAGATGCTTCCAGGTGATGTGATATGTAGGAAAATCAGTTATGACATAGATGTAAGTCCATTGCTATACTTACTTTGCTGTGAAATGAGTTCCTTGATCAGACTCAGTGCTATGCAGAATTCCTCGACAGTAGATAAGGGTTTCTCTGAGCCTGTGGGTGATGATACTAACAGAAGCATTATGTGTAGAGAAATCAATTACAGACCATAAGTCTATCCTGGTAAAGATGAATTTTGTGCTGTTTATGATATAAAAGGTCAAATGTAATCAACCTGCCACCAGTTTGCTGGATGGTTACCATGGGGAATGGTGCCATATTGGGAGCTCAATTTTGGTCTTTGCTGTTGGCAAATTAGGCAGTAGCAATAAGCAGGTTAGTCTTAGTAAGGAGAAATCTATGTTGCTTAGTCCCTCTGGCCTTCCCACTATGGCTATTTTGTTTATTGTTCCATTGAACAATAACTAGTATGGCTAGAAAGAGGCTAATGAGTATCATTAGAGCATGCTATTTTATGCACATTACTCTTAAGAGCTTCTTCTGCAGTGGATGCCCTTTGCTGGGTGTTCACGTGAAACACAAATATCTCCTGTCTGTGCCATTATGAGAGGTCCATTGACAAAGCTCTTTCCTAGACCTCTTGTCACCAATTTTCCAATCCTGTTTCTTTTTAAATCCCTGACCATCGAGCCAAACTTAGCAACTGCCCAAGAGTTAGTGTGCATTTACGATTTGGCCCATCTTTCACTCCAAGCATAATGGGCAACCAAATGTACTACTCAAAGCACTGCCCAATGGAAAAAGAAGATTCTCCTTCAGCACCATCCTTCTGAGCCACGCCTAAGTAAGGCTGTAGTGATGCAGCTGTCCTCTTTTTGTTAGTACCGTCATATCTTACAGACCCCTTTGGCTTGACATTCTTCTCCGTCAGTAAATTGGATATTAAAAAATACTTCCAGACGCCATAGGCATTGATTGAAATACAGAAGGCAATGCCACAAGAGTTGGTGTTAAATTGGTGTGACCAATGTGCTTACTCTTACTTTCAAGACCTGCCTGAGTTCAGTCTTTTGTATACTATTTTAGTTTCATGACAGATTGTTGCTGATGACATCTACTCTTATGAACAGACATGGCAAACAATACCCAGTTTACAAGGTTAAGCTTGGATTCCATGGTAAACTAATATGTCATGTTTAGGCATTCAGTTTCTACCAAGACTCAACAACAAGTCAGAAGCTGTGTTTTTTTGTTGTTGTTTTGTTTTGTTTTTCTTTTGAAAGGAGTAAAGTTATCTGAAGGAGATAGCAGAGATTTGCTATCAAATCTTAGAAATATCTGTTGTTGTTCTCCTCTTGGTGTTTGCAAGAAGCTCCACACAGCATCCCTATTTGTCATAGTCACTTCAAGTATCATTGGATTTGTTGGGTCATAAGGACCAAGTAGTAGCTTGTCTTGTACTGCAGCCTAAACTTTCTTCTCTTGGCTTGGTCCCTACTTGAAAGTGGCAACCTTACAGGTGACTCTGAGTATGAGTTGAAGTAGCACACTGAAATGTGGTATAACTTGCCTTCCAAATACAAGAAGGCCTACCAAAGTGCTTCTTTTTCATGGTAGGTGACATGGAGTGAATCAACTCTTCTTTCATCTTGGAAGTAATATCTTGACATGCTGCAAACCAATGAACCATCAGAAACTTCACCAAGGTTTCAAACACTTGCATTTTGTGGGGTTAATCTCCTACCCTTTATTTTGCATATGTCATACTAAAATATCTAGAGTACTTGCTAATCAGATCTGATGAGCATAATGTCATTGATATAGTGGGCAAGTGTGGTATTTTATGGAATAAGACAGCCATGTTCTCTGCAGGCTACAATAACCCTTAGAAAAGAACTGATGGAACCCCGATGCAGGATTATAAGGGAGTACTGATTGTCCTGCCAGGTAAAAGCAAAGGTCATCTTGTGTTCCTTACAAATTGGTTGAATAAAAAGGCATTAGTCAGATCAATAGATGCATACCAAGTGCCAGAGTTCACACTGATTTGTTCTAGAAAAGATAATACATCTAGAATAGCAGCAGCAATTAGAGCCACCATCTGATTAAGTTAACAATAGTCTCTGGTCATTCTCCAATATCGATCTGACTTTATTAGAGGCCTAACTGGTGAGATAAATGGGGATGTGATAGGTATCACCACCTCTGCTATATTTAAATCTTTGATGGTAGCATTAATCTTTGCAGTTTTTCTAGGGATGAGATATTGCTTATAGTTTACCATCTTGATAGTGAAGAAATGTTCCAGGGGCTTTCATTTAGTCCTGATATAAACACCCTCACCCTATGGTCAGACAGCCAATGTGGGTACAAACTGAGCCTGCTGTGAGTTACATTAGAAGTAGACACTATTTATTATTTGATCACTGTTAGCCCCTCTTTGACTATCAGGCCACAGTGGCATTTTGGGTCCCCAGGAATTGTCATTAATTCAGGCTACTATTCAATAATTTCCCCAAGGTTTGGGTATTTCCTTCTCTCCAGCACATTCTCACTCTAATTAATGGCCACAGGATTCTGTTTACACCCCTTCAATTAAGGGCCACTGAGTCTGTGAATTGACTAAGGTCTGGAAACTCAGGGAGAGGCCATGACTCTTCAATGTGGGGGCTCAAGTCAAGGTTTTTGCACCAGATTTAGAGTTTATTTTATCAGTCAAGAAATACTTTAGTAGGCTACATATCTATTTAATTCCTTTAATTCCAGACAAATATTCTTGTGTGTTGAAGCATTTTGTTTATTGGTACATCTCTGATGTCTATTATGGTAAATATTACCACTTTACCTTTCTGGCTATGTGCTGCAACTTGGCCTAACACCTTTAGAATTCACTCCTGAATATGATCCCTGAGTTTCTTTACATATGCAATAGCAAAGTCTTGCAATTCTTTTGGTTTGTAAGCTATAATGTCCTGAGTAATAGTGTGTCCTGGCCCCTTGGAGCATGGTGAAATTTCACCCTAGTTATGGGTCTAGTGGCAACAAAGTGTGGTTTTGGTATATCTTGAGAGGAATGAGCATCCATTTAAAAGGCTCCTGCCCCAGGTGAGGTTATCACAGGATTTCCAAGCAAGGTAGACATCAAAGAGGAATCTAATTCTCTCGATAAGGAAGACTCAAAATCATGTGGGAATTCCCAATTTTCAGCTTTCTCTGGATCCAACCAGATGCCGCCATTCTAAGTTAAAGGATTTCATCCTTTTCTAATCAATGTCTTCAGCTTCACAATGGGAAACATGACAAGACTGTGAATTTAACTGTTGGAATTCAGCAGTCCATGTAACTAAATGGTTGCTTTTTATTTTCAGCAATATTAACACGGTGGCTATAAGAAAAAGGAGATCCTTTCAAAGCTGTCATGGAAGTTATCTAGTTCTCAGATAGTCACTTAAGCTAAACGTTAAAGAATCTGAGCATGTCATTTTCTTTTTTATAAGTACTCAAGTGCATTTAAAAAATCAATCTTAAATCATAGTCCTTGCAGTCATGATTAGCCATAAAAGTAAAGTGCAGCAACCACTTGGGATCCTATGGTGCTTGTTTCAGTTGGCTCTTCATCACAGTAAACCACAAGTTACAGCTTGATTAGTTACAATATCACTCTATACTATGGATTACTAGTATCCTATTCCTCATAGTCAAGGAACTCCGCCCTGCACTTCAACCCACGTGCATGATCAAAACAATACAAGAAGGCCTACCAAACAAAGTGCCTCTTTTTCATGGTAGGTGACATGGAGTGAATCAACTCTTCTTTCATCTTGGAAGTAATATCTTGACAATTCCCGAATCCCATCTTTGTGAAACTAGTTCCACTACTAATTCTTTATCAGTTGGCTTTCAGTTAGGAGAAAGAAATCTTACAGGAAAAGTTTAATACAGAGGATTGTTCACTATAACAGAGGAGTAAATAAGAGACGCTATAAATATATAAAAAGAACTCTAAAGAATACCCTAGGTCTGAGGGAGAGTACCTGAAGAAGACAAAATTTGGAAGGGAAGCCCCCTCCCTCAACTGGGATTTAGACCTCTTTTGAGGTACAGTTTCAATTCGTTTGGTGGAGAAGATCTCTGGGCCACTCCAGTATAGTAGTCACCCCATATCTACAGGGCATACTTTCCACGACACCCAGTGGATGCCTGAAACTGAAGATAGTACCAACCTGACTCCTGTCAATCCAAACATGTTTCTGTTCACGTTTTCCACCCACAAATTTAATGCCTTTCCCATCATAACTTAGTACTTAACATGCACTGTAGCCATAACTTTTGCAGTTTGAGGTGGGACAGCAACTAGCATGAGTTTCTTTTTCCTTCTTCCCAATTTCATGAAGAGAAGATTTTTTCTTACCATACATCTTAGCAACTTCAACCTGTAATTTTTTCTCATTTCTTATCAGGTTGAGAACTTTCACTTTTTCATACAATGATCAAAACAATACAAGAAGGCCTACCAAACAAAGTGCCTCTTTTTCATGGTAGGTGACATGGACTGAATCAACTCTTCTTTCATCTTGGAAGTAATATCCTTTTCAGAGTTTCCTTTCTGACTTTGAACTTGACCTTTTCATACAAAGGAGGCATTTTACTGCTTCTCTTTGGCACATCTGAATTGCTAGTAACACTACTTTTGTACCCTGGGGCCACTGTAACACTACAACCTATATATATATATATATTTTTTTATTTCTTATCAAGTTGAGAACTTTCACTTTTTCAAACAAAGGAAGCATTTTACTGCTTCCCTTTGGCATATCTGAATTGCTAGTAACATGACATTTGTGCTCTGGGCCCATCTAAGTAAAATAAGGGTGACTAGAACACAAGCACTGCAATACTGAGACACTTGATCTGATAACTGAGATGGCTCCTAAGCAACGAAAGGCGGGTGGTGTGTACAGCATGGACATGCTGGAAAAAGGGGTGATTCATGTCCTGGGTGGGACAGAGCAGGACAGCACAAGATTTCATCAAGCTAATCAGAACAGCATGTGATTTAAAATTTATGAATTGTTTATTTCTGGAATTTTCCATTTAATGTTTTCAGAACACAGTTGAGCACTGAATTCCTGGAAAGTGGAAACACAGATGAAGCCAAGGGTGGGACTACTGTACAACGCAAGCAGAAGACAGCCTCTGGGGTGGGTCTGGCTAAGGCTGTTGGTGGGGCTGGGCAGACAGGAGTTGGGTGCGAGCTCACTCACGGGTAAGGCAACCTGAGGCCTGGGATGCATGTTGCCTACATTGAGAGGGCCATCGCAAGGGGGTCGACTGGTCAGGGTCAGGGTTGCAAACTGGCTGAAGGACCAAAAGCTCTAGGAAAGTGTCTGGGGAAGAGAGCCATTGGTGTTTCCTCACTCTTATCACTGGCAGCCGTGTGGTAGGAGCAAGAAATAAACGAAACAGCAACAGTTCAGAACCAGAAAGTTAAGCCCTTCCTCTGTAATATTTCCCCATCCCCAGTGCCCTCTGCCAGCAAAGTTGAATTCATGCTTTTTGCAAAAGGGAAATGCTTAATAAAGGGTCCACATTCCATTATGAAAGAATTAAGTAATAAATGGTGGATTTGAACTCAGAGGCAATTGATAAATGGCAAAGATCCCTGAATTGAGTTTCCTTTCTGACTTTGAACTTGACCTTTTACACTTTTCCTTGCTTCCCTTCTTCCCCTCCTCACTCCACTGTAACCTTGGTTTGGCAACATATACAGCTATATATTAATGCAATGTCTGTTCTGGTTGTTTGAGTCTGATGACTCAAACACTTGAAAGCAGGGGTTAAAGAGGAAGTGGAGGGAAGGAGGCCCAACACATTCACTTTTTAAATATATATATAATTTCACTAAGTGTTATTGGGATTAAAACCAGTGGTAAACATTTGATTGTAATCTTCATTTTCTCTTTTTCCTACTCCTATACTGTAGCACAGATAATAAAATTTTTAATAACTGAAGACATGTTTCTAATTCTTCTTGTGCATCAGCAATGACTGGAATTTAGTCCAGAAATACTGTTACAATTACCTGGTTCCCTGACGGCCTGTGGAATTGTTATCAACTCAACAAGAGGGATGCTCCTAATACTGGCTGCTGTTTCTGTGGATCCCCAAGGACTGATGGGGGTATTTTCCCACACAAAACCTGCACTTGAGCTTGCCCTAACACAAATCACCCAGTAAACCTCGAGTAAATTGTTTGTGGGAGGTCACCACTGAGTAGAGAGCTTGCAGAAGATATCTGTGACAAGTCTTTTCTGTTCAATTGTATTCTAATTTTAATGATAAATAAACATTTTCCAATTTCTGAGTCAATAAGCAACACAGTTTTCTAGCAATGAAAATCATACTCTTGGACTCCTAAGCTGAACCCCTGCTATTAGTATGTAAGTGCATTGTATGGTGCTATGCTTATTTCAGTTGATGTTGCCTGACAGAGCTGCTGTGGCAGGTAAAAAGTAATATCAGACTGTGCTGTACGTGGTGCATTTTATGACTTTCATACCAGCGAGGGTTAAACACATAGTTCTCCTCTCCTCTCCTCTCCTTTCCTCTCCTCTCCTCCCCTGCCCTCCCCTCCCCTCTCCTCCTCCCTCCCCTCCCCCTCCCCTCCTTTCCCCTTCCTTCCTTCCTTCCTTCCTTCTTCCTTCCTTCCTTCCTTCCTTCCTTCCTTCCTTCCTTCCTTCCCTCCCTCCTTCCCTCCCTCCCTTCCTCTCTCTCTCTCTTTCTTTCTTTCTTTTTCTCTTTTTTCCTTCCTTCCTTCCTTCCTTCCTTCCTTCCCTTCCTTCCTCTCTCTCTTTCTCTCTTTTTCTCTTTCTCTCTCTCTCTCTTTTTCTCTTTCTCTCTTCTCTTCTCTTCCTCTCCTTCTCTCTTTCTCTTCCTTTTCTTTCTTTCTTTTGATGGTGCCTCTCTCTGTCACTCAGGCTGGAGTGCAGTAGTGTGATCTCGGCTCATAGCAACCTCCGCCTCCCAAGTTCAAGCAATTGTAGTGCCTCAGCCTCCTGAATAGCTGGGATTACAGTCATGCGTCACCACACTTGGCTAATTTTTGTATTTGCAGTAGAGATGGGGTGTTACCATGTTGGCCAGGCTGGCCTCAAACTCCTGACCTCAGGTGATCTGCCTGCCTCGGCCTCCCAACATGCTGGGATTAGAGGTATGAGCTGCTGCACCTGGCCCAGCCATTTCTTTTTAAATGACTCACATAATTTGTATCAGATAGCATTCTTGATTGCAATATATAGAAAATGTCTGACAATCTTAAATCTAAAAAAGAATATATTAGAAGAGTAACCAGGACTCACAGAACTAAGAAGAGAATGGAAGTTTAGAGTGAGAACATGGGATATGCTAAAGATGCTCTGGAATTTGGCAGCAGACAGTTCAGGAAAGACAATGTAGGACACACAGGGTGATGCACTGCTACTGACCTCTACCAGTGGTGAGACCCTCATGCCATTCACAGTTATAGGAGAGTGAGTCAGATTGGTTGAACTTAAGATTCCTTTTCTTGGTGAGAAGAGTACTTGTTCACCCAAAGGCTGCATATAATGTGGGATTACTAAAAGATATCAGGTGCTAATAGGACTGAGGGATTAGGTGCTAGACTGTCAAAAATTGACAGAGGTTCATTAAACAGCTTCTGTTCATGATACCCCTTTTCCGGTAACTGAGAGATAAAGATTCCAGGTCTTGTTCCTTTAAGTTAAGGTATGCTATATGTGTGAAAGATCAGTTGCGTTTAAACAATTTCTAATCCTTCATTCAGCCAATCAATCAGTCATTTATTCATCAAACATGCATCTAATATACATAAAGTACAAAATCCTGTTCTGGATCAATTAAATGCTCCTGCCACACATTCATGCCTTCTCCCTTCATCCCTCCCATTCCTGCTCTTAGACTTTTAAGAATTTATATAACGGAACCCCCAAATCTTCAGTTTATTCAATCCCTCATGTATGTCATTAAAGTTTTTTCCACCAACACTTTCCCCTCAGCCTTCCCTCCTGTTTCCCAGCCTTGGTCATTTGAGCATTGGTTTGAGTGTCTGTTCCAGGAAGGACAGGGAAGGAAAATGAGGTCAACCTGGACACATCTCATCTCCAAGACTATGTTTAACAGCTCTGGCAGGAGATTTTAACACATGAAATTGCATAAAATATGTTTCAGGGATTATTTTTGGATTTCAGTGACCTGTGTTCTTCCTGGTGTTGATTATCAGAGCTAATTGAAAACTAGTGTTGATTAAAAAAAAAAAAAGCCTGTGGGTTAAAACGGTAGCCACAAGCACTCCAGAAGGCAGCCATGGAGTGAAGAAGAGTACAAGGTCTTAATTCAACTTCTGGCTTTCCTTCTTAGTAACTGTGTGAGCTGTTTTATTGCTTTTTGAAACACAGAAACATGCAATGTGCACATACAAATATTCATGTGCATGCACACATAAATACTTTGTAGGTACAAAAGCAGTAGAGGGTAGCAGCTAAGGCTGTGGGCTCTGGATCCAGATGGAGCTGGGGTTAAAATCTTGCCCTATCATTTTACTAGTTGTGTAACTTTGGGCCACTTACCTTCTTTTAGCATTAATTTCTGCAGGTGCAAAATGGGACTAATTATAGTACTTATTTCATGAGGTTGTTGCAATAATTAAAAGATATAATGCATGTAAGACTGTTAGTAAATGTTTGGCAAGTATAGAGCACCTAATAATAGGCAGTGGCTACTATTATATACATACACGTATACATTATACATACATGCATAAGGCCAATTCAGTCAATGACTGCATATAAAATGATGATTCCATATAATTATAATAGAGCTGAAAAATTCCTATAGCCTAGTGACTACATTAGAGCCATCATAATGCCATTGCACAATGCATCACTCACGTGTTTGTGGTGATGTTGGTGTGAACAAACCTACTGCACTGCCAGTCACATAAAAGTATAGGCTGGGCGTGGTGGTGTAATCCTAGCACTTTGGGAGGTGGAATCAGGAGGATCACATGAGTCAGGAGTTTGAGACCAGCCTGGTCAACATAGGGAGACTGTCTCTATCCCCCAAAAAGAAAAAAGAAAAGTATAGCACATACAATTATGTACAGTACATGTACTTGATAATGATAATATATGACTATATTACTGGTTTATGTATTTACTATCTTATGCTTTTTATTGCTGTTTTAGAGTGTGTTCCTTCCATTCATTAAAAACAAAGTTAACTGCAAAGCAGTCTTAGCCACGTCCTTCAAGAGATATTACAGAAGAAAGTATTATAATCACAGGAGATGACAGCTCCATGCATGTTATTGTCCCCTGAGGACCTTCCAGTGTGACAAGATGTGGAGATGGAAAAGAGTGATATTGATGATCCTGACCCTGTGTAGGCCTAGGTTCGTGTGTGTGTTTGTGTCTTAGTTTACAACAAAAAAGTTTAAAAAATAAAAAGAAAAAATATAACATAAAAAGCTTATATAATAAGGATATAGAGAAAGAAAATATTTTGTATAGCTGTAAAACGTATTTGTGTTTTAAGCTATTATTACAAAAGAGTAAAAAACATTATAAAATTAAAAGCTTGAAATAGTAAAAAAGTTATAGTAAGCTAAGGTTAATTTATTATTAAATAAAGACTTTTTAATAAATTTAATGTTACGTAAGCATATAGCGTTTATACGCACATAACTTATTATTCAATTTCTTTACTTATTTGCATACAATTCTCAAATGACATTTCCCCTGTGGGACATGAGCTCTAAACAGAAAAAGTCTGCCACTCCAACTTCTAAAATATTGTTTGACTAAGTTATTTTCTAAAAAAGATAAAAATAAAAAAAATCAGAAAATTCATATCAATACTAGTACCCACAGCAATACAGAAACAAAACTAGTCTTTTCTCCCCCCTCAGAAGAAGCTCTCATTTTCCTAATGTTTCCCCTAAGGTACCGTGGGCACTACAGCTATGGACAGAGTGATTACTGGCAGAGATGAACCTATGTGAGAATTCCTGGATTGAAGATCTACACAGACCAACAAGGAGCTAAAGGAAGTCAGTTTGAGGATGTAGGAGGGAGGCTCTGTCTTTCTGACGTCACTGCCAGACAAAGCACCAAAGAATCAGAAAGCTTTCACTCCGTTTGCTTTGGATAGATTTAAAGGCTAGGCACAGCCATTTGTGTTAATTAAAATCTCCGAAACCTTAAAAAACAAATAAATAAATATAATCAAGTCTGTGGTAACATACAGCAATGTCCTCGGCCTTCACATTCACTCACCAGTCGCTCACCCACTCACCTAGAGCAACTTCTAGTCCTGACAGTACTTCATTCATGGTACGTGCCCTGTACAGGTAAACCATTTTTATCACTTATACTATATTTTTACTGTATCTTTTCAGTGTTTAGATGTATAAATACTAGTGTGATATAATTGCCTACAGGATTCAGTACAGTAGCAATCTGTACAGGTTTGTAGCCTAGGGGTCATAGGCTATGCCATATAGCCCAGACGTGCAGTAGGCAATATCTTCCAGTCTGTGTAAGTGCATGCTATGATGTTTGCACCACAACAAAATCACTTAACTATGCATTTATCAGAAGGTATTCCTGTCACTAAGCAAAGCATGACTGTACCTACAGCCTTGAATTACTAGCTTTGTGACCTTTATATACCCCTTAACCTCTCTGAGCTGCCTTTGCAATTTGACATCAATAACCGCCTCCAGGTTTGTTGTCAGGATTAAAGAAGAAGAGTAGCTAACATTGACTGAGCTCTTACTACCGTATATCAAAAGTCCTCATACAATATAAAGCACTATCAGGTATAAGATATTATTGTGCACAGCAGCTGGTTAAAGGATTCTCAACAGAAGAATGAAATTCACATTCACTTCACAATCACCCTCTGATTAAAATGCCACTTGGGAAGTACAGACCTTTTATTCTGAAATGATCCACATTCCAAACAAAAGGTTAAATAGAAAGTTACCACTTTGACTTCGCAATCAAAGGTAAGTTCAATCTGTCAGCCTGTATTTATGAGGCAGAGAGGGAGCAATGACAATACTCTGAAATGAAGTTCACCTTGTTCAAGAGATGCTTTTCTATGGAACATTGAAAACCAATACTGGCACAGTTGAACTCTGCTTCCAGGTGAAAGAGAGGGCACGGAACCAGTAGGATATTTATGTACACACACACACACACACACACACACACACACACAGAGAGAGAGAGAGAGAGAGAGAGAGGAGAGAGAGAGAGAGAGAGAGAAAGAGAGATTTTAAGGAATCAGCACCTGTGGTTTTGGGGCTAGTAAATCTGAAACTTGTAGGGCAAACTAGCAGACTGGTAACTCATGCAGGATTTCTATGCTGCAGTCCTGAGGCAGAATGCCTTCTTTTTCAGGAAACCTCAGTCTTTGCTCTTTTTTTTTTTTTTTTTTCCAAGGTGGAGTTTCGCTCTTGTTGCCCAAGCTGGAATGAAATGGCGCTATCTCGGCTCACCGCAACCTCTGCCTCCTGGGTTCAAGCAATTCTCCTGCCTCAGCCTCCCGAGTAGCTGGGATTATAGGCATGCGCCACCATGCCCAGCTAATTTTGCATTTTTAGTAGAGATGGGGTTTCTCCATGTTGGTCAGGCTGGTCTCGAACTCCTGACCTCAGGTGATCCACCCGCCTTGGCCTCCCCAGTCTTTGCTTTTAAGACTTTCAACTGATTGTAGGGGGACCTCTCACACTAAGGAGAGTAATCTGCTTTAAATATTGTAAATATTAATTACATTCATTTACATTCACAAATACCTTCACAGCAACATCCAGACTAGTGTTTGATCAAACACCTGGGCACCTTAGCCTCACCAAGGTGACATATAAAGTTAATCATCACAATGGGGGAAAATAATGACTAATTTTGCTTGGATGGTTAAGAAAACCCATAGAGAGGCAATATGTGAGTTTTAGTCTTTAAGAAGTAGGAGAAAGTGAAGCAAGACTTTTCTCTAAGAAAACAAAATATGCACAAAAACTTCTGTCAGAAGCAGCCACCAACCCACCGAGGCCTGACCAAGAGCATGTGCTCCAGGAAGAGGCACTTTCTCAGTACAGCTGAGCAGAGCAGCCCACAGGCCTGGGGAAAAGGAGGCCTGAAAGGCTGCCTGGCACATCTGTTTATGAGCTACCTAGAAGGTTGTTTTCACCAGTTACAATTTATTTTACAGACAACTGAAACCCATTTAAAGTCTTTAAGCATTAAAATGACATGGTTGTAAAAACTAAGTTCTAAAATAATGGTTCTCAAACTTGAGAACACACAAGAATAGTTGATGAAAATTCCAATTTTCAGGACGTTCACCTAGATTTTACTATTCTATAGGGCACATTGAGGTCCACTGAAAAGATTTTTTACCAGCACCTAATGAATCCTGTGTAGATGTTTTGGAGATCATACTTTGAGAAGCAGTGTTCTAGAAAGTAACTCTGGCAGCAGAGCATGAAATGGATGAATGAAAGTAAGAAGGCAGGCTGGGCCCACCATCAGTTGGCTTTGTCCACGGGCAGAACTTTGGCTCATATACCACTCTCAGTCATGTGGGGTGCAAGTGAGTGGCAGGATTCTCTAGAGACAGAAGGCATCATAGACTCATAGATTTTACTTTCCATACTTGGATGTTCTTTCATTAACATGATAAAAACCAGTGTTTCATTTGCTTCAATGTCTTACAATAAGCCTTGCTTTCATATTTTTATTCAGAACCTGTGCCCTCAGTCATAAGTCCTAAGAAGGGCAGGATGGGAAGCAAATCTGAATGAATTCCCCTATTTTCTTTTCTTTTTCCTCTTTCTTTCTTTCTTTCTTTTTTTTTTTTTTTTGGTTGAGAGAGGGTCTCGCTCTGTGACCCAGGCTGGAGTGCAGTGGTGCGATCCCAGCTCGCTGCAGCCTCAACATCCCAGGCTCAAGAGATCCTCCTGTCTCAGCCTCCCAAGTAGCTGGGATTAGAGGCACCTGCCACCATGCCCAGCTAATTTTTGTGTTTTTATTAGAGATGGGCTTTAGCCATGTTGCCCAGGCTGATCTTGAACTCCTGAGCTCCAGTGATCCTCCCGCCTCGACCTCCCAGAGTGCTGGGATTACAGGTTTGAGCCACTGTACCTGGCCCTGATTTTCTTTTGATAGAATGAGTTTGCTCTCAGGTTTCTTGGCTCCGGATGCAAATACATTTCTGATGGTCTTTTTTTCACCATTTCTTCCAAAATGACCAGATGTTTTTGAATTCCAGTGGGGAACACAGCTTAGGCTCTAATAGGAATGCCCAACCCACATACATACCAGTAATTCTGTACAATGCATGATGAATGGATCTGTTTTCCTGTTTTCACCTATAGAGTTCCAGAGCTCACCACCAACTCCAATGGTGGGTCCACTGAAGCCTTGGACCCACCATTGGAGTTGGTCTTGCTGCCAGTGTCCCTAGGTGGAGCCTTCAGTGCATGTTTACTGACCAAGTTGAGTTTTCCCTCATCCCTGTCTACCACAGTCATCCAATTGTTACTTGGGCCTTGGTTTGCTGATGGACACTCCAGTTTTTCTTCCTTGGGACTGGAGCTCTTCCCTAAGCCACATCTACTTACTCTGGGCCTTAATTCATGACCTAACTCTCTCTAGCCCCCTCCCCACCAGGGTGAATTCTGCTCCAAGCCAAGGGGTCTCCATGTTGCAACCTGCCTCACTGTGTGCCTGGAACTATGCTAGATTAGAACTCTTGATGGTGATGTTGGTTTGATTAAACTATTTTTGTTTATTTCATTCCTTAGGGCACTATAGTTTGCCTTTCTGATCACCTTACTCCATAGTTCCCAGGCCAAGCTCTGCCTTTTCCCAGCTCCATCCCTTACAAGGCTATGAAGAAGGAGCTAATGGATCATATTTCTAAGCCTAAAGAGACGTGCCATTACATGAAGGATCAAAATGCTGTGGCAGTTCACAGAAATTAAAGTTTGTTATATTTTAAGTTGACTCACAATCCAAATTCACATAAACAAATTCATATTTGTTAAATGCCTTAAAGAAAATCTAAACTTGTCTATTACTTTTCTGGGAGGACCCAAGTAGAGCTATCTCCACTCTCACTTCTCTAAAACTGGGCAGGATCTGCTCTGCAAACATGACTATCTTCAATTCAGGGGAGGAGAAATAAGAATTTCTCCTCGGACATTCTGAGATCATGTGGTCCAGCACAGATTTAATTAATGTTATTTTGCTTTCCATTTGGCAATTGTTTCTTGTGTGGCCAGCTCTACAGGTTAGGACCCTAGAGACAGATGGAGTCAGTAATAGAAATTGGATACCAAACCCCCACTCTTAACTCTAAGATTATATATGTGAATGTAATTTGTGAACTGCAGGACACTCTTCGAACTGTGATATCATAGTTATTTCAGACAACATAAATGAATTAAGAATGGTCATTATGTTGTTGACAATACAACCTACTCATTGCCTCTCTGCAAGGTTTTTGGATGTGCCTCTTCATCCTCAAAGGATAGAGAAGATCATTACTTTTGTCAGAGTCTTAGAGAGGGTTTGGACCAAGAGGACACTGTTAATAAATGCTATGAACTCTTTGTCAGGAAGCTACTATAAGACTACTAAATTTCATTATTACCTTACAATGCACACAAAAGAACACCTTCCCATAGTCACCTTAGGGGCAGGAGAAAAGTAACAATTTTATCAGCACCTGTGATTCTCTGACACAGAACTCTTTCTCCAGGAAAGTTGTTGCATTTTGATAGACCATCGATCTCAGCTCTTGGGCAATTGGCTTCCACCTAGGCTGATGTGGAAATCAATCTTGGTTCCCAGAAGGCAGAGCAACTGTTACCAAAGGTTACAAAACAATTGCAGTTCCCTTTTTTCAGCAGCCAGTATAAAAGGACTTCTATCTGTCTTGGATAAATTTATCTCTCTGCTCTGCCATCAGCTCCTCTCCTGGCCAATTTAGGAGAAGGAATGATGGAATCCAAAACACTGATAGTAGGAAAGTCAAACAAAAGGGCTGTCATTTTTAAAAAATATGATAACAGAGGTTAAACTGAACTTAGAAATATGGAAAATTATGCTATTTCAAGTTTCTCACATATCTGCCATGAATTCAGCCTAAGACTAAATTCAACATATTCCCACTGTGTTACACATCCTGAATTCTGGCAATAGACAATAGCCATTCCAACAGGGCACTTATAATCAGCTGTGGCTCCATCTCCATATTTCCTTTATTTAGTAGAATAGATTGCCAATTTCTGTCATTTTTTCCCCTCTTGTCTCTCATCTATCTCTATTTTTCCTTTCTCCCTGGGAGAAATACAACACAGAATTTCACCTAGATTATTAAGATAACTTTCTTAAAGAATCCCTACTTCAAGACTTTTTCCCTCCAATTCACTCATCAACTCATCATTGCAGGCCTGCTTTGTACCAGGCATTTTTTTCCACATCCTGAGAGGTGCATATTATATGTCCATTTAGTGGATAATGCTACTAAAGCCCAGAAAGGTGAATTGCATAGGACACTCAAAGTTATATACTTAATACTTGGCAGCTCAGAATTTGAATCTGGGTCTGCCGATGCCACATTTTACTGTTTGCCTTTCCACTACATCATGTTCCTTCCACCTGACTTCCTTGTGGATCTTCTCCAACAAAACGTTCATTATTTCACATCCCTCTCAAAAGTCTCCAATGAGTCACCTGTTACCAAATTCCTATGTCTGCCATTAATATAACCTGGTGCCAAAGTGTATGTAAGTCTGATTGGGCTGCTATAACAAAATATCACAGACTGGGTGGCTTAAACAACATACATTTATTTTCTCACTTTTCTGGATGCTGAGAAGTCCAAAATCAAGTTGGCAGCAGGGTTAGTGCCTGGTAAGGGTTCTCCCCTTGGGTTACAGGTTACAGTTACCTTTTTACTGTGTACTCACATGGCCCTCTCTCAGAGAGAGAGAGAGAGAGAGAGAGAGAGAGAGAGAGAGGGAGGGAGAGGGAGAGGAGAGAGTGCATGAAAGAGACCTCTCTGGTGTCTCTTCTTATAAAGACATTAAACCTATGGGATCACAGAACTACATTTATGACCTCGTTTAACCTGAATTACTTTCTTAGTAGCCCAATCTCCAAATATAGCCACAGTGGGTTTAACGCTTCAATATATAAATTTGGGGGTACACAAACATTCAGTACATAACACAAGGTATCCCAGTAACCCTGTATTTCTCTCCTCCTTCTTAGAAACTTTTCACCTGAAAAGCTGGTCTGTTATACAACTTTGCCAATCATCATGGACAGTTCATGTCTTTTGCCACTTCTGGACCATTGTTCTTATAATTCCTCCTGTAATTTGGAAATGTTTTTCCAACTCCTTTCTACCTATTAAAATTATACTCATTTTTAAACCAAACCTTATGCACACATCTTTCTAGAACTTTTAAAAATGATTTTCCTGACCCCTAATGACATTTTCTTACTCTAAACTCTGGAAGCACTTACTATCTGTACAGAAGGCTGTATACAGATTATTTGGTGTCACTGTCGATTTTTTCCAGGGTGCTTCTTGCTAACAGATTCTCACTGTCCATGGACACCTTGATGTTACTTGAGATAATGTGGACTAATGATCAGCTAGGTCCCACTTCCTGTATTCCTACAACCTGCTCCTTTTCTCATGACATAGATTTCACTGTGTTGCATGAGGCTCACTCATACTGAGTCTTTTAAATTTTTATTTCTCCTTTGTTCCCATGTCCAATGTTTCTTTAAATAATTATACTTTATATCCTGTGTTTCAGTCTACTTGCTCCTTCTCTCCTTTTTCTAAAAAGCACCATCCTAAGTTCTTTTTACCTCACTTGCATAGAGCATCTGGCATTCACTCTCTCCCTATCTCAATTTATTTCCATATACCAGCCAGTCAGTCTCCCTCCATAATGACCTATTCTATTATGGTACTTACTGCATAGTTCGGCTCTTTCTTTCAGATCCTCTGGTTCACAAGTTTGGATGTAGTGTGGAAGCCTCATTTGATGTAGATTATAAATTCTACATGACCTTTTGCTGCTGTTGTTATCACTTGGTTCATGCTTCATAGAAATGTGTTGCTTGGTTGATCACCAGTCTCATCATTTCACTCCTCATCCCAAAGTCCTACGGTACAACCATTGCCCATTTTGGCATCACATTTCTACTCGCTCAGATGCATTGTTAAAATCTAAAATCAATTCTCTATCTTCATGTCACTCAGTCATGCTTTGACGATTTTCTTCCACATTTTTCTCTACCATAGTCTCACTGCTCCAAAAAAGTGAATCTGACTAGACTCACTTACCCGTGCCTTACTTCTGACCTGAGGGATCCCACACTGTCTTCTCACCTGGGTGTTTGAATCGCTGATGTTCCAGGCAGTTGTGTGCTTGCTGTCTCCAACACAAAGACAGAAATGACTGCAAACCATAGCAAAACATGACAATATTGCAACATAAGCCCACAGGAGCAAAAAAAAGACAGAATTTTAATTTTTATGTATGATTCCTGATAGCTCAATTAGGAAATATCTGAATTGAGAACTGGCTTATGAATCCAATCCTTAAACCAGACAGAGTCACATTTGACACAGGAATTAGGGTTTAAAGACAACATATAAGGTGGAAACTATGCAGAATATTTCTTAGAAAATGTTGGACTGACACACAATCCCTCCCTCAACAAGTTTGACATGGAAATGGAAATTTCTCCTGTTTTTTTTTTTTTTTTAATTGGAAACTAGATGAAATAGTTGGCATGAGTTGAGGACACATGTTGTACCAAAAAAAAAAAAAAAAAATATGTGACTTTAAATAACAAGCATCACTCAGCTCAGGAAAATGTTCACATTATGAAAGTCACATGAGATATGACACAGGCCTTGAGAACAGCAGATTCACATTCATTTTAAAGTATAAATTCATTGTCATAAATGGCAAGCTCTTTCTACTTTTCCTGTTGCACAGAGACTTGACTCCTACTTTTTCCAGTGCACAGAATAGCTTACATAGCAGGTACTCAATAAGCACATGATTAAGTTTAATAGTGTTACCCTTACAGTTGAGAAATCAGACCCTCACATTGTCTCCCTCTTTTCTCCATTTCTCCACCTTTGCTCCATCAGACACTTGAGTTCATCAGGGACCTTCCATTGCCACCGCTTGTACAGCATGGCAGAGCACTCAGGGCCGAGCCCAGCAGGAGTATTTCCTGTGTGGTCTGGTGTGATAGGAATATTTGCACTAATTTTCTTCATTTACAGCTAGAAAAAGAACTGAAGGCTCACCCAATTAGCCTCCATAAAAAAGTGCTAGTTAAGGAGAGAGTAGTTTATGGAAATGTTGCCTGCAATAAAACTCTTTAATAATTTCACTATTTTGTAGGTCTTAGAGAAAGCACATTACCCTCACATGAGCAATAAAAGCCCAAGAAATCTTTAAATTTCCTAACTGAGCAGGATTCACATAGTGATCATCCCCTTAAATTTTCATTAAGGTAGAAAGAAATGTGTAGTCTTGTCATATCTATATAAGTTGTCTTGAATTTATAAATGGGGATGTCCCCAAAATTTACTTGTAAGTCCCTTCTTTGGAATTTTGAACTATTTCTCCATAAAAACAATGTAAACCATGGTATTCAAGTCTCAGACCAGCCCACAATGGCCTTTCCAACCCATGGTGTGGATGAACTGGACAGATAAAATCCCTAAGCCTTGAATAGCACAAGACCTAGCCTCAGCTCTATGGGACAAAGACTTGGGGACCCAGGCCCTGAACTTCTGCTTCTATTCCATGAATCCTGAAAAGGATAAGATCAGAGACTGGAGGGTCCCTCAGTTAGAGCTCAAGGCAGAAGAGGAAAAAGTCTCAAAAAGAAGCTGGAGACTCAACAAGCATCTGAGGAGGATCTGGTATAATGTAAATGAAGTCTGTCGCACCAGGTGCTTAGAATTGCACAAAATCTCCCATCTTTGCTCTCTTCATGTCTTTCTATGTTGTTTTCTTCTCTTGAAAGAATAGGGGCTTTGAAACATTCCCTTTCCTACTAGGTGAACTTAGCTCCTTTTTGGATGCTTACGTTCTTTCATATATCATATGGAGATAATATCCAACTTGCAAGTGGTAGATATTAAATACAATTTAGTCGGTACATAGCAATATTGTAATACATAATAACTAATGTTATTATTACAATGCTGCTTTACCTAATAAATTGTAGAAGAATTTGAAGACCAGGCAGTTCTTACAGGCAGGCAGCTTCACTATAGTAATATTTTTTAATGTTTAATGTACTAGGTACTAAAGTGAAGTCCAGGCAAACCTGGAGAGGAAATAACAAAAATAATCACTTGGAATGCAAATATGCATGTTGCAGCACCCTAGCTGAAGACAACTCTGCTGATTTTGCTAACGATGGGCAGTCTCTTCAAATGAAATAGACTGCCCTAGTCAAAGGATAGGCTCCAGCTGCTCCTCCATTACGTTCCTGGGTTGACCAGAGTTCTCCATCCTCATGAAGGGGGTCCTGTCTCTAAGATCATATGTGAGATGAAGGTAGTGAATCCATAACCTTGTCTCATTTATTCTCAATATGATCTCACCTTCTCCCATTGGCTGGTGGAGATGCTGACCAGGCCAGTCTTCTACACAGTAAATCTAGCCTCATAGAATTTTCAACTTAGCCTCTTTGTATTATAGGCTTACCAAAACTCTCATATAAATAAAATCCTTTGTTTCTTATTGTCCTATGCCAGTAAGTCCTTGAAGCTACAACTATTTCTTGTCTTGCACTATGCCTGCTGTTCAGAGTTCTTTTTAGTCTGGATTCCCTGGTTCTCTGTCAACCTGGCCATTTCCACTAACCTCAGAGATGGGGGCCATTGCAAAAGCAGTAAGAGCCTTAGGAATTTAATCAGTAAAACTGAAGCAGCTGCTGGTAAATATCTTTATAAGCTTTTACGTGGAGGACTGAAAACCCCATGTAGCACGTGGATGACAGAGATGACGGGTCCAAGTCATAGGGTAGTGTATAGAAGCAGACAGCCTACCGTCTGGGGGAAGGGCTTTGTGTTTCTAATTAGGAAATAAGGTCTAACTTAGCCACTGCTTAAGGTGTGACCTCTAGCAAGTACTTAATCTCATTGTACTTCAATTTCATTACCTGAAATAGATATCATAATACCTGCTCCAATTATCTGTATTGTTTTCTAGATCAAATTAGATAATAAGTAATATATTTTGAAAACATACAGCATATTACACTAAGCATATGCAAGGAATTATAATATCATGACTATTATTATAAAACGATTCCATAGCCTGTTAGCTTTCTCTGAAGACAAATGCCATGTTGACCTCCTCAGTATGCCAGCTATATTCCCGAAGGATATACTGACCTTTTTGATACAGTTTTCTATTTTTTGGTCTATTGCATTCTCTGTTTATTGGCCTGTGTCCTGCCTTGCCAGCAGTAATCAGCTTTCAGCTTTGTTTATAAACTCCTAATTGCACTTACTTTTATTTTACTAGATATTGGCATCAATTAATAAATGTTTATTGAGCATTTGCTATATGAATTAGACAGTTTACTGATTCCTAAAAATGCAAAGATGACTAAGGCACAGTCCCTAAACATAAGGAATGTATAATTGATCTCAAGGTTTCACAGTAAGGGAAGAAAGAATAGGCGATTCACAGGGATATTCTCAAGGGCCATGTTTGGGGATAACTTTCATCATTTCCATTTACACTCTATTGGACAGAAGACAGTACACAACCCTAACACAGCAATAAAGGAAGGCAGAAACTATACTCTTCTTGTGTGTCCAGAAAAAAAATGATAAAATAGAATGTGCTGACCACTTAGCATTGCTTCTGTCATATGATCTAATACAAGATTGATTGTGGTATATGCACGGCATTAAGGGAGCAGAGACAATGCAGTCATTACATTGCCGAAAGGTTGGGGAAATTGATGTAACAGTGGAGACTTGAAAGATAAGCGTGCTTTGCCAAGGACTGAAGTAGAAGAAAGGCACTTCAGAGGGAGAGTGTGGAACAATTGCTGAGGCATCCAGATGCTTATGCTGTTTGCAAGAACTGATTTATCAAGTCGAATTCTATAGCTTCATGGAATATGATAAAATACAAAACTGAAAACATAGATTGGGAGTACATTTCTAAGGTCCTTGAATGCCAGATTAGAATTTAAATTTATTTTGCTATGCGGTAGGAAGCTATTAAAGATTTTAAATGAGGAACTTTGGTGTGATTTGAAGAGAAAAATCCTCTGATGTCAGAGTATGGAAGAAATGGCAGAGTGAGAGACTAATTAGGAGATGAACTACATTGATGGTTTTCAAACAGAGCTGCATGCCAGAATTTCCTGAGGAACTTTACAAATACAGATACACAGGCCCTTCACTGAACTAATTCAATCAGAATTTCTGGGACACATAACTGTGTTTTTCAAAATGACTCTCAATACTGGTTCTACATGAGCATCACCTAAGTCTTCTATACCAATAAAATTATAAAGGCTTCAAGAGCAGTTCTGTGTGTTCGACATATTAACTTCTGTATTTGGCAAATAGTAAGAGACCACGATACTTTAATTCATTGACTGACGCGTACTCCTGGTCACGAGTAAGGTTTTCCCAGTGCAGGTCTGTGTGAAACCTTGGTTGGGCTTTGTTCATGGGAATAAATGACTTTGGGTAGCAGTTTACACTGGTTGGGGGAAGCAAATAACTATGTCCAGACATGGTGCTTATTGTTCTCAAATAATGTTTGTGCATGTATTATTAGATGATAGTAAGTGTGGGATTCATCAATAATATTGAAATACCTTCTAAAGTCTCATCTGTTTTAACATATCTACTTCAGCAACATAAAAAGGATTCATTAGTCTACCTTCAAATCATTCTGATCTTCATCAACTTCTTCATCCCCCCCCCCCCAATGAATTTCATGGGACTGTTATTCACATCCCTTACCACTTCCTAAAGTTCTTGGATCTCCAGCCCTCCTGGTCACTATCTTCCTTTTTCTGGTAGCAGAACTGCTCCCCTCCTCCAGAGTGCTCCTGATCAAGAAGAGTGGATATGCATCTTCCCTTTGAGAATGGGATCCTCTAGGTGTGGAGCTCTCTCTGGAAATTCCTTAGGCAGATGGAGTCTGAATGTTCTGGAAGTATTCCTTTTCACCTTGGATACCCACTAGTATCTTAAACTTGTCTCCTTGAATGGCTCTTGCTACCCTCTCCTACTGGCTGTTCCATCACAGCCCCAGGGCTCGCTTACATTTCAAAATAGTTCCCAATATTCACATTTACCATCTGGTCCTAGAAGGTATCTCCTCAACACACAGATCCATTTGCAATTAGACTGCATTCTTACTTTCTCAAAAGTGTCTCCAAGGAGTTCTCAGGGAGAGCTGCAGCTCCATACATCTTTAAAATAATGAAATTCTCCTAAGCCTCCATAATTTCTTTAGAAAATCAAGCATACATTATGCCACATGTTCTCACATGCTGGGCTGGCCCCTCAGCACCAGGATGCTGTGCCCTGGTGTGCTAGCAGAGAGTCCTTCCCCTCTGTAGCATCTGTGGTCAGATGCAGCAAAGCACCACGTTCCTTTTCACCTGCTTCCCACAGGTTGCAAGAAATATGTATACATTGGCTGCCTGGAACACAAATAGGCATCTCAAAGTTTCCCACAATAAATACACAAATTAAAATTTTATAATGCCCCTGGCTACAGTTATATTTCTCTATTATCACTTGAACCAGCCTCTTTTATAAGGCAGTTGTATATTTTAGGTTTTGTACTATATTTACAAAGTATGAGGACTTAAGGAAATATGCTCTAAGTAAAGCACAATCAGAAAATTTCCTACCTACATTTCTATCAATGATACTCAGAGAAGTGTATTCACTTTATGAAAACAACAATCTCCTTATGAAAGATAGTACCAGATGCTGCTTAGGCTGCAGAATTTGCAGCTGTGTATTAGTGTTCACTAGCTTGTGACTGGTTTGTCACTTCTCTATGGCTTTCCCCCCTCCTGGAAGTGTGAGAAGTGGGAGAGCATTGCAGTTGTTTTATCTCCATGGCTCTGTGGAAGGAACACCATGACTGCTGCTGCATTCAGAGGTTGCATATCAGCTGCACTGTTGAGCAGCTGGAAATGAAGCTGGTGGAAATTTTGGCTATGGTTATTCTACACATTATGGGTCTTCAAGACCTGAATCTTTTCAGAAAACATGAGTGAAATACAAATAGTTGACATCACACGTACACCTCTTGCAATCTTTCAACACTGTTTTCAAAGCAAAAAAATTCTACTTCACAGGAATATGAAGCTCCCAAGTGTGAAGCCTGGTGTTCTCGTTTGCATATCAGTTCCAGAATGCTTTTCCAGCCTCAGCCTTTCTGAGCTTATGGTTTTAGGCAGAATAAAAGAAAAGGCTCAGGTGTTCCTGTATTTTTCGAGTTTTGTATAAATTGTACCTATGATAGACAAACAAGAGAAGCAGGGATTTTTCCCTTTGTCCCAAGCTTAGTGTGACTTCAAATGAAAAATGAGTTTGGAACAAGTAGAAATAGCATCATATTCACTCATCATCATTTGAAGTAACGTTTGAGTGGTTGGATTCTAGTTACCTCCAATCTGTTTTTATCTCTCATTTCAGTTGCATACATTACAGATTCAGAGACACTGAGAACTGGAAAGGTCTCTACAGATAATCGAATTTAAAGTGTTCCCCTGTCAACGGGTCACCATCATCTGTGTGATCCTAAGTCAGTTACTGCTGCCAGCTCTACTCTCCAATGAGTATACTGTTAACATTTACCTCCAATCACAGCTGGAGTGACCGTAGAATCAGCAGACACTACATCTCACTGACAATGGTCATTGCTCAGTGACCAGGGAGTATTTTTGACCATTCCACCACAACCACCTGCTTCATGAATGTATAGCTTTAGAGCCATGCAATGTCTACATCTTCAAAAAAAATGAAAAGTACAATTTTCTTGATCTCGACTGTTACTTTGAAGGGAAGAAAACTGAGGCCAGAATGAGTAAGGTTTTCTCAAAGTTATATGGAAAGTTGGAAGCAGAGTCAAGACGTAAACCCAGGTCTCTGACTCTTAGTTAAGACTTATTCTGCACTCCACACAATGTGTGCCAGTCACTGTCCCAGGCCTGGAGACACAGCAGAGACCAAGAAGAAATGAGACTTCTACCTTCAGAGAGCTTATACTCCAGCAGCAAATAAAGACATTACTTACAAGCAGTCACAATCAGTGGTGAATAGCATTATCAGAGTTGAAATAAGGTGTGCCTTTTTGTCCTCCAACTTCCAGGTAGGAAAGAAAAAATTCCCCTGCATTTATTTTTCTTATGGACATCTAGATAAAGTGTCCAGTTAGTGAAATACAATCCTAGTGACTCAAGTGCCAAGACAGACAATGATTTTTAGGGCATTTAATTGATTGCTTAATTAATGCAGTTGCTTGGGAACCTATTATTTGTCACATACTGTATCAGGCATCAGGAATTCAAAGATAAGAAAGATAAGATCTCTACCTTAGAAGGAACAGAGCACAGTGAGTCACATAAGTGAATGGATACTAAGGATGCCATGTCATGAATGCTGCAGGAAGTAAAGGTTTTTAGAGAATGCTGTGACAGCACAAATGAAAGATCAATCCAGAAGGTGAGGGCAGGGAGGACAAAGAAGACTTTGTGAGTTAGTGACATTCACCTGGATGTTGGAAGACGTGAAATGGAGTATGGTGTGTGAGCCAGACTACATATCAGAAAAAGAGCACACACAAACTGTGGCTGCATGAACATCATTCACAATCCTCAGTTTTGGTCTGCATTCTACTGTATTAAATCCAATTCTACATAATCCCCAAGCAAGCAACAGAGATCAGAGGAATGACCTCTCCTCAAAGACCTACGCCATAGTCTAGCACAGTAGTTAAAGGAATAGGCCCTGAAACCAGATATTCTGGGTTTCTAGTTTTGAGTTTTTTTAGTTTTGTGACTTAAAATTTTTGTCTATTTTCCTCATCTTTAAAATGGGCACAGTAAAAGAATAAGGTTTTTATAAAGGTTAAATGAATTGATGATATGAAGTACTTAGCTCCTAGCACATGCTCAATACATGTTAGCTTTTACTGCTTGGAACCATGGTGAGAATTATTCTTGAATGCTTTTGGCTCCTGTTCACAGAGGGTATGTACTGTAATGTTTTCTTTCAGGCGCCTTGAAAAGAAAAAGCACTATTGTGGAGATCTTGGGGCTGTCAATCTATACTATTGGGGAAATGGGATAAATGTTCCCGGTTTCTTGAAAACTGCATGCTTCTAGTGCCCTGGAATGGGGCCAGTGGTGGCGGGGACGGGGGTAGGAATGTGTTTTTCCTTTTCCCCATTTCTAGTTGTATTCACTGTTTTTACCAACATCTATTTACTCTGACTAAGATTTGTGGGCAGGTGGGAAAAGTCATCAGAGGGAAATCTGGTAAATGATAGGTGTCATACAGTAATTGTTAGCCCTGCTCAGTTTAAAGGCAGCATTGAGGCTCTCCCACATCCTTTCTTCTATCCCAACCCCTCCAAAATGAGTTTTTGTTTTGTTTGGTCTGTAGTATTGTTCTCACACCTTTTACCATCTTCAGTCTATAGAAAGTAAGATGTTTTCTTTCAGTCTGTGAGAGCCCTGGATTCCTATTTGGCCACATAAACAGAAATGCTGCTGTGTAAAACCTAACTTGGGGCATGTCTTAGTCAGTTTTGGCTACTATAACAGAATATCATCAGTTGGGTGGCTTAAACAGGAAATATTTATTTCTTATGGTTCTGAAGACGGGGAAGTCCATGATGAAGGTGCTAGTTGATTTGGTGCCTGGTGAGGGCTCTTGTCCTAGTTGGTAGAAGGATGCTTCTTTGCTGTGTCCTCACTTCTCATGTCTCTTATAAGGTGTCATGGACTGGATGACTGTGTCTCCCCCAAATTCATATGTTGAAGCCCAATACTTAATGTGATGGTATTTGGGGATAGGGCCTTTGGGAGGTAATTAGGTCATGAGGGTGGGGCTCTCATAAATGGGATTAGTGGCCTTATAAGAAGAGATAAGGAAGAGATGATCTCCATTTTTGCCATGTGAGGACACAGCAAGAAGGCATTTATCTATAAATCAGAAAGAAGGCTCCTACCAGGAACTAAATTGGTACCTTAATCTTGGACTTTCCAGCTTCCAGAACTAGAATTGTGAGAAATAAATTTCTTTTAAGTCACCCTCTATGGTACATTATTATAGCAAGTCAAAATGACTAAGACATAAGGGCATGTATCCCATTCATGAGGGCTCCGTAATTATGACCTAATCACTTCTCAAAGGGCCCACTTTCAAATATGATCACACTGGGGATTAGAACTTTAACATGTGAACTTTGGAGGAACACAAACACTCAGTCCATCACAGGGCAGTTTTCCTGGACTGGCCTCTTCTACCTGGGCACCATACTCCTCACTCAGTTTCCTGTTTCATTCCCTTTCCTCAGAGCTCCTACTATTTACACTGTCCTCAATATTACCATCCAAGGTACATATGCAAATTTTCAACTGACCAAAAAACATACATGCCATAAAATGATATTGACAATACCTACCTTACATATCATAATTTACATTAAATAAAGCTACTTTTTACTTAATCATCAATTTTTGTTTCTTGTAAGCCCATTTCTAACAGAAGTAATACAAATTCACTTTTTATCAGTGATGGTTTCCAGATATGACACCTAAATCACTGACAAAACAACCTTGATAAGTTGCCAACTCCCCCACACCCTTGGTCTCTAGCCATTGTCTCTTCTCAGATAAATGTTAACACAACCATTAGCCTTGCTACAAATTAAATGCTTGGTCCTGGTCATTTGTGGAATGATTCCAAATAAATATATAATTTCAAGGATTGAATTTTTACTCTTTTATAAGCATTTTAAGCTATTTTTATTCAAGAAAGATTGGTTGATTATGAAAATACTGACAGCTTAACACATCTGCATTTCATCAGTAATACAGAGACACAATATTCCTAAGAATATATTCTATCTGGAGAGATAACCTTGCTTTGTGCTTTAGCAAAAGGTGACTTGCTTCTTTTCCTTGAAATAGTGAATGCTATCTCACAGAAAAATTGCAACTGTTCATACAAGATGAGTTTTGAAGAGGGAGCTTCTTTGAAACGGTGATGATTCACATAGCAGGTAAGAAAAATGATTAAAGCACTCAAAATAATTTTGAAACTCCTTAAACCTAGTAGTTCTCATGAGAAGTTTGACACCATGTTTTGTAGAACAAATAAACAATTTCAGCATTCAATGTTGTTCTTCCATTTTGTAAAGATGACTTGGAACATTTACCTTAATAACTTTTCCAGGTAGAGGATGAGGCCCACTGTTGGCCTGTGAAGCCAGAGATCACACACACACACACACACACACACACACACAGACACACACACACGCAAAGGGATATGGACACACTTAAAAGAAAACCAGATGAAGAACTCCAGCACACAAGCCACTGGATTCCTGAGACTTGACTTCCCCTACTCATCTTATTATGTCTTGAGAGTTCCATTTTCTGACCTTCAGATCTATTGCTTCATGAAGTCCCTGGCACAGGATTTTTCAGAAGCTCTCTGGCTTTTGTGCCTCCCAGTTTTGACATAAAATTACAATCAGGGTACATGTTCAGGCGATGGATTCACCTCATGAATTTTAAAACACATCTGGAGAACAAAGATGTACAATAGCTACATGTCGAGGGTATGTACCGAGGAAGGGAACTGCACACAGGACCAGAACACGCATTCCCTGTGCCTCTGGGCCCACTCTGGCTTTTACTTATCGCCTAACATTAGACTAGTTGATTCATGCCTTCATTGCAGGTGATTTTGTTCAATACAAAGAGGAAAAAATTCAGTGTCCTTCACTTCCAAGACCAGTTCCACCACAAAACAACTAGTGAGAACTTAACTTCTGAAAGTTGTTAAATATTGCAATGGGGTTGTCATTTACTGAGATGTGGTTAATTACATATACTTGGGTAGAGTCAGGAATTTTTTGATGAGTTTATAAACTTCATAAAGTATGGTTAATTAACAGTTTGTTTTTATTTAATTCTCCCAACAAAAGTCCTTGCAACATGAAAAGAAAAAAAAAAGCCAGGAATTGTGTCCCAAAATTTATGGATTTAGTCAAATTGAATCCTGAAGACAATATATCTATATTAATATTTGACAGCACATTACTGAGAATTTCCAAAGTCTAAGGGTATGACCTGGGTTTATCCATCCCTCTTTAATTTTTACAACTCCTATGTCATTACTAGCTCACTGAAATATTAATTAATCAGAGACCAATATATTGTTATGGTTCACTGAATTTTCCAGTTAATTGCAGGTTAACTAGAAAATGGTTTGTGGCCGGGCGCGGTGGCTCAAGCCTGTAATCCCAGCATTTTGGGAGGCCAAGACGGGCAGATCACGAGGTCAGGAGATCGAGACCATCCTGGCTAACATGGTGAAACCCCGTCTCTACTAAAAAATACAAAAAACTAGCCGGGAGAGGTGGCGGGCACCTGTAGTCCCAGCTACTCGGGAGGCTGAGGCAGGAGAATGGCGTAAACCCGGGAGGCGGAGCTTGCAGTGAGCTGAGATCCGGCCACTGCACTCCAGCCTGGGCAACAGAGCGAGACTCCGTCTCAAAAACAAAAACAAAAACAAAAAAACAACAACAACAAAAAAAAGAAAATGGTTTGTGCTTCAAACTTTATTGAAATTCTTACTACAATGCCCACTTTTAGACATAATATAGAACCTTTTATTCCTTATTCAACAAATAGTGGTTGAGGGCTTGCTGTCCTGTGAATCAGTACTGAACACTAGAGACAGACCCAGGAGACTCGACCACCCAGGAGTCAGAAAGGATGACTCGCCATTGCAATGAGTGGGCCACAGAGTCTGGGCTATGTGACCTGCAGTTTATGCCAGGGCATCCCAGAGGAGAGGCATCTGCACAGCCTGAAAACTAAGAGAGGGTGAGACTTGCAGGAATGAGGGACCTTCCAGAGATAGGAAAATGCCATGTGTGAGGCATAACTGTGCATAACTGTATTCAGGGACCTATGAATAATTTAGCATGCGTGGAGTACGGTAAGAGTGGGAAATAGTAAAAGGTGAGAGTGGAAGGTTATGCTAAAGACCATGGACATGGATCCTTGTGTTGTAAGCAAGCAAATAATATAATCAGTTGTATATCTCAGAAAGATCTCCTAGGCAGGCTTGTAGGGGGCTGATTAGGAAGAGAGAAGGGCAAAGCTAAAAGCAGGGAGATGAATTTGAAGAATGTGGTGACAATTTCAGTAAATGTTATGAGGCTCTGTACTGGCTAGTGATAGAAAGGAAAGGTAAGATAGGAAAATACCTCTTTTAGATGAGTGATTTTCAGTGTGGTCCCATGACCAATAACATTAGCATCACCTGTGAACTTGTGAGACTTGAGCATTGAAGACCTACTGAATCAGATCTCCAGGGCTGGGGCCAACCACACTGGTTTAACAAGCCTTCCAGATGATACTTATTCTAAAGTTTGTGAGCCACTGCAATACATTGATTTAGATTTTCTAACTGATTTGATGTTAGGAGAAGAGCAGGATGAAGGACGCCATGTAGACATCTTGAGTGTCTGGTTAAATGTTTAGCAAATTGCAAATTGTACCATGGATGACTCAGGGTTTCAGAGTCATTGTTTGAAACATCACTTAGGATTTTTATGGGAACAGGGATAATTTATATATATATATATCCTACTACTGCTTCTCAAATTAACCCCAACAGCTTTTGTCTGCAGTATTCTACCAATGACCTCTCCATGCTGAATCCAACAGTTATTTCTAAATGGCCAAATGTGCTTTTTTAAAATGTCTATGGCTGGGCGCGGTGGCTCAAGCCTGTAATCCCAGCACTTTGGGAGGCCGAGACGGGTGCATCACGAGGTCAGGAGATCGAGACCATCCTGGCTAACACCGTGAAACCCCGTCTCTACTAAAAAATACAAAAAACTAGCCGGGCGAGGTGGCTGGCGGGCGCCTGTAGTCCCAGCTACACGGGAGGCTGAGGCAGGAGAATGGCGTAAACCCGGGAGGCGGAGCTTGCAGTGAGCTGAGATCCGGCCACTGCACTCCAGCCTGGGCGATAGAGCGAGACTCCGTCTCAAAAAAAATAAAAATAAAAAAAAAATAAAAAAAATAAAAATGTCTATTTATTTTCAGGACTTCTATATCAGTGACACAGATAGCTCACTCGAATTAAGATAGTTCAAGGAGAGTCTATTTACAAAGAGACAACTTACCAAGGTGCAAGTGTGGTGTAGAGGAAGAACAGGTGATAAGGCAGGAATTTGCAGCCATCAGGAATAGAACTTTCACCCCCTTTGAAAAGATGAGGGCAGGAAGAAAATTCCTCTGAAATTCCAGAGGAAATAGAGTCATAAACTGCAGGACAACTGGGGAGGAGCAGTGGCTTTCTCGTCACAACCAGGCTGAGGCAATTGTACAGGGAAGGAATCGTGAATACATTCCCTAACCTAATGGTTCTCAAAATGTTGCCTCCAGACCAGCAGCATCACCTGAGAACTTGTTAGAAATGCAAATCCACAAGTCTTATCCACGAATTAGATAAGAACCAGAAACTGGGGGTGGGGCTCAGTACTTTAAAAAAAACCCTTGCAGGTGATTTTAAAGAGCCACTGATTTAATCTCATTCCTTTCTTTATAATCTTCTATTGGGGCTCCTTCCCACTGGCCAAATCCAACCAGACAATGGAGGGAATGGAAATCAGTTTCATTAAGATAGCCTTCTTGGAGAGAGCCAGGTGGAAAATGCTGAAGAAAGCATCTGGCCAGACAAATGCAAGAACGCTTTAGCACAACCTCCCATAAACCAGTTTTCTGAAACCTCACTGGCTGCTCCTGCTGGTTTCTTGCTATTCTCTGACTTTTTTTTTTTAATTATATATTTTATTTTATTTTATTGAGATGGAGACTCGTTCCGTTGCTGGGCTGGAGTGCAGTGGTGCTATCTTGGCTCATTGCAACCTCAGCCTCCCAGGTTCAAGGTCTCTGACTTCTTAATGAAGGATGCCCCTCGGCTCAATCTTTGAGCCTCTTTTCTGTCTACTCCCACTCCCTTTGTGATTTCCTCCAATCGCTTCGCTTTAAATGCAATCTCTTATATACCAACAAACTTTCAAATCACATCTCCATACACTGGACTGGTAAATACAACTGTTGACTTGACTTTTCTACACACATGGTTAATAGGCACCTCTAACTTACCACGCCCAAAATTAAGCTCCAGATCTCCCCCTATAGCCAAACCTTGTCCTGCCACAATATTCTCCATTTTAGTTAAAGGTAACTCTATCAAACTTCTCTCAACACCAAAACCTTAGAGTCATCTTTGATTCTATCCTGTCTCTCCCATCCTGCCTATTCATAACAAACTTTGGCAGTTCTATTTTTTAGAATATGTCTAGGATTTGGTCACTTATTACCTTCCCTGCTGCTACTACAGTGTTCCCAGCCACCATCATCGCTTGATGGTATTATTGTTGCAATAACCACCTTCCAGTTTGTCCCTAGCCTCTGCCCCTACCCACTTCAGTCTATTCTCAACATAGCTAAAGTTGTTTACATATGAGACAAATCATGTCATTCTTTACCTCAAAATCCTATGGAGACTTCATGTATCAGTCAAACAACATTATGCTGCAGTATCAAAAACAGAAACAACATTAGCTAACACCACAGATTTTTTTCTTTCTTTCTCAGGCAATATATTTAGTGTGGGTAATGAGGGGCTCTGCTCCACACAGTCACTCAGTGAACCAGTGTAGTATAGGCTCTGCCTTAACGTGTACTTCCATTCTCTCTGCAATAGGGGGAAGGGGCCTGGGCAATATGCAGTGACTTTTAAAGATTTTACTCCCACCCAGAATTGACACATTTCATTTCCACTCTCATTTTAATGGCTAAAGTGAGGTACCTTGCTGTGCAACAAACCACCACAAAATATCAGTGCATGCAACAATAAGCATTTGTTTGTCATGCCTCTCCAGGCTGGCCGGGGGGTCAAGTGATTTTGACTGGGCTAGACTATGTGGTCTGCTTGAAGCTGCATGTCCTCTGGGGTAGCTCTGCTCACCACGTTTCTCATCTTTCTCCTAGATTCAGCGAGCTAGCCAGGGCACGTTGTTTTCGTGGTGGTGGCAGAAATTCAAGAGAGAAAGCCCCACTGGGCAAGCATATCTCAAACGCTTGCTTGCATCATGTCTATTTACATTCTGTTGCCCAAAGCAAGCCCCACGGCCAAAACTACAACCAAGAGTCAGAGAACTATATTCTGTCTAGAGTGAGGCCAGGCAAGGATGTGAAAGCAAAGAAAAGGTGAAAGAATTGGGGTGCTAACCCAGTCTGTCACACACAGTCACACCTAATTTTAAGGGTACAGGGAAATATAATGCTCTATATACATGGAAGGACAACTGAAAATATTTGTTGACCACCACTTGAAATCTTCTGTGGTGAAAATCAAAGTCCTTACAATGGCCTAAAAGTTTCAATAAAATCTGTCTCCCACTAGCTGTCTAACTTTTTTTTTTTTTTTTTTTTTTTTTGAGGCGGAGTCTCACTCTGTCGCCCGGACTGGAGTGCAGTGGCCGGACCTCAGCTCACTGCAAGCTCCGCCTCCTGGGTTTACGCCATTCTCCTGCCTCAGCCTCCCGTGTAGCTGGGACTACAGGCGCCTGCCACCTCGCCCGGCTAGTTTTTGTATTTTTAGTAGAGACGGGGTTTCACCGTGTTAGCCAGGATGGTCTCGATCTCCTGACCTCGTGATCCGCCCGTCTCGGCCTCCCAAAGTGCTGGGATTACAGGCTTGAGCCACCGCGCCCGGCCTAGCTGTCTAACTTTATCTCCTACCATTCAATCTAGCTCACATGATTCCAGCCCGTTACCAAGCAAGTTTCTACCTCAGGGCTTTTGCACTTACTGTTCCCTCTGCCTGGAATACTGTCTCTCTTTTTTGTTAAATAAAGATATCTGCGTGACTTTCTCCTTATGTCTTTTGGGGCTTTTAATTTAGATGACCACCTTAACAAAAGTTGGATTATCCTCCTCTACTGATCCCCTTTCGCTGCTTTTATTCATCCATATCCTAAACATATTTCCTTCTCACATACTATAGACATTTTACTTACTTGTATGCCTTCCCTCACTATCAGCTACACAAGGACTGGAATTTTGTAGTGTTTTGTTCACTATCCACACCACCTATAATTGTGCCTGGCACAGAGAGGAGTAGGCATTTAGTAACATTTTTGTTGAATAAATGATTACCCTGAAAATTGATATTTTTCTCATCAGAAACAGTTATTGCCTTTATATTTTGAAAGTTGATTCTGATGCCTTCTAAATCCAATTCGGCCTATTTGGACTGGCTGGCCCCTCCACATCAACCTGGAACTTCTCATTTGGCAAAGGCACCTTTATGGAATGAATGAGGAGATCTCAGAAAAAGACAGGATTTTATTGCTTTCACCATCTTCTAAAGTCAGTGGTTCTCACAAGGGTATGAATTTTTCTCCCCAGGGGGTATTTGGCACTGTATGGAGACATTTTTTGATTGTCACTAATGAGAGGGGAAGAGTGCTCCTGGTATGTATTAAGTAAAGGCCAAGGATGCTGTTAAACATCCTACGATGGACAGGACAGCCCCACAGCAATGACTTTTCCAGTCCAAAATGGCCACAGCTCTGAGCTTGAGAGAAATCTGTTCTAAGGGGAGTGCAGAGGTTCTGGTCTCGGCGGCTCTGAAAGTTGCTTCAGATCAATGTTTTATTACTATCAGTGTTATACTGTAAGTACTATACAGGCAAGAAGTGAGATGGGTTTATTCATTGGCGTGTTCCGAGCACCTTGTACAGTGCCTGAAACATAATGGAGTCTCAAAAATAATTGTTGAATGCATTAATGAACAAAGATGTCCTATTAAAACACTAAATAATATGCTGCATTATCTTGATTAGTAAGCCTTGCTTCACTTCCTTTACTCCATTTTAAGACCTGATTTAGACCTACAATAGTCACGGCCCTGTGGCTTTTGGTCTGTTTTTAATTTCCTTTTTTTTCTTAGTTTTATTTATTTATTTTTTATTATACTTTAAGTTCTAGGGTACATGTGCACAACGTGCAGGTTTGTTACATATGTATACATGTGCCATGTTGGTGTGCTGCACCCATTAACTCGTCATTTACATTAGGTGTATCTCCTAATGCTATCAGAGAGGAAAGTCATAATGAGTCTCAGTCTTATGCAAAGGCTCATGTATTTCACTAAAATGTCTGCAGGAGAAAAAAATGTTTCCTCCTATGGATAAAACAGGAAACGAGTTTGGTTCTTATAGAAACTAATGTGGTGAGCTTGAGGTATTGGAATTTAGATAATTATTTGTAGTTTGTTTTTGAATCCATTTGAGGGTAAATAGTTGACCAAAATATTTCTTTTTTTTGCTTGTTTCTTCTCTTTTTTTTTAAACTAATATACTTGCTGATTTTGTCTTGACTTTTTTCCACTGCAGGTTTTGGATGAGCGCAAGCTGTATTTCTCAGCAAAGCTAATTTGTTTACCGTTCCTTGTCAGGGTTTTCTGTAACTGTCAAGTGTCTTCATTTAGCCATGTGTGTATATGGGGACAGACAAATTGTAACATAAACCTTCAGTTTTTATTTATGTAATGAACAAGATTATATTTAGTATTCAGATAAGGTTTAAATGAGGGTTTCAGTTAATACCCAAGGTTATTTATTCCTATGTGTCAAGGGCAATCTTTCCCAGGAGACCCAGAAATCAACTTTTTTTTTTTTTTTTTTTAAGAAAAAACCCAACCCTAGAACCTAGGATTTAGCAAAATACCGTGAAAGTCTGAAGAAAACTATGGATTCTCCTGTTCCTCAATTCTTTTCCTATCACTGTCTTCCCAATTAGGCAAAAGACTCCAACAATCAATCACCTAGGAGTCCGGCCCAGATCCATGGAGACGTTTCTGACTCCTCTCTTTCCCTCACACTCCACATTTAAAGCTTTGCTTTTCAAATATATCTGAAACTGCCTGCTTCTCACTTCCTCCACTGCTGACTCTCAGATGAAGCCTGCTCTCCCTCCTGAGCCTATAAACGGTCTCTCGGCTTCTAGTCTTGCTCTCCTGCAGGCCATTCTCCACACAAGGGATCTTGTACCAACTTGTCATATGACTTACTTCCCCTGCTCAAACTCTCTAAGGACTTACCTACACATTTAGAATCCAAACTCCTTACCATGACTGCTAAGATCCCATATGAACTGGAACTGCCTAATTCTTTCACTTTTTGTCTTTCACTGAGTTCCTTGCCCCTTCCACCCTAGCCGTCTTGCTGTTCCTCATACCACCCCTGGTTTGTTTCAAATTCAGGGCCGTTGCACTTGCTGTTTTTGCCTGGAGTGCTCTTCTTCAAGATATTTCTGCCTATAGTTTCCTCACTTCCTTTAAGTCTCAGCAAAAATGTTGCCTCCTCAGAGACGCCTTCTGTCACCTGTTACCATAGCACAGTCTAGATGCTTTCAGGAGACCCCAAAACCCATGAAACTAACTTGTGCTTGCAGCTGTGCCTGCTTACAGATACAAAAGCAGAATGCCAAAAACTGCCAACTAGCCACAAGACCAACTAAACTCAGAAGTGCTGCCTTGACTTGAACTCTTGCATGGCTTCACTGAACTCATTTCTTGCTTCATTACCATACTAAAATCTCCACCCAGCAGGGAGAAATGTACCTTGTTAGGCACAAAAGGTGCTGGGTGCAAACAAAAAGACATGACTGTGCATACTCTTGTCCCTCCTGGAAGAGCCCACCTTTTTTCCAGGAATCCCTGCCCCAGTCTCCACCTACCTGCCCTGGGAACCCTTTAAATCTCCCTCTACTTGACTTCCAGGGAGATGGTGCTTTGAGCATGAGCTTCCCTCTCCTTCACCATTCTTTGATCACGAGTAAAGTTTCTGTTCTGCTTTACTTAACCTGGTCTGGTTCTATTGGCACAAATGACACTGGGCAGGGAAAGAACCCATTAGGGTCAAATAACTTCCTGGGACGGTCGGTGACACTTCCTTTGCTTTTCTAACTTGCTTTGTTTTTATTACTGCCCTTATTACTATATGAAATTATATATGTGTTTATTTCCTGTGTCTATCTTGATGCAAATTTTAAGAAGGCAAAAACATCGTGCTGTTCATTATCTTGTCCCTAGTGCCTAGAATCATGTCTACAACATAATAGATGCCCAATTTCTGTCAATTAAATGAATAAAGCTTTACCAGAATGTTCAACCATGACCTCAGGGTCCATGCTTGGAATTGTCCTGTAGGTGAGAAGGCTTCTTAGAGCAAATTCTTTAGTTCTGCCTCCTATGCAATGGCTTAGACAGATGGTGTTACAATATGATTACAGATGTGGGTTACAGAGGAGTTATCTGGAGTTTACCATCTATTGACTTACTTTGGAGAAATCTTATGAAGCATAATAAATATCATTACATTGTTTCTAATAAAAAGCTTTAGTATTCCAGCACTTTGGGAGGCTGAAGCCGGCGGATCACGAGATCAGGAGATTGAGACCTTCCTGGCTAACATGGTGAAACCCTGTCTCTACTAAAAATACAAAACATTAGCCGGGCATGGCGGCCAGCGCCTGTAGTCCCAGCTACTCGGGAGGCTGAGGCAGGAGAATGGCGTGAACCCGGGAGGAGGAGCTTGCAGTGAGCAGAGATCCGGCCACTGCACTCCAGCCTGGGCGACAGAGCGAGACTCCGTCTCAAAAAAAAAAAAAAAAGGCTTTATTATATATTAATGTATTTCATTTTCATAAAAGTCATATATTACAGGGTTATTATGAAAATTAAATAAATATATGTGAGCTTCAGAAAAATTCCTGGCACACTGTAAAATGGGCAGTACTGTTACAGTCCATTTCCATTATTCACACCTTCTGTGTTTGCAAATTTACCTACTCAAAATTTATGTGTATCCCCCAGATCCATGTGCGTGCTTTCTTGTAGTCATTTGAAGACATGAGCTGATATGGTTTGGCTCTGTGTCCCCACCAAAATCTCATCCTGTAGTTCCCATAATTCCCACATATTGTAGGGGGGGGACCTGGTGAGAGATGACTGAATCATGGGGCAGGTCCTTCCTGTGCTGTTCTCCTGATAGCGAATGGGTCTCACGAGATATGATGGTTTTTAAAAATGGGAGTTTCCCTGCACAACTCTCTTTGCCTGCTGCTATCCACATAAGATGTGACTTGCTCCTTCCTTGCCTTCCGCCATGATTGTGAGGCTTCCCCAGCCACGTGGAATTGTAAATCCAATACACCTCTTTCTTTTGTAAGTTGCTCAGTCTCAGGTATATCTTTATCAGCAGCACGAAAACGGACTAATATATGAGCAGAGCTGTTAAAAAATTGAGTTACTCATTCCCAGCTGAGGAAGGACAAGGTGACACTGCCTTCTTGTTTCAGCTCTCGTACTGTAAACGAGTGTCCTTTTCACAGTTGATTTAGTGCCATGTTTTTCACAGTTTTGTGCTTTTTGTTGAAGATTTTGCCCTTTAAAATGGCTCCCAAGCATAGTTCTGAAGTGCTCTTTGGTGTTCCTAAATGCAATAAGACTGTGATGTACCTTATAGAAAAAATATGTGTTAGGTAAGCTTGGTTCAGGCATGGGTTATAATGCTGTTGCCAATGAGTTCAATTTTAATGAATCAGCAATATATATTAGAGAATTCTTAACCAGAAACACACAATAACCAAGTAGACTGTCTGAAAGTTGATGAAAATGTTGTGACCAGAGGCTTGCAGAACCCTAAGCCAGGATTTCTCTGAGCAGCAGAGAAAACAGTATTTGCTAATTCAGTGATCCTGGCAACTTCATAGAACACAAGTGCCACAAACAACAATAATTTAATATACAATTGTCCCTTGATATCCACAGGGGATTAGTTCCAGGACCCCCGAGGATACCAAAATCTGGGGATGCTCAAGTCCCTTATCTAAAATGGCACAGTGTTTACTATAACCTATGCACATCCTCCCATGTGATTTAAATCATCTCTGGATTACTTATAATACCTAGCACAATGTAAATACCACGTAAATAGTTGTTATACTACGCTGTTTTAATTTTTAATTAATTAATTAATTAATTTTTGAGATGGAGTCTTGCTCTGTCACCCAGGCTGGAATGCAGTGGAGCGATCTTGCTCACTGCAGCCTCTGCTTCCTGGTTCAAGAGATTCTGGTGCCTTGCCCTCCCGAGTAGCTGGGACTACAGGAGTGCACCACCATGCCTGACTAATTTTTGTGTTTTTAGTAGAGACGGGGTTTCAACATGTTGGCCAGGCTGGTCTCAAACTTCTCACCTCAAGTGATCTGCCTGCCTTGGCCTCCCAAATTGTTGGGATTACAGGCGTGAGCCACTGAACCTGGCCAGTTTTTATTATTTTTATAGTTGTATTATATGTTTCATGTTTTCAAATATCTTTGATCTGCTGTTGGTTGAATCCATAGATGTGGACCGTGTGGATATAAAGAGCTAACTGTCGGCCGGGCGCGGTGGCTCAGGCCTGTAATGCCAGCACTCTGGGAGGCCAAGGCAGGCGGATCACGAGGTCAGGAGATCGAGACCATCCTGGCTAACACGGTGAAACCCCGTCCGTACTAAAAAATATAAAATATTAACCGGGCATAGTGGTGGGCACCTGAGTCCCAGCTACTCGGGAGGCTGAGGCAGGAGAACGGCGTGAACCTGGGAGGCAGAGCTTGCAGTGAGCCTAGATCCTGCCACTGCATTCCAGCCTGGGCGACAAAGCAAGACTCCGTCCCAAATAAATAAATAAATAAATAAATAAGTAAATAAATAAATAAATAACAAAAAAATAAAAGAAGAGCTAACTGTATTTCTCTCTTTTCACTCATCTATCAACTCCCTGATTTAGTGGTTTTCACTCAGCATTGTCATTTCATCACAATTCTTCCCTCCAAATATCTTATCATCTGACTCACATTTCCACCATGTGACATTCTCAGAGAACCAGAGAAGGGTTTGGCCAGACATTAGAACTAATGAGAAGGAGGGATTCCCTCAGGACTTTCTGTATGTTTGTGTCTCTCTTCCTTCTTTTCCTTTATAGTTTTGACTTTCTCTAGATTTTTAGTCTACATGGCAGGGAGTATGGCTGCCAATAGCCATTGATTTTCACATCCTACCATCCAAATAACAAAGGAAACTGTCTGAATCTCTTCTCAGGCCCAAACATCCTGAGAAAGCTTGAGTCAGGTGCCCCTGGCTGTGGCTAGTACGTGTGTGTGGTACTGTGAAGTGGTTATTCTGGCCACAACTCTGGGTGATAATTAAATCTACAACTGCATAGTGTAATACAGTAGCCACTTGTCACATGTGCCAATTTATATTTAAATGTTAAGTAAAATTAAATAAAATTAAAAAATCTTCAGCCACACTGGTTATGCTTCCAGTGCTCAATAGCCACATGTAGCTATTAGCTGCTCTCTTAGAACAGATATAGAACATCTCCATCATCGCAAGAAGTTCTATTGGACAATACTGCTATAGATGTAGAGGAATTTCTCACAAAAGAGGTTAGAAAGGAGTATTTCTGAGCAGATAAATCTGTTAGGTGTTTCTCATACCTTCTCTGCCATAGTTGGTAAAACTAACCTAGACTCTTTGCAACAATTTCTTCCTCTGGCACTTAGAACATTTTATATTCTCGCAATTGCCCTGTGATTCTTCCCCTTTCGGTTTTCACCCTCCCGTAAGTGTCTGGACTGTTCCTGTGTTTTGTAATACCACTGTATGTTGCTGACTCCTAAATTTATATCTGTCTCAGACCCTTCTTAGCTCCAGACCCACAGACCTCATTGCCTACTTAGTATCTCCAGACCCACAGACCTAACTGCCTACTTAATATCTCCAATTGGATATATCAAATGTCACTTGGAATTAATATCTCACACTGAATTCTTAATCCATCCTAAATCTCCTTCTTTTTGCATGTCCCCCATCTCAACAAATGGCACCTCTATCTGCCCAGTTTGTTATGCCAGAAAGAAGCCTTGGAGAAATCCTTGATATCTTCTATCTCCTTTTGCCTCAGTCTAATATATCCCAACTCTGATCAATTAAAGATTCAAACTATTTAATCTAGCTAGATTTCTTTTTCATTTTTATTGGTACCATTTAATGTCACACTCTCCTTTCACTTTGCTTCTAACATTTATTCAACTTTCTGTTCCTGCTCTAATGTCACCTTCTCACGAAACCCTTCCTTGTCCTCTGATCTGGATTCCACTTTTTACTGTCATCACACATTATGCTTTTGCTTTTCACAAATGTATTGGGTTACATATGTAATTATTTGTTTAGTGTCCAGTCTTCTCTAGTTTCATGTAATGTCTTCTCTAGCTTGATAAAGGCAGGAAATATGTTTTATCTTCCTGTGAATCTGCTGTATTTAGCACAGGGCTGGACCTTTAGCCCTCAGTCAGTACTTAATAAATTTTCAGAACACATTTTTGTTAGCTTTAGAAACTAGTCTTCTTTCCTCTTAATGATTATGGAGGTCTTTTAGGTTCTGTCTATCTTCTTATGGTTTCAGCTTTGACACTGAGGATGACTCCCTGTCAATGTTACAAGACCTAGCTCTTCTTCTTGGAGACATGCTTGCAAAATTCACCCCTCCTTCCTGCCTCTCTGGTTTTCCCATGAGAATTCTCTTGAAATTCCAATTCACATGACTTCTTCCTCCAGGAGATCTCCAAGCCTGCACTTCCTGCCCATCCAATCACAAAGAACTTTGAAACCTCTTAACCTGTCTTGTAGTTTTAGTTCATGCAAATAGCACCCCCTAGAGATTTGTAGTGCACAGCCTGAACAACCACAGGGGCAAACTTCCCTTCCTGTCTCTGAAGTCTCACTTTATCCTTATTGTCTCACCCCTAGAACTTCAAGGAGCCTCATAACTCATATCCCAATCCCTACTCTTTCTGTAGACGCATTTTCCAAAATGCAGAATTGTTTTGCCGGAAGACACCTACAGAACACCTTACATATCTGACTGTGTAAATGAGGAAACATAGGTTTAGAAAGTGGCAGGCTAGTCACTACAACCAAGACCTTCTAACTTTCTGTCTGGTGCTCTATGACACGTACAGCCCCCACTGTGCTCAGAGGTCCTCATGGAGCTTCCTTTCCTAAATGTAAAAGACTAAATTCATTTGCCTACAGGTTCCTTTTCTTTCCTTTTGATCACTTTATATTTTTTGAACTGCCCATACTTACCTTATGCATTTTTGCTGGGAGACCTTTGTTCTTCCTGTTGATCTTACCTAGAATATCTTTCTCTAGTTTTATCCTCTGTTGTGAATCTTGTATTTCAAGCCTCAAAGCATGTCTGATACATAGTGGGCTTTAATGTATTTGCTGTTGAATGAATGAATGAAACATTTAATTTAGTCAGTTTTCCCCATATTGACTGTGGCTAAATTTCTTTTGACAGAAGTCAACAAATATCTACCACTATATTCTGAAGTTTGCACCAAAGTAGACAGTACTGAAAAATATTCACTTGATGTGTTTGGCTCTCAAAAAGCAGTGATTTCTTAAAGCAGTTGGGAATTTTACCCTATTAATTGCTCACTTAGGAAACTATGCAGTTGATCTCCTCGACTGATCTATCTCCTGTCTTTCCCAAAGCAGATATTGATACTGATTTTCTCTGATTTGAAGACTGATGGGTAGAGACAGGTGAGAAAGGAAGCCTGTGGGAGACACAAGGAGAAAGGAAAGTCTAGAAAAACACTAGAAGGCCGTAAGAGGAGAAATTTATAATATGACCTGAACCAGAAACCTTAGTTTCTTAAAAGGGACCTTGTATTGTAGGTATTATTTAAAATGTAAATTGAATGCAAGAATGATTTTAACATTTGGTTTCTGGTCACTAAAGCTGGCAATAAGTATAAACAGTTTAAAATAATCACAAAGTCAAATGATTTTGTTAGAAAATGAAGTTTTCTTGGTCCACAGCTTGTTGCACTGAGTATATTAACCTTTGTTACGAAGTTAGCTCCACTCTCTTTTAATGTAGTCTGCTAAATAATTTTTAGACATCTCTATAGAAATGAAATTTATTCAAAAAAAGGACACAAATTAGTTTGCAAAATTCAAAAATATAACTGGAAAAGCAAGCATAAAGTCTTACATTAAGTGGTTAGTTGCTTATCCTTTGTTGATGCCTATTTTATTTGAGAGATATCCCGGTGTGCTATGTTAAGTTGTGAAGGTCTGTGTAGTCTTTAACTTGATCTTTAAAAACAACAGAATTTGAGTGAATGTCAATAAAACCAGTGAATTATAAATATTCTGTCTTCTAGCATGTTTGACTAGGGCTGTCAATAAACGAAGTTGTATTTCCTAGGACTTCAGGCATGAATACTAATCTATGAATTTTAATTTAATATTCTATGAGGACCCTAGGAGAGTATCAACAATTTAGACATCTGTTGAGTTATTCTCAGAATAAAACTGGACATGTGAACATTTCAGGAAATTGTTAATGTCTTTGTATTAAAATGCAACATATGTACATATATATACACACACATATATATATATGATTATTATGACTTTTTACATAAAAACCCCAGTTACTTGAATTAGCTATCAGGCACAGAATTATTCACCCTGTCCCCATCGCTCTTCCATGCTCACACACTAGCTAGTATTTCTGATGGTAAAATTAATTCTTGCCACAGAATACAGGTCTTCACTCCCATTCCCCAAATGACCTAAAACCACTAAAATGGCAGAGTTTCATTCAACACTGGAGCTGCTATTCTGTCTCCAGCAGGATAAGATTAGGCTATAATCAAAAGCAAAACTTCTTACATATGCATTGCAGCTAGAAGAGCTCTCTTTATGCTATGTGCCTCTTCACGAATTATAAAGCAAATGTTATAGGAGTGTAGCTCCTAAACTGGTCTTCCTGAACTGGTAACACTGAATCACTACCTGGCTAGGGTGTCCACCCAGATGGGAAAAGGAGGTGGGGTGGACAAAAGGGAAATGAGGTTGTAATGTTGTTGACTTCAGGCCTCAAGGAAGAGAGGGCTGTGGATTTTCTTAGGTGAGGACCAATGTCAGAGGAGAATATAATTCATTATAAGACTCATGGGGAAACAGTCAAATGAAGAGGCAACAAAGCAGCAACAAAACCAAACTCAAGTCTTGCCCCCCAAGCAGCTGCAGGACAAAGACAAAGCAGAAGCCTGTAGCTGCGGAACAAAGTGTTGTTCTCTCAAGCACTATAAAATGAAGCCTTCAGAAATCACTCAATCTTGTCATTCCAAACAGTTTGATGCATTTGTGAAAAACAGTTGTCCTTGAAGTTTTCTTTCTTTCTTTCTTTTTTTTTTTTTTTAGCAGTGTACACCTTTTAAAACTGCAATTGAGTACTAAATAATGGATTAGTTTTGTTCCAAAGCAATATTTATTTTTCATGAAGATAAGAGGCATATTACATTTGCTATAGAAAATGCTATGAGAGGAAAAAGCTGCATGTTACCGATATGACAAAAAACATAAAAAACTCTACTTATGAAAGTGTTTTGCCCTATAAGAACATATTGAATAAAAGGCATTATTCCAGGTGAATGAGCCATGTGGAAATGTGGATTTATTAGGGTTTGTTTTGAAATGTAATTTGTGCAGTGAGCTTTTTATTCCTTTGATGGCTATCAAATAGATTTATTGGCTACAGGTTAGAAGTGCAGTAGATAACAGGTAACCAAAGGAGAAGTTTTAATAAAACTCTCAGGAAAGTCAAAGAAAAGTGAGTGAATATGCCTGCTTACATTTCAGCTAATAAATAAAAAGTGCAGATAGGACTTTAACTGAAAACCTTGCTGGTTATTGCAGCCTGGAAGGTTTATTGAAAATTGGGTAGAACACTCTAATTTTTTATATTTACAGCTACAATGTGAGCTGTTCAGGTTAGAGTGATGTAACATTCATTTTGACTTTGGTACAGAGAGCTGATGTTTTCACAGGAAACTTGCAAAGCAGTTATGAAGAGGAAGAGCATTCTTAATTATTAGTGTCTGCCTGAGCTAGTTCCGATTGTGTCCTGGGATTTTGGAGAACTGAACAATAGAGTATCTAATTTTACCACTCCCTCCTCAAGTGAAAACATCAGACACTTTTAGGAAAGTTTTAGAAGGTACATCTTCAATAAGCAGAGATCTTTCATCTCAAATAACTGGGAAGAATTGCACTACTTAAGAATAGTTGAACTTGGACCTGAGAGCACCATACTTAGAAATCTAAGTATATTTAGGTCACTCATCTGACACTAGGACTTCACTAGCCCTGTCACCCAAACTGGTGGTAGTTAGTAGGACCACAACTCACTGAAGAAATCTGCTTTCCTTTTAACTTTCAAGGCAATAAGAAAAATGTAGTTCTCTGTTAGCAGTCCCTGAGCTATCTGAATTTCGGTATTTCTCTCTTAAGCCTCTTGCTTTGGAGAATGATGATGAATCATTTCCTACTCCTGGAGTTAGTCTCCTTTAAAACAGACACGAAGGAAGCAGAGAGAAAAAAATTACTCTAAATGCCATTAACCAATGTCAAACAGTTTTCTATTAAACAGTAGGAGAGCAGGGCCAAACTCGTGTTACCACAATTGACAATTGGCTTCTTAAAGCAAACTCCACAGATTAAGAACCAGAACCCCTAAGACTGATTTTACTTGGTTCAGAAACAGGAAATCAGAACAGTGAGCAAGTATATGATTAGAAATTTACATTAATAAAATGGGATTTTTTTTATTGATACACAAAAGCTTTCAGGTTATAAATAATCTATGATGGCCTGCCAAACATAAAATGCCATTATAAATCCATGTCTATATTTCAAAAAGACAGGAACAAAAAAGCAAGATACATTAAATTAATTGGCATAGTTTGGAGAGTTCGAATCCATTATTAGATATGGATCCTATCAAATATTCCGCCTAGTTTCCAGTTATGTCGATGTTTCAATGTTCACTTTTTAAGTTCTCAGCTACCCGCATCTTTCAATGAACACCATCTGGAAAGGTTCATACAGAATCCCCATGCCATTCTTGAAAGGGTTTGCTTTTGCGGAGGGGTTTTGCAAAGAAAAACAATTCAAAATTCTGTTATAGCTTATACATTGTCTCTTGTGGGATTATAATAAGAAATCTTCTAAGTAAGTTTTTGAGATAGGTGTTAAATGAATAAGCATGCCTCAGCAAAATGCATAAAAAACACAATGATTTAATTTCTAAAGCACTTATATTATTATGGCATGGTTTTGGAGACAGGTTATTATGGTCCACATAGGTAGTGCTTCTCATGGAAAAAATGCTTTGGTATTGGCCTTTTCTCTGGAAACCATATATTTCCTTTTTCAATAATCAACTAAGATGTGTATGTAAGAAAGCCTCATCTTTTGATTTTTAATGTACAAGATGCCTTCTTTAAGAGAGCAAGACTCAAAATTGTTTTGTGTTTCAAAATTTAAAAATAAATTTATCTCCTAAATTTTCTAAAGACATGTTTCATATATTTGACCATCCCTTATTTTGGCAAAGGATTTTAAGAGTCTAACTCAAACATATGTAAGCTCTGGTGTACCTGGTTATATATACTGAAAAAACCATTTGATCTATATACACATAGACATGAATATGTTTCTCTGTGTGTGTGTGTATATATAACTTCAAACACTATTATTAAATGCAATCCTATATTCTTAGGTATAGAAGTTGATGATATACCTTTCTACTTGCCATGGCATTAACAAAGCAAGGCTGAGACTCAGCAACCACTTGTGTTCATTACATTGCAGGCTAGTAGTAAGTTTGGCTGCTGGTAGGAAAAGGGTCTCTTATCTCACCCTCCTTAAACTAAAGGTTCTTTCAGGCTTAATGTAAGTATGTGCACATTCTCTTATCGAGGTGGCCTTGAGCTGCAGATACAATCGCATCGTTCATGGTGATCCAACTGGATGTCAACCAGAGCCATGGCCTTAGCTCTGCCCTTCCTCTTGATGTGGCCAGGCTCAAACTGTAATACCTAGGACAAGAAGCACATCTCCTGTTAGAAAGCCTTTGGAGTTCAACTCAGTCAGATGCCACTTACTTATTACCTTTTTGACAACTAGTTCTTAGCCCTTTGAGAACCCAACAGAAACTATGGGCTTGCTATTAGAATGCACCCATTGCTATTAGAATGTACACATTTTTACAAATAATTGACTCCCTGAAGTGGAGGAATCAATTGATCCCAGAGTAATGCCTAGCGTTACCTATCTGAAGTACCCAGATGATTTCATGTGTCTTAGCAGGTATTTATTAATAGCTTTCTAAGGGCCTGCTTTGGGCCAAGTGTGGTTCCAAATATTATCATAAAGATCCTTCTGACCAAGGCATGTGTTATAGATGAATACAATTCTTGAGCATATTATTAGCATGGAGAGGAAAATGAATAAAATCATGAATACAATATGCTGGTATATCTAAATCTTTGGTTGAAGTAAAACATGTTGCCCTGGAGTTGCTGGCAAGATGGTCGAATAGGAACCAGCTCTGGTCTACAATTCCCAGCGAGATCAACGCAGAAGATGGGTAATTTCTGCATTTCTAACTGAGGTACCTAGTTCATCTCATTGGGCTGGTTAGACATTGGGTACAGCCCATGGAAGGTAAGCTGAAGCAGGGTGGGGTGTCATCTCACCTGGGAAGGGCAAGGGGTTGGGGGATCTCCCTCCCCCAGCCAAGGGAAGCCACAAGAGACTGTACCAGGAGGAATGGTGCACTCTAGTCCAGATACTGCACTTTTCCCATGGTCTTTGCAACTGGCAAACCAGGATATTTCCTCCAGTGCCTATGCCACCAGGGCCTTGGGTTTCAAGCACAAAACTGGGCAGCTGTTTGGGCAGACACCGAGCTATCTGCAGCAGTTTATTTTTCATACCCCAGTGGTGCCTGGAATACCAGTAAGACAGAACCATTCACTCCCCTGGAAAGGGGCTGAAGCCAGGGATCCAAGTAGTCTGGCTTGGCAGTTCCTACCCCCATGGAGCCCAGCTAGCTAAGATCCACTGGCTTGAAATTCTCCTGCCAGCACAGCAGTCTAAGAGTGACCGGGGATACTCCAAGCTTGGTGGGGGGAGGGGCGTCCGCCATTGCGGAGACTTGAGTAGGTGGTTTTACCCTCACAGCTTTGTATAAACAAAGCTGCTGGGAAATTTGAATGGGGCAGTGCCCACCACAGCCCAGCAAGGCCGCTGTGGCCAAACTGCCTCTCTAGATTCCTCCTCTCTGGGCAGGTCATTTCTGAAAGGCAGCAGCCCCAGTCAGGAACTTATAGATAAAACTCCCATGTCCCTGGGACAGAGAACCTGGGGGAAGGGGTGGCTGTAGGCGCAGCTTCAGCAGACTTAAATGTTCCTGCCTGGTGGCTCTGAAGAGAGCAGCAGATCTCCCAGCGCAGCAGATCTCCCAGCACAGCATTCGAGCTCTGGTAAGGGACAGGCTGCTTCCTCAAGTGGGTCCCTGACCCCTGTTTATCCTGACTGGGAGACACCTCCCAGTAGGCGCCAATAGACACTTCATACAGGAGAGCTGTGGCTGGCATCTGGTGGGTGCCCCTCTGGGACAATGCTTCCAGAGGAAGGAATAGGCAGCAATCTTTGCTTTTCGGCAGCCTCTGCTGGTGATACCCGGGTAAACAGGGTCTAGAGTGGAGCTCCAGCAAACTCCAGCAGACCTGCTTCAGAGAGGCCTGACAGTTAGAAGGAAAATTATCAAACAGAAAGGAATAGTATCAACATCAACACAAAGGACGTCCACTCAGAAACCCCATCTGAAGGTCAACAACATCAAAGACCAAAGGTAAATAAACCCACAAAGATGGGGAGAAACCAGCGCAGAAACACTGAAAATTCCAAAAACCAGAATGCCTCTTCTCAACCAAAGGATCACAACTCCTTGTCAGCAAGGGAAGAAAACCAGATTGAGAATGAATTTGAGGAATTGACAGAAGTAGCCTTCAGAAGGTGGGTAATAACAAACTCCTCCGAGCTAAAGAAGCATGTTCTAACCCAATACAAGAAGCTAAGAATCTTGAAAAAAGGTTAGATGAATTGCTAACTAGAATAATCAGTGTAGAGAAGAACACAAATGACCTGATGGAGCTGAAAAACGTAGGACGAGAACTTCGTGAAGCATACACAAGCTTCAATAGCCAAATTGATCAAGCAGAAGAAAGGATATCAGTGATTAAAGATCAAATTAAAGAAATAAAGTGAGAAGACAAGATTACAGAAAAAAGAGTGAAAAGAAACGAACAAAGCCTCCAAGAAATATGGGACTATGTGAAAAGACCAAATCTACGTTTCACTGGTGTACCTCAAAGTGACGGGGAGAATGGAACCAAGTTGGAAAACACTCTTCAGGATATTATCCAGGAGAATTTCCCCAATCTAGCAAGGCAGGCCAACATTCAAATTCAGGAAACACAGAGAACACCACAAAGATACTCCTCAAGAAGTGCAACCCCAAGACACATAATTGTCAGATTCACCAAGGTTGAAATGAAGGAAAAAATGTTAAGGGCAGCCAGAGAGAAAGGTCAGGTTACCCACAAAGGGAAGCTCATCAGACTAACAGCAGATCTCTTGGCAGAAACCCTACAAGCCAGAAGAGAGTGGGGGCCAATATTCCACATTCTTAAAGAAAAGAATTTTCAACCCAGAATTTCATATCCAGCCAAATTAAGCTTCATAAGCAAAGGAGAAATAAAATCCTTTACAGAGAAGCAAATGCTGACAGATTTTGTCACCACCAGGCCTGCCTTACAAAAGCTCCTGAAGGAAGCACTAAACATGGAAAGGAACAACTGGTACCATACACTGCAAAAACATCCCAAATTATAAAGACCATTGATGCTATGAAGAAACTGCATCACATAACGGGCAAAATAACCAGCTAGCGTCATAATGGCAGGATCTAATTCACACACAACATTAACGTTAAATGTAAATGGGCTAAATTCCCCAATTAAAAGACAGAGACTGGCAAATTGGATAAAGAGTCAAGACCCATCAGTGTGCTGTATTCAGAAGACCCATCTCACGTGAAAAGACACACATAGGCTCAAAATAAAGGGATGGAGGAAGTTTTACCAAGTAAATGGAAAACAAACAAACAAAAAAGCTGGGGTTGCAATCCTAGTCTCTGATAAAACAGACTTTAAACCAAAAAAGATCAAAAGAGACAAAGAAGGCCATTACATAATTGTAAAGGGATCAATGCAACATGAAGAGCTAACTATCCTAAATATACATGCACCCAATACAGGAGTACCCAGGTTCATAAAGCAAGTTCTTAGAGACCTACAAAGAGACTTAGACTCCTACACAATAATAGTGAGAGTCTAAATAATAAACAGACATTTTAACACCCCACTGTCAATATTAGGCAGATCAATGAGACAGAAAAGTAACAAGGATATCCAGGAGCTGAACTCATCTCTGGACCAAGCGGACCTAATAGATATCTACAGAACTTTCCACCCCAAATCAACAGAATATATATTCTTCTCAGTACTACATCACACTTATTTTAAAATTGACCACATAATTGTAAGTAAAACACTCCTCAGCAAATGCAAAAGAATGGAAATCATAACAAACAGTCTCTCAGACTACAGTGCAATCAATCTGGAACTCAGAATTAAGAAACTCGGCCGGGCGCGGTGGCTCAAGCCTGTAATCCCAGCACTTTGGGAGGCCGAGACGGGCGGATCACGAGGTCAGGAGATCGAGACCATCCTGGCTAATACGGTGAAACCCTGTCTCTACTTAAAAAAAATACAAAAAACTAGCCGGGCGAGGTGGCGGGCGCCTGTAGTCCCAGCTACTCGGGAGGCTGAGGCAGGAGAATGGCATAAACCCGGGAGGCGGAGCTTGCAGTGAGCTGAGATCCGGCCACTGCACTCCAGCCTGGGTGGCAGAGCAAGACTCCGTCTCAAAAAAAAAAAAAAAAGAAACTCACTTAAAACTGCAAACTAATGGAAACTGAACAACCTGCTCCTGAATGACTACTGGGTAAATAACAAAATGAAGGCAAAAATAAAGATGTTCTTTGAAACCAACGAGAACAAAGATACAACATACCAGAATCTCTGGGGCATATTTAAAGTAGCATGTAGAGGGAAATTTATAGCACTAGATACCCACAAGAGAAAGCAGGAAATACCTAAAATCAACACCCTAACATCACAATTAAAAGAACTAGAGAAGCAAGAGCAAACAAATTCAAAAGCTAGCAGAAGACAAGAAATTACTAAGATCAGAGCAGAACTGAAGGAGATAGAGACACAAAAAACCCTTTAAAGAAATCAATGAATCCAGGAGCTGGTTTTTGAAAAGATCAACAAAATAGATACACTGCTAGCCAGACTAATAAAGAAGAAAAGAGAGAAGAATCAAAGATGCAATAAAAAATGATAAAAGGGATATCACCACTGATTCTATAGTAATACAAACCATCATCAGAGAATACTATAAACATCTCTATGCAAATAAACTAGAAAATCTAGAAGAAATGGATAAATTCCTGGACACATATGTTAACTGTATGGACCTTGGGGGACTGAACAAAAGGGGGCAAATGCAGGAATAAAAGACAAATACAAAAGAATATGTTTGGAAGTAGGGGTCAGGGGGCACCTTGCCTCTACTGGACAAGGGCCCTGAGCTTTACACAGCCCTCTGTATTTATTAGGCAAAAGAGATAGCGAGAAGGTGGGTGGAAGAAGAGGTCAGCTGCTAGGTCCAGAGTAGGTTTGCAAGACTGCATTCCACAAACAATAGGCTCTAGATGTCCCAGCAGATAACCTCAAGGAGCCAGTGCCAGGGAGTGACGGCCCTCAGTAAACCTTCTAGGACAGGCACAGAAGTAAGTTTGCCCACATTCTGTATTCATGATAAACAGTTTGCTGTTTGATCAAGTAGCCTCCAGTGGAATGCTTAGTTGGTCACGATCCCTTTGGCCTTTTTGGCTCCTAACACACATACACCCTCTCAAGACTAAACCAGGAAGAAGTCGAATCCCTGAATAGACCAATAACAAGTTCTAAAATTGAGGCAGTAATTGACAGCCTACCAACCAAAAAAGTCCAGGACCGGATGGATTCATAGCCGAATTCTACCAGAGGTACAAAGAGGAGCTGGTACCATTCCTTTTGAAACTATTCCAGATAATAGAAAAAGAGGGAATCCTCTCTAACTCATTTTATGAGGCCAGCATCATCCTGATACCAAAACCTGGCAGAGACACAACAAAAAAAAGAAAATTTCAGACCAATATCCCTGATGAACATCGATGTGAAAATCCTCAATAAAATACTGGCAAACAAAATCCAGCAGCATATCAAAAAATTTATCTACCATGATCAAGTTGGCTTCATCCCTGAGATGCAAGGCTGGTTCAAAATACACAGATCAATAAATGTAATCCGTCACATAAATAGAACCAATGACAAAAACCACATGGTTATCTCAATAGATGCAGAACAGGCCTTTGTCAAAATTCAACAGCTCTTCATGCTAAAAACTCTCCATAAACTAGGTATCAATGGAACATATCTCAAAATAATAAGACCTATTTCTGACAAACCCACAACCAATATCATACTGTATGGGCAAAAACTGGAAGCATTCCCTTTGAAAACCGGCACAAGACAAGGATGCCCTCTTTCCCCACTCCTATTCAACATAGTATTGGAAGTTCTGGCCAGGGCAATCAGGCAAGAGAAAGAAATAAAGTGTATTCAAATAGGAAGAGAGGAAGTCAAATTGTCTCTGTTTGCAGATGACATGATTGTATATTTAGAAAACCCCATTGTCTCAACCCAAAAACTGAGTAAGCTGATAAGCAACTTCAGCAAAGTCTCAGGATACAAAATCAAAGTGTAAAAAATCACAAGCATTCCTATACACCAATAATAGACAAACAGAGAGCCAAATCATGAGTGAACTCTCATTCATGACTGCTACAAAGAGAATAAAATACCTAGGAATAAAACTTACAAAGGATGTGCAGGAATTCTTCAAGGAGAACTACAAACCACTGCTCAAGGAAATAAGAGAGAACACAAACAAATGAAAAAACATTCCATGCTCATGGATAGTAAGAATCATGAAAATGGCCATACTGCCCAAAGTAATTTGTAGATTCAGTGCTACCCTCATCAAGCTACCATTGACTTTCTTCCAAGAATTGGAAAAAGCTACTTTAAATTTCATATGGAACCAAAAAGAGCCCGCATAGCCAAGACAATCCTAAGCAAAAAGAACAAAGCTGGAGGCATCATGCTACCTGACTTAAAAGTATACTATAAGGCTACAGTAATCAAAACTGCATGGTACCAGTACCAAAACAGATATATAGACCAATGGAACAGAACAGAGGCCTCAGAAATAATACCACACACCTACATCCATCTGATCTTTGACAAACCTGACAAAAACAAGCAATGGAAAAAGGATCCCCTATTTAATAACTGGTGTTGGGAAAACTGGCTAACCATATGCAGAAAGCTGAAACTGTATCCCTTCCTTACACCTTATACAAAAGTTAACTCAAGATGAATTAAAGACTTAAATGTAAGACCTAAAACCATAAAAACCCAGAAAAAAACCTAGGCAATACAATTCAGGACATAGGCATAGGCAAAGACTTCATGACTAAAACACCAAAAGCAATGGCAACAAAAGTCAAAATAGACAAATGGGACCTGATTAAAGAGCCCCTGCACAGCAAAAGAAACTATCATCAGAGTGAACAGGTAACCTGCAGAATGGGAGAAAATTTTTGCAATCTGTCCTTCTGGCCAAGAGCTAATATCCAGAATCTACAAAGAACTTAAACAAATTTACAGGAAAAAAACAAACAACCCCATCAAAATATGGGCAAAGGATATGAGCAGACAATTCTCAAAAGAAGACATTTATGCAGCCAAGAAACACATGAAAAAAACCTCATCATCATTGGTCGTTAGAGAAATGCAAAGCAAAACCACAGTGACATATCATCTCATGCTAGTTAGAATGGTGATCACTAAAAGGTCAGGAAACAACAGATGCTGGAGACGATGTGGAGAAATAGGAACGCCTTTCCACTGCTGGTGGGAATGTAAATTAGTTCAACCATTGTGGAAGACAGTTTGGTGATTCCTCATGGATCTAGAACCAGAAATACCATTTGACCCAGCAATCCCATTACTGGGTATATACCCAAAGGAATATAAATCATTCTGCTATAAAGACACATGGCATACATATGTTTACTGTGGCACTGTTCACAATAGCAAAGACTTGGAACCAACCCAAATGCCCATCAATGATAGACTGGATAAAGAAAATGTGATACATACACACCATGAAATACTATGCAGCCATAAAAAGCATGAGTTTATGTCCTTTACAGAGACATGGATAAAGTTGGAAATTATCATTCCCAGCAAACTGACACGGGAACAGAAAACCAAACACCACATGTTCTCACTTGTAAGTGGGAGGTGAACAATGAGAACACATGGCCACAGGGAGGGGAACATCACACACCAGGGCCTGTTGAGGGGTGCAGGACTAGGGAAGGGATAGCATTAGGAGAAATACCTAATGTAGACGGCTGGTTGATGGGTGTAGCAAACCACCATGGTATGTGTATACCTACGTAACAAACCTGCAAGTTCTGCACATGTATCCCAGAACTTAAAGTATTAAAAAAACAAACAAAAAAAACACGTTGCCCTGATGAAGATCATTAGTGGCCATAAATAAGTAAAATGTGTTTTATGTTTTTATATATTTGTTAACATAATATCCTTTACAATTTAAAACAAATCAGGTTCCACTAAAGTCATTGTATATTAATACCTGTGTATCAATACAGCATTTTGTAAATTAATAAGTATATCATTAATTTTTAAATTTCTAAGTTTAAACATAATTTCTTAAATTAGTACTTTAAACAGAAGCCAACCCTTCTTTCCTTCAGTGGCCTTCATTTAGTGAAACATTAGCTATTACATAGACATATACTTGGTAAAATTCCATACTTGTTTTCTAATATACTACATATTCAGATTAATATATTATTTACTTTATGTTCTTAGATTCCTGTTAGCCTTTATTTTTGATTTTGTCCTATTTTCCTTTTAGATTCTAAACTTGGTCATGGCACCATCAAACAATTCTGTAGCATTTTACAGTTTTTGATAATTTGCACAGGCACGATTTTTTTTCTTTTTACCCTCAGACAAGTCTTTCACATAGTGGAAAAGGTATCATTATGCCCACTTTATGCTGAGATTCTAAAGGAGGATAAGTACCTTGTCCAGGGTCTTCCCCCGACTTGGACCTGGGACCAGGACCTGGGATCAGGACATTTAGGCTCCTAGCATATTCTGACTTGAGGCCTCTCTAACATGCCTTCACTTTACTTTTGTGTCTCAAGGGTGTGTCTGGTTCCCCATGTGAACGGGCAGGGAGACCTGTGATGCTTTGTTTGAACTTTTGTCCTAGGTGAAGGTTAGATGCCTAGAGTCCCCTGCACTCATGCATCACGGTCTGCACAATCCTTTCATCTAAATGATAGTAATTTCATCTAACAGAAAGAAATTTTGCCATGCTGTTCCACAGACGGTGCAGTGAGGCAGAGAATAAATCACTGCATTCGTTTAATGTTCAATCAAGTTAGGGCACTCTGCTGATGCAGAATGGAAGATGGAGATCTGTTTGTAGCAAAACTTCAAAAGGCTTGTGAGTACAAAGTTGGCAGGGGGTGGAGGAAGGAATACCCTAAGAAAGTTCTTTAGGGAGACAAAGTGTCAGAAATTTTGATATTGGTAAAGCTAGTCCAAAGGCCAGTTTTGAGAGTTGGCCAGTTTTGAGAGTTGATTCTATTATCATCTTCTCTTGCAATTCTATTGCACTTACAATAGGTGCCTTGGAAGGGGTTGGGGTTTGGATTCCCATAGCTTTGCCAAGAATTTCTCCAACATGAATTAGCTGCTATTTTCCAAGACTATCTGGCCTGTAAAAGAGATTTGAGAACTAGGGGATGCAGGAGAGGGAAATTATTCCTAAGAAGCTGAGCACATGATAAATATTCCTTGTTCAAAGACTGTTATCAAGGCCTAATAATTGGTGATGACTGGCCCCTGTAAAATCACAGTTCTGTCGATTTGCTTTCTCATTTGATGGCAAATAAAAGTGTGTGCTTTGGGATGAGAGCAAGAGCCTGGGCAGTTTTTCTAACTGGTCTTCTGATTGTTCAGGGATTTTCTCTGTGTTTTATATTAAGCAACGTGAGCACGGTATATGTGTGTTTTGCTGATAAGAAGAGAAGAATGAATTGGCAGATACTTTTTCCCAGACAAGACAGGAAAGCACTATTTGAACAAAGTGGAAATTGGACTGCCTTACTGGATGATCACAGCACTGATGTTCAAAGCTTTCAGATCATGTAATAGTCTTAGGTTCAGGTACACAGCACTGAAAGGAGGAAAAAAGCAAGGCTGATTTGAGGGCATGTAGAAAAATGAAAAGCCTTTATCTGGGAAAGCAAACTGGCTGGTTGTAGGTTACCTGGTCACCTTTAAAGGGAAGGAGCACTGACTTAATTATAGGAGCTGAATAGGTACCTTGTTAATAGGTACCCTCACATAGCACTTCCTTATTTTCTGAGCTATGATTCACAGCTGCAAGCACACAACTGGAAATAACAAATCCACGGGGGGGCAACCAGCTGTTTCTTAACACCTATGGGTGCAAATGGGGATCTTGACTCCTCTCCATCCTGGAAAACCACACAAAGCCAGGGAAACCTGATGTCTACTAAATGGAGTGTGACTGAGCCAACTGGGTTTCATACCACTGTACAAAATCAAAGATGCTCAGTTTTGCAAATTACCTCATCACAAAATATACTTAATTACAGTTACTCACCTTGTTGCCAATAAGCCTCTGAATAAATCTTCACCATAAAGCTATTTACACTAATAAAATAATACCAGGCAGAAAAGCTATCTCCTGAGTCAGGTTCTTTATATTGGGAATATAAAAAAAGGCTGTTAAGGCCTTGTAACAGTTCTCAAATTAATGGCTGACACAGGAACACAAGTACATATTTCAGGACAAATGCATTATATAAACCCAAATCATTAAGAGTTTAAGATTCTTCCTTTTTTTTTTTTTTTTTTTTTGAGATGGAGTTTCACTCTTCTTGCCCAGGCTAGAGTGCAATGGTGTGATGCCGGCTCACTGCAATCTCCACCTTCCAGGTTCAAGTGATTCTCCTGCCTCAGCCTCCCAAGTAGTTGGGATTACAGGCACGTGCCACCATGCCCAGCTAATTTTTGTATTTATGGTAGAGATGGGGTTTCGCCATGTTGATCAGGCTGGTCTTGAACTCCTGACCTCAGGTGATCCACCTGCCTCAGTCTCCCAAAATGCTGGGATTACAGGCATGAGCCACTGCGCCCGGCCTCTTCCTAATTTCTAAAGCAGGCTGTATTCAGCACACACAGTTTCTTAAGGAAAAAAAAAGCTTCTCTTTTGACCTCTTTCATGCTTATAGCCTTTATAAAAAATGTACACAGAGTCAATATTTTTAAGGGATGCTAGTGAATTATTCTGAAATCTAAGTGACAAGCAAAATATTTGTACAAGCAAAAATATCTTGAGAAGGGATAACATATTATTTTCTCCCTGAGTAATTACTCAACCTGCAGGCAATAATCACAGCAGTGGCTGGCACTGTAACAGAAGGATGGATATCAAGTCCCAAGACACAGTACTCAGTTAAAAAGACATAAATGACAAACAGCTCAACACTATTATACTAAGAAGTTAAGCTTGAAGGTGACAAAAAGCTGGGTTATAGTGGGGTTTATAACATGCTCATGAATTTTGAAAATGCAATCATGGCATCTGTGCATACTTACTTCAAATAGACGCTTTCTGTGAGACTCTAGGGTTACTATGAGGTGTACTCAGTTGCAATTTTAACTTTACAGAACTAAATAGTTAAATGATTTTGACAGCACATTAGAGGATTAATGACTACATGTTCAGCCTACCCATTGCAAAAAACATAATGGAAAGCCTGGCTGGGCACTAAATTTCAGAGAATGGCATTAGCATTGGGTATCATTCATGACACAGATGGGCCTTGTCTGCTTGGGGAGTACCTTGCCCCATGTGGCAAGTTTGCTGCTTTGGGAGGAAGGCCTGATGTGAAGCTAGATTGAGAAGGGAGAGGGTGTGCACAGTTTGTAATACTTAAACAAGGAGTTCACTAACTTGTAAGTGAGTCATCAGGGAAGAAATGTAATCAGAACTGAGAAAGCCAGACCAGGCTCTTATTTAATTCCACCCACATCTGTCTTGTACTTTATAGTCTTCAGATGCCTTCCTTCACCCAGTATCCCCAGGTGGTAAGAAGCACAGGTGTTATCATTGCCATTGTCAAGATGAGTGAATTAACTTTTTTACAAGGAGTCTATAAACATTTACTGTTCCAGATCATATCTTTATTCTTTTTGCATTTACCTAGCATTTCAACCACCAATTTGTTTTTATTCCTTACACAATTTCAGTAAGATAAGATTTCGGGGGCAGGATAAAGTTTAACAACAGATAATGAATATGATGTAATTTCAGGCTTGCCTGGGAACTCAGAATTGTAGGTTATTATGGGGATTAAGTGAGGAAATCTGAGGCCCTGGAAGTTTTAAGTGGCTGGTCCTCAGTTGCCCCTCCACATGGCAAAGCTGGAACCGGAATCCACATCTTTTCTAGTCCTGCCATTTTTCTGCTCTATTGCCCTCTCTTGGTAGGAAGACATCACAGATCATGAGGCCTCACTCAAAGGTGGAGAAAGGACAAGAGTCAGAGAGACTCCACAAGTTCTAGCTATGTGGTTTCCAAAAAAAAAAGAGAAAAGAGATTTTCTTGACTTTTGTTATGGTTGGGTATAATCATGACCCAAAAACTCCCTCCCTATTGCTAGAGAATGAAAACTCCTTGCACAAAATGTGTTTTCTGTTCCTTTGGTCTCAATTTGAAAATTTAGGTAATTTTTTTTTTCAATAACAGATGTTTCAAACATGTAAAAACAAAGTACTATTCTTTTACCTCAAGCCTGAAGGTCAACGGTATATTACTCTAACCTCATGCTTCATGTATAAATACAGATGCTCCTTGACTTATGATGGGGCTATATCCTGATAAACCCACTGGAGGTTAAAATATCTTAAGTTGAAAATGCACTAATAACCGCCATAAACCCACTGAAAGATTTAAAAAAAAAATCTAAATCTAACCATCATTAAGTTGAGGATAATCTTTACCTATTTATTGATACATCTCCTAACTCTTAAACTGTGATAAAATGCAAATGTTTAATACAAAATTCTACCTTAAAATAAGAAAAAGTCATTTTTTTTTCATTTGTCCAGATATGTACATGATTCTAGATGCTATAAATGTGCCAGAATCAGAGACAGGTCTAGGCTTGTGCCATTCAATAAGGTAGTCATGGCCTTGTGTGGTGATGTAAATTTCAATTAGTTAAAACTAAATGAAATTAAACATTTAGTTTCTATTTGTGCTACACACATTTCAAGCGCCTAATAGCCACATGTTGCTAGTGACTACCATATAGAACAGTGCAAATACAGGTTATTCCTATCACTGCTTAAAGTTCTATTAGATAGTGCAGGTGGTTATGTCAAGAATCCTGACAAAATTATGAGAGGAAGAACAGAGAAAATTAACATCTATCTTTATCTCTCTGATGCTCCCTATGTTTTTGGCTGTTGACCAAATGGATACAGCCAAGGCACCAAATCATGAAAAACAGTGAGTATTAATTTAATAGGTAACTATATTTTTAGGGAATATCCTGTTCCTTCATTATACACTATCAAGAGAAGAGAACTGAAATAATAGTTTCTTCTAATTGTCTACACAATATGTTTTTCTGGAATCCTCCATTTAACATAAATCATGACCCAAAGTATCCTTTATATCCTGTGATGGGGTTCAGGACACTGTACTCCCAAATATTTTAAGCTGAAGGAATTTGAGAAAACAAGAAAAGCACAAAGATCACTCTGACCTTCCCCTCACCCTCCATCCTGAAGGAGGTCATAAAACCTAGGATTTTCTGACCTTCCCATGTAGCAAGTCATAAGACCCTCATGGGAGAGGTGCCCCTGTTATACCAAGAATAAAGAAGAATTCCCCCCACCTTTTTGTCTGAGATGTGGTCTCACTCTGTCACACAGGCTAGAGTACAGCTGCATGATCATGACTTGCTGCAACCTTGAATTCCTGAGCTCAAGCAATTCTCCTACCTCAGCCTCCCAAGTAGCTCAGACCACAGACACATCCTCCACACTTGGCTACTTAAAAATAATTCCTTTTTCTATTTATTATTTATTTATTTTTTGTAGAGATGGGGGTCTCGCTATGTTAACCTAGTTAATCTTGAACTCATAGCCTCAAGGGATCATCCCACCTTGGCCTCTCAAAGTGCTGAGATTACAGGCATGAGCCACTGCTCCTGGCCTAAGAATCCTTATCTCCAAAGACAAAGGTAGAACAAAGAAGAATCTGAACAAACAGGCCTTGCTAATTTTCCCCAGTTTATTACCATTAGATCATACACTGCCCTATCATATTTCTCCACAACTATCCACACTTTATCAAACTTACTGTAAAAAATTATCAGGTTGAATTGCTTTTTTGGGTCTTTATTTCCTTACCAAGGCCTCTATGTCATGTAAAACATATTCAATAAATGAGTACCCTTTTCCTTTGTTATTCTGTCTTTTGTTATAGTGGCCTCAGCCATGAACCTAGGAAGGGTAGAAGAAAAGGCATTTTTCCTACGCTATATCTAGTATATTCCAAGAAGCATTGAATGATTATAAAGAAAGAGGAAAAATACTTCAACAGGGTACCTACAAACTTTCGAGAGCAAGAAATAATAAAGATAGTCACATTTTACTGCACAGTGAAAACTGCTCAAAACCCTACAGGAGAACTAATATGACCCGTGAAAAAAACCAATGATATTAGCTTCACTAGGAGCTTTCCAGTTTCCCAGATTTAAATTCCTTAAGGTGGAGCACTGAAATATTTGTGGAGAATCACACAAGCCTGTTATGTGACAAGGTCTCATTACCCCCTTAAGGGTGCTCATCTTTCACAGAAACTCATTTCACATCTCATCAGTTGCAACCATGAGCTGGGGAAACTGGTTTCTCATTTCTCAGAGGTAAGAATACAGACACAGAACTCAGAATAAAGGACTAGAATTTTTCCCTAATGAGACTAGGCTCAAGCAACCCCCACTTCTGGAAATGGAACAAGCCTTTTGCTATTTCCCACAGGGCACCTGGCAGTGATAATTGTGACACATCTCAAAGGTATTTCAGGAGTCTCAGGGGCATATGACAGGAGTGTTTGTTCCAGGTAAGCAGTTACCGGCTGGTGATGGATGTTTATTTTTCCTTTTGTCCAGCACTTGGCAGAGTGATTTTATAGAGCTCTGCAGAGTTCTAGAAGTAAAAATACTAGGACACATGTCTTAAAGAGATGCTTTAGATACAGTTTCAAAGGATGCCAATGTTTCAAACCCACTCATGCTACAGAAAAAAGAGATCAAGAGTTTTCCCCTCTACACATTAACTGAGAACAGAAATTTGCAAGTAATGGTTATTGTGTGGAGAGACAAGAAAGGAACTAAGAGGAGGAGGGTAGCCAGGCCTTCAGTGTTCTTCAGAACCAACTGGCTGCGAGGCAAGGGTCTTTGGGGGTCTGTGGTTCACTCTGCTGTTCCCACAATAAGTAATTTTTAAAATCAAGCTAAAACTTCTATCTGAGCATAGAGTCAAGATAAAAATAAAGCACTCCACAAATACATCAAAGTCCTGACCTCGAATGTTCTTCCTCACAGTTACTACTAGGTAGAGACCTTGTCACTTCCTAGATTATTTTAACTACAACCTGATTACTGCATTCTGCATTTATCCTCGGGGTATGACTAAAGGCTATAAAATTCAGGTTCGTAGAAGTGAAGGACAACATCCAATCTAGAGTTCATCAGTTCATACAAAAATAAAACACAATGAACATAGATGGGATAGCATTCTCTAGATATGAGAACATTTTTTTTCCTTTGACAACAGTGGGGTGGAGTAAGCAATTCCTATGACTAAGAAAATATGTTCCATGTAGGTCTAAAATAATGTTTCCCTGTCTGAAGTAAGTATGGTCATGGTGGCACAATTTCCTACATTTTCTGAGTTGAAAATATCAATTATTACATACTAATTTTTGTTTAATCCAGAAGTTACTGCCTAACTTATCATGACTTTTGTATTGTTTTCAGAACAAAAATCAAAACCAAAACAACAATGATACCAGAAAAACCTCCAAAAAACAGTTTTACAAAGCTGGAGATGTTGTTTAGAGAGAACTACCCATTCCTTTGTTGTGGTGGACACTTTTTAAAAATTATTATTATACTTTAAGTTGTGGGATACATGTGCAGAACGTGCAGGCTTGTTACATAGGTATGCACGTGCCATGGTGGTTTGCTGCACCCATCAACCTGTCACCTACCTTAGATATTTCTCCCCCAACCCCCAACTCACCAACAGTCCCTGGTGTGTGATGTTCCCTTCCCTGTGTCCCTGTGTTCAACTCTCACTTATGAGTGAGAACATGTGGTGTTTGGTTCTCTGTTCCCGTGTTAGTTTGCTGAGAATGATGGTTTCCAACTTCATCTGTGTCTCTGCAAAGGACATAAACTCATCCTTTTTTATGGCTGCCAAGTATTCCATGGTGTATATGTGCCACATTTTCTTTATCCAGTCTATCACTGATGGACATTTGGGTTGGTTCCAACTCTTTGCTATTGTGAATAGTGTGAATACTGCTGCAATAAACATATGTGTGCATGTGCCTTTATAGCAGAATGATTTATAATCCTTTGGGTATATAGCCAGTAATGGGATTCCTATGGACACTGATGGAGAGCAACTCAAACAATAATTCCTAACAATAATGTTTGCTTCATATTTTAGCTTATATTTTAAAACATATTTCTGCATGATGTTTAACATCTTGCAAAATATATTTCATATGCATTATTTCATTTGGCCCTAAGAGCAACTCTGGAAGGGCTTATCTGATATATTAATTTCTCAGTCCCATTTCACATATGTGAAAACTGAGTCTAAACTTCAGTAACTTGCATGTGTTCCCACAATAATAAAGTAATTAGAGCTGCTGTGTATGTCATAGAACAGCTCTAACTCCTCTTCAGTCTACTCTCTCTCTCCATATATAAATATATATATTTATATATATATTTATAAATTTTTTTTTTTGAGATAGAGTTTCTCTCTTTCACCCAGACTGGAGTGCAGTGGCACAATCTCAGCACACTGCAACCTCTGCCTCCTGGGTTCAAGTGATTCTCCTGCCTCAGCCTCCTGAGCAGCTGGGATTACAGGTGTCTGCCACCATGCCTGGCTAATTTTTGTATTTTTAGTAGAGAACGGGGTTTCGCCGTGTTGGCCAGTCTGGTCTTGAACTCCTGACCTCAGGTGATCCACCCACTTCGGCCTCCCAAAGTGCTAGGATTACAGGCGTGAGCCACTGCACCCAGCCTATATTTTATGCACTAAAGTGCTATATATTACTAGTAATAAGAAAAAACATAGACCCTGGAACTAGTGGATTGGACCTATAGTCCTGGCTCTGTGATTTACTGACCAGGCCATGCTGGCCAACTTACTGATCCTCCTAGGGCTCAGTTTACTCACCTATAAAAAAAAGAATAAAAATAGTAACATTTTTACAATATTGTTGATGGGGTGCTAAATGAGCTAATGATTACTTACAATAGTGTTTGTCAAGCAATAAATGCCATTATTACTATTATTAAGGTTATTGCGCTCTTTAGGTTTTTGTTCCTCCTATAGTCTTATATTTACTTTTGTTTATTTTTGCATAATCCAAGAGCTGATTCCCTGAGTAGCACTTAATAATAGTTAGAATAAACAGAGCATTTCCAGTTGAAACATACTTCATATTTAAAAAATAAAAAGATCTTTGACAATTTATATTTTGCTATCTTTATTGTGCCAAATTTATTAAATGACATAATTGAATTAAGGTTTTGCTTATTAGATATTGCAGTCATATCCTGTAAATGAATAACATCGTATTTCTTTTTCTTTTCTGTCTTTCTGCTAGGAGGTCAAGTAAGTTCTAAAGTTACTATATCACATATTTGATTATATATTCTAACAAGGTTGTTGTTGATCCACATGGTGTATTGTTCGAATTAGAATAAACAGTGACTTCATCAGGATGGGATTAACCTGTCGTCAGGGCACCTGGCTTGGCAAACCTAATGTGGGTAGAATTTCTGCTCCTAATCAAACCCTGGCTGGGTGCCCTTGTGCAGTGAGCAACCTGAACAACTGTATGCAATGCCCCTGTCTTCCTGAATCCTGTAGGTTAAGCATTGCAACAAGAAATCTGAGAATGACATACCTCATGATACTTTTTCACAGTTTTCCCTGAATTGCATGTGCAGGACCTCCAGTTGACAGTTCCACAGCCACAATTTCCTCCACAGCGCTGCACGAGGAGGCAACGTGGAAAGAAGACCACATTGGCCAGCTTCAGCTCTTCTCTTATATTGACCGAGTAATTCCTGGGAGTGCAACTGTAACGCTTGGCCTCATCGTTGAGCCTATCCAGGTCAACTGGAAGCAAATACACACATTGTGTAAGCAAACACAACTGTAAGCACAACTGCCCAGCGTGTGTTTTTGGGAATAGAGTGGGAAGATTCTGTGAGGAAAACCTTAACCCTGGGATTAAATCCATCCTCAGGCTCTCAATTACTGGGAACCTAAAGTAAAAGACCTAATTTCTCTCTTGATCCCATCTACCCTTCGAAAATAACAACAACAAAACAAAACAAAAACCTTGGCTAAAATTCATGTCTTGGTTCAAATTTCCTTGCATCCTTTTTATGCAAAAAAAGTTCAGAGGAAAGAAAATGAAACATTTGGCAAATTAAAATAATTGCCTTTGTCTTCAAAAAGACAAGATAAATTTCTTCTTCATTCTAAATAAATCCTGACTCTAAGCCATCACTTAAATATAATTTGAATTATATCTAAGACACATTAGGGACAACCACTGTATTATATTTACCTGGAAGTGAAATTTCACACGTAAATGTAATAAAGAAAAGGGTTTTAGCTTTATTTTTAACTTCAAAGTTAATCAACATGTTAGAGAAAACAATTTTTTTTTTCGTGAATATGGTGCATATTTGTGCATTGGGTCCTAGATGGCAGTATAGCATAGTGGTTAAGTGCTTGGGAGCTTCAGTAAAGTTACAACTGCCTTCAATCACATCATGGCTATGTTTCCTTTTAGTTGGAAAGTTATTTAATGGCTCTGAACTTCTGCATCCTTATCTATAACATGTAATCATTTGAAGAATTGAATGTAATGTGCCTGGCACTCAATGCCAGCTATTCTTATTAATCTTGATTCATTTGAATCTCCCCCTCTCACATTCTTTTCCTTTAAAGTCAAATGGACAAAATTTAAAAATATATTATGTCTTTCTCCCTCTTTATTTTTCTTTTTTGGACATTACTCTATATAAATGATTATCAAGGGATATGGTTAGTGGGACTTCTATGAACTAAAAGCACCGCAATATTTTCAAATCTAAGTCATAAATATTTACTTGAATTCAATTTGTATTATTGTGTTATGTAAATTAGATTTGATTTCATGTTCTCAAAGTCCATCCAATTATCCATCCATTTAGCAGCCAGATCCTCTTATTGGTGCATACATACATGAGTATCTTCCCATAAGAACACAGTTAGAAGCAAGTCCTTTTGTCTGCACAGGACCCACCACCATTTCCCAATGCACGCCCTTGTGTGCACCAGGCCACCACAGGAGGAATCCCATAAATGTTAGGCAGATATCACCTTGTTCATTCTAAACTCTAGCCCTGGGAAATGTCTTAGGCTTAAACCAAAACAGCTTAAGGAGAAGGAAGAAAAAAAAAGCCTTTGGGAGTAGAGGTCAAAAGTCAAGGACAGTGCCAGTAGAATGCATCTAAGGAAAACTGCAGGAGTAAGTGTGGACCATGAGTCCACTAACCACATCCCTGTTTGTCTTTTTATATCTACAATGGTGCTTTGATTCTCAAGGGCAGGGATTTATCCCCAGTTGTTATACACTGAGCCCAGGATACTGTGGGAACTAAATAAATGCAAATAATCATTGTGCATAATTTATTGCTGTTTTTTTCCTTTGTAAAGACATGTCATAACTTTAGCTATAATCAATCCAGATTTAAATTGAATGAACTCTGTCTTGGGAAAGGAATAATTTTATTGCTGCTAAAGCCCTGAAAATAACTGCAAGCAAAGCAGAAAGGATTACATAAATGGATTAAGAAGTGCAGCAATCATCCATTACAAGTGTCACCTTGCTGATGCTGGCCTGTGCATTCCTGGGCTTGTGGACAGAGCTGATGCAGAGGGCCAAATCTGCTGCTTGTGATAATGGGAAGATATTTGTCTAACACAGAGGACTAAAGAGGTACAATTAGCAGGAAGGGATCGTGATGTGTGAGAAGGCAGAGAGGGACAGGATGCAAGCAGCAGCACTGAGTCTCTGCTTTAATTCAGTCCTCTGCTAGGCACCTTACGGATATGACTACATTTGGTTGTTCCCCACCCATTCGAAGTGAGCATTATTTACTAAGAGTTAACAGTAAATGGTAAAACTGGAATCAAAGCCTTCTCCCTTTTGCTCCATAGTCTCTGTCACTTTAAGCGGAACAGACGGATGGTCAGTAAGCCATAAGTTGAAGGAAGACCAGTGTTATGAGGGCTGTATTGGACTTTCCTGTCTGATGTTGAACTGGGGTTGGGTGGTGAATGGCCACATCCTTATCTTCAGAAGACACCCAAGCCAAAGTATAGCATGCCTTCCCTATGGGAATTCCAGTAAACTCCAAAGTGCCTTCCACAAACCAGGAGAAGGCATGTAAGCCTGATTCTATTTGAAACCATACTCCTCACATTGTATAGCTCTTTGACTAGCATTGGTTACTTCCATTTCTTACTCACCATGAGGAGATTCACAATTCTGTCAGTTTTATGCATCAATTCACTACTGTCACTAAGAACTGGGGCCCAGTGTGACTGCTGTAGAATCCACCTGCCCTACATATCAGGCAATTGAAACCACCGAGGCACTCAATTTAGAACTAGAACTGAAAGGTTGTTCTGACTGGATGCAAATAACTTCAAAGCGTGATTGCAGACTTTCTGCAGGGGATACTGAGTTGCCAGTCAAAAAAGACCGACAAGTCAGTGCAGCAGAGCAGGGAGCCAGACAGAGGCTGAGCAGCAATTAAGGTTTCTGATGCTTGGGTTAGAAGGAGAATTCTGGAGTGAGACTTCTGGGAGGAAGACAGGCCAAGTGGTGTCAACCCAGAGTAGGGGCTGTCCTTTCCATTCCTGCATCAGTCTCCATAGCTGAACATTTCAGAGCAGCAATGATGTTCCGGATTCAATTCAAGGGTCCACTAATTTCATCTAACTTCCCGTATTTCATCCCAGTCTATGTCATGGAATAATCTCTCTTTTTCTGTCATTTTGAATTTTAGTCTTGCTCTATCAAGGCTCTTTAACATCAGTTAAGTTTTTTGGGCCTCATGCAGTTTTCTGGAAAGGCTGAGAAGGTTCCCCTGTCCTCAAAGACTTCCTCTGGACATGCTGGTCAAGGGTGGGGTGCTGCACAGTGCACAGGGGACAACTTTTCCTTCTGTAGCCCCTGCCTCTAGGGGCAGTCTAATCACAGTAGTGCTTTGAGATGTAATAAGAATTCTAGAATCTGAGCTCTAGAATGGGGATGTGAATGCACACCCTTTTATAGTTTCTAATATTAGGTGTGAGAAGGAGAGTCAATCTGTTCTTTTTGATCCTGGCCATCTAGACTACTAAGTGCTGTGTTCATGAGTGCATGAAATACTCATAAATGCTATGAATTACATATAATCATTACTCTTACTTTTGCAGTTGAGGAAACCGAGCCTTTGAAAAGTTAAGAAAAAAAAAACTTATCCACAGCCATACAACCAGTCAGTGGTAGAGCCAGAGTCTGAATCCAGGCCTCTTCATGCCTTTTGTACATATGAGCCCAGTGTGAAGATTTGAAGGAGGGTTCAGAGAGCAGCTTCCACAAGCCATGTTGGAGTCTTCCCACCAGAGGACCACTTGCTGTGCAAATGAGCTGGCTTCCTAGGTGCATCCATAGGCACAAACCTGTCATTTTCACAATGTCATCAATACACATACCCAAGCATGAGCTCCTGTGTATGCTCATCCATCTATTCAGTTCTGACTAATAAGCCAGGCAGCTATTCAGAGTCTACTTTTGCATTTAGTATTGTGATACGTTTCGTTCTTTTATCTGGACTGAGTGGACTTTGGCCAAAGCACACTCTTCATTTTGTCCTCATTTCTCCTTGAACCCTTTCTTGCCTTATCTAGGAGCTCAATGGATTGATAGCAACGATTTGTCCTCAGTGGGAACAAATGCCAGAATCCTAGAGATTCTAGTTTCTGTAGGACAGATAAAACCAATATAATGTTACACATACTTGGCAAGCACAACATGGGTGGTGATCAGCTTAAGATAAAAATTTAAAACTCTATTCCTGGCCGGGCGCGGTGGCTCAAGCCTGTAATCCCAGCACTTTGGGAGGCCGAGACGGGCGGATCACGAGGTCAGGAGATCGAGACCATCCTGGCTAACACGGTGAAACCCCGTCTCTACTAAAAACTACAAAAAACTAGCCGGGTGAGGTGGCGGCGCCTGTAGTCCCAGCTACCCGGGAGGCTGAGGCAGGAGAATGGCGTGAACCCGGGAGGCGGAGCTTGTAGTGAGCTGAGATCCTGCCACAGCACTCCAGCCTGGGTGACAGAGCGAGACTCCGTCTCAAAAACAAAACAAAACAAAAAAAACCTCTATTCCTTATTAAAGTGAAACATATTTATTATTTTATATAAGTTACATGTTCTGGCAGACAGAAGTCCAAAATGTGCCTTATTGGTCAAAATCAAGGTATGTAAAGGTAAGTCTGTTTTTGTGAATACAAACATTCATTGTGAAACAAAATAATCTCCTCACTTTGAACATAGGAAAGCACTTTTGTTCTCCACATGCACAATAATTTACTGCTTGTTTTGGTCAACAAAAGGATGGTTTCCTTGAGTCAGTCTCTAAACATTAAGTTATCAGTTGGCTTTCACTGTGCTGGCCATTCATCAATCTTTATTCTGATAGATGCATCACATGTTTTTTTCTCTTGATCATCCACAGTCTGTCAGAGAATGCAATTAAACTGCTGCATGTCCTTGAAGATAGCCAGTAATCTTTTTCTTTTTCTTTTTTTTTTTTTTTTAAGACAGAGTGCCCAGTCCTGGCTGGAGAGCAGTGGCATGATCTCAGCTCACCGTAACTTCCACCTCCCAGGTTGAAGCAATTCTCCCGCCCCAGCCTTCTGAATAGCTGGGACTACAGGTGTGTGCCACATGCACGCGAATTTTTGTATTTTCATTAGAGATGGGGTTTCACTATGTTGGCACCAGTAATCATTTTATTGTTACTGTTACAACGTCTAGCCTTTATAATGCTAAAGTTCTTTATAAACTCTTTTAGCAGACATGCAGCAGCAGCCTACATACTAGTGCATATTTACCACATGGTGATGGCATGTGGAGAATGAGCACTTAAAGTAGGGCCAGGATGTTTCTGAAAACCATGCTCTTGATCTTCTGTTTTGCTTTCTCTGGCATCTCAGCTTGCTATATTATTTTAATCTTCTAGAGCGCAAGTCAAAAGGCATATTCACTCTACAACTCCTATGACCCTTTCTCTATGTACTCACCACACTTTTTCTGCCCTCTATTATGGCACTTACTTAATAGACCTTGTTTTGTTTTCTTTACGGATAGTCCAACTTACAATGGTTCAAAACGATTTCTTTTTACTTTTTGATGGTGCTTTCAGCTGTGTATGTTAATGGTGAGCACCCAAAAAACCATTCAGTTTTTCATTTTCAGTAGGATATTCAATAAATTACATGAGCTATTAAACCTTTATTATAAAATAGGCTTTGTGTTAGATAATATTGACCAACTGTAGGCTGATACATGTGTTCTGATCATGAGTGCCACATGATCAACAGTGCCACAATCTGTTATGAAAATTGCTAAACCTTTCCCTTTAATGTTGCAGCACTAGGTGTATGATGCTTTGGGGTGGGGTGGGAGGTGAAGGGACTATAGGAATAATTGTATTATTTTTGTACCAAGCAACCAGGGGCTCTCAGCCTTTCTCAAGATTCATAAATTTGCTAGGAGGAGTATTCATCCTTATGAATATTACAGCCTCACTGTGATTTTCAGATTCCCTCTTCTATAAATCAACACATAATTATGAAAACTGTTTTCACATTTCACATTTAAGGTAGGCTAGGCTAAGCTATGAAGTTCAGTAGGCTATGTGTATTAAATGTGGTTTTGACTTAACTATATTTTCCACTTACAACGTGTTTATTGGGATGTAAACCCATCAAAAGTTAACAAGCATCTATATTCAGGTGCTTCTCTTCCATTGAACTAAAAAAGCTGTTGGAGGTAGAGAGCTAATTATCTTTTTATCCCTTCTCTTCTAGTACTTTGTCCCTAGTGTAAGCACCAAATGCAGCTCATTCAAGCTCACTTCTAAAACCATTTGACTTCAACAATTAGGATAAAGGTGCCGCTGAAGGAAGCACAACATCGTCTTTGTGCCAGATTCCCTTTGCAAGAAATAGACACTCAATAATTACTACCTGAATGAATCAGATAACCATGGATTTTTTCAGTTGAATTTTGTATCATAAAGATGAAACAATTCCAACTATCTTTCAGGAATGCAAGGAGTATTATTAACACCTTATACGCTGAATATTTGGATCTTATCTCAAGACTAGTCTAGGATGTGGAGTAGTGCAGAAGTGTTAGGTTAGAATTAAGAAACTAGGATTTAGAACCAGCTCTGCCAAGGATGAACCATAATGCATGAGATGACTGGCACCAAGATCTGTGAAATGTAGAATAAGTGGCACACATGGTAGAGTATGGTCTTGAGAAGACCGGTTCTCAGATGCAAACATCAAGGTGCTAAGGAACATTGCCTTTGTCAAATGGGAGACAGTGCCACAATCTGTTATGAAAATTGCTAAACCTTTCCCTTTAATGTTGCAGCACTAGGTGTATGATGCTTTGGGGTGGGGTGGGAGGTGAGGGGACTATAGGAATAATTGTATTATTTTTGTACCAAGCAACCAGGGGCTCTCAGCCTTTCTCAAGATTCATAAATTTGCTAGGAGGAGTATTCATCCTTATGAATATTACAGCCTCACTGTGATTTTCAGATTCCCTCTTCTATAAATCAACACATAATTATGAAAACTGTTTTCACATTTCAATCCCAATGTGGAAGTGCAAATAAATCTGGAAAGAAGAATTATTTTATAAGTTTTAATGAGGGACTATCAGGATACTTTAACATTAAAATTATGAAAGACACTGAATTTTTTGACTCCACATATGGGTTTAATATCTAAAGAATAAAAACATTTACCACTTGTTTTTACACAAATTAACCTAAATCACAGTAAAAGATTCTCAATCAGACAATTCCTGATTTTCAAGGTTTAGAAACATTGTAAAGCAATGAGTGAATGCAAATTTACCGAGCAACTACCATGTGTCCAGCTCTTTGTGAGATGCTTTCACAAAATCAAATTTCATTTAATTCTCATAGCAAACCCTCATCTTAGATATCACAATTCCCATTGGATAGACGTAGAAACTGAGTTGCAGATGAGTTAAGTGACTTGCCTAAAGCCAGTGGACATAAGTAGACGTTCAGCACATATGTACTGGAAAATCTATGGACGACTGAATGAATATCTGGAAGGCACTGAATTAGACATGAAAGCAGTGACACCATCATAAAGCAATTCTCTGAACCCTGGGAATTCATAACCTGGGATGATGTATAAAGTATATCTATGAAATGAAACATTTTTAAAAAAACAAGTTAGGAGATGAAGGTCTTGAAATTTCTTTTTCTCATTTACTAGACTATGAATCCCTGAGCTTTAAACACCATTGAGTTGCTCACAGCATGAGCTTTGTAGCCAACAAGACCAGGTTCATGTCATGATTCTCTATTTTTTATCTCTCACAGAAATTTTCTGAATTTTTTTCTTTTACTATGCAAAATGGGAACCCCAGTAGCTCCTGCCAAAGAATTTGTTGAGATTACATGAGTTTTGAGTGTTTGAAGCACAGGTCTAAATTTTAGCTCTCAGTAGGTATAACCACATTATTATTGAAGTGAGTAACACAGATCAAAGAAGGAAGTTTAAATCAGAAGCACCTAAAACTAGAAGGACCTGAGATTCTGCAATTGGTGATCACTAAGGAATGGAAGGCCATGCCCACCTTGAACTAAATATAAAAAGTCAATGATCAGGTGTGCTCAGTTTGATTACATCAGATGTAACACTATCCTTAGAAAGTGTATTAGTCCATTCTTACACTGCGATAAAGAAATACCTGAGACTAGGTAGTTTATAAAGAAAAGAGGTTAAATGGCCTCACAGTTATGCATCATCTGGGAGGGCTAAGGAAACTTACAATCATGGCAGAAGGCGAAAGAGAAGCAAAGGCACATCTTACACGGTGGCAGGAGGGAGAGCATGTGTGCAAGTGCAGGGGAACTGCCCTTTATAAAATCATCAGAACCTGTGAGACTCACTCACTATCACGAGACTAGCATGGGGTAAACCATCCCCATGATTCAATTATCTCCATCTTGTTTCTTCCTTGACATGTGGGGATTATGGGGATTATGGGGATTGCAATTCAGGATGAGATTTGGGTGGGGACACAATGTGTAACTGTATCAGCAAGTAAAGACACTCAGCGAGTTAGATCTCTCAGCACCAGCAATGCCCACATGCATATGTGCTCTAGGAACAGTGTAGTGTCTCCTTAAGTCTAGTGGGGCATAAAGGAAAACAATCCCATAATAATTTTGCAATGCTTCACAGAAAAAAGTTGGCACAGAAAACTCAAGGAACACACATTTCTCTTTAACAAGAGTAATTGCTGTGGAAAATGCAAATTTGTTCATCCAGAGGCTAAAAGTTACCTATGGCTTTCCACTGTCAAATGGATTTTTCCACTGATTTGCATTTGAATGACATACCTAGATGAGGGGCATAACTTTGATAATGAGGGTGGGGTTAGGATATCCGCAAAGATGGACAACTGCATCTAGGAGAAAAGCAGAGGTGGCACATGCACCAGGAGGAAGTTGTCCCACTGCTGAGATTTTCTTAAAATATTTCATGTGTGTGCCCTTGTAAACACACACAACATGATAAACAACAATATGGTTTTTATGAATGCTTGCTGGTAAACAGAGTAAGTGAGGCAGCTAGATACTTACAAAACATATGAGTCATAAACAGTGGCAAAAGTCTTTAAAAGAAAAACTTAGCAGAAGAAACATCCAATAAGCAAAATAATGTCAGAAAATTTCTGGATAAATAGTATCAGAAAAGTTTAGTACTTGGAGATAATTTTGTAAACTTTTAATGAGTACACTGATTATACAGATACTTAAATATGACAGTATTTGTCAAATACTATCTGTGAGGCTCTCCAGATCACTGATAGTTATCTTAGAGCATTATAGGGAAGACAGCAATTAATAGAAATATCTTGGTTCTGTGCAGAGTTTTGTAAGCAATTCAAATAATAATAGCAGCTATCATTTATTGAGGGTGTTAGATACTCTGTTATTACCTAATCCTAACACAACTTTGCCAAGTGCTTATAATTAGAGTCATTTTACAAAGAGAAGAAAATAGAGAACCAGGGGTCTGTAAGTGACTTCTCCAAGGCCACTGCTACTGATTTTAGGATTTGAGTTAGAATTTTATTACAAGTTAGCTTGACTCTCAAGTCCATGTTCTTCCCACTGCAACATCCTTCTTTCTTTTGCTCTATTTCTATTAAATTTATACCAAACAATTTTAATATTGATAAATAAAACTTTCATTGGTAAAGGTACCAAATATACCACATGGTTCAGGAAACTCAATGAAGCTAACCATCTTTCAACAATAGAAACTATTATTAATGATAATGTAATATTAATAAGCAACACAAATTATTATTAATTTTTATCATCTATTGATGTCACCAGTACCTGCTTAATTTACAGAGAAGTAATTATAGATACCTCAAGAATGACTGATATGACTCATCATTGGTGTTGGCAAAAGGCTTTTAGCCAATTCTTAACCCAGGTATCAAATAGGCAGAGAGAGAAAATTGCAAGCACTCAGTTTCTAAAATATGTCTGTATGTTAATGCTCTCTGGATAATTTCCTACATTTGAAATCATTTATTTCCTATATTTCTCAGTTTCTTGTGCTAGTTATTTACCTGTAAATAATTTGCAAATTAGAGTCAAGTGTTTTAGATCTTAGAGCAAAATGTCATGGAGAAAATAATAGAATTGGTATTAGATCCTTGGAAATGGGTTGGTAACTGTTCCAGAGTTGTAAGAGCTAACCATTTAGAGTCTGTAAAACTCACATATTTCAAACATCATCATTTGGAACTAATTTAATATCAAGATGTTTACTTCACTCAATATTAAAATACTTTTTTTTTTTGAGGCAGGGTCCTCACTGTTGACCAGGCTGCAGTGCAGTGGTGCAATCACAGCCCATGGTAGCCTTGAACTACCCGGGCTCAGGTGATCCTCTCACCTTAGCCTCCCGAGTAGCTGGAACTACAGGCATACGCTTCACGCATGGCTAACTTTTGTATTTTTTGTAGAGACAGGTTCTCACCATGTTGCCCAGGCTGGTCTCGCACTCCTGGGCTCAAGTGATCTGCCTACCTTGGCCTCCCAAAGTGTTGGGATCACAGGAGTGAGCCACTGCACTGAGTCTAAAACACTTTTTAAAAGAGGAATGGATGTGAATTTTAGCATGTGTATCTAAAAATGATTACTTTTTGGAAAACGATATATTTCAATTAAGAGTTTAAAACTATTAATTTGGAGTGCCCTGATAATTTTGTTCATATTTTAATCACAACACAAGCTGTGAAAACAGGTTTCCCTCTTGCCATTATGTCTTGGATTTTTCTTTGGCAAATACACTATCATTCTAGAAAGTCAAGTTTTCCTGGAATAAGAAAAAGAACAGATCTTACTTACATTGTTTATCTCCATAAATCACCTCTCAGTAATGTCCAGTCAGGGCTGATCATTTCTTAACTTAGAAATGTTGAATTTTATGCTATGAACTTGAATAAATATACATTGTCCTTAAATTCATAGGCATATGTTTTAAATGAATTGTAGTTTAGTTTTAGTTAAACTACAGTGATAATGCAGCAATGTAAGGAGTATTTATATAGCTTACAGAAAGAACACCCATATAATTTCACCTAATTTTGTGCACACTTCCTATACTCATTAGTATATCTACCATAAAAAGTAAATGCAACTTGAATTTAAAACATTTATTTTTTAAAAATTAACTTCTGGGCAGCTTTGAGGTTAAAAGCATGAGGCTGAAATTATTGGCAAAAATTGGGTTTGAAACTACAGTTATCTACAGATTTCAATTATATATGCTATCCTTTTCCCCATTACCCCCTAGGAAACTGAAAGTTGAATATATTAACTTGTTATATTATCTTCAGACCAGAAGCTTTTCCAGACAAGTTTGAGCTTATCTATTACTTATGAATTTTTAAAATGTAGACTTTATTGCATTGACATCCTGGTTTCAATACTTGGTAATTTTATCTGTCTCCTGTTTCTCTCTTTCCTCACCAAAACTTTTACTGTTCTTTTGACTTTGACATTTTCAACTCTTTTCTTGAAGAGAACAAAAAGCTCACTTACCACCTCACCTCCCTTCTACTAAATAAAAAGAAGCAAAACACATCATTTAATTGTAAAACATGAACCTTCATATTTTAAATATTCCTGATGCATAAGTTCTTTATTCAGTGTGTCTGTGTTCTATCTCAGAGTTCGTAAAACTCTGTGTTTTGTATATTCACATTCAAATATCATTTTAGAATCCTGCTCTTTGCAATCATGAAAAATGCCACTTTCCATCTGTCTGGACAAATCAGAAGAATGGATGCTCAAAAGATATTCATAAATGACAAGCTTGTTTCTGCACAACATCATTAAGAAATTATACTGATAGAAGGATACTTTTTGGAAATCCTGAAAAGGCCAAGTTTTATTTGACACCTAATGGACTTTCATTATCCATAGCTATTTTCCTGTTTTCACTGTTTATTCACTGCTCCCTTCCTCATACGTTGGGATACAAGCCATGGATTTGTATTTTTATGTTCTCAAAGCAGAAAATACCAGCTGAAATATTAAACCTGACTTCTCTTGTTTTTGTGATACATACAGGTGATTCAGCATCAGTAGAATGATAAACAAATCAGTACATTTATATAAGAGCAGAGGCAGTGGTGACTTGCCAGGGTTAAATTAAATGGTACAAATTTGCCTTAAGGCCATTTTAAAGAAGAAGAGATTAAGAAATGGAACCTAAGCCAGCAGTGGAGAGAGACCATGTTTACTTTGTCACAAACATCAAGTAGTATGTCACCTTGAATGCTCTTGCAAGGTTATTTCAGTAACCAAAGACATTTTTAATAAAGCTACCCTCTCCAGTCTATGAGGTGGTTTCTATAAACTTTAGACATAGGCTAACACTGGATTAGTAATATATTCAATCCCACAAACATTAATTGAGCATCTAAAATGTGTCAGAGACTGTTGCAAGTACTGCAGATATAGGATGAACAGTCTCTCAAGTAGTGGTTCTTGACACTGGCTGTCTCTAAGGATCACTCTCCTAGGAACCATAAATAATATCAATATATTTCCCAGTCTCCCCCCATTGAGATTCTGAGTCAATGTAGCTGGGGTGGGACTAGGCATCTGAAGGTTTTCAAAAGCTCCCCCAGTTATTAAATATTCAGCCAGAGTGGAGAATGATAGGAGGTGCTGGGATCCCAGATCCTCTTAGAGGAAACAAAAGGTACAATAACAGTGCAGTAGTAGGACATACAAAGTGAGGTGGTGTCTTAAGTGCTCCTAACTTTACCAAGTTAGGGGGTGAGTAGACATCACAGGGACAGAACAAGGGACAAGCTAGGCTTCACCAAGGAAGTAATGCAAACATATTTCAGAATTCTAAGTCGCTATAGCTAGCTAACAATTTTTGAACATGTATTAAGTGTTAGGTGCTCTTGATGGTACCAGAAGCAGTCCCCAGAAGTAGGTGTTATTGCACACACACTGCCAATAAGAAAACTGAGATCAGGGTACCCAATAAAAAAAAAAAATCACAAAACTTGTAAGTGGCAGGGTTAGAATTTGAATCCAGGCCTCCTGCCTCCAACTCAACACAATTTCTAGGGCGGAAAAAAGTAATGGATTGGGATGACTTAAAAATTGTAATATTTCCAGAAAAAAGATGCCAAGAAGGGCTGTCCCTTGAATTGCTGAAGACAGAGTCAGATTTCATTGCTTGTTTGTCCAAACACTATTTTTATATAAAATTTCCTCTGGGGTTTTCAAAACGTGCATATTTTACTTTCTTTTAAGTTGACTTAGTAGAGATCCAAACACAGCAATGTCTTACAGAACAACAATATTTTCTTTAAATTGACTCCAATCTGAGCCCTGGAGAGATTCAGGGCTACAGTGATCTGCACATGGTGTATCTCCGTAACACCAGGGCCACCAGTGACTTTCTTGTCTCCCTCTTAGCTAAGCCATAAGCAGAAGGCCCAGGTAGGAGTTAACTGATTAGCCATTTTGGCCCAAATGTTATAAATGGTTGTGCTAAAGCAGTCCAGGTTCACAGCTCTTAAAATTATTTCAAAGTGTAGGAAACAGCTGTATCTTGGTGAAATACCTTTATATCTACAATGCAACCCAGCCTTTCAAGACCTTTTAGGGAACATTACAATTATAACAAATCTTATCACATAAAGCAAGGACATAACAGACTAGAAGTAATTGTTTTATTCAATAAGAGGCAATTGTATTTCATTGCTTTATTAATTTGAGTTTTACACGCCAATAAACATTCTCATCCTAAGATCATATCACTCAGATGTATGACCTGGATATTTATTATTTGAGTTTAAGCACTGTTTTAACTCATGACGTTCTCTCTGCCTGAATGTTCCTCTCGGTTCTCCCCTCATTGTACTTTGCTGAAGTTTCTAATTGAATATATGCTCTCACACATCTCCAAACTATTCCAGACCTTCTTTTCCTCTGCCTTGAGACATTTATATCTCAAGCACATGAACCACCCAGGCACCAAGTAGATAGCAGATCTTGAAGGTAGAGTTGAAATTTTCCAACAGAGTTTTGGCTGTTGCTTTAACAGGGTTCTCTGCTGCCAACACTGACATCCCTGGACTAAACCAACCTTCGCATCTATCAGAGAGGCAAAACTATCAATGACACAAGCACTGTTCTTGTAGGCAAGAGACCAGGATACTCATTCTTCTTCATTCCATACAGACATTGGCAAATTACTTACTCCCTCTGACTTGGCTGTCTCCATTGTAAAATTGGGGCTCATAATGCCTTACTTGCCAAGAAATAAGAAGCTGGTTCAGATGATTTTCATAACATCTCATCCAGCTCCAAACTATGACCTATATATCTTTCACTGGACCAAACCCTTCTTAGTCTGATTAAAAAAACACAGTTTGGACAAAACGCAGAACTTCATTTGAAAGTGTTGTGAAACGTGACAACGGACTGATAGTAACCACCTAATATAAGTGAGTTAAACATATTGTACTGCTAATCCTTACTCATTATTACAGGTTATGTCCCTAGTCCAAAAATCTAAACTCTGAAATGCTCCAAAATCCAAAACTTTTTGAGCTCCAACCTGATTCTCAAAGGGAATGTTCACTGGAGCATTTTGGAGTTCAGAGTTTTGGATTAGGGATACTGAACCAATAAGCATAAATGTAAATATTCCAAAATCCAAAAAGCATCCAAAATTCAAAAGACTTCTGGTTTCAAATACTTTGGATAAGGGACACTCAGCTTGTACTGTTAAGATTTCTATCTGCTTATGAAGAATGCACAAGTCTCTGTCTCTTACCTTTTGACTTCCGGTCATGATATGACCTGCCTCGATAACGAGCGGTGTCCAAATACATATTCTCAAGATCTTCTTGCCATGACTCTGGATTGAAGTACTTGAGCAGATCTTCCACGGTATCAAATTCTGCAATTTTTTTGTCCAGAGCATCCGCAATGAGAGTGGGATCCGTTACTGATGGAGAGTTATAGGATACCCCCTAAGAGTGACATACAGCTCAGTGTACTCAGAAAAAGTCCATTGCTGTGAAATACAACAGTCATTCAACTATACGGAAGGAACATAAACAGGCTTCTGAGTATAAGACATCATACGTTTGAATGCCATGTAAAAACAACATGGTATTGTCTTGCCATGTTCTTGGATAAAAATCAATTAATTACTAAAAAGATAGTCATTCACTTTTCTGTAAATCAAATCCAAGTAGATCATACAATTTCCAGTTTATCTTAACTGTAATCATCTAAAAATATAGATTAGATGGAAATATATAAAATTAAGTCATCCAGTTTCTTGGTTCATGGTCCCAAATCATCCACATAACAACATATAATAGTGGGAATCAAAATTTCAAACTCCTCCCACATTAGTTTTGATAATTCATTCCATTCTCCCACTTTTAATCTCCACATCCCCCCTTTACAGGTCACCTGGCATTGCAGATGATGTGTGACCAATGTACGAATCTACTCTGGAGATATTTTCATAAAATCTAGCATGTTCACCAACTTATTTACTGTCAACAAGGATAACTAACCATGAAACTGGCTCTCTTGACTTAAAGGGAGATAATTCACATGGGGAAACGTATTTTTTTAAAGTGTTATAGTTTGCTAGTGATCCCAGTTGCCATTAAAACTTCTCAGGAAGACTCTTTAATGAGAAACACAACATCATTGAAAGCCTGGAAAGGATTATGTATTTTGCCATGGAATACATCTCACATGAGGTTTCCAAGCACTTACTTCACTAACCCTTGTACAATCTAGAGGTAAATGAGCCATGATTCAAACATCTCTGTTAAAATTCATGACCCATTAACAAGGAAATAGAGAGCATACAGCCTCAAATGATTTTTAAATGTCTTTAAAGAAACTACCAAACAAATAACATCCCCAAAGGCAAATATCTCCTATCACTAAGGGAAAATAGGAATTAATGAAAACTTGCTTTCCTTAGATTTAACTGTAGTATCTAATCAGGAAAAAATAGGTGCTATTGAGTCCCAGACAGCAAAGCCCACAATTTATAATCTTACTCTCAGGCAATGTTGTCTCTCTTTAACCAATCAAGGTCCAAAGATTGCTAAGTGATTTGATGATCATCTGCTCTCAAAGTAACAGTCCCTCTTCACACAACTAAGGGGCTTTAAAGCATTAATCTACCATTGCTATAACTCAGGAGCAGTTTTCAAATATTCCCTGTAGGGGAAAGGGAGTCAAGGGAGTGGGGTGATAGGGTGAAATAGACTGATCAATGTGTCAGGCCAGCTCTTTTCTTTTACAAGAAACCATACATCAATTTTCAGTCATCCTTGTTAAAATAAGCAGACATCCTCTTCTGAATAAACCTTACCTGCCATGCTACATTCATTACGTTATGAGTCCACTCTATATTCTGTTCAGATGTATCCAGGTAATAACGATCATTTTTCTGGAGGCATGGTCTTTGTCATACATTATGGTAGAATCCAGAGATTTATTCACAGTTCAAGCTATGTTAAAGATGCCCTCTACAGTCATATTGTTGATATTATATAGCTCTTATCTGGGTGCAATCATATTTGTTCCTTCTGTTTCTGATAGGTTGTCTCTTTAATCTAGGTGTGTGTGTGGGTGTCTGTGTGTGTGTGTGTGTGTGTGTGTGTGTGTGTGTCTGCTTGATACGAGCTGAACCCTGACAGAAGCCCATCATTTCTGTCTTTCACATCTCTCTTGAGGTCACATGCTACAGGTGGAAGACTTATAATTCAGGACTATAATTCCAAATCCCCATTAACTTGTATTGTCTGGATAATCTACAGTCTATCTGGCTCATATGCACCAGATGGTTTACAACTAGATTTGTGTCACGATAGTATGGGTCTAAGAACCAAAAAGCTCAAAATGAGCTGACCAAATTAGAAGCATGACAGCACATAAAAAATCTTTGAAATTAAAATGCTTCCCTGCTTTTTTGAAATAAAAACAGGGACAGCCATCAAGCCATTCCCACACAAGTGAAAGCTTCTTGTGACAGCTCTGGGGAAAATGACTGATGGAGTTTTCTGGGGTGGCTCCCAGCAGTGCCTAGAATACAGTGTGTACACAAATATCTCTCTCAGAGAAAGCTGTGGGGAACTCTCGGTTCCTGAGAAGGGAGGGGGAAATTTAATTTCTTCTAACATGAGGCTGAAGAGTCAATCCAAACCATAGGTAAAATGCAAACATGTCCCTGTGTATGAGCTTTACTGGTGTTTTCAAGTTTTGATTCAGGGCAGTTCACAGAAACAGCAATGATGGCTGAGGAAATATTTATGAATGATGAGGTGACCTAATAAGACCACGAGAACATTTTGGTTGCTGAGGTAAATATTTTTAAACTATTTTTGAGAAAAAGAACTAATTGAATGTGTCTCCTTCAGCTGCACAGTAAATATGATTTCATTCAGCTTTTGTCATGTATTTATAAAAATCATTTCTGAAATTAACTGCATTACTTTAAAATGATAACAATTCATAAAAAAGAAATGCTCTGAAAATGGAAAACCACTTTCAACAAAAACAAGGTATGGTTTAAACAGAAGTTAATGGTAGGTCCAATGACCCTTGCTCCTGCTCCAGAAAGTTCTTGAACAATGGAGTTCTGAGTAAAGAAACCAGCTTGCAGTTTCTGAGAGTTTCTGAGTAAAGAAACTCTCTTACAAGAGAGTTAAGCAGCACCTAGACTTGAAACTCAAACCAGAAGCTTTTGCAGTGGATCTGGACCCAGGGAACTTCCCCAGATACTCCAAAAGGAAGAGAGAATGCCTCTCTTTTAAAGGACCTGGGTTATTCTTAATCTGTTAAGGGTCCTTTAAGGCTTGTAATTGAATTGTGGTTGGGGCAAGAATCATTAGACAACCCTGAGCTATCACGTCGAAGGTGCCTGGGAAGCTGGAGCATCCCTTGACCCTCAGTCAAGGTTGCAAAAACTGCTGGTGTCTGCCTTGAGTTATCAGCCTCTACTGTGACCCTCCTGCTTAGCCTGAGCACCTCTTCAGCAGTATGTGCCTTATGTTGACTTTCATCTAACCGAAAATGATTGTCTACACCAAGTTAGGTTCAGAGCATGTATTCTGGACTGTCGAAAGCACACAAAACACTTATTATCACCATCGGAGATCTCTCCGATCTTTTGATCAGATGAAGTTCTAGTCCAGCATCCATACCAGGTGAATTAAATGGTCACATAATTCATAGTGGAGGGAATCCTGCCATATGAAAGAGTTTTTAAAAATCCCCCAGAGAGCAAAAGATAACATATCAATTTTAGGAAAAAAAAAAAACAACAAAAAAACTGACTCAGCCACATGGACCTACTTAGAGCCATGGGCAAGCTTCCTCTATGCTCTTGACCTTTTAGTAACAATTGCATTTATTATCTTGTATTTTATTGCTACATAAATGCTACACATAGGATTGGTGAAAACAAGGTCTGCTCTTTCTGTGCAAAGTAGATAAGGAGACCGAATACTGAGAAGTGAATAAATTTAGAGGAAAACTGGAGCATGAACCATTTTACAGCTTCAGGGTGAGTTATGTTTTATATCCAAGTAAAATAGAATACATGCCTGATTTGCACTTAAGTTATCTTACTGTAAACATTGGGATTTTTCAAGTCTGAAAAGACCCTTGAAAATGCAAAGGTTAACATCTTCCCCAGGAATATTCAAAACCTATTTTGAAATTCCCCACTTGAGTGTAGGCCATGAACTAGTTTGATATGTTTGGACAGACCTTTAATTGGAATGCTCTGCTCTGAAACTGAAAAATATTTAAGATATTGCCTAGCCTGAGTTCCTACCATGCTATACTGGCAGTTCCTGGAAACCTTTCTGATAGACAGGAAAAAGGGTGTCTGACATAATCTATTGTAACCTGAATGAAATGGAGAAACACATCCTGTTTGAGATCTGTCTTTTGGTCAAGCCACAGGTCCTTAATGCAGGTGAAATCCTTTTGGGGTTGACCTTAGCTGTTCCATCCATTTCTTTTGCGGGCAATAGAGTAATAAATTACTTACTGAAATAGAGCTTGTGACTGATTCCCAGTTGGTCTCTGAAGCTGCTGCGGGCTGGAAATCTTCCTGGAAGGCAAAGAAACATCTATGTGAGTCAGTCAAACCTCTGTTCAAGTCATTATGTGCATGGTTTCAACATCTCAGCCTTCTGAATCTTTTTCCAACTAAGTGACAACAGAAATAGGGCTATATTCCTGCTGAACAGATCACCATTTGTCTTAAGCACATCTCCTCAAGAACCCTTCTCATTCAAGACATGGACATTTTCTTGTAAGTACTGGTGACATGGAAAAAGTACAGGTAGGAATGCAAATTTTAACGTGGCCATCTACTAGCTGTGTGACCACAGACAACTGATAACCCCTCCAGTCCTTCCTTTCCTCAGCTGTAAGTGGCTAGTATGGAATCCTTACATTACAGGGCTGTTTGAGAATTGAATGCATTAATTATGTAGTTACCAATGGCACCGAATAAAGTGTTTGATGAACGAATAATAATTATCATCATTATTGACATACAGTGGGTTTAAACTAGGTTATGTATTATGTTCAATCTTGCCTACTGACCTGGTCCCAAATATTGGTGATGTTTTCAAAGACACACTAACTTCCAAGGGGTTCTTCTTGACTCTGTCAACAAATACGAGGAAGGATGGCAGAGGAAGAAAATGACTGGTAGTGACTAAGTACTGCCCATTTGGGGAAGGCAGGCCAAGGGCAGACCTGAAAACATTAGTTATCTCAGATAAGCCTGAGTGGATGTGTGATAGCAATGGATCACACAGAAAAAACTTCTCTTAAAAGGCAAACTTATCTCCCATTTGTATATAACTTCCATGTTAATTACTACAGCACCAGGAAGTTTAAAAAACATTAAGGGAAGGAAAACTAATTCTGTCATTTTTACAATCCACAGATGGCTTTCTGACCTTGGCAAAACAAATTACTTTAGTAAATTTCTTCCAGCCTTACCAGGGAGTAGAAGGTATTTTCAGAGGATGCTGAGAAATGTTCAGCTACTCTAGTCTGACAGCATATTTACCCAAGTATACCTACTGAATGAGAGTTTAGTATCAGGTGTAAATTTCATTAACATTTTGAGGAGCTGGAAGTACATTTGTTAATTGGTTATGATGAGGCTGGTTTATATATAAATTTCCTGTGTTTGATAAAATTTCAGCTGATTACTGAGAGAGAACCGAGTCAAATGTGGGGTTCAAAGAATGAACAGCTATTAGAAACTGACTAGATGATGGGCTGACAGGTGCAGCAAACCACCATATATCCCAGAACTTAGAGTAAAAAAAGAAAGAAAGAAAGAAAGAAAGAAAGAAAAAGAAACTGACTAGACATTATTATTCTAATCTTTTTTTTTTTTTTTTTTGAGACTGAGTCTCACTCTGTCACCAGGCTGGTGTGCAGTGGCGTGATCTCGGCTTACTGCAACCTCTGCCTCCCAGGTTCAAGCAATTCTCCTGCCTCAGCCTTCCTAGTAGCTGGGATTGCAGGTGTGCACCACCACACATGGCTAAGTTTTGTATTTTTAGTAGAGATGGGGTTTCGCCATGTTGGCCAGACTGGTCTTGAACTATTGACCTCAGGTGATCTACCGACATTGGCCCCCCGGAGTGCTGGGATTACAGGCATGAGCCACTGGGCCTGGCCTTGTTATTCTAATCTTAATCCTAGGGAAGATAGGAAAGAAACAGGAAATGTGGTATCTGCACTCTGCAAAACAGAATAGACACAAAAAGGACACTGAATTCCCACGGGGGAAAATGTGTATAATCAAATGAAGGCTGGCATTTAATGAGTCTTCGTAAGTCAGTGATCAGATAAGACTGGGCAAGAAGCCAGAGAGCCAGTGGCTTCTCCATGCCATGATGAGACTATTGGTGGAGGATATATGCCAGGTAAGGTAATGACATGAGCAATCTTCAGATCACAGAATTTTCATTTTCCCTTGTTCATTCAATATTTGTTAATCACCTGCTATTAGTACTTTCTAAGCTGTGGATAGGATCATGAGGAAATAAAAACTATTCCTACCTTCAAGGAATTTGAAATGTAAGCCCATAAGTAAACAGGTGCAGTAAACTCATGTGGGTGTTCTGATACCAGTCTACTCAGCATGCCACGGAAGGTAGTAGATGATAGTACCTGGGGAGAAAGTGGGCTTGGAAAAATTTCACATAGGAAGTTGATTTGTTGGTAGAGCTTGGAAGATAAATAGATGGGTCTTGCAGAAAAGGTGGGTAGAAGACTCAAAGGGAGAGCAATGCTTAGACAAGGTGAGGAAAGTATACAGAAAAATAAACAACTTACTGGGGAAAGTATGAGTCATTTTGGGCATAGTGCGTTCCAGGTGCCTACACCATATACAGATGGAGATGTTCAGGGAGAAGTTTGCTATATGAGAATGGACCGCATGAGAGAGATGTGACCTTGATATATAGATTTGGGAAGTATCAACACAAAAATGCAATTCAACAAAGTAAAGGGTTATGTTGACCATGTGTTAAAATCAGAGAAGGGAAAGTTTTAAATCTTGGAACTGGAAATAGTTTTAGAATTATCTAGTCAAATCTCCCTATTTAAACAATAAGGAAACTGGCCAGGAGCGGTGGCTCATGCCTGTAATCCCAGCACTTTGGGAGGCCAAGGCAGGGGCATTACCTGAGGTCAGGAGTTCAAGACCAGCCTGGCCAACATGGTGAAAACCCGTCTCTACTACGACTAATAATAATATAAAAAAAAATTAGTTGGGTGTGGTGGCGTGTGCCTGTAATCCCAGTTACTTGGGAGGCTGAGGCAGGAGAATTGCTTAAATCTGGGAGGCAGAGGTTGCAGTGGGCTGAGATTGCACCATTGCACTCCAGCCTTGGCAACAATAGGGAAATTCTGTCTCAAAAAAAAAAAAATACATAAAAATAAATAAAAAATAAATAAGGAAACAAATGCTTAGAGAGATAGTTGATGTGTTCTGTATCATGTACCATTTTCTGGCAAAGCTAAGACCACCAAAGCTCATTTCTAAGTAGAAACTGTGTGGTTGGTGACCTTCAACAGTGTTATAGCTGCCTTGGACAATGTGTGTATAGGGAGAAAAACGATGGAACAGTTTCCAAAAGGGTAATCAGCAGAGCAGGAAAGGCATATAGTTGAGTGCTGGTGGGTGTCTCTATGAGGACACCCTTTGAAGTAGTCTTAGTTATTTAGATTTCATATCTATCCTTAAGAAATTCTGTGATTTCAGTTCATGTCCTTGCATAGACACATGGCAAAAATATTTTGCTAAGATTTTTTTAACCTGAAAGGAACTTTGGTCCACAAGCCCCTAAACAAATGTTACACAAGAACTTTTAGCTTCTTCACTGTCTGGGCTACAGGATTCCAGTTCGAAATTTTAATAAGAGCAAATGATAACAGATTTCATTAAACCCCAGATAAAACATAACTTTATCTTCTCTTAGCAACACAAATGTTAGACATTGAAAAGAAACCAACTGTTATGTTACTTCAGAAGTTTACCATTACTTATAGATGACATATTTAAATTAAGCTTATAAAAGGGAACGACATCCCATTAAAAGTAAAACACCGAACCTCCAAGGTTTTAGCCCTCAAAGGAGAATCTTGGCATAGGAGGATTTACCTGCAAAATCCACAATAGGATTATTTCTCATCTCTTCCACCATAACCTCCCAAGTCCACTTGGAAACCATGAAGTTTCCCAAGTGCCTGTTAGCTCTTCCCCTAGGGTCAGAGTTATCTCTTTTAATGGTAAATCAAATCGCTTCTGTAGTCTGCTTAAAACCTTCCAATAGCTTTCCATTGCTCTTAGAATTTGGCAAAATAAGATCTGACTACTGTTTGCCTCTATGCACTTCTTTCCTCTGGTGTCCTCTGATGTGATAGCCTACCTTTCCCACTACCTCCACTCCTGCTACACTGGCCTTCTTTCAGCTTGCAAATAACACGACAAGCCTCTTCTCCCCTTAGGTTTAATTCACTGCTGTTCCTGCCTGGATGCACTTTCCCCAAATGCTCCAATGGCTGGCTCCTCATCATTTAGTTCTCTGCTCAAATATCTAACATCTTTGAGCATCCTATTTAAAATACTGCCACACTTGGTCACTCTATCTACTTAACCTGCTTAATTTTCTTTAAAGTATTTATGGTTATCTGAAATAATTTTATGTTTGTTTTATTGTTGACCATCTCCTTCCTCAAGTGAAATTACACTCCAGAATGGCAAAGATGCTGTTTATTTGTTCTTTATTCCGAGTTTCTAGCTGAGGTTTTAGAATACATTCCAATTTCTCTGCCTTCCCGTGTACACATAAGGATGATGATCAGCTGCTACTTGCTAGTAGCAAGCCAGTAGTTTACAGCCAGCGTCCATTCTGAGTGGTTGGTCCCTATGCCATACTATTTGTTCTATACCCTTAATATTATCCTGAGCAGACTGCTTGCTTTTCAAACTCCAGACTAATGGAAGACAAACTCCTTTTCGTGGGTGCTCTTAGCAAAACAGTGCGCTTACCGTTACTTTAAGAAATGTTAAAATAGAACAAACAATGAAGAATCATTTAAAACTATATTAAAACAATTCAGTTTACAAAGAAAACATTTCTGTTCTTTGGTATAGAAAACTTACATAAGTGCTTTACAAGCCATGTCTCATTATTCTAAGGGGAGATAACTCTTTACTAGCTCTTAGAGGGTGGTACACATCTCTTGACTTCCTCACCTCCTGCTCTGGAACTGTAGTATCTTCCCTCCTAACATAAAGGAGCTGGTATTTTAGTTACCTTGTTCCTATAGTCCATGTAGGGAATCTAGCACTGTGGCGCTGTGTGTACCTTACTGCACCTTACAGAGACCATCTGGGGGACTGATGACCTCCCTTGAGATATGAGCAAACTGAAGTTCAGAGAGCCAAATGGGTTGCCCGGCATCTCCCAACTAATTATGACTACAGTTAGGACGAGGACCCAATTAGCTATTGTGTATCTCTTAGTCGCATGCTCTTTCCAACCCACCAAATAATGTTATATGTCATTCTATAATTATAGACATCTTAATCTGCATTGCCTTAATTAATAAAATTAATTTATATCATTAAAATAATTTATTCTCAGCTTAATTCCTCACATTAATATAGTTCATAATTACATTTTGGCAGTGAAACTAATCATTTGGCATTTTGAAACAAAACTCCCTCATTCTCTGCATTTTACTATTAAGCTTTGGAACACAGATACGATTCTCAAATTTTCACTTTCTAAATAGTTTAGGATGCACAGTTTGGTTTCTATTAGAAAAGTGTTATAGACTCGAAAGTTGGAGAGATGTGTACAAATAAAATCTTAAAGTGCTACATGAAAACACAGATAAATATTAATGTAAGTGTAGTGTGGAAGAGATATTTCTAAGCATTAATGTCAAAGTCGGAAAGCAAAAAATCGATACACCTTACATATACAAAATATTACATAAATCTAAAAGAGATCAAAAACAAAAGTAAAACCATAAGGACAAGCTAGTAAACACACTTGTAACAGATATAACAGGTAAACAGTTAACATCCTTAAAATAAAACGAACTCATAAATCAAAAGCTTATACAAGAATATATTCCATATCATACAATACTGCTAGAAAAAAAATGTACAGATATATGAAGCAGGACTGAAAAAGTATTCACAAAAAATTAATATTGGTTAGCACTGATATATTCTTATTTTCTTCTTTTTGTATATACATTTTAAAATGTCATAGTAAACACCTAGTTTGAGTAAAACAGTAAATTTCTAAAACTACAATGGAAAAGAAGAAATGGACTGGATGTGTGTACACACATTACATATCAAATGACAGACAAGCCTTTAGGGGTGAATGATCACAAATCATTTACCTGTACTTAGCACAAATCAAGAAGGTTTGTTTATCTTATAAAGAGGATTATTTATAAAAGAAAAGAGGAATTACTCAGCATTTATGATATCATTTATTGAATGATGTCATCCATGCATTCCATGGTAGGAAATAAAAGTGTTCTTGTAGATGTGTTTCTCACCAGTTACTAAAAGAGAATTGTTCAAAAACTGGACTACAAAGAGTTTTAGCATGGTCACATTTGGCTCTATTAAAACATGGCTAATACAACACAAACTTTTAACATCTTTAAAAGCAGCTATGAAAACATGCAATGAACCATCAGCTCAGGGTCAGTCAGGCATTTGTCAGGCTCAATTTGAGAACAATTCACCCACTGAATTGTTCTATATGGCTGAAAGCAAATATAGCTGGGGCTATAATAACACTACAAATAATAAATGTTCTCAACAAAAATCCTTGCTATTAAAGAACAAGATATGAGTGGGAATTTCCATTTTCAGAAAGAGTTTCTCCAGAGAAACTTGCTTTTCAGATTCCTTACCATTGGATATCTGGGTCCCATGCCAGAGAGGGCAGTAGATATATTACAAGCTAACAAACAATCCACTCATTCCTTCACCAGAGCAACCCTACACACATTCAACCACTAACTGAGCACCAGCAATGGATGTCCAAAGGAATTCCTCTCCTGTCCCTTGATAGTGGAGCTAGGGACTCTTGTCCTTTAAGTCTTTGCAGACAGCTGTTCCCAGACCAATACTTCAAACATTTGGGATGATTAGTTGTACCACCTGTTCCTGGATCTCACGGAGGATGGCTGTTTATTTTTATCCTAGGTGATTATGCTGTATTTGAGTAGATGAACCACAAACTATTCATGGCTAGAGGGATGTGTCTCACCAGCACTTAAAATATATGCAGTTACTTGGGAGTTTTTATAAAGCTTTCAAATAAAACGATCTTTAACTTACCAAGGACGACTTATTTGGGGAAAGTTTCAAAAGACATTTGTCAGTGTATTTTCTCTCATTCTGAAAGATTTTATTCTGTTTGCTGCTTTATATTCACTTCTCAGAGGCAGAAAATAAAGAAATCTCTCCCCTAATTGTATCTGTGCTTCTTGATTGAGTTAATGCTTAGAGCTTTTGAATTTCTAAATGCTTAATGTGTTTGAATTTCAAAAGAAACACCTCTAAGCATTCAAAAGAAACACAAAGGAGTTTGTTAAGATTCACAACACAGTAATGAACAAATACGTGATCAACATCCATTACTTCAATAAATTCTAAGTTTGTTTGTTCATGACACTCTGCTCTGTTCATGACCCACTGAAGGAAATCCAAATAAAGCCAAACCTGGAGGCTTGTGTCCTGGGATTACTCTACAGGGAGATCCTTTTGAATAAAGGCTTTTGATACTTCAGTACCTGAATTTCTGGCATGCAGACCCAACAATGTATGTGGAAATGATATTACACTAATGTCTTAATGTCTACAGGAATAGAATAGAGCAAAAATTAAAAACCCTTAGAATCAATAAAACTCTGTAGCCCAACCAAAACTTAACAAGTATACTTTCTTTACAGACTCATCATCAAACTAGCTCTTCTACACATAATATGGTAAAGGCCTTGGCAGGCAGCCAGATTTTATTGACTAGAATATTTAATACAAGGATATCAAGAGTCTAAGAATCAATAATTAACAAGAATCAAAGAGCATCTTCCAAAGTTAGAGAATTTGCCTGTGAAATTTTATAATATGTGTTTCTTAGAGTTACAAGAAGCCCTGGATAGGAGCTTTCTGTTATAGTAAAAATATCTTTAATTAAATAAAGAAATTTTAATAAGAAACATAGATAAGACATGCAGATTTTCACTGATTTAAGAGTTAATTTTATAACATTGTCATTTATCATTATTGACAATAAAGTACAATGTTTAAATTTAGAGCTGCTAGAATTCATTAACCAATCATCCATGTAATCTTGGTATAGTGTCAAGATATTTTTAAAAGTTGATTTTTCTTCCTACATTATGAGAAAAGGAACTTTTTATACTTGCTAGTTTCTGGTTTCTTCAGATTGAACTTAGTTTGGGAATTTGATCTCGATATAGTAAGGAGAGATTAGAGCAAACCCCAGTCCAGCAAGCTAAGAAGAGAAGGGGTCATCGATTCAAAAGAGGTCATGAGAATGATACTCAAGAACTAGAGAGGATCAATGTGTGTTTGCAGACAGAGAGAGGGGTGCCACATATCAAGGGGCTGCACAGAAAATTGCAAATTGCAAAATACTACTTTGTTAATAGCTTCCGTGGTGTTTGGTCATACTAACTGGTAAGTGAATATTTAATTTACAGCTAGAGAAAGACTACAGTACTTCTACAATCTGTTGCCGAAAAGCTAGATTCAGATTTAAATTTTGTGACTAGTTGTTTAGGATTTAGAAAAAAAAAAAAAAAAAAACTCTGTGATTAATTATTTTGCAGTAATGCCTGCCACTTATGGAGCACAGATTTTATGCCGGTGACTATATGAAATGCTTTCCATAAATTATCTCATTCATCATTTCTACAGTAGCTTTAAAAGATGAGGAAGCAGACAGACAGGATGCAAGCCCTATCATTAAGGAAGTGCCACAGATACCTGAACCTGTAGCTGAGTCTCTGTGCTCTCTCATCTTTGTTGAATAATTCCTCTTTTCTTTTATAAATAATCCTTTTTATAAAATAAACAAATCTTCTTGATTTGTGCTAAGTTCAGGTTTTCATAAATTCCTTAAATGCATTTCAAAGAGAACATCAGATTCAATTCACCAGTGGTCTGAAATTTATTAAAGATTGTACTTTTGGGCCGGGCGCGGTGGCTCAAGCCTGTAATTCCAGCACTTTGGGAGGCCGAGACGGGCGGATCACGAGGTCAGGAGATCGAGACCATCCTGGCTAACACGGTGAAACCCCGTCTCTACTAAAAAATACAAAAAAATTAGCCGGGCGAGGTGGCGGGCGCCTGTAGTTCCAGCTACTCGGGAGGCTGAGGCAGAAGAACGGCGTGAACTCCGGAGGCGGAGCTTGCAGTGAGCTGAGATCCGGCCACAGCATCCCAGCCTGGGGGGCAGAGCGAGACTCCGTCTCAAAGAAAAAAAAGAAAAAAAAAAAAAAAAGATTGTACTTTTGATATTGCTAAGCCAATCTTAAAGATTGTTTATACCAGGCTAAAATGAATGACTTAGGAAATTATTCCTGTTCCTTAGGAAAATTAGAAGTTTGAAATGAAAAGAAGAAATATTGACTTGAATTATTCATATTTTCATTTTCTTACAGGGAGCACAATGCTTGGTACATAGTGAGCACTTTTGTTTGTTAGGTTTGTTTTTACTATTGTGGTTAAGAGAGGAAATATTGTTTCACGCTCAGAATTCAACAAACCATTTCACGCCTCTGTGTTGAAATTCACACTCCCAATAACTGCTAAATTTCTCTGTACTTGACTGATGTTATATAAATAGATTTTCTTCATGGTGGCCAAAAGCTAGTTACATTATTAAAACCAATAATTAGAGAAAATGGGAATTACAAACAGTATGAAGATTAAGTCCATGTCACCAAAATCCCTTAGCTAAAATCATTATCTCCGAAAACTCAAATTATTCCATTACTAATTAAAACTCCTAAGATCTGAGTTTAGGGAGAAAATACCATTTGAAGTCTAAAAGCCAAAGCCACAGTCAACACAGCTGGTATGGTACCATGAAAAAGAGCACTCATGAAATGTTACTCAGCAAGTGATGGGATTATAATGTAAACAGGAACATCTTCTAAGAGAATCAGTCATAAAGTTTTAAAAAAGCTGTCCATTCTTTTTAAAAATATGAGTATTTCCTAGCGAGGCAACATTGTTCTGTGACACCTTTTCCCTCTACACATTCATCCTTATCCTTACACTGGACTCAGTGTTCATTCATCAGAGCTGCCACCCATCATAATTATCACTTGACACTATGGGCTATACTGAATATAAAATATTTAAGAGTCATGTTACTACTATACAGCTATGTAAATGAAAAAAAAGTAATTCAACGTACCTTTTTCTTGACCTGACATCTTTCTAAGGGGATTTCCAAACTCATTCATGTGGTTAAACTAGAGAGATGGTTAATGTAAAGTCTGAAACAAAAGCGTAGGACTCATACCCTTGCAAATCACTCTTCTCACAAAAGGTAAGATTCGTATATTCTTGACTTTGTACTTCCTCTTTCCACTCCCCAGTCAACTAGTCACTAACCAAGGCAGCTGGCACATTTCTGATCTCAAAAGCAGGCTTGCTATCTGGGCCCATTAGGTGAACTTGTTGGAACTGAGTGCCAAGCACACAGGTCATGAGTTTCAGAGTGTGCTAAGTACAGGTTTTCATAAATTTCTAAGAATTTATGAGAGAGCTGATAAAGCTTTACAAAGAGAAAAAAATACTGTTGCCAAATGCCATGGTTAACATCAGTGAAAGAGACTTCCTGGGGGCAAATGCCTGACTCAGTCTGTAGGATTTCATCCCTCCAAGTAAACAATTTAAAGTCTTCCTCCAGGCTGGGAGGATCATTTTGGAATAGGATAAATGGTAATTAAATGAGAGATCCTGCAATTTAATTTCTATTAGTTCATGTGTATGGGCGTTCGAAATTCCTTTTTACTTTTGGTTATCATCAGTTAACAGGAACATCCTTTACTTTGACCAGTTATTGCACTAGCAATATTCATCAACAGTTTTATGGGTGAAAACACTAGGCTTTGCACAGCAAAATTTTAATCCCAGATTGGTTCTCTTTTGCGTCTTGCTATAATTTTTTTGTACCATTACATCTGTGTAGTTAGAGAATGCAAATTTACTGCCATATTCATCTAAACCAAAGATAATTACAAAGGTATTTTTGGTGCCAAAAAAGGATAAACTGCATTCCAGAGTGAAAGGAAAAACAGGGATTGGGTGAACTATTGCTTCTCCTCTACTGGACTGGGACAATTCAGAGCTGACTAGGTTATTGCCCACACCCAAGAAGCTGAGATATTCTTTGGACATGGATCTTTTTGGGCAGGCCTCATGCCTCACACTTACACTTTAAACTGTGATTTATTTATTTATTTTTAATTCTTACCAGTTTGGAAGTTGCAAGGGATCTCATAGACTATTGAGTTCCGAGTTTTATTCACTATTTGAGATTTTTGAATGACCAAAGTATGTAAGTCATTGGCAAGGTGTTGGCTAATGCATGGATGCATGGGAAGCAAAACTGACCTTAAAAGAAATGTGTTGTCTGGATTAATTCTAATGTCCCACTCTTGTCATTCCTTTGTATATAAGCAGCTTTAAATTTTTTAATGGCTTACCATTATCTTGAATTATCTTGTGTCTTACTCAGTTGGAGTGGCTAGAACAAATTTCCACAGGATATGTACCTTGCAAAGAACAGAACTTTATTTCTGACAGTTCTAGAGGATGGGAAGTCCAAGACCAGAGTGCTGACATGGTTGGACTCAGGTTTGCAAATGCATGTCTTTTTGCTGTGTCCACACATGGTGGAGACAGAGATCTTTTCTCTCGTGTCTCTTCTTATAAGGGCACCAATCGCATCAAGAGGGCTCCACCTTCATGTCTTATTTACCTCCCAAAGGCTCCACTTGTCAATACCATCACAGTGGGGATTAGGATTTCAACAGATGAGATTAGGGAAAACACTCACATTCAATCCATAGTATCTTATTGACTTATTTCTGTACTTGTTTCCAAGTTTGTGTCTTTCCATTAGGGTGTAAGCTCCTTAAGGGTGGAAATGTTTTCTAACTTTCTGATTGCTCTCCCATCAAGTACCTACAACAGGGCCTGTTAACCTTTTATATTTAGTAAATAGTGTTGCAATGGAAGAATGAATAGTCATTGAATTGCTGTGAGATTCAAATGAGATGAGTAATGTAAAGTCATAGCATATTGACTGTTAAATAGCAGATGGTAATAAATATTTGTAGAATGAGTAAATGAATAATCCAATCTATAAAAATAAATGCTCTACTGGGGTCATAAGCAAAGTCTCATAGGTCTATAGGCGAAAGAATGATTTAAGTTCATTTAGGAAGGCTGGAGGAAGGTCTCAGAAGAAGTGGCCTTGGAATTGACTTTTGAATGATAATTAAGGATTTTGATAGGGAAGCAGGCAGGTGAAGGAGAGAGCATGCACTAAAGCAGAGAGTGGCATCATCTGGGATGTGTGAGTATGCCATGTGCCCAAAGTAACAGACAGGAAATTAGACTGACAAAGAAGGTACAGGACAAATCAGAGGATCCTGAAGACCACACTTGGGATTTTTTCTAAACCATCTATTCAGCAATTCATTTAATCATTCCTTCAACAGGTATTTATGGCTTCTACTACTACTGACTGCACAGTTCAAGGTATTGGAGAAAAAGAAGCAAAAATAACTTCAATGTTACTGCTCTCACAGAGCTGTCATCCTGACCACCCTTATTCTACATACAGGAAACTCAGCCCCAAAGGGTTAAGTGTCAGTGTTACTTGCCAATTGGTGCCTGCAGCCCAGGTCTCTTGACATACTGTACTGCTACACTAAGTTGTAGGAAACTGGTTGTTAATATAGCCACATCTTCACCTCCTCTGCTCACATGTCTCCTTTTCAGTGCATATGAAAAATACAAAGAACATTTTTTTATCATCTGGAATTCAGCGAACTTAAGTAACATAATGGAGTTCCTAGGAAACAAACACGAAACAACAGATAGCTATTCAGGGAAATGAGGGTGGTGGAAAAAATTTGAAGACAAGGAATTCGGTGCTGTTGGTTTGGAAAAACTTTTTGAAACGTCCATAATCTTTTAAGGCAAACTTAGAATTAGGAGTCATTCCTTATTTTGGTAATCAAACCCCTCAAATTATAATAGCATTTTCCTTAAATACAATTTAGTCCTATCTTATCCCTTAGCAGGGTACAAAATTACCTTTCTTTTTCAAAGAAGAGTTAGAATGTTTTCCTGATCAGAGGATTCAATAGATGAGAATCCCTTAAGTACTTTATGATGACCCTTGAGGTTGGTCAGCAGGAATTGATTTGGAGGAATTACTAAAAGCTATCTCTAAACCCAGCAGGAATCATAAAGATGCTTGAATACAAATGGCCCTGGATGGCTTTCATCAAAGGAACTCTAAGTACAAACAAAATAAAAGCAAACTCCATGCCTGTAAATGAAGAGGAGGCAAGTTGAGAACCTCTTTTGCTACTTATCTTGCCAATAAGGCCTGCACTGTTTTGGATGGTAGAAAAGATTTGATAATCACCATGTTAAAGCATTTTTAAAAACTGATGTTGGAGACAGAGCACTCAATTGAATTACATATGGAATTACATATGGAACACCGACTGTGTGACCTTAGGCAAGGTAAAGCCTCTATGCTTTAGATTCCTGATTGTAAAATGGGAAAAATATCTTCTTTCCTCCATAAGGTTAGTTTGAGGAGTAAATTAGATAATTCACATGAAACTATCTGGCCCAGGTAGACATTCATTACATTCTTTCCAAAATGAGTGCAATCTTTCTAATATATTTCTTTTTATTTGAAAGATGGCTATATTAATACCTCCACAGAGATGGGAATCACCTGTTACAAATTCTAGAGTCAGACTCTCTGCATTCAAATTCCAACTTCTCCACTTACTAGCCAGAGACCTTGTACCAATTACTTAACTTCTCTGTGCCTCAATATTCTCATCTGAAAATGGAAATAATTCCTACATCAGGGGGCTGTTTAGAAGATTAAACAGATCGTGCTACCTGTAAAGCTATCAGAAAAGTGCCTGTCACATAGAAAGTGCTTAGCCTTCACACATTTTCACATTTTTTCCAAGGAAAAAATGTTGGTGCATCAAACTTACAATGGTCTAACGTACTATCATCTAGAATGTGCACGAAGATTTTGAAATTTTCTGAAAGCTTTAACATCGCCTATCTCATTTCACTCTCCCTATCACTATATGAGCTGAGTATAGGCACAGATACATTAGATAAAATAGTTTGGGCCTTCTCAAAGAGGACATTTTTCAGGTTTCCTGGCTGGTCATTTCTGTCATCATTAGATAAAAGAACATGTAATTTCTTCTTGTTTTTTTTTTTTTTTTTTTTTTTCCCCCTGGGGAAAAAGGAAATGGCAAACAATCCTTCACCACCCCATAATTATCTACAATATCGTTCATACAAAAGTAGTTCCTCACCATCCCCAGCAAAGTATTGAGTGCCTACCCATTGCTAGTACTGTTTTAGGCATTGGGCATACATGGGAAACAAACCAAACAGCCGATTTGGCATGTGAAATGGGAACAGGCATATATAACAGTACTTTGCTGGCTGTAAATTACCATTTATATATCTAAAGTACTGTTTTATTTAATATAGTCTTCAAAATGTCAAATAAAACATCTTAAGGGGACAAGACCTTTCTTCAGAAATAAAGAAATTTAAGGATTAAAAACTATTCCTATGCAAGCTACTAATTTATACAGGAATTTAGTTTGTTCTTGGACTGAGTCATCTTTTATCCAGCCTCCTATCTCTCGATAAAATATTTCTACATCCCAACTAATTATTGCTGTTTCTAACTCATGAATTAAAGCTTGTAATTTGGGGGCTATAGGACACTTTACAAATCATTTACCAATGCTTTTGACTTAGAGGTACTGTGTTGCTCATCTCTATGACATTTAGTCTTGCAGAGCTTCTCCCTAGTGCCCTTCCTGTGGGAGGGGTTTACTTCTTGCTCCCATGATGGCAGGCTTGGTCATGTGATTTGCTTTGACCAACACAATGTAAGTAGAAGTGATCAATGTCACATTTGACCAGAAGCTTTAAAACACATTGTATGTACTTCTATTGCTCTTTTTTTCTCTGTTATAATAATAGCTTGTCCCAGAAGCGAACTGATTCTTCAGCCTGGATTCCCAACTGAAGAAGCTACATGGGGCTCAGCTAAAGGTGATTAGCAGCTGATATATAACATGAATGAGAAACAGACCTTTGTTTTTATAAGTCACTGACATTTCAGGGTTGTTAATGCAGCATAACCTAGCAAACTATTGCTATTTCAGAAATCAGTGTCCAGAGCCATTGATTTCCAATGAGGCTGCTTCTAACTCATGAGAGAGCCAGGACTAGATCCCATGTCTCCTGCCTTAGTCCAGATTTTGTGTACTCTAGCATATGCTTTAAGAAAAGCAGGTCCTTTTCTTGGTCACACATTTTCTTTTCTTTCCCATATCCATTAGTGGCAAAATATGAACACTGCCCTACCTACCCGGAGGCACCATTCTCATCTCTATCCAACCCTAATAAAAGGAAAACCATTTTGGTTCCAGAGATGATGGATCATTTGGGAGGGCTGAGGTGCTGTCCTCTGTGAGGTGCACAGGGAGCAGGTGCGGTCCACACGGAAGACAGAAGAAGCAGTGGTACTACTGGTCCAGTTAGGAGTAAGGTACTCATTTACTTTGATTCTAAGTGCTACTTCAAAAGGCATCAAAATATTTGTGCTCTGAACTATTAGATAACTGAAGTACAGGTTAAACTTTTCATAATATTCTAGCCCGTATCATTTCAGGTGATATTTATATTTACATTTTAAAAAGGTAGAAGTAGTCCACAAGGTAGTGCAGTGGGGAGAGGGTAATCATATACTAGATGTATTTGATAGACAGTAATCCTTCTTCCAACATAAGATCAATAGCAGGAGTATAGGTTCCCTCAAGAAACACTCTGGGCATTTAAAATAAATCCTCTGAAAAGGAAAACTTTTTATTTTATACGAAATGATATGTAGACCTTGATATACAGACACTGAACAACATTCACTCTGCTCTCTCTGCATTTGACGTGAGAAGCCAGGGGAAACTTATCAGTTAAGACGGCTCTTCAATAGCGATCTTTTCAAGTACTATTCTGAAGATACAGTAAACATATACAACATAACCACAGGATCTTTCCTTTTACATAATGGATTCATTTAGAGAAGATGTTAAGGGACTTAAGTGAGAGAAGATGTTAGAGATCATCTTGTTCACAGTTACACAAAATGCGACAATTGTTTATCATCATCAAAAGTGGTCAGCCAGGTGCTGTATCTTTATTTTCAGCTGCCAAAGCTCTATTTTAAAGTAAATCCAGCAGCTGTAAAAATTCCCCCTTGATATCTGAATTGGATGCAAAGTTTTGCACAATATTGTGTGCACTGCCATGTTAATGGGATATGTATAGGTAGAAATAAAACAATTGATATTCAAAGCTCTTGTTTACATGCAGAAAAGAGCCTAGTACTCAAGGCAAGGGCAGCAGAGGGTTGGGGTTGGGTAGAGTTCATGGTCCAGCTCACTCCATCTATCACATTCACATACTGACCGTGATAGTCTTGATCTTAATGTGCAATTCATTGCCCTTGAGAGGTCCTATCATTCTGACTGACAGGTTTAGAGGAGGCCTCCTCAACAACAGGAACACCTGCACTGAGCAAAATGGAAAACCCTGACACTTCAACAGCCTCTTGGGATCCAGGCTGTGGGAAAGAAAAGCCTCTTCCACGCAGCAGATGAGCGAGGAAGCACTGGTGGCACGTGTCCCTGGTCTAGGGCTTTCTCTTCCAGGCCCAGATTCAGCAAGTTGACAGTACTGGGGGCCCCTGCCTTTGCTATTTATCTATTTCCAAATAGGACAAGGAAAAGGAGACTTATTTCATAACTCCTTATGATGTGGGGAAAGAACTGTGCAATAGCATTTAATACATAAAAGACAACAACTATTTGGGTCAGCAAAAAACACCTAATTAGAATCACTCTATTCCCAGCATGTTTCAGATGCTTCCTGATTAGTTATGGGGGACAGAATGCGAGTGGAGGAGGAGGGAAGAAGGACTGTTCAAAATGCAAGAATACTGCATTTAATCACAGTCAAGTAATGCTGGATTAAGAAAGCTAGCTATTTTCTTTACTGATACTTTCGGTGGCTCCATTCATATTTTCTCATTTCTCCTCAAAAATGACAGTCAATCTCTACAGTTATTATTCAGCCAGTGCATATATTAGATTTCATCAAGATAAAGGAAAGAAAAACATCCCCAGTAGTGCTGTGTGGAGAGAGGAAGATACTATCTTTTTAAGAGCAACAACAACAAAAAGCGCCATAAACTTTTATAGAAGATAAGAATATAAGGTAACAAGAATCTCTGCTCTCAAGAGAGTGCTGCATTATCCTCTGCCAACTTCTTAGTTTACTGATGGGATTGAAGGCTGATGATTTATTGTAAACAGTAAAGAATATTGCTTTTGGGAGCTGTTTTAGCCTGGACTCCATATTCTCTCCAAAAATAAAAAGGAAACTTTAAATTGGATTTCTGACATTGGTTGAATGTTTTCAGCCCAAAATCGTTTAAGTAGATTAATTTTAAAATGGGGCACTACAGGCACAATATCACTTCCAAGAGGCTATTGCTTTGTGAAGCCTTCTAGACAGACCCCTGAATCGCTGTAGGCACAACCCTGATACCCTTGATGCTTTCACTGACCACTCACTCTTCTCTCCTGTAACGAAAGCTTTATTCTCCCCAGAAAATAGTGCTTCCCCCGAGGCCTACCAAATGAGAGCTCCCACTCTGAAAACCCTGCTAGGCCGAGGAAAAGTGAGGGCAGGATGCCTGTCTTCTGGCTTCATTCTAGCACTTCCAAACCATTGATATTTTTAGTCTAATACTTTCATATAACCCCAAATATAAAAGTTATGAAAGGGATGCCACCCAGAGGCAATCAATATTATTGGTTCCTTACATGTTCTTTAAAAGATATTGTAGGCATGTAAAGGTAAGCTCATACACAGATACTTCCTCTCAAACTCAGGCCACTCAACTATTATTCCCTGTTTTGACTCTGTACATTGCTTCCTTTCCTGAAGTCTTGGTCATTTCCCCACATTCACTAAGGACCATGTCAACTGGGTTCTGGTATTTGTCTCCACCCCTTGTTACCACCATCCTGGATAATGTTAGTGCCTTTGGTTTGCAGCCCTTTGAATCTTTGAACTCAAATAACCCTTATTATGTACCCCAACTCCCTCTTAATTTGAACTCTTAGATGCAAAACGCACTCTGTGACTATGCTCTCCATATCCTTGTGTATCTCTCTTGCTAATATCTCTCTCTTCAACCTCACTGAGCCCTCCAGACTTCACCCCTCTATATTCCCATGTTATCAGCCTTCTATTGATCTTAGAGGCCCCAAAATTCATCACTTCGGCTTCTCTTATCAATACTCCCTTGCAATGTGGCTGTCCAGTGGCATTCACCCTTCAAAATCCCTTCTCTAGGTCAATCAACTAATCAACAGCTAGACTCCTCCATCTGGATTTCTGGAGGAGAAAAATTACAAACCCAACAAACTGTGTTACTTTCTTTCATCCATATCTTTATTCTCTTCTTGTTTGTCCCTTGCAATCTCTTTAAAACTGTTTGTCTCTACCATCTTAAAATATTTCCTTGATTCTAACCTTCTCTCTAGGTATCAATTATTCAAATCCTTGTCCCTTTACAGTCAAGCTTCTTGAAGCAGTTTATACTTGTTGCTTACTGCAATTTTGATTCACTCTTCATCCCATGGCAGCCTGGTTCTTGCTCCACCACTCTGAGGTAAAGACTCTTACTAATATTTTTAATAGCTTCTGAATTGCCAAAGCCAATGCAACTTCAAACCTTTGTTTTACGAGACGTCTTTCTTGCATTAACATTGTTGATGACTTCCTCCTTAATGCCCCTCCCCCTTGGCTTTTGTAATATTATGCTCTGGTGTTCTCCCTTTACCTCTCTATCTATATCTTCTCTTGAGTGCCTTCTTTTAATGTCTTCTCAAATTGTCAGCATTTCCCAGAAGTCTGTTACTCAATACTTGGCACCTGAGTAAACTCACTGACTTTGCTGGCTTCAGCAATAATTTATACATGAATGATGTCTGTCTCCATATCCTAGGCCAAGAAATCTTTGCTGAGATCAGATCATTTTCCCAAATTCCCTCTGGCCATCTCCTATGGGACGTCCCATAAGCTCCTCAAACTCAACAGGTCCAAAATATTATTATCAAATTTTCCATAAAACCTACTCATCGTCGTCCTGTGTTCCTTTTCACAGAAAAATACCACTCTCTTCACCGAATTGTGTATATCCTACACCTGAATATCACAGTAAAATATTCCCAAATTAATCTCTAAATCTTTCAGGTTATTATCTTTCTCAATTCTTGCGCAGCTTCAGTCTGTCTTCCATTGGCCTACCATATTGGTCTTCAAAAACAAAATCGAAAAATACAGCACTGCACTACCCATGTAACTTCCAAGTCCCACATCTTTCAGAAGTTTGCAGTCCTTTGATAAGCACATAAAACCCTCATGATCTGGGTCCTGTATTCCTCTCCAACATCATTTCCAGCCAGTGGCTCATGTTTTTCCAGGCTTTCAGAATTACTTTATGCTTTGTCAGCGCTCTTAAATTTGCATAGGCTATTCCCTTTGCATGGAAAGTTCTCCCAACTCTTTCCCATTTATCTAATTACACTTCATCATTTAGAACACAAATGAAACCACATCCTTTGAGAAATATCTTTAGGTCAGACGTAGATGCTCCCTTCTCTGTGTCTCCACAGTATACAGAGACTTTCACAGTATACTTTTTCATCAACTTTCGTGCTTACACAGTAGCCAGTATAGTGCCTGGTAAATACTGGGCTCTCAATAAAGAATGAATGAGCTCTTAGGGTATGTTGTGACACATTCGCAAATTCTTAATGAAGATTATTAGCTAGAAATTTAATTACTATGTTCAAATACCATATTTTCAGGTGGTGAACTCACCTCTTTTTAAAACCAACTTTATTCATATAGGTGGCTTAAAGTGAAATGTTAGCTTAAGGGTTACTATTATTTCTATTTTTATACATTTCTAAGTGTGTGACAACTAAAGGCTCTATAAAACCACTTCCTTGGCAGCAAGAGAGAAGTTACTATTTAGTTTTACACCAAGGCTTTTTTTTTTTTTCTGGAAAGTGGTTGAGGTATCACCCTTAACATGAATGCTATAAAGTCCTGGGTATCAGGTGACTTATTTATTTTAAGGCTGTGTGAAAATAATATTTTCTCTATATTTTTGTCCTGTGATATATTAGAGCTACTCCTTCAGGGGCTTTTAATATTAAAATTCAAGATATTGCAATGATTTTCATTCATTCAACTCTGCTAACAGAGTTCTTGTCTTTCAAAATTTTATTCACTACCCACATTTAGCTTAATTTAGGGATGAAAAATACAGATTCTAGTAGCAATAAAATACCCAGACAATGAAAACAAAATAAAATCAGTGATTTTTATAATAACATTAATTCTGGACCTGGAGAATGCTAAAATTTTCATGTGTAAACAAGGATCATCTTAGAAGACAGAAAATACTCATATTTAAAAATAAAGACTTAGAAATTTAAAAGAATAGTTTCCCTGACATAGATCTCCATGCCTAATCCACTTGAAAGACACAGAGATGTCTATGCTAATTATACACACTATCCATTTAAGAGGGGGTTTATTTACCTGGCAAAGGTCCCTCAGTAACTTTAATAACTGTGTAATATACAAGTATAGGGCCCTGGTCAGGGCAGATTTAGTGCCTTTTTATCCTTCCTCTTTTTCATCTCCAGCATTCTATGGAGAAGGCAGTTGCAAGAAAGTTGGGCTAGTGTTGGTTGCCGCAAACATTAGCCAGTCACTATCCTGGCTTCATGACATTACAGAGTAAGATTTTGAAGCTCAGTTTTGTGAGCTTCAACAAGAAACATGGAGAGGCTGATGCATAGCCTCCCCCAGATGAGACACACTATTCCCCCTATTGAGAATATAATAATGATAGGTTCACACTTACTTCTCTGAGCTAATGATAGGAGGTGCAAATGTCCATACTGCTAATACTAATAAGAAAAACATTTATCTAGAATTTTGCTTTCTAGTAGCACAAATGTGAGTAGAACTCATTTTATAGGCTACTATGTTCTCAACTGCAACATGGGGATATTGAGACCGTGGCTCTTCTTACCCTGTGCCACCTTGCTCTAGCAGTGGTTCTCAGCCAGGGGTGGTTTTGCATACCCCTCAACCCCCAAGATATTGGGCAATATCTGGAAACAGTTTTGGTTGTCACAATGTGGGGGTAAGGATAGATGTGCTACTGGCATCTGGTGGACGGAGGCCAGGAATGCTAGTCAATATTCTACAATGCACAGGCCACCCATCCCCAGCTCTAGCAAATAATTATCCAGCCTGAAGTGTAAAATAGTGGTGAGTTTGAGAAAACCTCCTCTAAGCCATTTGTACACATTTTACCGTTCAGAGTTACCCTGGTGATTTTAGACATTCTTTCTACGGAAATGATGGTATTACATTACGTATACATCCTCTTGGAGTTGAGAGAACATATAAATGAGAGAAAAATTTTCTCTAAATATCAATAATTGACGAAAGGTGGCTCTTACAGTATATCACACATAATAGGGAGTGAATCAGTTTTAATAAAAAGCTGCCCTGACTTCTTTGTTATCACTGAATCTAGAAATGTAACTGCTTTACCTGAAATTTTGAAGCAGAACGTTCTTCTGTGAAATATAGCAAGTGATGAAAAACTATGAGGCAATGGTTAAGATACTTCAAAGGTGCCAATAAGAGTGCTACAGCCTAGGAATCAATCGTGCATCCGTCCAGTGCACTGATAAGACAGAAATCAGATTACCAAATCATTTCCCAAGTACTTTAGTATAAGACATTGACAAACTTGAGGGAGTTTAGAGAAAAGCTGATTGATTGAGGGGCTGGGAAAATGACTAGGAGACAAGATTATAAAAACTAAATATATTGTTCATTGACTAAGGAATTAAGTACTTGATGTACACTACATATAACATTTTTCAGATAGTGACTTAGGGGGATATGACACAAATTTCCAAGAATTCAAAATGCATCACCATGAAGGGAAAGAATTGTTTATGGTGCTCCCTGGGGGTATAACTAGAAGTCAGGGCATGAAATTGAATAAGAGAATATGTAGGCTGTGTATCTACAAAGTTTTCCCAATAGTGATATCTATTAAATTGTGGAATGACCTCACAATGGAAGCAGTGGAAAAGCCATCCTGTAAGTCATTTCACACAAGAGTGGACAAAGTAGTCAAGATATACCTCTGGAAAGAAATCTACCCCATTGCTGTGACAGAGAGTATATGAAGGACTCACTTGAGCTTTCCACTTCTGCTTTTAGGAGAGTCACGTGTTTTAACTGAGGATCTGTCTTCCACTGTGAATATGTTTGTGTCATAACTTTGACTTTATGTTTATTATTTCAATCATGTTTTGCTTTTCATTTTTCTAAAAGTCATTTAGTTTTTTTATCTTTCTGTTTGCCTGGAACATATTTTATGAAAATCACATGTGTAGTTAATATTCTGGGCTTGCTATAGGTAATGGCTCTAAGAAAAAGCAATAAAAGCAGTTAGTATTTTAATGCATTTTACAATGTATTTTGAAATGTATACATCCAATCCTAAACTATCAGCCCTTGAAAGCTGATGAGTGAACAGAAACTTTCATATTTATTGCTACAGATATCATATTAGAAGTCTTCTCTTTTAACCACTCATAAATATGTAATTTCTCCATATTTTATTGAAAACCACTTTTTTGCTTATGGACACTTATCAATAATAAATTTTCTCTTACATGATAATTTATGAGAAATGGATTAACAGCAATGCATATACGGAGAATAACTATTTGAGATTTTCTGTACATTGAAAATAGCTACTAATTATTTAATCTTGTCTATGCAGTATATATACTTACATCTCATAAAATAAAACACTTAGCAAATTTATTATAGATTTCAAACAATTGCCAAAAAACAAGAACCTAGGACATTATTTTGTTTATTCCATCTCATGTATAAGATCCATTTGAACCTAATAAGGAATTCTCCCACTGTAAAGCTGTTTCTTACTTCACAATTATTATATCAGCGAAGAACACTTTAGTTGTAATATTGACCACATATTCAGGTACTTTGTTAATTATATCAATTTCAAATTGTCCACTTTGGGAATACTCATCACATGATTACACAGCATAAAGCATCCTTACAGTGAATCCTGAGGGAGGATTTTAGGAGAAAATGGTGAACGGAGGTTTTAATTTGTGCAAATTTCCCTTAACTTTCTCTTACATTACATAACCCCGACCCTTCCCTCCTTGTTGTATGAGTCCTAATAGGTCCTGTTGTTCCTAATTCTCTTCAAACCTCTGTCTCTTAAAAAGTTCCAGAAAATCACCAGGGTAACTCTGAACGGTAAAATGTGTACAAATGGCTTAGAGGAGGTTTTCTCAAACTCACCACTATTTACACTTCAGGCTGGATAATTATTTGCTAGAGCTGGGGATGGGTGGCCTGTGCATTGTAGAATATTGACTAGCATTCCTGGCCTCCGTCCACCAGATGCCAGTAGCACATCTATCCTTATCCCCACATTGTGACAACCAAAACTGTTTCCAGATATTGCCCGATATCTTGGGGGTTGAGGGGTATGCAAAACTACCCCTGGCTGAGAACCACTGCTAGAGCAAGGTGGCACAGGGTAAGAAGAGCCACGGTCTCATTCTCCTTTTTATTATTCCTCTTTTTCATCTCCAGCATTCTATGGAGAAGGCAGTTGCAAGAAAGTTGAGCTAGTGTTGGTTGCCGCAAACATTAGCCAGTCACTATCCTGGCTTCATGACATTACAGAGTAAGATTTTGAAGCTCAGTTTTGTGAGCTTCAACAAGAAACATGGAGAGGCTGATGCATAGCCTCCCCCAGATGAGACACACTATTCCCCCTATTGAGAATATAGTAATGATAGGTTCACACTTACTTCTCTGAGCTAATGATAGGAAGTGCAAATGTCCATACTGCTAATACTAATAAGAAAAACATTTATCTAGAATTTTGCTTTCTAGCAGCACAAACATGAGTAGAACTCATTTTATAGGCTACTATGTTCTCAACTGCAACATGGGGATATTGTATGGGGAATTCTATAGGTTACTTCCAGTTTTTGTCTGTCTAGTTTCAATGAACTGGCCGATAGCATAAGAAACTTCTCTGAAAGACCAGTAACAATAATTCATTCATTTCACCAATACATATACTGTGAGTGTGAACTATGTGCAAGGAACTTCACCAGGGTCTAAGAATACAGAAATGAGTAATACGGGAACCTTGCCCTTGTGGAATTTTAGGGGTAGACTAACACGTAAGCAAGTGAGTGTCAAAATATGCACAGTATAAGAAGGCATTAATGATGTAATGAAGAAGAAAGTCATCACTTTTAATTGAAGGATTAGAAGAAGCCCCCAGTTAAGAGGTAATGCTTGGAGTTTGAAAGGATCAGAAGTAGTTGATAATCCTGCACACCTATGATGTGCCAGCCTTTGTGCTAAGATATGTTATTTCCAATCCTGATAAGGTCTCTGCAATTCATTCTTTATTGTAGTTTAACTCTGAGAAAACTCAGGCTAGTATAGCTGAAGGGCCTTGCTGATGGCTCTACACTGAGTAAGCAGCAGAGGATGGATTTAAATTCCAGAACCATCATGGAGACTCCTCTAAGCAAAGGAAGTAACATTGATTTTCAGAGCCTATGAACATGCCCCACATAATATTAGAAACGTGTTATGCTCAGGGTGTCTAGAGACAGAGTAAAACATGGGCTGGGGTAAGAGAGACAGCTAAGGAGCAAAGAGGAACAAACCACAAAATATCCTGGTGTGATGCTAGTTTTGGGGTTTTATCATAGGGGATAGGGAGTTACTGAAGGGTTTTAAGCAGAGGAATGGCAGCAGTTTGGATGGAGCCTGAGAAATACCTCTTAGGCTGCTGTTGGGAAGAGGAGCTGAATTATAATTCCACAGGCAGAGAGACAAAGGAGAAGGAGATTCTTGGTTGTTGTGTAGAAAAGAATTATCGTGGTCATATCCAGACCAATAAAAGAAGAAGAAAAAAAAAGGGCTCATAGGGGAAGATATTAAGGAGTTAGAGAGGTATTGGGGGAAATTCACCTCCGATATTCAACGTGGGTTCTTTTCTATTTCCCTAAGTGTCGGCTGGTCTGAGAAATAAAGGGAAAGAGTACAAAAGAGAAATTTTAAAGCTGGGTGTCCGGGGGAGACATCACATGTTGGCTGGTTCCATGATGCCCCCTGAGCTGTAAAACCAGCAAGCTTTTATTAGCAATTTTCAAAAGGGGAGGGAGTGTACAAATAGGGTGTGGGTCACAGAGATCACATGCTTCACAAGGTAATAAAATATCACAAAGCAAATGGAGGCAGGGCGAGATCACAGGACCACAGGATGGGGCGAAATTAAAATTGCTAATGAAGTTTTGGGCATGCATTGTCATTGATAACATCTTATCAGGAGACAGGGTTTGAGAGCAGACAACCAGTCTGACCAAAATTTATTAGGCAGGAATTTCCTTATTCTAATAAGCCTGAGAGCACTACAGGAGACCGGGGCTTATTTCATCCCTTTGTCTATGACTGTAAAAGACAGCCGTCCCCAAAGCAGCCATTTTAGAGGCTTCACCTCAGGGACACATTCTCTTTCTCAGGGATGTTCCTTGCTGAGAAAAAGAATTCAGTGATATTTCTCGTATCCGCTTTTGAAAGAAGAGAGATATGTCTCTGTTCCGTCCAGCTCAATGGCAGTCAGACTTTAAAGTTATCTCCCTTATTCCCTGAACATTGCTGTCATCCTGTTCTTTTTTCAAGGTGCCCAGATTTCATATTGTTCAAACACACATGCTCTACAAACAATTTGTGCAGTTAACTCAGTCATCACAGGGTCCTGAAGCAACATACATCATCCTCAGCTTACGAAGATGACGGGATTAAGAGATTAAAGTAAACACAGGCATAGGAAATCACAAGGGTATTGATTGGGGAAATGATAAGTGTCCATGAAATCTTCACAGTTTATGTTCAGAGACTGCAGTAAAGACAGGTGTAAGAAATTATAAAAGTATTAATTTGGGGAACAAATAAATGTCCATAAAATCTTCACAATTTATGTTCTTCTGCCATGGCTTTAGCCAGTCCCTCTTTTTGGGGTCCCTGACTTCCCACAACAGAGAGGCAAGAAAGGAGTTGCTCATTAATGAAGAAAAAAAATCTCAGTACTTTTTCCAATGGGAAGAGAAGAGACAATGCCTATACCTTCATCCCCAAGTTTTCTTCTATTGCCCAAACTTCATCAAGATGGGATAGGGACTAACACTGGTGGAGCATCAAACTCCTGTCAAACAGCTCTCCCTTCTCCCCATGTGCAATCACCTCCTATGAAGCAAATTCTCTCCAACCCTAAGAGCTACTGTATAGCACCTTCCTGTATTTCAATCAGCCCTTGTCCCATCCTTAGCTGATATACTTTTATTTATTTATATTAAATTATATTTTAATTTCTAGGATACATGTGCAGAATGCACAGGTTTGTTTCATAGGTGTACATGTGCCATGGTGGTTTGCTGCACCCATCAACCTGTCATCTAGGTTTTAAGCCCTGCATGCATTAGGTATTTGTCCTCCTGCTCTCCCTCCCCTTGCCCCCCACCTCCTGACAGGCCCTGGTGTGTGATGTTCCCCTCCCTATGTCCATGTATTCTCACTGTTCTCCCACTTATGAATGAGAACTCCCACTTATGAGTGAGAATATGTGGTGTTTGGTTTTCTGTTCCTGTGTTAGTTAGATGAGAATGATGGTTTCCAGCATCATCCATGTTGCTGCAAAGGACAAGAACGCATTAATTTTTATGACTGCATAGTACTCCATGGTGTATATTTGCCACATTTTCTTTATCCAGTCTATTACTGATGGGCATTTGGGTTGATTCCATGTCTTTGCTATTGTCAACAGTGCTGAATTACACATAACATGTGCATGTGTCTTTATAGTAAAATGATTTACAAATCTTTGGGTATATACCCAGTAATGGGATTACTAGGTCAAATAGTATTCCTGGTTCTAGATCCTTGAGGAATTGCCACACTGTCTTCCACAATGGTTAAACTAATTTACACTCCCACCAACAGTGGAAAAGCGTTCCTATTTCTCCACATCCTCTCCAGCATTTGTTGTTTCCTGACTTTTTAGCGATCACCATTCTAACTAGCATGAGATGGTATGTCACGATGGTTTTGCTTTGCATTTCTCTAACGACCAATGATGATGAGCTTTTTTTCATATGTTTGTTGGCTTCATAAATGTCTTCTTTTGAGAATTGTCTGTTCATATCCTTTGCCCACTTTTTGATGGGGTTGTTTTTTCCCTTGTAAATTTGTTTAAGTTCCTTGTAGATTCTGGACATTAGACCTTTGTTAGATGGATAAATTGCAAAAATTTTCTCCCATTCTGTAGGTTGTCTGTTCACTCAGATGATAGTTTCCTTTTCTGTGCAGAAGCTCGGTAGTTTAATTAGATCCCATTTGTCAATTTTGGCTTTTCTTCCAATTGCTTTTGGTGTTTTAGTCATGAAGTATTTGCCCATACCCATGTCCTGAACGGTATTGCCTAGGTTTTCTTCCAGGGTTTTTATGGTTTTAGGTTTATGTTTAAGTCTTTAATCCATCTTGAGTTAATTTTTGTATAAAGTATATGGAAGAGGTCCAGTTTCTTTTTTCTGCATATGGCTAGCCAGTTTCCCCAACACCATTTATTAAATAGGGAATCCTTTCCCCATTGCTTGCCTTGTCAGTTTTGTCGAAGAACAGGTTGTTGTAGAGGTGTGGTGTTTTTTCTGGGGCCTCTGTTCCGTTCCATTGGTCTATATATCTGTTTTAATACCAGTATCATGCTGTTTTGATTACTGCAGCCTTGTAGTATAGTTCAGATAGCTTGATGCCTCCAGCTTTGTTCTTTTTGCTTAGGATTGTCTTGGCTATATGGGCTCTTTTTTGGTTCCATATGAAATTTAAAGTAGTTTTTTCTACTTCTGTCAAGAAAGTCAATGATAGCTTGGTGGGAATAGCATTGAAGTTATAAATTGCTTTGGGCATTATGGCCATTTTCACGATATTGATTCTTCCTATCCATGAGGATGGAATGTTTTTCCATCTGTTTGTGTCTTCTCTTATTTCCTTAAGCAGTGGTTTGTAGTTGTACTGGAAGAGGTCCTTCATGTCCATTGTTAAGTTGTTATTGTCAGTAGTGGCTATTGTCAATAGTAAGTTGTATTCCTAGGTATTTTATTCTCTTTGTAGTGATTGCATAGTGTTTTGTAGCAATTGTGAATGGGAGTTCACCCATGATTTGGCTCTCTGTTTTTCTATTATTGGTGTATAGCAATGCTTGTGACTTTTGCACATTGATTTTGTATACAGAGACTTTGCTGAAGTTGCTTATCAGCTTAAGGAGTTTTTGGGCTGAGACAATGGGGTTTTCTAAATATACAATCATGTCATCTGCAAACAAAGACAATTTGATTTCCTCTCTTCCTATCTGAATACCCTTTATTTCCTTCTCTTGTCTGACTGCCTTGGCCAGAACTTCCAATAGTATGTTGAATAGGAGTGGTAAGACAGGGCATCCTTGTCTTGTGCCGGTTTTCAAATGGAATGCTTCCAGCTTTTGCCAATTCAGTATGATATTGGCTATGGGTTTGTCATAAATAGCTCTTAGTATTTTGAGATACATTCCATCGATACATAGTTTATTGAGAGTTTTTAGCATAAAGGGCTGTTGAATTTTATTGAAGGCCTTTTCTGCATCTATTGATACAATCATGTGGGTTTTTGTCATTGGTTCTGTTTATGTCACGGATTATATTTATTGATTTGAGTGAGTTGAACCAGCCTTGCATCCCAGGGATGAAGCCAGGAGCTGTATTTTTGAAAAGATTAACAAAATAAATAGACCACTAGTCAGACTAATAAAGAAGAAAAGAGAGAAGAATCAAATAAACAGAATAAAAAATGATAAAGGGGGTATCACCACTGATCCCACAGAAATACAAATTACCATCAGAGAATACTATAAACACCTCTACACAAATAATCTAGAAAATCTAGAAGAAATTGATAAATTCCTGGACATATATACCCTCCCAAGACTAAACCAGGAGGAAGTCGAATCCCTGAATAGACCAACAATAAGTTCTGAAGTTGAGGCAGTAATTATTAGTCTACCAACCAAAAAAAGCCCAGGACGAGACGGATTCACAGTCAAATTCTACCAGAGGTACAAAGATGAGCTGGTGCCATTCCTTCTGAAACTATCCCAAACAATTGAAAAAGAGGCACTCCTCCCTAATTCATTTTATGAGACCAGCATCATCCTGATACCAAAACTTGGCAGAGACACAACAACAAAAGAAAACTTCAGGCCAATATCCCTGATAAACATTGATGCAAAAATCCTCAATAAAATACTGGCAAACCAAATCCAGCAACACATCCCAAAGCTTATTCACCATGATCAACTGTTCATGCATTTAATATTGTTTTAACTCTTCTTTAAAACCTGAGCTAGGTTCCTTGAATTCCCCCAGTACCAAGCATACAACAGGTCCCCGTAATTATTTGTTGAATCAGCCACTCTAAATCGCTCTTGACAGTGATAATATGAGAGTATAAAAAAGATAGATCAAGTAATGCACATGTTTCTTTGTCTTATTTTGATTATATTTTGATTAAAACATACCATGTGTGTCTAGGATGACCGTTTTTCACCCATAAAAGGAGTGGGGATGGGGGACACTTGCCACTTATTATGTATTTTGAGGGTAATGGTATCTATTATGTACAGAGACACTTTTCCTTTAGAAATAGGGTTGCTAAGGCCAGTAGTCCAAATGATAAGATGAGGCTGTTGTCATCCAAACTGAAATGTGGTGAGGAACCAGTAAAGCAGACATTACAGAATTGTTAGAAAAGGGTTAAAGAAGGCTGATACTGTGTAATAAGTGCTCAGAAAACAAACTTGCACAGCCACACAGTACAGGAGAGATTAGGATATGAGATTGCTGCAGCTTCACCATCCGGCTCCATCATCCTAAAGAGTGTCATTTCCATTGCTAACAGCTGGGAAAACAGAAACCAGTAGTGTTGTTGTTGGATGTTTTTCTGTGTGAACAAACGTTTTTCAATAGCAAATTGAAGGGATTTTCTCTTAACTGATAATAAGAGCAATGATATCTTCAGAATGAAATCCAGTTTCCTGAGGGAAGAAAATGAACAATGGATAGGGATGGTGTTCTTAAGGTTGCAGGGCTGTTTTCTTTTTTTATGAACATTTCAAAACATGAATATTGTCTTTCAAAATGGCCACCTGGGTCCTCTCTCTCTCCTAATGTTCCCACACAGAAAATTAACTAATGAAACATGTAAACTAGAAGGCTGTTTGTTTGAAGGGTATTAAGAAAACAAATTAATTAAGATGTCTCTTTTTATGGGACTTAAATATGTTTATACTGATATGCAAGTGTGAATTGAATGAGAGAAACATTCCAGCCTACTGAGTTTTTTTTTTTTTTTTTTTTTTTTAATGGAATTAAGACGCTCCCAGTAGTTTGTTACAATACTTCAAGACCATGTGGGTCACTTACATTTTAGAAAGTGCTTTCCCATATCTGATCTCATTTAATCCTATGGCATGCTTGTAACATACAAAGTGTTTTAGAAATGTTCGTAGATTTGGCAAAAGATAGCTGAACTGAAAAATTAATTCTTTTAGAAACATATATTGAGTAACTGTCTTGTACCCCTGTACTAAGTGACGTCATTGTCTCTGAAGTGTTTCCAGTCTAGTGAAAAAACATAAACTCTGTAAAACAGGTACAGTGAGCTCAGTGCTACCAAAGTGGTAAAATGAGTGGCAAACATGAACTTGGGGGTGGTACTGTCAGAGAAAGGGATGAATTCTGGGGCTCTGCTTCATACATTAAGGATTCATATTAAGAGAAATAATTCTTAACAAGGCAGTACATAGGAATCAGCTCAGGAGTTTTATAACTGGAGCTTTGCAGATGCTTTCCCCATGAGATACTGATTCAGTGAGTCAGGCATCAGTTCTGGACATCTATGTTTAAAAGAAAACTCTAATGCAAACCATTGGTCATTTTCCTGGAATTGTGGTACTTTCTTTCTGCAGTCTAAATTATACTCTATAGTTAAAGCCTGAAGTCTTTGGCCAACTTTCTTTTTTCCCTTTGGCTTTAGGTTTTATTGCTTTTAAATGCAAATACTTTGGGAAGGATAAGGCTTTAAACTGTTACCAGTAGATAACTCATTTTGTTCCCTCTACTTGTATTAAACAATTCCTCACTCCTTCTTCAGGTCAGCTTTCTTCCTCTGTAAATCACTTCCAGACCACCTTCTCTTTTTTTCTCTGTTCTCCCATCCTACACACCCTCAGATGTATTTCGGGCTATCACTCATCTTACCACGACTGACTCATGCAACTGTCTGGCAGGGAGGTTTCATATTTTATTTGTATCCCTAAGTCCTTGCTTGGTACCTGCCATGGAGATTGAGAGCCACTAAAATGTTTGTAGAAAGAATGAGTTATGTAATTCATTAGAAAATTAGCTTCCAGCCTGGTCTACAAGAAAGATTTGCTAGTTGTTGTGATTTGTGAGGAAATAACTTTTGGGCATTTGGTAAGGATGGAACACAGAGATGGGGTGAGTCAGGTTTGTAGATAATTCTAAGAGAAAACAGGCCACAAAACGTAAGATCTGCTTTGCCATTCTGCCTATAGCTGGCTGAGAAATAAACATTCTATTTTTATATTGAAAATAGCATATATACATTTTTTGCTACACAAGGGATGCTCTTACAAAAGGTTCAGAAGAAAATGGAATCATTTGCAATTGTTTATTCTAACTAATTGTAACATTAAATCAAAATTAGGCACTGGCCTGCAATCTTAAATTAGAGCTCTGCCTTTATAACACTGATTTTCCTTCATAAATGCTTTCATAGTTAAGACTTTGTATGTGTGTGTATATATATATACACACACACACTAATTGAAACCCACTTCCCTATCTAGGTTATCTCCTATAGCTAAATAATTTTGTATTAGTTATTCATATTTCTTTTTATCTGTTATAGAGATAGTATAGAGATTAAAATACTAGGGGTTTTATTGTCTTTTTCTTTAAAAAATCTGTTTTTGGCATTTCAGGAAAAAAGAGAATGCCAGAAAATCATATGGCATACTTCTGGCCTTGAATTGCAATGCATTTTAGACACCTGGCTTGTGTTAGAGCCAAAGGAATACATTAAGGCTATGTGCACAGTGTTTTGTAGAATTCTATGAGAAATGAATGCCTTTCTGTAGCAGTGACATCAAGAAACTTCAAGTCCAAATTTACTATTAAGGTTGGAATTTTAATGTCAAAGGTATATTTCAGCTGTTTTCATGAATAATTAAGAGGGGACTGACCAAGAAAGGTACATCTAATGTGTCGTTGCTGAATACAGCTAGGCGCAATTTTTAGCTTCTTGTCCTGCCAACACTGCCAGGGTTGTGGGCATCGAACTGGGAAGTGGAATCTCACTGCACTAGGTATTCTCTTACTTTATGGGGTTCTCTAGTGTTTTTCTTGTGCCTCTTAAAAGACCTTGAATACTGTTGTGGACTGAATATTTGTGTCCCCCCAAAATTCATACTTTGAAATTTAAATGCCCAATATGATAGTGTGTGGAGGTAGGGCCTTAGGGATGTAGAATGGGAATAGCAACCTTATAAAAGAGACCCCAGAGAGCTTTCACCCGCTTTCCATCATATGTCATGTGAAGCTACGAAAAATTTGGAATCTACAACCCACAAGAGAGCCCTCACCAAAACCTGACCATGCTGGCAACTTGATGTCAGAGCTTGATGTCAAGCTCCAGTACCATGAGAAATAAATTTCTGTTGCCTATAAGCCACGAAGTCTAAGGTGCTTTTTAATAACAGCCTGAAATGACTAAGGAAAATGCTTATTTGGACTCTAACTCTCTGCTATGTTTTGAATGATTGTCCTCTCCAAAACTCAAGTTGGAACATAATCCCCAATATAACAATATTGAGAGATGGGGCCTATAAGAAGTGATTAATTCACTTACTGGTTAATGGATTACTGGGTTAATGGATTAATGTGTTAGCATGGGAGTGGGTTAGTTATCATAGAAGTGTGTCTGTTACAAAAAAGTCAGGTTGGCTCTTTCTTGTGAACTCCCTTACCGTGTAATTCTCTATGCTATCTTGGGACTCTGCAGAGAATCCATACCAGCAAGAAGGCCTAGAAGGCCCTCACCATATACAGCCCCTAGACCTTGGAGCTTCCTAGCCTCCAAAACTGTAAGAAATAAATTTCTCTTTTAAAAAAATTACCCAGTCTCAAGTATTCATTTATAGCAATAGAAAAGGGACTAAGACACCCTCCAAAGACATTTAATGGTAACGGTAATAATAACATCTCTATCTGTTGTACACAGACTGTGTACCAAACCCGTATATTTTGAAGATAATCTTCAAGCAGCTTTATAATGCAGATGAATCCTTCCCATTTTACAAATGATGAAACAGCAGCTTGGACAGTTTAACTGACATCCCCAGATCTTATAGATAATACACAGATTTGAATTTGAGTGTTTCTGATTCACATACCCTCTACTCTTTACATAAAACCTAAAAAAAAAAAAATCAAATGAATGGTTTTGGAGTGTTTTAAAAACCTGGAATGCTCTTGAGGTCTCAGTTAAGATCTGCTAGAATTACAGACTATTGGGATTCCAGAGACCTGGGACAATTATTAAGAAGCCCTAAGTCTTTTAAGGCTGCTGCTGCTGTCCATGAGGAAGGCCAGCTCAGCAGTCTCATCAACAGAGGACCCAAATCTTGTCTGCTATGGTGTTACAATTACACAGTCTGATGTAAGGTCAGGTTACTATTGGTGCAACTATATGCCTCTTACAGGTTAAAATGTTGCAGAGACTGACTTCAGAATCAGAATACCTGGTTATATGCTTCATTTCTATTCCACAGTTTCCCTGACATTTGACCCTTATAATGCCCCTCCAACCTTGATCCTTACTCTGAACCCAATCCTCACCCCCATTCCTCCAATGCCCAGTAAGCCCTGGAACAAAGCAGCTAAGGGCCCTTGGTACGCTGGTATGACTGCAACATCCGAGTGGGAGAGAACAAGTCTTTCAGATTCCTATAAACATAAATGATGGTCTCTTTATATACTGTCACTTAATACGTCATTGGGGATAGATTTTGTTGCTTTTACTCCAAAATATCAAACACATCTTAGGTATTCAATGAGTGCTTGTCGGTTCAGCTCAGTTAAATATTTTGAGGCCTGCTGAGCAAAATGCACAGTAATAGACGCTGCAGGTGTGAGCCATTCCTTACCTTCAAGGAACTTTTGCTTTAGTAGAGATAGTGAGGCATGCATGTGGGTTTTTATGGATTAAAAAGACTAGAAAGAAATGTACTGCGAAAAGCAGCCCAAGACAAGGATGCCCTCTCTCAGCACTCTATTCAATATAGTATTAAAGTTCTGGCCAGGGCAATCCGGCAACAGAAAGAAATAAAGGACATCCGAACAGAAAGAGAGAAAGTCAGAATATCCCTGTTTGCAGATAACATGATCCTGTATCTAGAAAACCCCATCATCTCAGCCCAAAAGCTTTTTACACTGAAAAACACCTTCAAGGAAGTCTCAGCACACAAAATCAATGTGCAAAAATCACTAGCATTCTTATACACCAAAAACAGGCAAGCTGAGAGCCAAATCAAGAACAAACTCCCATTCACAATTGCCACAAAAAGAATAAAATATACTTAGCAACACAGCTAAGTGGGGAGGTGAAAGATCCCTACAAGAAGAACTACAAACACTGCTCCAAGAAATTAGAGATGACACCAACAAATGGAAAAACATTCCATGCTCATGGATAGAGAGAAGCAGTATCATGAAAATGGCCATACTGCCCAAAGAAATTTATAGATTCAATGCTATTCTCATTAAACTATCACTGACATTCTTCACATAATTAGAATTAAAACTATTTTAAAATTCATATGGAAACAAAAAAGACCCCAAATAGCCAAGGCTATCCTAAGCAAAAATGACTAAGTTGGAGGCATCACGCAACCTGACTTCAAACTATACTTACAGGGTTACAGTAACCAAAACAGAGTGTCACTGGTACAAACAGACACATAGACCAATGGAACAGAATAGAGAACCGCAAAATAAGACCACTCACCTACAACTATTTGATCTTTGACAAACCTGACAAAAACAGGCAATGGGGAAATGATTCTTCATTCAGTAAATGGTGCTGGGAGAACTGGCTAGCCATATGCAGAAGACTGAAACTGGACCTCTTTCTTATACCATATACAAAAATTAACTCACGATGGATTAATGACTAAAATGTAAAACTTAAAACTAAAAAAATCCTGAAAGACAATTTAGGCAATACCATTCAGGACATGGACATGGGCAAAGATTTCATGATGAATATACCAAAAAACATTTGCAACAAAAGCAAAACATTGGCAAAAAAGCTCTAATGAAACTAAAGAGCTTCTGCACAGCAAAAGAAACTATCAACAGATAGTAAACAGACAACCTACAGAATGGGAGAAAATTTTTGCAAACTATGCATCTGACAAAGGTCTAATATCCAGAATCTATAAGAAACTTGGACAAATTTACAAGAAAAAAATAACCCCATAAAAAGTGGGCAAAGGACCCGAACAGATACTTTTCAAAAGAAGACATACATGTGGCCAACAATCATATGAAAAAACCGATCATTAGAAAAATGCAAATCAAAACCACAATGAGATACCATCTTACACCAGTCAGAATAGTTATTAGTAAAAAGTCAAAAAATAACAGATGCTGGCAAGGTCATGGAGAAAAACGAATGCTTGTATACTGTCAGTGGAAGTGTAAATTAGTTCAACCATTGAGGAGCCACTGACTCCTCAATGGCCTAAAGACAGAAATATTAATCCCATTCAACTCAGCAATCCATTATTGGGTATATACCCAAAGGAATATAAATCATTCTATTATAAAGACATATGCATGCATATGTTCATTGCAGCACTATTTACAATAGCAAAGACATGGAATCAAGACATGTGGTCATCAATGTTAGATTGGATAAACAAAATGTGGTGCATATACACCATGGAATATGATGCAGCCATAAAAAAGAATGACACCACATCCTTTGCAGGGACATGGATGGACCTGGAGGCCATTATTCTCAGCAAACTAATGCAGGATCAGAAAACCAAATACAGCATGTTCTCACTTATAAGTGGGAGCTAAATGATGAGAATACATGGACACACAGAGGGGAACAAGACACACTGGGGTCTTTTAGAGGGTGGAGTGGTGGTGAAGGGAGAGGATAAGGAAAAACAACTAATGGGTACTAGGCTTAATACCTGGGTGATGAAATAATCTGTACAACAAACCGCCATGACACAATTTTACCTATGTAACAAAGCTCCACATGTACTCCTGAACTTAAAAGTTAAAAAAAAAGAAATGTGCCAAAATATTCATAGTAGTTATGTTTAAGTGATGGGACCTATGGGTGTTTTTTTGTTTGTTTATATTTCTACATAAATCAAATATATGTTGTATACATGTACTTTATTCCTTGAATAGCCATAATGTTGATTTACAAGAACAGTAATCTGAGTACTTGATGGAGAGGAAGTTTATGCGGCTGAGGTGCTAAAAACTAATTAAATATATTAAATAATTGTATTTATTTATATTTATTTAATATATATTAATACACACACATATTTTTTGAGACAAGGTCTTGCCTTATTACCAAGGCTGAAGTCCAGTGGTGAAATCATAGCTCACTGTAACCTCAAACTTGGGCTCAAGTGATCCTCTTACCTCAACTGCCCAAGTAGCTGGGACCACAGGCATGCACCACCATGCATAAATAATTTTTAAGTTCTTTTAAAGAGATGGGGGTCTTGCTATATATGACTAGTTGGTCTTGAACTCCTGGCCTCAAGTAGTCCTCCTGCATCAGCCTCCCAAAGTGCTGGGATTACAGGTGTGAGCTACTGTGCCTGCCCAAGGGCTAGTGATATTTTTTGACAAGAATATGACTTTGACAGGCAGAAGAGGGCTTGCATTCTTAAGGAAATATGCATGAGAAATGTAATTGCCAGGAATGAGAGATGAGGAATCCTGAGGTGACTAGGTTATCAGGGAATTGTTCTGTTCATCTGGACCAAAGAGTATGGGTGAGGAAAAGAGAGAATTGCAACTACAATGTTAGGCTGTGGTAAGAACACGGAAGACTCTCAGTATCAGAGTGAAGTATCTGGACATTTTTCCAGAGAAAACTGGGAGTCAGTCATAATTTTTCAGCTGGAAAAATATGATCACAGCTCTACTTTAGCAGGTAACCAGGTGCAGCACAGATTGGAGATGTGGCAGACAGGAGGGCGGGAGACCAATCAGAAAGTGATTAGCCGGGCCCAGCCAAGAAGCAATGATTACTTGATTATTTATTCATGTACCTCTCTTTTGCAGAGGTGGCTCCATGACTTTTCAATTTTCTTGATGTTTTTCCTGTCTGGCTTCCATTTTCAATTGCAAAATAAGAAAAGATTCACTTTGAATCTGTAGCTCAATTTTCTCCCAGGTGAAAGGCACAATCTTGAGTGGAGGTTAGCCTTAATCTGTCACATTTCCACTGATAAAAGGAATGTCTAGGACAGTTGTTTTCAAGGCTGGATGAGTCCCGTCTGATTGATTTCTAATTCCTTCATTCACCTAGGAGAGGAGACTGGGGTCTCTAAAGCTCATGGGATTTTTAACTTCCCAGTTAGAATGGCTGAATCTTACAGCAAATAGAGCAGGTCAGCTAGGTCTTCTTAGAGCCAGAGTGAGTACAAGAGTAGAATAGATTGCCTGTTCACTCTGATGGTAGTTTCTTTTGCTGTGCAGAAGCTCTTTAGTTTAATTAGATCCCATTTGTCAATTTTGGCTTTTGCTGCCGTTGCTTTTGGTGTTTTAGACATGAAGTGCTTGCCCATGCCTATGTCCTGAATGGTACTACCTAGGTTTTCTTCTAGGGTTTTTATGGTATTAGGTCTAACATTTAAGTCTCTAATCCATCTTGAATTAATCTTCGTATAAGGAGTAAGGAAAGGATCCAGTTTCAGCTTTCTACTTATGGCTAGCCAATTTTCCCAGCACCATTTATTAAATAGGGAATCCTTTCCCCATTTCTTGTTTCTCTCAGGTTTGTCAAAGATCAGATGGCTGTAGATGTGTGGTATTATTTCTGAGGACTCTGTTCTGTTCCATTGGTCTATATCTCTGTTTTGGTACCAGTACCATGCTGTTTTGGTTACTGTAGCCTTGTAATATAGTTTGAAGTTAGGTAGTGTGACACCTCCAGCTTTGTTCTTTTGACTTAGGATTGTCTTGGCAATGCAGGCTCTTTTTTGGTTCCATATGAATTTTAAAGCAGTTTTTTCCAATTCTGTGAAGAAACTCATTGGTAGCTTGATGGGGATGGCATTGAATCTATAAATAACCTTGGGCAGTATGGCCATTTTCACGATATTGATTCTTCCTATCCATGAGCATGGTATGTTCTTCCATTTGTTTGTGTCCTCTTTTATTTCACTGAGCAGTGGTTTGTAGTTCTCCTTGAAGAGGTCCTTTACATCCCTTGTAAGTTGGATTCCTAGGTATTTTATTCTCTTTGAAGCAATTGTGAATGGAAGTTCATTCATGATTTGGGACAGGCAACCTACAGAATGGGAGAAAATTTTTGCAATCTACTCATCTGACAAAGGGCTAATATCCAGAATCTACAAAGAACACAAACAAATATAGAAGAAAAAAACAAACAACCCCATCAAAAAGTGGGCAAAGGATATGAACAGACATTTCTCAAAAGAAGACATTCATACAGCCAACAGACACATGAAAAAATGCTCATCATCACTTGCCATCAGAGAAATGCAAATCAAAACCACAATGAGATACCATCTCACACCAGTTAGAATGGCAATCATTAAAAAGTCAGGAAACAACAGGTGTTGGAGAGGATGTGGAGAAATAGGAACACTTTTACACTGTTGGTGGGATTGTAAACTAGTTCAACCATTATGGAAAACAGTATGGCGATTCCTCAAGGATCTAGAACTAGATGTACCACATGACCCAGCCATCCCACTACTGGGTATATACCCAAAGGATTATAAATCATGCTGCTATAAAGACACATGCACACGTATGTTTATTGCGGCACTATTCACAATAGCAAAGACTTGTAATGAACCCAAATGCCCATCTGTGACAGACTGGATTAAGAAAATGTGGCACATACACACCATGGAATACTATGCAGCCATAAAAAAGGATGAGTTTGCGTCCTTTGTAGTGACATGGATGAAGCTGGAAATCATCATTCTTAGCAAACTATCACAAGAACAGAAAACCAAACACCACATGTTCTCACTCATAGGTGGGAACTGAACAATGAGATCACTTGGACTCGGGAAGGGGAACATCACACACGGGGGCCTATCATGGGGAGAGGGGAGGGGGGAGGGATTGCATTGGGAGTTATACCTGATATAAATAATGAATTGATGGGTGCTGACGAGTTGATGGATGCAGCACACCAACATGGCACAAGTATACATATGTAACAAACCTGCACGTTATGCACATGTACCCTAGAACTTAAAGTATAATTAAAAAAAAAAAAAAAAAAGAGTTGAATAGAGTTCCCAAGGACTGTTACCAAAGATAACTGATTGAAAAACTTAAAACATAAAACTTACTGTGGGCTCCCAGCCTTTATGGCACACAGCCCCTTGCTCTTTTGTAGCAGGGAACTCTTCTTTCCATATTACTGCCCCAGCCCCACGATATGGAGACATCAACAAGTATTTTTCCCTTTCATCACTTGGAAAGCATCTTCGCAAAGATTGTAACAGAAAATTATGATGGTGAAAGAGACCTGACCTAACCGATTCCATCTTGCTTTTAACTTTATCCATTCCTGAGTATAGGCCAACTAACTTTGGGAGGAGCTTAGTTTTTAGTTTAACTAGGAAACAAAGACGGTAATAGCTCTTTCTCAAGACAAACCCCCTTCCTGACTGGGGACTAAACTGTCTTTACAGGTCTAAGAAATTAGCCACAAAATTAGAAATTATGGTTTAGGAGTCATGCAGCTGGAGGCTGCAATATTCTCAACCTCTCAAACTGCTCCTGGATAACATCACTATTGTGAAATCTAAGATCAGTGTTTGAGATATTTTGCAGAACCTGCACTGGATGGATCAGCTGGCACCACTCAGATCAATAAACTGGTTCATCTGGCCTTATGGCCCCCAATCAGGAACTGATTGAGCACAAGAGGACAGCTTCAACTTCCTACAATTTCATCTCCATCCTGACCAATCAGCACTCCCCCATTTTCCACCCCCCCCCCAACCAAATGTATCCTTACAAACTCCAATCCTTGAGTTTTTGGAGAGGCTGATTTGAGTAATAATAAAATTCTGGTCTTCCATACAGCTGACTCTGTGTAAATTAAGCTCTTTGTCTATTGCAATTCCCCTGTCTTGATAAATTGGCTCTGTTTAAGCAGCGGGCAAGGTGAACCCATTGGCTGGTTACAACTTCTTCCATCTTCCTTCCTTTCCCACCCCATTTCTCTCTTGGGTTGCTACTTCTCGGACCAATCACTTGGAAAGGTCGCGGCTCTCCTCCTCTTCCTGGCTAAGCACAACGTACCTCCCTGCTGGCTATCCCACCTGATTGTGACTATTTATGACCATTTGTAACCAGACTTGTGATCTTCCATGCAGTAGGAAGACTGTGTAAGTGTACCCATGGCTGTTTATCAACCTTGAGCCCTCCCAAGCATCCTTTAGTCTGAATTTGAATCACAGTTGTTGTACACTTACCCTGTGGCTTTTCATTCCACCCAAGTTCTCCATTCTAGTTTTACTAGAAAGACTTGAGCTTTAGTGTTTCTTGGACTCATATTAATGAAACTGCTACTTTTGAGTCCTTTTGGCTTCTTGTATCTTTTGCCTATTAGCTAAAATAAAGAAAGGCTAATAAGTGATTAGCACCCTTACCTGCAACGCTCTGAATTAACTCATCGGGATACTCTGAAATGCCTTGCTTTTTCAGGCCTTTATGCAGGCAACGCCCTCTTCCTGGGATGTTGTTGCCTCCCTAACACAGCCCAGCAATTCTCTCCTTTGTGAGGTTAAATGCCCCTATTTCTTGTGTGCCCCAAATACTCCATGCACAGTTTATCACTGCAATTCGCCCTGCCTTATTAATTGTGCACCTTTCTCTCCCTCAGGACTATCATTTTCTTATTATCCACAGTAAGTCTTCAGACATATTTGTTGAATTTATAAGTGAATAGGTGGAGACATTTTTTTAATACCAAGGTTTCACTTCATCACTCTCTAAGTAACACTGCTTTGTTGTTGACATATCTTAAATATGCAGGCCATTTTCTCAAATAGCTTGAATAGCTTTTTCCTACTTTGTTTTCCTTATTTTCTTCATCTATCAAAATATTAGTACACCAAAGACCACAGATATACAGAAAAGGTTATATGCATATAAAGAGGCACATTTATCTAAAAATCACTACAGTTTTCTGATTTTCAAGGATTAAAGTTTACTTATTGCATGCCCATATAATTAGATACTAGATAAACAGGATACTGAACTTTCCAAGTGACATTACACAGCATCCCTGTCAAAGCTGGAAATGTGTTTACTCAGCACATCGGGGAGTCATCTGCTCATATGATCAGTGACCAGGGTTTATGAGGAAAATTACAGCAGTAAAGTATTATTTCAAACACTGCTTGTATCAGGACTAGTCAACGTGCAAAACAACAGTCTCAAAGTCAGATAACTCGCAAAGGCAGCAAGAGTGGGGTGCTTAACCACATCTGTGGGTGCACATGCACAGTATGTTATGGATGAGATTCAGGGGCCTCCCTGCAACTTTATGCACAACTTTGAATATATTTATTTTTCTGTGGAGTGGGTCCACAGCTTTCCTATCTCAGGGATAGCAGCACATATGTTTGAGCTCTGTGACCACAGGCATGCTCCTAATCTCTGTGTTTTCACTGACTCATTTGTAAAGTTACCTAACCTGTGTTTATTGAGTCACTTGTAAAATAACAGGATTAGCATAAGTATTAGATGTCTAAGATGATGCAGCTTTAAATTCTATATTTTCCCTAATCCACGCTTCATGGAGATGCATTCATGCAAGACTTAACAGCAACAGAATATTTACAACATGCCAGTCATTGTATTAAGCACTTCACATACAATGCCTCATACTTTGAAATCCTCAAAGTAATCAAAAAAGATTAGGTAGTATTATTAATCTTGTTATTATTTTTAGTATATTTAACATTATTTTCATCATCAGGACTGTCTCACCAAATTATAATTTCTATAGGGGAAGGAACCTTGTATGTTTTGTTTATAATAGTGCATGGCAAATAAAAGGTGCTCAATAAAAAGTTTGTTCAAAAAGGCATTGAAATAGATGCATGGCTAGAAAGAGCCAAACAATATTATTATAGGACTTCATTTCACCTCACTTTCTGTTTCCTCCCATTCCTTCTTACCTACCTGTTCCTCTTCTGCTTCCCAACCCCTGAAGAGTCCAATTTTCCCTTTATTCCCCTCACCCATTACCATTTGCTTAGAGACCCAGCCATATTCTTTGTTAAACTTGCCTTTGCTTCAGGATTATATCAAATTTTATTCTTCACTGTCCCATGAACTCTACTAAAGTTCTCATATGTACTCCATTTAGGTTTTAGGAAAACAATTTGATTAACATAACCTTCCCAAAGAGAACATTAGTCCATCAAAATGATCTCTGTAATTGGTGAAATTTTAGAGTATTTGTGAAATAGTAAATAAGAACACGTATCTAACCCTGCCTATAACATCCTGCGACAGCGAGAATCTGTTCTTAAAGAGTGCGTGCTTCAGCCAGCATCACTGAAGTGCCTTCATTTTCTCTGGGCCCTAGGCTTTCCAGTCCAGGACAACAGCATTCACCCAGGGGTTCTGGTACATACATTTTTGTCCCTCTTGCTCTGCTATCCACCTGTCTGACCCTGACCACATCCCTGGATTGCTTTCTGTCCACACAGACAGATCGTAAATGCAGTACATAATGAGAACTTTAATAGAGTTCATGGGACAGTGAAGAATAAAATTTAATACAATCCTGAAGCAAAGGAAAATTTGACAAAGGATATGTATGGCTCGGTCTACAAGGAAATGTAATGGGTGAGGGGAATAAAGGGAAAATTGGGCTCTTCAGGGGTTGGGGAGCAGAAGAGGAACAGGTAGGTAAGAAGGAATGAGAGCACACAGAACGTGAGGTGAAATGAAGTCCCATTATAATATTGTTTGGCTCTTTCTAGTTATGCATGTGTTTCAGCGCATTTTTGAACAGACTTTTTATTGAACACCTTTTATATGCCATGCACTCTGATAAACAAAACATACAAGGTTCCTTCCCCTATAAAAATTATATTTGGTGGGACAGTCCTGATGATGATAATAATAATGATAAATATGCTATAGAATAATAATAATAATAAAAAGATTAATACTAGTATCTAACCCTTTGGATTATCTTTGTTTCCAGTCTTATGGATGCTTTTGTAGCAACTCATCTTAGCCAACCCTCTGGTTTTAGCTACCTTATCCCATCTAAGTGCTGAAAGACTTGAGAGATATCCACAAGAGGATGGTCTGAGATAAAGATAAGAAACCTTTCTCACCTTTGACTGAGAGAGGAGTGACCTACTGGGCTGCTTCCCTCTCTTGTCTTTGCTTCCTTTCAGCAGCCTGAATGCAGAAAATCATCACTACCAAGAGAAAGGTGCCTTCTCTTTTCTGTTTTAGGGTCTTAGCATTTGCTCTCCTTTTGCTTAGTGCACTCTTCTTCTACAACTTTGCATCACTGCCTCCTAATATTTCAGGTCTCCATTGAAATTTTACATCCACAGATCATCCTTGACTCCCTAGCTGGAATGGGCTCCATACTAATCACTCTCCAACACACTATTTTCTTTTACCTGCTTTTATTGAGGTTCAAATGTCTATGTTTCTGTGTATGCATGTACTTCTCTACTTATATGCTTATTATCTGTTTCCTCCTACTGCTATGAGTGTTCCTGACAGCAGAGGTTCTGCCTGTCTTCCTCACTGCTGTATCTCCAGGACATGGACATGCCTTGTCTAGCTTACAGTAGGCATATATGAAACTATTGCAGCTCTTGCAGCTCTTGCAGCTCCAAAATCTCCACTGGGATATATTTGAGGGAAAGAAACTGAGGTAAACAGAATCTGCTGTAGGGATTACTGCCCTCACTCTGACAATCCTTGGGTATGTAGATATAGTCCTGGCTGAAGTGCCCAAAATATCATGGGTGTTCAGAATGGTCAATGATTTTATCTGGATGTGCAAGTAAAGATGACATTTCCACACTTTGTAAAGCGACTGAGTTCCTTTACTCTCTAGCTTTGTTTAAGAATTCAGCTTAGGAGGATAAGGATGAATTGCTCACCTTTATTTTGCTGTTGATAATACTGCTTTTGTTTCACCAGCTGGTAAATTTTAGGTGAGCAAAATTCGAGTCTGCAAAAGTTATTATAATTGAGAATCTTATCTTTTTCAACTCCTGGGCTGTTCTCCTCTCTTCCTTCTCCTCCTCCTCTTCTCCATCTTCTTCCTTTTCTTCTTTTTCTATTTTAAATAATCATTTTTATGTAAAACTATTCTTCATTTGAGTTTCATTCCCAATGGAAATAACAGCATCACTTTAATTAACTACCGAGATAGACACAGCTAAGCAACTGATATGACAAAACAGGTTTTTATTTTAGAAAGTGTTATAATGGGTATTAGCAAATTTCAATGTATAAAATAAAGATTTCATTAACAAAACAATAAAGTTTTTGAGTAGCTTTCCAAGCTTTCAAATGATTTGACTTTTTATTTTTGAATTTAAAAAAATGTACCTTACTTTAACACACACACACACGCAAGTGGGCTATTTATACAGGATTGTCTGTTACCTGATATATTAATAATAAGGCCAGTGATAATAATAACAGTAATAGCTACAGACAGTTGAGTAATTAATAAGTTCCAGGCAAAGTGGTTTATAAAAGTTATCTAATTTAATCCTCAAAACAACCTAATGTCATGCAGTATTATCACCATTTTACAGATGAGGAAACTGGGCCATTAGTCAGTATGCAGCAGAGTTGAAATTCATACCCTTGTTTGTTCAGTTCTCTGTACGTCATCTACTGGGAGCCTTGTAATTAAACACCTTTCCAATAATCTACTTAGTAGTCTTCTCAAAAAGATTCCTAACCATCCAACCATTCATTTGTTCTCCAACAAAGTAGATTTGTGGTAGGAGATCCTTATTTATTTAGATAATCACATCTCGCTACCAAATATTTGACAACATTATCCATTCTGCTTAATTATGCTTTCTGAAAGTATCTGTTATCTTTAATGGGGTAAAATCAGAAAAGAAGGCTGAATAGGAGAGTAAGAAAATGAAATCAGACAACTTTTATGAATCATATTTTCTCAAGAAAGGGTCATTTCAACAAACACACAGTCTAGCCATGTATAAGGCACTGTATAGAATTATACATAGGAATGAGATACACATCCTAAGTGTGTATCTCAACAAGCAGATAAGCATGTATCTGGAGGAGACAGATATATAAATAATTTGTGATGGTAAAAGGTAGAATTATTGTCATCATTTACTGAGCACTTAATACATCCTAGGCATTGTGCTAAGTAATTGTTATCATTTTAAAATTTTATACCAATTCCAATTATTACCTCCATTTAAAAGATATAAAAGCAAAGGATAAGAAAGCTGTTCAATATTGCACCATTCCTAACTGGTGAATCCTGCCTTCAATCTAAGGTATGCTTTACAGTAAGGCACTGGTCCCATATGGCTATGCTGCCATGCCCTGGGAGAGCACCGTGATAGGGCGCTAAAAGAAGGTAGAAGATGGAATTCCACACATCAAACAAAACTGTGATATAAGCATCATTCCCAACCAAAAATAAGTTATCTTGATGTTATCCATTAGTCTCCACAGTTTGCTAGAGTAAAAAAACTGACTAAAAATGTACATTGCACTTTTCCAAAAACATTATGAACATGAAACTTCTAGATGTGATTCCAGTGTAATAGGCTCTTGCAGTCCTGGATACCTACTACTTACAGCTTCAGGGAATGTCCAGGTACACCTGGAGAGTCCCTGAGGCAGGAAGAGCAGAGATGTTCCATGGGAGGTATGCAGGTAGAGAGGTAGAGATGAGAAGGGTGGTGATCTTGATCTATGACCTATCCTAACAGCTACTCTGCATTTTCCAAGAGCACCTTGACTCCTCATGTGCTGGTTTTTTGTTTTTGTTTTTGTTTTTGTTTTTTTTTGACAGAGTCTCACTCTCACACAGGCTGGAGTGCAGTGGTGGCATCACAGCTCACTGCAGCCTTGACCTTCTGGCCTCACACAATCCTCCAGCTTCAGGCTCTGGAATAGGTGAGATTACAGGCATGTGCCATCATGCCTGGCCTTTTTTTTTCTTTTTCCACTTTTTGTAGACACGGTCTCACTATGTTGCCCAGGCTGGACTTAAATTTCTGGGCTCAAGTGGTCCTCCTGCCTCGGCCTCCCAAAATGCTAGGATTATAGGTCTTAGCCACCACACCTGGCCACGAACTATTCTTAAGGCTCTTATTTCTCTTGCACCTAGTATTCCTTAAAGTAGGGGTTGCAAAACAGCTGACTCTAGCTCCTAAATGTGTTTAGCATTCTAAAATTTATTAAACACACTTGAAGAGGGATTGACATTTTTAATCCCACTGTCTCCCTATTAATTTACACCTGGCCTACTTCCAGTTTTAAGCCTGGTCTCTTAAGTTTATAAACCCTGTTTTAAAGCCCCTCTGAGTAAAATTTAAACATGAATAAAGTGATCTTCCCAGTACAGTGGTCAAGCCATATGTGATCTATCCTTGCTGAGCCAAGAATCAAACAGAAGAGTTTTGTCAAAAAGCCACACGATCTAGAGTCTCTGCATACCTGGAGGTTAAGCTCATTCTATCCCTTAAAATTTGTTTGCCAAAATACTTTGGCTTTAGTGGACCATATTTAAGGCCAGAAGCCCATTAGGAGGAGAAAGAGTCTGCAGCTATTTTCAATGGACACAGACCAACAGGCCAGTAGAAAAATACACAAGAGTGTTGTAATATCATCATTTCAAAAAAGAAAGAACACCAATTGAAAGTACTGGTGGAGGTAAATAAGTCAGGGGAGCGATGCCAAACAGTTTACATCCAAACTATAGAGGCAGTCCAATATTCACTTAAAATTGACCAACAAATGAGTTATGAGGCTATACCATAACCCAAAACACATCAAACAAAAGTATCGATTCTCCCTTAAACCTGTACTCCTACTGCTTTCTACAAAAGTGGTTGTTTTGCCTTAAAGACATTATGTTGGAGTTACGGTGTTTCTAAATGACTTATGGACCATTCAACTTACTCATAACCAAACATTAGCACTAATAGCGCTTGGTATTTTAAGGGAAAAAAAATTCTTCTCTAAACCTATCCATCACCATTCTAATATGCCAAGCCTGCTCCATCCGTGAACAATTGAGAACAGATGCATCACTGAACATATTAAAAGGCAAATAAATGTAGAAACCGAAGGTTCACACTTCAATTTTAATGCTGAGCAGAACTGCATGAGTTTTCAATAATGTAAATCATGCTTGATGGATTATTTTTAAATTAAAACTGGAACCAGTGTTACCGCATGTTATTTTTTCATTTACAATGTTCTGATGTAGAATTCACTTAGTGTTTAATAATTCACTACAATGCAAAGAAAAACAATTAGATTTTTTAAAAGGCAAGATTTTTTTCTTTTCTAAAAATTTAATTCTTAAGAGAAAAAAACCCAATAAACTGATGCCATTTATAGTACTGTGTTCTATTTTGGCATTCACACTTGGAAAAGGGAAAGAGACAAACTTAAAGAAAGTGAAAATTGATCTCAAAAGGCAATATGCTACAAACAACTGAAGGATTCTGGGATATTTATGTTAATGTATAGACAAAATTATCCATATGTCTCTGTGGACCTAACCTACACCACTCAGTTATTCTGTCTTATTATGTAGCATTCTCAGTTGTTGCTGTTTTTTGTTGTTGTTGTTGTTGTTGTTCTTGTTTTGAGACAGGGTCTTGCTTTGTTGCCCAGGCTGGTCTTAAATTCCTGGCTTCATGAGATCCTCCCACTTCAGCCTTCCAAAGTGTAGGGATTACAGGCATGAGCCACCACACCTGGCCTGTTACTGCTTTTTAATTTTTTGTCATCTCTACCTGACTTTAAGCTCCAGATGGTTCAAGGACCCTGTCTGTCCTGCTTACCTTTGTATCTACTACATCTACCAGAATGCCTGACAAAGAACAGGAACTTACTATTGTTTTATTAATGTATGAATGAGTAAAGAAGATTGTGTGTAACCCATGATTGTGGGTGACCCAATGACTAAAATTAACTACAATGTAGATTTTGGCTCATTATAAGGTTGAACATTTTCACAATGTAGATTTTGGCTCATTATAAGGTTGAACATTTTCTACCAGTCAGAATCATTTACAGTTGAGAATGGCTGCTGAGGTGTTCGAGTAGAGAAAAGAAAGACTACAAATAAGCATGAGTCTAGCAAACAGGATTCATACTCTTGGGTCCTGTATTGGACCTTTTGATTTTGCAGATGCTCGTGAGCCCTGAGGCTCTATGATTATAAGACAGACCCCTCCCAAATCTGGGTCATAATTGAAATTATAATCATCAGGACTTTTTTCTGCAATAGAATTTATACACAAATTTTCAAACCAAAAGAGGAAATTATTTTCTTGAGCTTTAATTCTGAAAACCTGTTTAACTCTCACATACTTTCTATTTGGCTAAATGTTTACCTTGCCTCAGTTGAATCAAAAGTCAATTTAGTATCTGCTTTATTCTAAACGATTTCCCTTTTTCTATTTACTATGCTCTCTTTCAAAATGCATGGCCCAAAGGTTGACTTAATAGATCCAAAATGGTACTTCTTACTAACAAGGATTTTAACATTTTGACCATAAGGTAGGAACAAACCATGTTATAAGCAATTAATAAAGTTCACTCACCCTCACTGAATTTGATCATAGAAAATTGATCTCTATACTTCATGAAACCAGTGTCTGCTCTTAATCATAAAGTGGTTAAGTACTCACCACCAGAGAATAATAAATCTTGAATCCAGGTTTAGCCACAAAGTAGTCATCGGACTTGAATGTGATTTTAATTTGGTTTGTTCTTGATTTTATCCTTGGAGGAACTTCCTTGTGTCCACACCATCGTCCTCTAATAATGGTACTGGTTTCGGATATGTCTTCAACTTCCACAAAATCATACCTAGAATCAATTGGACATAATGAACATGTTTTGATTAAAGTATATTTTGAAATTCATACTTTCACTGAGAAATTAAAACTAGCATATGTGATTTTTCATGACCACAATCTGAAATGAAAATTACAATGTACAGAAATGTTAAAAGGAAAACTGGTTTTTGTATTAGGTTTACAAATTCAAACTTCAGTAATCTATTCTGAGAAAACCTTTACATACATTTAGTCATGACTGTTCCTAAATCTTCGATAATCAAAATGGGTCACTTTCTGAGCATCCGGCTTTAAAAAGTTTTCTTGGAAAAACTAATATCTGTAATTCTTGGCATATTTTAGGAGATGTAACTCCAGTTATATGCTCAAATATTAACTATATAAAGTTTTTAAAACAAATACCCACTCTGAATTAATTTACCGCATTTGGTGCTTTCTTGAGAAAGTAAATGATCTACATCTATATAGCTTACAAAATCAGTAATGCCATTACAGAAAATTAATGGATAAACACATGATTTGCTATATTCTCTTTTTGCAAATTATCTTTTGAAATGATAAAGATTTTGAAATGTCATAAAATATGAAACTTATCATAAGGGAAAGTGTGTAACTTTAAGGATAGATGTGTGCTAGCCAATATCAGAAAAATCTGGGCTGGTTAAACCAACATGTGAATGAGCTTAAGACCATAAGTTCACCTCTGGCATTGGTCGGAGAAACTAGAATCCTGGGATTGAAGAAGTCAGCAAAAGCCTCTTTAGTTATCCTTGTGAGCATTTGGTCTTCGAAGCACCTCCAGAGTGTTCCATCATTCTATCACATAGTAGGAGATCCTCAGTGACATAGTTAACATCTTCCAGGGAGTACTTATTCTACTTTCAGCCCCCTAAGATGGTGGAACGTTCTACTTGATAAGCTGAACTATTTCTTTCAGTTTTGCTCATCAGTATCTCGCTCCTACACTCTACCTTTTCCACAGTGACTTCAGATGCTGAGGTCACAGGCAAATGATGGGCATTCAGTGTGAACAGTGGCAGAAGTCTCCCATCCATATTACAGTTTTCTGTCACAATCATCAGAAGGAATCATCATAAGAAACATTATTTCTGAATACATAGAGAAACCAATATGGCTTTCCTGGTCTTACTCATGCACCTCAGAGCTCTGCTGGATTGGGCAAGGTAATCTAAAAAGAAAGTAAAAAATAATGATATTGTGACTAAGTTTCTCTAACGGTGATTTACAAGGCCCTTATGTCCATTGCCTCAGTTTCCTTATGGATAAAATAAGAAGGCTTATATAATTTTACCAGCTCCATATCTCTTGGGTGCTGGGTAAATTAATTACTTAATGTTTGTATAGTGCTTGGAAGGTCAAAAGCGCTAACAAAGTATCATTATTCAAGGAATAAAATATTATAATGTAAACATTAAGGAGGCTTTGGAACAGATGGTAGGAAATCAATTCCATTTCATTTTGTATACAATACATGTAAATCATATTTGCTGCACAAAGCATGAGTATACTTGAAACTTTTAATAACACCACAGGTCACTTTTGTTTAAAGAACACATCAGTGTAACTTTAACTCTGAATCTGAAGTCAAGAGAGGGCTGTTTTATCTTTTAGAGAGGGTTCTGAGACAGGTCTCTGGGCTGTTTCTTTCCCGTCTTTCTCTCCTCTTTTCTACTTGCTATTCTTCTACTTCCTTCCATAAATTCTGAGGAGAAACTAGATTTGGTGAATGGTTCAGAAAGGAAACTATCCTGACTCTTCCTCCCTTATTTTCACGGCTAGGATGTCAAAAGGGCTCACTGCTAGGATCAAAACTCCAGGTCAGTAGTGGAGACCTGGCTTCCCTTCTATGATATAGTGATAATAAGAAATATATATACTTGGTCTTTGTTCCTGGCACAGGCTCCTAAAATTCTTGGAATTTCTGAGTGCTGGGGTTAGAGGAGTATCTTTTGTTATCCATAATAAGCCCCCTTCCAATGATACCATAATTTATCCTAATGAATAAATTCATTGCCTTTTGGAAGTACCTGTTGGAAGGCCCTAGATAGTTTCAGAATGGAGGCTTGTCACCAGAAAGAACAAGACATGATTAGAGAGCTGTAAATTTTGGCTCCACCCCTAGACGTTTGGGGAGGGAGAGGGCCTGGAGATGGAGTTCAATCACCAACGATTTAATTAATCATGCCTTCACAATGAAACTTCCATCAATATCCTTCCAGGCTGGTGAATACATCAAGGTGTTTGGAAGGTTGCAAACCCAGAGAAGACACTCTTTACATACATCTTGCCTATGTATCTCTTTCATTTGGCTGTTCATGAGTTGCATTCTCTATAATAAACTGGTAATAGCAAGGAAATTGTTTCCTTGAGTTTTGTGAGTTGTTCTAGCGAATTATTCAACCCAAGAAGAGGGTTTTGGAACCCCTATTTATAGCTGGTTTATCAGAAGTAAGAGAGGCCTGGAAGCTGCAACTGACATAGAACGTGGAGGCAGTCTCGTGGGACTGAGCCTTAACTTGTGGGATTCCAGGTAGTGTCTGAACTGAATTGAACAGGACAATACAAGCTGGTGTTGGAGAATTAACTACTGTGGGAAAAAACCCTCACCTCACAGATTTGGTATTGGAAGCGTTCTACGGGCAGAAACAGATCATGGTACCCTCCAAGTCATCACCTTTAATAATCTTTTAATAGCGTTTTTTTTTCCCCATGATTTTTTAGGCACAGAATATTAGTTCTGTTTTTTCAAGGTTGAAAAGACAGAAGATCAGCATTAGTTTATTCTCTTTGTAAATATTAACTGGCTCTTCCTTAATGTATTCATCTCTGCTTTCTGGCATACATTACCCTCTATGGTCCTAGAAAGTAATAGTCACTGCTGTTATTCTCAGCAAAACAGCAACATAATAAAAGCTGTCAGCATAATAAACATGCAACAGAGGACAACCAAATTTGAGGCACCTCTTTTTATTATTCAAAGGAAAATAAACCTGCTGAAAGGATTTACCAGTTCAGTAGTTCATTGGCAATGCAGAACAAGTGTGTGCAGTAAAGTACAAAAAAAGAAAAAAAATCTTCCTCAAGTCTTATACATGCTAATTAAGTGAGTAAAATGTTGTGAGCGGACATTCAAAGAACAACAGCCCAGGCTTTCTTTGATAACGAAGCTAAGAAGGGAGAAGATTATCGGACACAGCTTTCATCTTCTACTTGTGACCCAGAAGCTGCAAGAAACAGACCCTTCTGAGGAACACAAGGAATCTGGGATGGGCTTTCTCTTCCTCTCCACCCGTATCTGAGGCCTTCACAATATGAATTTGGGGTCAGGCCCTGATAGGTTCCCCAACCATCATCTCCCAGTTCTGGTGTAATTCATTATGGTTAGGAAGGCCTGGGTCAGCCGGAGCTGGGCGGGGGTTTATGTTGCCTAAGTGCATGGCAGGCTTTGACCAGAGTCACATGATGCAGTTGCCGGTAACATGGGATGCTGGATACCTGTGCACAAATGCCGTTCTGTGCCTGGAAAAGGAGAGGACCTCCAGGTTTCACCCTTCTTTGGAGGTCACACAGTCCTGACAGTTGCACAAGTGAGTTTCTGTGAGTCCTGCCAGGTTATTTGGCCCTCTGCCTCAGCAGTCTGTGCTATCTTGTCTGTTAGGGTTGACATAAAGGCTTTTTGAAAAAGGAGTGACACATGTTGGGTCTGTTTAAAAGGCTCAAAAGGAAAGTTTGATGCGATGTTTTAAATTCATCTTTTTTTTTCACCTTGAAATAGTACCCTAAAAATTTTTTTCTGACTTACCTACAGATATCATTTTCTGCTTCCTCTAATCCAAACTGATTGTCAAACACTAGCTGTATCCTTGTATTCTCCTGAGAGTGGAGCCGCCATGTCAGGAGCAGGTTCCTGGGGTAGCTGTTTGGGAACCGAGGACTCTGCACGAAGCCGTTTCCTTTCACCTGGATGGTCTCATCTCTTCGGTACAAGTCTGTGAGGTGATTGCTCTCTGTTAGTAGTCACAACTTGTAGAAATTAGTATGTTGCTCCAATTACAGGAAAGTAAAAAAAAGAGAACAGTTTACAACACGTCATATTTCAAAACACTTCTTAATTTTGCTTGAAACATTAAGTCTAAATGGTAGCCTCTGGTTAAACAAACAACGTATCTTTCTTCTATTATTCTTTACCTCCCCAAATTCCTCACAAATATAGACTTGATGCCTAATACCTTATACTCGGAGGGTAGGGTTTCTTAACATCATTCTTGACAAGCAAAAACTAACAACCATCTCAGAATTCAGGTTCATTTAGATTGCAATTAAAATCAGCAAATAGGCTGGATGTGGTGGCTCACGCCTGTAATCTCAGCACTTTGGGAGGCTGAGGCAGGTGGATCATGAGGACAGGAGTTTCGGACTATCCTGGCCAAAATGGTGAAATCCCATCTCTATTAAAAATGCAAAAATTAGCTGGGTGTGTTGGCACCTGGCTGTAATACCAGCTACTTGGGAGGCTGAGGCAGGAAAATCGCTTGAACCCGGGAGGCAGAGGTTGCAGTGAGCTGAGATCGTGCCACTGCACTCCAGCCTGACAACAGAGTGAGATTCCATCTTAAAAAAAAAAAAAAATCACCAGATAATTTCAAATAGTTCATCCTTCTCCTTTTCCATGAAATGCAAATAAATGAACTTTTTTTCTTACACCGATGGTATAGCAATCTATGTCCAGTGACTAGCATCTGAGATACTCAATAAAGACTGCTAAGTGAATGAATGAATGAAAAACAAAAGAAAAGACTCCAGTGATGTTTAATGACCCTTTATTTTATATTCAAATGATATTTTTCGATGGGTAACCTTCTGGTTAAACCAACAACACATCTTTCTTCTAGTATCCCCCACCTCCCTGAATTCTTCACAAATCCACCCTTGATGTACAACTTTGTACTTTGGGTGCTCTCTTAATATCATTCTGGACAAGCAAAGACTAACAACAATCTCAGAACTACAGTTCTTTTAGTATGGATTAAAATCAGCAAATAATTTCAAATAGTTCTTCCTTCTACCACCAAAAATAATAATTTTGTGTCTTGGGTTTTCTAAGACTTAAAATAGGTCCAATTCTTATTGTATTTTCTCTACGTCGTTAGCCAGATAAAAATAATTTATCTGGTTTTTGTTCTGGGTTCTTGGAAGAGAGTTTCCAAACCCTTGAAATTTCTCACATGATAGAAATATTTTTGTTATCCATGATGTGGCCCCTAGGACCACGTCTGAATTTATGCTAATGAAGTGACTCACTGTGGGCCCGCAGATAGCTTCAGGATGGGGGTTAGCCATGCCAGATGGACCAACCATGTGATTAAGGGTTAGGGCTTGGAGCCATTATGACATTTAACCTGATCTCTCTCCCAGCCTCTGGGGATGAAAGACGGATTGAAGATTGAGTCCACTTATGTTGATAATAATTCCATCAATCATGACTGCATAATGAAACTCCAATGAAAACTCTAGACACCAAGACTTGGGTAAGTTTCCTAGATGGGGATACACATTGATGTACCAGGAGGCTGATGTGTCCTGAGGACACAGAAGTTTCATGCTTGAGACCCTCTCAGACCTTACCCTATGTGCTTCTTTATTTGGCTGGTCCTAATTTATATCCTTTATAGGAGGACTTTAATTGTAAGTATAGTGCTTTTCTGAGTTCTGTGAGCTGTTCTAGCAAATATCAAACCTGGGGCTTATAGGGACTCCCAAATTTATACCCAAATGGTCAGAAGTGCAAGTGAGCTGGGGTCCCCCAAACTTGCAGTTGATGTCTGAAGTGAGTACCATATTGTGGTGCTTGTAATTTTAACCTGTGAAATTTGGCCTAACTCTGGGTAGTTTTCATCAGAATTGCATCATGCAGTGGATCCCCTTTTCATCTCTCTCAATATTCAGAGTTCGTTGCATTTCGGATTTTGGCTTTTTAGGCCCCACCATAAACAGACCTCCAGCCACAGTCTATTTATGTTCTCCTGCAGAGAGTTTACTTTGAGGGACTATAATTCAGTGAGCCTGGTCAGGGAAGCTATGCTTGCTGGTGGAAACCACTGTAAGGTAGGGTTTCTGAGGGTGGCTGTTAGAGCTTCCAAAAATAAGACAAAGAGGATAAGAATTGGCATGTGAAGTATAAAAGTCTCTTTTGCAAGTGATTTTGCATATGGGAATTTAAACTTTTTGGGGACTCATTTAATGTTAATGTGTTGCAGCTTGTTCAAGCTAGACTTTGTGTGGGAGAGAGTTGTAGGAAAAGCAACGGGTAGTTGAGGGATGTCCCCACTCCCTGCCTCCAGATGAAGGCAGTGGCCTGCAGTCATGGCAGCACTTCCAACAAGCACAGCAAGCAGACAACTTCCTAGGAGCCGAAAATCATTTCTGCTCATTGAGTCTTTTCTCTTCCCTTGATAAAAGTTCAGCTGTGAAAACTGGTGTCTGCTAAGGGGCTTTTAGGCAATGGCTCTTCATATGGTTTGGCTCTGTGTCCCCACCCAAATCTCATCTCTAATTGTAATTCTCACATGTCAGGGGAGGGACCTGGTGGGAGATGACTGGATCATGGGGTGGTTCCCCCAGGCTGTTCTCGTGATAATGAGTGAATTCTCATGAAATCTGATGGCTTAAAAGTGTGGCGGTTCCCTGCAACCCCTGCCCCCTGCGGCCATGTAAAAGGTGCCTTGCTCCCCCTTCACTTTTTGCTGTGATTGTAAGTTTCCCAAGGGCTCCTATGCCATATGGAACTGTGAGTCAATGAAACCTCTGTTCTTATAAATTACCCAGTCTCTGGTAGTTCTTTATAACAGTGTGAAAAACGACTAACACAGGTCTGAACACTGTTTTCTAGGTTGACTGATTTGAGCTATTAGTCAGTCAACAATTATATATTAGGCACAGATTAACCATATTGTATTATAGTATTTTCAAGATTTCTATCACTTGAGTATTACCCTCACAAGTTTTGCCATATTTTTGTACCTCTAGAGCTATTACTTATTAGTCTCTCTCTAAATTAATATTTTAATCAAAAGCAAATTTATTCTAAAATAAAACTTTATGTCAATAATATAAATGGCAAGCAGCCATCATTTGCCATGAATAGAAGGTAACCATGAGTCTAAATATAAAACTACTAATTTTTAAACTTTCTATCTCAGGTATTCAGAGTCCTCATTTGTATAACGGAATTGAACAGCATGTTTTCTCTTTGGTCTCTTTCATGGGTATTATATATTCTTTCTTCACAGTTCCAGATGCTATGTTAAATTTGGGTATAATTTAAAATGTTTAAGAAACGGTTCTTGTCTTCGTACACTTGGAAAACAAAGTTGATGCATACTGCACAAATGTAAACAGGCGAAAGGGAATATTAAGTGCTGAGTGTAAATGCTGTGGTTGTTCAAAGTCCAGGTGAGTGGCAAGGGCTAATGTGGAGAATGTGTTCATATGATCCTTGCAAGAGGCCTGCCCAGAGCAGAGTCCAGGTAGCCCCAAGTGAGACATAAGAGGGCTACAAGCTTTAAAGGAACTATGGAAAGATTTGAAAGCCAGACAGAAACATCTCCACTTGATATGGGAACAAACAGCACAGACCTGGTGTGGGTGAATAGTTTGTTAAAAGGAAGATTAGCCTGTTGGTGATACAGTACTGCAGCATCAAAGTCTCCTAGGAACTAGAGGTGAGGGTAACAAGGTCCTATTCTAGAAGGGCAGGTGGGAGTGATGCCACTTTGGGGGAAAAATAGAAAGGAATGTAAAAGTATGGGTAAGACACAGCAGCAGCATGCTAAGCCTAGAGCCTGGGCTGAGTGTGGTATTATTGATACTCAGGGATGCTGCCAGGGGAAACATTTTTAGAGGAATGTAAGTTTGGTTTTGAAGTGGTGATGAGTAATTCAAGTGGAAACTTAGCAGGCTTTGGGGTTACAGAGCTAGCTGGGAGAACAGATCAGACACAAGGCCTCAGCTTGGAGAGGAGAGAGGAGGCCTTGGGAATCAGTGATCCCTCTGAAAAAGTGTCCTGAGAAGGGAAGGTGAAGCTTGGTGCTGGCACACATGCCCTAGGAGTGGCAGATGACAGAAGTGCCCACCTGGAGTAATGGTTGGGAAGGAAGCTGTGTGTAAGTCAGGCTGCCCAGAAAAGGGACAATTTCAAGGACACAGTGGTCAATAAAGTCACATGAAAACCAAGACCAGGGGACAACAAGACGGAGAAAAGACCACAGAACTTGGCAATAACAAAGTCAATGATATCCTTTCAAAGTACACTTTTAGAAATTTTCTAAGTATAAAAGGGGACTCTTTTTTTTCCCTAAAACATCATTAAAGTCTACACTGTCTTAAAGGTATTAACTCTGGTTATAAATGAATGCCAATTACATTTTTATGAACCTGTAGAAGGGGTGGGGAGAGGGGCTTTCCTTCTTATGTAGTTTGATTAAGACAGTACAGTCAGCCCTCCATATCCATGGGTTCCACATTCATGGATTCATAAACATCAAATTGAAAATATAAAAACAGGATGCTTGTGTCCATGCTGAACATGTACAGACTATTTTCTTGGCATTATTCCCTAAACAATACAGTGTAACAACTGTTTACACAGCATTTACATTGTTTCTAGAGGTGATTTTAAAATACAGAAGAGGATGTGCATGGGTTACATGCAAATAGTACATCATTTTATATAAGGGGTTTGGTATCCTTGCGGTATGTGGAGTGGGAAGGGGTTCTGGAACCAATTCCTCATTAATACTGAGGGATGACTATATTCATTTTCAGTTTTGCAAATTTGTCACAGACCTATGCTGCAGTATATTGAACTATAGGGGAAAAATAACAATATTTCAGATTTATTTTTCCAAAAAATTCTGCCAAAAAATACACCTGAACAAAATATGAACAACAGCAAACACTGCTAATTATGCTTATTTTGTTCCTGGCATTGTTCTAAGCAATTTGCATACTTCATTTGTAGGGTCTAATCACTTTATATAGATGATCTCTTGTGTGTGTATGCATGTTCACATATATTTATAACCACTTTGAGATAAGTATTATTACCAGCATTTTTTTTTTTTTTTTTTGAAATGGTGTCTCATTATCCCACCCAGGCTGGAGTGCAGTGGTGTGGTCTCGGTACACTGCAACCTCTGACTCCCAGGTTCAAGCAAGTCTCCTGCCTCAGCCTCCCAAGTAGCTGGGATTATAGGCATGCACCACTATGCTCAGCTAATTTTTGTATTTCTAGTAGAGACAGGGTTTCACCATGTTGGCCAGACTGGTCTCAAATGCCTGACCTCAAGTGATCTGCCTGCCTTGGCCTCACTGGGATTACAGGCGTGAGCCACTGTGCCCAACTCATTACCACCATTTGACAGATGAAGATTCTGCGGAAGAGTGAGGTCTAGTAACTTGTTCAAGGTCACAGAGCTAGTGAAAGGTAGAGTCAGAATATAAACCAGACAATCGGGTTCCAGAGTAGATGCTTCTAACCACTATGCTATAGAAAGTGTTCATTCTTTTTAGTGTGAAATTTGCTTGAGGCAATTTTAGATTCTTTGCTATCTGTAATGTACTTCTAAGTCACACTGTTTACATATAATTTAACTTCATGCCAACTCAGGGCTATTCTTAGCAGAAGAGTTATAATGAATTATAGATACAAATAACAACCTATCAGGTTAAACGTGAAATAAGTACCAAAGTATTATATACAAAGTCATACTCCTAAACAAAGGCATTTACTATGATAATAACAGCTAACATTTCTGGAGCAATTAGTATTGCCAGGTACTCCGATAAGTGGTTTAAAGCCATTACTTCATTTAATCCTCACAACAACCCTATGCCATTGGTATTATCCCCACTTTACAAAGGAAGTTCTGAAAATTTAAGAAACTTGTGACCTCAGGCACAAAGCTTGTGGTGGAATCAAGATGTGACCTTAAGCAGTCTACTACTTTCAGAGCACACATGCTTAACCAGAGCACTGTATTAGCTGTTAAAGTACAAAAATAGGAAAAAAATCACTTTTCACAGAGAGGAAATAATTTTTATGTATGTTTATATAATAAGAATATAGTTTTATTTTGTATTTTGATGCAGAAAGAGGTTCACATCCTCATAAACTCTGAGCTGTGCCTTTGACTTAAAAAAAAAGCCAATTAAAATTTTTAAAAGCCAAAATTTTATATAATTGTCTATTTTATTCCTAATTGTTCAGGAAACTCAGTTCACCCAACCAAGTATCCCAGGAGCTCATGAAAGTCACTGTAGGCACTATTACTTATCCCTGAAATCCATCTAGACCAATGGTTTGCTACGTGTGGTCCCCAGAGCATCATCATTAACATCACCTAGGAGCCTGTTAGGAATGCAAATTCTCAGGACCTACTCCAGACCTACCGAAGCAGAAATGCTGGGCATGGAGCCAAGCACTATATATATTAATAAGCCTCCCAGGTGATTCTGATGCACCCTAAGGTTTACCACTGACCATGTCATTATTTCTATTTTGCTTCATATTCCTGACTTTCCTGCCACCTCTTTACTTTGACTCAGTAACTCAAGTCTGGTTTTTCATTTTGTGTCCTTGACTGATGACCTGTTGATATGGACAGGAGACAGAGAAATACTGGGTAGAAGAGGGTAGTTCCCCGGCAAAGGCCCCACCGTCAAGCCTGGAAATCCACAGCCCTAAATGGGAACAGGTATTCCTGTTTTTGTTCCCAAAAATTGCCTTTGGGCCTGCCACACCACCCTACCTTGTACCCATAAAAACTTCAGACCACAGGCTCCAGAAGCAGACGAGAAGGAGACAAACTGAAGTGCAGAAGAATGGCCAAACGGCGTGGCAGAGAGAAGAGAAGGAGCATCTGAATATCAAGAGGAGTTCAGCTGGAGACAACTAGAGAGGAGACAGCCAAACTCCAGGGAAGAGCATATTCCCACTCCATCCTCCTTCCAGCTTCCTATCCATCCTGGTGAGAGCCACCTCTACCATTCAATAAAACTCGCGCATTCATCCTTCAAGTCTATATGGAACCTGATTCTTCCTGGAAGCCGGACAAGGACCTGGGTACCAAGAGGGCATGGGGCTGGTTAACACTTAAGCTGTCTGTGGACAGCAAGGCTAAAAGAGCACACTGTATCACATGCCCATTTGGGCTTTGGGAGTTGCAGATACCCACTCCTGGACGTTGCTGTGGGGTGGACCCCAGGGTCTCATCTGCGTGCTCCCCTCCTGTAAGGGGTTTGAGTGTGCATGACAGCTAAACAAGAGGAGCCACATGCCTGTTGCAAGTCCTATGTGGGGGATCAGGGAAGCATCCCGTTTCACTGTCTCGGGCTCACTTTTCTATTTCTGACCTTGGAACCTCCTCCAGGATGTCATTTCCAGTATACAATGACTAGAGCAAGAGGCTACACACCTTGGTGACTTTGACTGTCTTTGACAGTCTCACCCCTTATCCGGCTTTCCCATTCATGAAGAAGTCACCCCTGGCCCCAATAAATGTATGCGATAATCCATCATCATCTATAATGCTTAAGGAGAAATGAAACTGTGAGTAACGGTAATGTTTTTTAATTCTCATATCATAATATTATACATGACAACAAAAGATGCAAAGGGAAAATAGTTGTTGAAGTAAAAATTAAAATATTTGATCAAACAATGATATAGTTGCAGGCTGCGCCATCTCACACAAACTCAGTGGAACACCACAAACATGCCCTTTTGTCTCTTTTCCCCATAAGCACGACTGATAGTGACAAACCCTTTTCAGCTACATGCCAAAAGTAATCAAGAATCAGGAAATTCCAAACTTGCAAAAAGATTTTTTAACAAAATATCATTCATAGAAGTGCTGTTTCATGATCCTATAATATGTCATAGCAATAATGTTTGCCCAGAATGTAGTTGAATTATATGTAAACTATATAGTCCCACCCTGTTGCTAAACAACCACAGTAACCTAAATCTGTGTAGGATGTAGTATAGTTTATAAACACCCATTTTGCAAGTCCATCACGGAAACAAGTTAACAAAATAGGAAACAAATATACTTTCATTCTGTTTTTTTATAATAATTGTTTTGTTGTTACTTTAACAGGTAACAAAAGCAACAGAGAAAAGGGATTTATTGCAAGCCCAAAGAATGGAAGCTTTACATATTTAAGAGCAGAGTCTTGAAGTCAGCTCTACCTCTTTCTAGTCCTAGTAACTCTTCCCCCGTATTACAAACAGCAGCATTACTCACACCATGTCATCCCTCTGGCTTCTGTTTCCCAACCTAATATATTAGGGAGCTGAATAATGTGGCAGATTCCTTTCAGGTCCAAAATGACATGACACCTCAATAGTTTTCTTCCAAGGGGACAGAAATGCCAGTGGTTTGACTATGGGTAATAGATAAGATTAAACAATGCTCGGAAAATAAAATCTCAAATCTTAAATCTTCGATGGGTAAGTGGTCAGACACTTTTGCTAACCATATGTAACATTCTATTATATTAACATTATATATAATAGATATTATATATAGTTGTATGCCATCATCTTAAATAAGAATACAAATGGGTAATACAAGTTGTTCAGACACATATTGTTTGGGAAAATCTCTATTTCTCTTCAACTAGAAAATGTCCCAGGCACATAATTATCCACTTAGCACATTAATTTGTGTTGAAAACATTACGAAGGAATTAAAATAAATGTTTTAATGTAGAAACAATGTATTCTATCTTTTGCTCCCTTTAAAACTAAGTAAAGACTTCTTTCTGAGTCTATCTAGGTATAAGAGATAAAAACTGAAGATACTCAAAGGTGCTGTATAATTTCTTTAAAGTTTCAAAGGAAAGTAAAAATCATATTGGAGAAAATTAAACTCCTGAGACAAAGGACTATGTCTTGTTAATCATTATAACCCCAGTACATTGCCAGTCTGGGCATATGAGACTCTCAAAATATATTTGGAAAAACATACATGGACGAATGGTTATTACAAATAATGCATATTATTTATGTATATTATAATAATAATACAAATTATTAATACAAACCTGAAAGACATTTAAAGATAACAAATAAAAGGCAATTTTATCAGAAATAAAATTGTAAAATGCCCCAAATATTTCACTTCCAAGAAATTCATATTAATGTAGCCAGGGGCCCTACATTTGCGAGAACACATTTAGCATGAACATGAAGGGATTATTTTTGGAAGAGCTGCATTTAAATGATCCTGCTTACCATCTGGTTTAGATATTAATTCTGAAATGACTACTTACTCTGTCCTATTTCCATTGGACAACCTACCAGCAGCACCAGAGCCAGGCCCTACCATACTTTAAAAAGTTGTGACTCTGAAAGAAAAGAAGAAAAATGCTGGAACAAAAGTAAAAGAGTTTGCTGTTATATATGGGGGCTGCTCTTGGATTTATTAGGCAATGTACAAAATCGGTGACTGACTAGATTCCATAGGTTCTCATCCTATGCAACCATGTCATTTAGAGTGGCAAGTTCAGCAAAATGAATCAAAATCAGTCCTGTGTCTTGCAAATGCATTATTATTAGTAGTAGTAGTAGCAGTACTCAATCACCTCAAGTAATTTCTGCACTCTTCCTCAAAGAATCAAAATGTAGTAAAGTGTCCTTTGATGCAAAACAGTTCCTTAATTGGTGAGACAATGTGCGGTATTTTATTGAAGCAGCCAAAAAGAAATGAAAGAGATGGAGAATAGAAAAGAGATTAGAACAGGAAGTCCCTAATTTATAAATGAATAGATCGATTTGTACCACAGACCCTAAAATATGCAACTTGGATTAAATTGAATTTAATTAGATAGTTTTCCATAAATTATCTCCTAACTTAAAAAGTACAGGGTTGGAGTCTCACCATGTGAACTGATAAAGGTGAAAATTAGACTCTAACAATGTTAGTTTAAAAATCAGCATGAAAGCTTTTTCAGCCTTCCCCCCTAGTGTTTGCTAATGCACTGAAGCTTGCAATCAATGAGCTAAAGTCCTCCTGGGACTATTAATAGGACAGTCTTCATTAAGGAATTTTTGGTTAACACATGTTCCTAGTGCGAATTAGTCTTCCAATAGCTCACATTAGCTTTCCAAAAACAACATCCACCTGTGCTCAGTCTATGGCCTGCCATTAAGAAACTCAAGAGCAAAGCTGATTAAACATCAGACATTTATTTAGAATTCTCCAGCAGAGATTTTTCTAAGATCTCAGTAGTAATACAAAACCTTTCTGTTTATAAAGATTTGGGGAAGGAGTTGGTTGTTTGCCAGTTACATATCTTTTTTTTTTTTTTTTAACATTACAACTCTTTTTGGCACAAACCAAGATGTTAATGTTACATAAACAGCCATGCTCACAGTAACAATTTAGAGACAATGTTTTTTGTAATCACTTGATTATTCCCTGAGCTCAAAATTATTCTTCTTCAAGAATCTGAGTCCACCAAAAATGAATAAATGAAAAAGTACTATAAAGTCCTCTTGAATACTTGCCAGAAATACTCACCAGGAGTGTAATAATGCCCAAAGTATTATATTGATAATTATTATTCTTCACCTCACTAGATCTTTTAATGTACAAAAATTTGTTTTCTTATTGTACATCAGTGAGCAATCATATTATTTCCTTCAAAATAGCTTGTATTTTACAGGTAGATTACAGAAAAGATGGTAAAATATTAAAATGGAAATAATTTAACTTTCTGAAATGACTTTTGGTCTAATTTTTAGAATATCTGAATCTAGATAAAGATTGACCTAAAATAACCATGCTAGATTTTATCATATTCATATTAATTAATTCTCTGATAATTCTCTTTTCTTCTATGGTAGTCTGTTTGTGTTGCAATATTGCCATTTACATATAAAGAATGTGAAAAAATGAAATAATAAAATTCAGAACTGTGAGGGTGAAGGGAAATGTTGAATGGCATGGTAGAAAGTATTACAATATCTAAGGCTCCTGAATACAGAGATTCTTTCCATAATACTAACTTAACACCCGGAAAACAATAAGACAACCACAATGACAAAAATATCTGCTTTAACCACTGCCAAATATCTCAAAGATACAGAAAGATTAGAGGGAAAATAGAAAAGTCATACCCAGGACTAACAAGATTTAGCATTTTTTCTAGAGAACATTTGTTATAGAAAAACCAACATTTTTATAAATACTGTCAAGAATGAGGATTTTCTCAGAGTAACTTTAAGAAGTAATCAACCCAATAAAGTTGATGCGGAGTTGAACAGTGTGGATCAGAGGTGATGATCACAAAATATCCTAATGCTTTAAATGCTAGTCTGTATAGACAAAGATGAAAGCATTTTCTTAGTCACTTCTGACTAAAGGGCTCACAAATTCCTAGGAGAAAGCTGAGAGTGTGGTTTATCATTTGTGATGTATAAACTTATGACTATATTTAATAGGTACATTAGTTACATATCACATAATGAACATATTGTGTATATTTATAATTACACTTAAATTTTTATTAAATTGTACAGCTTCAGTGCTATTTATGTATTAAATCACTTTTCAATACCAAAGTCCTTGCATTCCAAATCAATTTTTTCACATGTTAGCATTTTAAAATAGGGTACTGTCTTATGATTACTGTTAAATGTAACTGTCCAGCTGTTAGGAAGAGGAGCAAGTTGGGACAGAGTTTTCATAGATTTTGTGAACATAAATTTAGCCATGCGTAGGAGATCATTGTTCATCTGATATCAACTTCAAATATTATCTTTGGTAACATAATATATGGATGAATTACAATGTATTTGGATAGCTGTCACTTGTAAAACATTTATAAAGGTTGTACTACATTGCAGTATGAAAATTTTAAAAAGGTTTTGTGAAGATAAATGAGTATGGAAAAATATGAAATAAAAATGTAAATATACTAAATAAATGAAGAAATAATATCACATCCATATTCTCTGGTAAAAAAAAAAATACTCAGTGCTTTATAGGACCAAAGCTGGGAAGAGGTATTAAAGTAAAAACTGTATTTTGAGTTGTCACTGATGCTCAAGGAAATAAATTCCTTGCCTCTCTCAGAAAATGCAATTAAAAGCAGTAGAAATTATGAAATGTCTCAGAATAGGCCAAATAATTAGTAAACCTATGAAAGATTAATGAAAATGATTCATGCGTTGTGATGGTGCTAAATAGCTACCTATCAAAAGTTGGAGGCTTTCAAGAGAATTACTTAATATCTAGTGATCCCTAACCCAAGTAAGCAGAAAATGATACAATTAATGAAAATTCAGATGAATTCCTAGCATTCTTTGATATTCCTCAAAATTATCTGGAGTCCTAAAAGTGCAATGTTCATTAAATCATAATAACACACACTGGTTCTGAAAAAGGTCACGTTACTTTGAAGCTATGTATCGATACTGAATTACCGAAGTGATTTAAAAGACTTTTGTGATTCAATGTCAAAAAGGCTTGGATTTGGACTTTGAGATAATAAAAGAGATTATACTTTTCTGGATAAATGCATGCTATTATCATTTTATTAAAAAGAGTTCTGTGTGCTTTTAATGCAGATCTTTTATTCTTCCCCAAAGCTATTACTAAGTCAATGCTAGGTCGTACAATGGATGGTGTTCTAGAATGAAACAAGCTTTTAGTTTCCTTGTTAGCTCATGCTAACAAATGTCTTCAAATGTCTTTGTGTAGAACACTGTGTCTCCTCCAAGGACTCTTCCCTAATATTACTCCAATGGAGTAGCATTAGTTAGGAAAGGACAGATTATACTAGCCTAAATCTTAGTGGTTTTAAAGTTTATTTTTTGTTCATGCTACATGCCCACTTTGGGTTGGTGGGGCTCCACTTCATGTTTTCTCACACTGAAATCTGGGAAAATGAAGTTTTAGCACTGTAATAGTTAGAGCTATGCAGGAGAAACCAGGAGATGAAGAACGGCGTAGAAAAACCACATGGCCATGATATGGACAAAAGGCAGGGAAATACCGGGTAGAAGGGCGTGGTTCCCCTGCAAAGGCCCCACCCACAAGCCTGGGCCTGCGGCCCTAAATGAGAACTTCACAACCCTGTTTTCACACCCAAAGGTTGCTCTTTCTGAAATCACCCCAAACTCCACTGGCAGATGAGCAGAGCAGTATGGCAGAGAAGGAGAGAAAAGAAGTGTCTGAACGTTGAAGAGGCAGCTGTACAGGTGGAGAGGAGTTTGGCCTGGGACAGCAGAACTCCAGGTGAAGGTTATCTACCCAATCCATCTCTTTTCCAGCTCCCCATCCTGCTAAGAGCCAGTTCCATCATTCAATAAAACCTCTGCATTCACCATCCTTCAAGTCCGTGTGACCTGATTTCTCCTGAATACAAGAACGCAGGTACCAAGAGGGCAGGGTATAAAAGGCTGTCATCCTGACTCTCCACTGAGCTGGTTAACACTTAGCTATCTGTGGATGGCAACTACTAAAAGAGCATTAATTGTAACACACCCCTAGATGCCACTATGTAGCTGGAGCCCAAAAGCACTCAACCCAGCCTGGCACCCCCTCGCCTCCATGCTCCCTGTCCTGCAAGGGGTTTGAGTGCAGCAGTCAGTCAGTGAACCACACAGAACTGTTGCAAGACCTGTGAAGGGGTCCAGGGAACTTTCCTGTCTTAGCCCGACCTAACTTCCAATAGAGTGGATGCCTGGAAGTAAAGGAGAACTGAAAACTGATGAACAGTTTAATAGTGACTACTTCAATGGCATACTTACTTCCCATATGTAAAAGCATCAGTTGTCCTTTTGTTTTCCAATAGGCAGCATGATTTAACCATACACTGAATAACATCTCATTGTTATTATTGTAAATCACTGCAATGGTGGCAAAATAGATGGTCAGGATAGAAATGTATCTCCAAGCAGAAGATTCATAAAGATTTGATGACTACAGAGGAAGAAAAATGGTGCTGAGCTGCCAAAAAAATACATTTGAGTAAGTGGTCTTGATCTTTGTCAGAATTTGTTATCTTGCTAGAGATAGCAACTAGGTTTTTATTCAGTAGATAAATTAGGATAGTGACAGTAACCTCCAGTATTCATCTTAAGAAGGATTCTGAGCCTCTGTCTATGTTAAATGGAAAAAATGGAAATGACAAATTAACAATGTCTGGCGTGGACCCAGAAACATAGAGACAGAAACATTTTTGCCATCCCTTTATATCACTACTGAATAATATTCTATGTCTGTTTCTCTACATTTTTGCTTTCTTCATGCCTATTCCACAAGATCTGTTCTGGTCTGCTTATGCCTGCAATCCCAGCATTTTTGGGAGGCCAAGTTAGGAGGAGAGCTTAGGCCAGGAGTTTGAGACTAGCCTGGGCAACACAGCGAGACCCCATGTCTACTAAAAATAAAAAGATTAGCTGGGTGTGGTGGTATGCACCTGCAGTACCAGCTACTTGGGGAGCTGAGGCTGGTGGACTGCTTAAGCTCAGGAGTTTGATGCTATAGTGAGCTATGAGTACACCACTGCACTCTAGCTTGAACGACAGAGTGAGATCCTCTCTCCAAACAAACAAAAGGCAAACATGCTTTCTTGTGGGACCACCTATGGTAATCTAGAATCTTTTTTTCAGATGAGTTAGAAGTAGCCTTTAATAAAGGATAATACATACCAGCATTTAATACACCTTGATAAAGATGGGATTGTGTGTGCCTACATTGCTAAAAGAAACCAATTTGTGAAGCCAAATAGGCATCTTCGAGGTCTACTGTGGTTTATGCTAGAAAATTGGTGAGCTTTATGGAAAAAATGACTAACAATATACCAGCATCTGTCTGGCTTCCCTTGGAGCCCATATATTAATAATAATCAGATAGTCTCTCACATGATCAGCAGAAAAGAAATTTGAAGTTATATTCTGGGACAAGACCAAAAGTAGTTCATCACTCTATCAGCATTTATTGAGATTTTACAGAGTGCCTGGTGGGAATTAGGAGCTGCATTTAGATGGTGAATAAATTCATGCTTTCACCCTAAGTATGATCCCACTAGGCAGAATGGTCAAGTTCTCCATTTCTCTGTTGCTGTTATTTTTGCAAAGGAAAAGATAGAACTTACTATTTCCATCATTTGAAGGCTTCAAGGATATTGCTGGTGAATCTGTTCCTCCAAATTCTTAATGTGCTACTTAAAAATATTAATTCATAAACCATGAATACTTGCTTTTAAATCTTACTAGATTTTATTCTGAAGCACACTCAACAAAAATCTAAGTTTCAAATTGAGCTAGAGATACTAATCTTCTGTGAGATTGCCACAAATGCCAAGCTATGAGAAGGCAGCAATTGAAACAAGATTCTCTTTTCTTCTTAGATTGACAGGGTACTGTTTGAAAAAGAAATGTAGATTTTGTTTATTCTAAAGGGGTCTCAGGTGTGAACAAAGCTACATTTTAAATTAATCTGAGAAAAAGACCAATTTTAGAGGCAAGAAGAACTATAAGTCATCTTTCTTGGTATTTCAGAAGAAAAAGAAAACTAAAGACAGCATTACCTTTATAACTGGAATACAAAAAAAGCATTTTAAAGCAAATGTCCACATAGGAAAATAATCTATTTAACTTTATCCTTAAAGAAAACAGTACATTCAAAAGCATGATTTTCTAGCCTACATATGTCTCTACATTAGATCTAGTAACTATGTACTGAATGAAATGGGGTTTTAATAAGTTGAAAACTGAATAAATTAAAAAGCACCAGAGTATTAGTATGCACTGAACTCCAGAATGGCATATTTCACAAAGTTAAAATATCATGTGAGAGTTTTTCATGGTTGTCCAATTTAGCCATTCACCCATTTTCCATTTCTACTTTCATTTTTGGTTAAAAACAGAGACCCAGACAGTCCCTTCATGCATATAAAGAGCTCACATGGGAACAACATTGAATGCCAGCTGGTTTTTACTATGAATTTCATGTTTGTGCTACAGAGTCCAAAACCCCAACAGAAACACATTCTCACAATGAATCAATTTTAAATAGTAGTAAGTTCTCAAAACCTACTTGTTGAATGAATCCTTCTGAAATTTTACACATAGGCAGAGGTCTTTTTATTCGCATAGCATCACATGTTTCATGAATCTGCTGGTCTTATAAAAGCTAAGTCTGGCTGCAGATTTTACAGATGACCAAACTAAAATTGACTGAGACAATAAGGAAAATGTGTCATCTCTCACAGGAAGTCAGGAGGTAGATACTTTCAGGTTTGATTAATTCATGGCTTTACGTGGTAGTCATGGGTTTTTCCACCTTTCTGTTCTGCCATCCTGAATGTGTTGGCTGCTCTCTTTAAAACGTGACAGCAGTTCCAGCTATCTCTCCCTCACAGGGCTGGATTCAAGGCCAAAGGAAAGGCCTTTCTCGACATATTTCTAAATATCTTTTTAAGAAAGTGGAGCCTTTCTCAAACCCCCAAGCAAGCTTTCCCTCTGTCTCATTGGGCAGAATCTGGGCATATTCTCAGGCCTATGCCAATCCTGGCAAGGGGTACAGAGTTACCAAGACTGGCTTGGACCACACAATGTTCTCCCCAGGCTGAGGCCTATGTCCACCCAGGAGGGTAAAAGTAAGAAATAAGGGGCAATAGAGAAGTTGGAGTGGCAACCAATGAGCAGTGATTAGCAACTACTGGGTATGTTTGTGTTTATATCAAGCTTTAAAAGGCCCTTGAAATATGCATTCAACTGATATTTCCTGAGTGTACAAATGCCACTTCAACATGGAAAGGGCATCATAGCCACTGTTCAAATGAAAACATTAATACTACACAGTTGCTGCTTTGAACAGGGTGATTATAATCTGTTTGGTGTAAAGGTGGGATCAGCAGAAAAATCTTTTCTTCCACAATTTGTCATGGAGCACCATTTAAGAAATGTTGGTCACCTTGAAGCAGGTTTTGGGAAGAAATCTCTGACTTTTTCAGCCATCAAAAATTTCTCTGCTAGTCTGAATGTTTGTGTCCCCTCCAAATTCACATGTTGAAATTCTAACCCTCGAGGTGATGGTATTAGGAGGCAAGGCCTTTTGGGAGTGATTAGGTCACAAGGCAGAGCCCTCATGAATGAGATTACTGACTTTACAAAACAGGCCCCAGAGAGATTCCTAACCTCTCTACCATGTGAGGACATAGAGAGAAGATGCCACTTATACATGAGGAAACAGGCTTTACCAGACACCAAATCTGCTGGTGTCTTGATCTTGAACTTCCCAGCCTGCAGAAATGTGAGAAATAAATTTCTATTGTTTAAGCAACCTGGTGTGCAGTATTTTGTTATGGCAGCTTGAGCGGACTAAGGTACCCTCTTTACTGAGATCTATTACATTCCTTGGGTGTTTTTCCTGTTTTTTTTTTTTGTTTGTTTGTTTTCTTATTATCCAGTATATGCAAACAAACACCAGGACATCAGATAGGAAGATTAAACCTCTATCCATTGTAGACTGAGTCACAGCCCACGTTTTAGTCTCCATCTACGTTCTCCAGTTCAAATTTCCAGTCTAACACACAACATATTCTTCATCACTGTTCTGCCCGATCCAACATCCATCTCCATCACAAAAAAGATGGTCTTTCCAATTCACAATACTCATAAATTCCAAATGCTTAAACATGAAACTGTTCAATGAATAATAACTGAGATGTAGGAGTCTTGATGTTTTCCTCCACCTGTGGGATTATTTGTGGATGTGTGACATATGCCTTAAAAGACTCAGTGAAGGGACACTGCTCATGTCTTTATCTTACTACATATGCTAGGGTGCTAACTTTTGTGAGGGAGACATGAAGCCTTGTATATGTATACACATTAGAGACTTACAGAAAGTAGGTACACAGTGTTTAATTTTTAAGAGCATCATCGATAAGACCCTTGGCATCTGCTAGAGTGGCTGCTTTGTAAAGTACCATGACTGCCATTTATATCTCCAGAAAGATTTGAAAATCTACTGCAGAGACTACTGCTGTTCTCACAAGACAGAGATTTTCAGATAAAAAAATACAGTACCTTATGCTATGATAAATGGGAATGGAGGAAGGGAAAGAACATTCTTTGGGTTAAGCATTGTGACAGAAAATTTAACATGTGCCATTTTATTGATTCCACCTGTAAAACTCACCCTTTACTTTGTCCCCCAACCACACCCTGCCCCCCTCCACACATAACCATTTCCCAGACTGAAAGCTTCTGGAAAACAAAGACTGGGACTCATTCAGTGTTGTATCCAAATCTAATGAGAAGTAATAGGAGGATTTCAATTAATACTTATTGAACAAATGAATGAAACTCAATATTCTTGGGGCAAGATACTTCTGTGCATTTACATATCATTAAACAGTACTGAAGAAGTTAAGCAATCAGTCCATTTGTTAACTGAGTAGGTTCATTTGCAGTTTCAAAGTCAGAATTCACAAACCCTGCAGTCAAACCCGTGATGTGATCTTGTTAGATTGCTTCTGTATACGAAGATGTCTTTTGGGGGATCTGCCCAACTCATATGATATTCCCTTCTCTGTTAGTTGCAATCCAGGTTGTCCCCAGATGGCCCTGTTCTTCAGGAAGGAGCCCTGACCAGCAACGCTTGCACCAGTCACTGTGCTTCTTGCCCTCATACATGGCCCCTTCTGCTTCCCTCTCATGCCCCAAGTGTGGTCTGCCACTTCTTCATCTGTTAAGTATTTCTAATCCTGCCTCTCTTTCACAAACTGTTTTGATTATTTTTCTCATTTAATATATTGTGTAGTATTAATGCTGTTGCCAATTTGTGCCTCTTTCCTTACTGGATTTTTTAGTTCTTTAGGGAAAGAGCTATGGCTCTGCTCCTTGATCTTTGTCTTCCAGCCACAATAGTCTGGCATGTCCTCCTCTGCTCCAAGCACTTCCCTGCCTTGGGACCTCCTTAGAATGCAAAGGGTGTCCTCTGCAAAGAATGCTCACCTTCTATCTCCTCACCAGGAAAACTCTTCTCTTACTGGGCATCATTTCTATCATTGCAGGTAACTCTTTTCCTTAAAAACACACATTCTACTTTGTATTATATTTGTGGATTTTATTGTTTCATATCTGGTTCTTCTAGCAAACAATAAGCTTTGAAAGGACAAGGATCATATTTGTCTTGTCCAATATTGTATGTCCAGCACCTAGCACAGAGCTGGCATACAGAAAATGTTCAATAAATGTTCACTGAATGAATTCATCTTTGAATCTCAAATGTATAAAATGCATTCTTTGGGTCAAGCATTGTGACAGAAAATTTAATATGTGCCACTTTATTGGCACAAATGAGTCCCATTAATATCTGAGAAGTAAATTATTCAAGGATAATAAAAGAAAAAAAACTATTCCTCGAGTCAACCAAATTCTGCCACATTATTACTTCTACCCATTTAACCAAAAACTATTAACGTATTTATTTAGCATGTATTATTTTGTGCAAAAGTACAACGGCAGACACGATAGGGTTAGGGAGACAAAAGACATAAATGTAACAAAGTGAGATATACAGCTGGAATATCAAACATACTTAATTCTGAACGCCAACTCCAAAAATGTTAAGACTCTTTCTGAAATAATGTGTTGAAAAGTTCTCTGAGGCTGTAGATACGATCTGCGGGAAATATTATCATGTATAATTATTAGTTTCTGTTATGAGCATGGAAGGGAGACAAATGGCTGCACACATGTTATATTTTCTGTGTTTATTATAGAAGGGTTGACATAAATGAATTTTAAAAATAAAATGTGCTTGGAGTGTTCCCTACTACTTTCTAGTTGTGTGTCTTTGGGAAAAAATTACCTAATCTAGATGTCAGTTCCTTCATCTACAAAATAGTGATAACATTAACATCTCCATGGGGCTGCTGTAAGCACCAAAAATAAAAATATGGAAATGTTTTACTAAATGTAAAACAGTCCACAAACGTCATTAAGCTAAACAGATGCACAGAAAAATAACACCAATGAGTAAATAAACACCAAACAAATCTCTAGGCAGCAAACATTTTAGGAGTTCAGAAGATGGAGAGGCAGTTTCCTAGGCCAATTTATTGCTTCAGAGAGTAGAAGCAACACACTAGTAAAATGTAGGGATAGAGATATATACTTAATGCTGCATTTTAAATTTGGCCTTCCTTGACACTATTTCTAGAAATGTTAGGCCCTGCAGCTATTTCATTAACTTTTTTTCTAATAAGTTTGAGATGACTGTGACTGTCAACATAATAATGAAAATATAAACTTCATAAAGTATGACCTGATTCTATCCATTTAATCTTTCCCAAAGCTATTACAAATGATTTATTGATAGGTTCTAAATGGAAGTAAAAGATGAAAGATATGCTTCAATCCAATAAGAATGAGATAATATGTATGACAAACCATATAAATATTAATAATAGCAATATATTTTTATTACATCACATATGTATTTTAAATAGGTAACTTGTACACATTAAGGAACATAATAAATGTTTTTAGAATATGATAGAAGAGGCACTGGAAAACATATTTTTCTATTTAGGGCAATGACTATATTTTGGGAATACTGGGCTTGGAAAATAGACGTATTTTATACTTCATTTTTCTTATGCATTTACATAATTGCCAAATTTCATGTCTATCCTAATATTACATTATTACCTGCATAGACCTGTGCTACTGGTCAACAATTCTGTTGGAATAGTTTCAAACAGAAAGGAACTATAATGCTAATATAAAAGTACCAAATTCATTATGTTTTAACTTCAGTTCTGAAAATGTGTATAATCTATAGTTAGTGAAAGAAACAAAATCCTAGATTAAGGAATACATTTTTCTAGACAAGCTCTTGGATAATGCTACTCAAAGTGCCTGACTGCTATATGAAGAATACCTTAAGCCAAGTTGAAAATCAAAACATACTGCTTCCTTCATTGACAATTTCTTGCTCCATAAAAAACAATTTCAGCAAACTGAATAATGTACCTGGGGTTATAATTAATCTACATTTGGTACAACTGCTTTATCTTTTTGTGGACCAAAAGCAAAGGGTTCATGCAATGGCAGCTAGTCCATGGATCCCATCTGAGCTGCACTGGTCTACAGAAACTCGGAATGGATTGGTTCTCTTCAGAGTGATCTGCTGAATAACTAGTCTTACTAGTCAAAGAATTATTCTACAGCTGCCTTGCACAACATTGTTTTGAGAGAGAAAAGAGGCCAATTTTTAAGTGTATGATATAGAAGGTTGCATTATTGTTCGAGTTCTTCATCTTTCTATGGTTTCCACATTGTTTGCCATGTGACTTTGTAGTACTCCCTCTGTCAACCACTTTATTTTCCTGCACCATTGATACTGAGGCTGGGAATGTGAATTGACTGAGACAACAGAATGCAGGCAGAAAGAAATGTTGGGTACTAATTGTGCTCCTAAGCCTTCGGAGTCATCCACTGTTTCTGTTTGACCCTCTTATGCTTCTGCTGCTGCCATGAGAAGCACATGTATTGGGTAGCCTGTTATGCCAAAGATAAAAAACACATAGAGCAGATCTATGTCCAACCTGACTCTGGGAGCCAGCACCATCCAATCCTAGTGTAGGTCTGTCAAACTCAACTTGATCTCAAACACAAGAGAGAAAAAATGGTTTCTGTTTTAAGCCACTGAGTTTTGGGATGGTCGTTATACAGCTGATTATGCTAATAGCTAGCCAGTTCACATTAGAACAGCACCTTCCAAAGCTTGGGTGGAAGAGGGCTGCTGAGATGGATAGCATTGGTGGGGGAATACTAATACCTTGGGTACAGGCATAGAGGAAGGAGTATTAATGGCCAAGTTTATGAATAGCACATTCAGGCAGGTGTTAAAAACCCATCAATTTCACAAGTGCTAAGAATCCCATCAGGACTCTAATACAAGGAAACAACCATTCTTCCTTATTTTCTACCCCAGTTAATGTAGCAAAGGACAAAAAGAGAACATAAGCACAAAGACCAGTACTTCATTAATAAAATAAGAATGTTTCAAACTGGAATATAACAGAGATTTTAATCATTTACAAAAGAGTAGGGATTTTAACCTAATAATAGAATGCTAGCAGGTTGAAATATATTGGGGTCTACTCTTCAGTTTGTTTTCTTAAAATAGTTATGCTAAAGTAAAAGTAGAGTTTGTACTTCACACTGTGGACTCAATTGATCTACAATCCTTCGTGTTCTTCCTTCAAGTTCTAATATAATGAACTCCACTGGGATACTCTTCAAGATTAATAGTTGGACTCAACAGCCTTAAAGAGTCAATTGCATTAATTTACATAGACTCTGTGCATAGACTGGACAAATAGGACTTCTTATAGGATAATGCTTTTGTAATTATTGTTTGGAAGTATGACATTACAGTAACATAAAACCTGCAGCACAAATAAAGAATAGATTTTACCCCTCCAAATTCCTAAGGTCAATTTCCAAAATACCTGACTGCAACCACATTAGGGGAAAGGAAAAAAATTGACCTTACAATTTACAAAAATAAAAGTGATACGGTATTTTGCCTCAGTTTGTTTTTACTATATTAAGCCAAAATTTAGTATATATATTTGAACATTAATATTTAGAAAATATTATATATGTATATCTCAATACATATACACACACTATAAACATATTGTGTGTGTACATATATATGTGTATACACATACAAAATTTAGTGTGTGTGTACATAGATATATATGTACATGCATACACATAGACACACACTCTAACTTTATAGGCTATTTTTGTTGGTAAAGTTTCCTGAACACTATGTGAGTAATAACTATAAAAAATATAAAATTTGTGTTTTTTTCCTGAAAGGTTTATTGGTTTGCACTTCCAGATAGTGAAAAATGAAAACGATGGAACAATGATTGCCCAAGGAACAAAACATATACACAAACCTTTGATTTAGTAACCATAGCCAATCTCTGTGGTAGCTCACTTAATAAAGTGGTTACAGTCATTTTGGGGGGGCTCCCCAGGGTGAAATGTTCCACTTTTTATAGCTTTGTATATAATTAAAAATCTGCTGCAACTATGACCTTGAGTATCTCCTCAAAAAACGTATAATTAAATAACCAGAATCTCTAGTAAATAACAGCTGCAAGGTAAGCAACAGAAAATGCCATCTGAGCAGTATTTTATTTACATCTTTCTGAACTACAAACTTCTTTGCTCTAATGCTTTTCAAATAGAATGTCATCCATCCTGGCTTTACAGGGAGCTCTTGATATCACAAGCTTCAATGGCCCTTTTGCAATTAAGGTGAGGTATCTGCCATTTCACTCAATCCACCAAAGACAGGTTTATATAATCATTCCAGAAATGTTCCTTCCTACTGGGTAAGATTTAAGAAGTGTTGATTTTGAGTAGAAGAGAAAAAAGGATGTTTATTCTTTATATCCATAGTTCTGGCTTTAGTATATAAAACCATGCTATCGATCCATTCTTAGTAAATTGTACAATTTTTCATACTGTCCAGTGTTACCATCATGTAAACACAATCTATTGTTAAGAAATGTCACATAACTTTTTCATGAAACACATTATGTAGCCATAGAATAAGGATTAAGTAAACATGATCTGGAAATTTGCTCAGCATTTTTCTTCCAATGATGAACTATTATAGCTACCAACTATGAGATGGAATTTTACAGGTTGGCAAGAAGCCGATCACAGCTTATGCATTTACTGAAGAACTTCTAGGACCAATTTCCCTGTTATCGCTAAAAGTCTACTTCAGAGCAAAATGACCACAACATGTACTTCTATCATTCATTAGCCATATTTTAATATGCAAACATTGCTAATATAAGAAAAAAAGGTGGACAAACTTGGGACATAATGACTTGCATTAATATGATGCCAAGCATTTCCCCAACAGTTTTTCTTTAGGTAACCTCTTATAAACTTAAACATATGCCATACATGTAACATTAACTAAAGCTCTCAGGAAAAAATGTCACATGACTGAAGAGGTGCTTTCCTTTGGGAACCTGGTAAACGAAAAGGTCTCATAAAATGTTTAACTTGGCATTGAGTATCAAAAAGAAGTTTTTATCTTGGGCTATAAATTAGGATAAAATAGGTATATCAAAAGGATTAATATCTCCAAGTATAGGCTTTAAGGATACATTTGAATATGAAGGTACCATGCAAAAAAAAAAAAAGAAAGAGCAGTTTTATTTGTCAGTAATCATGCTGCTGTAGACAATCCACATGTGAAAGAAATGGTCAGAGCACATGAATTTTCTTCAAGGAACCACAGTGAGTTGACTGAATTGCATACAAATAACTGACACTTAAGCTGGTGTACCTCTAATATTTGCTGATACAATCACACAACACATAATGTTTCCCTCAATGACAAACTGCATGTAAGACAGTAGTCCCATAAGATCATAACATTGTATTTTTACTGTACTTAGGTTTAGATACACAATACCATTGTGTTCCAGTTCCCTACAGTATTCAGTACAGTAACACGCTGCACAGCTTTGAAGCCTAGAAGCCATAGGCTATACCATATAGCGTTGTAGGTTATGTAGCTTTGGGTAAGTCCATTCTATGATGTTCACACAATGATGAAATCACCTAAAGATGCATTTCTCAAAAGTATCCCTGTCATTAAGTGGTGCATGACTGTACTGTCAAAGCAATGAGATGGATACATAGGTCTCTGTCAAAAATGTGCATACAAATGACCTATTTGCACATGTAAGTGTCAAATCTGTATAATCTCTATTGAAGAACAGCTCTCAAGAAGTTGTGGGCAGAATATGAAGCATGTCCTACCAAGTTACATTGCTCAATTTAACTGAATATCATAAGTGATTGATACTTTAGAATAACCCCCAAGTCAATGCTATGTATATTTTTCAGGAGTCAACAGGATATCAACATTGAGATCATTCTTTCAAATGTAAAGAAACTTTTGCGCAGAACTAAAAGTGTCAAAGTGGGGACTCAAATCTTGGCACATCCAAAGCCCATGCCCTTAGGGCTTATGCCAAACTGTCAGTCTGATACATTTTATTACATATTGTAATTACCAACTATATAAAAGCTTGAGATCTACTGACAGGCACTTTTAAAGCTGAATCAGCCAATTTAGAGCAACAGCTGACAACACTGTTACAGAACATGCAGACTTAATAAAAGCTACACACCAAAATGGAACCTTGACACAGGCACCAAAATTTTGACCAGATGGTATGGGGTTCAATTGTGTCTAGCTTTCCGTCAAATCTACATGAATTGAGACTCTAGAAAAAATTACTTTAGAAAAACAAACACAACACAGTGGATACAATGGATAAAATATAAAACCTTCCCACTCCTGCCAAATTCAGTTCTGGTTTGTTTCTCCCCAGAAGCTGACATTGAGACAAGGATGTAGATGCAGGCAGTCTTTATTTGAGAGGTCATCCCAGGAAGTATAGGTGAGAAAGTGGATAGACTGAGACCAGGATAAGACCCCAGAGTTTCCCCTAAGGGTATGAAAGCCTCAGCATTTCCTCACTGAGGTGGCCTGAGCAAACCTCCCAAGGGCAGAGAAACTAAGACCCAGGGGCACTGGAAAGGGGAAGGTGTCAGCATTTGTAGGAACACAAACGTGAGCACAGGGAGATGAGGCAGGGCAGCAACGCTGTCTGCTTCAAAAGAAGCAGCACCACAGAATCACAGGGCTGCTTGTTCACTCGTCTGCCTTTCTAAAGAAGTGATGAGTTTCCAGCCTCTAGGAAGCAGAGGTAACGTCTTTCTAAACCTGCTGTCCTTATTTTGACCTTTTCTCTTGGACTCACCCACATATCTGTTAGGCACCACATGGGCTCTCAGATGGTCTTTGCATTTCTGCACCCTGTGCTGGGACAGGAAGGGTGAAAGCTGGGGTAGGTAGGGCTGTGTTCCTGCTGCTCCTGCCATTGCTGCTGTTGCTCCCCACTCTGCAGCCATGGCTGTAACACTATCTTCTCCTGACCTCCACTTGATGAATACTGTATCAGGAGAGGCTAGTCTCTGCCCATGAAAGTACCTATATGTTTGCTTTCCCTTCATGCTTCTCAGACTACGCTTTCCTTGCCTTCCTATTTTGATCCTAATCCATGCCATCTGGAAAGGAAACCTGATCCTTGACCATTCACTCCAGCAACAGGGAATTAATTGTCTTCTAATAGTTTCAGAAGTGAGGTTTCTACACCTTAAGATCTATTGGTGAGTGGAAGAAAATACTGGACATTTAATTTGTACATATATTAACTAACCCATTTATAATTTCCATCCATTTTATATCTTATGTTATACAACATGACATATAGTTTATAAATATACATATATTGAGTGTGACCAAACATTTTTTTAAACCATGATGCACACCACTAAAAAAGCTTGAAGCACCAGATTTGAGCTAATTCATCTGTTATCCCATGACCACAGATCAATGACCTCTGTCAAAATCCCATTTTTAAAAACTCCAGTTTTTAAAAGAACATTTGGATGCCTGCTATCATTTGTCTAGAGCAGTCCCCTAGGCTTGAAAACCTTATGGCCTCATGGTTACAATGTCTAGTCCAAATTACTCTGGGTATTCACTGTGAAATGTTTGAGCTGCTTAACTCTGTAATTTGTTTTGGGGATTTGGTTTTTATAAAAAAAAGCCTTTGAGGGAAGTGTCCTGTGGACTGAGACTCTTTCATTGTTCCATCCAACAAATAAACTTACCCAACAGTGATTCCAAATAGTAACTTATAGGAAAGACCATACTTACAGTCTTGATGTCAAGTTCAACAGTTTTATTGCACACAAGGTAAGCCATATTAACCTAACTTAATATACTACGCTTTTTCATTATTCATTAATGATGAACAGATTGTCTTTTCATTGTGTTGTGTCTGCTTAACAATTCTATAAGCACCTTATGAAAAAAGACTGTCATCTACTTTATTTAAGCTCCAAGAACACCCTGCAGACTGCTATGGTTAAAAATGACATTCAAGAACATGATACAATCATATGCAATGAAAGGATGTATTTATTCAACTTTTGAAAGTTACTCCCTGGTTTTGAAACAGATTTGGTGATCAAGATTGTTGTGAACCATCTGCGGCATCCTGGAATGAATGCAAGATTGAAGGGAGCTGTGACAGTTCTGACCTGGTCCTAGTCAATAAGGAGTTAAAAATTAATCTACATATGTTCTTTAGCATTTACGAATTCCATCCTCTTGTCTTACTTTTCCAGGTTATTAATTATTGTTTTCACTCATACGAGGAAAAATGACGTACTTTGGTAGAGTGCTTCTCTATTTACAAGACAAATTCAAATTATCCATTAAGTCCACAGCAAAATCCTATGGAAAAGAGATTATTGTCATCATGCTCATTTTACATAAGAGGATAATGAGGCTCAGATAAATTAATGCTTTGTCCAAGGACATTCAGATAAAAAGTGACAAATCCAGGGCACGTAAGTTCTACTTTTGTGACTTTAAAGCCACAACAGGCTTTCTATGTCACCGACTTGTATCTTATCCAGTTCTTGTGTGTTTATGTGACTATTTTTCCAGAACTGCAGATATAGAATACTGTCCTTTTATAACAAAATAGAATAACATACATTGAATAAATTTTGATACTAGTTTTTTGCAGATGCCTGTATTTTGTTGACTCTTTTTGGTTACCAGGGCAGATTGAATTGATATTTTTCAAAGAACAGATCTCCTGGCCTTCTTCGTAAGAAGTCATAGCTTAGAGCCCATTAGATTAAAAAGCATAGGCCAGGCATGGTGGCTTACGCCTGTAATCCCAGCACTTTGGGGGGCCGAGGCGGGCAGATCAAGAGATCAGGTGATCGAGACCAACCTGGCTAAGATGGTGAAACCTCGTCTCTACTAAAAATACAAAAAAATTAGCCGGGCGTTGTGGCGGGTGCCTGTAGTCCCAGCTACTCCAGAGATTGAGGCAGGAGAATGGCATGAACCTGGGAGGCAGAACTTGCAGTGAGCCAAGATCGCGCCACTGCACTCCAGCCTGGGTGACAGAGCGAGACTCCGTCAAAGAAAAAAAAAAAAAGCATAGCATGGATTCCTTTTTCTTAGGAAGGCAACTTGTATTTAGGATAATCCTAGTTGTTTTAGATTAAAAAATCCAATATCATAAAGGGGTGATCTTACCTAACACTATAACAGAGAAGGTGCAGACCTGAGGCTAACTGCTACATATATTTGCTATATACATCCCTACGAACACAAATTATGCCTCTTAGTTGAATTTGTCCTCTTTTCCGTTTTTGTTTTTGCTTTCCGCCCCCAACCCCCTCCGCCAGGGGCTGGCTTGTTGCATATTGAGGAGCTGATAATCCTGTTTGCTTTAAATTTTCTATAAAGAAATGGTCTCAGAGTCCAATTTTAATATCAGAAACCTCAACTACAGTGGGGCTTCATTTTTTGATGTCAGTCTAATGCCAGTATACTACATTTGTGTAAATAGTAATTTACAAGTTATCCTTGGAACACTGGGTTTCTTGTCTCTTAGCCACAGGCAGGAAGGAGCCACCACAACCCTACATTCTAGATAAAAAACACCGCAGTAAGAACATGAAATAAAACCAAGTCTTTGTTCACAGTTAATAGTGTTTTAAGTTGTTTTGAAGTAAAAAAAAAAAAATGCAGAAAAATAAAAGACAAAAACAGTTTTTTTAGAGCTGCCTGAGAGATTTCAGTTCTATTTCATTTAAGGCTTGTAAAGGAAAAAAAAAAAAAAAAAAAAAATCAATGATACTATCTTCTTTCTCTTCAGCATCATAAATTGGTTCTCTGATTTTGAAAGCTAGAGCACGTGGTTACTCTGATTAGTTCCTGTCCTCTGGAGGCCTCCAACGACTTCTGTGAATAAGTAGCACTGAAATATTTTGCCAATACACAAGTAAACAAAAGCATATCAGCCGTTAAGCACATTTTATGAGCTGAGTGAGATGGAATATTCATAAGTGTAATGGAACAGAGGATGGGCATGGGAGTGCCACATCTTTCAGAATAGAGAGACAACCTGCAGAGACATTAATGTTCCCAAACCATTTAAAAAATAAAATAGAATATGCTATGGACTAGATACCATTGGGATGGCCTAAGAAGGAATTCTCCTTCTATACAGGCTGCTAAATTTAATTTTTCTGAGAAAAATAGGTGAGTTGATTCACATTTGTTGTTTTAAAAAGCGAAGCTTTTGTTGATCAGGCTTTGTTTTTCATTTTCATGGTTGGAATACAATTAAATTCTATAGACAGATGGGCTTTAGCCATGCTAATTACTATGGTAATCAATTAACTCAGCTGCTGTTTAGACTAGAGAAAGCTACATAAACAACAATCTGAAATTTTGTCTTTTGTAAGACAGTTGTAGAAACATTACCTATCATGTACATAGTTCATAAAATATCTAAATGACCATGTTGTTATGGTATACTTTTTAAAATTTCTTTGGAATCTCTCAATATGCTCTGTCCTATTTGGAAGGTAATAAATTTCATTCTACAAAGACTGGCCCAAAATGTCACCATAAATGAATGATGTGACGTATAAATACCTTTTGAGGTGTCTTGGCCAGTGGCTAGATCTTTCCTGCTTGGATGGACTGCATGCTATTACTCTGTACACTAAGGTTAAGAGTCTCATGTCACAGAGGTGAGTGTATGTGGATAACATGGAAAGTGGTCATTTTGAGAATTTTTATTGTATGATAGGTAAGTGTGTAGTACCATCAACACATTCATAAAGTTAAACTATGATATCCACTAATTACAGGCCGAACATCCTTAAACCATAAATCTGACATCCAAAAAGCTCGAAAATCTAAAACTTTTTGAGTGTCAACATGATGACACAAGTGGAAAATTCCACACCTGACTTCATAAGAGGGGTCTTAGTCAAAATGTGAGTTAAAACTTTGTTTCATGCACAAATTATCATATAAAATTACCTTTAGGCTAAGTGAATAAGGTGCATTTGTAACACACATACATTTCGTGTTTATACTTAGGTCCCATTTTAAAGACATCTCATTGTGCATAAGCAAATATTCCAAAACTTCAAAAACTCTGAAATTTCAAACATTTCTAGTCTCAAGCATTTCAGATAAGGGAAACTCAACCTGTATATACATTCACATTAAACCAACCATAAATAATTTTGGAGATCCCTGATGCAGACAGCATCCACCTAGTTTCCAATAAAATATCTTAACAGGCTGGAGAATAATGAAGACCAGGTTGAAGGGCAATGAAATGCCAAAGTCTTGAAGAAATCTTCATGAACTCTAAAGCAGATGAAGGTGAACTGAGAAGAAGGCCATTCAGATTTCAATTCAGGGCACTGCACAGGCTTATCCTCATGAAATAAAGACTACCTCTTCACTGCCAGAAAGAAACATAGCATTCATTATTTCTTGTCAGTGTGAGGAAATGTTAGGATGAGACCATCACTTTTTGGGAAGCCCAGACTACTATTCCTTCCCTATACCAATCCTACCATTTTAATGCATCCATTTGGTTATAGATCTACCAGGAAAAAATATGAACAGAAAAATGTATGTTCATGTGAAGAGAAAGAGGTCAAGCAAGTGGTATGATACATCAAGGAAAGGATAGCTCCTTGGAACCCAGACAGGTACACTATAATCATGGTTAAATTTACCAAATCATTCTTCCAGGCCCACTTCAGTGACACTTCCTCCAGTGAGCATCCTGGATAGTCCCATTCACTCCCTGCACCCCACTTTATCCCAAACAAATAACCTCTACCTCCTCCTCTAAGCAACCACAACATTTTATTTACACATTTCTCGTAACTCATTAATTTATATTACACCTTATATGAAAATTAAGTCAAGATGGATTAAAGCCTTAAATATAAAACCCAAAACTATCAAAACCCTAGAAGAAAATCTAGGCAATACCATTTAAGACATAGGCATGGACAAAGATTTTACGATGAAATCTCCAAAAGCAATTGCAACAAAAGCAAAAATTGGCAAACAGGATCTAGTTAAGATAAAGAGCTTCTGCACAGCAAAATAAACTATCAACAGAGTGAACAGAAAACCTACAGAATGGGAGAAAATTTTTGCAGTCTAAATATGACAAAGGTCTAATATCCAGGATCTAAAAGGAACTTAAACACTTTTACAAGAAAAAAACAAACAACCCCATTAAAAAGTGGGCAAAGGACATGAACAGACACTTCTCAAAAGAAGATATACATGTGACCAAAACATATTTATAAAAGCTCAACCATCACTGATCATTAAATAAATGCAACACAAAACCACAATGAGATATAATCTAACACCAGTCAGAATGGAGATTTTTTAAGTCAGGGAAACAATAGATGCTGGTGAGGTTGTTGAGAAATAGGAATGCTTTTACCCTGTTGGTGGGAATTTAAATTAGTTCATACTGTGGAAGGCAGTGTGGCGATTCCTCAAGGATCCAGAACCAGAAATACCATTTGACCCAGCAATCTCATTACTGAGTATATGCCCCAAGAAATATAAATCATTCTATTATAAAGATACATGCACACACATGTTCACTGCAGTACTATTCGCAATAGCAAAGACATGGAGTCAACCCAAATGCCCAACAATGATAGACTGGATAAAAGAAATGTGGTACATATACATCATGAAATACTATGCAGCCATAAAAAAGAACGAGATCATGTCCTTTGCAGGGACATGGATGAAGATGGAAGCCATTATCCTCAGCAAACTGATACAGGAACAGAAAGCAAAACTCCTCATGTTCTCAATTATAAGTGGGAGATGAACAATGAGAACACATGGACACAGGGAGGGGAAACAGCACTCACTAGGGTCTGTCAGGGAAGGCATGGGCAAGGGAGAGCATGAGCAAAAATAGTTAATGCATGCTGGGCTTAAAACCTAGGTGATGTGTTGATAGGTGTGGCAAACCACCATGGCACATGTTTACCCATGTAACAAACCTGCACATCCTGCACATGTACCCTGTAACTTAAAATAAATTAAAAAGAAATAAACACAGATATATACAACAACAATAAAAATAATGAATAAATAAATAAATAAATATCTGAAGAAATACATGTCATTCATTCATGACTGCTCTGGCACAATTTATTGTATTACTGTAAAGCAAATAAAACAATTATGAACAAATTAGTTATTTAACCTAAGGGTACAGCTTTTAAAATTCTCCATCTTTTCTAAATTGCACTGAAAATTCCAAGTTATGATTTAACTCTCTTAATGAGTCTTGATTACACATTAAAGGTAATACCAGGTACATACTTAAAGGAAGAAATCCCAGTGTAGCAAGCAAATGTATTTATTTAGCATGGTTTAATTACTGTATATGTTACATAGTGACATTTATGTAGGTATTCTATTATTTTTCACTAAAAAGACAATTATTCTGCTTAGTATAGCAAGAGATAGTAGTTTAAATATCAACTATCATAACTGAAACCATCGGTTATCTGGATTTCTTTTTTTTTTCTTTTTTGCTGCATTAAGTTTTTAGAAAGAGGCAAATTACAAAAGGTATTGTGGATTTATTCTAAACAATAACTTTGGGGTTATTTACTTGGTTAGTATGAAATCAGTACCATCTCTTCTGTTTTCTGGGCATTTAGGCCACACAATCAGAATTGATTTCTGAGTGGTAGCCTGAAGACTCTGCAGTAATCTTACTTATCAAAAAAGATTTAATTATGTCCTTATTGTACTTACTAAGGGATAAAAGTAAGGGAATATACTTCACAAAGAATTTCTCAAGAAAAGTTCTGATAACCTCGGTTACTTAGATTTACACACCTCAATAATTCAGATAACCCGTTTCTCAACAGACTATAGGATAGGGATTTATGGTATAACAGCAGTTTATGTTTAGGTGTGCGCGTGTGTACGTGCATATATATATACATATATATATACACATTATATTTTTATATATACATATATTTCCAATATCTCCAAGTTCATTATACAGTCAGAAGACATTTTCATTTAAAGTTTTGAGTTGGGAGAATTATACACACATATTTAAATCACAAATCATGCTGAGTAAAATGAAAGAATCAAATCATGTCTACACAGAAGTATTAAACACAGGGGACTGTGTTTATCTTTACAGATTCCAGGCTGTTTTGCAACAGATTTAGGGCTGGATGGGTGGCTGAACTACGGAATCCAAAGGATCCCTGCCAACCCTGACATCCTGTGACCTATGGAATGATGACAGCTCATTGGTCAGACCTTGAAGCTTTTTGCTTTCCAGTGTCTGTTCTCAGTAAAAGGTTAAATGCTGAAAAACACATAAGTGTAAAAGGCCACCCAAAGTAAAAAATTACAGTGAGATAATAAAACATATCACATAGAATTTAAGTATGTTCAGTATGAAGGCAATGGTATAGAAAAAAAATGTTGTTTCTTTTTATGTGAACTCACAATTTTTGCTTTATGAAAAACAAAAGGAAGCTTATCCTACAAAAATAATTTCATCTGCTATTAAAAAAACAAAAGTCCCAGTATAATCCCCCTCGCTATGGTTTTAAGAACAAATTGTACAAAGCTATTTGGGGAAAAAAAGATAAAGGAACACTGAATTTAAGTCTTACTGGTTTCTCAATCTGTTCTTTAGCAGAGTAGTTTGCATGTGACATCTCACATGATAATTGTTTCCAAACTCAGGAGAAACCACTAGTAATCTCTGATAAAGTTGTCAGGGTACAAAGAACCATGTGTTAGGGTCATTCATCTGTAAAAATGGTGAAAATTACAATGTTAGATTTTTTTTCTCTTAAAATTAAAAAGAAAAAATCCTCATATCATGAAACACTGTCTTTCCAATTGAAAGCTCTAAGTCAGGTCATCTTCCTTCTCAGCCTTTGCATCTCCACTCTGGCCCACCCTGCAAGGCTGACTCCTTGTCATCTTTCTAAACTCAGCTCTTTCAGGAAGTCTTCTCTGCCCAACATCCCTCACCAGCTTCTTCACATCTTCTCCAGATATTGTTAATTTCTCCTGAGGTATCATGGTTCCTACTGTGTGATTTTTTTACCCCTCAATTTGTGTGTGTGCATATGCCATAAGTTAGACTGTGAGCTCCTTTAAGAATACAGCCTATATTTAACATTATTCGTGTCTGTTTCCCTAGAACTTAGCACATGCTTCACATACACTGGGTGTTCAGTCAACGTTTTTAATATAAGCAAATATGAGTATGGAAACATTATGATAACTGGAGCAGTGAGTGAGACATAGTCTTCCATCGGAGACAAACACATGAGAAAATAATTCTTTAGGCTGATGTGAACTTCTCTCCATAATGGTATAATGGTGTAAAGGTGAAGGCCTTCTAACAACACTTTAAAGAAGTGGGGGACTAGGCAGAGGATATTGACTATCTTGATTCATAAGTAGGTACACCTGAGAGAACCAAGCCAGGGAACCATGAGCTCTGTACGTGCAATACACTTTTTTTTTTGAGGCGGAGTCTCGCTCTGTCGCCCAGGCTGGATGCCAGTGGCACAATCTCGGCTCACTGCAATCTCCACCTCCCAGGTTCATGCCATTCTCCTGCCTCAGCCTCCAGAGTAGCTGGGACTACAGGCGCCTGCCACCACTCCCAGCTAATTTTTTGGATTTTTAGGAGAGACAGGGTTTCACCATGTTAGCCAGGATGGTCTCGATCTCCTGACCTCGTGATCCACCCGCCTCGGCCTCCCAAAGTGCTGGGATTACAGGTGGAAGCTACCACGCCTGGCCATAAAACACTTTATTAAACATAGAGGAAAATAACTGGCATGCAAGGATTTCTACCCAATCATCATTTGCCTTGAAGGACTTTTCACCCTTACCATGACAGCCTCCAGTGTATGTGTGTGTGTGTAAGTTGGGGTGGGGGAGAGTAGGGGGAAGGTGGCTGTGCCCAAGTTTCAGAGAGAGGCATATTGGCCTCTAGAGTGGCATCCTGAATGCATTTTCCTACAGAACTGATGTAAAGTGGGTCGCCTCAAAGGTTCATCTCATTCATTCACTCCCTTCAAGGCAATGACCCATCTACCCTATATTCCATTTTAGAGATGCTCTGTGCTATCCACACACTCCATTTCTTTTATACTCCCCACCTCCAAGGGGTATGCATAAACATTCTGTCCATTTTACTCAACAAACATGTTTCTTCTCTACTGCTCTGGCTTCAGTCCTCCTGACATTTCCACACTCTAGCAACAGCTCCCTCTTTGTACCACCGGAAAAGCCTCCTACCTGGCCCTCCTGCCACATTATGTCATCCATGTGTTGCAAGAAGCCTCTTCCTTAAGTCAATTAAAAAAAAAAATCACAAATACCTGCTTCAAATCTTTTCCCTTTCCTTTCATTCCTTACTTCTTTTTTCTTTCTTTTTTGGAGGGGGAATTATTGTTAATTGATAATATTTAATATTTAAACTCCTTAGATTCACATACGACTTCATAAATTGGCTCCAACTAATTTTTTTCCAGCTTCATATCCTGGTACTCAAAGTCATGGACATTTTTTTACTGCATAAAATGTCTCATCTTTCTCTAGAAATAACAGCCCTTGCCATAAATTCTTGCTTTTGTAACACGAAATGGCTTTCCTTTGGAGTGAGACCACTTTTCACCTGAAAGATGCTCATCCTTCAACATCCAGCTTGTCTCCTCCTTAGGAAAACATCCTCTGTTCTGTTGGTGATACTGAAGGCAGTAAGTACCCTGAAAATGTCCTTGTAAAAGGTTTTGCCTTTAGTATTGGGATTACCCATTCACCTGTCTATCGATTTCCAGAAATGTGAGCTCCTCAAGGGCAGGCTCCAAGTCTGACTTTCCTACTATGCACATACAATGGTACTTGCCATGTAAGAAATGAATCCTTACTGTTTGGGGAAAAAATAAAAGTACAAAGAATACAACAAAGCATATGAACAAAACGAATGATAATATGCTGTTTAGAAAGTGTTGAAAAACCAGGCACGCTGGCTCACACCTTGGGAGGCCGAAGTGTGGTGGACTGCTTGAGCCCAGGAGTTGGAGGCCAGCCCGGGCAACATAGTGAGACCCCGTGTCTATTAAAAAACAAACAAACAAAAAAACACAGCCCCAGCAACATAGTGAGACCCCGTCTCTATTAAAAAAAAAAATACAACAATTAACCCGGCATGGTAGACTGTGCCTGTAGTTCCAGCTTTTCAGGAGGCTGAGAGAGGAGGACTGCTTGAGCCCACGAGGTCGAGGCTACAGTGAGCTGTGATCATGCCACTGCACGCCAGCCTGGGTGACAGGATAAGACCCTGTCTCAAAAAAAAAAAAAAAAAAAGTGTTGAAGTCATTTCTTTCATCTCATGTGTTAAATAGGCTCCGAAGGGCTGGCCTTGAAACCTGACAGCTTTGAGCCTTTGCGTTTCCATGGGAGTAGGCATTCTAGGTTCCAAACAGCGCACTTACAAATGGACTTTGGAACACAGCGTGCTACCTCAAGGCTCCACCTGGCCACAGGGCAGGCACTGAGGCTGGGAGGCAACCCCCAGACAGATGAGTGTCCGCGCCTCTCTGAGAGGTGAATGAGCCCCAGGGGTCCCGACCTACGGAGTCGTGAGGAGCAGCGGCGCCAACGACGCAGGCCCGCCCCAGCCCGCCAGTGAGCCGCCCACGCCCTCTGCCCGCCTGGCCCGCCCGGGCCCTTGCCATGCTGATCACCGTGTACTGCGTGCGGAGGGACCTCTCCGAGGTCACCTTCTCCCTCCAGATCAGCCAGACTTTGAGCTCCGAAACTTCAAGGTCCTCTGCGAGGCGGAGTCCAGAGTCCCCGCCGAAGAGATCCAGATCATCTACATGGAGCGACTCCTCATCGAGGACCACTGTTCCCTGGGCTCCTACGGCCTCAAAGATGGCGATGTCGTGGTTTTACTGCAGAAGGACAATGTGGGACCCCGGGCTCCAGGGCATGCCCCGAACCAGCCTCGTATTGACTTCAGCGGCATTGCGGTGCCCGGGACGTCCAGCTCCCGCCCGCAGCACCCAGGGCAGCAGCAGCAACGCACACCCGCTGCCCAGCGGTCACACGGCCTGGCCTCCGGAGAGACGGTGGTCGGCCCGCAAGGTCTGGGCAGCCCCGGCCTGATCCGCAGCATGCTGCTCTCCAACCCGCACGATCTGTCGCTGCTCAAGGAACGCAACCCCGCCTTGGCGGAAGCCCTGCTCAGCGGAAGCCTTGAGACCTTTTCTCAGGTGCTGATGGCGCAGCAAAGGGAAAAGGCCTTGAGAGAGCAAGAGAAGCTTCGTCTCTACATGGCCGACCCACTGGACCGGGAAGCTCAGGCCAAAATAGAAGAGGAAATCCGGCAGCAGAACATTGAAGAAAACATGAATATAGCTATAGAAGAGGCCCCCGAGAGTTTCGGACAAGTGACGATGCTCTACATTAACTGCAAAGTGAATGGGCATCCTTTGAAGGCTTTTGTTGACTCTGGCGCCCAGATGACCATTATGAGCCAGGCTTGTGCCCAGCGATGTAACATCATGAGGCTGGTGGACCGACGGTGGGCTGGGGTTGCTAAAGGAGTGGGCACACAGAGAATTATTGGCCGTGTTCATCTAGCTCAGATTCAAATTGAAGGTGATTTCTTACAGTGCTCTTTCTCCATACTTGAAGATCAACCCATGGATATGCTTCTAGGCCTAGATATGCTCCGGAGACATCAATGTTCCATCGATTTGAAGAAAAATGTGCTGGTCATCGGCACCACTGGCACGCAGACTTACTTTCTCCCTGAGGGAGAGTTGCCCTTATGCTCTAGGATGGTAAGTGGGAAAGATGAGTCTTCGGACAAGGAAATTACACATTCTGTCATGGATTCAGGACGAAAAGAGCATTAAAGCACGTTATAAATATGTCACCACCTTGAGGGAGGCTCAGGTACCCGGAAATTATACAGTAAGAGCTCACTGGCAATGTAATCATTAAAAAACATCAGTAGCAACTAAACCTGGCCTTGGGACTACGTTCTCAGATGGGTAACTACCTCAGTCCTGATTCCTTGGTCTTGGTCCCTCTTCCATTTCCCTTGTCCAGAGATCACTGAAAGACATCCTGGGAAGGCTCTGGAGGCTCCAGCTGATTTCCAGATAATCCATGAAAAAGAAAACCAGCCTCTTCCTTTAGAGACACTATCCTATCAGATTACAGGTGGCTCATTCAAATCATTACTATTTTGCAGAATTCCCTGGAAAAATGCTATGGCTGCAGACCTTACAAGGCATCCACATAAAACTATTTCATATCGGCACTAACAATTCCTTATATTGAGAGAAATAAGCCCATTTTCACAGGTTTTGTTTTCTTTGGGAAAGGTATTAGAAATGGTGGTTCAATTACACTGTGATGTTAACTAATACTTACATATGTCTGTTTGGGGCAGCATAAAGACCAATTTCCTCATATATTTACACCTTCCCTTCCCCTGGATGCCCTGCAGTCACCCTGCAATCCACAGCTAAAGACTATTTTTGCCATATTTGAGAAAGTGGATTTATCTCCAAGGATGCTACATTAATTTTCTATTTACCCTGCATTCAAAGAAACTCTCACTGTAAAACAAAGGCAATAAATTAGATTTTTTTTAAAAAAAGAAATTATGGTACTTCTTGGGAGTCAAGTTGTACAGTGGTGGGAGTGAGAGGTAGGGACAGGCAGTGGTGCAGGTTCTCTAATACTCATTGCAACTAGATCATCTCTCTCTCTCTTTTTTAAAGTAAAAATCTGCTTTATACAATCTGCTGCATCAATATTGTTTGAACAAATGTGTTCACTGTTAAAATAACATTTGAAAACTTTTGAATGAGAAGATCTCTAAGGCCTCATTCAGAATTATCCATTCTGACAATGCTAGTCTTTATTACAACTGACAGTGGGAAATGGAAAACCCTAGACTTAATTACAACCTATGGCTAAAGTACCTGAGAGAAAAGTTTCAGTTTCCTGAGGCCATCAGATGCAGGGGAAATGTTTCAGGACAATAATTTATCAAGACTGGTAGAACAACAGTGGATTCAAAATCAAGAAGTGTATGCTTTGATTACACTTAATTACTTAGACAAATTAGTTCACCTACTTTACAACTGAGATTCCTCACCTATGAATTTTTTTTTCCTGGGTGGGGGTCACTTTTCAAGCACTAAAACCTCATTATGATCTAGGATATCCTTTAAGTTATTCTATTTTCCCAACAAGATGTAAAGCCACACAAAACATTCCCAAAGGATACAGAAAAAAATAACTCTCCCTTATAATCCCCATATACTTCCTTTTGTTTTGCTTCTTGGTAATACTAATCACCCTTTCTAAAGAGAGTCACCTCTTCCCTTCCAGCCAACATCAGTTCACCTCCCATTTTTCTTCTCTATAGGTGTTCCCATGCTTACATTTCCCAATCTGGTCTACATTTGCACAAAGTTTTACACCCAGTAGAACTACTAAAAATGATCAAATGGACAGATTTCCTTCTTACTTTTGTTTGTAATTAAGCACTCAAGACAAGTGTAATTAACAAAGACATTCAGAGTAAAGTCAGGGATAAGCAAAATGCTTATGAATAAATGTAAATTGACCTGATAAATTCATAGATTCTCTCACAGACAAAAATATGCAAAATCCTCAGCATCTTCTTCTGAACTCAATTTTAAGGTTCATTTAGGCAAAAAAAGTCTTATTTGCATATATCACACGGGACTCCTCAGGGTCTCTGACCCATTAAAGTTAGCCACAGAATCTTTAAGATAAAAGACAGTTTACATGATACCAAATCTGACCATACCCACCCTACCTTCTTAGAGGAACACCCCTTCTGAGGTAGCTATAATGTTTTGAGACAAATCTCACGTATAATTATTTGCTTCTTATTTTGAGCTGAAATCTATTGTCCCATAACTTCCAAGAAGTCAGTCTTCATTCTTCCTTCTGCCAAGACCACATTTAATTTTTCTGGCATGAGATAAGCTTTTTAATATATGAAATGAGTATCAGCCCACATATTCATTTTTAGGATTCAGTAGGTTTTCACCAGATTCTTTTAACTGTTTCTCATAGGACAAATTTGGATTCTCCTAAAAATTTCATGTTTCTTTGGCCATATTCCAAATCCTAAAAATATTATTTGAGTGAATGAATGAATAAATTAGGAAGATCTATACTGAACTGAAAAGCAATGACCTCAAAGAAAAATCATTAAACAAAATGAATTAATTAAGCAATGCCCTTATTGATTAACTTTTAAAAATCATTGTCTTTCAAATAGAAAAGTATTTGAAAAATTAGTTTCATTAAAGTCTTGATGTAATTCTGTGTATACTTAAAAAGGTCCTAATCAATTAAATTTTAAATGGATTAGTTTTGGTAAAAGGCTACATCGTTTGCTTGTCTTCTACGTAAATCAGGCACCATGCAAGGTACTTTGCATATTAGTGCCCTTAATCCTCAGAATAAACTTAAAAATAATCAATTTTTTTTTTTTTTTTTTGAGATGGAGTCTCGCTCTGTCACCCAGGTTGGAGTGCAGTGACCCAGGGTCTCTGCTCACTGCAAGCTCCGCCTCCCGGGTTCACGCCATTCTCCTGCCTCAGCCTCCAGAGTAACTGGAACTACAGGTACCCGCCACAATGCTCAGCTAATTTTTTGTATTTTTAGTAGAGACGGGGTTTCACCATGTTAGCCGGGATGGTCTCTATCTCCTGATCTCCTGATCCGCCCGCCTCGGCCTCCCAAAGTGCTGGGATTTGGTGCAGGTGTGAGCCACCGCACCAGGCCCAAAATAATTATTTTTAAGCCCATTTTGCAGATGGAAAATTTGAAGCTCAGAATTATTAGAAACATTCAAATATTCAAAGCTCAATGATTTAAAAAATTTTTTGACAACAAACTACATTTTACATTGTGACCCAATTTTACACACTAAACACACACACAAACACATATATGTATATGTGTTTATCTATATATCTGTGTATCTCTATCTCTATATAACTGAAACAAAAAGGATTCTTGAAATAATAGGATACATTTCATCATTTCCTAGTCTTACTTCTTTTTAAAATTATATTTCATGTATCCCACCAAGATATGCTGATACGCAATTTACAAAACATGGACTGGCTCACCAGATTGTCCTATTCAAAGCTTTTTGATTTTGAATGCCAAGTTCCTTTGTAACTTCTTTATCTGACATAGTTTAATGCTAGGTCAAAAGCTGCAAAATTCTTATAAAATTTTATTTTGTGGAAACTACCAAAATTATGCCAGTAGAAATGACAACAGAGTAGGCAGAACTCAGAATATACACAACAATTATTTATTGAATACACATAAAATAAGCTCCCAGACAGATTTTTATACATATAGAAATGAGTAGGTTATAGTTTCAGATCTCAAGGTGATTATTGCCTTGTAGGGGTAGAAGACAGACTTGTAACCAACTAAGAATAAAAAGAATGGACATGAAATTAATAATATGTTGGTACAAAAGAATAAATTTTGTAATGGGGGTTATTTTTAAAATAAGAAGCAAGCCAGTAAATGCACTTTTAATGTGTCTAAAATGTTAATCACTGATGCTGCAACAAAAATCCTCCTCTTAAATTTCAGGTTACTAATACACAACTGATAAATATCTACTTTTGGAAATTTACTACCTGGAAATGGATGAACAAATCTTCATTTTCTGTTTTATTTTCCCTATTAAAAATGAGGATAAAGTAGACCACATGATGAAACAGACCTTTCCTGTCTCAAGCCATTTAAAAAAATCCTTGGCTTCACCTAATGCTCACTTAAATAACCATCTTACCTAAAAGAAAATCACTAGTGTGATAGACATGTATTTCAAGATTGCCAGCAACAGATTCTGCTGCAGTTAAACCAGAAGATGGATGTTGTTTTAGATAAGCAGAACATATAATCTTAACCTCTTTCTTAAAATATTGGGTCATAAAAATTTTCTCGTTTCTAGGGGGAAATTTGTTCTGCAAAAAGAAAAGGATAAATGGATGTTTGCATGTATAAATTCATCTTCACTGCAGGTATTAACTGTTGTAATTTTAGTTAAGAGAACATTGTGCTTCTTTCAGAATGCCAGTTATAAAAGGGCCATTTTCTGACATCCAACATTCCATAAATAAGCACTTAAGTGATGAGAGTGATCTGGGATTCTCACTAGGAAATTGTATGCAATTATATTAATCAGTGCCAACATTCTTAGTCATTCTTTGGGTTTGCAAAAGCCTGGAAAACAAAGAAGAGGAGCAAACGTAAAGATGGGTAGAGAAAGAAGGAAAACAAACAAAACAAAACAATGTAAGTCTGGGTTGATTTTAACTGATTCTGTCTTAGTTAGAAGTGCACTGATTTATATGGTGGGAACTAGGCTATGATTATAGACTAGCTACCATTCCACAATACTTTTTTATCATTGGTAAGTTATCTAAAAAAGAAAATATTTTCAAGGTAAAGCCACAGTCAAACTTGCTTTTGAACCCCAGCTTCTTTCCACACCTAGGTCCATCTGTTAGAATCTTCGAATTTCTAAGGATCTGTTATCGGAAAAAAATGGAGCTTGCAGTCTTGCTGTGTCTTCTGTGCCTTCCTCAGAGGGCCCAGTTAACAGGCTGTTGAGATAGGTGCACCTGGAGTGGCTTTGTCTCTTATTACAGCAATGAATGTTTTCTGATTGCTTTTTCTTATTGAGATTTTCATAAATCCAGTTTTTCTATATTTCAAATAAGTAAGGCTCATTGTTAGAGCATCACTCTACAAATTACCAGATAATTTCCTCTTATGTTAAAGTCCCTAGGAGGCAATGTGGGCTATGTTTCACGTAGGGGTATTTTTTATGGGTATATTTTTCTACCGTTAATCGATCTATTGATGCCCTGTCCAAATAAAGCAGACAATGAACAAATAAGCATATTCCAGGTAAGCAACTACTTAAATCCATTAAATTCTTACCCTACACCATCAATCACCATTTTGAAACCTTACTTTATCAGGGCTTTAGTATAAGGATCCCTTAAGATGCAGAGGAAAATTAATTTAAAATTACATTAATTCACATATTCTGCCTTTCAAACTCCTGTCATGTCTAAGGATTCAATTAGTCTATCAGTCAAAAGGTATTAGTGTTTTGCATTCTTACATGTCACTAAAAATTTAACGTATTTTTTCAAAAGTCTTGTCATTGACCAATATCATGCAGAGAGATGAAGAAATTTAAATTGTACCATTAACCTTTAAAGAACTTAAAAGTTCAGTTAGAGGAACTAGAAAAAATGAAGAGTAAAATCTTTTTTTTTTTTTTTTTTTTTTTTTTTTTGAGGCGGAGTCTCGCTCTGTCGCCCAGGCTGGAGTGCCGTGGCCGGATCTCAGCTCACTGCAAGCTCCGCCTCCCGGGTTTACGCCATTCTCCTGCCTCAGCCTCCCGAGTAGCTGGGACTACAGGCGCCCGCCACCTCGCCCGGCTAGTTTTTGTATTTTTAGTAGAGACGGGGTTTCACTGTATTAGCCAGGAGGGTCTCGATCTCCTGACCTCGTGATCTGCCCGTCTCGGCCTCCCAAAGTGCTGGGATTACAGGCTTGAGCCACCGCAGAGTAAAATCTTTAAAAATAATGTTTAACTCAGTACTGAATCACAAAATACAGAATACGGAGTACAGGGAAATGGTTCCTGCTTCTCCATTTGAGACACTAACTACAACAAGGCAGGATCTATTCACCAGAATCTTATTGACCACCTGCTGTATGTCAGGACCATTTTAGGTGATGGATTTCTTCACACAGCCACCAACTTCTGGTGCTAAACTGGTGTTGAGAGCTGCAGCTCCCAGGCATATCTGAGGATCTATCACCGCCTCGAAAATAAGTCTTCCAGAGTCCCTTTCTGATGACTCAGCTTATCAACCTAGAGTAAGCACATGGCCGATTCTTAGGCTAAACTTCAAGGTGAAGCTTGTGGTCTGTTTCTGCCTTGGCCCACAGTGGCACTGCATTCAACTCGCTACTATTAGGGGCTTAATCCTTGCTACAATCCTTCCTACAATTTGACAATTGTATTAGTTCACATTGTGTGGCTATAAAGGAATACCTGTGGCTGCGTAATTTTTAAAGTAAAGAAATTTATGTGACTCATGGTTCTGCATACTGTACAAGAAGCATGACACCAGCATCTGCTTCTGGTGAGGGCCTCGGGAAGCTTTCACTCATGGTGAAAGACAAAGAGGGAGCAGGTATGTCATATGGTGAGAGAGGGAGCAAGAGAGCCATGGGGGAGGTCACAGGTTCTTTTTAACAAGCAGATCTTGCATAGGGGATTCAGTACCGCGGGGAGCACACCGAGCCATTCACAAGGCATCTGCGCCCACGACCCAAACACCTCCCACTAGGCCCTATCTCCAACATTGTGAATCACATTTCAACATGAGATTTGGAGAGGAAAAATATCTAAACCGTATCAGCAATTGTAAACAAATACTTCTCTCATAAAGTTAATGAAAAGGATTTGCGGCTTACACAATATGGGAACAACTAGCAAAACAGTCACAGGGAATTGACTACCAACAGTGAGTCAATTGGATGAAGCATTTGTCACATACTTTAATTCCAGGGAATAATAGAACAGGAATTATCAAAGACAATGAGATACCAACCAGACAGCAGTTATAGAAATGCTTGGGCATTTATAAAACTGAGAATGGAACCTAAATTACTGCCAAAAATCCAGTAAGTGCAAAGATTTTCTGAAGTAGTCATAATCTTATTAATAATTGTATCTTTAGTCTAATGATCGTAGTTTAGTGCTAGTATCTTTAGTGCTAGTAACATAAAGCAATACGGTTGCCTTAGTGCTTTATGTGAAGGACAGTATCTGCTTAATAAATATAGACAACATAAATGAATAAATAGACAAAGTCTCACATGTTATTAATAAGCCAATGTAGAAAAAAAGTGGCATTTTGTAACCTTGACTTAGCTATATAAAAAAAGGTAAAAGTAAATCACATATAGACAGTAAGAATATTTTAAATATTTAGAATATTTTTAAAAACTTCAAAATATTTAAAAATATTTAGAAAAATATTTTAAATAATTGGAATAAATATGCTATGGGTTGACCATTTAATCAATATTTGCATATATAAATGTAAATGTAAGGTATCTACAAATAAACCATTAAAGTGCTTTTAATCTGGCAAAGTTGCCAGTAGTTCCACTCTAAGGGCGATCAATACACCTAGTGTCTGCAGTGCCATCTCATCCCAGTTTGCCTGGGACTGTCCTGGTTTTAAAACTAATATTCTTGGTTGGGTGTGGTGGCTCACCCCTGTAATCCCAGCACTTTGGGAGGCAAAGGCGGGTAGATCACGAGGTCAGGAGATGGAGAACATCCTGGCTAACATGGTGAAACTCCATCTCTACTAAAAATACAAAAAATTAGCCGGGCCTGGTGGCGGGTGCCTATAGTCCCAGCTACTCGGGAGACTGAGGCAGGAGAATGACGGGAACCTGGGGGGCGGAGCTTGCAGTGAGCGGAGATCACGCCGCTGCACTCCAGCCTGGGCGACAGAGGGAGATTCTGTCTAAAAACAAACAAACAAACAAGCAAACAAAAACCTGATATGCTTGTATCCCAGTATCCTTACATTCCTGGGGCAAACCAGAATGACTGGTCACCATACTAGTGTTAGAAGCGGATTTTTAATTTTGTGCTCATGAGCATGCTGTGCACTTCTCAACAAGCTGAAAATAGGACTGAATGATCAATGATCAGTATATGTCTAAATGTTGAAAGTAGAATGTCCTATTCTCTTTATATAAGAGATATTACCTTATTTAAACTCATTTATAAAATATTTCTGGACTGGAAAATTAAATATCTTAAAAATGATAAGAAACTCACATTAAAAATACTAAAATGATTTAATAAAATAATCCTATAAATTTTTTCAAGAAGATTCATACTACAGCTGAAATTGATCAAACTGCTTTAATTTTCAAGTCTCCTTAGAAGTGGTATATGTTTATGCAACAAAAAAAGTGAGTACAAACTGACATCAGAAAATGAGAGCATGGGATACTCAAAATAAATATTTAAGTTATCTATGAACTTGGGTTATGCTGGAAAAGCATAGATGAAACAATATTTTATCATTTTTATACTAATAGGTAAGGGTAGTGATAGACTGAATTTAAGTCTGAAAGTAAATCCTAGGTTTTGAGTTTTTTAAAAGAATATTTGGACAAAGGAATAGAAACTTCAGAAGAAGCACAAATACATAATGATGTTACTTTCACATTTATTTCAAGTTTTGATGGAGCTATTGAAAGTCAAGATGCAATGAACAGAATGTAAGTTAGGACTGCACAAAGGGGTGAGGTAAAAGATGAGCAGGTTTTTGATAAAGATATGTGCTTATGAACAGGAGAGGAGGCCTAGAAAAAGGTTTGCTGAGTGTCTGATTGATGAGGGAAAGAAAAGGGCTAGTGATTCTATGATAGGAGCTGTAAGGAGTCCAGAAACTGGGAGGGCAAGGAGAGGAAGATAATACCAGATTGTTATGTTGCCATGGAAGCAGAAGTCTGAGAAGGAACTAAGGAAAAGCAGATCTGCCACTAACATCCAGTGTGAAAAATAATGTGAAGGAAAGTAAAACGGCAAAGTGAGACCTTTACAATTGCCTCTGGAAGGTAAATAAAACAGGGGCATATCTGACAGAATTAAGGGAAAGGAGCACGAAGAAGTTGATGACATCAATAGGACACCAGAAGCAGACACAAGCCATCTTTTGTTACCTGTTGAACCAACCAGTTCTTCAATTCACTCTTTAATAACTTTACTTCTGGTGTATCTCATCAAGAGTTCAGAATTAAATGATATTAAGAAAAATTGTATATGTAAGAGCCAGTGCTACAGGCCTCATTCTATCCGAAATGACAGCATAAAGTTAAAGCAACAGATGGGTAGTTAGAATAAAACAGAAACAATGATATTCTCTGTTCACACATTGCTAACTGCCATCACTTGGACTCCAAAACAATAATTGACAGAAAACAATTTCATTGATATTCCATAGCCATATGAGTTTATGTCCCCATATGGCAAGGCTTCCACTGTCAAAGCCTCACTGCATAATGACTCCGAAGTATCTGTTTTGAAAATGTCTTCATTAATACAGGAAATGGTGCTTGCTCTTTTTCAGTAAGTATTCAATAACAAATCTGCTTAAGTTGTATAAAAAATACAAAAATCTTCCCACACTATCTACTCTCAGTGATTCAGGTTAAATTATTATTATTTTTATTATACTTTAAGTTCTGAGATACACGTACAGAACGTGCAGGTTTGTTATACAGGTATACTCATGCCATGGTGGTTGGCAGCACCCATCAACCTGTCATCTACATTAGGTATTTATGCTAATGCTATCCCTTCCCTAGCCCTCCACCCCGACAGGCCCCAGTGTATGATGTTCCCCTCCCTGTGTCTACGTGTTCTCATTGTTCAACTTCCACATATGAGTGAGAACATGAGGTGTTTGGTTTTCTGTTCCTGTGATAGTTTGCTGAGAATGATAGTTTCCAGCTTCATCCATGTCCCTGCAAAGGACATGAGCTCATTTTTTTTTTTTTTTTTTAATGGCTGCAGAGTATTCCATGGTGTATATCTGCCACATTTTCTTTGTCCAGTCTATCATTGATGGACATTTGGGTTGGTTCCAAGTCTTTGCTAATGTGAACAGTGCTGCAATAAACATATGTGTCTTTATAGTAGAATAATTTATAATTATTTGGGTACATACCCAGTAATGGGATGGCTGGGTCAAATGGTATTTCTGGTTCTAGATCCTTGAGGAATCGCCACACTGTCTTCCACAATGGTTGAACTAACTTACACTCCCACCAACAGTGTAAAAGCATTCCTAGTTCTCCACATCCTCTCCAGCATCTGTTGTTTCCTGACTTTTTAATGATTGCCATTCTAACTGGCATGAGATGGTAACTCACTGTGGTTTTGATTTGCATTTCTCTAATGACCAGTGATGATGAGCTTTTTTCATGTTTCTTGGCTGCATAAATAGCTTCTTTTGAGAAGCATCTGTTCATATCCTTTGTCCACTTTTTGATGGGGTTGTTTGCAGGTTAAATTATTTTTTAAAAAAAATAAGGAAAAACTCCAAAGTAAGACTACTGAGAATATACTTTTAAATTCTCTCTACTTTTGAAAAAATTCTAAACATATTTTAGGTTGTGGCAATTGTGGAAGTTTCAAATTTCCACTACACTATAACTTTCCATGGTTTTATGAAGGTCTAAAGCCCTTGGCAGGCAACAAAATGGAGGTATTAACATCTTACATCAAGTTCTGAGAATAAGTTCATGATTCAGCATCCTTTAGCTGAGCCACCATGGAGAATGGGGGAAGGTGACTGGTCATATTAAATGCATTACATTCATTCATAGTTGGCCAAATAATTATAGTACATAGCTAATGTAAATTTGTTGTATCTTTGATAGTGATTAAAAAGCCACTGACTATTTCAGTCTCCCAAAATACAAATGAATAATCTAGCACACTTTTGAAAGAAATATAGAGATTCCTGAATGCCATATTTAACATCTCATCAATGACAACCTTTATTTCTCTCACAGAAGCATTTTCTGTATTATATTTGACTGCATTTTATTAACTTTTTTAATACTCTAAAAAGCACAGGCATTCAAAACCTCTCAACTAAGAGACCATGTCTTCATCTTGAGGGTGACATCCTGACCTAGACAAATCCAGCCAGCTAAGTAGGAATGAAAATTCAATTCCAAATAGAAAACACTGAGAAATGATTTTTGCAACAATACTTAAATGATTATAGAAGCAACTAGATAGAGCGAAACATTCAAGCCCCAGTTCTAATTCTGCCATTCATTTATTTTTCTACTCTCTTCTTTCTTGAATGAACAAAGCCACTTCTTTTAACTTGTTAGTGTTCTCTCTCCTAGTTCACCTCAAACATTCTATATCTTCTTAGTCTCTCTCCATACGAATGAAAATGTCTTAACAGAAACAAACCTAATTGAAAGATTACCAAAACCCTATGGAGAGCTAGAGCAGATGGCTTGCTTTAGTTTACAAATATTCTAAGTCACCTCTTTTTCCTGACAGACTAACCTTTGCTACTGATACAGGCCATTCCCAAAGCTATCTTGTTTTCAAGTCACAAGTACAAATTGAGAGTATGCTGAGACGTACGTCCAATTTGTGGTATGCCATTCATTTGCTCATTCAAAAAATAGACACTGAAAGTTATACAATGCATCAGGCACTGCTTCCAGAGTTAGAAAAATAGTGGTACACAAGAATGACACTCTAGTCATCTTCTTGAAGCTTATTTCCAATGAAAGTTTCAAACAACATTTAAAATAATATAATGCATATAATTCACATAGCACTTGCCAAGTGAGTCATTCTAAGTATGTTATATATTTTAATTCGCTTTACAACAAAAAAAAAAAACTGTAAGAATTAAACAACATCTCAACTGTAAAGATTAAGACACTGAGGAACGCAGAGGTTGTGTCTTGTCAAGGTCACAGAGCTAGTCAGGGGCTGCATCCAGAACTCACGGAACTAGAATCTATGTGTTAAATCACTCTATCATATTATCTCTCATTAACAGCAAATAAATAACTATATCATTTCAGGGAGAGATATCTTCTATGAAAAAGGATAAAGCACTGTTAGGGAACATGGGGCAATGGAAGGGGGAGATAGTAGTTTAGACAACAGGGTCAGGGAAGGTTTCTGTGAGGAACAGATATTTGAGGAAGAACCTGGATGATGAGAAAGGAGAACTTTTGAGAAAATCTGGGTAAAGCACATTTCAGAAAGAAAGAGCAAAGACCTAAAGCAGGAAGAAACTAAGAGCGCCCAAGGAAGAACAACAAAGACAATGGTTAGGGTGGCTGAAAGAGTAATCTAGAAGGGCTAGATTACGTAAGACTTTGTAGTTCTAAATAAGGGGTTTGAATTTCATTCTAAATGTTATGGCTTTTAGGGGTTTTTAAGCAAAGGAAAGACATTTGATTTATTTTTTTAAGCTTTTTTTTTTTTTTTTCGGTCGTATTGTTAAAAATAGAAAGGCTAAGAACTAGGCTCCTGAGAGGCTCAATATCTTAGGCTCAGCAGAGGAAGAGGAGCCTACGAAGAAGCCCAAGAAAGATAAACCAATGAAGTAAGAGGGAAATAAAGAAAATCATGCCTAGAAGGCCAAATTAATAAAATGTTTCATGAAGAACAGGTGGGTCACCCTGTCAAATCTATGGGAGTTTAGGATGAGGTCTGAGAATTGATGGATTTGGCAAGGAGGAGGTTGTTGATAACTTCGAAAAGAGTGACTCTGTGAGGATGGTAAAGAAAGAAAACCTGGTTAGAAGGGGGTTGAGGAGCCAATTGGATTGGAGGAGGTGGGAGAGCAACTAACAACTCTCAGGAGATAATTCTTTCAGGGAAGCAGAGAAACATCATAATAATAGAGGTAGGGGCCATGAGAGAACGTCTTTTACTATGAAGGTAGTTCAGTATGGTCATATGTTGACAGGACATATACGGGTAGTTCAGTATGGGTTATACGTTATATGTCCAGTGGGAGGGAGAGTTTGAAAAAGCAAGAGAGAACAAAGAGTAATTCATACAGCACAGTTCTTGTCTATGAGGGAGGAACTGGGCTCTCGGCAGGAGCAGGAAGAGTTCATTACTTGTAAAAGGAAGGAAGACAGCACACATGGGTGTAAATGCAGGTAGACGGCAGGATTGATAGTGTGAAGACTAGACTCTTCTGCTCTATTTTCTCAGTGAAATAAGAATCAACGAAGTGAAGGGAAGTAGGGAGTGATAGAGTGATTCAGAAGTAAGGAGAAGGTACGAAACAAAAGAGTAAATTGAGTAGGTAAAGGTAATTGAATTTCAGGCCAGTCCTGAGGGACCAACTTGAGATTCTACTCTAAAACATTTACATGAAAAGAGCTTTGCTGATAGAAGCAGCACCGGACCGGATAAGATAATTTTGGTTCTAACACCAGTTTTGTCACTTCCTGGACATACGCCCTTGGGCAAGGCACCAAACCTTTCCCGACCTCAGTTTGCTCATCAAGTAATGTGATAACCTGTGGGTCTGCTCCACTCGGAAACACCCAGAAACATGTGGGGCACTTTGGGATGTCCTGGCAAATATCAGCATTTAGTACTGCAGGTCCAGGGGTACTCAATGTCCTTTAATGTATGGAAGGGTTTTGCAAGACTAATAACTGTCCCTCCCCCATCTCCAGCAGCACATACTCCTGTTGAGAAGCACAGGGGCAGAGGATCAATCCAGAGTCCTCCCAACTCCAAGACTGATTGTAATCTTAATTGTTCATGTCAGGGAAGCTAGCTCTTACACTGATGGATAAACCATACATCCATTTAACTCAACACTATCAATCCTCACTCTTGCCTCCTAGATTGATAACAGGCTGCTAGCCAGGCAAAATGAACAGAAGTTGAGTTTGCCCTTGTTATTTCCTCAGGCCTTAAAGGTACTAATGAGCAGCAAAACAGTCTATAGATTATAGCCAAGAAAAGAAACAGGCAGCACAAGGTGATACAGGAAAAAAAACAAAAATTGCCCTCCACTATGATGAAAACCATTGTCATTAACTATCATAGCAATTAAACATAACTGCTGTCAGTAATAACACTCAACAGTAGCAAAGAAAGTTTGGTACCTAGGTTTCACCAGCATGGAATTAGGTAATATCTCAATACCATAAAATGAGAAAAATTAATTTGAATTGTATTGATCATAAGGCCCCAAACTAAAAATTAGTTGATAAGAACAGGGCAATTATTAAAGGCAATATATCAAATTCCACTCAAATGATCAGTGGGGTGCTGTAGGCACTGCTGCTAGTGACCTTTCTAGTTGACACTTTCATTAATGATGTGTAAGATGAAGCATGTAAACAGATATTCCAGAATGATTCCACTACGGGAGTCATACCGAGTGCAAGCTTCCAACATCTCAGGAATTACTTAAATATAAATGAATACAGAGGTCCCTGGGAAGATTTAAAATTTAAAGTAGGTGATTGTATAGTGAGATAATACAGATGGGTAAAATCCTAGGTGAAAATCTCTAATAATAGCATGGTGATTCCTGAAAGAAAAAAAAAATCAGTGATTACATAGATCTCAAACAGTTTTTGCTTTGACATTTATTGAGTAAAATGCTGGTCAGATATTATAAACACTACTGTTTCATCCATAAAATGTAAACAAATACAGAAAAATATACAATTAACCAATGGGCTTTTTTTGACTTAAAAAATAAAAAAAAAATTATGGTACAATTTTTTAAATTGAGTTTAAATTCATATAACAGAAGATTAACCATTTAAAAGTGAACAATTCAGTGGCAGCTAACACATTCATAATGTTTTGCAACCACTATTTCCATCTAGTTCCAAAACATTTTCATCACTCCAAAGGGAAACGCTATACATCTTACGCAATTGCTCCACATTCCCCATTCTTCCTTGCCCCTGGCAACCATCAATCTGTGTTTTGTCTCTGTAGATTTAGGTACTCTGGGTATTTTATTTAAGTCGAGCCATGCAACATAAGACCTTCTGTGTTTGGCTTCTTTCAATTAACATAATGTTTTCCAGACTTATCCATATTGTAGCATGTATCAGTACTTTACTCCTTTTGATGGCTGAAGTTCAACATACGTTTGAATTGCAATGTTAACTTTAAAGTATGACAGGGACAGTCATGCAAGTTCTGAGTGAAAACAATATGTAAAACCCAGTAGAAATCCAGCAAAACCTCAACTATCTTGATCAATAAAACTCTTTAAAAAACAAGAGCAGAAAAAAAGCTTATTTTCTTAATTTTACTACTGGGAAGCCTTTATGAAATGAAAGATGTTACTGTTAGCCTTTACTTTTAAGTGACATTTAGATATTCACTAATGAGATTCAGTAAATATTTATTAATTATTGATGAGCTGGAGGGTGTGGGGTTCCCTGGCATGCTAGCTACCAGGGAAGGTGCTCAGTAAGTGTTTAATGAATTGCAATAAGAATAAAGAAGACTGTAAGGGTATTTTCTGGCGTATGTTTGCTTCTGCCCAATTGGGGCTAATGCTGTATGGTTAACACGAGCAGAGGTAGTTGTTTCTATTCTAGTGTTAATTTCATTGATTCTCAGAGTTATCACCAACCTATTTCTAAACTGATGCCCTCATCCACTCCAGGGCTTGTGGAACTGGTTACTTTTGTATAAAATTTCCTGAGTAGGTTGTAGAAAAAAGAGGAGATTTTCCTTCTTCCTTTCAAAAATTTATATCTCCAGTGTAACTTCTTTCCCTCTCTGATGGTTCATTATCAGAAAGACTCTGTAGGATTTTTATTCTGTCTAGTACAGAATTTCTACATTTTTATTCTCTGTCAGAGACACAGTAAAGCAGTTTTTTAAGTAGAATATTGGTGGTTACAGTGACTTTTCATCCTGTAATTTTAAGCCAAAGTTTTCCAATTATTTAGTTTATATGCTCATGATTTAATTGAACAAATACTTTCTTATTATGAAACTTGGAATGGTGAACTTCTCTGAAAAACCTCAGTCTATTGAACTGAAGTGGGTTAGTGATCTAACTTGATTTCCTAATGATACCTTTGAGGGGGGAAAAAAAGGTCCTTTTTATATCACAAGAGTTTTTGAAAGAATACTAAGAAAATGAGAGTCTTTTTACAATGTATAAATTTTTCTCCAAGGAGACATTATTTTGTTCTTTCTTGTGTTTTAGATAGTTGGGCAAAGGCATTATGCAAAATAACTGAAATTTAACCCTTTGCTTGTGTGTATCTTTTCATAAATGTGTATTTTTAAAACTGCAGTTATATTGCTTACTCAATTCAAGTGAGATGGCAATTAATTCCTGCAGAAATTAACAGTTTCACAAACAGCTTCTAGAATATATTTAGCTTCTTACTAAAATACTTCAGATTGGGTTACTGTTTCTATGAAAATGTGTTAATTAGCCATAATAAGTATAAATTGCAGATAAACTATTTATATGCTTTAATGTAATTGCAGTCATATATAAAACCAAACTGCATTCACATAAAAATAAATTGGGAGGGGGCAAATCAACTATTTGGAACATGGTTTATTACAGAGGGTTCAGAACAAGAAGCACATATATTCAACTGAACAGGATATTACAAACACTTACATAATGCAGAGAGATCAAACCAGATACAGTGCTGAGACACAAAATAACACATGCTCTCTGTAAAATTTGATGAATCTATAAAATTGAATGGAACAATGCCCCCAAACTACTGAGTCTTCCAAATTTCAGGCCAGTCTTGGTTATGATGGTACTTTGCCACAAAAAAAGAGATGAGAGATTTATAGTGTAGCAAGAGGCAGAACAGAGACATTTATGAAGGTAGAAGATTCATGACATACAGAAAGAGCAAAAGAGGCCAGCAAAGTTTAGGCATGCCATTTTTTCCCAAGACAAACTTGCTGGAAGCCCACAGCGTCCACCATTCCAGCACAACACCATGAGACACACAAATCAGTCTCCAGAGACTTTTATACCAAATACTGCAGCAACAAACACTGGCATAACTGGAATACATGTTTATTTCATAACTGGATTTTGACTACTGGGAAATGATTTCTGTAAAGGAATCGAAAAGGTCCATGTTGCTGGGAAATAAAGCTTTGGTAAAATGACAACTGCATATTTGCACAATATCCTTCATAGTTTGGTTGCTCAACGTTCTCATCCAGACACACCCTGCTGATCTTTACCAGTGATCATATTTTAACTTCTTAATTCTGATCTATGTTGCTCAAAGAGTGATGAAATAGTCTATTTTCCTCCTTAAATATATGATAATTTAAAAGAAATAAGGCAACCTCAATAAGAAAATAGGCAAAATACTGGAACAAGCAACATAAACACATATGTGGGAAATGGGTAAGAAACGTGAAATAATGTTCAATCATATTAGAAATAAAAGTCATCACATGGGCGATGAGATACCATTTTTAGCATCACATCGGCAAAGTCTTTGGAAAGTGCAATTCAAGTAGAAAGGGCGAAAACAAATGAAGACGGTGGGAAATAGATGGGAGAGGAGAAAGTAATGACAACAAATGTAGAAAATGCTTCCAAATTGTTTTACTTCAAAGGAAGAGAAATAAAGCATAAGCAGAAGGAGAATAGAAGGGTAAAGGGAAAACATTGGCTAGTTTTTAGATGAGAGATACTTAAGCAAGTTGAAATGCCAAAAAGAAGCCACTTGTAAAGGGAAACAGGCTAGAGATGGGGGAGATGGTAATGGCGCCAGGGTAATCAGCCTTGGAGAGGAGGAGATACAAACCAAGCACAGGTGGAGGGAATCAGCCTCTGGCGGAGCAAGTACCTTAACCTTTCCAAGCCTAATGTCTTACCTTTAAGAAAAACAATGCTGTTCACTTAGAACACATTATTCAAGTAGCATCTGGCATATAAAAGTTTATTTATTTTAATGTTAATGTTTTAAAACAAAATGTTCTTGGTTCCTACCAATGGCTTTTACATAAATATCGTGTATGTTCAAAAGTAAATTCCCTGGCAGGGACAAGGTTATGCTGCTCCATTGTACTACAAAACACCAGTTCATGTCAAATAAAGTATTTATAAGGAATTAAGAGTTTGGCAAACAGTCAGCGAGTATTTATTGAAAGGAGCACAGATGTATTCCTTATTTGGAGTCACACGGATGTGAGTTTGCATTCTGGTCCTGTCAGTTTCTCACTCAGTCTTTTTCATTGTTGTATGTTTGATATTTAGAATAGTGGCTGGCTTAATAAATATTTGTTGAAGGCATAAATGATTGAAACGTTCTTAATTTCTGGGTAACTTTGGCTCCAGGATCTGAAAATAAAACTAATAGTAATTCTAACTCAGGTGCATGACAGGAATAGAAAGAATATATTGAAGCAGTAAATCAGTGTCTGGCACTTAGTTGGATCAATAAGGTAATTATTATTCTTTAGTAGTCATAGTAAAAAAATTATTTGAAGATTAAGAAAAAATTTAAATAAATCATAACTCTATTATTTTAAAAACCTAAAACACACTATTAAGGTGACCCGTTTAAAATATTTTTTACTTGGAGATGCCTTCCCAGAATTTGTGCTGAAGTGACATAATAGATATTGATGTGTTATTTCCCCAGTTTGAGTGCTTTGAAGGTGCCAACTATAGTGATCCAATGTGCTACAGAAATTACTACTGAAGTACAAGCATAATGGAACTGTTGCCATAGAAATGGTATTTTGCTACCCTGTTCTCCTCATTTAGATGTGCTTCCTTCATATAAGAGGAAAAACAAAAAACAAGAACAGAAATAAAAAACTGAAGGTACTTTCTATTTCTGACTTAAGTATTTTTTTCCTTTTAAAATAACAGTCCTAATAAAAAACAAAAAACCAATAATCAGAGCCAGAATATTCACCCCCACCTCAAAGTTAAAAGATTCTAATATGATATAAAATTGCTAAAAATCCTCTTACCCCCAAACCTATAGCTGTTTTAAGTTATATAAAATTCATCAAACAGTAAAGTTTTTTAAAAATGTAGAAATGGAAAAGAGGGACAGAATCATCCCTATGTATGTCAGATTATCTATAAACACAAATACATCATATGTCCAAGTTGTGTCTTTTTTTATATTCTTTACATTGAACAATGATAGAATACCTAATATGGAGCAATGGTCTTTATTTTCACAGTTAATTTTTGTCTAGCCATTTGTAGTGGACTGAATAGTGTCCCTTTCAAAACAAAAATATGGTCAAGTCTTAACCCCTGATAACTGTGGATGGGACCCTATTTGGAAATGGGGTTTCTGCAAATGTAATTAAATTTTAAATCTTAGGATGAGATAATTCTGGATTTAGGGTGGGCCCTAAATCCGGGCACTGGTGCTATTATAAGAGAAAGGAGACAGCGATTTGGGACACAGAGACACAAAGGAGAAGGCCACGTAAGGATGGAAGCAGAGATTAGAGCAATGGAACCGCAAGTCAAGGAACACCAAAGATTCCTGGGATTTAGAAGGTGGGAGAGAGGCAAGGAACAGATTTTGCCTCACAGCCTCCAAAACAACACAGCCCTACCAACAGTTGCTTCTAAGATAGCTTGTTATCAAAAATTACATTTTAAAACAATTTTCAAATTTATATTTTAATAAAACATTTAAAACAATTATTTGATACAAAAATAAATTGCATTTTTAAAATATACTAGCAGCGAACCCTTGGAAATTAAATGTAAACATTTCCAATATCATAAAAAACTGGCTAGGCGTGGTGGCTCACATCTGTAATCCCAGCACTTTGGGAGGCTGAGAAGGGCATATCAAGAGGTTAGGAGCTCAAGACCATCCTGGCCAACATGGTGAAACCCCCTGTATACTAAAATACAAAAAATCAGCCAGGTGTGGTGGTGCGTGCCTGTAGTCCCAGCTATTCGGGATACTGAGGCAGGGGAATCACATGAACCTAGGAGGCAGAGATTGCAGTGAGCTGAGATCCAGCCTCTGCATGCCAGTCTGACGACAGACTGATACTTCATCCCCTCCTCCCCGAAATAAAAACCCCACAAAATTCTTAAGAATGAATTTGACAAAACATGTAGAAGACCTGTAAGTAGAAAACTACACAACATTGTTAAGAAAAATTAAAGAACATTAAATTGAAAAACCCAATATTGCTATAATGTCAATCTCCCATAATTTGGTGTATAGAATTAAAATTATCTCAAAGAAAATTAAAATAATCTCAATGAAAACCCAGTAGGACTTTTTGGTTTTGAAAAAATCCACAGTCTGATATCATAATTTATACATAAAATAAAGGGCCAGCAATTAGTCTAAGCAAATTAGTCTAAGCAAATTAACACAGTCTAAGCAATTAACACAGGAACAGAAAAACAAATACCACATGCACTCACTTAAAAGTGGGAGCTAAACACTGGCTACTCATGGACATAAAGAAGCCAAAGGCAGAAAATAAGGACCACTAGAGAGGAGAGAGGGAGGAGAGAAAGGGTTGAAAAACTGACCACTGGGCACTGGGCTCAGTACCTGGGCAATGGGATCATTCATAACCCAAACCTCAGCATCATGCAGTATACCCAGATAATAAACCTGCACATGTACCCCCTGAATCTAAAACAAAAGTTGAAATTTTTAAAAAGTACAGAAATAGCTAAAACAATTTAGAAAAAGTAAAACAAAATGGAAGTCTCATAATACCTGATTTCAAGACTTATTACAAAGCTACAGTAATAAAGATAATCTGATATTATCATAAAGATAGCCATATACATCCATAGAGCACAATAGAGTCTGGAAAGAGACCCATACATGTATGGGCCACTGATTTGCAATAAAGATGCCAAAATACTTTAATGCGGAAAGATTAGTTTTCAATAAATTGTGTTACAACAACAGATAATCCATATGCATAAAACAAAAGAACTTGCGCTGTTACCTTGTGCCATCCAAAATAATTAACTCAAAATGGATCACAGACCTAAATGTGAAGCCTGTAATATTTCTAAAAGAAAACATAAAAAAAATTGTGACAAAGATTAGTCAGCAATTTATTAGAACACAAAAAGCATGAACCATAAAAGAAAACAAATTGATAAACTGGACCTATTAAAATTAAAAACTCTTGGATAAACACTTTAAGAAACTGAAAAGATAAACCTCTGAGTGGGAGACATTATTCGCAAAATGTGTATGTGATAAATACTGAAATACGTACTTAAAACACGTTTTACATTCACCGATAAGAAGAAAAACAACCCAATACAACATGGGCAAAAGATATGAAGAGACAGTTCACTGAAGAAGGGGTTTGAATGGCACATGAGCACCTAAAAAGATGCTCAGCATCATTAGTCATTAGGGAAATGCAAATCAAACCCATAATGATATATCAAAACACATCTACTAAATCAGCTAAAATTACACAGCAACAACGTGGACAACAGGCAACAGAGAATGCTGGCAAAGATCTGGAACTCTCATATATTGTTGATGGAAATGCACAAAGGATCAGCCACTTTGGAAAACAGCTTGGAAGATTCTTTTAAAGTTAAACATACACTTACCACACTCATAGGTATTTATGCCAAGGAAATAACAACACAGAGCTGTACACAAATGTTTATAGTTCATGGTAGCTTTATCCGTAATAACCAAAAACTAGAAAAATTTAAATGGGCAAATGCCCATTGAATGAATAAATCAAATTATAGGAGTTTCACATGATGGAAAACCTCTCACAATAAAAATGAGTGGACTGTGAATACACCCAACAACATGAATGAATATGTAAAGCATTATGCTAAGACAAAGAAGCCAGACACACAAGGCTGCATACTGCATGATTCCATTATATAATACTCACAAAAATGCAAAACTACAAGGGCAGAAAACAGCTCAGTATTGCCAGAGCATGAGGATAGGGGAGGGGATCAACTACAGAGCAGCACCATGGGACATGCGGCATTTTCAGGTGACAAAAACATTACAGATCTTGATTGTGGTGGTGGTGACACAACTGTTCATATTTGTCAAAACTCAACCTGTACAACTAAAAATGGTGAATTTGACTCTGTGTAAATTATACTTCAATACATCCATCTAAACAAATTTCAATGGCAAAAAAGAGTATTTGGAGCTAGGGAGTTTCACAGTGGCTGTAAAATACTATTCGTCTTTTTGAAGTTGCATGTTCTTCAAAAGGTCTGACATTTCTAAGCAAATATAAATCCTAAACATTCCTAAATAAATACAATCTTCATATGTATCTTTTACCTAAAATAAAAAATCTTTTTCTTAATAACTGTCAGCAATATCATTAGGACATGATTCTTAAATATCTTTATATCTTTATCATCCATTATTTTCACAAACTAAATACAAAGTACCTTTTTACAAATGTATCATCCCTCTCTCCCCCAGGTGAAAATTTCCCATAAATATTTAGCACTAGATTGTTATAGTATTGTTATTATTTTAAGATCAGTTAATTAAAATCCAACTCTAATTAATTTATTGACCTTTTCCAATTTCCACTATAAAAACTCCCACTTTTAAGCATTTCTCAGGTGCCTTTTTTTTTTTTCTCTCTCTCTCTCTCTCTTCTGAGCCTTGTCTGCCTAAGGAACAACTAATCCTTCAAAACTGCTTGAACAGCCTTCCTCCCTGAAGACTCTGCTGTTGTTGATTCACCAATTTCTTCCCTGCATTTCAGGTCAACTAATCCATTTCCAAGATAGTACCCCTCTGACATTTATTTGTCTCTTCTACTAAAATGAGAACAGGATCTTAGCTTATATATCTTGATTTTCCTAGCCTCTAGCAAACTGGTTAACACCTAGAAGGCTCTAAATACAATTTAGCTTTGAAAATAAATCATTTTGAATATCAGTTGTCATTTCGCTGTATGGGAGATTTAGCTTCTGCAACAGATTGGCCTATATGGGTGATAGCCTGAGGAGAAACATGAGAATAAAATGATATTTGAAGGACAATACACTAACTCCTAATTTGATTTTGCTTGCTTGCCATTTGTTTCTTTTTGATAAGGGCATTGTGTCAGCTCAAAAGACCGACTAATGGGGGTTACATCAGAAACATTCACTATTACAGCAGCAAAGGATCGCACAGATCCACTACGTTATGAATTACATTTTGACCGTGTCTTGGCATCTTCACTTCTAGTTCTAGGTTTTGCCCAGATCAGCAACTCAGAGAGCTTCCAGGTGTCCACATATGCTTGGGTGTAATGTCTGACTCATGTGGCTTCCTCTTTCCTGGGCCAGGCTTTTCCACTGTCTTGGAGAAAGTGAGCATTCTTCTCTGAACCAGGTAGCTGGCCCAGAGGCCTGGAGGAGTATAGTCCTATTTATACTGGGCCTGGGTACACATCCGGGTGGGATAAGCATAGAAGGTATCACTGTTTTCTCTCAATGCAGGGGTTGGGAAGGGTTGAAAGATTGCCCCTGGGTTGCTAATTCAGATTTAACTACAGTGCCCATGGTTAAATTCTGCACAAGTTGGTAGCCAAGAGGAATTCTGTTTTGGCTCATTAGGAGAGATTCCTGTGTATACTTCTGTACGTCCAGCTTAGTAGCAGAGTGAAAAATGCTTGATATCTTTTTACTAAATTAATGAACAAACCTATGAGGTGCCAACCCTGTTCCAGGAGGCACGTTTCCCATATGGTATTTCTGTGTGTGTATTTTTTAACAGCTTTATTGACATACCAAATAACTCATTCATTTAAAGTACAATTCAAATGTTTTTATTTCATTATTATTTTTTAAAAATATGGGGTGACATATACATCAGAAAATTTGCCATTTTAATCATTTTAAGTGTAAAACTCAGTGGTATTAATTATATTTACAATGTTGTACAACCATAATCGCTATCTATTTCTAGTTTTTCATCACTTCAAACAGAAACTACAACACCTAACCAAAACCTCCCCATTTCCTCCTTCCCATAGGCCCTGCTGACCTCTGATCTACTTTCTCCATCTGTGAATTTGCATGGTGTCTGGCTCATTTCACTCAGCATGTTTTCAAGGTTTATACATGTTGAAGCACATATCAGACCTGCATTCCTTTTTACAGCTAAATAATAGGTCAAAATACGCAAGGTAAGCTGTCTAGTTTATAGAAAATAACAGAGTATATCTTCACGACACTAGGTAAGAAAATAATTCTTAGTCATGACATTAAAATGCTAGTTAAGTCAGGTAGCATGACGCCTCTAGCTTTGTTCTTTTGACTTAGGATTGTCTTGGCAATGCGGGCTCTTTTTTGGTTCCATATGAACTTTAAAGTAGTTTTTTTTTTCCAGTTCTATGAAGAAAGTCATTGGTAGCTTGATGGGGATGGCACTGAATCTATAAATTACCTTGCACAGTATGGCTGTTTTCACAATACTGATTCTTCCTATCCATGAGCATGGAATGTTCTTCATTTGCTTGTGTCCTCTTTTACTTCACTGAGCAGTGGTTTGTAGTCCTCATTGAAGAGGTCCTTTACATCCCTTGTAAGTTGGATTCCTAGGTATTTTATTCTCTTTGAAGCAATTATGAATGGGAGTTCACTCACGATTTGACTCTCTGTCTGTTATTGGTGTATAGGAATGCTTGTGATGTTTGCACATTGCTTTTGTATCCTGAGACTTTGCTGAAGTTGTTTATCAGCTTAAGGAGATTTTGAGCTGAGATGATGGGGTTTTCTAAATACACAATCATGTCATCTGCAAACAGGGACAATTTGACTTCCTCTTTTCCTAACTGAATACCTGTATTTCTTTCTCTTGCCTGATTGCCCTGGCCAGAACTTCCAACACTATGTTGAATAGGAGTGGTGAGAGAGGGCGTCCCTGTCTTGCGCCAGTTTTCAAAGGGAAGGCTTCCAGTTTTTGCCCATTCAGTATGATATTGGCTGTGGGTTTGTCATACATAGCTCTTATTATTTTGAGACATGTCCCATCAATACCTAGTTTATTGAGCGTTTTTAGCATGAAGGGCTGTTGAATTCTGACCTGACTTCAAAGTATACTACAAGGCTACAGTAACCAAAACAGCATGGTACTGGTACCAAAACAGAGACATAGACCAATGGAACAGAAGAGAACCCTCACAAATAATACCACACATCTACAACCATCTGATCTTTGACAAACCTGACAAAAACCAGAAATGGGGAAAGGAGTCCCTATTTAATAAATGGTGCTGGGAAAACTGGCTAGCCATATGTAGAAAGCCGAAACTGGATCCCTTCCTTACACTTTATACAAAAATCAATTCAAGATGGATTAAAGACTTAAATGTTAGACCTAAAACCATAAAAACCCTAGAAGAAAACCTAGACAATACCCATTCAGGACATAGGCACAGGCAAGGACTTCATGACTAAAACACCAAAAGCAATGGCAACAAAAGCCAAAATTGATAAATGGGATCTAATTAAACTAAAGAGCTTCTGCACAGCAAAAGAAACTACCATCACAGTGAACTGGCAACCTACAGAATGGGAAGATTTTTTTACAATCTACCCATCTGACAAAGGGCTGATACCTAGAATCTACAAAGAACTTAAACAACTTTACAAGAAAAAATCAAACCACCGCATCAAAAAGTGGGCAAAGGATATGAACAGACACTTCTCAAAAGAAGACATTTATGTAGCCAACAGACACATGAAAAAATGCTCATCATCACTCGCCATCAGAGAAATGCAAATCAAAACCACAATGAGATACCATCTCATACCAGTTAGAATGGTGATTATTAAAAAGTCAGGAAACAACAGGTGCTGGAGAGGATGTGGAGAAACAGGAACGCTTTTACACTGTTCACGGGACTGTAAACTAGTTTAAGCATTGTGGAAAACAGTGTGGTGATTCCTCAAGGATCTAGAACTACAAATACCATTTGACCCAGCCATCCCATTACTGGGTATATACCGAAAGGATTATAAATCTTGCTGCTATAAAGACACATGCACATGTATGTTTATTGTGGCACTATTCACAACAGCAAAGACTTGGAACCAACCCAAATGTCCATCAATGATAGACTGGATTAAGAAAATATGGCACATATACACCATGGAATACTATGCAGCCATAAAAAAGGATGAGTTCACGTCCTTAATAAGGACATGGATGAAGCTGGAAACCATCATTCTGAGCAAACTGTCGCAAGGGCAGAAAACCAAACACCGCATGTTCTCACTCATAGGTAGAAATAGAACAATGAGAGCATATGGACACAGGGTGGGGAATATCACAAACCGGGGCCTGCCAGAGGGTGGGGGGATGGGGGAGGGGGGAGGGATAGCATTAGGAGATATACCTAATGTAAATGACGAGTTAATGGGTGCAGCACACTAACATGGAACATGTATACATATATAACAAACCTGCACATTGTGCACCTGTACCCTGGAACTTAAAGTAAAATAATAAAGAAAAAAACAAATAAAATGCTAGTCAAAAAGGAAAAAAAAGTGTTAAAACTGTATCAATTAAAAATATCTGTTCTTTAAAAGATGCCAACACATGTACTGAAAAAGCTAGTCACAGAGTAAGAGTAGATTTTGCAACCCATATAACCAAAGATATGCCAGTATTCAGAGAAATATATTTTAACACCCATCTAAATTGGAGGGGAGTGTGAAAAAAGACTTAACAGCTGCCCTAATTTTAAAAGCGGTCAAAAATCTGTGTCCATCAACAGATGAATGGATAAACAAAATGTGATATATTCATGCAATGAAATACAGTGTGTGTATGCTTGATACATTGCAAATTCAGGTTTTTTTCTGTTTTGTTTTGTTTTGTTTTTTGTTTGTTTGTTTTCTTTTTCTTTAAGACAGAGTCTCGGCCGGGCGCGGTGGCTCAAGCCTGTAATCCCAGCACTTTGGGAGGCCGAGACGGGCGGATCACGAGGTCAGGAGATCGAGACCATTCTGGCTAACCCGGTGAAACCCCGTCTCTACTAAAAAAATTAAAAAAAAATTAGCCGGGCGAGGTGGCGGGCGCCTGTAGTCCCAGCTACTCGGGAGGCTGAGGCAGGAGAATGGCATAAACCCGGGAGGCGGAGCTTGCAGTGAGCTGAGATCCGGCCACTGCACTCCAGCCTGGGCGACAGAGCAAGACTCCGTCTCAAAAAAAAAAAAAAGACAGAGTCTCTCTCTATTGTCCAGGCTGGACTGCAGTGGTGTGATCTCAGCTCACTGCAACCTCGGTCTCCTAGGTTCAAGCCATGCCTGCCTCAGCCTCCTGAGTAGCGGGGATTATATGTGTGTGCCACCACGCCTGGCTAATTTTTGTATTTTTAGTAAAGACGGGGCTTTGCCATGTTGGCTAGGCTGGTCTTGAACACCTGGCCTCAAGTGATCCACCTGCTCTGGCTTCCTAAAGTGTTGAGATTACAGGCTTGAGCCACCATGCCTGGCTATTTCTGATGCTTTTGCCATTTCAAGTGTTTACAACTTGAAAACTAACTCGTTGAAGTTCAAGTAGGTACTGACCTCTGCTATCTTAGCATACTTTTGGCTTGTCTATGCCTCTAGTTTCTATTCTCATTTTTGTCATGTTTCATAGAACGTTTCACAATTGAGACACCATCCCTTCTAGTCAAGCCTAAGCTTTTCTGAGTGGCAGGGGAGAGGGAAAGACAGCTTTTCAATGACATTTTGTTTGGAATAGGAGATAAAGGGTAGCAACTGCTGACTCCATCTGCAACAGTGAACATCACCTGGTTCCCAGACAGCACCCAGTGTTTCTCTCTGTCACACAGAAACAAATACCTTCAACCAGCATTCCAGTTACAACCTTGGGCCAGTTCTTCCTGGGATATTTCTCATCCCTGTTCTTGGCCACAGAAAAGGCAAATTCCTCCATCTGTTCTTTCCCTGTATGTCATAAGATCTGGCTCTTCCCATCTTTCTTCCTTGACTCCATCTAATAAAAATATTTTTCTGAACTCAAAGTATGTAAAACTGCATAACTGGTGCTAGCAATCTGATATAAAATGGCCCATTTAAGTTTTGAATTACAATTTTTTTTTTGTTAGTCTGCAAAAATATCCAAGTAGCAGTTCAATACCTCAGAATATGTTAGGAATAATTACTTATATTAATTCAATATATTTATTCATCCACTTAAATCTTGAGTTTATTGCAGTAGAAACCAATTGAGAATTGACATACAAAGAGAATACATTATTATACTACTACAAACATTGCCTGAATGGCTGCAGTTAAAAAAAAGTAAATTCAAAGCTACTTCCTGGTGACAAACGGGGATGTTTGAAAATTCATGTTAAGGGAAGAAAAGAAAAATGCCTTTAATCAGATTAATCACCATTTTCCACAACAGATATGCTAATGAATTTGATGATCAGCTATGCAGGCTTCTCTAGAGATACAAATATAGAGTAACTGTCAGTGCTATTAATTTTATCTCCTGTGTATTCCTGTGAAATGTTGTGAACCTCTATCTTCTCTGAACCACAATGAAATAAAACAAAAAATCCTCTAATTTTGAACCTCTACATTTTTGGGTTATATAAACTTTGAGGATCTTCTCCTGAGATCCAGTAAACTAGGGCAATTGTCCCAAGCTCCAAGCTTTGGAAAGAACTGGGAGACATGAATTCAATCATGCTGCTAAATAGTACAGAATGAGGACAGGCTTTTGAGGTAAGGAAAGTAGTTTGCTACTAAAGCAAAAGATTTTGATGCCTTTCTACAAATACACATACTCAGGCAATACATACCAATATCATCATCAACATTAAGGTAAAACAGGAAATCTCTGTAAGAGTCTTTTACTGATTAATCTTATCTTCTATGATGCTGTTTTAGATGTGTGTATGTGTGTGTGTGTGTGTGTGTGTGTGTGTGAGAGAGAGAGAGAGAGAGAGAGAGAGAGAGAGAGAGAGAATTTACTTTGGTAAACAAGCAGAAGAGGAATTAATCTGGTTCTGCAATAATTAGGTTATCCTGAGAACATCATTAAATCATAGACTTCTCATCTTTAAAATTAGAACGGATTTTTAAAATCACTAAATTCAGCACCATCAAAAATTATATGTTACCTGAAAGCAGTAGGTGTATACCTCAAGGGGATGTATTAGCCCGTTTTCACAAGCTATAAGGAACTACCTGAAACTGAGTAATTTATAAAGAAAAGAGGTTTAGTTGACCACAATGCCACATGGCTGGGGAGGCCTCAGGAAACTTATAATCATGATGGAAGGTGAAGGGGAAGCAAGGCACATGTTACAAGGCAGCAGGGAAGAGAGAGTGATGGGGGAGGTGCCACACTTCTAAACCATCAGATCTTGTGAGAACTCACTCACTATCAATAAGAACAGTGTGGGAACTCTGCCCTCATGATCCAGTCACCTGCCACGAGGTGCCACCCCTGACATATGGAGAATACAAGTTGAGATGAGATTCGGGTGGGGACACAAAGCCGAACCATATCAGCAAAGGAGGAGAATAGAGAACCATTGGAAGAAGGGAGAGGATTCAGAAAACAGGAGTAAGTCTGGGTTTTATGGTAAGTGGTGGAGCCCATCAGGCTTCAAAGCCTTCACTCTGAACCTACCTCATGCAGACCCTGACTTTGTGATTTTCCACATGATGTCAGTGATGTAAGTACAAACACATTCATAGCATCCAAAAATATAAGCTTCACTGCTGATTTTACAATGTGTTTATAAGGTAGAAAATAAAATACTATTGCCTTTACAATGTGTTCTTTCTCATTGAGCTCAAACACTTCACAGCCAACACCTAAAACTCACTATGTTGATGTGTTGGGTTTATCTATTAAATCACCCCACGTGATATATACATTGACTGGGCTTACAAGGAAATCCAGTGCAAGTGCTGATAAACATCCTGTATGAATTCTATTTCCAAAGTATTCTTTATACAGATGCCAAATGCACTTCAGAAGCACACGGGAACAATTACATAACTATCCTTTCTGTGAGGCAGATGCATTCATAGTACCCTTGCTCAGGCAGAGACAGAATCAGTTAAAATGTTCAAAAGGTGAATTCAGTACATAGATGATGGTCAAATCGTACTTCAGAACTGGGGTTTCATTTCCAAGAAAGCATTTTGGATTGTGATGAATTTAAAATACTGTGTTTATAAAGTAAAACTAGTAAAAAAATAATAAAAGAGACATGAAAAGGAGGAAGGAAGGGAAACCAAAGAAGAAGAGGGCACATCACTCTAAATAAAGACAGCTCTCTGGACCAATGGCCATGTTTTGGTCATACTCTACTTTCACAGTTAATTCCATAAACATCTCCTTTGACACTGCATATTCTGATTTTGTCTTCTAACTGAGACAATATATAAATGTTCATGCTGCAAATTAACAATACGTAGTTAATACAAAAATACAGTCACCAGACTACTGTGATGGTTAATATTGAGTGTCAACTTGATGGGATTGAAAGATGCAAAGTATTGTTCCTGGGTGTATCTGTGAGGGTGTTGCCAAAGGAGATTAACATTTGAGTCAGTGGAGTGGGAAAGGCAGACCCACCCTCAATCTGGGTAAGCAGAATATAATCAGCTGGGAGCATGGCCAGAATAAAACGAGGCAGAAGAACCTTGACAGATAGACTGGCTTAGCCTCCGAGCCTACATCTTTCTCCTGTGCTGGATGCTTTCTGCCCTCGAACATCAGACTCCAAGTTCTCAGCTTTGGGACTCAGACTGGCCTTGCTCCTCAGCTTCCAGACAGCCTATTGCAGGACCTCACTTTGTGATGGTGTGAGTTAAAACTCCTTAATAAACTCCCCTTTATATATACATCTATCCCATTATTCTGTCCCTTTAGAGAACCCTAACTAATAATAAACCCTAATAATACAACTACTATTTCTATTCTATTCTAGACTTCAAATATATATTTCTTTAAGTTATTCAGCTTCAACAAACTATTACCCTAACCTCATGCCTTACTAAAGGTTTGGATTTTCTTGAAAATTTTTAGTCTTAAAATTTTTTTTATTAGGGAGCATGGAATTTTAAACTACTTATAAACATTTACTTCATATAAAGAATTGACCTAACAGTTACTGGCAAATAAATATAAATAAAATAAGAATAGAATATAAAACTTCTTGAAATAGCTTTTAAAAAATCGGCTGTCAAAAAACTGTCAAAAAATTAACTGGCAATAGAAAATTCACCATTGCTATTCAGTACTTCATCAAATTCAAAAATGATAATAAATATTCAAAATTCAACCTTTGGGTAATGTCATTTCTAATGTTTGTGTAATCTTTGTTCCACCTTCATCAAGGTGCTGTGAAAAACAGCCCTTGAATCATTTGAAAACACAGTATTTACTTCTCTGAATATTATACCTTGTATGTATGCTACAGCAAAACTTTGCTAAAATGCCAAATACATTTTATAGTCTGTTCTAAGGGATCTCTATCATCTATTTTTAAAATACTGGCGACATGAGAAAAATAAATCGTTTTGACTAGCAAATGAAGGGTAGAAATACAATTACCTGGATGGTTCCAATCATTCTAGATCAAGTATCTGGTTGGTTAACTAAAATATTTTAATTTTTATTTGCAAAAATTGGTGTCATATATACAAATTGTCACATACTGACAAGATATAAAGTTGAAAGTACGTTTATTGTTGAAACATGAAGCAGAAGCAGCATCTGGGCATAGTAAAAATGGAGGGAAATGACCAATGACCAACTGTCGTGGAGGAATGCCATACCTCCCTCATCTTCCAGAGCTTTTGATATATGCTGACAGGAATTATAGCCATGATTTGTTAAAATCATCAAAAATTATTATTCTGGGGCTCTATAACAAAGACATAAAAATAAATTTTAAAAATACTGAGAAATCACTCATTTGAATTAATTTGGATGGAATGTTTTGTCATATATATCCGTAGAGCGATCAGATATTTTAATGGATAAAGAAGTGCTAACAATGTATTTCTTTCAGGGGTTTACCCTGGGTGTGGCTTCATTACTGTAAAATCTGAAATGTGGGAACTCAGTAAAATCTGCAAGTGAGATGACACAACACTGTCATAGTAGCTTTCAGACAAGTAATGAGAAGTATCTTTTTATATGGTAGGGAATAAATTCCTTGACCTGATACCCAGAGGTAAGACTATACAAAGAAAAGTGTAACCTATTATAATTTACATAATTTAATACCTGTTATAATTTTAAGAATTTATAAAGGAATGTTGAGGTTATTTCAAGAATCTTCTTAAACATATCTTAGATGGTAGTGATATAAAATTCCCTGGTGTCACTGTTTAAAACTCTGGGCCTCTACTGGCATCACTGATTGATCCCAGCTGGCACTGGCATAGTTCATACGATCAAATCACACTCAGCGTTTGAAAATTAGCTTCAATATTATTTTCTCTTGAAGACTCTAACTAAAAGTACTTATACAACCAAATTCTAGGAGAATTTGCTTTGTATATCTCCAAATACTCGCTCTTCCACCTTAAGTCATATATTTCAATTCTCCTAATAGTTATTGTGGACCAAATACGGTCCAAGCACTGTGTTAGGTGCTGGTGGCCAAAGCTGACTGTTATATGAAGATGACCAATCTCATCTCAACACTTTGTCATTCTTTTAGTTTTTTCCCCACAATATGTGCTGACTATATAAATGTATTGGGACTAAAATAAAATGTGTATATTAGTGGCATGTCAGTTCCCATGATTGTATACACAGTTTCAAACATCTGTCTAGAGACTAAAGCAGCTATCTCTGTATGTGGACATTCTTGGGAGTGTGACAAATATTTTTTGAGGCAGGATCAAACAAGACCTTGATATATTTCCCAGTTATAGTTTGAAACTCATTTCTTTTCAAACAGTAGATAACTGCTGAATGTTTATTAATGGATTGAAAAATTATTCTGACAGCATTGAACCGTTAAAAATATACTGAACAATTTTATAAGATAGAAGTGAGCAATTTTTCTTGTTTCCTATATATTAAGAAGGAAGGAAACTTACTTCAAATTTGAAAATCTTTCTATTAGAATTCAATCAAATGAAACACACACATAATTTCTCCCACATATATACCTTTCTATCCAAAGTAACACCAAACATAAAGAATCTCTTGATCTCCCATTAGTAACATAACAAGACTCGAAAAAAACAAGGAGGTCAGCCAAGTGCATCATTTTCCTTTTCAAGCCGGGATAATTCCGAAAAATATTAAATTTAGGCAGAAAAAGAGAAATTTTAAGATATTTGGGAAGATAAATGGCCTCTGCTCATGTCCACGGTCTAATGAGAACTAAATGAATTTCTAGTCTTGAATTTCCTGCAGACTACTTTCTTTGATCAACTAAAAGATTCTGAGTACATAGAGCAGTTATGCTCATCTAGTATTTGCAGCAATGGCAGATAAGAAAAATGTATTAAACCTGAGTTAATTAAAACACTTTTGCTTTATTTCTTTGGTTGTTCCATGGGGATAATGCTAATAATATTGCAGGGAAGAAAGAATTATATATGTGAAATTGCAGTGAAAATTTCAGTTACGTGAAAAGGAATAGATTGTTATCACACACTTAAAATGTTAACACATTAAAGAGTATGTTTCTTTCCCATGTAATTGTTTTCAACATATGAGATCAGAAAGTAGCTGCTTTGGCCATATCACCTTTCTATTCAGTAATAATAATGGCAACCCTGTGCTTCCTTAGGTTATCTTGTTAAACCACACCCACACCCTATATGGTGGAAATTGATGTCTCCATTTCAGAGTTTAAGTACAGCATCAGGATTTGAACTCAAATCTGTCTGGCTCCAAAGTTCTCATAAACAACCACCCAATTGCTTTGTTTCTTGAATACTTACTGCAGGCAGCAAGCACATACATGACCCCAAATGAGGGAATATATTTCCTTTCAAGTACAATCAAACATTAATGATTATTCTCTTTCTTTGCTGTGACTACCTCTTCATGTAGCTTTTGTAGTTTGTGACTAAAACAGATGTCTCAAGAGTTCATTGTGTTTAGCCAGTTTAATATTGTTGTATACAATGAAATTTTGAGAATTTTGAGAATTTCTTTTAATCACAAATATAAACTACATAATTGCTACGTAATTAGAAAGAGCCATCACAGCAATTATATAGTTTCTTCATTTCATATGGTACTAAATTGGGATTGACCAATACTGATTAATTCATTAAAGATATTGATGAGCAATGAGAAAATATCTATTTATATTTGTGGATCTATTATTTTATAACACATTTGGATATAATTTCCAAATTCCAAGAATAATGAAAAGAATTTATGAATACCCTTCATCAAGATTTTGACATTTTATGACAGTTATTTGTATTCTTCTCTCTCTTTCCCTTTCTCACATATGCCTCTGTGTGTGTGTGTGTCTGCATGTGTATTTTTTTCTGAATTCTTTCAGTGTAAGTTGCAAACATGATATCCCCTTACCCCTAAATATTTCAATGTGCATTTTCTAAAAGCAAGCAATTCTTTTGCATACCATGGATGCAATCGTTAAAATCAGGAAATTGATATTGATACAATACTGTTACCTAATCTACAGATGCTACAATGTTACAAACTGTATTCCTTGTCTAAGTTGTCCCAATAATGTCCATTAGAGCAAACAAAAAGCCATGATCAAGCATTGTATTCACGAGATGCAATGTCATTTCTCTTTAGGCTCTTTTAATCTGAAAGGGTTATTGAGTCTTTCTCTTTCACGACACGGACAGCTTTGAAGAGTACAGGTCAATTATTTTCTAGAATAATCATCAGTTTGGGTTTGTCTGATGTTTCTTCATGATTAGATTCAGTTTGTACATTTTCGGCAGGAATACCACAGAAATTCTGTTGTGTTCTTTTTAATACATTATTTTCAGCAGTCACATATTGTCTATTAGACTAACAAGTGGCAAGGTTATTTTGATTATTTGGTTAAGGTGGTATCTTCCATATTTTTCCACTTTAAAATTGTTTTACCGTTGGTAATTAATAAATATTATGTCAAAAGTTATTGTGATACAACGTGATTATACTCTTCTTAAACTTTCACACATTTCTTTTAACATCCATGAATGTTTCTTGTCTGAATCAATTATTAATATGATGGCTAAAAAATGATGCTTTTATAATTCCATCATTCCGTCTACATTTATCAGATGACTTTCTTCTGAAACAAGACCTTTCCCAGTATGGGCTCATGGATTCTAACTTTATCCTCCAGTATCATAATTGTTGATATTATCCCAGATGTTGATATTCTCCCAGATTTGGCTGGTGCAAGCCCCTACATGTTGGACTTCATGATCTTTTGACATGTCCCCATCATTCTTTGAATATATCCTTGCAATATGGAACACATAATTTCTCTTAATCTTTTAGCACACAAAATAATCTTGGACTTTCCTTGCCCCAGCCCTGGAATCAGCAATTTCTCCAAGAAGCTTTGGACATTTTATCAGAGAACGGTCTTTAGAACCCACAATCTAGGTACTAAGTGTGTTAATTCCTATTACAGTGTCATGCTCAGAGGACCGAGGTAGGGAACAGATTGTATCTAGCTATTTATATTTCAATGCATTCGTTCATGCTGATATATCAAATACAAATCCAACAGCACAGGGTTCAATTTAACTTTTTTCCTTCTACATTTGCAATCACGTCTTCCAAAACTGAGAAACCCACCTCCTGTTATCCTCAAAAGGTAGGGATATATTCGCTCAATCACATAAAGAATAGAAAACAGTTTCAGAATTGCTGACCCAAGCCTCTAAAATAATACAGGAGTTCAATATGTGTTTAAAGTTCTTTTTGTCATTAGACTAAGGGGAAATATGTTCAAAATTATTTGAGCCAGTTCCTTCTTTGCCCTCTGGCGAAATCATGCTATTCATTTGTAAAATAATAAGACACATATTCTTTTGCTTGAAAATCACTCCCCATCACTTCATGGGCTTTTTCCTCATTCTTTTCTTTTACAGGTGAAGAGAACTCTATGGACATGTCGTAGTTTATTCAACCGCTCTTTCATATATGGACATATTAGATCTTGCCAATGTTACAGAATTATAAATAATGGTGAAATGAATACCTTGTGAATATACATTTTTATTACTGTTGGAGTTGCATGTTCAGAATAAATTTCTGACAAATAGACTGCTGTGTAAAAAGGTAAATGCATATGTATATAGGTCAGATATTATAAAATTCCCCTCTATAAGTTGTACCAATCAATATTTCTACCAGCAATGCATGAGAAAGCCTGTTCCCTCACTGCCTCACTAAGGGAGTGTGATGTAAACAATATACATATTATTTTAATACAGATAATGTTAAATCCCAGCATAATATGAGATCTACCCACTTACATAAATTTTAAGTGTAGATAGAGTACTACTAACTGTAAGCACAATATTGTGCATCAGATTTTTAATAAAATTTTTATCTTGCATAACTGAAACATTACCCCAATATGTAAAAATGGTATGTCATAATATCTTTAAGTTTTTCTCTTCATGAGTTAAGTTGAATATGTTTACTTATGTTTAAAAAATGTCAATATTGTAAATATGCATAAATTTATTACATGTATATGTGTATATATATATTTGTGTGTGTGCATGTGTGTATGTATATGTAATATGGGATATTTATAAGAGTGTATATATGTGTATGTGTTTTATATATATATAGTTTATGCTTGTTGGCCATATTTTTCTCAAGCTTTTAAAAATCTTTTCTCCTTCAATTTTTAAACATTCTTCATATATAAGTAAAAGTATCCCTTTGTCTATTATAAATATTGAAAATATTTTCTCTTAGTTGTTTTTTGTCAGTGGTCTTTTGACTTTATTTAAATTGCTTTTTGACATGCAGGCATTAAAACATTTTTACATTTAGGCAATAAAATTTGTCAGTTTTTCCATTTATTAAATCTGATTTTGAGTTGTAGTTATAAAACTTTTCCATACAAATTCAGATTAATAAGGAATTCACCTATGTTTTTATCTAGTATTATATAGCTTAGTTTATTTTTTACTTTGTCCAGTGGTTTCAACTTCATTTATTAAAAAGATTCATCTTTACTCTAGTGATTTGAGATGCAACCTTTATCATATATTCCACATGTACTGAGTCTATTTCTAGACTTTCTATTCTATTCCACTAGTCTATTTATATATTCACGTGTCTGTGCCACAGTTTTAATTACAGAGGCTTTATAATATATTTTAATGTCTGGCAGGGATAGTCCTCTTTTGTATATTATTCTATTTAGGTTTTTGGGTTTTGTTCTTTATTCTTGCATGCTTATTTTTCCATAGGAAGTGCAATACCACATGTTTAGTTTCATTAACTATGTTTAGTATTAATTTTGGAGATTCTTTACATTTATAAAATACAAAAATTGATAAATTAATTTAGTGTGAACTGACATCTGACTTTGAGTATCCTATCTCAAAACAAGGTATGTCTTTTCATTTATTTAAAACTACTCTTATGTGTTTCAGTAGTGTATTACATTTTCCACAAATAAATTTTACATATTCTTTGTTAAAGTTTTTCCTGTATATTTTATTCTGCTATCATAAATGGAGTGTTTCTGTTATTATACTGTCTAGGCATTGTGTATAGTAAGGTATTATTTTATGGTAATTTTATAGTCCACTTTTTAAATTAAATTCATGTGTTATTTGAGTTAGTTTTATCACTGCTTCTGTAAGGTTTTTCAGGTATACAATCACATCATCTACAGATAGAAACAGTTTTACTTCCTTTCAAGTTCTTATACTTCCAAATCAATTTATTTTCAAATTACATTAAAGGAAACCTCTAGCACAATGTTGAAAGTTAAGATATAATAGGCAGTCTTGACTTGTTTCCAGTATTAATGAAAATATTTCTAGTATTTCCCCATTAAGTAAAATTCTGGTTTTACTAATGCAGTGTACATATATTTTATAATACGGAGTTCCCACTAATTTCTATTTTGAGTTTTGTTTTCCTGAAATGGGTGTTAAATTTGTCAGAAGCTTTTTCAGAATCTCTGGAGGTTAGACATACACATTTGCTCTTTCAGAAATGTGTGGGTTTGGATGACATAATGTATATGAATGTCTAATACTGAAACATCTTTGAAATTCACTTGATATTTTGTCCACAAGCTGGATAATACATGAAAATCTAAAAGTATATTAATTCCTTATCTTTTTATTTAAAGTTCCAACCTTGTTCTCAAATCAAGGAATAAATATGTATAGAAAAATCACAACATCGGCTTTTACAAACATTTGTACATTCTACATCTAAAATCATATTTGAAGCATAACTAGATGATATAATGTGATTATCCTATAATCCAGGATTAGTTTTATCCTCCAAAATTAGCATAAAAAGAGATTCAACTATATAAGCTGCAATAAGTTCATGCTACCAATTTTCTAGACCTGTCCTGAGTATTGCAGCTTAAACAAACAATGCAAGTGCCTGTAAACGGTAAATGGCTGTAATAATTGCAATTTAAAAACACTACATAAATAAATAGGATTTCAATTAAGTTTTGTACAGATGATCAAACTGAAGAATACCAGAGAGAGTCTTCATGGTATTATTTCTTATTTTATTTAAAGGTTAAAACAAGATCCTCTCCTTTAAGGCAAGCATATTTGGAATTTTCTAGGACAGAAATGCCAATTTCTAGACTAATTTGTAACTCAATTTCTTATGAGAAGAAATAAGACACAGGATATTGTAAGGCTGTAAGAAAAAACAACTTTTGGTGTGTAAATAAGGTTTGTCCTCATACATTTTCCTGAAATATTTTACAATAATTGGTGTCATTCCTTAACGACTACTGAAGGTTTTGTATTACTCCATCAGGGATTACAAAGCACACCTCTAAACTGGGTATTCCTTTAGACATAAATGCTCATGCACTTTTGACTGAAATCATTCTAATAATTATGTATTGTTACCTGCAGGTGTGAATCAAAACATCATTGACCACATTGGCGAGTTTGCAGTTACATTGCTGAGGACTGCGTATTTTTCTGTTTTGCTCAACTCCAGAATGTGAGTAAAGCTCTTTACAAATGAGTTATTTTTAATTGACATATTCACAAGGTAAATTAGAACTAATACTTGATAAAAACTGTGTGGCAGACTGCATTCGTGACTTAATTTTTAAAACCTCTCGGTAACCACACTTTCCTATTTTCTGGTGACTTTTGCTTTGCCAGTGGAGCAACAGCAAACTTGACAAAGCAGAGGCATGAAAAAATGCTTGCCTATTTCTACTTCCTCTTTTATCACCATGACAACAAGCCTGGGGATAGTCTGCTTAGACGATAAGCTGAGCAACGCAGGATGAGTAGATCCTGGACCAACCAATCCCAGGCAACCCATCCGGTAGCCACAGACACTTGCCTGAGCCAGCTGAGAACAGTAAAGCCAGCCCAGATTAGTAGAAACACCCAGCTGGCCCATGAACTTGCGAGAACAGTACATCGTTGCTGTTTTAAGCCTTTACGCTATACACTTTGAGACAGTTTGTTTTGCAGTAGTATTGTGGCAATGGACAAGTGATACAAGTGCCTAGAATTTTCTTTAAGTTGGAACATCTTAAATGTTTCTGGGTGCCAAGATATCTAAAATGCTGTGCTATTTCCAACACAGCTTTTTAAAATTGGAACTAGAAAATGTGATTTTCAAATTTAAATGAATGAATAGGAACCAAAAACATCTGTGGAGAAAAGCAGGCATCAAGGCTCATTAGGAAGCAGTGTGGCACTGGCTCAGGCACACACAACCAACCAAAGCAGAGTGGGAAAGTATACTACAGTGTATTCACAGCAGCCAGTATGAATACTCTGCAACCGGCAACTCTATAGGTGAATCTTAGCAAAATCATACTCAGTGAAAAAGTAAGTCCATATACACAGTTTGCAACAAAATTCTTTAAAAAGGAAAGGAAAACAATTGTGAGCATGAGAATTCAGGTGCTGATTGCCTGGGAGGGGGCGAGTAGGTTGATGGGGAAATTACGTGGTGACACAAAGGTCGCTGTAAAACTGGATTTTGTTTTGTGTGATAGGTTTTGTGTGATAGGTTAATTAGTTACTTAAGTAACTAAATAATTTAAACACCTAAGCAAAAGCAGTTCCATACATAGACTAAAAGAAAGTAAAATAATACTTTGCTAAGTAAGAAAGCTGAGAAATGTATTACAATATGCAACATATACTGACTGCCATCAAACTTTCTCTTAATGATCCAAGGTCATCATTTTGTAATGCCGTAACATGAAAATGCAGCTTGAAAATATGGCTAAGACACAAATGTTCACTGGTCACAGGTGGGGACTATAATTCGCTCTCTTAAAAGAGTCCATATATCTTAGCTATTTTTTTCTCACACACAAATAATTAAATGAAGCATGTTATTGATGAATATGCAAACCTCACTGCCTTAATGAACCATTAGCTGTATTTGGCTGTATAAGCAGAAGCCTTTGGCAAAACACAGGAAGTATATTTGAATTTGCCATTTGAACTTCTCAGTGTTTTTTTTCTTAAATCTATACTAAGTGTGAGGTACACATTTTCTCTCTCAGGTGTTAGTTAATAGAGACTGTCCTTTTGTGATGACATAATTTTGCTACTTTTTTAATTTTTTAAGTTTATTTTAGAGTTGGGGTCTTGCTCTGTCACCCAGACTGGAGTGCAGTGGCATGATCATGGCTCACTGCAACCTTGAAGTCCTGGGCTCAAGCGATCCTCCTCCTCAACCCCAAGCAGCCTGGACTACAGGTGTGAGCCACCATGCCTGGCTAATTTTTAGACCTTAATAACCTTGGTAGATACCTCCTAATTAAGTTATCGACAACCTGTCTCTCTCACCACTGCTGCCATTACTCCGGTATGTGTCTCTCCCATACTCACTGCCAGGTACTGTGATTGTCTCTCTCCTCTCCTAGACAAGCTCCAGAATGATTTCCCCATGCCTTCTCTGCCTTTATATAAGCAGCACTGAACACGTGGATTATTGCAAAGACCTCTTAATGGAACTTCCTCTTAATAGCTCTGCACTCTATGTATTTGATATGGTTAGGCTTTGTGTCTCCACCCAAATCTCATCTTGAATTGTAATCCCCATGATCCCCATGATCCCTATGTGTTAAGAAAGAGACCAGGTGGAGGTAACAGAATCATGGGGGTGGCTCCCCCCGTGTTATTCTCATAATAGTGAGTGAGTTCTCAAGAGATCTGACAGATATATAAGGGGCTCTTTCTCTTTTGCTCAGCACTTCTCCTTCCTGCTGCCTTGTGAAGGTGCCTTTTTTCCCCTTCACATTCCACCATGATTATAAGTTTCCTGAAGCCTCCCCAGCCTTGCTGAACTGTGAGTCAATTAAAACTCTTTCCTTTATCAATTACCCAGTCTTGGGCAGTTCTTTATAGCAGTTTGGAAACGAACTAATACCGCATCTACCACTAAAACTATCCCCAGGGTTTATTATTATTATTATTATCATCTAATGTGACGATATCACTCTTTAGTTTACGCACCTTCAAACGTCTTTCATTAGGAGGCCACAGTAGTGTTTCTATAGCTTGTTGCAGGGGCAAGTCCCAGGGTTTGCAAGTTTCATATGAGAATTTTCGAATTTTGTAATTTCACTTCTAATTTGCCTTTTAATAAACAATATAAACTTATTGTGAATTATCTAACTCAGCTTTCTGAACCTTGAATCATACCTGAATCTCCCAGGAAGCTTTGAAAAAAATATCAATCCAAGGAGGCTCACATCCAGAAACTGTGACACATTTGTTCTGAAAGGCTAGCTAAAACATGTTAAGGGATTTGGACTACAATTGAACCTTGAGCGACCTCGGATTGAAGTGTACCAGTCCACTTGCACATAGATTTTCTCTGTCTTTGCCAACCTTGAGACAGCAAGACCAAACCCTTCTCTTTCTTCTCTCTCCTTCTCCTTCCTCAGCATACTCAACGTGAGGATGAAGAGGATTAAAACCTTTATTATGATCCACTTCTACTTAATAATAGTAAATATATTTTCTCCTCATTATGGTTTTCTTAATAACATTTTCTCTAGCTGACTTTACAGTAAAAATACAGTATATAATACATATAACATACAATATATGTGTTAATCGACTGTTTATAATATCAGTAAGGATTCCAGTCAATAGTAAGCTATTAGCAGTTAAGCTTTGGGGGAGTCATACATCGATTTCTGAGTGCACTAGGGTTTGGTTCCCCTAATCCACACACTGTTCAGCATCACCTGCATTCTCTACACAGTGGATTGCTGGAGAAAAATTTTTAAGAAAGGAAAAAGATAAGGGTAGATCTCCATGTGAAAAAGCACTCACAATAGCTCTGTAGATGACATGACTGGTGACAAGCCTGGAGACAGGGAGGTCAAGAAGGTACTAAGGTCAACCAGGGTAGAGATGAAGAAGGAAGGATGTAAGGCAGCAGTGTAAGCAGAAATAGAGAGCAAATTGTGGAAGAGAAACACGTTTAAGAGTTAAGGAAACAGAGTTAGAAGGACATTGCCTTGGGCAACTGGTGGTGTCATCTCTCCTCAAAAAGAACAGCAGGATAAGTGGGGACAGTAAATGGAGATTTGTGAAGTACATGAAAGAAAATGAGTTCAATGCTCAGTGCAGGTTTTTGACATGGCTGCAGAATATCCATGTACAGAAGTCCAAAAGAGAGTTAGCATTAAACACGTACAGAGGAAGAAAATTTTACTTCAGGTGTGCAAAGCTGTGCAAAATATTGTAGCTTTTTTACTTCTCTGTAACTGATTTAGATTTCCTCATGATCCTCCATCCCAAAGAATAGCATAGAAAAAAAACCTATCTTGTAAATGAACATATTTTAGTGTTTTGGGTGAGAGTGTTATTTTGTTCTAATTAATCTAGGTAAATTAATTCAATCAATTCAAACTTCAGATTCTCCAACAATAGTTTTGTGTTGTTATTTTTTTTTATCCTTTCCCTTCTCCTTTAAAAAATCATCCGAGTGAAGGGGAAAATTTATAGGCCTCAGCAGGTGGGCTGGGATGGGATCCATGCTGCCCTATGGTGCAGACATGTCCCAAGTCCGCTCTTGTCTCAGAGCACTGGGCACAGGAAATATGCTGGTTATGCCACTGGTCCTCAGTGGCCTTTGATGTAGGTTTGCATCTGCCACTGTGCACCTCGGACCTTGCCATTGTCTCTCAAATGCCCCATTCTCAGTGTCCTCTATTGACCACAAGTCTGCACTCGTCAGCCAGTGCATAAAACACTTCTTTGTATCCATGGCTGTTGGGTGGGTTAGGGGTTGTGTATGGGAAACTTCTCCATTAAACGCATATCACATGTGTACTCTATAACAGCAGCGTTAAATCAGACTTGTTATCTGGACATCTTCCATGAGTGCTTTCCTACTGTTTTTGAGGCATGCTGGACAGGGTCTCTGTATACACGCCACCAACACTATGTCTAAGGAAACTAGCCACTGCCAACTTCTCAGATTTCTCCGTTTCTACTGTAGGCTACGTCTTCTCTGACACTTTCTCCTGCTTCTTCTTTCTTATTGACTCCCTTACCCTACCACCCCCTCCCTCTCTCCCTGATTCAGCCTTTCTTTTAATAACACCTGATGTCTCATAGGGGTTCGCCCACATTTGCCTCCTTCTCAAGGTGGTATTTTCCCTTCTCTCTCCCTGGGGCTATATTGCATATGAGGTCCAGGATGAAAGGCAAACTTTCTTGGGAGGTATTTCAAAATTTTTAAATATCCTTATCATCCCTGCAATAACTAGAAAGTATTTTAATCCTTATTCTACAAAAGAATAAAGTGAGGCTCAACATAATTAAGGGACTCCTTACTTTTGCTGAGCTATTGTTCAGAAATGAAACCAAGTATAGCAGACTTCAAAGATGATTTATATGATTTATTTCCACTACCTGTGGAAATAAGGTAGTGGAAATAAATCTAAATGCTGTGTTTGGTGGGCCACTGAGGTAGGGCACGACTGACTGTATCGCTTTAGCTTCATGACTAAGCCACGCACAGCAGGAAATGGTGCAACTTCAAGAGGATTTCATTATAGCACTCAACACTGGCCTCACGTGCCCAGTCATTGCCTACATGTGGTAAAGATGGCTCTATGTCTTTGTGGCCTTAGCATTTTAGTGAATATTTGTTCTCTCTTTGGTCTATTACTTGCTACTTTGAAAGTATCTATTTTTATTGTATTTTTTCTGATAATTTATTATGTGTTCCATGTGGTTTAGCTCCTTAACCTGAAAATCCAATAAAATCTCATCCAAAAATGCTTATGAGTACATTAATTTCAGCCAGTCAGTATGAAATTCGCGTTAATTTTGGAAGCGGTGCACCAAAATATGATCTCATTTTAATATGTGAGTTATATTTTCACCAAAATGGCCTTTAATTATTCTCATTCTACAAAATATTTAATGTTTAGGCAGTCAGCTATTTACCAATGAGGGAAGAAAGATTATGTCATATTTATTTACTTTATATACTTTATACATGTATCCTAAATAAATGGAAGATTTAACATTGTGTAGGCTTACTTGTACTTAAAGAAAGTCTCCACTTAGCAACTGTGTAGGTTAACAAATGTATTTTTCCTTGTGATGCTTCTTAAGGTCTACTGTGAATATTGCTTAAAAACATAACCGGTTAAACTGCTATTTTCACATTAGCAGAGTAATTTAATTTTTGTCAATTCTGACAATATCAGAAACAGATTTGAAAATCTGAGAAAAACACATTTGGTGAATTCAAACTAATGTAGACATGCTAGCTATTCTGAATGATTCAGGCTTCACTACCAAGGCGGGTAAAAAAAAAAAGAGTCTGTGACAGTATCCTCATCACCTCACCACAATGTGTAGGTGATAGTATTTACTCAAGAAAGACTTACAAGATTGCAATAAGCCTCCTCTCCACCTCCTTTTACAATTATCGGGTTCTTACTCTGAATTTTTTGAATAGACTAAAGGCTACTTTCTTTTCTTTTCTTTTCTTTTTTTTGTTTTTGAGACAGAGTCTCACACTGTCATCTGGGCTGAAGTGCAATGGTATGATCTCGGCTCACTGCAACCTCCTCCTCCCAGGTTCAAGTGATTCTCCTGCCTCAGCCTCCCAAGTAGCTGGAATTACAGGCACCTGCCACCACACTCAGCTAATTTTTTGTATTTTTAGTAGAGATGGGGTTTCACTATATTGGTCAGGCTAGTCTCAAACTCCTGACATCGTTATCCACCTGCCTCGGCCTCCCAAAGTGCTGGGATTACAGGAGTGAGCCACTGGGCCCGGCCAGAGATACTTTCAATCTCTATTGGCAACGCCTTTTACAAATGCTCTGTCTAGCTTTACCAATACATCTATAGTGATACAGAGTAGCTGAAAAATTAATCTTTGCATATATATATACACATACACATATATATAACCACAACCATGAATGAATTATTAATGGTAAAGATATAAAGAAGGCTGAAAATATGATTTAATGGCATTTATGCATACTATAAACTTACATTTCTGAGCAGAGCAATGAACCTCTATAAATTTATACATTTTGTACATGCTCTGAATTATATGCCATACTCTTTGAATTAAAAGATAATGGTGCTGACAGTATTATTGCCTATGCATACCAATGTGGCTGAAAATCCCTATCAGTTACTCCTGGTCTTCCCCACTAATTCTACACTAACTGGCACTAAATGAAGTGAAAAGAGGATCGGTACAGTGTGTCCTCTACAGAGAGAAAAAAGAGGGCTTTTTATGTCTGAGTCATTAAAATCTGTTGTTAGCACTGCCCTGATCTAAAGGCAGAACTTTCAAAGACTGTAATTCATTACCTGTTTGGTCTTTTAACACTGCAGTCTTTCATTAATCTCAACAGGTGAATAATATGTTATAATATATGTGATTATCAACAGTAAATACATGATGTTAAGAAAAAAAAAATAAAACCTCCTAGTAGTATCAACCATTATCAGATTTCAACTAGAGACCAGAATTTCAGGTACGTTAAATATCATACGATTCTTTCTAGAAAACAATTAGATTTTGGTTTCATTTTGGTTAATATGCAAAATATACCTGCACAGAGTCTAAAATGTCTGACAACTGGTCTGAATTGGAGAGATTTGACATTCACTGCTTATCAGTTTCAGTGCTGGAACATTTCTTCATTCCATATTGGTATCATAATATTTTATGGATATACTCTGGCATATGTTGGAGGAGCCACCCTCCAGTGTGTGCCTCCATCATGATTCGTGCTTACTTCTGTTACGTAGCACCCTTATACTTTGGTAACCTGTATAACCTGTTTGGTGAACTTTTGGTAATATGTATAGTAACTTTCAATGAATAGTGATGAAGTTGACAGTGTGTGACTTCTGAGAATATGCCATAAAAGACATAAAAGACATACAGCTTCCACCCTAGCCTCATGAATTGCTCACTCTGGTTGGAAACCAGCTGCCATGTCATGAGGACACTCAAGCAACCCTGAGGAGAAGACCATATGGGGAAAAACCGAGGCCTCCAGTCAATAATCAGTACCATTCTGCCAGCTATATGACTGAGTAAATGTGGAAACAGATCCTCCAGCCTCAGTTAAATCTGTAGACAACTGCAGCTCTAGCTGACATCTTCACTGTTATTTCAAAAAACAATTAGTAGAGTCAGAACTGTCCAGCTAAGCCATTCTACATTCCTGACCTACAAAAACTAAGAGAGAATACATGTTTATTTTTTTGTTGTTGTTGTTGTTTTTAACTTCTTTGGGTAAACACTAAAAGAGATTCTAGTTTTCTTAAGCTACTAATGTTTAGGATATTTTGTTATATACAATAGATAAATAATATGCAAGTGGATACTGATATGGTAAATTATTTCTTACCTTTTATAAAATATATCAAGGCAATACCTGAAAAGATTTATGCATAATCCTAAAAAGAAGCTGATGGAGGTGCATTTTCAGGCTCTTAATGATGGAAAATGGATTGTTAATCTTCTTGGTAAGAGGTGAAGTTGCTTATTTTATGTGACAAACTGAAATATTTTCTGAATCATCTTTCAGTTTGTTTTTTAATGTCTTGAAAAATAAGTCATCAAAAGCTATTTTTCTTTCACCAAGAAACCCATAATGCCTATCAAATCTAAATGAACTAAGAGCCACAAAGAATACATAGTCTCTATGATCAATTGTCTTCATCAAACTATATAACTTTGTATTTATTACAGTAATTTGATATAAACAGTCAAAAACAGTTCAATTCTGCAATTGCAGCTGTTGATAAGAATATTCAGCTATGAAAAATCTGCAAAATAAACCAAGTTTATGAGCACAATGAGATCAGTCATTTGTCCAGGTCATTGCCTCTGACATGATATCCAGTATTTTCCTTTTTATGGAAAAACAATAATTCAAAACCAAGTTTAAGCATTTGAACCCCCTTTCTTGCCCCAACATCTATATTCATAGAATAAGTTTTTGAACTCCTCTTGCAATTCACTAAACATTTGTCTAAAATGATAGGTATTTGAACCAGCTGATTTTATAAAACATTCGTATTTTTAATCATCCCATCGAAAATACTGAGAGAATTCTGGCTAAATTCTTTAAAGCAGGAGATTTTTAAGAAACAATGGACTTGGTGTAGGAGATGGAGCTCCCAAAGTTTTGCTCTGTATAGAGTTGCCAATTATTGCCAATTTTTTCCCAGTTGCTTGTCAACAGACAATATGAAAAATATTGAAAAACAAAGTCCATTAAAGTGATAACTTTGACATCACCCAAGTCATATAGATATATGGGCAAGAACTCAAGCTCTCAACAAGTTGCTTAGGTGTATATTTTCTGATGGTATTAGATAAGGGTGCCTTTCTGTCTCAGTGGCTACCCCTTCTTGATGCAGAAGAATTTCACTATTTCCCATGGGTTTCATCAAATTTTCTTCCATTATGTGAACCTCACTTTCAAAGCTCACTTTAAAATTGGCCTTGAAGAAAGTTCCAAGAAAGATACCATTTTCTAGGTTTCGTTCTATTTTTCCACCACATAGGTTATAGTCATGATTTTCTTCTTTATAGTTGCCAAAACTTTTTGCAAATTTTGTTCAAAATTTGCATGGCTGGATTGTTAGTTCATCCATTTTAAAGATTACTTCAAAAGATTAAGACTTAGGGTTACTTGTATCATCACCACAGTTAATTAAAACACATACATAAATTTTTTTGTTGTTGTTTCTTTTAGTGATGCGGTCTTACTCTGTTGCCCAGGCTGGAGTGCAGTGGTGTGATCACAGCTCACTGCAGCCTTGAACTTTGGGCTCAAGGAATCTTTTTGCCTCAGCATCCACAGTAGTTAGGGTTACAGATGCACACCACTACACCCAGCTAATATTTTAAATTTTTGTAGAGACAGGGTCCAGGCTAGTCTCTAACTCCTGTCCTGAAGTGATCCTTCCTCCTTGGCCTCCCAAACTATTGGGATTACAGGTGTGAGCCCCTATTTGTGGCCACAAATAAGTTTTAAGAAAATCCTACCCTGTCTCTTACCACCACTATGCTAGCTGTAGCCAAAGTACGGTTACCATCGTCCTTAATGTCAGGTTGACTGTGAAGATCTTTAAAATCTTTTTGTTAGTCATGACCCTATATATTTTGGGTTGCTATAAATCACACATATAATGTATTGGCTTTCATAATATATTGGTTTCATTTTGTTGCCAGTAGAAAATAAAAGTTAAATCCATGAAATTGTTTAAAGTTCCATATAGAACGCAACAAAAATTTCAAATACATCTCAGAATCTTGGTCATTTTCTAACTAACTGAAGGGAGAAGTGGAAAAAAACAGAAGATGTTGGCTTATAAACAAAACTTTGATCTGCCCAAAGGTGGAAAAAAGCTAAAATGATATGTGGAAGCAATCTTTTTAATAGAAAGTTTAAAGAACCCGGCTTATAAGGGACAAAAACATTCAAAACTCTGTGAAGGTTTCTGAGGACATCGTAAGAAATGACACATTCCACAATAGGAGGAAGTCTTCAGTATTTTTTATTCATTTTTGGACCGCTGATTACTCTACAGCTAGTGCTAATATCTCGAGATTTCTTCATATACAAAAGTATCAAATGTTCCTATCACTAATTGCACAGAAAATGTCTCTATTCTCTAAACTTTTAAAACAACCAACAAAAAATTATATTGTCCAAATACAAAAATAAACTGGATTATGTTGATTTAATTAGCCCATGATAATCTTGGAAGACTGAAAAAGAATATTAAAATGTATCCTCAGACTTCTAGCAGAACACTGATAGTGAAGGAAGATGCATCATAACGTTCTAAACTTAATATATTTGCTGATATATTTCCACACCGGCAAATTGGCGCATCCCATTTTAAGAAGAATGAGTGTAAAATAATCTGGTATCTTCCAGGTAGCACTGCCAGATAAAAGACAGAATACCCAGTTAAATCTGAGTATCACATTACAAACAATACAAAAGTATATTGTCAATACTGAAGGTGCTAAAAAGGTTAAAATCCCATGTACAGGTTATGAAAAGCAGCCAAGTAACTGTAAACTGATTGACCAACTCCTTTATAGGTTTAGAGTTGTCTGTGAGTTACCATGCACTTCAATGTGATGTTGAGGAACAATATGTATGGATTAGTGCATTTGCTCAATGAATGTGGATTCAGTTCCTGCAACATCTCAAGTATGCTTCTATGCATTGGGGAACCACAGTGAATGGACAGAGAAGACGCCTGCACTTATGGAACTCCCAGCCTAGCTCACAGGTGACTCACAAATAGAGAAACAAGAAATGTTAGCTGGTGGGAAGCGTTAGGGTGAAAACCGAACAGTAGAGAACATAGAGCATGACCAGGAAACTACTTCATCCTGCATGGTCAGGAAAGCTGTCGAAGGAAATGCTGCTGAAGCTGAGATGACATGATGGGACAGAACCAGCCTTAAGGAGATCTGGGGACATTATTCCCAGGAAGAAGAAAGGGCTGTACAAATGGCCTGAGCTCGGTATGTTGAAGAAACAGAAGAGAGAAAAGTGCAGTGGAAATGTAATAAGCAGAGGGAAGAAAAGCCTGAAAGGCATGCAGATGGTAGATTTATGCAGGGCAACATTTCTCAAGCATTTTGTTCTCTAGGACCTTTACATGTTCTTTTTTTAAAAAAATTAAATTATATATATAACTATACATATATAATATATAATATACAACCGGATTTCATAATTATATAAATTGTGATATAATAATTATATAATGTATAATAGTATAATTAATATATAAACTATAAATGTATGTAATATAGATATATGTAATATATATTATAGTTTAATTATAAAATTATACATAATATAAAATATATATTATAAACTATAAACATAAAATATATGTAATGTATATATTAAAAAATATAATATATAAAGTACATATAATGTAATATAAAACATGTAATATAATGTATATATTTATCATATATATGAATTATATATATCATTTATAAAAAAACAAAAATAAAAATATATATAGTGTACCCTTACCCCAACTTCCCCCAATGATAATATCCTTAACATAACCATAGTACATTTCAAAACAAAAAAAAATCAATTTTGGTAGAATACAACTTAGACACAGACCTTATTTAGATTTTATCAGTTTGTACTTTTTTGATATATGTTAAATTTTATCACATGTGTAGAACTGTCACCCCATCACAATCATTACAGCACTTTTCTGTCACCACAAAGAAACCCCCCTGTGTTATCCTTTAATAGCCACACCTTTCATCCAATTTTAACCTCCGGCAACCACTGATGGGTTCTCTATAATCTTCTCACTTTGAAAATGTTATATGAATGCTATATTGTTTATAAATAGGCTGCTTTTTATCTCCCCTCAGCTAAATGTCCTTGAGGTCTATCCAAGTTGCTAGTGGATTAATAGTTATTCCCTTTAAATTGCTGAGCAGGATTCCAGGCAGGTATGAATGTACCAGTTTGTTTACCCATTCATTCACTGAAGGACATTTCTGTTCCCTTTACACTCCTAAATATTGATGACTCCAAATTGCTTCTGTTTAAATGTATTATATAGACATTTTCCATGTTAGAAATTCAAAGGCATGTATTTACTTATTTATTCACGTAGAAATAGCAATAACAAACCCACTGCATGTTAATAGAAATAACATAATTTTATGAAAAATACTGATATTTTCAAAATGAAAGAAGGTAAAAAGAGGGGCATTGTTTTACATTTTTGCACATCTTTTCAATATCCAGCTTAACAGAAAACTTCTGGTTCTCATATCTGCTTCCCCATTCAATGTGTTGGGATAGTGCATGTTGCATGACCTCTGGGAAAGCCTTCTGCACACACATGGGAGAATGAGAGAGAAAAAGTCAATAAGGTCTATATATTATGACGAAAAGTGTTTGGATCTATTGGACCCAGGTAAAGTTCTCAAGGACTCCCAGGAATTCCTCTGTCATTGTGATTCACTGAGTTAGGGGTTTGGATGATAAAGAGGTTGATTTTAAGGGGAAGGAAGACCACTGTAGAATTTTAAGCCGAAAGTGACATGACTTGACTATCTTTTGAAAGATGACACCTCTGACTTCTATGTGCATAATAAATAGCTAAGGTGGCTAGTGACAGCAAAGGAGGTCTCTCGTGGCAAGAGACTGTGGTGGTTTGGACTAGAGGAGTAGCAGCGAAAACAGCAATGAGGTAGTATATCTTTAGTAAGCAGAGTCTGTAAGTCTTGCTGATTGAAGAAGATGTGGGAGATAAGAAGGAAGGAGGGAAAACTGGGCTAATTTACATATTTTCTACCTGAGCACTCACTGCTCTATGCAAAAAGCCTGGAGGAACAGCCAGTTTTAGGGTGAATTTTGCAAAAAAGAAGAAATTGTGTACACTTAATGGGACATGTAAGTTTTTTATTTTTTCCCCAGCTTCTTCCAAAGCTGCTATTAAATTGATGGTGCATCTTATAATCAATGACATCTTATATTTAAGAGACTACATTTCTTCTCTATTCCAATATAGCCTAAAAACAGATTAGCACTAAGTACAGATTTTAAAGGCAGTTTTATAACCAGTAATGTACAAATGTTTAATGATTCCATTTTTCCTCTCCATGCTGCTGCTACCTTAGTTAGATATAAACATAGCCTCAATATCACCGAGTTCAGACCAAAGGATATTAACTTCAGGCAAACATATCACCCAAACATTGTCATAATACTTTTTTCCCAGGTCCTCATCTTGCTCAATTCCCTTAGAGCATAATACATAAACAAAATTATTTTACTGAAGTGAAAACTGAGGCAAATGTTTAAACTCCGATATAAACAGAGATGGCTCAGTATCAGCAACAGATAATCAGTGTCCCCACGTGCCAAGCAATGTCCTTATTACAGATTCCAAGCTGCAGGAAAATTACAGTCTAAGTCTTTCAAGAACACATTGTAAACAGAGTTAGAATTAGTGGTCTTTAGCTTACAGTGCACTGTCCATAACTCAGTTGATTGAGAGAAAGAACAGTTCCCTCTTGCTCTTGTACCTAGGCTCTTAGTCCTTTTTTTTTTTTTTTTTTTTGAGAGTCTAGCTCTCTCGCCAGGCTGGAGTGCAGTGGTGCGATCTCAGTTCCCTGCAACCTCGGCCTCCCAGGTTCAAGTGATTCCCCTGCCTCAGCCTCCCAAGTAGCTGGGCCTACAGGCGCAGGCCACCATGCCTGGCTAATTTTTATTGTTTTTCTTTGAGACAGAGTCTTGCTCTTGTCGCCCAGGCTGGAGTGCAGTGGCACGATCTCAGGTTACTGCAATCTCTACCTCCCGGGTTCAAGCAATTCTCCTGCCTTGGCCTCTCGCCTTAGCCTCCCAAGCAGCTGGGATTACAGGTGCCTGCCACCACACCTGGCTAAGTTTTCTATTTTTAGTAGAGACAGGGTTTCACCATGTTGGTCAGCCTGGTCTTGATATCCTGCCCTCATGATCCACTCACCTCAGTCTCCCAAAGTGCTGGGATTACAGGAGTGAGCCGCCATGCCCGGCCAGTCCCCTTTTATTTTTTATTCATCTTTTCAGTATATCTGACATGTCTAAAAAACAAAATCTATTTCTCCATTATCTTCTTGTGATCACAAAATCTAAAGTCAAGCGAATGTCCCACAGATTACCTGCTACCCAATTCCTTACATTCCCCTAAACAACTAACTATTCGGAAAGATTTTAGGTTCAGGATGCCCAGAACAACTTTTGCAATATTTTCCCTCGAACACGAAGAAACCACTTCTGTTGAAGCCTTTGGTTCATGCCTTGGTGCTGAGCCTCAAGAAGATAAGTATTAATTACCTGTTTTAAAAAGGGGAACATCACCCACCGGGGCCTATCGTGAGGTCGGGGAAGGAGGGAGGGATAGATAACATTAGGAGATATACCTAATGTAAATGACGAGTTAATGGGTGCAGCACACCAACATGGCACATGGATACATATGTAACAAACCTGCAAGTTGTGCATGTGTACCCTAGAACTTAAAGTACAACAACAACAACAACAACAACAATAATAAATACAAAAAAGGCCTAGAGCATTTTCATTTGGCAAAACTGGCAGAGTGGCCTAGACTAGTTTATAATAATGTCCCATGATGTGACTTATACTCTGTGGCCAGTCATACGGAACAACTTATTATTCCCTAAACAAGCCATGACCTTTCACACCTTGCACTTGATCAGTAAAATCATACTTTTCCATTTGAAGAAAGCTGAAGGCTTTATATTCTTCGTGAAGTCTTCTCTGTCTTCCTTAGAATTAATCAGTTTTTGTCAATGCTTCTATTACATCATGCTAATAAATTGTTTCTTTTCTTTTTTTTTTTTTTTGAGACAGAGTCTTGCTCTGTCACCCAGGCTGGAGTGCAGTGGCTGGATCTCAGCTCACTGCAAGTTCTGCCTCCCAGGTTTACGCCATTCTCCTGCCTCAGCCTCCCGAGTAGCTGGGACTACAGGTGCCCGCCACCTTGCCCGGCTAGTTTTTTGTATTTTTTAGTAGAGATGGGGGTTTCACCATGTTAGCCAGGATGGTCTCGATCTCCTGACCTTGTGATCTGCCTGTCTCGGCCTCCCAAAGTGCTGGGATTATAGGCTTGAGCCACCGCGCCCGGTCATAAATAGTTTCTTGACCATACACAGCGACTATGGTAAGTTCCTTTAATGCAGGGTTTATGTCTAGTTTCTCTCTGTGCCACCTGCAGGTAGCACAAGCCCTTGTGTATGGTGGTTGCTGAGCATATTCTTAGTTAAAATACACACACACACACAATTTTACTGACTCACAATTATAGTTAAACAAATAATTACAAGTTTATCTGTTTATTCTGCCTGACTCAAAGGTCTCCAGAGGTGAGAATTATGTAAACCAAGTGTCTATACATACCCTGTGGAACTCAATACATCACGTTTTTTATTGAGTGCTTAATAATTTGCTTTTAAGCACTCAATTCATCCCTTCATTCTGAGAATCTTCATTACCTAGAATAACACAAATGTTAAATTGATGGATACATAGACACACAACATAAAAGCTTCCTGGAATATAAAAGATACCATGCTTTGAAAACATGGCATACCAAAATTAAAATTCTTGAGTTTGGACTTCTTGTCTGGGTATTACAACTTGGGAGGAGCTTTGCCTGAGTAACAGATACCTCCTGGGAAGGCAGATGGCTCCAACAAGGCAGGTAACTTTGGAAGGACTCACAAGGAACAGTGAAGAAGAAGGCAAAGATCTTCTGAATTAACAAAGGTCAACTAGATCAGACTCGTAGATCCTTGAGGCTAAGAGATATCAGAACAGCCAGATTACGTTCTCAGCTGGATAAGCACTCTTAGAACTCACTGATCCAAAATCCTTCCCTCTATATCCAGGGATGTTCTAATGGTGCACCTGTCCATTAGCTCCTCCATGTAAGCATGAACAACAAAGTGGGATGAAAAAAGTAAAAAATAAAAAACAATCTATTTAGAAGGAAAACAAAAGAATTTTATTGCTTTCATCTTTAAGGATCTCCAAAGCTAAAGTTAGAAAGATGAGAAAAATTGGCTAATTAGAAAGTGATAAACATATGAATCATAAGTGGTAAACTAGTAAATTATGAATCAGACACTGTCTTTAAACATGAAGCAGTCAATGAACTTCAGAGTCATCAGAGAGTATTTCATGAGGAGACCAGGTTTTGAACTGGATCCTGAAATATGGAAACAATTTGGATAGGTGATAAATATCAGGGTTCCTTTAGCAGTCAGAGAATTAACTTATACTGAATTTAGAACCATGTGAATTGGGAAAAAGAAGAATCTAGAGTGTATCTTCTCTCCTCTGAGGAGCACACAGAGCTTGAACCCCTAGGAGCAGGCAGTTACTGCACTACCAGTGCCGAATCCTGAAAAACAACAATGCTAAGCAGCAATTAACAGGTGACCACACGGGCTTCGTTTGCTATTTACAAAGGATTATACTTTTTTTTTTTTTATGTGGGTTTGATGTTGAAAATCCCAAGTTTATATGAAGCAAAAATTCAATTGTAAGAATAAAATAATAGCATGTAGAACTTTAATCGTATCGACTCAGAATTTAGAGTTTACCAAGTGCTAATACAAGAATTGCATCAATTGATCTTGATCAGCCCTCATGGAAAGTTAAGATACCCACTTTACAGATGAGGAAGCAAGTATTGCCAAGTGTCTATGGTTGGCAGCCAAGAAAAGCACCCAGACTTGAAATCATATGTATTTTCTATCACAAGATGCAGCCTTCTTAACATTAATAAAAAGTTTACCAAAAGATTGCTTTAAATAAAAGCCTCCAAGCTACATGTCAAACATAATCAATTAGTCACAACAAACTGAACACTACTTATTGGTAACATATACTTAAGGAAGCACAAATTGTACAGATTCTATTGGTTAACCATTGCTCCCTAAAGAGATTTGAGAGCCGGTTCCCTTGCCTCAAATCAAAATAGTATAGACTAGAACATACAACTCTCTCCTACTCCTATCAATTAATGGAGATCAACAATTAGGAGCCATTGTCCCTATCAATCAAATCTATAACATAATTTTTATAAGAATGATTTACAGTGACATCTCTTCCTCAAAAGACAGCAATGAAAGATAGAAAAGAAACATTAATTATATTTTCTTTTTTTCTCAAAAGTTTTCTTAGAATCATATTATGACAGCAACTACAATAAAAAGCTATGAATCTTACAGAAATAGATTTTCCAATTTTAATATTTGGATTTGTTTATTCCAAGCCTATACAAAACTTCCAATAGAAATTCAGCATATATAAGATCACTTTCTGTGCTGGGTAAATGTTAAAAATGGATATACAGGTGGGCACAGTGGCTCATGACTACGATCCCAGCAACTTAGAAGGCTGAGGCAGCCAGATTACTTGAGGCCAGGAGTTCAAGACCAGCCTGGCCAACACAGTGATCCCTGTCTCTACCAAAAAAAATACAAAAATCACCCAGGCATGGTGGTGTGTGCCTGTAATCTCAGCTACTGAGGAGGCTGAGGCAGGAGAATCACTTGAACCCAGGAGGTGGAGGCTGCAGTGAGTCACGAGATCACACCACTGCATTCCAGCCTGAGCAACAGAGTGAGACCCTGTCTCAAAAAAATAAAAATAAAAAAATGTACGGCAGAACAAGGCACTGTGGAAAATATGCCATTCATGGAAAAGAAACAGAAAGACAATACTCTTTGAAAATATAATTTTTAAGAAGGATTTTTCTGCAATAGAGAAATATAGCAAAATGGAATAAATTACTCTGTTTTTGTTTTTGTGTCTCACATCTGAGGTAGGTTCAGCAGCTAAGTGCCTTCCTTCAATTCTGCCTGGAATGTGCCACATTATTGATCTCCTGGGTCTTTTCCAGGAGCAGTTCCCACAGATGCTGCAGTAGTCACGGTGCCTGTGATGCAGTTTCTACTATAGCTCTAAAACAGATGTAGCAAACTTGGCCTGCAAACTTGTTTCTCAAAAGCCCCTTATGCAAACTACCAAGTCTAACACTGAAATCCTAAAGCATTCCCGAGGGCCTCTAAGCCAGCTAAAACAGTGTGATTTACACAGCTATACAGCTGATGCCTTAGGTCTAACAAGAAGCATGGTAAATCAAAATAGAGTCTCTAACAGTATTAGGCTAAACCCAAGCTTGCTTACATGTGTATAGGCATACTGTAAAAATAGTTTCACAAATGGCTTTTCAGTTGGACACATTTAAACATTAAAATCATCTTAGTAATTGGTTTTCCTTTCTTAAAAAATAAATATTTAATATTACAGAATCAGGAATTCTTTTCTTTTATAGGACAAATACTATAAGGTTCCTAATTTGTATTTAACGAAGGTATGCCCCCTTCGTTCAATACATTTCAGTCCTGCAGCCCTTCTCTCTACTTCTGCAGTAAGCAGACAGAGCTACTGGATCAGGAAACACTTTACCCAATGTGACTGAGCTAACAGCCTCTGGGGTATATATTCAAAAATTGATTCACATTTTATTAACTGCAGCAACAGTGTTCTGAGATATGGCACTGAGTATTTGCAGGGAAAGACTGACAAGCTGTCTTTAAGGAGTCAGTTTTCACAGCTTGCTGCAAAGGTTCCTTGACTATGCCCTTCAATGAGAGCTAAGCGAAGACTTACTCCTTAGGAATCAGGTTTTATGTACTTTTAGAACAGAGCCTACGTTGTTCCTATAATAAATAATTATAATGGCCATTATATAACTAATGGCTTTGTAATCTTGATTTTGACTTGTTCCAAAATCTACACCTCACTGCAAAAATGATCTAATATTCAGGGACTTGTAAGTGTAACAGACCATGAGGATTGAGTAAGCTGTCAGAAATAACTACAGTCATATCTATCAGAATAGAAACAAATCTGGCTGGCAATAAAGGAGAAGCTGACATTATATAAACACCCCCAGCAAATGTTAAACAAACCTCATACATGTGCCTTTCTATACATTTTCTACACATGATCCCATGTAATTGTTACATCAGCCCTATGAAGTGAGGGTGACTATTTCTAGTTTAAAGATGAAGAAACTAAAGCTTTGAGAAAAAAGTATGGCCCCCAGGCCTGCAAGATTGAGCAAGCCATGGCTCAGAGAGCCAGGTGATGTTCCTAAGATCACATAGCTAGTGCATATCAGCACCAAAATCGGAACCTGTGTATATCTGACTCCAAAGACAAGGATTTTAAAACAACATCAGGTGGTCTCCCAATTTGTTCTGTAGCTTCTTCATATGCCTAAAGTGGCTTATGATTACTGCTTACCAGGCAACAGCTATGTTTTCTCGGCTTATTAACCCATTGGATCCTCAGAACAAACTCATGAAAGAGGTAATTTTATTATTCTTATTTTACAGAAGACAAAAGAAACGTGTCTGTGATCGCATCCAGCAGAACAACCCAGGACCCACTCCCTCACCCTCTGCGCTATCCCAAATCTCTACGTATGACAACAGCAACACAGACTGCAAATGTGACCAACTGCTTTTACAACATTAAAATCAACTGAAATGATAGTCTGACAATAGCTTTTCTCATATCTCTGCCAAAGGAAATTAAAACATGTCTCCAGAAAAAAATAGGTACTAATTCTGATCTTCTTGAAATAAACTATTCTATATTATATAGAGTCATATCATGGACACATGGATAAATAATTATCATAATTTTCAGAAATATAAAGCCTCTTTTAAAAAAGGTACACAAATGATGTTGGCTTATCTGACATAGGAGTCAATGTGATGGACTTACATAAACAGAAGAAAATCAGTAGTGATTACCCAGAAGAAAATAGAATATGATCATCTTGGGGTTTTCAACATATGTCCTGCATGCTTATTCTTGCTCATATTTTTATGATTGACCCAAGTAAAGATTGAGTCACTCCACAGGGGGGCTGAGAACATGCCAGGTCGAAGATTTTCCTGTGACATTAAACAATGGCTTAGAAAAAGCAAATAGAATCTACTACAAAATTATAAAGCAGATAGAGTTTGCCATGGTTCTTTTCCCACTCGCTTTCTCAGCTCTATTCCACTTTGTGGTACCCCAGCTCCTGGATTCAGGCATTCATCTTGTTTTCAGCTAGCTGAAACCTAAATGATTTTAAGTTTCACAAGCAAGTAGCCCTTCTAGGAGAATTTGATTTTTCACTGGGAATTCTGGATGGTTTCAAGATGAAAAGTTACATTTTACTGATCAAATTCTAGAGAAAAGTGATAGGGGGAGTTGATGGGAGATTTGAATCATCCTACATGGGACAGCTCTGGAAGGGTCAGTGCACACACACACCCACACACACACACACACACACAGTCACGCCAAGTAAGTGCTCTGTCTCTATTGAAAAGACACATTTTCTCCAGCTATGTGTTTTCAGATTGAATACCTCGGAGCCAAGGGGTTCCTCTAGGCCTACCCCTACAGTATAGAGAAAACTGAGTTGGCAAACTTCTGCTCCTCCTCGCTTGTCTTCAAACAGAACTTCTCTTCCTTCATTGGTTTTATATATCAAAGTTCTGTGGAATAGTTCTCAAATGTGTACACTTCCCACAATTTCCTTCTAAGTTTGCTCTTTCCTCCCTCATACTTCTCAAACCCACTCACTCCCTCACTCCCTCACTCCCTCACTTTTAGCCAATGACTCTAATTCTCTCTTTACTGAGAAAACAGAATCTATGAGGCTTTACCTCCCTCTTCAAATAACATCTCCAAAATACAGAATGTCATGGGCTCCACCCACCTTCTCCTTCCTCTTTCCTAACAAAGGCCATTCCCTCGCATGCTTCTGAATCCCACTCTTTGGCTCTGCTTTGCAAAGTCTTTGCTCTTCTGTTCATCCTTTCTCCTTCTGATCTAGTATCTCCAATCATTAAAAAAATTCCTCTTAACCTCACAAACTTCTCCAGCTATTGTGCAATATCTAAATTCCTTTTCAGAAAAAAGTCTTTAAAGACTTGCTTACATGTGCTGCCTGCCTTATCACTCCACATTCATTCTTCACCTCATTCTACTCTTGCTTCAGCCTCCGCCACTCCACCAACTCCTCTTATCTTAAGCCTTAAACAATCTTTGTGTTGTTCCATCTGAGTGAACATGCTTTGTCTCTTAAATTACCAGCCCTCTCAACAGTGCTTGGCACATTGGCCACCTCTCTATCTTGATACCCTAGCGTTCATGGCCATCGTATCAGCCCATCTTCTTGATTTTTCTGCAGCCTTTCCTGGCCTCCTCCTACCCTCCTTCAGGAACAGCTGCTGGCCCTTCCTCCTCTAACTCAATCCTCAAAATTGGAATTCCTTGAGGACCAATCCTGACCCCCCCACCTCTTCTTTTCTCTTTGCATACAAGTCTCCACAGGTTTTCTCATTCATACAATATGATTTACATGCCTCAAAATGCCAAAATTTGTATCTGAGCATCAAAATCATATATCCAAAAACCTACTTAAGATGCAAGCATCTCAAACTTAACTTTTCTAAAATCAAACTCCCCTCCTCCATCCTCAAAGTTTGTCTTCCTTTTCAGAAAAGAGTATTATTATCTACCCAGCTGCCCAGGACAAAAAAATTAGTGCTCAACCTTGAGATCCCCTTCATCTAAGCATTTGACAAGTCTCATTCATTCTGTTATCTATAACTATATACGTATATACAAACACACATAGTCAGTTTTTTCTCCAACTGCCCTGCCAAAATGCTAGCCATGGCATCATCCCTTACATTGACAAATGCAACAGTCTCCAAGGTAGTTCCCCAGGCACTTTTTCTCCCTCCAATCTACATTGCCAACTAAAATTCTTAAGACATGTATCAGGTCTTGACCCTCTCCTTTTTAAAAGCCTTGTTGTCTTTCAACTCAATTCAAAGCAAAAACTCCTAAAAATGCCCACAAATGTGGCATGATGTGACCCCTGCTAGGTTTCCAACCCTGCTTCCAGTTCATGGCATAGCAATCACACTGGTTTCCTTCCAGTTACTCAAAGGCATCAAGATCTTTTCTGCCTAAACTTTTTTTCTCCTGGTCGGTTCCTGTATATGGATATATCTTCCCTTCTCTCTTACCTTATTCACCTCTACTTACCCTTCAGATCTCAGTTTAAATATTACATCCTTAGATTTCTTCTCTGATCACCTACCAAACCTCAATTTGAATCCCCAGTATTCTTCCCTTATTGTAATATATTTATTTGTTTATTTGTTTGTTCTGTCTTCACTCTTCAGTGTCACCCAACTAAACTACAATCTCCATAATGGAAAGCATTTGATGTTTATTTTTTCAATACTGTATATGCAGCATTTAGCAGAGTGCACACAATACATCTAAGAATTACATATAATTTAATTAACAAACAATATTTTGATTATTGAAAACCACTCATCCCACTGAAGTAGGCAGCTCTCTCAACCCTAATCTGGGTTCTGTAAGTAGGAGGCTGGAGGGAGACTAACAAGCTCCTGCTTTCAGTCACCATAAGACACTGCCATCCACACCTAAAATTCTCCTCATAAAATTGGTTTCCTGTCACACGGTCCTTATTGTCTTAGAGACAAAAAAAAAAAAAAATGGTAAAAAAAAAATGAGAGAAGAAGAAAGAGGGAGGGAAAGAGAGAGAAAGATTTAATTTTTGGTGTTGAAGCACATTTGATATGTAAGAAGTATTCCTACCATTTTCCTTTAAGATTTAGTCTATAAAACATGCTCCATAGAAAAGTCTATCATCTCTGTAATGAACACTTGGACATGCAATCTCCATTACTGTTAGTGTTTGGAAAGGCCAAATATACGGCTCCAATCATGAGAAGGATGCATCCTACAAACTCTAATATCCTATTTATCTCTTCATATATTCACACTAGAAATGAAATCCCTCTTACTGATATATGAGGAGATAAAAATGTGAGTTAGCTCTATTAGTTCTGAAGCAGATTATTCCACAGCCTGTACTTTGAAACAATAACTCATTCAATACTCCCCCAGTGGCATGAAAGAATTAATACAATCTGCAGATGTGCCTAAACATATTCCCAAGGGAATTACTTAGGCACTTGGAGAATGTGGAATTAAGATCTGAATCTCCTGTTATTATTACTGTAAACTTTTCTGCAATGTCTTCCTTGAAAGACATTAATTTTAATCTAAAAATATCAACGGAAGCTTATGAGCTGCAATTTTATTTTTCTCAAAGGAATTATTCAAGGACCCATATGTCCAATAGCTGTTTTATTTTTCCTGAAAAAAAAAAAAAACTACAAAAAAGCAGCTCTCTTATGTATAGCTATTATAACATGGCTAACAATTAGTTAGGTGCTGGTCAAAATATCAGGAATGCTGGAAAAAAACAGCAAATAGGGAGCATTGCATTCACTGCATAATTTAATTATTAATGCAAAATAAGAGCTGTACATGGTATATTTATTCAACTCTTGATTTCATCCTAGAATGAAGAAAGACAATAAACAAATTAGAATTATTAGTAATCCCCAAATTCCCTTTCTTCATTCAGCAAACATTTTTAGACTTCACTAGACACAAGGCAGTCAGAGTGACATGATGTACAGAAGATTTACAGGTTCTTTTATTCAATATGTAGCATACATACAATCAGTATAAGAGTATCTCTGTTACAGGTGTCTTACTATATAGGGGTTTCTGGGATAACTGCCTAAGTTGCCTCATGAGTGGTCAACATTTGATAACTTGGACAACAAATCAGGGTATTACTTGTAACTAGGCACACATCTGTATAAAGGACTGGTGTAGAATGTAAATTTGAAAGAAGATATCAATAGTACAATTTTATCCAATGGTGTAAAGCTCCTTCTGCAAAGGGTATAAAACTGAAGTTGTGCTAAGGAGTAGTGATGTGGCCAGACTGGTTACAAGGAGATGGATTATACGGTTAGGGCTTGAATAATCACAAATTGACTTAAGTGAGGTCACTATTTATTACCTCTTATCTCAACACAGCTTTTCATACTAAATAGTTTTATTCTTCAACAAGTCAGGCCTTATAGTACTTCTGGAAATTATCACTCCGTGACTGGTGAAAGAGAGAATAAATGAGGTCAAGAGGTTTGCCCCAGACCTCCGCACGAATCCCCAGACCTTAGCAAGAACTGCACACTCAACAGGGCAGTTGCTATTTTGTGCAGTGCTTACATGATAAACTCACATGCTTTCAAAATCAAGTAATAAGAATAGCAGGCCATGCACTCTGCCAAACACTTCGTATGTATTGGGACATTTATTAGGGTGTTCATATGTCGATAGATTTTAGACCACAGAAATTAGAAGGAAAATTTTATTTTTTCCAAGAAACATGATTTGTCGCATATACAAGGATTTCCAATCCTTTACAATGCAGTCGTCAGATATGAGCATTTTCATACTAACTAGAAACAGAACCTTTATATTCCTCTGTTCTTAAGGTTCATCTGTGACAAGAAAATAATAGCACCTACCCGTTGGGGTTGCTGAAAAAAGAACATGAGCATCTAGAACAATGCCTGACATACACGAGGTGCTTCATAAATGGTTAGGATCCAGCCCTCAAATGGTTCCCAGATGCTAACGATATACAGAGATTATATGGACACTTTAAGAGATAATAACAACTTATATTTGTAGTATATGAATTGACTTCCGTGGTTGTGCTAAGTGCTTTACACAGATTTTTCTAACAATGCCTGCACCAGCTCTACAAAGAAGGTACAGCTGTTATTCTCATTTTACAAATGAAGAAATGGAGGCTTAGTAGTAATAAGTAATCTGTACAACTAGTAAACAAATAGGCTTCGACATGTCCTGTCAGTCTGAATCCTCTGTTTTCACTTCAAACGCCAACTATACTGCTTCCCTCAAGCACAAATCATTTTTAGTGGGGCCTATTAAAATTCTACAGCAAATTTCAGATACTTAAAATGGTTGTTCTATTACCTTAAGAGGAAAACTCCAACTGTCCTCTCCAAAACCCCGAATACTTTGAATAAAAATCACTTTCAATCATCAGAAAAGAGGATTTCCTCCATGAAATGCCACTACAAATAGTACTTTGCCTGAAAACATTTCAATAATTGTTGAGATGGGTTCTCAACTTCTACGTGAAAACAGGCCATTTCAATCATATAATTTGTTTGAACTTGTAACAAATATAAAAGTATCCACCTGGTGCCTACTATGTGTATAACTCAGGGTGAGGCATTTATTTGGTGAGACAAAAGCAAATATTAGACACCATAGCTACCCTGGTTCAACCCTCCTATTTGCTGGGCTTGAGGCTCTGTAAGATGCCAAGAAATCTGGGCTTTCCAGAATAGTTGAAGGCAAAAGAAAGAAGAGGAAGAGAAATGCAAGTTGTCTGTGGCAAGGGGGATGTTTCCTTTACTTTAACATTTGTAGTTGCTCCCATAAGAAGTATTTGCTAATCTAAAGCAGGCTAAGAGGTTTCAAATCATATATAGATAGGGGAAAGATTTTCCTTCTGTTTTTCTTTTCTTTTTCCTTTCTTTCTTTCTTTTTTTTTTTTTTTTTTGAGACAGGGTCTTCCTCTGTCACCCAGGCAGTGGTGCAATCATAGCATAGTGCATGCAGCCTCAACCTCCCAGGCTCAAGTGATCCTCCAGCCTCAGCCTCCTGAGTAGCTTGGACCACAGGTATGTGTCACCATGCCCAGCTAATTTTTAATTTTTAATTTTTTTTTGCAGAGATGGGGTCTGGCTATGTTGCACAGGCTGGTCTCAAATTTCTTGGCTTAAGTGATATTTCCACCTCGGTCTCCCAAAGTGTGAGTCACTATATCTGACCCCTTCTGGTTTTCTTATTTTTATTTTCTAAATACAAAAAAGGAAGAAAAACAAACAATGTTATACAGAACTGGGTAAGCCACAAAAAATACAAACTCTGTTCAAGGAGATCCTTGCCTTATCTTTGAGAAGGTAGGTGACACTTCTCATATACATTGAGCAGTTTTTAAAAACCACCTTCTTAGTTAAAGCAGCAGGAACATACTAACAATGAAATAGAAGAATAATATCTAACATTCACTGAACATTTTCTCAGAGCCAGTTCTCATGATAACACTAAGAGGCAAATGTGTTAGTATGTTTATTTCACAGAAGAGACTGAGAAGGAGCTCAATTAATTTGAGCAAGTAGTACCCAGCTAATCATCAGCAGAGCCAAAATTTGAATCCAGGCAGCCTTGACAGTAGGAATGACCAGCATTGTTTTCTAGTTATTCAGTGATCTAAAAATTTGTCCTTTATAATAAAAGTTTCAAAGTTTACGTATCTACCCTAAATAAATTCTAGCTTTTCCTAATAAATTACTAAATTACTGTTATTATGAAAATATGAACATTTTCCTGTTGGGTGAGGTGGTTCACACTTGTAATCCCAGCACTTTGAGAGGACAAGGCAGGTGGATTGTTTGAGCCCAGTAGTTCCAGACCAGCCTGGGCAACATGGTGAAATGCTGTCTCTACAAAAAAATTAGCCAGATATGGTGGCACATGCCTGTAGTCCTAGCTACTCTGGAGGCTAAGCGGGGAGAATCACTTGAGCCTAGGAGGCGGAGGTTGCAGTGAGCCCAGATTGCACCACGGCACTGCAGCCTGGGTGACAGAGTGAAAACTGTTTCAAAATAATAATAATTAATAATAATAATAATAACAATAACAAATCAAACAAAAAATGGAATATATCTCATCTTCCTGCCTTGAAAATAACTTACATTGCTTCATTTACTATTCTGAAATTTTGATTAAATCAAATTAAATCTTTATAATTATTATAAAATGAATCTATTTGCAATTCTAGTATTTAATACTCATCCAATTGCTAATGTAGGTATCACTCTTCATGCATGTTAAGTCTAAGCTCGTACATGCATTTTTAAGAATAACACGGATTGCTTTAATCTGCAAAATGCTAATGGGTATATTTTGAATACCACACTGGTTCATTAATACCTCTCAAACCACAAATTGGAACATGAAGAGAAGCCAGAAAATCAATGTTCACAACTAATGAAGAGCAATTTTTTTTAATGCTAAAGTTGACTGCATGCATGACGTCTAACAAGAAGGACTGGAAGGGTTAATCTTTTCCCTTAAGCATTTCCACCACTTGAATCCTCAGGAGCACTGTCCCTTTGCCAGAGGCAGCCTACATAGCTCTGGTCATTGAAATGTGGATGCCCTGCTGGGGACTCAGGACAAGAAATGTCCAGAAGTGCTTCCTGGAGCCTGAACTGCTTTCTGGTCACAATGCACCAGCACAGAACAGAGGCACCAGGAGCTCATGGACTGTTTAACATGTTTTTTGGTGTGTGTGTGTGATTGGCAGAGCCTTTTAGGGGCTAGGGCAAGGGTCTCTCTTGCTTGGCTCTAAGGGGCATATTGTTTGGAGATATATGCAAAAACTTCTTTTGAATAGCACATTGGCTCTGGAGCCACACTACAAAGCTTCAAATCCCTATTCCCCCATATATTGGTCACATGACCACAAACAAGTCACTTACCATTTCTGTGACTTAGTTTTCCTCATTTGCAAAATGGCAATATTAATAATTCCCACCTCATAGAGTTGTTTTATGAAGATTAACTGAATTAATACATGTGAAGTATTGAGGTGAGTTCTGGCTTACTACAAGGGCTACCTAAATGTTACCTTTTTATTGTTATAAGTATAACCAAAATATCTCATATGTGTTTTCCTCAGTCTGCTCTGTATGTTCATTACAACCCTATTTGTGTGTATCCACTTATACCTAAATCTTTCACCTGAACATATTAGGACTTTCCTTTTCTCAATGAGCAAAATATTCAAATAAAAACAATTACTTGTGTGTGTGTGTGTGTGTGTGTGTGTGTGTATTTCTATATATATGTGAATATATGCTTATATCTAAGCATATATTGGGAAGGATTTCCCAATATTGTGAAAATATTGCATGCACACATATACAGTCATAAACTGCATAACCACCATTGGTCAAGGATGGATGTCATACAGGATTGTGGTCCCATCAAATTATATTGCAGCTATTGCCTAAAAATACTGCAGCCATCCTAACATCATAGTGCAATGCATTACTTACATGCTTGTGGTGAAGCTGGTGTAAGCAAACTTACTCTACTGCCAGTCATAAAAAAGTATAGCACATACAATTGGGTGCATTACATGGTACTTGATAATAATTATAAATGAGTATGTAACTGGTTTACTTATTTACTATATTAACATTATTTTAGAGTGTATTCTTTCTATTTACATTTTTTTTTAAGTTAACTGTAAAACAGCCTTAGGCAGGTCCTTCAAGAGGTATTCCAGAAGAATATACTGTTACCACGGAGATGACAGCTCCATGAGTGTTAAGACCTTCCAGTGCAACAAGATGCAGAGGTGGAAGACACTGAATACTGATGATCCTGACCCTGTGCAGGCCTAAGCTAATACGTGCAATTGTATCTCAGTTTTTAACAAAAAATAAATAAAAATGGAAGAAAAATTTAAAAACAGAAATAAAGCATATAGAATGAGGATCTAAAAAAGGAAATTTTTTGTAGAGCTGTATAATGTGTTTTTGTTTTAAGCTATTCTAAGTTATTGCAAAGGGTCAAAAAGCTTAAAAGATGAAAAAAAGTTAGCATAAGCTAATTTTGATTTATTACTGAAATAAAAATATTTTTATAAATTTAGTACAGGATAAGTATACAGTGTTTATAAAGTCTATATAGTGTACAGTATGTTCTAGACCTTCACTTTCATTTACCACTCACTGACACCCAGAGCAACTTCCAGTCCTGCAAGCTCTGTTCATGGTAAGTGTCTAATACAGGGGTAACCACTGTATACCTTTTACAGTATATTTTTATTATACCTCTCCCATGTTTAGATATACAAATACATAACATAGTGTTACAACTTCCCATAGTATTTAGCAGAGTCACATGCTGTACAGGTTTGTAGCCTAGGACAAAGGCTACAAACCGTCTATAGCTTAGGTGTGTGGTAGGCTGCACCATCTATGTTTGTGTGAGTACATTCTATTATGTTCACACAATGACGACACCACCTAATATTCTCAATGACAAAATACCTATATTTCTGACAGTGTATCCCCATTGTTGAGTGATTCATGATTGTACACAGAAACTTCTCTAAAGAAGATTCTAAGTCTCTGAATACTACGTATCACCAGAAACAGGTGGTAATATTCACAACTACCTTGTGAAACAGCTGTTTGTTACCTCAAACACTGATACCATATGCAAATTTACATATATCTATAGGAACACTACATAGGAGAACTCTTATTTTTCACTGATAAGGACTTTGTTCTTGTTGCTCACCCTGTATATCAGTATCATAAAAGATGAAATGAAATGCAAATAGGTAACATTTAAGTGAAACTTACGTGCCACTGTGTTAAGCACTTTACAGACATTACTCATAAAAGGAACCCCGCTAACGGGGGATCCATGATTATCATTTCACAGAATGAGGAAACAGATGAAGATCACCCAGACAGTAACTTGCCCAGGATCACACAGAGGTAACAGCTGGTATGGTTTTTTTTTTTTTTTTTTTTTTTTTTTTATTATACTTTAAGATCTAGGGTACATGTGCATAACGTGCAGTATACATTTGTTACATATGTATACTTGTGCCATGTTGGTGTGCTGCACCCATCAACTCGTCAGCACCCATCAATTCGTCATTTATATCAGGTATAACTCCCAATGCAATCCCTCCCCCATCCCTCCTCCCTATGATAGGCCCCGATGTGTGATGTTCCCCTTCCCGAGTCCAAGTGATGTCATTGTTCAGTTCCCACCTATGAGTGAGAACATGCGGTGTTTGGTTTTCTGTAGGGACATGGATGCAGCTGGAAACCATCATTCTTAGCAAACTATCACAAGAACAGAAAGCTGGTATGGTTTTGACCTCAGGTCTCTGACTAGAATCTTCTGCTCCATTTGTAGCTGAGCAAGAAGGAGGGAAGAGCTAAAATTATGCCCCAAAATTCCAGTCTTTATTATGGTATACACAGTTCATTATATCATGTTTTGTTAACAACTAGTGTTCTCAAATCACATGAACTAACCAAGTCACAGGCACAAATAAAATGCCTGCTAGATAAAGTCACCGCACTTAGATGAAGGCATTCAAATTGAGAGAAAACTATGGAGAAAAAAAATAATAAACCATGCTTACATGGGTAAGAAAAAGCATTTGGTCAGTTATTTATCTAACTCACATAAGACTAAAAGAAAAAAGGATGTTTGTATCTCCAATCATCTAAACTGTCCGGTTGTAAATGCTTTCATATTTTCTAAATGCTTATTCAGCTTTATGTGACATTTTTCTCAGTGTGGAGTCAGTAATATTCTGTATAGAGATGATGGCTCATATAATTCAGCTGTAACAGCCAATAATTTCCAAAACGACAGTAGGAAAATAATGTCTCAAGGAGATAAAGGAAACTGACAATAAAAGTGGAAGAAGTACAAAAATTGCCATGTAAAATAATTCCTGGAAATTTTTGCAAGTTTTGCTGGAAAAGACTATATACTTCTTCAAAAGAGAAGTAAACTTCTAAGTGTTATATATAGGTAGATATTAGTATTATCATGAATTATAAAAAAAAAAAAAAAAAACTTGCATTTGAGACAGGTCTACAAAGAAATCCAGAATGGCACGTGTAGTTGTCCAAAAAAGCATAGTGTTTACAAAAGAGTTACTTTAGAAGTATTGTTAAATCTTCATTTAAAAAAAAATTAAACCAGCATCACAGGGAGTTTAAGTAATACATGTACTAGAAACTTACATTTCTGAACTGAGGAGCAGAGTAACTCATTGGTAGATGACTTAAAAGAATTCTAACCATAATTAATAAACTATGTAATCTCAAACCTCTATACAAGCCTGTTGTAAACCAGATGAGGTAATTCCAATTTTTCAGCACTCTGGCACTATTTGTTTGCAAAATTCCTCATGAACCCACTAACTGAGAGCATATGTTCACATTTTTTAGCTCTGAGGAATGATAACAACCACAAAGAAGTGCAGCCAAACTAATACCATAAGACATAGTTATTTTTTTCAGAGACAAGATTACTACCTGTGCATCAGCATAACTTCCAAACAGTGATAGCAAAGACTTCTGTTTGTGTTTCTGAAAATAGACATCATTGATATTAACACAGATCCTACGCCAAAACCATCTTGGGCGAGATGCTGGAATTGCCACACAAAGATAAAAAGTCCACATTCATTCAATTATTCAGAAAGCACAGATTGCCCATTCTGTGCAAGGAACTTTGTTGTATATAGGAAGCTAAACAAAGACTATTAGTTCTAGACCTTTAGAAAACTTGAAGACTAGCAGTAGAGATGAAGCAAGTCCACCTCATTAGAAATTATGGTGGCCAGAATTCCATATGATCCCCAGTGACCCATGCCTTTGAATAATGCCTTTTTTTGGTTTGTTTTGAGTCGGAGTCTCACTCTGTTGCCCAGGCTGGAGTGTCGTGGCATGATTTCAGTTCACTGCAACCTCTGCCTCCCGAGTTCAAGCAATTCACCCACCTCAGCCTCACAAGTAGCTTGGACTACAGGTGTGTCCCACAACACCTGCCTAATTTTTGTGTTTTTAGTAGAGATGGGGGTTTCACCATGTTGCCCAGGTTGGTCTTGAACTCCCGAATTCAAGTGATCCTTCTGCCTCGGGCTCCCAAAAGTGCTGAGATTAGAGACATGAGCCACCACATGCAGCCAATGCCCTCTTCTGAATGTAGGCAGGACTGTGAAGGTGAGGGGGTACCACTTCCATGATTAGAATACAAAATGTGACAAAGGTTAAAAAAAATTGTGATGTAATTACAGTCCCTAATCAATTCAGTTTGAGTTCATCAGAAGGGAGACTATCCCCAAAAAGGCCAAATCACATGTGTCCTTTAAAAGAGGGTCAATCTATATAGGTAATAAACAAGAAGCATCAAGGATACCCTCTTGTTAGTCTTGAAGAAGCAAACTGCCATGTTAGAGAGGAGGTTACATTGCACAGGATGCTGGATGACCTCTGAGAACTGAGAATCTCATCCTATAAGCACAAAGAACTGAATCTTTCCAACAAATAGTGAGCTTAGAAGAGGACTCCAAGCCACAGATGGTGGCAGCCCCTGCTGACACCTTCATCAGAATTTGAGCCAAAGACCCACTAAATTGTGCCTGGACTTCTGAGTCATCAGATCTGTGAGATAATAAATGAGTGTTGTTTTAAGCTGGTAAGTTTGCGATATTACTAATTTATTATAAACAGTAAGTGAATACAGAAGTCAGTGTAAACTAAAATTCCACAGCAGAGATGAAGTCCTGTGAATTTCAAAGAGAATAAGACACTATTTTTCACCAGTCACAACATTCACTACTAGTGGAGTAAGGAACTCTGGAGTAAGAGAGCTGTGTGACTTTTGGCGAGTAACTCAACCTTTTTGCCTCAGTTTCTTCACACACAAAATGGGAATGATTTTATTGTTTGTGAGATTTCAGTGAGAGAATACATTTATAATGCTAACTTCAGTTGCTGTCACATGGTAAGCTCAATATATTATTATTAATGTTATTGCTATTTCTAACATAATTACTATCATCATTAATTTGAATAAGAGAAACATGTTTGTATTGTCAGCTATATATATATATATAATACTTTGTCCAGGCTGAAAAATAAATAAATAAATAGATAATAAGATAGGAATATTAAATGGACTTACAGAGATTGCAGATGATTGTGAGTTTGCAATCAACGAGGCTTTTAAATCATTCATTCATTTTAAAAGAAGATCCCTTCAGCATAGTTTTCATTACAAGGCCCAGGGCAGGTAATTCAAAGAAAGAGGTCTTGGTGCTTAAGATGAAACTTACGGGTCATACTAGAACTAGAGAATAGGTTAAAACAAGAAACTTAGGAATGCTTAAAAATTAAAAAGACCCCAGAGCAGTTTGGTTGTGGTTTGTATGGGCATGGGAAACTGTGAAAGAAATCCTCCACACTGTGTCTTTGATCCAGTCCCCTTATCTGCTGCTTTCTAAAATTCACAGCAATGATGTTACTGAGCTCTGATCATGGCTTGGTGATGGCAGCATCTATGAGGTTAAGTGTTGGGTCTACTTGCATTTTTGTCCCTCCTTCTCAAGGAGATTATAAGAGTTCCAGGAAAGAGTTCAAAAATAACTGAAGTCTCAGGATAAAACATTTTGAAAGCAACTGGAATAGAAGGAGTAAAAGCTAAAAAATTATTTTTAATCATTACATATGTTACCAAAAATGCTTTTTTGTCCTAGTGCAAACAGTTTCAATTCAAGAAATATATTGCTTTTGTTTATTGAGTAAAATTCTACAGTAGGAAAATGTTCTCAGAGCGGTTATTATCTAAAAGTATAAGAACTTTGGTATTTATTAATATAACAATAATACCAATTATAACTACACAAACAGCTTGAGTCCTAACAGACTAGAAGTTTATTACCTACCTTTCTCCAATTCTTAAAATTTCCATTCAGAAGAAACTAAAATCTACACCTGAAGAGCATTAGGAACAAATCTATCTTATATGATCTGTGCATTAATTATTAATTCTTTATATTTTTATTATTATTATTATTTTGAGATCTCACTCTGGTCATCCAGACTAGGGTGTTGTGGTGTAATCATGGTTCACTGCAACCTCCACCTCCCCGAGGCTCAAGCGATCCTCCCACCTTGGCCTCTGAAGACGCTGGGATTACAGTTGCATGCTACCACGCCTGGGTAAATTTTTTCTGTAGGGACAGGGTCCCACCATGTTGCTCAGACTGGTCTTGAACTCCTAGGCTCAAGTGATCCTTTTGCCTTGGCTTCCCAAAGTGCTGGGATTACAGGTGTGAGTCACTGTGCCTGGCCCTGTATTGGTTTTTTTTATATGAACAAGTAAACCCCATTCTATACCATTTTAGGTTCTGGACAACTTAGGCAATATTTCATTGACAGAAACTCAAACTGGGAAAAAATAAAGTAATGCTGAAGATGACAAGGAAGGGGCAAATTTTAGGCATATGTTTCCTCTATAGTTTAAATTATCCATTTTAGGAGCCTGAGTAAATAATAAATTACTTCTTGAAATGTAGAATTCATAATTAAGTGGGAATTATAAAATTAAGCATGGTTGTAAGTCACGGTAAAACAGGTCAGATATTTAAACATCTACTATTACTGCATCTATGCCTACTTCAAAAAGTAGCTTGTAACCTGTATTGCTTGCTAGAGAAACATACATCTGCAAATTTCAGGACTTCAGAAAGAGGATTTTACTGGTAGTACCCTACTTATTATCCTCCAGTCTCAAATAAGAATGTAAAACCAACGTGTTTTTTTTTTTTTTCCAAACAGTTTTGTCATTTGCATGATGGCTGTCATTTACTAAAATTATAAATGCAAAGATACTTATTATATTTCCTAATTAAATTAATTAAAGAAAATGTAATGCAGAAATAGTAAAATTAAATTAACAATGTGCTTTTAAAAATTAAGAATAGGGCCTGTATTTTACTTTTTAACAATAGCCATCCTGATTGGTGTGGGACGGTATTTCACTGTGGCTTTGATTTGCGTTTCTCTAATGATCAGTAATGTTGAGCTTTTTTTCATGCTTGTTGATTGCATGTATGTCTTCTTTTAAAAAGTGTCTATTCATGTCCTTTGCCCCCTTTTTAATGGGGTTGTTAGTTTCTTTTCCTGTGAGTTTAAAAGAAATGCTTATTCATTGTTGGTGGGAGTGTAAATTAGTTCAACCATTGTGAAAGATAGTGTGGCAGTTCCTCAAAGACAATAAGACAGAAATACCATTTGACCAAGCAATCCCATTACTAGGTATATAACCAAAGGAATATAGATTGTTCTCTTATAAAGATACATGCAATCAAATGTTCACTGTAGCACTACTCACAATGGTAAAGACATGGAATCAACCTAAATGCCCATCAATGACAGACTGCATAAAGAAAATATGGTACATATATGCCATGGAATACTATGCAGCCATAAAAAAGAATGAGAACATGTCCTTTGCAGGCACCTGAATGGAATTGGAGGCCATTATCTTTAGCAAACTAACACAGGAACAGGAAAACATATAACACATGGTCTTATCTATAAGTAGGAGCTAAATGATGAGAATGCATGGACACATATGCAGAAAAACACACACTGGGGCTTTACTGAGGGTAGAGGGTGGAAGCATGGGAGGAGGGAGAAGATCAGGAAAAATAACCAATGGGTATTAGGCTTAATACCTGGGTAAAAATAATCTGTACAGCAAACCTCTATGACATATGTTTACCTATGTAACAAACCTGCACGTGTACTTCTGAACTTAAAATAAAAGTAAAAAGAAAAAGAATAGGACCTACAATACCAAAAGAGGGTATTATTAAGTCAGAACATTTGGCTGGCATTGATTTTTTTTAGAAGAGGTCATTTGAAAAATGTATTTCATGGAGAAAATTGCCTATACCAAAGATTACATAACTTTCTCAGAAATCTAGAAGGTACTGTCAATTCATTTTTAATAACTAAGAAAACACATGATTGAACACCTCTTTTTAGCTGGACAGTGTAGTGGGCACTGAGGATGTGGCCATGTCCAAACTGAAGCTCCTGCCTACAGAGAGCTTACTCTGCATTGGCAAGGATGGGGGAGGGGAGGAAGACAATGAACATATAGACTAATAGCAGAATAACAGAGTGATGCATGTAATATGGAAAATAATAGGAGGGTGGACAGTGAAAATAACTCATTTCTTTTCAGCACTGAATAATATTCCATTGTTTGGGTAGCACAGTTTATTTATCCATTCACCTACATACACAAGGACATCTTGGTTGCTTCCAAGTTTTGGCAATTATGAACACAGCTGCTATAAACATCCAACTGCAGGGTTTTTTTGTTTTTTGTTTTTTTTTAAATGAACATAAGCTTTCAACTCTTTAGAGTAAATACCACTGAGCAGGACTGCTAGATCATATGATAAGAGTATGCTTAGTCTTACAAGAAAAACTGTCTTCCAATGTGGTTGTATCACGTTGCATTCCTACCAGCTATAATGAAAGTTCCTGTTGCTTCACATTCTTGCCAGCATCTGGTGTTATCACTGTTCTGGATTTTGGCCATTCTAATAGGTGTGTAGTGGTATCTCACTTCTGTTTTAATTTGAATTTCCTTGATGACAAGGTTTCCTCGAATGTCATTCCTTGATTTCATATGCTTATTTTCTATCTGTATATCTTCTTTGGTGAGGTGTCTGTTAAGATTTTGGCCCAAATTTTAGTTTGTTTTCTTATTTTTGAGTGTTAAGAGTTCTTTGCATATTTTAATAACATTTCTTTAACAGATGGATATTTTACAAATATCTTCTCCCAGTGTGTGACTTGTCTTCATTCTCTTGACAGTGTCTTTTACAAAGCAGAACATTTTAATTTTAATAAAGTGTAGCTTATTAATTCTTTCTAAGATCATGCCTTTGGTATTACATCTAAAAAGTCATTGCCACATCTGAGGTCATCTAGATTTTCTCCTATGTTATCTTCTAGGAATTTTAGAATTTTGCACTTCACATTTAGGTCTGTGATCCATTGTGAGTTAATTTTTGTGAAAGGTGTGAAGTCTGTATGCAGATTCTTTTTTTTTTTTTTCTGCATGTGGATGCCTACTTGTTCTAGCACCATGTGTTGAAAAGACTCTCTTATCTCCATTGGGTTGTCTTTGATCCATTATAAATCACTTGATGATAATTATATGGGTCTTTTTCTGTGTTCTCTATTTTGTTCCATTGGTCTATGTGCCTATTTTTATAACAGTACCATGCTGTTTTGGTGTCTATTGCTTTATAGTATAGTTTGAAATCAGGTAATGTGATGCCTCCAAATTTGATTGACAATATTCCACAAGATAGAGAAAGAGGGAATCCTCCCTAAGTTATTCTATGAAACCAGTATCCCTAATACCAAAACCAGGAAAGGACATAACAAAAAAAGAAAACTACAGACCAATATCCCTGATGAACATAGATGCAAAAATCCTTAACAAAATACTAGCTAACCGAATCAGACAACATATCAAAAATATAATTTATATAGTTTGGCTGTGGCCCCACCCAAATCTCAACTTGAATTGTATCTCCCAGAATTCCTATGTGTTGTGGAAGGGACCCAGGGGGAGGTAACTGAATCACGGGGGCCACTCTTTCCCATGGCATTTTCATGATAGTGAGTAAGTCTCATGAGATCTGATGGGTTTATCAGAGGTTTCTGCTTTTGCTTCTTCCTCATTTTCTCTTGCCGCTGCCACGTAAGAAGTGCCTTTCGCCCCTGCTCCATGATTCTGAGGCCTCTCCAGCCATGTGGAACTGTAAGTCCAATTAAACCACTTTTTCTTCCCAGTTTCGAGTATGTCTTTATCAGCAGTGTGCAAACGAACTAATATAATAATCCACGAGGATCAAGTAGGTTTCATACCAGGGATGCAGGGATGGTTTAATGTATGCAAGTCAATCAATGTGATACACCACATAAACAGAATTAAAAACCAAAATTACATGATCATCTCAATAGACATAGAAAAAGCATTTGACAAACCCCACCATCCCTTTATGATTAAAACTCTCAGCAAAATCGACATACAAGGGACATACCTCAATGTAATAAATGCTATTTATGACAAACCCACAGTCAAAACAATACTGAATGAAAAAAAGTTGAAAGCATTCCCTCTGAGAACTGGAACAAGACAAAGATGCCCACTCTCACCACTTCTCTTCAACACAGTACTGGAAGTCCTAGCCAGAGCAATCAGACAAGAGAAAGAAATAAAGGGCATCCAAATTTGTAAAGAGGAAGTCGAACTGTCACTGTTTGCTAATGATAGGATTGTTTATCTAGAAAACCCTAAAGACTCCTCCAGAAAGTTCCGAGAACTGACAAAAGAATTCAGCAAAGTTTCCAGATATAAAATTAATGTACACAAATTAGTAGCTCTTCTATACACCAAAAGTGATCAAGCGGAGAACCAAATCAAGAACTCAACCCCTTTTAAAATAGCTGAAAAATAAATAAAATACTTAGGAATATATCTAACCAAGGAGATGAAAGATCTCTACAAGGAAAACCACAAAACACTGCTGAAAGAAATCACAGATGACAAAAACAAATAGAAACAAATCCCATGTTCATGGATGGGTAGAATCAAAACTGTGAAAATGGCCATACTGCCAAAAGCAATATACAAATTCAATACAATTCTCATCAAAATACCACCATCACTCTTCACAGAAATAGAAAAAACAATCCTGAAATTCATATGGAACCAAAAAAGGGCCTACATAGCCAAAGCAAGACTAAGCAAAAAGAACACTTTTAGTTTTAAATTCCACTTGTTCATTGCTGGTTTATTGTAAAGTGACTAAATTTTGTATATTAAGATTGTATCCTACAACCTTGCTATAATCATTTATTAATTCCAAGAGTGTTTTTGTCCATTCTTTCAAATTTTCTACATAGATAATCATGTCATCTGTGAACAAAGACAATTGTATTTCTTCCTGCTATGGACTGAATGTTTGTGCCCCTTCCAAGTTTATATATGAAGCCTAATCCTCAATATAATGGCATTTGTAGATGGAATCTTTGAGAGATAATTAGATCATGAGAGTGGAGCCCTCATGAATGGAATAAGTCCCCTTATAAGAAGAGACAAAAGGGAGCTTGCTTCCCCTCTCTACTCTAGGTTATGTGAGGATGCAATGAGAAGACGGCCATCTGCAAACCAGAATACTGACTCTCACCAGACACCTAATCAACCTAGCAAGTTCATCTCGGACTTCTCAGCATGCAGCTGTGAGAAATAAATAATTATTGTTTAAGCCACCCAGTTTACGGTATCTTATAACCTAAACTTAGACACTTCCCAATCAGTACAATTTTGTTTCATTTCTTGTGCAACTGCATGAGCTAGGACTTCTAGTCCCATGTTAAAAAGGAGTAGTGCAAGGAACATCCTTGCATTGTTCTTGATCTTAGTAAAAAAGCTTCTAATCATTGATATTCCATTGCAAACTTGCCATAGTATTTAATGCTATACTCACCTCCTCATCATCTCCTTACAATAATATGTTAATATATTATTATATATTATATAATATGATTAATATGCAATACATATTGTATATTATATAATGTGATTAATATGTAATATATATTACATATATTATATATTACATAATATGATTAACATAATATATAATATATTACATAATATGATTGATATATAATATACATTATATATGATTAATATATAATATATTATTTATGATATTATCTAGTATATAGTATATTATATATTATATAGTATACAATAGTATAGTATAGTATATAATATATTATATAATAATATATTATGTAATATATAATATATATTATGTATTATATATTATACTATGTATTACATAATTTATTACATAGTATCTTATTATTCAATTATATTAATTAATATTATATATTATATATATATAAATTCCTTTTGAGAACTGGAACTATATATGTCCTATGATTTTTCAGACCATTTCTTTCCTAGTTGCGGAAAGTCAAAGCTGACTTATAGCACTTTCTTTCACTTTTTCTTCCAAAGCCATCCTTAAATTGCACTGATTATTTTTTCAGAAGGTATAGCATTGCCCCTTATATTGCCACTATCATCATCCCAATCAAAGGCTTTCATTACTTGATGTCTAAATTGTTGCAATTGGCATCTATCTGGCTTCCAATTTTCCTTTCAGTCTAATTTTTCTTTACTATATCTCTGGATTAATATTTCAAAAAATATATTTTTAAAATCCAGTTTAAAATTCTTTGTTATTCCTAGTTAAATTCCTAGCTTAAAACTGTCATTCCTAGTTTAAAAATCTTTAGTGTGACCCCATTACAGAATAGGATAAGTTCAAACTCTTGACCTGGCACCAACGGCCTTCAATCATTTATCCTCATTGTTATTTAATATTGTTTTTTAATATTTCCCCAACAAACCTTGGCAGCCATCAAACTATCTGCAAAGATCATTTTGTATATGTTTACTATCTCAGGACTTTGATGGTATTCTTCTCTTCATATGGCACAGTCTCTTCCCATTCTGGTTTTTCATTAATTATTTCTCTCAGTAGAGTCATCATGTCAGAGGGCCCTCCATTCCTCTCGAAATGGTACTTCTGAACACAAGGAGCCAACTATTGTGATATTTTTACCCCTTTGTACATGGCCTACTCCCAAAGTAGATCAGAAGTCCTTTGAATGCAATAATTAACATTTGGTTCTGTTCACCTCCATAGCTCAAATGCAAAACAGAGCCTTTTACATAGCAGTCCCACAATAAAACTGCATTGACGAACCTGACCATACATGGCAGGACATTTAAATGACAGGAAGTGGTGTTTTTGAGAAGTAAATGATTTCCTATTTAATCCAACAAAAGCAATTGAAGATGCAGAGTGACAGCACATGTCACCATTGTTTTGTAGTCTCCCACTGCTTTTCATTAAAAACACATCTTTGAATCCAAATAAATTAGATTTTAAAGAACAAACTGAAAGTTTAATTTGATTGTCAACAATGGAGACACATTATTCTTTTCCTCAGACACCTATAATGTCCTTTCTAATCCAGGTGGCAATGTGAATAAATATTAAGGGGTACATATTTGGAATTTTAATTCAGTGAAGTAATTTTCACTTAAGAACATCTGTATCTGTTGTGAATACATTTCACCGTGCTCAGAAAAAAAGAAGTGTATCATTTATCCAGAATTACAGATATTTAGAACTAGAAAGAATATCATAGAGGTCAACTGGTCCAGTGATACTAAACTACCTTTTAGTTAGTGAAAAATCAGCTTTTTCTTTCTAAATTTTCAGTCTACTATAGTCCAATACTTTTGTGGAACATAGTAAAAAATGAATTACTACAAGATGAAATAATAAAAAAGAAAAACCTACAAGAATACAAGTTCCAGTTTTTAATTTTTAGATTACATAGACATAAAATTACTTTTGCAAATTGTGTAAAATGTGTGCACACATTCTCAATTTCTGTACTTAATTCATTAAGGACCACTTAGTTTACGGTGCATCACTGGTTCGCAAATTATACCTGGAGTAGCACTGATACAGTCTCATTATTTTATGGATGAGAAACATGAGACTCATAATCATTTTAAACTTATTTTGAGCTCCAAATATGTACCAAATGTTAATCTAGATTTTTCACATATATTATTCATTTCATTCTTGAAAAAATCCTTTTTGGAGGAATATTATCTAATTTCATAGTTGAAACTGATACCCATGAAATTGGACGCATCTGATGATAATATAGTAGCAAACCCAGGGATATTCAAATGTGTTTATACTGGTCTTATTGATACGGGAGGTAGAAAGAAATTATTTAGGCAGATAGTGAGGATAAAAGAGTCCTCAGCAGAGTTTCCCTTTTAACAAAAAGAAGCCCCAAGAAATTACTTTTTTCTAACAAAGAGCAGCCTGAAAAATCAAACTATAAACATAGATAAGCAAGCTGGAAGTTTGCACAGGAGAATGCTGGCAGCTGTACCAATAGAAAAGGGCTACGCTGGGGCCAGACATATCTAACATGAAGGCTCCATTTTTCCTCTTTTTTTGTTACAGTAAAGGAATAAGCAACATGGTGCAGGTCAGGCAGAGAACCCATCTGCATAATAAAAAATTAGGGTTGGGGAGGCCAGAAATTTGTGTCCTGTGCAAATGGCACACCTAGTCCTAACCAGTTTTTTCTTTGGCACCTTATGCAAATGGCACCCCTGATCCAACCAATCTTTTGAACTCAATGCAAATCAGACACTGCCTCCTCACCAAGCTTCTACAAACCCCCTTGCATTTCACAGCAGAATCAGCAACCCGTTTCTCTGGGACCCCTTTCTCCAGCAGAGAGCTATGTAATACTGAAAATACAACTTACGATACATACATTTTTTTTTTTCTTCAGGTAATCAAAAGTCTTCTGAAAGGAAAACACACATCTTTTTAATTCCAGTTTTTGGACTACCAATTTTGGATCTGTACAACTTGTGTTGATGCTGATGAATCTCTATGTATAAAGGGAATAGGAAGCAAAAAGATAAAAAGAAATTTTATATCAGAAAAAACAATTACTAGGTCCTGGACACGTAAGGACAAGTATCATTGATGGAGGACCCTGGATCTCCTACTCACTACACACAGCTGTGTTTACATTTTTGTCCCTACTAATGTTAATCCCAAGAATTAAAACGAGTTTTAGGGAGTTTAGGGAGTTTGTTTTTCCTCTCCTTTTTTAAAAAGAATGTTTTCCTAGGAATTTCCATGGTAGTGAAAATACGGTATCCTATCTGAGAAACAATTCATTTTTGTTTCAAAAAAATCAAAACCAAAAGCAAACACAAAATTAAAATAAGTAAGAGACCAGCAGCATAGCATTTTAAAAGCTTTGAGCATAACAGAAGTTATTTGATAATTGGGAAGTAATGCTTAGGTCCTTATTATGAGCCAGGAAGCTGCTTTTAAACAATAATGTCGTTTTTCTTTTTTTTTTTTTCTATAACAGAACCTTTAAAAAAGAAAAGAATACATTCTATTTCCTGGTTTGCATATGAAAAGCAAACAGGGTAGCAGGACAATAATCTAGACAATTCAAGGAAAAAGTTCTTGAAATATCTAGTTAATTGTCTCACACCACTGCTTTATTAGTCTATGAAGACAAAAACTATAGTTGCCTAGTGAATGTTAAATAATGAGTACAGACATTTATTATTAATAAGTATTCTATCAATTTTTAAACATAGTAAACGATGAGTCAATAATATCCTGAAGCCATGAGTTTAGCCAATTAAATATGTTTAAAGTGGCATTCTTTTGTCTTTATTCTGAATTCATGAATTCAAAGGAAAAATAAATTACTTGTTAGCAAGGCTTACAATTTTAATGCAGACTTTGAGAGATTTTTCAAATGTTCTTTGTTCTGGACATACCTGTATTCCTTTGTGTTATATTCTTCATGGGATTTTAAATTTCTCTAATACTACTTATTCCTTTTTCCTGTTTTCATATCTGTTGTAGTCATTGGGTGCTGACTCTAGCTAATTGAGGAAAGTAATAAAAAACTTTCTTCTAATTGGCAAAGGCCCAACTACCTCAGTACTTCTGTAGTTATTCGCAAAGGTATGAAACACAGGAAGAAGAGCACATTTAACAGGAAAAAGTGATCATTTTTTGTCATGTTGAGTTCATATGATATGAAAAAATTTATATGATATTGGTGAAATATGGAAGTGAGATGTCCAATAAGCAGTGAGATATCCATATAAAAGTCCAGCTGAGGAGGAACACCTAGGTATCAATAACATACAGATGGTAATTGCAAGGATGAGTACCAGTGAGATCATCCCTAAGAAAATGTACAGAGTGGAAAGAGAAAGGTCCTAAGAAGAATTCTGAAGAAAACTGACTTTAAATTTAACAAGCCAGATAGAAGAGAGGAAAGGCTGCATATGCACTGTAGAAATAAAAGTCAGAGCAATTTGTGGGCATTTCTAGGAGGTATATTCCATTGAAGGCATAAAAGGACTTTCTTAATATTGAGCCACTAACTGTGAATAGGCTGTATACTACGGTGGTGAATCCCCTTTTACTAGAAGTCCTGTATCAACATCCATTAGAGTGGTCTCAGAAGAGATTCCTGTAAATACAAAACTAAAAGATATTTAAGGCCCTCATCTTCACTAAGTGTAAATACTATAAATGCTGATATTCATTAAATTAGCCATGTTCACATTCATTTCCCATTTTTTCAGGATGGATTCAGAAAATTTATTTTCCTTATCCAAGTGTCTAGAAAAAGTTTAGACACAGTTTGCAGTGAAGCAAGGTTTTGACAAGCAAATGTGATTGTTTTAATAATTTAATGAGCTTTTAAAAATATTGCCTCTAGTCTAAACCCTACTGTTTCCTAAAGGCATTAAAAAAATGAGGCTTTCCTTCTCCAGGAAAGCTGCACTCCCCATGCAGGCTTCCCTATTCACAGAAATTATTAAAATATTTAAGATAAAGAAACTTAGAGAGTCCAGACAAGTCAGTAAAATAACTTTTGTGAATATTCAAAGAGAATATAATAAAAATGATCATTTAGCTAGTATTTCTTTTGGGTCAGGTGAGTCAGAGACACTAATATCCAGAATTATCTCCTTTTGCTGCTAAAACTGCTACAACAAAGGAGGACTCTGATAATGCCCATCTTTGTAATTAAACTTTTAGTGTTGACTAAAGAATTTCAATTTCTCCCTTGGGCAGTCTTGTTAAGTTTCAGGAATAGCTGAAAGTTAGTAGCTTATTGCATTAAGTCCTAATGGAAGAGAAAGATAGATATGAAAGTAATATGTTGGTAATGAGCCTCACTGATGGTTAGAGAATGTGTCTCCTTCACAGCATGGCTCAGAGGTCAAGCAGCACATGCTTTGGAGTCTGAATTTCCTGCTCACCAGCTATTTGACCTTGAGTATGTTACTTAACCTCTCTAAATTTAAGTATCTTTATCTGATAATAGGGCTAAATATATATTTCATAGGATTGGTTTTTGAATCAAAAGAAACAATACATACAAAGGGCTTCAAATTATAAAAAAGGACTAATGTACCCTTTTTCTGTCTATTTCTGTTTATTATTACTATTACATTATACTAAGAGCATTTCACCTTAAGGAAAATACTTCTGAGAGATTTCAATTTCAGATTTCTAAATGGTTCATATGAAAATTGTCAGAGACGTATTTACTTGAAAAGAGCAGTTATGTATTATATGTACTCAGACCTAGGTTCAAATAAAACCACACGACACTATCCCAAGATGTTTCTCGTTTATAGGCTCTCCAGAATGTCCCACTACCAGGAACATTTTAGGAATCAAATTACATGTTATTACTCTACTGTGTATTTACCAATGACTTTTTTAGAGCACAAAATATCCTCATAATTTTATTTGCAAAATACCAAACTTCCTACAATTTTATTAGCAAATGCAGGGCATGACCACTCCTGATGCTGAAGGTAGACAATGGATAATGTTGTTCATACTATGACCAACAGTGATGCTGTCACTGCACATTTATGGTGCCCAGATATTCAATTCAGAAAACTAGAATAACGGTGACATCGTTACATAGAACAAGCATTTGTAACCTCATACATATCATGCAATAAAGAGCACAGCTCTTAGGCTAAGGTTGCAGCAATGCAGAGCAACCAATGTGGTCACAGTAGTGGGGAAGGAGAGGGGAAAATCCTTTCCTGCCACTCCTGACATTTCCTTTCATGTGGAGAGAACTCCACTAGCCTCATATCCTTAGCCTCTCACTGCTCCTTTACTCATTCCTACAAAAGAGAAACTTGGTCTACACGCAATGAATTTGGAATAAAAGTCTGGCCACACAGAGTCCTTACTGCCCTTGCACTTGGGACAGAACAGCCTGTAAGCTGGAGCACAAACTCTCCTGTGCTCCTCCCTGCCTGTATTTCAGTGGAGCAGGACACAGGAACGCCCTCCTCCAGTCCAGTAGGGCTAGGATCTAATACTGGGATCCCATAAGCAGTAAGAAACTTCACTTCTAAAAGACATCATCAATATCAGTTTTACCAGTATTATCTGTCTCGTCCTTTTGTTTGTACAAGGTGGGGAAGATATATACTATTCATTGGGTCTTTCTACACCCAAACAAATTTATTGTTTTAACAGTTTTTAAGGAGAAAAGCAACCTTTGTTGATCATGTACTTTGTGCAAGGCATTATGCTAGATGCTAAAGAAATAAACATAATCAGGATACTATTTCTGTTCTTAAGGAGATTAAGGTCTAGTAAGAGAGGAACATATATGTAGAGCATATCTACATAATATGACAGGTGCTACATAGCTGACGTGCTCACATCAATCATTGTACAGTTCTCTGCTAACAGAGGTTGAGAGATGTGCTCATCCTCAAGCATCAGTGACAACTTTGCCCCTTTCTTTCCTATAGAGCAGCACACACTGCAATGCAAGTAAAAAAGTTAATACAGGAATAGCTGGAAAGCATTCCAATTTAGAAAAAAAAAATCCTTTACAAATGATGATACCCTCAAAGGATAAAAAGTTATATGAGCTCTCACAACTGCACAGGAAGCCTTGGTGATACAGCAGCTGTGTTTTAACCTCTCCTCTGTGAAGTTTTTTGAGGGTAGAGGGGCAGTTCAGAAAGACCTTCAGGAGTGCAAGGCCCTCTAGCAGCACGAATCCCATGCCCATACCCACACCAGCTCAACTTTTTCCTGCTTTACTCCACAAAAAGAGCTCTTCAAAGAGAAAAACTAAAGAAAGGTAGAAAAACATCAAATAAGAACTTAAAGTGTGAGGTAGGAAGTGGCAAGATCTGAGGCTGAAGTGGGAGCTGGAGGCCAGGCAATGAAGCCAATTGTCTTTTCAGTGAATGATTTCCACATTTTGCTGCACATTGGAATTGCCTGGACATCTTCCGAGATGTTGATGCCTAGATCCCACCCATAGACCTTCTGATTATTATAATTAGTAGGAGGTGTGATCAGGACTTAGAGAGTTTTGAAAGTTTCCAGGTGATTCTAATGTGCAACAAGTCAGAAAACCACTATTATAGACACAAGCGGAAAAAGCGATGAAGCCAGATTCACTTTTTGAAGGGAAATGTGCTGTGTGGAAATCTGGATTCTAACCTGGTTCGAACAAGCACTAACATCACACATGTATTACATTCTAAACTATGCAGAGGTAACTGCAAAGAATAGCCTTTACCATCACATCCAGTCCTGATTCATTGCATACAAGCCAAGGTTTCATTTGCTGGTTTTACAAGCAATGAAAATTACTATGACTTACTAAAAATGTGTGTTTATGTATGTGCTATACAGTGGTATGAGTGTGTGTGTGTGTGTGTGTGTGTGTGTGTGTGTGAAGGACACAGAGCTCAAAAAATAAAGATGAATATGAACAACCAACCAATGATAAGATGAATGATAAGTAAGATAACACCCAGGGCATCTCTGAGAACATCAGCACAGAAATGTATGGAACTTCTCTTAGCTGACAGCACTGCCATTTAGTTATTTAGTTATTAGCATTAATACTGGTATTTAGTGTTCTAATACATTTCATCTCTTTGCCTCTCTCCATTCCTGATATAAATTCTGAGGAGAAAGTGATTGACCCAGCTTGAGTCATAGGAATTCCCATGGGTCAATAAGTCATGATCAGAAACTAATCCAGAAGAATTAGCACAAACATAGCAACACAGAGGGCTGCCATCAAAGCTCTGCAGCATCCCAGCTATCCCACCCATCCGGCCCCAGTTTCTGTCTACATCTGATTAAGTGTTAAACCTACCCAGGACCACCTGAGAAGGAAAGATGAGCATAAAAGGACATTACCTGTGCCCACTGAAAAAAAATGTGGGATAGGTGAGTCATACCTTAGTAAAGGATATGCCACCCTGAATAAGAAAAATGAAAGATTAAATGCTGGTGTGCATAAAAATAGATTAATCTATCAAAAATGCCACACGGTATACTTTGAAATTTGTGCCCAAACACAGCTCCACTCACTTCTTGGTTCATCTCCACAAAATGCTAGTGGTACCCTCCATTAATCACAGCAACCAAAACACCTATTGTGCTTTCAAACATCTCTAAACTATGGGGTCATCCTCAGCTGAGAGCCTCTGGATACATGAAAAGGCTGGCACAAATGGAAGGCTCCATGCATGATTGTGTGTGTATTTCTGCTTTCCTTTGCAAATCTGTCAAAAACAATGAGCAAAAGATATTTGCTATAAAAAATACTGATTCAGAAGAAGCGGTATAGAATTGGTTCTGGAATGAGAAAACTCTGGTTTGGAATTCTGGCTTCTCATTTGAGAAATTTATTTTACCTCAGTGTCAATTGATTGACCTTTAAAATGAGGGCAAGAATCATACGTACCTGGAAGATTTACTATGAGGATTAAATGAAATAATGCACATTGCTAATGCACATGAAGTTCCTGGCATTGTCCAACACATAAAAATGCCCAATAAACGGCAGTGATTGTTATTTGTGCTGTTACCACTATTATTGCTGCTCATGATTCTTAATTACAATATTGAATTCAGAAATTAAATTATCCTCATGGTGACCTAGAAATGCAAACTCCGTACATCCAGTGATAGAGCAGAGTTTCCAAATTAAGGCTGTGACCAGCAGCCTTAAAGTAAACATTGCACATGTTCTGCAGTTATATATTGAAAATTTTGAAATAAACTGGGAATCCGCAGAGAATTTTAAAAATATAAGAGACACAGCAAATGATAAGGAATCTGACAGAGCATAATACAGAGCTCTGCCTCAAACTGGGGCTTTATATTTACCCAAGAACTAACATCTCACTCTGTCACTGTCATCATCTTTTTTTCTTTTTTCCTTTCAGCAACTTCAAACTTTTTTTTATCTCTGCAGGTAGCACTGCGTGGCAGCTATTTGGGCACCCTGGAGAGTGGTTTAATGATGGGGAAGCACTGACACACAACGGCGGCATGAAGATTTAACAGCACTTCTTGTCAACTTGCCCCTTAACCTGCAGTGTTTCCTCCTGTGATCATCTTGAATCATGAGCAGACACACAGAAATAAATACATGCTTTTCCAGTCATGTCTCCAGGAGCAGGTTCTCTTTTTCATTTGTAACACAGAGGAGAAGGAAAACACAGTAGAACACAACCTTGCTATAATGGTTGCAGAGAGCATTGTGCACCAGCATCAGATGCTGTCTTGAAGCAGCAGGGTGCAAAAATTGCCATCTTAGAAGTTGGCACCTGAGATCCTCCTAAAGAAGAAACTTCAAGTTAAATACTGTAATCAGTGTTTTGGAGGTAGAGCTTGAGACGTGAAGTCAAGAGTTAAAAGGAAATAACAGGCTGGGTGCAGTGGCTCACGCCTGTAATCCCAGCACTTTGGGAGGCTGAGGTGGGTGGATCACCTGAGGTCAGGAGTTCAAGACCAGCCTGGACAATATGGCGAAACCTTGCTTCTACTAAAAAAAAAAAAAAAAAAAAAAAAAAAAATTAGCCAGGCATGGTGGTGCATGTATGTAATCCCAGCTACTTGGGAGGGTGAGGCAGGAGAATTGCTTGAACCACGGAGGTGGAGGTTGCAGTGAGCCAAGACTGCACCATTTGCACTCCAGCCTGGGCAACAAGACGTCTAAAAAAAAAAAAAGGAGTTAACAAGAAAGAAAAAGGTAAACCACTCAGCATAGGAAATTAAAGGGGTTGACAGAGCATAAAAGATAGAGAATAAAAGAAGTGGAAAGAAAGAACTAAGGGCCAAGAAGCACAATAGGAGGCTGCAATCTGCAGAAATTCAAGCAGATGGAAGAATACAAGGGGTATATGATGAGGCAGAATAACCCTCTACACTCTAAGGTCATTTGTAATCCCCCCCACCTCTTTTCTCTACCAAAACTTCAAGTGAAGTCTAATGCAACCATAGTTTCTTGTGAGATGAGGCGTTCAGGAGGCACTGGCCCCAAGGAATAGCAGGGACATTGTGATGAGATGTTTGGTTCTCTAGGTGGTGATGTGCCTCAAAGGAAGTGAATAGTGGCTGCAGTGCTGACATTGGTGCACAGAAGCAGCAGAAATGACTCCAGGTGGGCATGAGATTAACCCACTTTTCTCCAAATAGCCAGAGAGATGATCTTAGCTCTGGAAAGGGCAGTATCTGAGCAACATAAATTAATGTCTCTGGCTGCTGAGACACAACAGAAGACGAAATGTCCTTACATCAGTCTTCCCTATACTCAACTATACTAGCCTCCTTTCTGTTTGAATAAACCATGTGTGTTCACCTTCAAGGCCTTTGACTTTGCTCTTCTTCTTGAATACCCTTCTTAGAGCATGGCTCATTTTTGTCATTCAAGCTTTGGCTCCAACATCCTCAGAGAGACCTTCTTAGACCACCCGTCTAAAGTTCCTCTCCTCCCTGCCTACAGCTATTTCCTATCACTTCATCATGTTTTATTCTTTTTACAGACCGTCTAACCTTCTGATATTTTTGGTTTATTAATTATATTTCATCGAATCAAAAAGGCCATCAATTATAAGATGCACATTTTCTTGTGTCTTCTAAGAAAGCTAAATGCTGCCAAACTGACATAATATTTTCTTATCATTTTGAATTCTGATTGTACACTTAATTATAAGTGCTCTTTTGGGTTTATGTAGACATTGATTTTTAACATACATCACCTTGTACAAACACAAATAGGAAAATATATTGTTTATTGTTTTGCAATAAAACATGAAGTTGTAGTCAGTCTTTCCTTCAAAATAGTATTAGTTTTGTCAATATCAAATTTAGGTCTCACTGCTCTGTTTCTGTCCTTTCTGCAGCAACAGTAACTTTTCATTTTAATGTCAAATCAAAGTGTAATCTTTTCAAAATATTTTAAATGGCAATCAGACTTGTGTAATACTAACAGTGCATGTAACTTAACTGCAATGGCAACAATATGTCCCTCTTTGAAGTTTGGAAATGACAGCTACAACACTCCTGCTGCCTTGCCAGTGGTGAGAAAGACATCATTAATTGTGACCAGCATCTGACTTCAAAATTTCTAAAATGTGAAAAACAAATATGTATCTTAGTATCAGTTAAATAAGATAACTTTTTATTTGTTTATCATTTACACCACAGCTCCTCCATCATTAAAATAGAAGATCTATGAGAAGAGAGACTTTGCCTACATATCCTTACAGTCTACACCATAGTAAGTATTCCAAAATGCATTCATTGAAAGAATAAGAAGTGTTCTCTCTTAAAGCCGGTGCTTTACCATTCAGGATGCAATGTCTCCATCGCCTTACAATGAGTGGCATTTCTGGTCTAGTAATTGTACCTTGAAGATTTGCTGCCACCAGTGAGAAGAAATGCTATCTAATCTCCTAGACAGAGACACTGTCAAAGAGTTTTCCTTTAAGTATCCTAAATGGCAACGAATTGTAAAAAAAAAAAAAAAAAAAAAAAAAAAAAGGATGCTTGGTGATCTATCTTTCGATAGGATAACCTCTAGTCTGTTCTAGTCTGAAATTCTCATTTGTAGAAGGCTGGTAAAGTAGAGGAAAGTAGAGATAAAACTGACAAGTGGCACCAGGATGAATCTTTGGATGTATGTTCCAGAGAGGATCTGTGGATCTGTTTAAAAAAAAAAAAAAAAAAAAAAAAACTATCCCCTTCTAGCTCAGGAAATCTAGAGATCTACGTATCTTCTTCTGACATGGTGAGCATGCCAAAAAACAGGTAAGTATCGGAAATTCAGAGAGTATTAGATAAAACTCTCTCTTTTTATTTAATTGTATGAAATTCATATCACTCATTCCAAGATCAACTTATCATTGTTTTCCTTGATACTCTCTCTCTAAGTTCCCTCCTTATACTTATCTAGGTAAAACTATACTGAATAGATAAAAGTTCTAATAAAACTCATCTGAAACCATGCATATTTTTAAAAATTTGGACAAGTAGCACAGCCTTGGCATATGCATACTCATATGAATTTCAGATATTACTATAAAAATTACTTCTGCTTTTTTTCTGCTCTGTACAGAGAGGTAATGAGATAATTACCTACTTCTCTATAGTTGGAAACAAAATTCTTAATGACCTCTCTTTGGGTTCCCTGTAGCCTTTATTGCAACCTCTTTAAGTGGGGGCTCTTCTTTCACAGAGATTTCTTCCTGGCATCTACTATTTGTGTTATCTTTTCAAGTTACTTGTGTTCTTCATGCTCCATAATATGAGTAAGGGAGGCTTATAAAACCATTCTAGAAAGGAAGTAGGCTAATGAGCTAGATACTACAGAAAACACACATCTTTACATCATTATTTTACAGAATTATTTATGCTGAATATTGATGTTCTCATTGATACTACTATCCTTTTCTCATCTAACCCAGAATTCACTGTGGGACAGGAAATGGAGATTATGAGTACAATTAGTTGACTTTTCAAAATAAATCAACCTCCTTAATACTAAACCTACCTTTTCATAATGTTCTGAGAATATAACAAATGAACAATGTGATTGCAAAATATATTGTGCAATGACTGTACTAGTCAGGATAGGATAGGTTATGCTATAGTAACAAAATAATATTGATATCTCAGCAGTTTAACTCAAAATGTGTTTCTTGCTTACAAAACATTCAGAGACCCTCTTCATCATTTGAACAGTAAGGTTGTTACAGTAGGAGAAGAGACCAATGGAAGAGGCATACTGACTCTTAACTGCCTCAGGCCAGAGTTGACCAATGTCACGTCTGTTACTGCTCATCGGCTAGAATTAGTTATGAGGATTAAATGAATATTGACTTCCTATGGTAAGTAGCACAGTACTTTGGTACTCAAATATTTGTTAACAAGTAGAAGATGAAATGACTGCCAGCATCCAATAAAATGGCATGCAATAATGTCATCTTTCCTACTTCTGATTAATACACTGAGTCTTTAGAAATCATGAATAACAAATATAAAATTATGAATAATTTTCATCAAGAAGAGTTTGGCACGACTTTATAAGCTAAGGCAGTTTTTAAATACTGTGGGAACTTCTGTAGTTGAACATTTTTGGGGCTGGTTTTAAAAAGTTATAGTGATAAGCAGTGTTTTAAAACTCTCATTATATTTCCAGCTTCTATACTAAGGAGAATACAGTGAAGACATCCAACCATATTTACACACATGGAGTTATCTAGTATAAGTGATGAAGATGCCCCTCCACATTCAAGTATGGCAGTATGTGACAAATGCAAATACTACCCTGGCTTAGGATCTTACTGATATGTTTCACTGTGCCATCTAATTTTTAATTCACAGCAACTAGTTCTTTTTGAATTAAACAAATAGCAGTCACTAGCATTTACTGAAATGCTGCTATGTGTCATATAATGTAATGGACAAGGCTTGTGAGGGCAAGAGTATTTTATGAGTTCCAGCCTATCAATTAAAACAGTAACAAGAAAACTGAGGCTTGAAGAGGCTCTGTAACATGCTATTATGTGGCAGAGCCCTGAGTCCTGGTGTATTCTGTATGCAGGGTTCATGCATATCATTTACCAGGGACATAATCTGGTAAAAAAGAAGATACATAGCAGTCACCAGAAAGAACATCTCTTAACTGCTGATATGGCCCCATGTCAAGACAGACACTTGTGCAATCTCCGTGTTTCAATGAATGAATCTCACAACTACATGCATTTCTGTAGCATTAATCATTCCTATCAGCCAATAAGAAAGCAGGAAGCATGAAAATAGAAACTGTATTTTTGAAAAGTTCTGTTTCCATTACCCTTTTCAAGTAGGAACCCAGCTTGTGTATATTACTGAATGTTTAGGGGTTACACACACAGATACAAATGTGTACTCACACAAGTGCAATGTCATCTTTGGAGTACCACATACCACATAACTGATGAAAACTCAGCAGTATTAATGGAATACTCACATTAGACACTAACCTTACTTTTTTTTCCAGCTGCTAAGTGTCTCTAGAAAAGTACTTCCCATTAATCACAGTTAAAATATTCTAAGTATACTATTAAAGGAAATTATTGTATTGGATTGGAAAATTGATCCCATATACAAAACGGAATTCCAAACTGGGAGAATAAACCTCAAAAAAAGCTCAATTAATTCAAGTCATACAGCTTCAGAAACAACTGGGTATGAAGAATCTTACCTGGCTTTGAGCACCTGATGGTATCCAGTCCACAGGATATACTGATTCATCCACTCATGCACTCACTCACTCATTTATTTATGAAGCACTTCCAATGTGTCAGGTCATGTGCTAAGCTCTGAGATCCCATACACACTGTATCTTCAAGAAGTGCAAAGTCAGTATTTCAGTTAAGAACACCAAGGTGTCTCCTTGAAGTTTAGGCAGTATGTTTATTCAGGACTCAGGAGGGGCTGAAGCCTACACCTCAAACTCTGAAGCAGAGTAGTCTACCCTCCTGAGAAACCCTGGGCTGCACATCTACAGTCTCCTTTCCGACTGCCTCTTCCTTCTGGAGGCACAAAATGGAATGCAGCTATTCTTCCCATCTTAGCTTTCATGACTTCCTGCCTCACTGACTCTCTGAGTTCAAATTCCAACTTTCTATCACAGGAAATCTGGCTAATCCAGGCTGACTCATGTCTATTCCCTTGTCCAGTGCCCTTAGGCCAGCAGGAAGGAGCAGGGCATCCACTGGCCTCTCAGTAGGGGCTACAATTAGTCCCTCTGAGAATAACCATGGGTAGAAGGCAGGCAAACTAAGATATCTGTTATATTAAATAGACAATCACACTTAGATGGTGTTAATATAATAACATTTAACACAGTTTCTGGCACAAAATAAGTTCTAAATAGATAGTGGCTACCCTTTCAGTGGCTATTACAGCACCGGTATTGGCTGTTATGTTAAGGTAAGCCCAAAGGTCTGGGGCAGCCCAATGCAGGGGCACCCATCTCAATACCAAGGGAACCTAGAAAGACTTTCAGGATGACGTGGTGAAAGATGAGGAGGAACTAACAGATACAGTTGAGCGTTTGCATAGCAGGAGGAAGAGAGTAGTCCAAAATTGTGCAGTATGTATGAAATTCCAGAGATAAGAGAACATGCTATTTTCCATAAATTCCATGTGACTTAGCATGCCAGAAACTTAAGGTATAAGTTTGTGGAAAGACTGGGTGAGATGAGGCTTGGAAGGGTTGAAGGAGTCAGATCATCAGCCTTACTCAGAAGGCTATTTGGTGGTACTGAAGAATTTTAAGGGCCGGGCGCGGTGGCTCAAGCCTGTAATCCCAGCACTTTGGGAGGCCGAGACGGGCGGATCACGAGGTCAGGAGATCGAGATCATCCTGGCTAACATGGTGAAACCCCGTCTCTACTAAAAAATACAAAAAACTAGCCGGGCGACATGGCGGGCGCCTGTAGTCCCAGCTGCTTGGGAGGCTGAGGCAGGAGAATGGCGTAAACCCAGGAGGCGGAGCTTGCAGTGAGCTGAGACCCGGCCACTGCACTCCAGCCTGGGCGGCAGAGCCAGACTCCGTCTCAAAAAAAAAAAAAAAAAAAAAAAAGAATTTTAAGAAGAGGAAGGATCTGATCAAATTTCTACCTACTCCTTGCAGTGTGGAGGATGGTGGATTAGAGGATAATGGGTGTGGGAAATTGTAGTTCATTTGGATGCCATTCACCCAGGTAGAGTGCCAAAGTCAAAGCTACTTTAGAAAACACTGGGATGGGTTTGGTCCTGCACTTAATGAATCTGAGGTGCCTGAAAAACAGCTATGAGCTGAGGTGTCTATAAGGGAACTGAATGTAAGGGTCTGAGCTCATGAGAGAGGTCTAGGAATGGGTGGAGAGCTAATGAGAAAATATATTAAACACAGGCTCCAAGAGCTTTGGAAACACAGAAGTGGAACCATTAATTCTCTGGAAGCCTGGGAAGGATTCTCAAAGAAGGTGACATTGGATTGGAGTCTGGAAGGAGTAGGAGGGGCCTCCAGCAAACAGGTGAGATGGGATGAGGAAGGAGAAAGGAGCATTCCTAGCACAGGGATTCCACACGGGGGCAACTCTGTAAACCCTAGCTTTGAAATCTGAAAAAGGAGGCCACTGGGCACCACTCAGCTTGTTTGTACATAGGAAAAGACATGAAATTGTGTCTATGACTTAATCCTTGGAGACTAGACAGGCAAGACAGTCAAGGCTACATATGACTGAATGCTGTAGCTACTGTCCTATAAACATTCTATAGGAGCAGAAATAAAGTATTTCTAAAACACATTCGCAGGCTTCCAGTTAAGCAGGACAGATTGAACAAGTGTTTTTACCTTCCTTTCCTCAAAAAAACCCAACAATCCTCATCTTCCAGTATAAAAAGATAATAAGTAATGCCTAAAGTTGACAAATCTAAAAACAGTAGTATATGCCAAGAAATAACAAAACAAATGCCAATTAAAGAAAATAAATGAGACTCTTCTGGGGATTGGGACATGTGCATAAGAAGGGATTAGAAGGACCACTTTTCATTATTACAAATCCTGAGGGACTTCTGCTTGAATTTTCTAACTATACATATGTATTGCTCTGGAAAAATAAACATTTTATAAATTACCACATCAATGAGGTATGAATGAGATTTAGCTTGGATGCAACTTTTCACAAATACACCTTTCCAATAGTAAATAACATGCAAAGCATGATTATTCCATACTAAATCTAAATCAATACACTCTACCAGGCATGATTGCCTTGTACCATACCAATCTGTCATCACTTTTATATATTATGAAGAATCTGTCCTGTCTGCTAGACTAGACGTTTTTAAGAAACAATCAAACATTTGTGTCAACTCCTTTGAACATTTTACAGTCACATGTTACTATCATACATCACAGAATTTTAGAGCTAGAAGGGTCTTTAGAATGTAACTAGTCCAATGTCCTCATTTTGTACATGGAAAAAATAAACTGGAGGTCAAATGGCTCATCAGTGACTGTGCTCAGGAAACAATCCAGAGCCTCTCCTTCCTGGTCCATTGTTTGTGTCACGAAACCAGCATTTCCCAAGCTCGGGTCTACTGAACACTAGGTTTGTGATACCATGTGGCCTGAATAATACTAACAGTATTGTCAATAATAAGTCCATTTTTAAATCTTTCTGTTGTTTAGAATTTCAGTAACAAAAGAAGATCCTTTGTGTGATAAGGGCCAATATAGAGCTGTATCCTAAATAAATAAGATGTTATGGCATCTCCTGCTCAGTGTAAACAAGAGAGATTCAATCCTTGCTCTTCTGGAGCTTATCAACATACATTCAATTTATGAGAAAAAGAGACTTAAACAAAACAAATGGAATAAAGTAGAATGACTGGCACACAAAAAAACCTTCATGGGAACCGGGATGTATTGACCAAAGCTGAAATCACAAGTATGCCTACAAATAGAACATTTATAGCATTGTTTCTAGAATAAAAAATGTAAAAGATATTTGGTAAATTTTACAGTGATCCAAAAAGTACTGAGTCTCTTTAGTATTCCATACTTTACAACATTATGGTCAAGTTGATAGATCTCACTTTGCTGCCACAGACCACCCTATTGTACAGACTGATGGTGGCGTTTGACTTGCACATAACAAATTATCTGATGATTATAAACTTCCATTATATCTAAAATTATTCTATAGTGATACAGATCACCTTTTTTTTTTTTTTTCATTCTAACCTACTGGATATCTGGATTTCTCTGTCTAGAGTTCTGTCTGACATCTGACACTCCTGCCTTTCCCCACAGGCCCACTTAATACCCAGATCAAGCTGTTTTTGCAACTTTTGCTGACAGGCACCTGATACCCTCCCAGACCCACCCTTATATGTAATGCAGTTTCTCTGCAGAGAAATGTCAGAGTTTTCCATTGCTTGCTTACAAGGCTATCTCTGCAGCAGAAAATGAGTTCTTGAAAGCAGAAAACATACCTGCTTATCTTGTATCCTCCACTTTTAGCTAATACTTGCACCCCACAACTTGACCTTTGTTATGAAGACAAATATTTTCTGAACACTTTCTTATTATAAACAAATGATATAAATCCATAAATTGTGATAGCTAATGTGCTGTAATACTTCTATGAATTAAAGAAAGAAATGAAATGATATTCTCCCAAATTACATATTTATTAAATAGAGAAAAACTGGCAACACATTCTAAATTATACATTTTTTTTTACATTAAAAAATCCACTTTTAAGAAAACCCAAAGAGGAAATCCACATTTACAAAGCAGTTATTTTAGACAGAAACTGGCATTACAAAAGGTTTCACTATATAGCTCATTAAACAGCAACTTCCCTGGATAGATTAATTTTGTTTCACAGTTTTGAAAATGTATGATTCTCCATTCAGTTAAATAAAGGCTTATGTTTCCTCCTAGCCCTATGTGTATTATAGCAGAGCACAAGCTCTTTAAAACGGTGGTCCACAAACCTGCAGCATGGACCACAACCTGGGAGCTGTTAGATGCATAATCTCAGGCCCATCTTGGATGGTCTGACTCTGCAGGTGTTTGCATTTTAACAGGATCCCCAGGTGATTCACACACACGATGTGGTTTCAGATACACATCTTCAGTTCATCTGACTTCCCTTCTTTGTGCTCCAAATATATCAACTCCAAATAAAATGACTTTATACTTATAGTATTAAACATAGGGTACAGTGTGTGTGTGTGTGTGTGTGTGTGTGTATGTATATATATATATATAAATTTTTTTTGAGATGGAGTCTCATTCTGTCACCCAGGCTGGAGTGCAGTGGCATGATCTTGGCTCATTGCAACCTCCACCTCCCAGGTTCATGTAACTCTTCTGCCTCAGTCTCCCCAGAAGATGGGACTACAGGCGCAAGTCACCACATCCGTCTAATTTTTGTATTTTTAGTAGAGACGGGTTTTGGCCATGTTGGCCAAGCTGGTCTCAAACTTCTGACCTCAGGTGATCCGCCTGCCTCAGACTCCCAAAGTACTGGGATTATAGGCATGAGCCACCGTGCCTGGCTGGGTACAGTTAATATTATACAGTTTATGGTGCTTTGAATTTTTTCAGAGTCCTTTTACACACACATCTTCCCATATGATGATTCATTTATCTGATCTAGCAATAATGTAGAATTGCATTTTTCCAATTTACAGATGACTCAGAAGCATTATGGAGTTTTCAAGAATGCTGGTAAGGAAGGGTAAAAAGACTGATTCCTAACGCAGGAATCTGATGCCTCATACTGCATCCTCTCAGCATCCTGAGAGCTTCCTCAGAGCATAATATATGGAGGCTGCTGGGGATATAACTTCTAATGAAATAGCTGAAAAGTAAAATGAGTAAAGATAACAGACAGTTAATGGGAAAAGGTGAGACTAACTGCCCCAGGACAAATTAACTATCTGAGACATGGTGAAAGAACAGGCTTACATGGATCCAAACTGAACTAGAAATAGGCTTCTGGGACAACAATCCGATCACAAACACCAAAGACTAAAGACTAACACAAAAGTTACGTGTAGTAGCTACTGCTTTCAAGTAGATGCAGGATAACCCAGTGATTTTTTACTTTAAACAACAAAAACTTTACTGACAATGACATCATTGGAATCAACTGTATATTTCCCTGATGCATAAACAAAGCTCTTCCCTAGAAACCAGCATTAATACTGCACACAGTGACAACACCTTGGGTTCTTGCCATGTCTTAATAAATAACTCTGTCTGAACAAGAAAAACCAAAGGAAATACCAGTATAGAGAACTATTCAGGCAAGTGTGCAAATTAAATCCTAATTAAACCATTTGAATATCAGAACAAATACAGCACAAAATTGTAATGCCAATTAGCATTTTGTTGATCAGTCATTACCATAAAACAAAGAGCAAATATAACCATGTTGCTTTAATAAGGTCCCAATTACAGAAAAATTACTTTAGCACAAAATGCAAAGAAACAGCAGATTCACACATAAATATTCCAGCATAGACAAATTAAAGAGATAAGGCTCACATGCAATCACTTAGTGCATGAAAAACCCGCAAATTCAACAATCCTCTGTTGCCATCAACAATCCTCTGTTAAAACATGTTCAAAAGGTGCACTCTTAAACACAGGGAAACAGCAACGTTTTTTTTTTTTTTCTTTCATCTAACCTCTAACGGAGAATCCCCCAACTTTCCTTTAGGAAAACATATATTTTCTTTTTCCTCTTCTCTTTCTCCCTTTGGGAACCTCACCCTTCAATGTAGATTACTCCAACGCCAAACTCTCCCCAAAGATCAACTACACATATCTAACTATATCTCCCTCTGGACATTATACTGGCAACTGAAGCAACATATCCAAACACAACAATCATTTCTATTTTACCATCTCCCTACTGCTAATGTCCTAGCCTTTTCCTAGTTATCCACGCATTTAGAGTTGTCTTCATTAGGATCTAAAGCCAGTCAATTCTGTTTATTAATTTTACTGCTGAAATCTCTCCCTTCCTATCTACTCTCATAGCTAATAGCTATATGTAAGCTTTGGTGAGGTCTTACCTTGGCTATGTTAATAGATTTGCTATCTGATTTTCACTGGTTCTCCAATTCATTTAACGTTGCTGCCCAGCAGCAAAGGCTCTACATGGTCTGGCCCATCTTATCTTTGCTGGCTTCTATCTCTCCTCTTCTCCAAACACAATTTATGGTGCTCCCTGATGACAGCCCTCCTTGTTTGTTACCCAACATGCCTTCTCTTTCCTGCTTTACATCTCTGCTTAGCCTGGTTTCTAAGAAACTAAAACCAACGTAGTTAAGAAACCTGTAATGTACTCCCCAGATTCAGGTCTTTAAAAGGTTTTCATTTGTTATAGGTTGTGTGGTATCCATACTCCACAAAAAAAGATATGTCTACATTCTAATCTCTAGAACTTGTGAACATACCTTAGATGGCAAAAGATGAGATTTATTTATTTATTTATTTATTTAATTTATTTTTGTGCTTGCTTCAGCAGAACATATACTAAAATTGGAACAATACAGAGACTTAATTTTTTTCTGAGTCAGGGTCTTGCCCTGTCACCCAGGGTGCAGTGCAGTGGTGAAATTATAGATCAGTGTAAATTTGAACTCCTGAGTTCAAGTAATCCTCTTGCCTCAGTCTCCTGAGTATCTGAGACCACAGGCACATGCTACTGTACTAAACCAAAAAAACATGGTTGAGTTCAAGGTCTTGTGAGGAAGAGCTTTTGTATTATCCACGTGAGCCCTAAATGCAATGTCACGTGTCCCTACATGAATGAGGCTGGGGAGCATTTAGCACACACAAAAAAGGAGAAGGCAATGTGACCATGAAGGCAGAAACTGGAATGATGCAGCTGAAGAATGCCAGCAGCCAAGAGCAACTGACAAGCCTCCCCTATGCCCTCCAGAAGGTGTGTGGTCTTACTGATACCCCTATTTTGTAATTTTTATCTTCAGAAATTTGAGAAAATAAATTTCCATTGTATTAAGCCACCACAGTTGTGCAATTTGATTCAGAACCCAAAGAAACTAATATACCATCTTTATAGCCTGGCTTGAACACCATTTCCAATTGCACCAAAGGATGCCTTACTGTCTTGGGGTTGGTGAACTTCCCCAATTAGAATTATTTCAGCATCTTGTTTTCACACTTACCATATTAATTAATACTGCCATATTAATAACACATATATTTATCTCACACACATCCTTATAATAAGCATAACAAACAATACACCTGAACATATGTGTGAACATGTTTGTGTGCCTGTACATATATATGTTAAATATTATCATGTATCTGGGTATACAGATTTATGTGTGAAATATTATCATGTATGCTGGGTATACGGATTTATGTGTGAATAAATACATGCATGTATACTTATACATACACACACAAACTTGTATTTATAAATGTAAGTATATGTTATATAAAGACATGTGTGTATGTTAAAGATTGTGTGTGTGTATATATGTATATATACGTATATAACATATACTTACACACAAATACAAATAAATACCCAGATATATATTTAACATATATATGTACAGAAATATGTGTGTGTGTATACATACACACATCTATTAGAGATGATCTAACAGATTTTTTAAAATTTCCACCTTATCTACCTAGCATAGTGCCTTATTAACAATGGATGCTCAATAATACTTAACAAATAAACCAATGAGTTTATTACAAGTCTTCTCTGAGTTCTCTCACTTCTAAATTTCCAAAGTCTTGCTCTGCTAAGTGAGAGTTGGAGATGTGATTGACTGCTGTAGAAAAACTGAAGGCCCTAAGAATTTCTTTGTGATTAGAACAAGGGAGTGTGTTTCCAGGAAATGATGTTGCTGTGCTAAAATCCTCTAGAAAATGTAGACTGTTCTTTCTGATATGGCCAAAGCTCTCTTTGAGATTAAATATTATGATGCATCCAGGAGCAATGATGTAGGCCGTGGTAGTGCATGTCTGCAAAGGTTTCAAAGCCGCCTGCATTCAGGGTGTCTGAATGAGGCCAGTAAATCATTCCTGTAACTACAACTCTGCTCCAGGGAACAGAGTTGCTCTCTGAAAGCACCATGGCTCTGAGATATACTCTATGGTATTGCTCCCACAGCTCACTGAAATATGGAGCCCTGGTTATTTTTAGGGAGCTATACAGGTTTTCCTTATAGTGTGTATTTTCAGAACATAACAATAGGATATTATCATTAATATTTTGTATGAAAAAATTGTCTTTATTGAGCATGCAATCTTAAAACATCTGCTGTGTTTTTAAATGCTTTTGTTCGTTTAATTTTAATAGGAAGGCATAACTTCCTCTTTAGTATAAGGAAGACCTCTATATCAGAAATTGTTTGCTGGGCCTGCTTTAGAAAGTCATTGATTAGGTAGTAAGATTTATAGTAAAGCTGATATCTAATACCTATGCCCAGCCTACACATTTCTGAACATGCCAGAGGGGAGCAAAAAAATTAGAAAGGAATCTTGAGCAAATGCTTGCAGAGTAAAGCAGAAACTCTTTGCTTCTAGGAATTCTTATTAGATTTTGGCCTCCAAGACAACATAACACCTGGCAGCTGAAGGTCTGGTTTAACCATCCTTGGAGGTACCATTTATATTTTAGGGTAACTCAACGAGCTCTTTGGGGAAGCCTTAGTCCTTCCCCAGTTTTGGGATAGAAGCACCTCCTAGGTGATCATATGGCCCTGTTCTCACAATACTTACTCTGGTGCATATAATCAACTAGCCTTGAGAGTCTCTGGACCAAATGGCTACATTAGGGTGGAGAATCATGTCTTTTACTAGTATACATCTAGCAGCTAAGGTGCCTGGCATATAGTAAGTATTCAGTAAAAGACAGATGAATCAAGTGAAACTCACTTCCAAAGCATTGCTTAAAAACCAGGAAAGGATTTACATCTCTTTTCCTGGTTACATTATAAAACCAATTGGTCTACTTTTCAAATGCAGTTAAGATTAGTTAAGGCAGCTTAAGTTTCTATCCTTTTTCTTAAGACTGGCTTGTTATTTGCATACATATTGCTTTTAGACATTAAATAAAGCTTTGATTGGCAAGTCAGGAATGGATGTCATCTCATCTTGGCTTCGAACTTTATTTAGATTCAGGTTTTTATAGACAGAAAGCAGACTGCTAAAAAGTCAAACCTCCAGTGAATAGGCTGAAAACTTGCTTGATCTACAACTGTGACTTAAATGTACTCCAGCAAGTGGAACACTGGAGGTTAAGACTATAAATAAAATAAAAAGGAACAACAAGAAAAGGAAAAACCTCAAAATCTCAATTCTTATCGATATTTTTTATTCCAAATGCTGAAACAATTACAGCCATTATATTTACCATTTAAAAAGTCCAGAGGCAAAGGTGGGTGGGTCACTCGAGGTTAGGAATTAGAGACCAGCCTGACCAACATGGTGAAAACCCGTCTTACTAAAAATACAAAAATTAGCCAGGTGCAGTGGCACGTGCTTGTAATCTCAGCTACTCAGGAGGCTGAGGCAGGAGAATCACTTGAACCCAGGATGCTGCAGAGGCTGCAGTGAGCTGAGATCGTGCCATTGCACTTTAGCCTGGGCAATAAGAGCAAACCTCCATCACAAAAAAAAAAAAAAAAAAGAGTCCAAACTGAACACCACTTGGCAGAGAAAAAGTGGACTTATTTATGATACAACCAATTCAATGTTGATGAAGCCATTTTAACTATTTATCACCAATCTTACTGAGGTTGGCAATTGTCTTACCTAACAATAGACAGGAGGTACCTGCAATACTTTGGAAAAAGCAGCAGATGATAGATCAGAAATTTTTATTTAAATCCTGACCCTGCCACTGATCCACTGTATGACTTTAGAGAAGTTACTGCACCTTTCTGTGCCATGGTTTTATCAACCATAAAGCGAGAAGATGACCTAGCCTGCCTCTAAGAAGCCTTCCAGAGCTAAAATTTAGTGAAATCACCGTATTAACATATTGTAGACACAGGTGTTACTACTTTTAGTAAGATACAACTTTTATTAAAGTATATTCTGAAAAAAATGTGGAAAAGTGAAAATACCCTGTTTGCCTTACCATTTATTCAGTGCCATTTCCCTGATATTGTGCTAAATAACTATTTAATATTCACATTTACTTTATAATAAGTGGTGTTATTGTTATTGTTACTTAATCTCTGAGTACTGAGAGGGATTGAGTAATCCCTACAAATACATAGCTATAGCTAGGAAGTGGTAGGGGCTGGATTTCAGCTGAGGTCTTGTTACCCTTAATTATTATTCCGTATGTCTCTCATCAGGCTAAATTTTCTTTTCAAATTAATGAATGTCATTAACCAGTGTTGGTATAAACCAAATGCTATGCTACATTGTGCAGTACATGCATCTCTTTAATACATTGTTTGTTTCCTTACACGCATTGGAAACCGTATTATGTGACATAGTTGAAACAGCACTGGATTGATTAAAATGCCAGTTAAAATGCAGGGTTTTACATTTTTATTTTAGCTTAACACATGTAAATATGCATTTCTATAGCCAATTTCTGATGAACTGCAAGAGTCTTTTCTTTAAGTATGTCTCATACTGATAAAATTTTGTAATCATTCTTGCATAAGTTACATCCATAATTTATCTATAATTTCCAATTTATCTTTCTTGAAAGTAGAGAAAACCTTAAAGATACATATGAAGCAATTTATATAGGGAGCTCTTCAGGCTTTTTCGACTTATTTTATTTTCATTTTTTGTGAAATAGTTCAGTTGTCTCACTTATACCAAACTGTAATGAACTGAAGTGTATCTTCCCAAAATGTATCTGTTGAAGTCCTGACCCCTCAGTGTGCCTGTATTTAGAAACAGGGCCTTCAGAGAGATAATTAAGGCTAAATGAGGTCACAGGGATAGCGCTCTAATAGCATAGGGAAGGTGTTCTTTTTTTCTTTTTTTAATTTTTTTTTTTTTTTTTTTTTTTTTTGAGATGGAGTCTTGCTCTGTCGCCCAGGCTGGAGTGCAGTGGTGTGATCTTTGCTCACTGCAAGCTCCGCCTCCCGGGTTCACGCCATTCTCCTGCCTCAGCTCCCGAGTAGCTGGGACTACAGGCGTCCGCCACGATGCCTGCTATTTTTTTTGTGTTTTTAGTGGCGACGGTGTTTCACCGTGTTAGCCAGGATGGTCTCGATCTCCTGACCTGTTGATCTGCCCGCCTCAGCCCTCCAGAGTGCTGGGATTGCAGGCTTGAGCCACCGCGCCCGGCCGGACAGGTGCTTTTAAGAAGATGAAGATATACCAGAGATCTCTTTCCTTCCACATACGCAAGGAGGAAAGAGCATGTGAGGACACAGTAAGATGGCGACCTGGCGATCAGCCAGGAAGAGAAGTCTCACCAGAAATCAAATTTGCCAACACCTTGACCTTGGATCTTCCAGCCTCCAGGACTATGAGAAACAAAGTCTTATTTAAGACATTCAGTCTGTGGCATTTTGGTATGGCAGCCCAAACAGACTAATAAACTCCACAACTTTATTTTTGAGCACTCACTATTAAAGTTTCGACAAACACCGAATTAACTATTTACAGACACAACTCTCTTTTTTGTATTCATGTTTTGCTGTGTCACACAACATTTAATTAAATTATGTAATTACATTAACATGTAGGACTGGAAGACATATGTTTGGAAACAAATACAACACACCTTTGGAATATGTATTTCTCAATGGTGGGAACAGAAGTGTGTTCCAGGGAAGTAACACAAAAGCATCACAATAGCCATGGACATCAGTCAGGATGTTTCATATTAGACTAGACAATGTGGTTAATCCTGCTCTTAGGGTACCTGAGCTCCTGCTGCACTAAATTTTTCATCTGATAGTTTCACTTGTTTCCACATTTCTTCAGAGCAAACCTCAAATGTCAAGATAGGGATCTTAATTCCAGGGAATGATCCAGATTTTGCAGTATAACACTTGTATGATGTGGGATGTCCTCTTTAAGATAAAGAACATCAAATTATACATATAAAATTAGGTAACAGGACCTTGAAAGGGGCCAATAAAGGGGATGGGCCTGAAGCGTCTCATTAGCATCATAGTTAGTTCCCATCTGCTACCCAGACATTTTCCTCCTGCTACAAGTTGGAGCTTCATCCGAATTGTACTTGGCTGGTGTTCATTCAATCACTCTGCAAACATTTACTGAGTACCGCTATGTATCAGGTACTATTCCAGGAGTCAAGGGGAATAAAAGAGACATAAAAAAGGATACAGTAAGGAATAAAACAGATAAAGTCTTTATCCTTAGAGAGCTTATATTCTTGAAGGAAGACAGAACATAAACAAATGAAAATAAATGATATAATTTCAGGTAGAAATAAGTGAGATTGGTACACACCAGGCACTGGGGCATACTTAAAAAAAAAAAAAAAAAAAAAGTTGTTTTAAAAACCACTTCTTTGTTGAAAAAATGAAAAGTGCCCTCTGAATAAAATGTTTTCAATAACACCAGAGTCACGCTGTGACGTGACACATATAACGTTGTTGAAGACATTCTGATCTTGTAAAGTTGTTTCTTGCTTAGAACAAGCCTTTCCAATCTTGTGTGCTTGTTTTGAAAACTAAGTAAACTATGCTATGGTTTTTTAAAGGATAAGATATCAAAATGGACAACTTAGGTCAAGTTCTCCACAAATAGAAGAAATAAATTTTGCAGCAATCCAAGTTTTACAGGACATCATTATATATGAGCCTGTCATGGGAACACAATCCAATGAGATATTTCTAAAGTCAGGTAAGGAAACATAGGATACCCTTATGAGCCATTTTACTTGACAGAATATATTTTCCTGATCAAATTACATGCAAATTGATGGTCATGTCAATAATGATCCAACCAATAGCTTGTTAGAGATACTCATTTAACTAAAGTAAGAATGATTTATATTGCTGTAATATTTTTTATTAATCATATTTAAATTCCAGGCCACACAGTCAGTGACAGCTCTGAAATTTTTTAATGCAAAAGGAGTTTTCATAATATTTTATTGTCCTAAAAAGTCATGTTCCAAATATATGCTGTCCAATGGTTCCAAATCTAAGGCCACTAACTCCAACGAGATATGGGTGACATAGTAAAAATATGTATCAAATACAGATTATACAAAATAATACAAATATAAATTATACAAAATACAGATTTGATACAAAATCTATATCAAATACAGATTACAAATACAAATAACAGGTTAAACCCTCCAAACATATGGCAGGGTTCTCCTATTCACGAATCTTTTAAAATCAGCCAGAAAGAGTAATTTTTAAAAATGGTCAAGTGATAAATGAGAACATTCTCATTGCCTAATTCAAATTAACTCATCAATGAAAAAGAAGTATCAATGCTGGTTAAACACAGTTTTTCCCATTCATGGCAGAGAAATGAAGTGCCAGCTGCTGTTTTTATTAGAAACTTTCCAAATATCAGAAATGTTGCACCTGGCATAAAAACTGAGTAGCATGGTTTATGTTAGTTTATTAGATGACTATAATTTTTTAAGATAACACATGAAAATAACTAGCAACATCAACTATACCAGTGTTGATATTATAATAAAATATAAAACACATAAAACTTGCCCATGCTGAGTTATTCATCTCCCTAAAAAGTGACTCAGCCATTTCAACACACTGAAACGATGAGATACAAAAATAGCTCTCATAAATTAATCTTTTATGTTGGAAGTGGACCAATGGTAATATGTGTTGTTCCAAATAAATGATCTTAATGTCCTAAAGCTATACTGTCCAAATTGGCAACAACTAGCCACATGTGGCTATCAAATCTTTGAAATGTGGCTACTTTGAAATAGGATGTATTGTAAGTATAAAATTCATAAAAGATTTTGAAGATTTTGTATGATAAAAATTTAAAATAAATCGCAATAATTAAAAAATATGAAACATTGTAATATTTACATATATATTGAGTTAAATAAAATATATTATTATTTTTTTAACTTTTATTTTAAGTTCAGAGGTACAAGTGCAGGTTTGTTACATAAGTAAACTTGTGTCACGGGCGTTTGTTGTACAGATTATTTCATTACCTAGGTATTAAGCCTTGTACCCATTATTTACTTTTCCTGATCCTCTCCCTCCTCCCACCCTTCATCCTCTGAAAGTCCCCAGTGTGTGTTGTTCCCCACTACGTGTCCATGTGTTCTCGTCACTTAGCTTCCACTTATCAGCAAGAACATGTTGTATTTGGTTTTCTGTTTCTGTTAGTCTGCTAAGGATAAAGGCCTCCAGTTTTACTCATGTCTCTGCAAAGGACAGGATCTTGTTTTTATGGCTCCATAGCATTCCATGGTGTATATGTACCAAAATAACTTCATGTATTTATTTTTACTGTTTTATGTGGTTACTAAAAAACTTTAAATAACATTGGCTTATATGACATTTCTTTTGGACAATGATGGTTTACAGTGGCAAGAGTTTGGTTCAATTTCAGCTAAGAACCTCGGGTTCAGAAATTCACCTAGAATTCTCTGAGTCTGTCCTAAACTCCAAATTTCCAGTAATCTTAAATTTTGCAAATCCCTCATCTAGGTACAGTAAGTTCTCACTTAATGTCATCTAAAGGTTATTGGAAATTGCAACTTTAAGTGAAAGGATGTACAGAGAAACCAACTTTATTATAGGTTAGTTGGTATAAACAAGAATTAAATTCCTATGGCATAATTCTGGTCACAAAAGCATCACCAAACTTCTAATTAAAGACCAAAACAGTTCTAATACTCAACACTGAAATACATGTGAGCTATATATACCTTCAAGAAAAAAGTGAATAAAAACAAGTGCGATAATTATATACCCAAGTTTGGTGAATCAGTGAATGATGGCAGTGGTAGTGGTGGTGGGTTAAGTCAAGGAATAAATGTTTGCAAAGCAAACATTGGAAGGCGCATCCCCTACCATCACACAGCTCAAACACAAACAAGAATGAACATGGCAGGCTCATGGAGTGCTTTGCTGCTGCTCCGTTTATTGTAGTGCACTTGTATAATTATCTTATACTTGATGAATTTATATTTTACAATAACTTGTATTCATTTATTCATCCCATTTTCAACCCATTTGTTCCAGTTCAGGGTCTCTGGTGGACAGAGTATATTCTAGTAGCTCAGGGCACAAGGCAGGACGCAGCCCTGGACAGGATGCCATCCCATCGGCCAGCACACACACACACACCCACACTGACTCAGACTGGGACCATGTAGATGCATCAATTCACCTAACGGGTACACCTGCGGCATGTGGAAGGAAACCAGAGTATCCAGAGAAAACCCAGAAACTTCACACTGGACAATGGCCCTGGCTGGAAATTGGTTTTTTGTTTCTCATCAATATTACAATGAAATGATGGTGAAGAAATGACTTCATTCTAGGACCTGCTGTATATATCTTCTGTTACCATCACTTAATATATACTATGGTCATTGTACTTATGTATATCATATTACATCAACATATCTAATGTAATGCTGAGACTAGTAAGGGCTCTGTGAATGGTAGCTACCATCATGTAATTATCACATCATTTTCAACACTTTGACTTCGGAACCTAGTATAGAAGCAGATACACATTGGACTTGCAACAAAACTCTATGGAATTAAAAATGAATAAACATATGAGCCAACAAATGAATAAATGACACATGAGGTTAATGAAAATTTTAAATAATTGTTTTATAATATAATGAAATAGGACACTGCCCTTATCATCCTCAATTTAATCTTATCTGAAGTCCATAAAATTTCAAGTCAAAAATTTCTATCTTTCTGATACGGAATTAGGGCAGAAGTGAGGCTTGTCTAAGAAATTGTCAGAAGCAGAGATTTAAATGCACCATTAAACTGTCAATATAGATTTACTGGCCAATGAACTTTATAATGGTTGGGAAACTGGGCTGAAAAAACTATGCACTTCAACTATTCTTTATTTATATCAAAGACCCTGTGTTAGTTTCCCATAGCGGTTGTAACAAATTGCACCAAATTTACAGGCTTAAAACAACACACATTTATTCTCTTACAGTTCTGGAGACCGGAAGTCTTAAATCAATTTCAATGGACCCTAATTAAGGTGTTGACAGGGCCATACTCCCTCTGGAGGCTCCAGGGAAAAGCCTGTACCTTTCCTCTTCCAGCTCCTGTTTGCTGCTGGCATTCTTTGGCTTGTGGACGCATTACTCAAATCTCTGCCTCTGTGGTCACATAGACATCTCTTCTGCCTTTGTCAAATCTCCCTCGGCATCTCTCTTATAAGGATACTTGTGACTGCATGTAGAGCCTACCCAGGTAATTCAGGAAAATCTCCCATCTCAAGATCCTTAAGTAAATCATATCTGCAAAGTCTCTTGCATATCAAGTAACATTTAAAGGCTCCAGGATTAGGACATGATACCATTGGGATCATTATTCAGCCATAGGACAAACCCCAACACATGATTTCCTAATCTGCCTTGAAGCGTTAATTAAAAATGATCATTTATATAACATTTTGCAATTTTTATTAAAGTTGGATGAATACAACCCAATTTTTTTTACGTGCAGCAATGATGTAGCTGGTGCACACTCATCACTGATTACTGTTTAGCACATTGATAGAAAGCTCTCTCCCTCTCTTCTCCTCTTACTCTCCCTTTCTTTTCTTTCTTTCTTTTCCTTCTTTCTTTAGGAACTTCCTGCAATTCAGAGTGGCCAACTAACTGGTCATGTATCCATATTTTGTTCAAAAAATTATTTTCCACCAATCAATATTTCTAAATTGGATTTTCATGAACTTTACACACACATGCAAACTGGATGCATAAATAGTACAAAACAGTAAAACAGTTATCTGAATTATTCAACATATTTTAATTATATTTAAAATTTATTGATATCATACATAATAGAATTGTTGTATATTAATGATACATTCCCATTGTTCTTTGATTTTTCAAAAAATGTATCTGGAAAATATGAGACTTTGTTAGTTTAATTTACATTCCCAACAAAGAGAGAGGGAAAATAACACATCATGCTCAAAGTTGTCTTTGTTTACTGCCATCCAGTGGTCAAATAATTACATCGCACATCAAATATTAAAAAATGAAGTCATACTGGGTTAGTAACTGAGTCTACAAATTTGCTTTCATGTTCAGAAACACGTATCCTAAAATTTGAACACACAAAAGAAAAAAGTCAAGAAAGTAAGACTTCTGGTTCTAAAATTAAAGTTACTTTTCTGCTCAAGTTTTAATAACTGAATCATAAGGGGTTGGCCTTTCATTTTCAAATAATATTGTTCTCAACAGCAACTCAACCAATACAGATATTTTTCTATTGAACCAAATATTAGGATAGGTAATTTATGGCTATGGTTTGATCATCAAGACGGAATCTCGAAATTAAGATTCTTAAAAAAAAAAATCCTAGGTCACATAACGGTGGCATTCACATGGCATTGCTTTGCCCTATGTTCATTCACATACATATTTTCTCTCTTCGGCCAAAGTTAAGTTGTAACAGAGCAGAGACTGTGCCTTAGGTTTGACTGTTTCTGCTCTATGGTGCCTCACCCAGAGCATTGCATGTAGTCTCTGCTCAATAAGTGGTTATGTTTTTTGCAGTTGGGTTTGGTGAAAAGTAGTAAACTGAAGAATACAAACTATAAGGCCACAGTGGTTCTTTCTGATGTATTTAAATAATCCCAACATACATTGTACTTAAACTAAATTCCAAGTTGCTCTCACTTCATTCTATCTTGTTTTTTAATTAACAAATGTTTATAAATCCTTTAATTACATGTTTAGAAACTTTGTCGATGAAATTTCTGTTATTACAGCAAATGTACTTTTATATCCTGTTCAGTAGCAATTCTTGTCATCAGTAAAATGACATACAGTGTAAACATATTTCTCTATAAATTTATAAATGGAAGATGCATTAATTTTCTGTTAGCCTTCTATCATCTATCTTTTACAATGACTCTTAACACTTGTTTCCTCATCCTTAATTTATTTTTACCTCTTTTTAAAACCCTTTTATTAAATAGCAGGAATTTTATGTAAATGTACTCAAATACTAATATTGCAAAGGCATGACAAAAAGGATTCATTCTAGTCAGTGGTTAGGTTTTTTTGTTTTTGGTTTTGGTTTGGCTTTTTTAAAGACAATTGAAAATTATCCACATTTCACTGATAATTGTCCAAAATTAACCCAAAATATGCTATGTCCAAGGTGCCAGTCTAAAAGTATATGTAATCTTAGGGTTCTCAACAAAGTCTTTTGGAAACATATAACCAATTCTTCACATACACCACTGTTCATAATAGATACTAAAGCACTTAACCACGTTAAAAGCACTTACGAAATATCAGACATTATTATCATGCATCCATAATGATAAATGTTAATTATTTTAAAAACTTTATAATACATAGTTATTTACTTCATGTTCACTGTGTATGCATTTCAGGCAAATATGTTTCTCTCTTACCTTCATGCCTCTAGGTTTCTCCACATCAATGCTGCACAAGCTCTTAAAGCTTAAAGTGTTCACAAATTAATTTTCTATCTTTATGACCTTCTCTTATCTGTTCTTCCTGTTTTACTTTCTATCTTGTTCAACAATACAGCAACCACCCACACAATTAAAGTAGAAACCTGACAGCCACCCTAGATCCTGAATTTAAACACTCTCTCTCTCATTTGCTTAAAATCTGATAGTGAGCGCGCTCATGTGGCCTAAAGATCTGTCATTAAAAAGGACACTGACTGGATGATTTACAGATTCATCTAACCTTATTGAGCATCTCCAATGTGTCAGCCAATGAAATGGACAGTGAGGATGTTCAGCTGTATTAAATATAGTTAGCAAATATATATTTTCAGATGTCAGATATGTGAATAAACGAGTAACATTGTAGGGCTTATGATAGAAATACGGGATAAATAAAGGAGTATCAAATTTTAACTGAGGAGGGTTGGGAGTCGGGGAAGGCTACATAGAGTGGTGCAATTCCTCTATCTAAAACATGATATATGATCTTTACATTCACTTAACAGTTCATTCAAAACAATTGTGAGGTGTCTGGAAGAACCACAACAAAAAGGATTAAAATGATTAAGGGATTCACCATTGGATGACTAACCCAATATTCTACAAACTGATTACTTCACATGATTATTTACTGAGTTGGAGAGTTTAATTACCAGTGGAATTACTCGTTGTATACCTCAAATAGTAAAATAAAAAGACAGGGAGGGCTCAGTAACAAAGTAGAAGCTACAAATATATATTTTGGGGGCCATTTGCAAGCAAGGAGCAACTGACACTAGATAAAGATTGATCCTCCAGAGAGCAGCAGTGAGAAAAGTGAGAACAGAAGTCTGAGGTCTGAACCCTAGAAAATGTGCCAGTATTTAGAGGGCAGACAGGAAGACCCAGCCAAGGAGACAGTCAAGGAAACAATAAACAAAGGGTATCCAACAATATAAGGGAAACAAGCCTATGTATGTGTTCAATGCCATATTTTATAGTGATAAATAGCCTTTTATTTTAAAAAATGTTTTATCCTCAAAAATGTTATATTAATAGTTATATAAATCAATAGGGTACAATATGACATTGGTTTTATCTTTGAATGTTCTTTCTTTTTCCTATTAACACCACCCCCCGTTGCATTCTAAAATCTTTCCTTCTTTCTTCATCATTCATCATGGTAACAGAAAAAGAGTAAAACATAAAATACGCTTTCTAAGGCTTTCTCTAATATTGCTTCTCCAAATAACCTAAATGGGTCCTGCATTAGTTTTGGCTTTATTTCTATCACCATTTCAAACTTGTCATTTAGTACTCTAGTTAGGACAAAGGAAGGGCAGCGTCAAGGCACAGGAAGAAAGTTATTCAAGTAGAGAAGGGCCAATCCCTGAAGAAACGATAAATCACAGTGACCTCACCCAGAGCGTTTCGGTAGAGCAGTGGGGATGATTTCAAATCACAGTGGGTAGAGGGGAGGAGAGGAGGAAGAGACATTGAGTCATGCTGAGACTGAGAAAGTGTATATGATGGTAAAGTGAAGAGAAACAATAAAAGAGCTTTTGCACATTGTGGGAAAGTGCAAAGAAACTAGAATATACCTGTTGGCTGAGGGAATGGAGCCAATAAGAAGGAAAAATTTAAAGATAGAAGAGTAGTATACTCCATGGAAATAGGTTAAAGGAATTATAAAAAGGTGGAATTGTGCAAAAAAAGAGGAACCAAGAGCACAACATATTCAGACACAGACTGACCAGAACAGAGTCTAATTTCGCAATTTCTATGGCTGCTTTTATGTTATAATGGCAGAGTTGAGTAGTTGTAACAGAGACCATATGGCCTGAAAAGTCTGCAATATTTACTATTTGGCCCTTTACAAAAAAAGTCTGCCAACCTCTGCATCTGCTCCAAACTATTAACTATTCTTTGCAGTGAAAATATGCAAGTTTGATAGATGTGTTTTCTATGTTTTCTTTCAAGTTATTAAGGATTCTGAACCCAACAGGGTCTAATCCAAAGCGCCAGTAAAATCCCTGTTCACCTCCCTCTTGACTAACACAAATCTATTAGTTATGACTAGAGGAATGATAATAATAGTTTATTGTCATCCAGGCTACAACCATTATTTTCTTCAAGGTGTCTGTAGTAAATGTTGTCAATTTCTGGTTGAAATACATCTATACTTAAGGAAATACCATTTACATTTTATGAACCTGGTAAACCTATCAGACATATAATCTGAACTTTCCTTTATGGCTCAAGGTCATTTTTAAAATCAACAACTTTACTGGGCTATAACATAGTTATTCCCCAGCAACATACGGAGACAGATTGGAACTATTTTCACCTTATTTAATAAGAAGCCTCAGCCAGCTGGGCTTGCTTAGGTCTTATGAATGCTTTTCAAGACCTGGAAATAAAAGAGGAGGCAGGAAAACTTCTAGCTGTCACTTCTCAGTGCTAACAGTGTGAATAACGCAAATCAGTTCTCTTATCTATTCTAATAACCTGCTCCTCTTCTGCTGTGGATATGAGAACCACATAAACCAGGGTGATGTAATTATATGGAAAATAAAGACAAATGGGCTTTTAGTGTCTACCACATGATCCTTATGAACACACTTTGTGACAGTGATTTTAGCTTTTAAGTGGATTTGTTGCATATTTGTTAGTTCATTTGGTTGTATTTTCCATAGCTGAGTTTGCTAAACAGCTACATTTTGTAAAAGCAGGTGGTTGCTACATTGCTTATTAAATGTTTCAATGAAATGGAGGACTGGTCAGCATCTTCTCAGATTGGGTCTGAAAAGACTTTTTCAGAACCAACAATAGCACATTCAATCCCCACTTCACAGCTCACACCCAGCAAACATCTCTGAGCTCTTCAGTCCAAAGAAGGCATGCTACATTTCAAACCTTAAATATTCAAGATCCTAATACACACAACATGGGGGCTATAGTTAATAATAGTGTACTATATTCAAGATCCTAATATATTCAAGATCCTAATATATACAACATGGGGACTATAGTTAATAACATTGTACTATATTCTTGAAAATTGCTAAAAGAGTAGATTTTAAGTGTTATCATCACACAAAAAAGGTAAGTATGTGAGGTAATGCATGTTAATTAGTTTTAGTCAACACTGTATACATATTTCAAAACATGTTGTACATGATATATATATACAATTTTTGTCAATTAAAAATAAATTAATAACAAGATATGACCAGGCATGGTGGCATGTGCCTGTGGTTCCAGCTACTTGTGGAAGGCTGAGGTGGTGGGATTGCATGAGCCCGGGAGGTTGACACTGCAGTAAGCCTTGATTATGCCACTGCACTCAAACTTGGGAGCTACAGCAAGACTCTGTCTCAAAAAATAAATAAAATAAAATAAAATTTTAAAAATGAATCCTAACAAATAAAGCTTCAAATCATGTTTGGCTTACTTTTATAGACAAAGCACTGCATCCAAAACTGTCTTCATGAACACACTCTATAAAATAGTGCTCAAGTAAAAACCCTAAAATCTGAGAAAAGATGACGTCTCACAATGAAAGACAGCTCCCATGCCTGGCCTGCGATGCTTCCACAGACCTCTCCACCTCCTAATTATACAAAAACCACTAAACTGCACACCCCACAAATCAAAAAAACACACAGTATTAATCTGTCAATATTAAAGCTAACATAGAGATGTCAACATACCAGAGGGAAGATGAAGGAAAAGACATATTATTATGTGCATTATCAACAGTTATCAGAAACAAAGCATGCTTTATTCTTGCTCTGGAAAAAAAGACTCATCAGAACAAACTATTTCTCCCTGTATGTGCACTTGTGCCCATTGCTGTCCTGTGGGCTTCCTCCTTTAGTTTTGATTTACATTTGGTTTTGAAATACCGTACGAGGAGGCAGAATATTTCTGCTGCCCCTTTTGTCTTGGATTCTTTCCTTTTTGCTGTAATATTATATATTACTCCCTGTAGCTTTTTGCTGAAACCATCGCTCACATAACAGTGTAAAAATGCTCCCTTTTAAATTGCATTAATTCTGAAATGCAGCTATTTGAAAAAACTTAAAGTGTTATCAAACACTAGACAGGTTACCTGCATAATTCATATTACTTTATTGAGACCTCAGATACAGTTACAAAATAATATCTGCTGTGCTGAGCTGCAGAGCCTCAACCAGGGTGAGGGGACCTCAGGGATATGGTGAGGGCACCAAGGATTTAGGGATTTGGGTTTAAGAAAGTCATTCATGTCCCCCACCATCATATTAAAAATGAAATGATTCCATCTGTATTCATGTCCCACAGGCAGCAGAGGTATAGGAAGACTGGCCCTGATCACAGCCTCCGTCTGGCAGACTCTTCAAGAATACTAGCACCCAGCAGTCAAACACAGAATGGGCCATGTCTCTGTCTAAATAACACCTTTCAATGGTTTCCCACTGCTCTCAGCATAATGGCCAAGCTCCCTAACATTACTCCCCATGCCTTTCGCTGTTGAACACTTGTATACCTGTATTCTCACCTGGAAAGCTTGGCAAGTGCTGTTCTCTCCTGCTCCTCCCTCTCACTGCACCCAATGTCTGAATGACTTGTCCAGAATGAACACAGCACGGTCAACCCCTGCTCACAGCTTCCACCCAGCAATCATCCCTGAGCTACTTCAGTCCAGAGAAGGCATGCTGGATTTTAACATTTTAAAAATCAAGAATCCCAATGTATACAATATGATTACTATAATAATCACAATGCATTCTTGAAAATTGATAAGGAAGCAGACTTTAAGGGTTAAGTGTTATCACAAAAATATATGAATAATGCATATGGTCATTAGCTTGATTCAGTCATTGAACACTGCATAGATATTTCCAAACAATATGCTCTACAGGATACATTTATACAATCTTTATTTGTCAGTTAAAACTAAATCATAAAATGACATTCTTTTTAAAGAGTCCTAAGACATAAAGCCTCGTTTCATGTTTGCTTACTTTTACAGGCAAAGCAGCATACATTTCAGCCACCACTTCCTCCAGGAAGTCTTTCCCAATTCCTCAAGTCTATATTAGGTGCTCTTTGTGTATTCCTATCTCTCAGTGCATTTCCTTCATTAAAGCACAGATCACACTCTTTAGAACTTTCACACTTAAATTGCAAAATACATTTTCTCAAGTAAAACTCTTACGATGACCACACATAAGTGAAGAAGAAGTGTGATAACACATGTGGAGCTAGTCTGTTGAAGAAGGGGTGGAGAAGCAGAAGCCACACGCATTCAGCCTCCTTGGTACCTGGGCACTGACCTCCCCGGCACTTCTGGAGAATCCTGGTACTCTCCAGAATGCATCTGAAAAATACGTAATGGAACTGACAATTGTTTGTCTATATTGTCCACTAGGCAATATATTCCAAGAGGTCAGGAATCATGTGTGTTTCACTCATATTGTGCCAGATGCTTAGTTACCTAGCACAATACATAGGAAGCATTAGGGATGTTAGAAATAATCACTGAAGGCTGGGCGTGGTGGCTCACGCCTGTAATGCCAGCACTTTGGGAGGCTGAGGCGGGTGGATCACGAGGTCAGGAGATTGAGATCATCCTGGCTAACACCACGAAACCCCGTCTCTACTAAAAATACAAAAAACTTAGCTGGGTGTGGTGGTGGGCACCTGTAGTCCCAGCTGCTTGGGAGGCTGAGGAAGGAGAATGGCATGAACCCAGGAGGCAGAGCTTGCAGTGAGCCGAGATCTCACCACTGTACTTCAGCCTTCATTGAATACATGAATAATAGTTACAGCAGGGGTTAGCAGTAGAACTTATGATAAAGAACTATTTGTCTGCTACCTTTCATCTTCAGAAGACAGTTAAGATCAAGTAAAGAATGATCTGAAAAGAGCCTTGAAAGAGGTTAGGTAGCTCAGGCATTAACTCACCTTCACTCTCAAGTCATCTTAATCCTTTTAGAAAGATCAATGTATTCCCTGAATGGCATGGCACAGCTGAGGTAGATACATTCTACACCTGGTTCATCCATCTAAAAGATTTCCCTATTATAACAAAGGGAAGGATTGTATGAAGGTGTTCCAGAACTGCCTTTTTACACTAATCTGACTTCAACATAGAAAGTTCAAGACTAATTTCCAGAAGGAAGATGATTTACATTGTGACTCAGCTCTTAGGGACAGAGACAAAAATATGCATATCCTTCTAGACTCTTAGAATGACAGGGCTCTGAGACCACATATGCTCAGAGTTCCGCATGACATCAAGCTTAGGCTTATTACTAGTCATTAGAGATCAGTGACTCTGTGGCTCTGCTCCGCTGTTTGACTCTTTTGTTCTGAAACAATACAGTTTTGCTTTCATTCACTGAAAGGGAAAATCCTGTGGCAAAAATCACTTAATAAACTCATTATGGTCATTAATGTAACTCACAACCTAGTAGCATCCTCCACTACACGGTATACAGACACCTGGCTAAACCCTGCTCTTTAAAAGAGTTTCTATAAAATGATATTATCCATGGTGGCAAGTCAAAGCCATGTTACATTTAAAATATGTAATCACAGCTATGCTTTACAAGATTATAGACGTTAATATCCTTAGAGCTGGACAAAAAATACACAGATGGGATTCTTTGCTTTCAGACACTTTTAAAATAATGTATTGATAATTGTTCTCTGTTTTGTTGCCTTCCCTTTAAGCTCTGATCTTCGCACTTAAATCAATGTGCTATCATCAACGATGACAATAGAAAACCACATTAAGAAACGAGCTTCACTACTTTAAAATCTAAGACAGCAGCACAATTACTAAAACTGCAGGCCTATCACTAGATAATGCTGATGTAATAGATGACTCAAGTACTATTATACTGACCAAAGATAACTAATTTCAGAATTGTTTACCATCAACACCTATACTTTCTAAAAGCAACAAAAGGTCAAGAAAATGAAGAATGCATCTGCATTCTTAAGCTCCTAGGCAGGAAGTTCCATGTAGTTAGATTTTAAAATAAGTAACTAATATTGTCAGTTAATTGCTATCTTTATACTTCTCAATCTGCACACTGAGCAACAGTTAGTTTTGGCCAGTTATTATTACAAAAGCACCAACTGCGTAGGCACTAAAATTAGAATACGTAGATGCTACTGCTAAATTAAGATTTTCTTTGTGACCAGAGGCAGAAATGTGTATCAAAAGTAAATCAGTTTGAGCAAGAATAATAAATATGATATAAGTGTAAACATTCTATTAAGTACTGTAAATTATTATAGTTTAATCCTTCTTAGTTATAGAGCCTCATGTCCTTCTGGAGACGGGCAACAGATTCAACTACCTTCCTTCACTGGGCCACATTTAACCATTCTACAGGTAGAAAGGCTCTGCAGATATCCCTTCAGAACAAGAATACCCTATGATGGAGAGTTCTGGAAGGCCAGGACACAGCAGCAGATCAGCTTCTTATAATGGGTAGGAGAAGACTACCATTTGACAACCCCAACACTATGTATTTCCACATCTATTTCTTAGCTATTCCAGGTATCTGGAACTATTAGGCATAGTATATCAAGAAGTTGTGGGGTTTTATTGTGTTAGGCTAGACAGAATAAAACACACCTCATGCCCTGTACAGGACACCTGGCTTCTTTGCCCCTTTCTTCATCCCAACATTAAGCAGCAACTAACAGGGCCAGCAGGAACAAATGAAAAGCATTCAAGTATGTTCATCATCAGGTAATGGTTTCTAAAACTCCCAAAGCTCACTTCTAATTTTTTGTTGTGATTTCCTATCATTTGCAATCTGAAAGCCAGATCTTCTAAAGACCCTAAATAAATATTTAGAAACTTTCATTTTCTATTTTCCCCCTTTTTATATTCCATGTTCATGTCCTCCTCAAGCTTTTATCATGTCTTAATCTGATAGTCAAATGAGCAAGAATATTGTCGTCTTCAATGAGTCATTAGAAAAATTTGGAAGAGCAGGTTGACAATGTCTGGAATCAGAACAAAGTTTTAATTCAATAAGATTACTTTATCTCTGTCAGCTATAGCCATTAAGATTTTCCAAGTGTCCTCTAGAATTTTTCATAGCCCCATTATTCTTACTCTTTCACCAAAACTCTATGCCAATGTTTCTCAACCATTTTTTCACTATTGCTAACCTCCATCCCTTAAAGACTCTTTTTAGACTTTTCTTCTGATCACTCTCCCTCCTTGTGATTGGTAATACCACAGAAATGTATATCTATTTATATCTGCTAGCCTTTTGAAGGAACACAGACCGTTGCAATATCTAAGACTGTGTTCACCCTCTAAGATCTAATTGCACCCCATTGGGGGACAATATTGCCCCTCTTGAAGAATGCATACTCATTTAGGAAAAAGCTGCCATTTGGACATTTTATAACATTTATTTTATAAACTAACAATCCATTATGAATGTTAACATTTTTTACTCTATAGAAAACAAATTTTAAGGTATAACTACCTTTTTCTCCTTCCCAGTCTTGTTTGTAAGATGACATTGATGTTGAGGAAAGTATTGAGCAATCAGAACTAATCAAAGAGTGTGTGTGTGTGTGTGTGTGTACTGTTAAAGTAATTGCAAAACAGTTTTACTAAAATATGAAGAAATAAGAAATCCAGGGTAGTTTTTAAAGCTTTCTTGAAACATACCATTTCCCATACAGACTGGACAGATGTATGCAGATGTATAGAGTTTTAACAATGAAACTAAAATGAGATTATTCTCTTTTAAAAAAAAAAAAAAACCTGCTGAGCTACATAACTTGGGTTTAGTCAGAATCTTGGGTTAATGGGCAATGGTTACATGCTTTTCATTTTCTGTCCTTGACTTCTTGTAACTGATACTTGGGAGGCTGAAGATTACAAAATTATGGCTATGAAGTCATGCAAATTATAAATGGAATTTTACTCTATGTAGCTAAAAGGACATACAAAGTGCAACTAATAACAAACCTACAAGACAAACTAGGAGATCTGTCCCTGGTGAAAACATTAAAGAGTAAAAACAAAAAACCAAAAAAATTTGGTGTTGGGCCTAATCCTTAAATGTAGTTAAAAAAAAAAAAAAAAAAAAAAAAAAACGTGCTTTTAACTAAGACAGAGAGTTACCAAAAACTCATGGCTGGAATCTTTTAGATAAAAATGCTATGAAAAAGTAAGATGACTCTGTGGCTTTCCCTGCTATCAATCTACACCACTTCAGGTGACCAGTACACTGATATCCGCAGTCTACACATCATCAGATAACATAATGAAATTTTGGTTTCCCTGCAAAGTCCAAAAGTCACTTGGTAAATTCCAAATTAAGGACATACCAAGAAAGAAACTGATACGATGGCTAATACGAATTTGCCAAGACAGTCAAATACTGTCAGCTGAAACTGTGAAGCCATCAACAATTGCTTGGTGGTCTCCTTGGGAGATGTGCTAATACTTTAAGCAAGCAGGAGAGACAGATACTGATGTAGGAAAAAACAAAATCCAAAAGCCTATGGGTCAGTTCAGGTACATGGCAGAACAGCTAAAATTTACTGAGAACATCAGCTACAGTTAGGACTTGAAGGATAAATCAACTTCTGATTTAGGTGGAGGCCCCAGAAAGTAAATAAACTCAGCTTAGGGTCCCTGGAACCAGTGACCCAGGTGTCCTCTAGGGTAAAGGAAAACAAACAAGCTGGCTTGGGACCTTGCTTAGGACAGCTGTTTCGGGAGCTGTGCTCCTTGCAGATAGTTGGAAGCCGCTTCTGCAAGGAAACTAGCAGTAGAAGCCCGGTGCCCGTGTGGTGCAGATGAAACCTCAGAAGCCTTCGTCTCCTACACTCTAAGCTTGTGAGTCAGGGTGAACTTCAACAGGAAAGTCACTTAGGGGACCTAAAGGACAATAAGCTGCACGTTGCCATTTCCTGAAAATAAATACAGATAAATTGTCACTGTTCCAGATATAACTGCTGGACTGAAACGCATGATTTCTCCTCTCCCTCGTAAAAATAAATAAAATAATTAAATTAAAATAAACGTATATCACCCAGGGAAAGCTACTCTTGAGTCCTTCCACCTATCAAAATTGGCTAAGAAAGGTTGAGTCTGACCAAAGGGCGGCGCAGCTTGCAACTTTTGCCAACTCCAGGATGAGGCACCGCATCCTGGTACCAGGGGCTTGGACACCAAAAAGACTTCTCTAGGGTGCAGCAAGACGAGCCACCTGGCTTATACCTATCCCCATCAGCAGGAGTCCCACACCTCTCAGTCCCATTCGGGAAATGGAGCTCTCTCAGGACTGGAGACAAGCAGGAGACGTCCCTCCCCAAACAATGCATTCAGCACGAGTTCACAGTAAAGATTCAAAAAGAAAGGGGAAAAACATGGAAAGAACCATAACAATAGCAAACATGATTTTTTTAAGTTAAAAAACAAAATGAGTCTCTTACCATCTCTTCTGAGGTTGGCGTTGCGCAAAGCTTTGATGGATGCGCTCTGCGGAGTTGCAGAAGTGTCCCGACAGCTGCAAAAGTTTGCGCAGACTAGAGTGTAGACAAAGATGAGCCGGTGCATTTGGGATCAGCGACTAGAGACAGCGTCGCTCCAAGAAAAAGCCGGGTTCCGCTCCCGGGACCGACGCCGCGCCGCCTTGCGCTCTCGCCGCCTGCGCTCGCCCAGCGCTGGCCCGGGCCGCTGTGCTAATCGCCGAGCTCTCCCCAAACTTCCTGCATGCTGAACTTTCCGAGCGCGTGTGGGTGCCGCACTTCCTTGTGGTGCTGAGTTGATAAACGGTGACGGGACAAACAACAGGTTGACGTTTGTTCGCCCCCTCCGGTGGCCGGCAGCTGCAGCACAGGCTGCAGGGGACGGGCAGCGCCGAATTCAGCGGGGCAGGCGAGCTGAGCAGCCGCGTTTTCCAGCCTCGGTCGCGGCCCCTAAGAGGCGCGCACTCGGTCTCAGAGCGGCGGCGCGAGCACCTCAGCTCCCGGTTTCCCAGACCCGGCCTAAACCTGCTCTGCCACTGAGCATGCCCAGTTTAATCGCCGGCCGGGACTCTTCCCACCGTCCTGGGCTTTACCCTGCTGGTTGGACCTGAAAGGGCTCAGGAAACAGTGGCCAGGAGGAAGTGGGAGAGGGTAGAATCGCAGCACTTCTTTAGAGGTGACTGGCACATCCACCCACAAGCCACAGCTCTCCGCCTTGTTGGTGGTGGGATGTGGGGACGGGGACTGGAGTTGGGAGTGTTTATTTTACAATAACCAAAGTGAGACGCTACTTAGTTAAAATTTCACTGTGTATAGTGAAAAAGCACAATACAAGGGAGCTAAATTCTGAGCTTTTCTTTGAGCTCCCGTCAGTGTGACCTTTGGGTGAATCAAGGGTACGTTTTCAGGGAATAAAATAAAAATAAAAGTATATCACCCAGAGAAAGCTACTCTTGAGTCCCTCTACCTTATCACAAATGCCCTAGAAAAGGTCGAGACTGATGGAACGATGGCGCAGCTTGCAATTTTCGCGAACTCCAGGATGAGGGACGGCCTCCTGGTACCAGAGAGTATTGGACACCAAAATGCCTTTTCTAGGGTGCAGCAAGATGAGCCACCTGTCACACAGGGCTATAGATGTGATGGGCCATGTGGTGCAGTGTACAATAAGGGCAAGAAGTCTTTACGAGCGTTTTTATATGCACTATATAAAACAAGAAAGGGCAACAGGACAGGGTGGGGTTGAGCAGGGACAGACCGAGCAAGGGGAAGAAGTTGCAGAACACTCTGCTCACTTGCCTTCACAGTCCATAGGAAAAGGCATGGGTCGTTGAGGCTTTTGGGATTCTCCCTACTCTGTCTGGAAGCTCAGCAGTCCAGAGGGGCTGCCTCTGGTTTTACATCTTGCATCTTTCTGCCCAAGGGACTGTATTTGGAAAAGGAGTGAGTCCAGCCTCGCTGCTCAGTAGCTTTGTCTCCTTAAGCAAATCATCTGATCTTTCAAGGCTCAGTGTCTTTATTTGCAGGAGCAGCAATTTTTAATTTGTATGGTTGTGGTGAGAATGATGTGAAAAAATGTTTAGCATATTGTTTGGTTTGTAGCTGAATCCAAATCCAAATTTTTATAATTTCTCAGCTTCTCGCTCATGAGATCTAGAAGAGAAAATTTTCAGTATTTTTCAAACCTTCCAGCCGCTGAAAGTCTGGGGTATGGTAAGTGATATCCATACACAGGGAACCTTAAGTGACTGAGAAGGGCAGGAAGTTCTGGAAAAGATAGCCTTGTCAAGATATTACACCATCCAACAAGGACTAGGTTACATGTATCCCTTCGACGTAGTCAAAGATCAACATGTTTCATCTCTGTTGACTTTTCGGACTAAAATGGTATTTTACAAAATTTAGGTTTGTGCAACCCCATCAAAAAGTGGGCAAATGATATGAACAGACACTTCTCAAAAGAAGACATTTATGCAGCCAACAGACACATGAAAAAAATGCTCATCATCACTTGCCATCAGAGACATGCAAATCAAAACCACAATGAGACACCATCTCACACCAGTTAGAATGGCAATCATTAAAAAGGAAACAACAGGTGCTGGAGAGGATGTGGAGAAATAGGAACACTTTTACACTGTTGGTGGGACTGTAAACTAGTTCAACCATTGTGGAAAACAGTGTGGCAATTCCTCAAGGATCTAGGACTAGAAATACCATTTGACCCTTCCTTCCCATTTCTGGCTATATACCCAAAGGATTATAAATCATGCTGCTATAAAGACACAAACACACATATGTTTATTGCAGCACTATTCACAATAGCAAAGACTTGGAATCAACCCAAATGTCCATCAGTGACAGACTGGATGAAGAAAATGTGGCACATATACACCATGGAATACTATGCAGTCATAAAAAAAAGATGAGTTTGTGTCCTTTGTAGGGACACGGATACAGCTGGAAACCATCATTCTCAGCAAACTATCGCAAGAACAGAAAAGCAAACACCGCATGTTCTCACTCATAGGTGGGAATTGAACAATGAGATCACTTGGACACAGGAAGGGGAACATCACACACTGGGGCCTATTGTGGGGAGGGGGAAAAGGGGAGGGATAGCATTAGGAGATCTACCTAGTGTAAATGACGAGTTAATGGGTGCAGCACACCAACATGGCACATGTATACATATGTAACAAACCTGCACATTGTGCACATGTACCCTAGAACTTAAAGTATAATAATAAAAAAAAATATGTTTGTGGGTCTTGAAATCAACTTCAATATCAGAATAATTTTTTACATAAATAGATTAGAATACAATAGTATAGAAATTTAATTATCAGGGTTCATCAAAGATATTGTTTTATGAATATTTTGTTTCAGTTACACGAACACTGCAATATAATAGTTACTTCTTTGGGACATGATCAAAGAAGTTTGAAAGCCCCTGGAAAAAAGATCTAATTACATTGTTTCAGGATATAGTGAAACCCTGGGAGAGACACTAAGGATCATTTATTCATTCAACAGGTATTAATTAAGCATTGGCTTTTCCCCTTGTGTTGTGCCCTGGTCTAAAAATCTTAGGGATTAAATTGTGAACAAGAAACAAAGTTCCTAATCTCTTAGAGTTTACATTCTAATGGAGGAAAGGGAACATAAACAAGTAAGTATATAACTGTGTTAATAAGTGAAAAGAGGTAGAGATAAATGGGATAGGCGTAGGGACTGATTGAAATATGTGATACCATTTTTTAGAAATGGTTGGAAATGCTCATTCAATTTCATACTTAGCTTCTGATATGAGAATACAGAAAAACTGAGAAATTTTGCAAATGACTTAATTATGTAATTATGACACGCATCAAGATACTGACTTACTACGAGTATCAAAATGCTAAAATTGTGTATTAATATCTTATATAAAATAATGAATTTTAAATAGTCAATGTAGTGTTTTCCAAGATACTAATACTTTGAGCTCCTAAGGCATTGTGAATTCATAATTTCAAATATTGTAGGTAAGAATAGTAAAGGATATCACATATAATCAACATGTTCTTGATCTTTAATGTCAGTAAATATCCAAAATCAACAATAAAGCACAAATTAGGCACCTGAACCCAATCAATTATTCTCGACCTGGTTTTAAAATATCTAATGATTAATTCTTACTAATTAGTTTGATCATATCAACTAAGGTATCATTGTACACAGAATATTATTTAATAAAAAAATTAGTGGGAAAGGTCTGGTACAAAGACAGAAGATAAGATTGTTTCCATTTATTTTTTACTTGTATCTCAGACTCAACAAAATAGTGAATTTACCACTATAATTTGAATGCTTGTAGGTCAATTAGAAGAACATGAGCCAACAAAATGAAATCAGATTTATAAATATTTATTACTATTCAAGCTAACGTAAGTCAACTATTCTATATTTAGCCATTGTTCAATGACACTCATATTACTAAAACAAAAGTAAATCTATTGTGTAAAAGAATTTTTTAAAATGTGAGATCAACTTTTAATAGGTCCATTTATGATGGCATTTATTTCAAACAAATATTCTGGCAATAAGGACTTCATAAAGGGTAGATTAGTATGTGACACTGTTTTTATCATGTGCTGTTTTCAATTCATTAATAGGACACAAGAGTAGTGTTTTCCATTACATTTTCAAATATCCTTGGCTTCTTTCACTACTCAAGAAAAGCCCCAGTGGAAAAGAAATGAAATGTGGCATGACGTTTGGAGCCTTCTCATCTCTGCAAGTGGCTCACCACAGTGCTATTTTTTTTTGACTTAACTTTTACCAGTCTTTGAATTATAACTTTGTTTTGACAATAGTAGTTATTTTTTGAAGGCTACTCCATTCAAAGAGGACATTCCTCTGTTGTTCTTCCTGCACTCACTAGATCTCAGAGAGAACAAAGCACTATGAAATGACATTCTAACTTTTGCTCTACCAGTGGACTATTGAGCTTAGTAAACATTGAACTTTCGTGGGACTTTAATACCTCCCTGTAAAATGGGAGTGTTATGGTAGATCACCTTCAATACTTCTTTCAGAATTCTGAATATTTTGTTTTAATAAATCTTGATTTCACTCATAATTTTTTACTGTGTGGTAAATGCATAGCTTATCATGCCCAGGTACATTTAAAATAGTTGTTAGAAAGTTTGGTTATAAATGAGAATTAAATGTTTCTACGAATTTCAATAAGCTGATGTTTTGAAATGTTATTAACTAATATATACCACAATGAAAGCCAAAATGTTAGTTTTCCATCTAACATTAATAGTTACTTTTGCTGTTAAACTTGTATTTTCTTTTAAAGAATCAATTATTCAAATGTATAAAAATATATATGGGAACTTCTTTGTGGTAGAATTAACTAAATGGATGAAATGCAGTTTATTAAAATTATGATATAAGTCTAGAAAAAAGACAACATTGATGATTTAAGACAATTAGTAAAACGATTTTGACCAATGAATTGGCTAGGAAGATCTGGATTCAATTTTGCTTATTTTCAACATTAAAGAAGATAATGTATAAATACACTGGGTGCTAAAGAATGAAATTAAATATTCATAAAATGACAAACTATGGTAATTTCTCTGAATAGCGCCAAATGACTTTAACAGCCTGCAATACCTACAATACCAGCATAGTTACAGAATGTTTTGTAACAAGCGTGTGTAAAATACATTATTATTAAACTACATTGAATCATCCATAAGTAGCACACCCTTATCCAAGCCACCCAATGCTTTCTTTTTAACAAACTTACCCTTTTGTAAAACTCTTTTGTGTTTTAACTGACTTTTTTGTCATGTGTGTCACATTTATCCTTTTATTTTTATTATTATTAATCATAAACAGTTCTAAAAATAGTTTGTAAGATCTTTTCTTAAAAGCATTACATTCTCTGTGTATAAAGAGGCAGAAAATGACTCTGAAATTAAATCTTTGGGGGTACTGAAACTTACTGATTTATTTATTTCAAAGCAACATTAATTGTCTCTCCTTAATTATTGGTGAAGAAATCGATGACCTGAGTATTGCCTTTCCTCAACAGGCCATGACATTGAGTTTCTTATTATAAGATATTTTTCTTTAAAATTGTAATTTTAGTGGCACACACTAAATGTCTACCATAAAAATACAAGACAATTAGTAGTGATATTACTTCCTGCTTGATAAACTCAAATGCAGGCCTATTTCTATTTCTAAGTCTTAACTTGAAGAAAAGTATCATAGTGCATGTCAATACAATCATAAGTCCAGGTGTTTTCACTTTTTATTACTCTCTATGGCTTATATACATAGTATATATCAATAATGCATGTATATAACCACCACATATTTCTAGCATCCTACATAGTAATGTTAAATACAATTTACCCAGTTACAGTGCTGACACATTTTGAGCAGTAAATTCTAGATTTCATCATTTAATATTGGTTGTAGTTGAGGCTATCAGCTTGAGCTTTTGACAAGAAATAGGTTCAATTTGTCAGTCAGATAATCTGTTCTGTCAAGCATTAGTTATCCTTCACTTCATGGAATTAACTAATAATTCAGTTTAACAGAATGAGTCACTTAGTTATTAGTTTGGCATGTAAAAAAATCTGTATATCTATAATTTTCTTCAGTTTAGTTGCATTTTTTATTTCCATTTACCCATCTTTGAGCTGCATTATCTAAACTTAAAGTTTCAAAGACGGATATGTGCCTATTCTGCAGGATTTCTTCCTTAATTGATCTGGGAGGTCTGCCAGTCTCCTTTAGAATTCTGCACTGTTTATGAGATTGGCTTATATCCAGTTACTCTCACACTTCAAGTTCTCCTCTTACTTTGCTGTTTTTTAAGCAATAAATTGGTCTTTGAGTCTTTAGATGTTCCTTTCTATGTGTGAGGATTTTAATTCTATAAAGAAAATCTTTTTTTATATTTATTTCCCTTGAAATTCTACATTACACATTTATTCTCCTTTGGAGTTGAACCAATGTTCAATTTATTGCGTTATTTATAAGATGATATTTAAAACTTGAGGGAAGGTTTAACCCTTATTAATCATCTGATTCTTTTTCTCTACCACTAAATTAGCTCTTCTAATATATATTCCCCTTCATAAAAAATTGCTTTTAATTGATTGGGATTGAGGCCATCTTTTGTGTTCTAAAATCTTCATTATCATTCAGTACTTCCCTCCTTATATCTAGTCTATGAAAACAAAAATTGCACTATGGAAGAGAAAAAAATATTGAATGTGTTGTGTTAAATGAATAATGCAGTTTACTTTTAATAAGCTAACTTGTGATAGATAGAAATAAATTACATCATTTCATACCAACTCTACTATGTGAGGGGTGTGTGTGTGTGTGTGTGTGTGTGTGCACCATGAACAATTTGTTTCCTGAGTAGACTGTGGAAGTCTCTCATTGAAAATTTTAAACTTGCCCCAAAAGGGAGATTCTGATCAAGACTAGATAACATTGACTAGTCACATCAACATAATCTTCTGAGTATTTTTCAGCATTACATACTGATTGACTAATTAAAATGACCCTAAAGTGTAAAATAATGTGGTATCTTTGAAATGTCATAAGTTTCATGATTATACTTTTTATGTTTGAACATAGAGCAATTTCAAAGCTATGAAGAGCCACCTCCAATTTGAACTGCTTTTTGGCCATTTCGGAGGCAGGAAACACTAAACCTCTCAGAAAGAATGAAATAAATATGCAAGCCTACTGATTTCATGTGGAACAATCAATGAGATGAGATCTCAAGAAAGAACTGGACAAAGTAGAAAACAATTAAAAAGTGACAAAGAAAGGATGTGGGAAACCATAGAAAAGAAGCAGCTTATTTCAAAGTAATGAAGATAAAATTTCCGTCTTAGTTTCTTAAATGGCTCATCTTTTAAATATGTTTAGGTGCCCGACAGAAAGAAAGATGTAGAAACACTAATATGCATACTGTTAAAGCCATAAAACAGTGAATTATCTAGGTGGAAACCATATCTTAAGAACTATGAAGATAGAGGTTTGAGATGAGTGAGTGGGAGTAGGAGATTTGGGGCAGGGGTAACGGGTACAAAGAGACATAGAATTTATCTTTAAGTACTTGAAATTATGAAGATCTATCATATGGAAGAATAAATAAACTGTTCCTCCTTTATAATGTATATGGAACTAATGGAATGGATTTATTAGAAGGCACATTCAAATCAATAGACTATAAAAAAACTAACTTGAGCAGTTTAACAATGAAATAAATTATGTCTTAAGAGAGAGGATATTGTTTAACTATTAAAAGCATTACATTGGGAATGGCATAAATATAGGGAGTTTTGAAAAAGAAGTGGTTTATTGAGGGGAAGTTTTGGAAGACCATAAAAGTTTTTTCCAATTGTAGGATTTTGTGATTCTATAACCATATCTCCCCAAGATTCAGTTTTTGAACAATAATCATATCATATACAATACAACTGGGAATTTGGGAGTAGTTCTATTTCAGATTCTTTTCTAGTGTTTTAGTTATTAGAAGTGTAGTAAGAATTTATTACAGCCTAGCAACATTCTTAATACGGTCTGCAGCATATACAAGGATGATTTAATATTGAGAATAGAAAACTATATGAATTAATTATTATCCTCTTAATATGGCCAACATCTTGAATAGTGCTATAACAGTAAACATAATTTTACCTAATGCAGTACAGTTGTCATTGTTTTTCTAACAGAAAAATCTCAGGAAAGTTGTTGTATTGATTTTTGTGGTTTAACATAACTACAGAAAAATGAAAATACTAAGTCTGATAAAATCTGGTATAATTTCAAAAATATTATCTCAAAAATAACTTATTCATCAGTCTGAAGGAACTACAGCAAAACTGAGGAGCATTCTCTGAGCAGCCAAACTAGATGTTCCAAAGAGCATTATGGAAAGTCTGTATACTTCATTCTGTGGAAAACCTGTAAGCCCTAATTCAGAGTCAGCTTTGTCATTTTGTACATAATTTTAATCAACTTTAATAGCTGGTTTCTCCAGTAAGTAGTAAACTAGAAGGTGGAGCATAAAGAATAATAAGGGAGAATTTAGAGCAAGGGAGGATTTTTTTTTTTTTAATGCAGAAAAAAAGAGGAACCAAAAATTGAACATGGTAATTTGAGGATTATTTAAGGCTTAAAACATCCTTGTATTATATATAGATAGAGATATAATTATATATATGGCATGTAATCCGTTATATCTATATATACGTGTGTGTGTGTGTGTGTGTGTGTGTGTGTGTGTGTGTGTGTATCTTATAAACAGCCTTATATATCTCTTTTGGACTCTTGGATATTTATAGAATTTTCCACTAATTGAAACATGTAATCATTGTGCTAAATTACATTTAAAATTCCTTTGGCTATATTCTGTTTAATATGGCAAAGTTTTACATTGTCAAAATGGACATTCACTTTAAAAATACTTGAATGTTAACAATGTGACATAGATGTGTGTGTGTGTATAAGTTAGATCCAATATAAAATGTGTTTTAAAAAAAAAAAAAACGTGGTCCAAACTAAACACTCTGGGAGTTGAGTGCTTAGTGTCTCATATATCTTTATCTAAATATATACAAGATGACTGTTAATTTATATAAGCAATGCTAGAAATGATTTTTCATCAGTGAAATGAATGGTATTAATATATGTGGTTGGTAAGAAGTCAAGCCTGCTGCTATTGACTACATGAGGTATAGGAATCAACACAGTCAACAGTTGGATGTCCTTGATGTAGATAGAGCCCAGTTGGACCTGTGTCTCTCAGTTCACAGAATACCTTGTCTCTCAACCCACTTACAAAGCCAGCTGGTCCTACTGCCAGAATACCACCATGTTCGCCTCAGCATGAACCTATCATGCCAGGTGCTGGTTCGAGTGCCTAAGCAGACTTAAACTTGCTCCCAGGTGCCAGAGCAGCTGTAAGAACCAGTAATTCTTTTATCCTTGTTTACTAATAATATTTATATGTGTGACATATGTGCTACCATTGTAATATAACAACTGGTAGTAAAGTTTTGGGAGAGAGAACGTTTAGGCATAATCTACCTTGACTGTCAGAAATTACCAATATTTACCCCCAAAGCTTAGCATTTGCCTCATGGTCACATTGGTTTAGGTCATTTTACAACACAAACAAGTGTATGTGATAGAAATATAGTAACTACACTGTATAATCAAGGGCAAATATGTCTATTCTTAAATATTATTTCATTGTCTTAAAAACTAACATTATGACCATCTCCTTTTCTGTTAATCCTGTATAAATATGGAATTATCTGTATTGAAATTATATTAAACTCCAAGTCTCCAGAAATTTAGAACAATTTAGAATAGTGCAAACGCAAGAAATTAAAAAGAAACCATGTTCGAAATATATGTAAAAGTCTTTTTCAAAAAGGTGTTCCTCCAAACACAAATCTCATAACATATCGTGTTTAAAAAGTTTGTATGACAAATAATTTTCAGAAGTGCTACATAATTTGCCACTGTTCAATCATCACAATGTACATCAATATATTAAAGAATCTGAGAAAGTTGTATTAAAGAATCCTGCTAAATTTGCTTAATTCAACATTTCCCCAATATATTAGACATTAACTCGAGAAATTATGAGTTAGAAAGACATCCAATTTGGACTCATTTGTTAATAGAATGCTATGGCCAGTATTTGGGGGGGTGCACTGAAAAACTAAACCTTCTATTTAAGAAGACTGCCAGAAAAGTGAGGGAGGTGAGAACACGTTGAGACACTACAAGATAATGTGGACTACATGTAAAAATAAACTTTTTGTACAGAAACTGTCATGAGTGTATTTGGCAAATAGTATGCCATATACAATCAGTTCTAAGATGTAGTTGTTTTCTCATTGTAAACAGCTCTGAAATCAGTGTAAATTTTATAGTTGATGGCATCTGTCAAACCCTTTTGGCCAAGTGGCAGTCATGACATAGTTAACATCACTTGATGTCTCAGGTATGATAAAGAAAGCCCATGTATCAAAAAAGACGGGATGATTATTAATGGATAAGGAGAAAACTTCAAAGACAATAGTGGAACATTTTTAAAATGAATGCTGTACAGCGTTATCAACACTTTCAATGGACCAGAAAATAACATTATATGGAAAAGCATGGAATTCAATGATTCTCAACCCAAACACGATTCAGGAGAGTTAGATTCTGAATCAGAAGAAGTTTCACCAACACTTAAGCCAATATATTGTGTTAGTCTGTCCTCACACTGCTAATAAAGACATACCTGAGACTGGGTAATTTATAAGGGAAAGAGGTTGAATTGACTCACAGTTCCACATGGCTTGGAGGCCTCATAATCATGGCGGAAGGTGAATGAGGAGCAAAGTCATGTTTTACATGGTGGCAGGCAAGAGAGCATGTTCAGGGGAGCTCCCCTATACAAAACCATCAGACCTCATGTGACTTATTCACTATTAGGAGAACAACCTGGGAAAAACCCACCCCCATGATTAAATTACCTCTCACTGGTTCCCTCCCATGACACTTAGGGATTATTACAATTCAAGGTGAGATTTGAGTGGGAACCAGAGCCAAATCATATCACATTTTCATTTTTGTTTATGCATAAGGGTGGTTTTTTTAAAGTACATGTAAATAAATATGAAAGAGTTCTTTGAATAAGCATAACATTTCTAGAGATAACAAACCTTTGATTAGTTTGAAAGTTTCTTTACCTTTCTCAAGGATACACAAACTAATGATGTATCTTAAGATTGCATATTAGCTATGTAAAACCATTTTAATTGCCCAATGGATGTTAGACTTCTAAAATATCTATACTTGTATCATATTTCTCAAAGTAATTCAATAACCCATTTACACTCAATAGTTTTTATTTTCTGTGAGATAGATGTGTTTTGAAAGTACTTTAATGAGGTCATAAAGAACTTGAACAGATTGAAAGATGTTTATACAGTGACTAAAATATACTTTTCCTTAACTACTTGCAATCTAATTGATTATTTTTTCAGTATGTTGGTTGACACATGCTAGTGATGATAGTGAGAACAATAAAGTTGAGAAAAATACATGAAAGAATTACTGCTGTATGAACTTGAAATTACCTGATCGACTATTGGTTGAAAATCTGATGCATGACTTTTATAACATCTGTGATGAGATTTTTGTCTGTGTTGGAGTATTCATTGACTGAAGCTGCCTCCAGATTTTTCATTTTTTTTGTTGTTGTTGTTTTTTCTCATCACTGGCTGGTGGCTGTGTTATAGTTCAGGAGATTTGCTATTCAGTAGCATAAAAGATTATAAACTCAAGAATATATATTCCTTTTAATTCATTACACATTTTTCTCTTTTATAAATCAGCAGCTTTAACCTTTTTTTCTTTTCATAGGGAGTTATTAAAAATAAGAATCCTACCATATATTAAGGAAGTTATGCTTCAGTGAAATATGACTATAGAATCTATCTTCATCTGTAGGGAAGGTAATGAATTAGCAGAAATGCCTTCATAATCCGGTATCTCTCCCTCCCCTCTTTTCTAATAAAAATGCAGAGAGAACACTGTGAAGCTCAAGCTGCCTCTAAAGAAAGTAGAGATTTACAGAACATAACCTCACAAGATTTGTTGCTGAATTATGAAGGAAGAAGGACATTTATTTTAAGAATCATGATCATTATAATATTTACTGAGGATTAGAATTTTGTTCTGTGGAGGTGCTACTACCTCCTCATGAGCCACGTCTGAACTCAGTCAATCTCAGTAAGAAGAAAATGATTAATTTGTAAAATGTTAAATTATCATGATATTTTCACTTTTCTGTCAGTTTTTTCTGTTAATGTCAGGTAGCCTATCTTTAGTCTTTACGATTAAAAATAGGAGAAAGGTATCATATTAAAAATGCAGAGGCCGGGCATGGTGGCTCACACCTGTAATCCCAGGTTTGGGAGGTTGAGGCAGGTAGATCACCTGAGGTCAGGAGTTCGAGACCAGCCTGGCCAACATGGTGTAACCCCGTCTCTACTAGAAATACAAAAATTAGCTAGGCATGGTGGTGCATGCCTGGAATCCCAACTACTCGAGAGGCTGAGACAGGAGAATCGCTTGCACCTGAGAGGCAGAGGTTGCAGTGAGCCGGGATCGCGTCACTGCACTCTCCAGCCTGGGCGACAGAGCAAGACTCCATCTAAAAAAAAAAAAAAAAAAAGGCAGATGTCAGTGTCCTTTAAAATTTGCCTGTCATTAAAATTTTGTCTCTATTGTATCATTCTAATAAATACATCTATCCAACAAAAAATTACGGGGAAATGCTTGGCACATATGTTAATCCCTTTTCACTATGCAAACAACCTCACTAGATCAATGAACCAAAAATTCATTTTGAAACAATGAGTTATCCAATTTTATGCTGACTTTGGCTATAAGTATTAACATTGGTTTATATGACACATTTTTTTAAGTGGGGTTGGAATTTTATGTTTGTTTAACTGTAGAGAGATCTAGGGGAGGGAAATATATAAAGCAAGATAAAGAGAGGGAGAGATTTTTGAAGTCAAGTGACATAAAAGCTACAGAAATAAAGTCTTTATCGACAAAGTGTTAAGAGAAGTGCAAATATAAGATGAGTTTTAAGATACTACTATTAAATGAAAGAACAAAGGTGGATGCATATGAAGTAAATCTTGGGAGGATAATGTGTCATAATTAGGATATGAAGGTGTTTCAAAGATGCAGCAGTTAATTGCATGTGAAGCAATGTGGTATGGCATTGGTATAATAGGGCAAAACATGATTGATGGATAAAGCTTGGTCAGCTTTGGGGACAAACCAAGGAGAACCAAAAGATGGTCGCTAAATATGATCTCAGGTCGCTTATTCAAAGATAACTTTTGTAATCTATAAAACGGGGAAATAACATTGTATTAGAGGTTGGTTGTGAGTGTACTTGTCACACAGGAAGTACTAAAAAAATGAAGGCTACCATTTTAACGGTAAAAGTTGTTAACAATAAATACATTTTTTTTTTTTTGAGACCCAGTTTCACTCTTGTTGCCCAGGCTGGAGTGCAATGGCGTGATCTGGGCTCACTGCAACCTCCTCCTCCCAGGTTCAAGTGATTCTTCTGCCTCAGCCTCCCAAGTAACAGTAAATGCAATATTAAGGTAAAAACAGAGTACTTTATTTGGTCACAAAAAACTATTTGACACATGCTCACGTGAGAAAAAAAGAGGTTTGAAAATGTGAAGGAGAGAACTGCAGAAGATATTAGAAGCAAATTTCAAAATTCCTGGATTGCAGGACCCCAGGAATTAAAAATACACTCATTAAATCATTTAACTAGCATGTCTTGAATGCCTACTATGTGTCAGGTACTCTTCTAGATGCTAGGGATACAGTATCAAACAAAACACCCATGAAACTAGCATTCAAATATGGGCAACAAAGGTAAAATATCTGGCAGTTAAAATAAGGGCTAAGGCTAAAAAATGAAGCAGAGAAGGGATTACAAATTATGCAGTGCTAATAGTTAAGGGCAGGGAAGGGCATGTTAAGATTTTAGACAGGTTGGCCAGAAAAAGATTTTCTGAGAGTGACTTTTAAGTAAAAGCTGAAGGATGTGGAGAAGTAAGCCATGTCAATATCTGAGAGAAGAACATTATGGGCAGAGGAAAATGCACATGCAAAGGCCCTGTGGTGGGAATGTGCCACCATATTCCAGGAACAGTGAGGAGACCAGTGTGGCTACAGCAGAAGGAATAAGTAGGGCAGTAGCAGGATGATAGTCAGAGGGTCAACTGGTGGTTAGATTATTGTAGGACACTGAGGCACATGCTGCAGACTTTGAGTTTTGTTCTGAATGAGATGAGAAGTCATTGGGTTTTGAGGAGTGACATGTTCTTTTAGTTTAACAGCTACTTCAACAAGCATAGCTTAAAAAGGGAGGATGAGAGCAAGGAAGATAATCAGTGAAGAAGCTTTAAATCATCCAAGTGAGAAATGGTAATGACTTGGAACTGAGTGGCAGAGTTGGGATACATAAAATGGGTTTGGATTATAAATAAAATTTTAAGTGCAGTCACTAGAATTTCTTAAGGTATTGGATACAGTCTAGAAGAAAAGGGGAAGGTAAAGATAAGTCTAAGGATTTTGGTCTAAACGACGGGAAGGATGGAGGAGACTGAAGGAGAATTAGGTTTGGAGGGTTATCAGGTTCACAGTTTGTTGCCTGAAAAGTTTGAAATGCTTTTTAGACATCCATGTGGAGATGTTGGATATACAAGTCATGAGACAGAGAACATCACTAAGAAAGTGATTTTTGATAGACAAGAGAAAATAGCCAAGGACAGAGCCCTGTGCATATTAACACAGAGAGTCTGAAGGAGGTCAAGAGCAACCAACAGAGCCTACTGAGAAGAAATGGCCTGAAATGTGAGAGGAAAAGCAGGCAAGTATGTGTTCTGAAAGCCAAGTGAAGATGTTTCATATTAACCATAGGAATAAGAAAAGTGAAATGTCAGAGGAAAAAGATAGCTGAGACATGTAAGATCATTTTATAAATTGGAGAAAATAAAAGTATATTTTCAGTGGAAAACAATAGAGAGAAAGATGACAAACTTGGATGAAGTCTTCACTTGAAGGAAGTAGCAAAAAAGAAAAAATCAGGACACCTGTACTGTTTTCTCAAAATGTCTTAGTCCTGGCCATTTGTATCAGAATCAATTGAGATGTTTGTTAAAACACGCAGATTCCTGAATCACAGTTGTTTATGACAGATCCAGGAATTTGTATATTTAGAAAGCTCCACCGGTGATTCTTATGTACATGACAAAGGTTTTTTAAAAAAAGTAAAACAGGGAAATAGATTTCTAAGAACAGTTAAACGAGTGATAACGTAAGTATGTAACTGCAGGGTGCAAACATGGAATAGGGTCAACGGTTTGTGGTTCCCACTCTCATCATCTGTATTTTCATCAAAGAAATTATTAGATTATAACCATGTAGAAAAGGAATGAATTGCTTTACACTCAAACTTAATTTCCCTTTCCCCCAAATATATTAGAAAGCTCAAATTGACATTTATTTTTCCATTTCACTTGCATGCTCACTGTGGGAGGAATGGAAAATTGAAATTTGCAAGGCTTCCCGTGGGTTTGCCTCTGCCTCTAAGGCACACTTAGTCAATAAGTGCAGTAGGACCTGTCATTACATTGCTCATTATTCCACTGATTCAGTGAGTTTGCATGTCAAAAAGAATCCCCCTTTCTTCATGTAACCAGACCACACATACACATATACACAATTCTGACCCAGAACTGGGAGCTGCAGAAATCCATGGTAGGATTTCATGTCAGACTTGTGGAAATCCATTCCGATGCTTCATGGGCAATTTCAGTTGTTTTCACATCAGCATGAGCTTTCACTTTCATCTTTAGGTTGTGAGAGATCTCCATTATATACAGTTGGTCAACAAGCACTGAAGGTACATGAAACCACAGCTCTGCAGAAGGGACATTAAAACCATAAGTGGGTTCTAGTCCAATGAACTCTAACTACATTTGGAAAGAATGGAAGGGATAAATGAGGGAAGCAATGTACATATTCAGAAGTAAGGGATACAGAGTCTTTAATATTTACCTTGTACCTTCTTATTTCATATGCTGTCCCTATCTCATTTTATCCCCTCAATTCTGTTAGGTGGATGCTATTCCCTGTTTCATAGATGAAGAAGCTGAAGCTAAGTTGTCCAAGGTAAGTGATAAGATTAAATTTTCTATATTAGATGGTAGTTTCTATGTTTTTCTTCATTATACCATTCAAACTGTCTAGGAATTCAGTGTTAACACTGGAGCTGCCAAATTGTACTATAGATCTCACATTACAATTTTATGTGTTATATCACTGAGGAACTAATATATCAAGCATTTGGGAAATATCTATGAAGTCTAATGATAATGATGATGAACTATCATCTAAAGATTTTTAGATTGATAGTAGAAATAATGATGGCAAACTATCAATCTAAATATTTTTGAGGTACAAAAACAGCCTACGGTTGCACGAGGAATTTCAGTAGACAAAATCGTTGGGAAATTAGAAATGCAATACCCTTAGTGATGCACTTTCTCCACCTTAACACCTGTAACATCTTATCTGACCTCTACCACTCTAGGTTCTAGACCACTGAGTATTCTTTATCCAAAGAATAAATGGTTTCTATCAGGTTGGTGAGGTTTTTGCCAAAACTACAATTACTTTTGCACTAATCTAATCGCTATGCCCCGCAAGTACATTCTCTGGCATTCACATAAAACTAGAGGTTCTGTGGAGCTGCTCCTCTAGCCTGCATGTCTCGACTCTTAATGAGTCTTTTCTTCTTTTCTTTCTTCTTGGCACTTAGTTCTGTCCAAAGATGGTCAGATTGCTAATTGATGGTCTTTTTGCTATCCTCATTTCTTCTTCAGTAGTGGTCAATTTCTTCCTACACACTAGAAGTTTCTCCCAGTCATTTATTTTTCTTCTGGCATATCCCTTTTACTCAGAGTGTAGGTCATGTTGCTGTTTGGTTGGAGGAGGTGTTCTGTAATACTGGAAAATGGGCTGAGAAGAAAGAAAAGAAGTTGTAGTCCAATTCTCACCAACTGACTCACTGGGTTCTTTGCAGACCACATATCTTTCCTAGGTCTCAGTTTCCTTATCCATAAAACAAAGTATTTTGACTAAGTGCTCTCTATAGTCCTTACCCAATGTAACAATCCATAATTGTTGAAACAATGATAGAAAACTGTGATGATTTTTTTCAAAACTACATCCAGAAAACTACTGCATCTTTCTTATCTTAATTCTGTCTACAGTCAAACAAGCTGAACATACAAATCACTGTGAGTATCACCCATTATACATATTACGTATATTTTAAAGCAGTAAGGTTTTGGATGTAAACTTTCTTCTCGTAACAACATTTGTCTGTTTTTCTGGTTATAAAACAGACACAATATCATTGGACAAAAATTGGAAAGCACAGAGCGTATAAAAGAGGAAAGCTAGAATCACACGTAATTTTTAATTCCAGTAATTATCATTACTTCCATTCTAGTGTTCTTACTTGCTTGATTTTTTTCATTGTTTTTAAAATAAACTGGAGGTTTTGATTTTTATATCCTGCTTGTTATCCCTCAACATATTATCTTGGGTATTTTGTGTCTCATTAAAAATTCTGTGAAAGCACAATTTTATTGCTATATAGCATTCTTTATCATTGTGGTACCATGCTAATGCCATAATCTATGATTTTACATTTCATTTAATGTATTATTTTAAGTGATAATGTATGGACATATTAATATCTGTGTACATATCTACATTTATTCAATTTTGTCATCAACTTAAATTTCCAGAATTGAAATTCCATGGTCAAATATTATAAATATGTGTTAAGTCTCTAGATGCAGTTATCAAATTGCTCCCCAGTAATGTGGTACCCATTTTCATTTCTACTAGGAGATTTGAAAATATCAGTCACTCATTGTTCTTTCCAACAATATGCATTATCATTCAATCCTTGCCAGTTTAATAGGTAAAATGGTTTCTCATTATACTTTTAATCTGCATGTATGTTATTATTTATGAGGTGAGGTAATTTTTAAAATATATGTATTGCCTCGTTGCCTTCTAGCCCTACATGATCAGGTCCTTCTTCCTTTCCAACGATCTTTCTGACATTACTCTACTCCAGCCACATGGTTCTTGCTGTTGCTAGGCTATGCTAACCTTGTTTTCATTTCAGGACCTTGATCATGCCGTTGGTTTTTCTCTACCTGTCAGGTGTCCTTGCTTTCAAATCTTAGCAAGGCTCACTTTCACATTCCATTCTGTTCTGTCCAAATGCTGCCTCCTCAGAGAAGCTTTCTATGTGGCTTCCTCATCCTAAATAGCCTCTTCCTCCATTATTCTACATTCCTCCCTCCCCTACATTCTACCTCCCCTACATTCTCATAACATTTGTCACCTAAAATTATATCATTTATTTATGTAATTGCCTCCTGTTTACTTTTTTAAATTGTCTTCTCATTAGAATAGAAGCTTCCTGGAAGGAGGGAACATGACTATCTTATTTATTTCAGTATTAATACTCACCACTTAGAACACCATCAAGCATATACTAGATGCTTCATAAATATTTATGCAGTGAATTATCTGAATTTGACCTTTACCAGTCTTTTTATTTGGATATTTCTGTTTTTCTTATTGAAAAGATTCTAATAGAATAACACCATTAATCTTATTCATTTTTGGCTGCTATGTATACTACCTATCTTTTTCCTAATTGAATTAGTCGGTTGTTTGTCTTTTAGGAGGATGAAAGGGAAATTAAATATTTGAGTAAAAGTTTAAAATTTTCAGGAAGTCATGCTTGTTCAACCTTATTTTATGGTTCTCTTCTATAATATTATGCTCAAAAAGTCTTTCTACAGGCCAATAACTGATAAATATTAATGCGTTATTTCTTCAAGTTGCTTTGTTTTTATTGCTTAATTCTCAAATTCTGGGATTTATTTTGATGTATGCCATTTGTCTTATCTCTCTTTTTTAAACCGAATACAATAAAATCCAGAAATATTTTAATAAATTATTTACCAACTTAGAATTATTTACTCTGCACATGTCCCTGAGTAAATTAGAGAACAATACTATAGTTGAAAAGTTTCTTTTTCTCAAGCTTGGCATGTCCACTACCCCTGATTACAAACTCATTTTTTTCTCATTGATTGTCCCTGGAACCATTCTGAGATGTATGCAAGGACAGTTGTTATCTGTAAGATGTAACTTGAAAAGCACTGAAAACCTATTTTTAAAAATGTGGCTACTGTTTATACAACAGTGTTTGGATACCATTTTTTTTCTACTTAAATATGATCCAGTACATGTCAATAGTTTTGCATATAGTATCTCCCTTAGTTCTCCCAGGAACAATGAAAACATGAATTCTACGTTACAAATGAAGAAACTGATACTTAAGAGGTTAGAAACATTCCTAAGTCTGTCCAGCTAGGAAGTGGCGGAATTCTAGTATCTCAATGCCACTGATAAAAACTGCAGTAGAAATGTTGAGTGACTGCTGTGTACCAATACTGAACCAGGTGTATTTCACAGCTTGTTTTGTTGAATACTTAAGAAACCTCTTAAATCTATTTGACAGATATGGTAATGAAGACTGAGAGACTTATTCAAGGTCATACAACTACTATGCTACACTGCTTCTAAAAATACTGCTTCAAAATTTCCTTATTCTTTTGGTAAACGTGGTTTTAGTTAATGATCTGTATAAACTAGCTTAAGCTAACTCTTCAGTTAGATGTAAAAAAGCACAATGGCTCAAACTCAATTAAGGTATTTTCATAAAGACTAAATATATCTATTATAAAAAAATCACTCATTCTATAAAATTGCACATTAAAAATAATAAGACCACTGGGAAAAAACCAGAATTGGGACAGACCCCTCCCAATCTATGGAATTTTGTAATCAGAATACTAAAAAACAAGAAAAAAATACTAATACATTGAAAAATACATGTTTCCAACTATATGACATTCTGGAGAAGGCACAACTCTGGGATAAACAGTAGAAATATCAGTGATTTCTGGAGGTTACAGGGGCAAGATGGGTGAATAGGCAGAGAACAGAGGATTTTTGTGGTAGTGAAATTATTCTGGTTGATAGTATAAGGTTTGATACATGTCATTATATGTTTGCCAAAAGTCACAAAATGAACCCAAGACAGAACTCTAATGCAAACTATGAACTTTGAGTGATAATGATGTGCCAATGCAGCTTCATAGATTGTAACAAACGTGCCACTCTGATAGGGAGTATCAATGGTTGGGACACCTATGCAGATGTGAAGTCAGGTTGTATACAAGAAGTTTCTGTACTCTCTGCTCAATTTTGCTGTGAATCTAAAACTGCTCTAGAAAATAAAGTCTCCTGGAAAATACACATTAAATTCCTAATAAGCAAGAATTACTTGGAAGCTATTATTTTGAAAAAGTAGTAGAATAAGCATGATGGGAAAGGTACAAGGAATGATTAATTTTCAGAGTTGTAGCAACCACAACCACCGGAGAAGACCACCCAAAGTTTGTGATGCACAGCATGTGACCAAACTCAGAACAAACATGAAATGAATGGGAAGTTACAGTTCTGTATTCATCCATGACTTATCCTGTTAAGCCATATCAGGAGAGTTGGTGCTCTGCTGCTGTTAATTCATGGCATAAAACATTAACGTGCTGGGAGATAACAGATACAAACGCACACCACTCTACATTATTCTTAATTATTCCCCTGTTTAGCAACCTTGTATGAGTCAATTCATCGTAGAGATTGTAGCAGAACAGACTTGAGTGGTCTCTTTCTTTCTCAGCTCACACTATTACTCCAGGGAATAGGTTGGCAGGGTGCCTTCCTCCATGCTGTGTTGGAGTACAGGTTTATGGACACTTCCAAGGGGACCCGGGGATCATTTCCATTTCATCGAGTCAGAAGGTAAATGATCTCCGAAGGTTTTCCTAGACCAGTCTTTGAAGTGGTGCTTATCACTTCCTCTCATATTCCATATTCTGGAATTCAGTCTTATGGCTGAATTCATAATGAGATAGAGCCAGCAAATGATGTTAGTCTTCCAACTGTGTACCCATGAAGAGGAAAACATGTATTTCATCCAGTGGTAATAGTCTATGCCACAAAATTATAAACAAATGCTGATTTTATTGCAAAGTTCAAATCTGGGTGGGCACACTAACTACATGACTGAAACTGTAACCCTGTAAATACAGACTGCCCTAAAAGATCTATTACAGCACCACTTGTTTTATAAAGAGGTGATAGTGAGGTTAAAGACTTATGTTTTTCGAGGGCAGTTATCAACATTTGTACTGCATACCAAACACAGACATTTAATGCCTAATACATGTTTAAAGGTAAGCACAAAGGTAAGCACCTTTAATAGCTTCACTTTAATAGCTTTTGTTCTTAAAGTTTTATAATACAATGCTTTTACTTTAGTTCTGTGACAGGAATGATGAGGTGGTATGATAGATAGAAAGAGCATGTGATTAGGTCAGATAATGTGGGATTCTAATTCTGATGTTAGCATAATCCACCTGTGACTTGGGGTAAAAAAAAATTGATTACTCTGAGCCTAAGCTTTCTTGTCTATAAAAAATGGAGATGATGATACTGAATAGGGATGTTGTGCAAATTAAAAGAAGTCACCTTTAGAAATTAAGGACTCAATAAAAAGGCCAAGGGCTTTGGAATCAGAACAAATGAGGATTTAAATCATGGATGCACTTTATTATTCATGCAACGTTGAGCAAATTATCTAATCTCTCCCAGCTTTCAGTTTCCTAAACTAGAAAAAAGGAATTATGACAGTATGGTATACTTACTCCTTGAATAGATGTATATCACCTAATAATATACCTGGTGTTTTTATTCATTTAGCAAATATTCATTAGTTACCTATAACGTGACCACTGAGTGGTCATATTGTGTATTTGGGAGAAAGTTCCAAAAAGAACAAACAACATTCATATCTTTCATGGAGTTTACCTTCTATTAGGGGTTAGGGAAAGGAGAGATATAAGCAAAATAAGCAAATAAATGAACAAATGAGAAACTTTCCATTAGCAATTAGCAATTAAAAAATAAACCAAATAATAAACTGGAGAATGGCTTGGGGTCGAGTAGGGTTATGCTGCTACTGTGTGTATGTTTGCATGCCCCCCTCCCTCAAAATTCATATCTTGAAATCCTAAGCCCCAGTGTGTACCAGCAAGATGGGGCCTTTGGAGGTGTTTAGGCTCTTTTATAAGGGATTAGTGCCCTCATAAAAGAGGATGGAGGAAGACCCCGTGCCCCTTCCACTATGTGAGGACACACTGAGAAGTTACCTTCTGTGAACCAGGAAATGGTCCTTCACCTGGCACTGAATCTGTTGGTGCCTTAATCATGAATTTTAGATTCTGGAATTTAAAATTTCAGAACTGTGATAAATACATTTTTGTAGTTTATAAGCTACCCAGTGTATGGTATTTAGTGATAGCAGCCCAAACAAATAAAGACAGGCTATTTTCCATAGAGTAGTATTAAAAATTATCCTCAAGGAGATGATTCTTGAGCTGAGAACTGAGTGATATAAAGGAATAAAACAATTGGCAATCAAAAGGGTTTCCCAGAAAGAGGCAACTGTCAATACAAAGACTGGTTGGAAGGAAAAGGCCAATATATTACAAGTATATTTTAAGTATGGAAACAGATAAATGAGATAGGTGACTGCTCCTACAGTCCATGTGAAAGGAGATATTGTTTTGGAGCAGGAGAGTAGGAATGGGGACCGGAAAAACTGAACAGAGGCAGGAACATGTTTTGAAGCTATTGCCATTAAAATGTACATGAGAGTTAAAGATAAATCAAGGGATGACTATGAGATTTTTTGCCATGAACAGTGTGAAGTGATAGTAGATTACACACGGTAGATAAATTTTAAATGGTAGCTATTATAATCACATATCGAAACTCTTCCATAAATTAATACTTGGTTAATTAGATGATTGTTTTTCTTTTTAAGTAATTATCCTCCTTCTCTTTCCCTACATTTTCCTCTTCACAGATTCAAGATCTTTAGAAGTTTATGGGTTTAAATGTTTCATTATTCTTCTCCACTTCCTGTGGGGAACTGGGGACATTATGAAGTAGACATAGAAAATATAGAAGGCATTAAAATAAAATTTAAAAGAAACACAAAAAGACTTCCAAAGAAGGTGGTGTCAGTATCATGAACTGTCAAATGTGAGTTCACAGCCCTCTGCACCTGAAGCTAAAAATAAAGAAAGTAAATATGTAGTCGTTCCTGGATTTGCTGTCAGTATCCTAAAAATTATGCCTCCATGATGTAGTCTAAATGCTTTCAAAACTTGAGAGACTATGGTGTTCTAGCAAAATTATTTCCCTACCCCCTTTTGCATAATCGCATGCCATTGAAGGATAAAATAATTCCTCTAAATATATAAGTAAGAAATTTTGAGGGAAAAAAATAACTGCTATTGTAATAATTTTTCCTTCTGCAAATTTTTATACTATTTTATGTTTGACAAAAGGAGAAATGTAGCTCCAAATGAGGAATATTATAAAGCAACATTCAGTTCTCACAACGTTTTAATTTGAAAAGTAGAATCTTTGACTTTTGCTGTGCGTCTATTGCCATGCTGTTTCCTTTAAAACAACTTTGTCATGCTAATATTTCTTCTCAGAAGAAATGTTCTAGTGGTCAGGTAAATACAATTATCATTGAGTATGAGATGGACCAAGGGAACTAAAGGTACTTAACTACACAACATAGAATTTCCTCATGACCTGACGTATCCTACCCGCAGTCTACTAAGGATAAAACAATCATAAAACACATGAACACAATTCAGTACTAATATAAATTTCCTTATAGCAAAAGAATTAAGCTGACTTCTTTTAGCAAATTTAAGTAGAGAATGAGCAAGCCTGTTCTAAGCAATCATGCAGAAATATCTACAGATAGATTCACCCACAAAAAAATTACCCCAGAAAATGAAAATGAAGCACTTGTCTGGTCCTGATAATTGTAGCACTTAGCATGGTAGAGAGTCAGGCATTCAACTTAGATGAATATAAATTATTTATGTCTAACTCAGAGTCTCCAAACTACAAGCTTCATCTTTAAAATTGTAGTTTCTCAGTGGAGAGAAAAAAATGTATTAGCTTCAAAGCTATGCATCTCATAATGCTTTCTAATAGACTTCCATGTCTGCATTTTGCATAAGCAGCACTGATATTTTACCCTAAGGTAATTCTGTGGTCTTTCAGAATTTACTATTAAGTTGCTAAGCATGAAGCTTGGCGATTGCTGTTTATTTCAGAGAAGTTTATTCTTCCATATCAAATCATAAAAACCAATGTATATTTTGAGGGTTAGTGATACTATTATGTGTCATGCTTTTGATAAGTTCAAAATCCATTATAAATTATAAAAAATATTAAGTACACAGTATCTATATTGATTATCAAAAGTGTATTGGGAAAATATTTGGACAAGCTTTTTCCTGTGATTTCATTCTATTTCCTAAAATTTCTTTAAAAGCAGAGAGAAATTGTGATGAATGGATTCTGGGTTGCATAATCAACAAATAGCCAGTGAAAGCACTGTGAGGAGACTGTCATTGGGAAATGTGTGAAATACTTCTTGCCATTAAGGTCCCAGTAAATAACAATTACAACCACAGTTGATGATCAAGGCATTTCTTAACAGAGTTTGTCTTTTAACAGGTGAATAGTTCTCAGACATTTCTTCATTTCATTCTGAGCTAATATAACTAAGAACTCTTCAGTATGGCCAGTGTTGGGTAAAGTGATTCATTCATGACAATTGTGAAGCTCAAGAGTGGAATTGATAGCTCTAGAAGTGCCAAATGTAAGAAAAGTCCTAAAATTTATGAAATGATTCCTGGTATATATATAAATACCTTCCTCTGAGCAACTCCCAGATAACCATTCTTCCACAAATAGCTTCATAGAAGGAAAACTTTGAGGATTTTTATTTGAAATGTAAAACCTTCAGTCCAGTTTTCTTGCTCATTTTGATATTATTTATTTGTCATTGTCTAGGTTCTTATTCAGATTTGGGGCTGCTTTCTACCTGTTCTTAAGCTCAGCATGCATACTAACAGAGGGGCCTGATGGGGAGGTATCTCATATATGAGAGCTCTGCCTTTTTGAATACATTAATACCACTATTTAAAAAGGCTTTAAAATTCACTTCCCTCTATTCTTCTGCCATGTGAGGAACAGGATTCCTCCCCTTGCAAGATGTAGCATTCAAAGCACCCACCTCCCAATACTGATCCACTGGCGATCAAGTTTCAACATGAGTTTTGGAGGAGACAAAAACATTCAAACCATAGCAATTTTAGAGTATTATGTTTCTTTATTATTGTTTATATAGATGACATGATTGTCATTTTTTGATAGCAAATAAATTGCTGACCATTATATTTTAATAGACCATCAAAAGCCTCTCCTACTTTCTTTCTGAATATCTCTCTCTCAATTCTGATCTACTTTTAATACAAATTCAAAACTGCTTGTTGTATGTTTTCATAGATATAATAGATAACCTGAGGGTACCCCCCCCACAACAACAACAACAACAACACACACACACACACAGAAACACTCAGTTACTAAAATATAAGGTAGTCATTCATGTTCTAGTTAGAATTTTTTTTTTTTCAGTTGCAAGAAGCAGTGACTCACTCAAGCTTACTCATGAAAAGGGAAACTTACTGTAAGGAGTCAATGGAGGGCTTCATATCTACTCAAGATCAGGGGTGAAATGAGGTCAGGCCTCCCTAAGGTGGATTCCAGGACCTGGGAAGTGAAGGACAGAGGCTGCTTGTCTCTTGAAGGCAAAGGACTTCAATATCCTGCTTTTGCCTAGTTTTCAGCTCTCCGCTCATCTATCTCCCAACCACTTCTCTGTGAGATTCTTATCTTGTATAACTTCAAAAGTTCGAGGCTTTTTAACTGCCTCTATAGGCCAGTTCTATAAACTTTTCAGAGCAAGTGTTCATCATTGACTAGATCTCTTTCCATGTTATTACATGGTTCATATTGCTAAGTGACAGTCTGATTGGTTCACCTCATCTTGTAAGTTCAGTCTCACAAGCTATAGAATAGAGCTAATCTTTATAGATCAGAACCACTTATTGTTTATCCAGTCATCTGCAGCAGAAATACTTAGGGTAGGAGATGGAGTGAAGGGAGATGGAGGAGAGGTGGTGAGGATATTTGACATAATTTCTGCTCAGCTGATACAATGGGCTGGAACTATTTCAGAAAGATAAGGTAAGAACAGGGAATGAATGGCATTTCTAAAAAATTTTTAAACTTACGCACCCAAAAGTGCATCTATGGCAACTATGACATTTCTTTACATTCCATTTCATAATAGAAAACATACATTAAATTCATGCTCTATTTGGTATAGCCATTGATGATATAAGACTAGTATATATCCATAAATACCTTTTTTGGAAGTAGCGATAAACTACATTTTCCCTAAGTTTGCTTTGAGAATGATGCTGAGATGGGTATATGACATCACAGCAGTTGCTGAGATTTACAAATAATGTAATTCTTAGATCAACAAATGTCAGCCCACACAAAAATAAGATAAAACCTCTTCATATGCATGTTAGTTTGGAAAAACATGATGATATATGTTATATGTGTTGATGGATAAATAGATTATGTGAAGACATTCCATGTAGTATGAGATTAAATATTTATTTCATAATGTGTATCATCATTGCTATGAGAAAATAATGCCAGGGGACTGTACTCATTAAAGTTTGGCAGTCTGCACTCAGGCCATAGAATGCACGGAGCATTCTTACATGTCATACATGTAGCTGGAGACCCATAATTCGGATTGTAGAAATAACCTCTAGATTTGAGCTTTGTCTTTTAACTTGTTAGCAGGGATGCTGTTGAGCAAGTCAGTTAACCATTCTGAGCCTGTTTCTGTGTTTTTAAAATGCTGTGTCAAATAATTTAGTGTGTGTGTAAGCACTTTGTAAACTATAAAGCACTGCTGAAATATTAAATACTCTCACTCCCTTTCAGGATGTAGAAAGAGGAACAATGGTGAAGGAGACTATCTGTCTAGTCCAATTCCAATGGTTTTGTATGGAGATCATCTATAATGGATGACCAGTTATCTTAAAATCATTAGAAGGAACTAACACTATAATTAAGCTCACAACTTACTATAAACTCATTTATCATAGCATTTAATCTTGTGTTGTTCAACAGAAGGGATTTAAAATATATATCTTGAGTTCACTTTCCAAAGCTAATGTAATTGTTCTCACATTGTTCTACAAGAAAAAGAACATCTAACAGGAAAGAAAGAAACAAAGAAATGATGATGTATCCTCTAATCTAGCACTTTGTCCTCTCAAAGGCAAATGTTCCTTTCCAGGTCAGTGAGATCAGGTAAGTGTGAAGTACACAGAGCTTTGGTTAGTTAGCATAGATTCAGTCTTGTTTCCATAGAAACATGGCTTCATTTTGGAAATTGGCCCAACAGTTTTACAAAATGATTGTGCGAACACTTTTCAGCTAGCATTTTTTTTTTTCCAGCTAGTACGAGAGGCTATAACAACTCTGTCCTAATGCTGTTTCTTTCCCTATATTTTGAGATGCATTAAGTGGTATATTTAAACATGTAATTCAGGATATGGGACTTGGCAAATGCAAATTCACACTTCATGCTTTTACTTATCAGTTCAAAGTATTACTTCCATAAACAATAGAAAATACAGTGCCAGGTGTTATTAGTAACTTTCCACTGTTTTAACTTGGGATGGGTTACTGTGGTGGCTATGCCTGGCTGGCCATGGAAAGCCCCTAGATGGACATAAGTGAAACTCCTAGATTTTGCAGGGAGGGTCTAGAGAAAGAGAGGTTGCCCTAATCCCAGCAGAGAAAAATTTTAAGACTCATAACCTAAACATGCAGCCAATGGCAACAAGACTTGCCGAAACCAAAAAAGTATGGTCTTACACATTTTTAAAAAAAGGTTTCTGGTGCTATTGTGACTTGGGGGTGTATAGGGCTGAGAGCTCAGGATTTCATGTGGCTTTAGCATGGTGGCTGTCCACTCTGTAATGGCTGCCATAGCCATTGAGCTTGGGATGCTCCTCTATAAGGTACAAGAAGGCAACAGGAGCCATATTCTTCTACTACTATCAGGGTCTCATAACTTCCTTTGCATGACTTGTTGGCCACCTTGGAAGTAAAGCTTGAAGAGTCCAAATTTTCATTTTTATCCTTCTTCACCCCACTCCCAGACTCTGTTCTGGTCTGATACAGTTACTTATGCTTTATTCTATTAAAAGCAAGAAAAGAATTCTGGAAACATTTTCCTTCCATTTCATCTCTCTTCTGCTTTCAACAGTTCTGTATGTCAGAGGTGAATTTATTTTTGTTTTTGCTCTAATATACATTTTTTTACTTGAGACGGATTACTGAAGAAATACATTTTTATAGTATATTTCCCTTTTTTAAAAAAGAAAGAAAAATAGAGATATGGTCTTTCTTTGTTGCCAAGGCTGGTCTCCAACTCCTGGACTCAAGCTATCTTTTTGCCTAACCGTCTCAAAGTATTGGGACTATAAGTGTGAGCCATTGTGCCTGGCCAAGAGTATATTTCTCTTAAAAGCAAAAAAGCTTCATTTCTGTAAAATAAACAGGGAACATATGGGTTGAGAAAAAAATTATAGACAAATGTTTTATTTCATTTAGCCTAGGGATTTCCAAAAGTACGGACCTATGGCTGACCTTTTGATTTTTTAAATAGCATCATTGTTAGTTATTCAAAAATGTGGATGGTGATGTGAATGGTAGAATAACATTTTTATTGGCAAAAAGCTGACACAATTCTGGACCTGTTTAGCTTAGCTCTATATTACTGTTAATTATTTCTGCATGGCATGTGCCCCTTGTGGAACAGTAAAGACCCAATTTAGTGAAAAACGCCTTCTCTATTGGTAAGGATAAAAAACAGTCCATTTGACTCTAACTTTTATTCACTATCTAACGTATATTGAATGAGGATGAAAAAGACTGAAGATGTAAAAAGCATAGAAAACATGGTCTCAGAAAAATGCTTCAGGGTCTTCCCTTTTTCTAATGAAATTGAAATGTTTTAATGTAGCCCAGTACACTGCAAAATCTGGACCCGCCTTCCTCTCCAATAATATATTCTTATGTTCTTTTCCTTGCTCTCAAACTCTAGTCACACTGGCTTCCATTTCTTTTCATGAACATGCCAAGCTCTTACACACCTGGGCCTTCTCAAATGAGTGTGAACATTATTCCTGGCCTCTTATTTAGCTTTTTCCAGTCCCTTTGGTCTTACATTGCAACACAGAGAAATTCCCCACTAGCATCAGAATAGATTCTAATCATTCTCTTCACTATTATCTTTGAATGTTACTCTATTTCAATTATAGCACTGTCATTTGTATTAATTTTATTATTTGCATGTCTACTTTGTTGCTTGTTTCCCTTCTCTGAGAGGTAAGTACAATGTAATAATTATAAGTGCAGGATAGGAATCATCCCAGTTTTACCACTTTCCAGCCATATAATCCTGGGAAAGTTATTAATTTCTCTGTGCTTCAGTTTCCTTATCTGCAAAATGGAGGCAACAAATAACTTCATAGAGTTGTGGAGACTAATGAGTTAACAAAGGCAAAGCCTTTAAAACAGTATTTCACATATTATAAAATCTCAGCAAATGTAGCTATTATTATCAGATTATTAGCTAAAGTATTAGACAGATATTTAAGATATTAGCTTCTAATATCTTAATGTCTAACACATATTAGTTATGCAATGCAATTCATAATTTTTCATTGAAAGAAAGAAATGAGTAAATATATAAGTAACAATCAAAGGGACAGGAGCAGTAGAAACACCTCTGACTTGACAATACAAACTTCTAGATACTAGGTTAGTTTCTACCATTTTCTCTGTAACTTGGGGTAAAATACATAACCTTCTTTCACATCAGTTTCCTAATACATAAATAATATATTTAGACTAGATAACCGCTTATAAACCTTCCCATATAAATAGTTTGTGACTATAAATTACTTGAGGTCACTGTGAGTTTAGCATTTTGCTCTCCTTACAATTTTAGAATTATCTGCAAGGACTTAAATCACCTGTTCTTTCCCAGTCTTACTGCGTATCTGAAGGATCTGTGATCATCTGAATTCTTCTCCAGATACTTAGAGTCCCTTATGATTAAATCCATTTGAAGAACTTTCTTCTGGAGGTTTATAAGGATCAATTTGTAGTAAGATAACACACAATGAACAAAACAACCAGTATTATTTTTCAAGTGATTATTATAGTTCAGTTTCTATCTCAGGTCCCTTGCATGTATTATATAATTAAATGCAACATTCCTAAAACATAGGCATTTTTATTCCCATTTTACGGATGATAAAACAGATCTCCATTTTATAGATGAAGAAATGTTGCACTTTACAGATGCAACATTCCTACCACATAGGCATTTTTATCCCCATTTTACAGATGATTAATACAGAAGTGAATTAAGCAACTTGCTAAGGATAGTAAGTGAATTGAGCACTTTGAAATCTATGTTTTTGAATGAGCAAGTGATTGAGAAAAGGAAGAAATTTTAAAAAATGAACCACTTTCAATAAGAAAAATAGTTGATGAAAGCATACTTTCAAAGCATAGAAAATTTATTTGCAGTGAGTTTGAAGACTCTCTGGACCCCTATTCCTCACTTCAACCAAACCTATTCCTTTGAGATGATTCTTGCAACTAATACTAGATTTTCTGTATCAGAATTCTAGGAGTGAAACACCAGTTTATTATTTTTAATGCACAGAGTAGGTGATTCTTATGCTCAATATAATTTGAGATACATTAATCTAATCATTTTGTTTCTTATGCTTTTTATTTTTTCCTACACTTCTTTCTACCATGCAGCTTGATTCCACTTCCTTGTTTACCTGACTTGGAAGAAATACTTTATTATCTTAAAAGCTCTCTTGCCACTACATGTATTCAACATTTTGTCCATTCTCCTTTAGTTACATCATTTTACAAAAAGTTGAATCAATGTCACCAGCCATGTCTTGCTCCTATGCCTGACCTCATAGATGTCATTACATGAATCATCAGTTGGAAGAGTGGACCCTATTAGTAAGCTGTGGTCACCAACTCACCCGTATTCTCAGAAATACTCTATGTATTCTTAATCTATTCTCTTCTACTGTTTATAAATTTTAATGCAAAATATTTTCCATTCTCTATAAGCCTTTTCTGTCTCTACTAGCCTATTTTTTTTCCGCTGAAAGTGCTGTGCTTGCTCATGAACCTGAAACTCAGCCCACATTGCTCCCTCTGCCTGGAGTGCCCAGCCTGCCCTTACTTTCCTAGATCATAGCTACCTAAATTTTGCATTCATTTTAAATATTTCCTCCATATTAAATATTTCCCGACGTCTTCAGGTAGACTTAACTGCTTTGTTCTTTGAAATCCCTTTAAGATTTCTATCATAACACCATATTTATCATCCAACCTGGGGCACTTTAGAAAGTGAAAGTATGCTAGTAAAAATTACATTAATCCCATAAGTGTAAATTGGAATTGTCCTGAGTAAATTGGAATGTGTGGTTCTTTTATCTGTAACTTTTACGTATATGTCTACACGACTATCTTCTCCTATTAAGATGGGCATTGATAGTTGCCATATTTACCATTTTATCCCCAGTTTCTAGCGTACTTCCTGGTTGGTTGAGCGATGAGTGAATGCACATTGAGCTCATAACAAGCATCAAAAGGAAAAAGAAATTACAGGGGTCTAGGCTCACTGTGAGTCAGGTTGGTGAGGTTTTGTTTTTGTTTTTGTTTTTTCCAGTTCCTGTTCTGTTCATCCACTTTCTCGTCCTTTCCCTCTACTTTGGCATAGTACACATTCTGCTCATCCTTTCTCATTCTGTTTTTTAATTGCCTCTCCTCTGAGCTTAGATCAGGAGTTGAAAAAGATATAACCAGAGATAACTCATAAATGTCAAACAAAAATATTTTCTCCTGAGGTTTTTATAACATTGAGTATTTTCTTACTTTTGTTCTCCTTTGCCAAATATTTTGGAAGATCAAAGATGTTTTCCTCACAATTGCTTTACCTAAACATCTTTGTTGCTTCAATTGCTTTAAAGCAAAATTGTCTAAAATCTGTTGATCTTGGTTTCCTAATGCACTGACAATCATGCCAAGCTCAGTGAATAATTATGAAATAACTCTTTTCCCCTCTCTTTTCACGCTATAGTACCTTCCTCCTTTCACCCATTTGGCATGCTTTGAGTGCCCACTGAAGGTAGGAGACTGTTAAAGGTGCCAGGGATTCAGACAGGAATGAGACATCGGCTTTGCCCTCAATTATTAAAATGAAGCAAGTAGCTGCTCCTGATGGTTTAAGCCACTCACCCCAAAACACTGCTTTAATCTATATTAGGCCTCACATTTCATGTGTTTCTCTTCCTACCCTCCCCACACATTAAAACATACCTATCAATGGGCCATTTATAAAAAATTTCCATAAGTGACAGTAAACTCATGGTAATTACAAAGAATGCATTCATTTAAAGGAAGGTAAGGTACTCTGACCAAAAGACTATACTAAACAATAGAGTAGCTGTCTGGTGATTGGGGGCTAAGAGGAGAGACAGAAGGAAGTGATTCCCAAGGGGTACAAGGAAGCTTTTAGGGATCATGAATATATTCATTATTGTGATTATGGTGATGTTTTCATAGACATATACCTAAGTCAAAACATGATAATTTAGAATATTCATTTGTAATACGTAAATGCTTAATAAATACTTAGATGGTAGATTTCTATCTAAATCTTCAGTAAAAATCCAGAAGATGATTTTATTAGGGATCTGCTTATAAATAATTCTTCATATACAAAGATCCTTGAACATCTAGGAATCCTAATATTTAAATATTCAGATCTGTAATATAATTAACTTTCACAAAACTAATAAAAACGTGTGTGTGTGAAAAAAAAAAAAAAACATGATAAATTTTACAGTTTAAATACATCTAGGTTATTGTATGTCAATTAGTTATCAATAAAGCTGTCAAAATACTGTGGCTTAAATAAGATGGCTGCTTATTTTTCTTTCATATAAAAATGTGTTGTGTAGTTTGTCATGGAAGTTCTCCTCCTGAGATCATTCATGGACCCAGAGGATTCCTTCCATCTGTTTGATTCTTCATCTCTGTAGGTGTTGTCTTCATCTGCAGTCAATGTTAGTTACCAGCTATATCTTATGGCATACTCCATGAGAAGGAGATAAAAACAAACTCCAGAATAAATGAGTGATATTTAGTCATAGCTGACGTGGAATTTGTATTTATGCATTCTAGTCATATTCTTTTTCCCAAATTTAATTATGTAGCCACACCTATCTGTAAAGAAAACTAGGAAATATGGACTCTAACCAGATAGTTTGTATTCAATTAAAACTCTATTAGAAAGTCAGAAAGAATGGAATTTCGGGAGACAAGTAGCAATCTTCCACAGTAACCTTATTTAGTGAGTGCATACTCTGTGCTAGCCCCTGTGCTAACTGCTTTGTCATATTACCTAATTAGCTCTTTTTAACCCTTCTATGAGAAAGAGGCTATCATTGGCTTTACTTAAGAGATGTGTAAACCACATTGGGGCACAAAGTTTGCATATTGCATGATTTCATGGTCATTATTCATATAGACTACGTAATGAATTTTGCCCCTGGTGTTGTGCAATAGTTGATCTTCACAACTGAATTCTGTGGCCTTCTCTGTGGCTTAGCAAAGTTTATGAACATTCCTAAGTTACTTGCACAACTGGCAAATGGCAGAGCTGGGATTACAACCTCGAAGGCTGCAGAGCTTGTGTTCTTAGTGGCCATGCTAAATTGTGGCTGATACATTAAACAGCGGCTGTGGCTTAATGTGTTAGCCCTCTCAGCCAAAAAATTTGGGCCTTTATAGAGGAAAACTCTACTCACATGCTAGATCAGTGGTTGGCAATTTTTTTTCTGTAAAGAACCAGAGAGTAAATATTTTAGGTTTGTAGCCCATATGGTCTCTGTCACAGATATTCAACTCTACCATTGTAGCATGAAAGCATCCATAGACAATATGTAAATGAATGAGAATGGCTGAGTTCCAGCGAAACTGTATTTTCAAAACAGGCACTGGGCCAAATTTGGCTCACAGGAAGTATTCTATTGACTCCAGATTAGAAAGGAATTTTAAGCCAATTCAGGGTATGTTAGGGCAGGTTGATATTTTGGGTATTCCTCATGTACACTGCAAATGACTTTTATCTACATGTGCTGCCATCTGGATTTACTGCTAACCCATAGGGAAATAGAAGCCGCAGGCTGGCATTTGAGCTGCTGCTCTGAGTCATTCTACTTTGCAGTCAAAGAGCTTGACTCTCAAATTTTAATTTCTAGATTTTAAATATTACCATGCAGAACCTGTTTTCTGTCTCTAAATATCAAGAGACTAGTGAAAGAAATTAAAATTCCACAGAGATTGAGATAATAGAAATTACTTTCCTATTTTTTTTAATCAGGTGCCATTCCTTCAAGCATACCCTGCACTCTATCTCCTGAATTACTCATCATGTCTTCAGCAGACCATGCCCTCTCACGCTTCCGCCAGGCCATTGCATTGCCATTTCCTCAAATTAGACTCTTTCTCTCCTCTCTTCTTAGTCAATACACAACCATCTTTTAAAGACTAAGGCAAATAGCACTGGTACTCTGAAGCTTCTATTGCTTACCCTCTTCTTGCCCTTAATGGCAAATTACTTTTCCCTTATCTTTGCTTCTATAATAATTTTAATTTTGTCATTGAGTTAACCATGCATTTGTCTGTCCTCTTGATGAAGGGTTAACATCTTTGAGAAGTAGAAATATGATTGTTCATTTTCATCTCTTTTACACCTGGGATGGTGTCTGGCATATAGTAAAAACACAGCCAATGCTGCTGAATAAATGAATGAATAATTTGTACTTAGCAATGTGTTGTTGTGTATTGGTGACATGGATGTAGTCATGATTGATAAATATTTATTAGATAATTTAATTAAACCACATGGGGCACAAATGTTGCTTCTATTCTAGATGAGATGCTATTCTTTACTAAAAGGGATTGAAATTTCAAGGGTTAGTAAATGATATGGTGAGCTCGTCACTTTCTTTCCCTTTTTTTCAGTAAAAATTCTATATAAGGGGTCAATTTGCTTCGCTGTTTAAAACCCATGAGTGGTTGCTCATTTCCACTCAGAATAAGAGCCAAACTCTTTAGCACAGTGGTTCTCAACATGGTCGCACATTAGTATCACCTGGAGAGCTATTGGGAGATGCCCAGTTCATGCTTGGGCACCAACTCAGACCAATTAAATCAGAAACTATGGGAGGGGGATCCAAGCATCAGAATGGTTTGATGCTCCCTAGGTAATTACAATAGGCAGCAAAGGCTGAGAACCACTTAGCATAACCTGCAGTTATAGTTCTCACATGTGGTTGTTCCCCATGATAAAAACTTTACATTTTAACTCTAATGTATTTGGAAGCAAACTTATCTACTTATTCTCACAGGAATCATTGGATATTGTGAGGCAAGATAGATGGTAGATGGGCAAGAGTGGAAGATAGGTGGACCAGTTAGGTGGCTTTTGATAGAGTCAGTTATAATTGTAACAGTCAATGAATCTAGGAAAAAAACATATTCTATACTTAATTCCCAGTTACTCATATAATTCAGTTAATGAGACAAGGTCACTTTCAGAGCACTACAGTAAATTGTAGTTTTATTGTACATATATGTCACATTTATTATTGCTATATATTGCTTTTAAATGTTTGAAGGACCAGGCGTCAAAAGCTTTATGTAATTCTGTCTGACTTGCAAACATCTCACATATGTAATCTGAGATAGCCACTGACTTGTAAATGTTTATAGTGCATTTTAAAGCATATAAAATGTAATAGGATTTTGAATAATCACTCTCATTTAAAATTTCAGTAGTTAATATGCACACAAATTAAAGTTTATTAAGAAGGTAAATGCCTAATAAGCAGTGGGGCAAAATAAAGTGTTGCTGAATTAAGAAAGAAGCATTTTTATTACACATTTCATTAATTTCAGTGCTGTTGTGTGACTTTTGCACTTCAGTGCTTCCATCAGGTCTTCCAAATTCTTAAAAGCCTGCCAAGATGTGCCATGTAGCTGCTTCATGTTCTTCTGTCCAAACCTAAATGAAGCTTTCTTTAACTGAAACCCCATCTTGGGACATTGAATGTACCACCCATTTATTCACCAAGCAAATATCTATTGATCACCTACTTTGTGTGCTACACTGTAGTAGATCCTGCCATTGATAAAATTAGCATAATCTCTTCCTTAATGGAAAAGGGAAGCTAAAGGATCTGCAATCCAGTAAATTCATGCATTCAACAAACATTTATTGAGCCTCTACAGTATTCAAAGCATTTTTCTAAGAGTTTGGAGACTCGACATTGAATGTAACATGGAGAAAAAAGACTGAGGTAAAATGACTTGATGACAGAGTGAAAGCAAGTATGTGAATTAGTGGTCTATAAAGTCAAAGGTGTTATGTATCATAAGGCACAAGTAGATTAAGTGCTATGGGAGAATAGAGAAGGGAGAGACTGTATCAACTAGAGGGTTGCAAGGAACCAGGGACTTCATGAAGGGTAAGACATTGTATATGGATCCTGAAGCACGTGAAAGATTGTGTATCCAAAAATAAACGAAAACATGTTTTTTTTCTAAAGCACTTACACGAGCAAAGGCAAGAAGGTAGAAAAGCACAGAATTAAAGGATAACTGTGTATAACTCTAACAAAAACGTGTGACTCAAAATGTAGTTTTTCCTCACAGGCACAGTGCCTTTACTTGAGAAATAAGTCTATGGTGAATGACAGTCTCTTGGAAAGTTTGGCACTTCAAGAAAACGGACTCTGATTGCAAAATGGCCATCCTCCAAAACATGATATGTTCAGAATTAAGAAAAACCTGCTCCATCTCTCTCAACTTGTCAGTTGATAAGTCTAGGTTTGCTTCATTTTGAGTTGCTTACCGTAACCTAATAATTCTCTTGCAGTGAGTTGTTTTCCATTTTTGGATTCTTGCCCTTCTTTTCATTTTTGACTATATCCTTCAGTATTGCAGTTATCCTTTAAGACAAGTCAGTCTTCTATTTGCTTTTGTACTGTATAGTTAGCCTTACCTGCAGCAGTGAACCGGAGTACTGAATTGGTGTAATTGTGCAGCATTCCACACAGAGCTTATAGCTGGAACATGTTGGACCTCCAGGTAATCATACTAGCTACCTTTGCAGCATTTTCTATGTGCCAGGCACTCTATAGCAAACCTGACATCCATGACTTAACATATTTAATCCTCATCTTGGCCAGGTGAAATAAATACTGCTATTTGTCTCATTTTGCAAAGAAGAACATTAAGCCTTAGGCAGATTAAATGTCTTTGCCTTAGTCACACAATTATCAAAAGATTAAATTGAATTCCAAATCTAGGTCCATCAAAAGACAATGCTCAGATCCATGCATTATGCCATTTCTCATAAGACTGAAAACACTGTTCAAAGCTCCACTCATTGCCTCAGTCCATCTTCAGGTTTAGTGCTAATGGTGCCCAGCCTCCCTTATGGATACAAGACTTTGATGAAATGCCATAGCTGTTCTATCTGGATTCAGCATCTCTTAAGCAGCAGAATTAAACAGATAGTCTTTAGGGCAGTGAACCATTGGGAAGAAGTTTAAACTCTCATCAACAAATTGCTGGCCTGGTTGTGTACAAAGCACAATATTCTGGCAAAATTCCACAGCAGCAATTGCATGAAGCTCTGGAGCACAGCGATCTCAGCAAGGTGAAACCTGAGGTCTGAGGCAAGGGGCACATTGTACACACCTAGAAACATGATAGCAGTGAACCCCTAGACAAATGACAGGTGGAACAAGTCCATAGATCCATGAAGAAAGAGATTGTACAATACTGGCACTTTGCTTTTCTGGGTGTAAAATAATAGTATTGCAAATAGAGGACTGATTAATACCTACAGAGAACATTAATAAGGAGCTATAAGAGGAAAAGAGGCTAAGTCATGGGGATCATACTAAGAGGAAGACCTTGGCTTGGGATGGAGCATCCTGGGCCAGTGTGCAAAGGAAGAGCATTTGGTGAGCAATTCTGCTTTGCCATTTCCTCGAGTTCCACTCTGCTGCGTATCATGCAATCAGATTGCTCTATGTGGCAAGCTGATTTCAAACAGCCCAGTCAGGGTTCTATCATTTCCAATCAATTTCTGAAGAAGTTTAAGTGGCTTTAGCCTGCCACATCTTGGCAGGCTTTTAAGAACTATATTCCTTAACAATACAGTTAAGGAAAGAAAAGTTATAGAAAATGAAAAAATAAAATGTTTCCTTGGGAACATATTTTAAGAGTCTGAGCAGTCAGAATAATCATGAAGACATCAGCATTTCCACGTCAAAGAGCAATTCAGAGTTAATGAAGGAAATACTGGCCCATGTTTGCACTGCAATTTTATTTAACTGAGCTAACAACTGTTTATGTATGAATGCAGTGAGGTCAATCTTAAATTCATGTGAAATTTGGCTGTGAGCAGTGGCTCATGCCTGTAATCCCAGCAATTTGGGCAGATCACCTGAGGTAAAGAGTTTGAGACCAACCTGGCCAACATGGTGAAACCCTGTCTCTATTAAAAATTCAAAAATTAGCCGGGCATGGTGGTACACACCTATAGTCCCAGCTACTCAGGAGGCTGAGGCAGGAGGACAGTTTGAACCCAGGAGGTGGAGGTTGCAGTGAGCTTAGATGTTGCCACTGTACTCTAGCCTGGGCCACAGAGTGAGATCCTATCTCAAAATAATAAATAAATAAATAATTTAAAAATTCATGTGAAATTCAAGACTGAAGGAAAGTAAAGACCTGGTAAAAATGTTTTTGTTTTTAATTCCTACAAAACAATATTTTACAATCTCAAATTGTTTTAATAAAGTATTAATGAATTTATAATACCAACATATTCATATTCAATACCTAAATATAGGAAAAATGTTTGTGTGTTTGAGGATATAAATGGGTTACCACAAAATGCTGTTATTTTCTAATAGGATAATTGAAGACCATTTAAGCAGATAAATTGGTTAGGTAATGACTTGGACTGAAGTGATTCTGATTGTTTTTTTTTTTTTTTTTGAGACGGAGTCTCGTTCTGTCGCCCGGGCTGGAGTGCAGTGGCCGGATCTCAGCTCACTGCAAGCTCCGCCTCCCGAGTTCCCGCCATTCTCCTGCCTCAGCCTCCCGAGTAGCTGGGACTACAGGCGCCCACCACCTCGCCCAGCTAGTTTTTTTTTGTATTTTTAGTAGAGACGGGGTTTCACCGTGTTAGCCAGGATGGTCTCGATCTCCTGACCTCGTGATCCGGCCGTCTCGGCCTCCCAAAGTGCTGGGATTACAGGCTTGAGCCACCGCGCCCAGCTCTGATTGTTTTTATGACTACCACTAATGCAATTCTATGTTTAATATAAAATAATTATTATTTGATAACATCTCAATAAGTTCTAGGATGAGGTTATTCACAGGTTATTAGGTCTTTATGCAGGTAAAATTTTGTCATTTTATGCTTTGTAAGAACACACAGGATATCTTAAATGTATTCATTCTAGAAGTATAGAAATTGAGAACTTCAGAGATCTTAGAGAATGATACTACAGTGAACAAGACAGATTTGAGCCTCAAGGTTTAAAATATAGTGAAAAATATGGACAAGAAAAGAGAATAGACAGCACCTGTTTTGGGCATCTAACATTACTGAGACATCTAACTGAGCAAATGGGGTAGAGATGACTGTCAGATATAGTTCAACATCAATGGGCTAGGAATTAGATTGGTTTCGGTAAAAAAAATGTGCTAGAATTCTGGGTGTGTACTAAACAGGAAAAATATAGTTATTCATTCATTAATAATGGCTTTATTTTTCTGACCAGCATCTCTCCAGTTTGAAGGAGATGGCAAAATGCTGCCCTTGCATAACATCAGAAGGTCCCTAATGTCTGCCTTGAAGAGCTCTTGACAGTAGCAGCAATGAACTACAGGCTAGTGGAAAGATATTAACCTACTACTTCCTTCCTCCTTCTGATCCTCCTTCTGAATTCTTTCCTATGTTATATTATTTAGTTTGAGTTTTTATCGTAATGAAATGGGGCATGTCAGGGTCATGAAAATCCTCAGCAGTTATAGCATAAACATTGGTGAACCACTGTATTTACAACAATTTGATTCATATTTTCTCTATATACATTGCCTATGGAAGGTTATTTACGCATTTTAACTTTTAGCAAATGGGAATTACGTATCACATTTGATTACTATTAGATGTGGTAATCAATTCAATCCATACATCAGAGAAATGTATTCTACTCTCTGCTTAATAATTATCCCTTGGTCTTAGAAAGGAGCAAGCTAAAATATAAGATGCATGAATAAAAATAAACAGCATGAGACTGGGCACGGTGGCTCATGTCTATAATCTTACCACTTTGGAAGGCCAAGGCAGGAGGATTGCTTGAGCCCGGGAGTTTGAGACGAGCCTGGGCAACACAGTGAGACCCAGTCTCTACTAAATAAATAAATAAATAAATAAATAAATAAATAATTTAAAAAATATTAGCCAGGTATGGTGACTCATGTCTATGGTCTCAGCTACTAGGGAGACTGAGGTAGGAAGATAGGTTAAGCTGGGGAAATTGAAACTGCAGTGAGCTATGATCACACCACTATTATCTTGTCTGGGAGACACAGTGAGACCCTGTCTCAAAGCAAAATAATAATAAATAAATAAATAGCTAGCATGAAAGCAACAGTATTGTTTGTTCCATCTGTGTTACTCATAATAACAATGAGAAATACCAGACACCAATAATGCATGCAAAGCTATTTTGATTTTGCATCCTAATTATTTTCAGTGCTGCATAACTCATTAATAATGGACAACTGGTGTAAAACATTCAAAAGACTCTACCATTGTTTATATTTGGATCATAAGCTCTAAAAATCTTTGAATTGTGATTAAACAAGATAAAATTTATTTCTAAATGGTGTTCATTTAAAAACAAGATCAAAAGGCATATATGCAAAATGAGCCCATGTAAGTAGGAGAATGTCAAAACAATTTTTTTTCCGAGAAGAATAGGCATATATAAATTATTTGGCTGAATAGAAATCTACAAGTTATTATCTTTTAAGTCAAAGAATTGAGGAAAAATGTAAAACCAGAGGACGGCACTTCAAATAAATTAATTCAATTTAATTCAAATTATATATTAAATATGTATTATGCACTCAGCGCTGAGCTCATGTCAACACTTCTCTCTGTCACTTGTTTGGGTGGTTTGGTTTAAAAAGGCCCTACTTCTTCACAGCAGTCTCCTGCTTTGCAAAATGCAGGAGAGATACTGAGAATAATTTATTGTTGAAGTTCATGGAGAAACTCAAAATAACTGTGAACAACTGTATTGAAAACTAGAAAAATATAATAATAAAAAAACAAATTAGAATGTTCCTTAGTGATACAGTTTTCTACTGAGGTGAAACTACTGTGGTCAGGGTAAATCTACCTAAATATTTCCACATCAAGAAAGCATGAGAACTTAAAAGAACTTAAGAGTCTACCACTGAAGCAAAAATGCCCTGGCATAGATCATTTTTTCCTTTCATTGGTTAATACAGTCTGTTTAATTGGAGTATCATGCTCTTTGATTTAGGCTGCATTTTGTGCATTAATGGGTATTAAAAATCTCAGGTGAATCTCTTCCAGAACTCAGTAGACACTCAAGAAGATTAAAAGCCAGATAGGAAGGAATGGGGCACAAAAGCAAGGATAGGGCAAAGAAAAATGGTTCAAGGCAATTGCTCCGGAAGTCTGAGTTTAATTTTATTGGAGATATTCCTTTTAGTGTGCTGGGAGATACCCTTCATTTAAAGGGCAGTCACTGAGTGATGATTGGGCCACTTATTGTGATTTTTCCTTATGAAAGTCTTTTGCTGAAATTAGGGAAAACATTTGCTTTTCATGAGAGAGGTATGTTATTTCTTGAAACTTTTGCAGAAATAAAACGTAAGTAGTCTGACATTAAGAAACTGAGCTTTCTTTTCTCTCTGAGTTTCTGGTTTACCATGGATGCCTTTAAAAATGGGCCCATGGTTTTAAATAAAACACACTCATCTTCTAGGACACCATGGACACCTTTAAAAATGGGCCAACGTTTTTAAATAGTGCACACACACACACATTTTCTTGTCACTTATTAGTTTAACAAATACTTTAGTGCCCCTTCTGGGCCTGGTACTGAGTCAGGCCCTGAAATCAGGGGTGAGCAAGCAGACATGTGGCTCTGACGGAATGAAAATCTGCTACTGCACTCTGGTTAAAAGTTCTTGTCCTGGGTTAGTCACAAGCCCACACTTGTATTTGTTTTCTTCCTATTCATGTTAAAATTTCCTTCTATATCAATCTGGTTCTTACATAATCTATTTTAACATTGGTTGTCTGTCAACAGAGTTTCTTCAAAAAAAAATTTCATTGGGAAAATGGAACTAACAGGGTATGGTTTACTTTCCCAAGTCTCAGTGGAAAATTAAACTGAATGTACTCCGATTCTACTCCTGAGTTTATTTCTCTGGCTGATCTATAAACTCTGCTGTAAGGTAGAATTACTTACTTATGGATCAATGATAAAGTTCAAGAAAGATGGATGTTAATGAAATGGCTGAATATAAAACACTCTGGAAACCTCAATAATGTTGTAAATGTGAATAAAAATATCATATTTTGTGGTGAAGTCTATAAGCAAAAGGAATTGATACAGAGTGCATTTTTACGTGATCGTTATAAGCTCCACATATTGACAGACAGTGTTCAATGTCAGTCAGTTCTTAGAAACATTATCTTAGCATATTTTATTACTATTACAAAATAGAATGTTAAAAATCCTTAAGAGAAATTATACCTTTGCCTTTTGTTGAATACTATTAATACATCCTGACATGGATGGGTCTTGAAAATGCCCAAAGTATTAAAAAGCCCTCTGTACATAAATGAGGATATTCAGACTGAGACTGATAAAAAAAAAAATGTGCATATGAATGAGGTGTGGCAAAGTGGTACCCAGTCATTAATCCTTTCTCATTTCTTTGATTCCTAGTAACATTAGCTCAGCTGTCCCCAAGAGCCTTTTCCAGAGCTAAAACCATGAGTCCCAGGGATCATTGAGAGAGACTGTCTTAAGTTCAGTTCTCTAAAAGCAGACCCTGAGAAAATGGTTTGGATATAAATAGTTTATTTGGAAGGTGATTTCTGAAAGTACCAAAAGGGTAGTCAGCAAGTGAATCAGAGAAGGGGACAAGGTCAGTAAAGTGGATGTTATCTCGTGGGTGACTCCTGTGGGCAACTGGGCTCAATTCTACTGGGGACTTACAGGAGATAGGACAGATCATGCCTCAGGGTTACCCAACCAAATGATGAAAAAGTTGGCATTTTTTTCCTCTAACAGCCCAACCGTCATTGATTTGATGACTGTTTATAGGACAATTTTCTGGCACTTCTGGCTTGTATGCAGGCCAGGCAGTTTCCCTCAGCCATAAAAACAGAAATAGCCTTAAGTAATTGCAGTAGGAAGGCTTCATCCTTTAGAGGTGAGTTCTGAGGGGGATATGAGCAGTAATGTCTGCTATGGAGGCATCATGCAGCTATTTGTTCAGTAAGGTATAATGGAAAAAGAACGGATTAGAGCTGGATAGACCTGGGTTTAAATCTTGATGTATTTGCCTATTAGTTATGTGACCTTAGTAAAAGTTTTAAACTCCTTTTGCCTCAGTTTCTTTGTTTATAAACAAAGACAATGCCTGCATTGAAGGGTAGTTGTAAAGATTAAATGGGACTATGGATACACAGGTTAACACAGAGTTAGGTACTCATTAGTGCCTAATTAGTAGAAGCTTGTTGTTTATTTATTAATATAGTAAATATTTAATAAGTACCTATGAAGTTCCAGGTCTGTGGTAGATGTGAAAGACAGAGAGGTGAATGAAAACTGTGTCAATCATGTAGGTTATGTTCCACTGTGGGAGATATACAATCGATAAACACATGAATATTTAACCTGCTATTATTCTAAAGACCTTTTCTTGTGCCTTTAGCAGAAAATAATACTACTACTCACCCATACCTCTCTATACTTTTTAGGATGCTTTTTTTTTTTTTTTTTTTTTGCTAGGCCCTCCCCTTACCTCTTGCTGGGGCTTGATGATGCCTCTCTGCTGCTCAAGACCTCTCCAAAATCCCACCCCTCACAGAGCAGTTCTTCCAGAGCAATGTCCCTAAAGTAGACTTCTCTCCACCCTCCCTTCTATCGAAATATGTAAAGTGTGATTTATTGTTTAGGAAAAAACTTTCAGCTTATTTATCCAATCAGAAGAGTTTGGATATTCTAACTAAGGTGTCAATAGATTATATGGATTAATGCATTACCTTCTCTACAGAATTTTTGTCTTTAGAATTTCAAGTTAGTAGTAGGGGCTATTTTTTAATTTTTTTAATTTCAAAATGGTTTTAAAAAATTTTTGATTTCTGTGGGTATATAGTCATTGTATATACTTATAAGATACATGAGATAGTTTGACACAGGAATGTAATGTGTCATAATAACATAGTGGTAAATGGGGTATCTATCAACTCAAGCATTTATCCTTTGTGTTACAAACAATCCAATTATATTATTTTAGTTATTTTAAAATGTATGATTAAAATATTATTGAATACATTTACCCTATCGTGTTCTCAAATACTAGGTCTTATTCATTTTTTTCTATTTTTTTGTATCCTTTCACCATACCCACCTCCTCCAAACCCTCCCACTACCCTTCACAGCCTCTGCTAACTATAGTTCTACTCTCTATATCCCTGAGTTCACTTGTTTTAAATTTTAGCTCCCATAAATAAGTGAGAACATGTGAAGTTTGTTTTTATGTGTCTTATTTATTTAACTTAATAAAATGACCTCCAGTTCCATCCATGTTGTTGCAAATGACAGAATCTCATTCTTTTTATGGTTAAATAGTACTCCACTGTGTATAAGTACCACGTTTTCTTTATCCATACATCTATTGATGGATACTTAGGTTGCTTCCAAATCTTGGCTATTGTGAATAGTGCTACAACAAACATGGGAGTGCAGATACCTTTTCAATACATTGATTACCTTTCTTTGGGGTATATACCTCGTAGTGGGACTGCTGGTTCATATGATAGTTTTTTTAGTTTTTTGAGAAACCTCCAAACTGTTCTCCATAGTGGTTGTACTAATGTCCATTCCCACTAACAGTGTTCGTGGGTTTCCTTTCTCCACATCCTTATCAGCATTTGTTATTGCCTGTCTTGTGGATATAATCCATTTTAATTTGGGTGAGATGATATCTCTTTGTAGTTTTGATTTGCCTTTCTCTGAAGATCAGTGTGATGTTGAGGACTTTTCCACAAACCTGTTTTGCCATTTGCATGCCTTCTTTTGATAAATGTCTATTTAGATGTTTTGCCAATTTTTAATCACATTAGGTATTTTTCTATATAGTTGTTTGAACTCCTTGCATGTTCTAATTATTAATCCCTTGTCAGATGAGTAGTTTGCAATCATTTCTTCCTATTTTGTGGGTTGTCTTTTCACTTTGTTGATTGTTTCCTTTACTGTGCAGAAGCTTTTTAACTCGATGTGAACCCTTTTGTTCATTTTTACTTTGATGCCTGAACTTGTGGGGTATTACTCCATAAATCTTTACCTAATCCAATGTCCTGGGAATTTTCCAGAAAGTTTTTGGATCGTAGTTTTGTAATTTGAGGTCTTAGATGTCTTTAATCCATTTTAATTTGATTTTTGTATATGGCAAGATATAGGGCTCTAGTTTCATCCTTCTACATATGGATATCTAATTTTCCCAGCACCATTTATTGAAGAGACTGCCTTTTCCTCAGTGTATCTTCTTGGAAACTTTGTCAAAAATGAGTTCACTGTAGGTGTGTGGATTTGTTACTGGGTTCTCTATTCTGTTCCATTGGTCTATGTGTCTGTTTTTATTCCAGTACCATGCTATTTGGTTATTATAGCTCCATAATATAACTTGAAGTCAGGTAATGTGTTTCTTTCAGTTTTGTTCTTTTTGCTTTGGATAGCTTTGGGTATTCTGGGTCTTTTGTGGTTTCATATACATTTAGAATTTTTTTTTCTATTTCTGTGAAGAATGTCATTGGTATTTTGATAGAGATTTCATTGGATCTGTAGATTGCTTTGGGAGGTATAGGCATTTTAATAATATTGATCCTTCCAATCCATGAACATAAAATATCTCCACTTTTGTGTGTCCTTTTCAATTTCTTTCATCAGTGCTTTATAATTTTCATTATAGAGATCTTTCACTTCTTCGGTTGAATTCATTCCTAGCTATTTAATTTTATTTTTGGCTATTGTAAATGGGATTACTTTTTTATTTCTTTTTCAGGTTGTCCTGTATCTATTGTTGGATACTGAAATGCTACTGATTTTTGAATGTTGTTTTTTTTATTATAGATTAAGTTCTGGGGTACATGAGCACAGTGTGCAGGTTTGTTACAGAGGTATACATGTGCCATGTTGGTTTGCTGTACCCATCAACTCATTATTCATATTAAGTATTTCTCCTAATACTATCCTTTCCCAAGCCCCTCATGCCCTGATAGGCCCCAGTGTGTGATATTCCAATCCCTATGACTATGTGTTCTCATTGTTCAATTCCCACTTATGAATGAGAACATGCGATGTTTGGTTTTCTCTTCTTGTGTTACACTCAAAATCGCACAACCACATGGAAACTGAACAACCTGCTCCTGAATGACTACTGGCTAAATAACAAAATGAAGGCAGAAATAAAGATGTTCTTTGAAATCAATGACAACAAAGGCACAATGTACCAGAATCTCTGGAACACATTTAAAGTAATGTGTAGAGAGAAATTTATAGCACTAAAGGCCCACAAGAGAAAGCAGGAAAGATCTAAAATTGACACTCTAACATCACAATTAAAAGAACTAGAGAAGAAAGAGCAAAGACATTCAAAAGCTAGAAGAAGACAAAAAATAACTAAGATCAGAGCAGAACTGAAGGAGATAGAGACACACACACACACAAAAACCCTTCAAAAATCAACGAATACAGGAGCTGGTTTTTTGAAAAGATCAACAAAATAGATAGACAGTTAGCCAGACAAATAAAGAAGAGACAAGAATCAAATAAATGCAATAAAAAATAATAAAGGGGATATCACCACTGATCCCACAGAAATACAAACTACCATCAGAGAATACTATAACACCTCTATACAAATAAACAAGAAAATCTAGAAGAAATGAATAAATTCCTGGACACATACACCTTCCCATAACTAAACCAGGAAGAAGTCGAATCTTTGAATAGACCAATAACAGGTTCTGAAATTGAGGTAATAATTAATAGCCTACCAACCAAAAAAAGTCCAGGACCAGACAGATTCACAGCTGAATTCTACCAGAGGTACAAAGAGGAGCTGGTACCATTCCTTCTGAAACTATTCCAATTAATAGAAAAAGAAGGAATCCTCCCTAACTCATTTTATGAGGACAGCATCATCCTGATACAAAAACCTGGCAGAGACACATACACAAAAGAAAATCTTAGGCCAATATCCCTGACAAACATTGATGCAAAAATCCTCAGTGAAATACTGGCAAACTGAGTCCAGCAGCACACCAAAAAGCTTATCCACCACAATCAAGTTGTCTTCATCCCTGGGATGCAATGTTGGTTCAACATATGCAAATCAATAAATGTAATCCATCACATAAACAGAACAACACAAACCATGATTATCTCAATAGATGCAGAAAAGACCTTTGACAAAATTCAACAGCCCTTCATGCTAACAACTCAATAAACTAGGAATTGATGGAATGTATCTCAAATAAAAAGAGCTATTTATGACAAAGCCACAGCCAATATCATACTGAATGGGCAAAAACTGGAAGCATTCCCTTTGAAAACCGGCACAAGACAAGAATGCCCTTTCTCAGCACTCCTATTCAACATAGTATTGGAAGTTTTGGCCAGGGCAATCAGGCAAGAGAAAGAAATAAAGGGTATTCAATTAGGAAAAAAGATAGTCAAATGTCTCTGTTTGCAGATGACATGATTGTATATGTAGAAAACCCCATTGTCTCAGCCCAAAAACTCCTTAAGCTGATAAGCAACTTCAGCAAAGTCTCAGGATACAAAATCAATGTGCAAAAATCACAAACATAACTATACACCAATACCAGACAGAGAACCAAATCGTGAGTAAACTCCCATTCAAAATTGCTACAAAGAGAATAAAATACCTAGGAATCCAACTTACAAGGGATGTGAAGGACCTCTTCAAGGAGAACTACAAACTACTACTCAAGGAAATAAAAGAGGACACAAACAAATGGAAGAACATTCCATGCTCATGAATAGGAAGAATCAACATCATGAAAATGGCAATACTACCCAAAGTAACTTATAGATTCAGTGATATCCCCATCAAGCTACTACTGACTTCCTTCACAGAATTGAAAAAAACTACTTTAAATTTCATATGGAAACAAAAAGGAGCCCTCAAAGCCAAGACAATCGTGGGCAAGAAGAACAAAGCTGGAGGCATCACACTGTCTGACTTCAAACTATAGTACAAGGCTACAGTAACCAAAATAGCATGGTACTGGTACCAAAACAGATATATAGACCAATGGAGCAGAACAGAGGTCTCAGAAATAACACCACACATCTACAAACATCTGATCTTTGACAAACCTGACAAAAATAAGCAATGGGGAAAGGATTCCCTATTTAATAAATGATGCTGGGAAAACTGGCTAGCCATATGCAGAAAGCTGAAACTGGATCCCTTCCTTACACCTTATACAAAAATTAACTCAAGATGGATTAAAGACTTAAATGTAAGAACTAAAAACATAAAAATCCTAGAAGAAAACCTAACCAATACCATTTAGGACACAGGCATGGGCAAATACTTCATGACTAAAACACCAAAAGCAATGGCTACAAAAGCCAAAATAGACAAATGGGATCTATTTGAATGTTGATTTTATATTCTGCAACTTTATTGAATCCGTTTATCAGTTTTAATAGGTTTTTTGATGGAGTCTTTACTTTTTCCCAAATATAAGATTATATTATCAGCAAACAACAATAATTTGATGTCTTTCTTTCCAATCTGGATGCCCTTCAAATCTTTCTGTTGTCTGGTTGTTGTAGCTAGGACTTCCAGTACTATGTTAAATAACAGTGGTGAAAATGGGTATCCTTACTGTGTTCTAGAACTTACAGAAAAGGCCTTCAGGTTTTCCCCAGCCATATGATACTAACTTTGGGTCTGTCATATATGGTTTTTATTATGCTGGGGTATGTTCCTTCTGTACTCAATTTTTTTTGTTATTTTGAGACAGGGTCTTGCTCTGTCAGCCAGGCTGAAGTGCAGTGGTGCATCATGGCTCGCTGCAGCCTCAACCTTCCATGATCAGGTGATCATGCTGCCTCCAACTGCTGAGTGGCTGAGACCAGAGGCACAGGCTACCATGTTGAGCTAGTATTTATTTATTTTTATTTTTTGGTGGAAATGAGGTCTTGCCATGTTGCCCAGGCTGGTCTCAAACTCCTGTGCTCAAGCAGTCCTCTCACTTCAGCCTCCCAAAGTGCTGAGACTACAGGCATATACCCAGTTTTCTTAGCATTTTTATTGTGAAGGAATGTGGGCTTTTATCCAATGCTTCTTTAGCATCAATGGAAATTATAATTTTTTTGTCTTTTATATCATTGAGAGGATATACCACATTGCTGATTTATGTACATTGAACTGTCCTTGCCATTTGGGGTAAATCCCACTTGGTCATGATGAAAGATCTTTATAATGTGTTGATGAATTCAGTTTGCTAATATTTTGTGGAGGATTTTTGCATCAATATTCATCAGTGATACTGGCCTATAGCTTTTTTTTTTTTTTTTTTGAAGTGCCTTATTCTGGTTTAGGTATCAGGTAATACTGCCCTTGTCAAGTGAGTTTGGAAGTATTCCCTCACCCTCTATTTTTTGGAATACTTTCAGGAGGATTGGTATTAGTTCTTCTTTAAATATTTGATAGAAATCATTTCTGCTTTTATCTTTGTTATTTCTTTTCTTCTCCTAATTTTGGATTTGGTTTGCTCTTGCTTTTCTAGTTCTTTAAGATGCTTTTTCAAGGTTATTTATTGAGAATTTTTCTTATCTTATGATGTAGGCACTTACAGTGACAAACTTTCCTCTTAGTACTACTTTCATAATATCCCATAGCTTTTGATATGTTGTAGTTCCATTATCATTTGTTTCAATAAATTTTTCAATTTACTTACTTATATTCAGGAGCATATCGTTTAATTTTCATGTGTTTGTATAGTTTCCAAAATTTCTCTTGTTATTGATTTCTAATTTTATTTCATTGTGGTCAGAGAAGATGCTTGATATTATTTCATTTTTTGGAGCATTTAAGACTTGTTTTGTTACCTAACAGATGTTCTATCCTTGAGAATGATCCATGTGCTGAGGAAAAAAATGTGTATTCTTTCAGACATTGGATGAAATGTTAAGTAACTATGAGGTCCATTTGGCCTATACTCCAGATTAAGTCCAATGTTTCTTTGTTGGTTTTCTGTCTGGATGACCTGTCCACTGCTGAAAGTGGGGTGTCAAAGTCTCCACCTATTATTGTACTGAGGTTTATCTCTCTCTTTAGCTCTAATAACATTTACTTTATATATCTGGGCGCTCAAGTGTTGGGTATGTATATATTTACCATTGTTATATCCTCTTGCTGAATTGATCCCTTTATCATTATATACTGACCTAGATTGTCTCTCCTTATAGTCTTTGTCTTGAAATCTATTTTATCTGACATAAATATAACTATTCCTGCTATTTTTTGGTTTACATTGTCATGGAATATATTTTTGCATCCCTTTATTTTCAGTCTATGTATATCTTTAAAGGTGAAGTGTGTATCTTGTTGGCAACAGATCACTGGGTTATTTTTAAATCCAGTCAGCCACTTTATGTCTTTTGATGGCAGAGATAATCAATTTACATTGAATGTTATTACTGATAAGTAAGGATTTATTTCTGTCATTTTGTTATTTGTTTTCTGGTTGTTCTGTGGTCTCTTCTTTCTTTTCATTCTGTCTTCTTTATAATGAAGGAGATATTCTCTGGTGATATGTTTTAATTTCTTGCTCTTTTTCTTGCTCTTTATTTTTTGTGTATCTGTTATTTTTTATATGAGCTTACCATGACACTTGAAAATACTATCTCATAACCGGTTATTTTGAAGTGATGACAACTTAACACTGATTGCCTAAACAAGCAAAAAGAAAACTAAAAAACCTCTACACCTTCACTTCATTTTCCTGCTTTTTAAGTTTTTGTTGTTTTATCTCTATATTCTTGTACTGTCTACATCTTATAAAGTTGTTGTAGTTATTATTTTTGATTGGTCCATTTTTTGTCTTTCTACTTAAGATATGAGTAGTTTACATATCACACTACAGTGTTATAATACTCTGCTTGTCTGTGTATTTATTATTGCCTGTGAATTTTGTACTTTCAGATTTTTTTTATTGTGCATTAACAATCTTTTATTTTAGATTGAATAACTCTCCTTAGCATTACTTGTAAGATAGGTCTGATGTTGATAAAACCCTCAGCTTTTGCTTTTCTTGGAAAATCTTTATGTCCCTTTCATGTTTAAAGGATATGTTAGGAAGATATACTCTGTTATGGTAATTTTTTTTTCCTTCTGTGCTTTATGTATGTCATGCCACTTTCTCCTGGCCTGTAAGGTTTCCACTGAAGAGTCTACAACCATACATATTGGAGCTCCATTTTGTTATTTGTTTCTGTTTCCTTGCTGCTTTTAGGATTCTTTCTTTGTCCTTGACCTTTGTGAGTTTAATTATTAAATGTCTTGAGGTGGTTTTCTTTGGGTTAAATCTGCTTTGTGTTCTATAACCTTCTTGTACTTGAATATTACTATTCTTCCCTGTGTTGGGAAATTATCTGTTACTATCCCTTTGAATAAACTTTCTATGCCTATTTCTTTATCCATCTCCTCTTTAATGCCAATAACTCTTAGATTTGCCCCTTTGAGACTGTTTTCTAGATCTTGTAGACATGCTTCATTGCTTTCTATTTTTTTTCTTTTGTCTTCTCTCACTGTGTATTTTCAAATAGCCTGTCTTCAAGCTCACTCATTCTTTTTTCTATGTGATCACTTCTGCTATTAAAAGACTCAATGTATTCTTCATTATGTCAATTGCATTTTCCACTCTAGGATTTCTGCTTAATCCTTTCTAATTATTTCAATCTCTTAGTTAAATTTATTTGATAGATTTCTGAGTTACTTCTCTGTCTTACCTTGAATTTCATGGAGTTCCCTCAAAACAGCTATTTTAATTCTCCATCTGAAAAGTCACATATCTCTGTTTCTCCAGGATTGGTTGCTGATGCCTTGTTGAGATCATTTTATCAGTCATGTTTTCCTGGATGGTCTTGATGCTTGTGGATATTCATCAGCTTCTGAACTTTGACAAGTTAGGTATTTATTGTAGTGTTCTTAGTATGGGCTTGTTTGTACCCATATTTCTTTGAAGGCTCTTCAGGTATTTGAAGGTATTTGGATGTTGCGATCTAATCCATGTCTGCATTAGGGGAAACCTCAACCTTAGTAAGTCCGTGGTTCATGAAGACTCATAGAGGAGTCTTGGTGGTTTTGGCTAAGATCTGGGAGAATTTCTGAATTACCAAGCAGAGATTCTTGCTCTCTTCCCTTACTTTCACCCAAACAAAATCCCTCTCTCTGTTCTGAGCCACATGGAGTAGGGATTGGGTAACACAAACCTCCCTGTGGCCACCACCACTGGGACAGTGCTGGGTCATTCCTGAACCCAGCACAGCCCTATTTCTCACCCAAGACCTGCTGTAACCACTACCTGGTTACCATGTATGTTCACTGATGGCCCTAGGGCTCTACAATAAGCAGGTGGTGAAGCAAGCCAGGCTTATGTTCTTCCCTTCAGGGTGGTGAGTTCCCCCAGGCTCTGGGCAAAGATGTCATCTGGGGGAGGGACTGGAATCAAAAACTTAAGAAACCTACCTAGTATTCTATATTACCATGGCTAAGCTAGCACTCAAACCACAATACAAAGTCCTTCCTGCTCTTCCGTCCCCTTTCCACAAGCAGAGAAATCATCCCCTTGGCCAACACTCCCACAGGTCAATGGGGAGTACTGTCAGGCTATCACTGAGGTTCACATAAGGCATGAGGGCTCTTCAGTTAGGCTGTAGTGAAGACTGCTGGGCCTGGGACACATCCTTCAGGGTAGTGAGCTCCCCTTTGGCCCAAGGTAGGTCCAGAAATGCCTTCCAAGTGTTGAGGCCTAAAATCCAGGTGGGTTCTCTACACTACTGTGACTAAACTGGTACCTAAAGTGCAAGACAAAGTCCCCTTTACTTTTCCCTGTGCTTTTCTAAAGAAAACTGTGGAACTGTGCTGGGTCTCACCTGAAGTCAGTATGTCTCAGAGTCTCACTGAAGACCCACAATGTATTATCGGTATGTCAATGCTGGTTATTCAGAGCCCATGGGCTCTTCAATCAGCACGTGATGAATCCTGCCAGGATTGGATCTTTCTCTTCAAGGCAAGCAGTTTCCTTCTCACCCCATGTGTGTCTAGAAATATTGTCTGGGAACTGGGGCCTGGAATGGGGGCCTCATGACTCTGCCCTGTGTTCTATGCTATTGTGGCTGAGCTTGTATCCAAGATGAAAGACAAAGTCTCTTTACTTTTCTCCTCCTCTCCTCAAGCAGAAGAAGGAGTCACTTTCATTGCTGTGAACTGCACTAAATGGGGTGTGAGAAGGAGTGATGCAAGCACTCCTTTAGCAACTCCAGCTGATGTCTCATTAGGTCATGTGCTTGCCATGTCCACTGGCTCCCAGCTGAGTACAGCTCTAGGGATTGTCTATGAGTTGCAGTCCTTGTAGCCTAGACTCCCTTTCAAGTTTATTTATAACTCCAGAGCACTTTAGCTCATGGTGGCAAGGCTTGTCAAAGCTCAAGTTCTGATTACTGGGATAAGCCATTTCCCTTTGGCCGTGGCTGGTCTAAATGCTCCCTCATGTACAGGCATTGGCTGAGTTCAGCCAGGTTTTTCTTTCTGCTGTGACAGGGCTGTCCTGAGCTCAATGCACAGTCCACAGGCACTGTGCTTTCCCTCCTCCAAACCCTCAGATTTTCTTTTCATACCACCCAGTCACTGCCAGAAGATGGGGGAGAAGTGACATCAGTGATTCAAGACTGTTTTTCCTACCCTCTTCAGTGCCCTTTTCAGCAATATGAAGGTAAAACGGGCTACATTTGCTCAGCTGAGTTTTGGTTCTTACGAAGGTGATTTTATGTGTAGATAGTTGTCAGATTTGTTGCTCATGTTGGGGAGACAATTGGTGAAGGCTTCTATTTGGCCATCTTGCTCTGCCCCTCTCATAAGAGACATTATACAAATACAGAAACTGGAGTTTCTAGAAGTTTTGACTTGCTTAAGGTCACACCACCATAAAGAGTGAAGACTGGGATTCAAAATAAAGTCTAACTATGAAGCATGCATATTTTTCTAATGCATGCTACCACCCACCCAAATGTACCTGAAAGAGCTTCTGGCTCCATTTAGCTACTCAAGTGAGATGATTATATAGCATACCTCACAGTAGGGAACTGTGGGGGAAATGAGATACCTGGAATGAGTACTGTATTAGTCCATTCTCACACTGCTATAAAGAACTACCAGAGACTAGTTGTGATGGTTAATATCGATTGTCAACTTGATTGGATTGAAGGATGCACAGTATAGTTCCTGGGTGTGTCTGTGAGGGTGTCACCAAAAGAGTTTAACATTTTAGTCAGTGTACTGGGAAAGGCAAACCCATCCTTAATCTGAGTGGGTACAATCTAATCAGTTGCCAGCATGGCCAGAATAAAAGCAGGCAGAAGAAGGTGGAAAACTAGACTGGCTAAGTCTTCTGGACTCCATCTTTCTCCTATGCTGGATGCTTCCTGCCCTGGGACATCAGAGTCCAGGTTCTTCAGATTTTGGACTCTTGGATTTATACCAGTGATTTGCAAGGGGCTCTCAGACTTTCAGCCACAAACTGAAGGCTGCATTATTGGTTTCCCTCCTTTTGCAGTTTTGAAACTCAGACTGGCTTCCTGGCTCCTTAGCTTGCAGACAGCCTATTGTGGGACTTCGTGATTGTGAGAGACAATTCTCCTAATGAACTCCCCTTTGTGTGTGTATGTGTGTGTGTATATATATATATCCTAATAGTTCTGTCCTTCTAGAGAACCTTGACTAATGGACTGTGGGTAATTTACAAAGATAAGAGGTTTAATTGATTCATAGTTCCACAGGCTGTACCAGAAGGATGGCTGGGGAGGCCTCAGAAAACTTAAAACTATGGCATAAGGTGAAGGGTAAGCAGGCGCATCTTACACCGCCAGGGAATGAGGAAGAAAGAGAAGGGTGAGGTGCTACACAATTTTAAACAACCAGATCTCATGAGAAGTCACTCTCATGAGAACAGCAAGAGGGAAGTCTATCCCAGTGATCCAATCCCCTCCCACCAGGCCCCTCTTCCAACATTGGGGATTAAAATTCAACATGAGATTTGGGTAGGGACACAAATCCAAACCATATCAAGGACCTAAAGTGCTTTTTTAAAAAATTTTGGGTGGGTGGCAGGGGCAACACGTCATTCCCTTTTTTATGCCATTGTGATGCTTAAGAAAGAGCAAATTTTCAAAGGGCAAATGCATTGTCCAACAGAGATGAATTGTTCTAGGTCGATTTAAGAAGACAGAAGCAAAAACAAAACAAGCTTAGATAGCATGCATCTTTGTAGTTAGTGATTGCTTTGTTGTTTCGTTAAATTTGGAGAAGTAAAATTATTTGGCTGAAGACATACAAAGTTAAAAGAGAGACAATATTTCCTGTTAAACAGCAAAGATGTCATCTAGGCATGACTTCCAGACTGTCTCACCAAACAGTTATAGAACATGCAAATTGCTGAAAACAGCAGAGTAAGACATCTCAATGCAGCTTGCTGGATAAGACTGAGAAGGCTCAGGAAACGGCTGGGCAAAAGGACGATTTCAAAGAAATGTAGTTTTATTAGCTTCATGTGCATGTGATAGCTCTATCAACCCACCATGAGGTGACTAGGTGAGAGACAGAATGGGAGACATAGAGAAAAAAAGTTCAGTCTAAAACCTTGCTCTTGTTTTACAAGTTTTGTGATTATGGGTATGTTTCTTTCACTATTTTCATCCTTAATTTTCTATGCCATCAAGACTACCTTATATACTTCATAGAGTTATTACAAAGACTAAACTTGATCATGTAAGCCATTCAGATATTCTTCAACTTTGATTAAAAACAAAGTCAAATAAGCAGTTGATAGGACTTTTGTTTGCTAACACTTTGTTTCCTTGACAATTGTTTATACATGCTTCAAGTTGTGTCTTTCAAGCCATCATGGCATTGTCAAAGCTGTTTCATGCTGTTGGCTTCAGCCTTCTAAGGCTGCAAAGCTGCCTATGGCCTCAGTTACTCTGAGACCACTCAACTCTTTAGATTTAATAATATTACTGGAGTGGTCAGAAAATGACAGTCACTTTAGGAATGAGAAGGAACTCTCCTCTTCTCTGAGTTGGCTCAGTTGGAAAGGTCCAACATCGGGGTGTCTTGGCTCCCAGATATTAATTAATGTGTACCATCCATCACCCCTACTGTCACACATTTCTCCAAAATCATACTTCCTAACTTCTTTTATATCTTACACTCAAAAGATGGCAGATCCAGGATTCAAAGTCCAGTGTCACTTATAGAACCAGAACTCCTAAACACTCATCTCCACTTGCTTAACAGTTTGAATGGCCTCTCAGATAAGATATAGCACACAACCCAACCACAACCAAAAACTTGCCAGACCCTATGTCATGTTGGCATGTGATTGCAGGAGTACATGGTTCACTACTGGCCTCCAGTGTCATAGATAGAACCTCACCTCAGCCTCTGTTTATACTTCACGAGTGTCCAGCTTTTGTTAGTCACTGATGGGGCTCCAACTCTTAATTCAAACCATTTATTTTGCTATGTTCCTATTGTCTCCAGAAACATTCCCTGCTTCCATTCTTCAAATTAAAGTGACAAACTTCACCATCTTTACACTCATACCTCCTCCTTTCAAAGCTATAATTTTTGCCTTCTTTATTTCTCTGCTTTGGGGAATATATTAAGTATTAAATTAAATATTAGATACATGAAAGAGCAAAACTGAGGCTCTGCCAATTATTTTCTTTTCCAGAATAATTCCAGGATGAAGTTCAGACACAAGGATGCATTGCTACTCTGAGGTAAAAGTTCCTACAAAATCTGGGGATAGTTTTGCTTGGTGGAATTAATTTTAGAGGCACAGGTCAACTCCTTCATACAACCCAGGCACCAGCCACAAGAAACACATGCAATGTCAAGGCAGCTACCATTTGGTTACCTTAGGGTAATTCTGTAGACTCTACTTCTCAAGCTCAACTTTGAGATTTTGGTCTTTGCTCTTCCCTTGTTTCCTCTCTTGAAGCTTTTAATTGGATGTCCCAAAGACTTTCACAGTAAGCCAATTTGGATTGATTGCTTAGATATTTGATTCACATCTTCTTAAATACACTGCCTCTTTGATCAGTCCCCTAGATCTCAATCACTATCCTGAGAGACTACCAGGGTAATAATAGCTACTGTCATTTTTTAATTGTCATATGTGACTATACACCATGGACTGTTTGACCCACCATTCTCCTTGTTTGTATCAACACTCCTCACTCAGTGACCCCCCCCCGGCTCTTCACTCATTTTTGCCTTATCTCCTTGTCTCCTATTTCTCAGTGTAAGTCAGGAGATGGCAACCAAGTATTGTAGAGGTACGCAGGTTTGCTTTTCAATTAATATCTTGGAATAGATGATTTGAATTTTTAGACTTTCTTCACACTCTGACTATATCATCAGATAAAAGGTATTAATCCCATCCTTCCCCACTCAAGGGTGGTGTATAATTATTTTGGTCTAGTTCACCCATCACAGTATATGTTTAAAGAAAAGTTTTGATTTTCTAAACCAAGGTTTTTGGTTCAGGAAATGGCTTATATTTTTTATTTGTTTTTCTCTCTCAAACTGGAGGGAGCCATACCAACCTCTATCTCCCGATATTCTCCCCTGGCTTCCATTTACAGGGCTAATGACAAATTTGTCCCTCTTTAGAGAAGATCACGGTGACTTCCACAAAGAAGGCACTGTCTTTGAGGCTATGGGAGAGGTTGGGAGAAGAACAAGAACCGTGGGACACAGTTCTAGCCATAGAGAAATTTTCAATCTAATGAGGACAAAGAGGGAAAAAAGTTTCTGGGGTTCTAGGCAGTCTTAAGAGAGGAGTGTTCCTTCTCCACACCCCTAGTGGTGATAACGATAGAGGACATTTCAAATGATCCTTGAAAAATATGTAGGTAATGACAATTAATACAGATGGTATGTTGCTCGGTAAAAATTTAATTCCAGAAATGTGAAATCTCATGCCAAGCTCTTAGCTATTATTCTCTAATTCCTTTGCATAGAACTTAATAGGTAGAAAGAAAAAGAAAATTCTTCCAAGAACAAATCAGTGAAGACTGATTCAGAGTTCAGACTATACTCAATTTGAAATGGAGGATACAGCATTTGAAATTGCAAGAGATGGAACTAGAAAAAAAAAATATTTGGGACTGATTATCAAAATCTTTGACTGGCTTAACAAGAAGCTTGCAAATACTTTTACTTTAACTATTCCATAAAATTTTTATTGAGCATATACTAAGCATGAGACCTGAAGAATGTGTTAGCAAATGACAGTGTTAAGCATGTGAGCATGGGAAAGTTTGGGAATAATTTTAATTGTTAGAAACAAAAAAACAAATTTGAGTGGATTGAAGAAACTAAGTGGAGACAGTGACTTACTATTTTTTTAAAACATGAATAATGATGGAAATTGTAGAGCTAGAAGAGTAGCTTGAGGAGGCTGGAGTGAAGACATTTGTGTGTAGGTGGGAATTTTGAGTGTGTGTTTGTAGACTACAAAGTAAGAGAAACTGGGAGGGATAAATTGCATAAATTAGAGTGAGAAAAATTTAAGGAACAATTTTATAGAAGACTATGAATAGATTGAAGATTATACAGATAGAGAAGGCTTAACCTTAGAACAGAGTAAGACTATTTCTTTACTGAGATTGGAAGGAAGGTGGTAAAGATAAAACTAAAGTTATACTTTTAGATAGAGGAGGAAAGTTGAGGACCTTTCTATTCAGTCACTGCTGTTTTTTAAATGAAAGAAACAAGTCATTTGCTGAAACTGGGAAGAGAAAGAATAGCATGAGGGCCTCAGGACAGTTCATGACAATTTCTTTGGAGGCTAAAATTGCAGTTCAGCTAGGGATGTGCAAATGAACTGTTGAGACATATTTTGTGACCAGTGTCACAACTATAAGTAGATGTGAAAATCTCATAGTTCCATGAATACCACATTGACTGTGATGGTAATTGAAAGAAAATAAAATCTTAATGACTTGTGAGCATGTGGAGCATTAGCACAAGGTGGTAAGACAAGTTCATTATTTTTATCTTTCATAAGGACTGCAGACAAGCCAAGGTAGCCTGACAGCAAAAGAGAATGCAAGGTGTTATTATCTTGGAAAGTCAACGATGTGTGATAGGAGAAAGGTTTGATTTTTTCTACAATTTGAATGCAGAGTGTAGGTTTTACAGGTTTGAGTTAATGGAGTTTTATGTCAACGTAATATGGTTCTGCAAACTAGGAGGGTTTTCTGCAAATAACCTTAGGGTATTTCTTACTCAGCACTATTGACCAGCTAAAAACCACCAGAATCATCAACCTTTCAAAGCAATTGCCCTTGCATTAAATACCACATCTTTTTCTCTTCCTAGTTTTCTTTCATTTCTCCTTCCTTCCTGCCTTTTTGCTCCTGCTAATGCAGGCAGAAGTTCTTCTTACATTTTAGTTATGCTATTTAGTAATTGCTTAACCCACTAATGCCTACTAGATTATCAGGAGACATGTATATAGCTCTGCGGCTTTGTATTGTGTAGCATCTCTAGACAGTAATATTCATAATCCATCAATAATTATCAAGTAAAAACTGAATGAAGAGCAATGCATACATTAAAGCACCAAAGTTTATACAACTATAATAAAACCAACCCCATTATGACAACTCTAATCCTAGCACATTGCTCATTCAAAGATGATAAAAAATTAATGCTCAGCTCATATTTGGTGCACATTAGAAATATTCCAGAATTTCTGAAGGATTAATGTCATATAGCTTCTTTCTAGCAAGGATCTGGATTGATAAATCATCTGGTTGACATATAGAAAAAGACAGCAGAATTAAAATTTTTTATAAAATGAAGTAGAGCTTGACTAATGACAGAGTAATAAAGAAAGGTGTTGAAGAACAATAGTTGGGGTTACTATGTTAAATATTATAAGGAATCAATACCTTGCAAGGTGAAGGTTACAAACTTTAAGTTAAGAAGAAACATAGACTACTGGCCAGGAATTTCTTAAATTATATACAGTTAGATATTGCTGTTTTCACATTGAATTGCTGAGCCGATACTTTAACACCCACCAAGTTGATTCAACATTCTTTCTGTATTTTAGATTTCTCTCTAGGCTAGCCTATTAGACTTAGTGCCTTTCTTTTATAATAATTACTTTCTATGCCTGCTTTACAATTCTGAAATTAATACATAATAACCTATATACAAAAAATTTTAAAAAATCAATATGCTGCCATAACTGTATCCTACAGTTGTCATTACTCAATATTTCAAGGGAAGTTGGTATTTTGCCTTATTGCAACAAGAGTTGTTTGTCATTTTGGAAAATCACAAAATCAAATCCAATAGAAATGCTGTGTATGGTATTTGAAAAGGCAAAACAACTGTAGCAGTCTGATTTTGAAATTACAAATAGATTCAAGCATCGGACTCCTTCAATATGTCTTCAAGTGTAGTCATGCAAGAATATTTACATATTGAAATCATATTACATTATATTAAAATATTCCCTTTTATTCTCCTTTGTATTATAGAGCATTTCATTAATAAATTTTTGAAAATTTTTATGCAGATGGATTATTTATTAATTTCAATTTAGAATAGTAATGCAGGCCAGAAGTATCTCAAGAGTCAATTGGGACTGAATGATCTGCTTATATGATAATTCAAAGGATTCCATTTTTTGTGGACTGCTGGACTCATGGCCTTAGTTTCTGTAATGTTGGCATCTACATAGGATCATGCACAACATGTCCGCTTGATTCCCCTAGAGCAAGTAATAAGACAGAGAGGAAGAAAGAGAAAATTAGAAGTGAGGTGGGGTGGATGGCGGTGGGGGGGTGGTGGGAGAGCGAGAGGGAGAGGGGGAGAGAGAGAGAGAGAGAGAGAATGAGAAAAAACTGCCCACACCATGAAAGATGGGGGGAAAGTGCTAGAGATGGAAACTAAAGACTTTTTGTAATCTAATCTCACAAGTGACATCCCTTTTCCTCTGCCCCATTATTTTCACTAAATACAACTCACTAAAACCAGCCCACACTCAGTGAAAGGAGATTACATAAGGGCAAGAAGCAGAAGGTGGACATCATTGGGGCCATCACAGGACCTGCATGCTACTACATATGTCTTCTGAGTTTTTTCAAGGCCTTTCCAGAAGAAAAGAGAATGGGGCCCATATCTTCTTTCTTCATCTTCTCAGTTACCTTGCACACCTCATGATCCTCTCTATTTGTCGTTATTTTCTTTCCTCACATTTCAGTTCAATTCACACCAGCAAGCTCTTTTTAAAATAAATTTCTTTTCTGCCTTTCTCTTTCAAGTGTTTCATTATAGCCTTAAAAATTATCTCTCCATTTTGTTTCCTTATTTTTTCCATCTCTCTTCCAGATTTATAAAAGATATCACCCTGTTATAATTTATATATGTTGATAATAAGGAAAATAAAAGAATAACCTCATATTCTGAAGTCACATTCATATAAAGGAAATATAGCCGCACTCGCATATTACCATTTCACAAATTCCTTGAAAATTCTCTGAAGACCCCTTCAGAATCTGCAAATCGTCATTACTTTCTTTATCCTTATCCAATCCAGCATACTCTTCTCTAAGCATTCTCTTTAGAAATAGATATCAAACATCTTACTTGATCTGTTTTGTTTTGTTTTGTTTAATTTAGTTACTAGCATTGGAATAATTTCTTACATCTTGCAAGGAAAATATTCAATACTTGCTAAAAGAACCTTGGAGATATTAAGTAACTTAATCATATTTATAATCAAACATACTGTAGTGGAATTAGTATTGCCGTAGCAGCCAAAAATCGCGAGGCCTAACTTCACTGCTGCCTATTACTGCTTCAAAATGGGGCCACTCCTTTGCACTGGCTACCAACTTACCCAAATATGGTGACATAGAACACCCAATGCAATAATTTACAGGAAGCAGGTTTAAATTACAGATTGGCAATAAGGAACAATAGAAGACTACTACTTATTGCTAGCTGGTCCCTCGAACCTCAGAAAAGCTTACCAGCATGGATGAAGTCCCAACTGTGTGTTTCTCACTTGCACCACAGCTGAGGGTCCCTCGAAAGATGCCTACATTGGGTTTTATACTATAGGGGAAGATGACATGCTGGGCTAAAGCATTGACGAACATTCTATTTCTAGGGAAAAAAGAAACAGAAGCCAGGGCTTTGCTGGCCAGTTTCTTTCTATCTTAGGATGCTGTGTTCTTAGTATTTTAGTACTTTCTTTTTTTTTTTTGAGGCATAGTCTCGCTGTGTCCCCCAGGCTGGAGTGCAGTGGTATGATCTCGGCTCACTGCAAGCTCTGCCTGCCGGGTTCACACCACTCACCTGCCTCAGCCTCCCGAGTAGCTGGGACTACAGGCACCCACCACCACTCCCAGCTAATTTTTTGTATTTTTAGTAGAGATGCAGTTTCACCCTGTTAGCCAGGATGATCTTGATCTCCTGACCTCGTGATCCATCCACCTTGGCCTCCCAAAGTGCTGGGATTACAGAGGTGAGCCACCACACCCAGCAGTTCTTAGTACTTTCTACAGTCATTCTTGAAAACTACAAGCAAGAATGGGAGAATTGGGTTGGTCCAAGGCCACCTGGAGAACTGTCCTACACACATTACCTTGGACAAGTTACATTATCTTTGAGCCTGGATTTGATCACAAATATAAGGAAACCACAGACCTGCATAAACTTCTAAAGGGTTCTTTCCAAGATGGGTGAACAAACAGCTGTGATGATACTTTGGAAACTGCAGCATGTTAGACAATTTTAAGGGGTTACTATTATTTGTACCATTGTTTCTGTAGAGAAAGGTCTTCCAAGGTCAATATAACATTCATGTCTACAAACCTGAGAAAAATCCATTTGCATATTGGGAATTTTCTATATTTAAAACTTATATTTATATAGATACTATTGTTTGAGTAATTCATACATAAATCCTGATAAGGAAGTTGTCATGGAAATATTTTTACCCTAGTTACATTTACAATTTTCTTGCCTGAATTACTTTTAAATTTAGATTTGTATGCCTTGGAAACAGAGATGAAAGAGAAGTGGATTTAGAACAAATGTCAGCACAAAGGTTTGACTTCTGTATCACAAGGAATCTGCATAGTGCTGCATATACAATAGGCAATGAATAAATGTCTTTCATGTAAGGCAGAACAAGTTTAAAGTCACGACTATATAGTATAGGAAATCTAATATGAAGTATAGGAGAGCTGTTGATTTCTTAGAGCTGAGCATCAACAACATCAACAACAAAATGTAGTAGTTAGGCACAGTGAGCTCTCAAGACAGCCTCCAATAAAAACAAATCAATGCCAGTATTTGTTATGCTCCACTCTCCTCATATTTTGTATCAAATCACTTTTGGGTACCCATGCACATGATGTGCTCTGTATATAAAGGGGAGCTTTTATATGTTGTTCAGTACTGAGCTCCTCAAAATGCAGCTTTGCCAACAAAGTCAGCAGAAGGTACGTTGGGTGGTTCTGCAAAATCCTGCATGGTCATTTGTAAAAATTAACGTGAACAACTTTTAAAAATCTGGGCTAAAATTTTAAATACTTTTGATGTTACATATAAAATGCAAGTCTGATTTACTACTCACTTCTGAAAATTCATATTCCAGCTGGATGCATTCTACAGGCAGAGATCAATGAATTAGAAATACTAGTCAAAATAGATGCTAAGAATTTGCCAGCATCATGCCCATTGATTACCACCATCATTATTGACTATCTAATCAATAAAACAGTATGTTGTTCTGGTCCATGCAAATAGGCTTATTACCTGAAAATGAAAAATCCAGAATTAGTTTACAGATGCATGATAAATACCGGAATGTTGGAGATAAATAAAGTTCTCTTTTAATAGATACATACTGAAGTGAGATTAAATCATCTGGAAGTTAACAGGCACAGGACAATTTTAAAATTTCTCTCTTTCCTAGGAGTGCTCTTCTTTAGTGTGTTTCTTTTACATTTTCAACTCTTTCTCTCCCTTTAGCCATACATTAAATATTAATGTCTAAGTTCCATACCTAGCATTGTCTACTCTCTATATAATCTCTCAAATGCATTTCCATTGTTTAACTTCCATTTAAATGTTGATAATAGCAAAATTTCTAGATCTGTCTCAGGCATTTCTCCAGACTGGTATTTCATTGACTCTTCTGACTCTTGGCCTAGATATTGCTTCAACCTATCATTCATGTATGGTGGACTGAGCAACTTGCATCTACTGCCTTGCTATCTTAGAAATGACAGGAAAGGTACTTTAAAATACAATTCATTTATATTAATGTGGAAGCACAAGTTAATCAGATCATCAATACTATTTGAGAAATTTCTAAAAGACTAAGCAGATGGTCTGAGATTGACAGAGCATACATTTTGATAGTTAATTCTTGAAAAAGACCAGAGAAGGTTTTGAGGGTGAGCCAAGTTCAGAGACAAAGAATACAAAGGAGAGGAAGGATCTAGGGGTAAGTTTGAAAAATTCATTTCAGAGAAGGTAGTAATATTTGTCCTTTTAATATCTTTATCCATATTACCAACTAATCATCCATCCCCCTCCACTCAACTATGCTTGAGTCAAATGATAGGCTGTTGAGAAATTTACCATCACAGAGAAACAGTGAGCATTTTCCCTGAGAAGAATGAGGAATCCTAAGGGCTGGAAGATGATCTAGTGGCATCAGTATGGTTTCAAATTCCAATCCTTCTACACACTAACTGGAGGCAGTCTGTAGTAAACAGATACCTCCCCCTTTAAAAAATAGAGCATCCTAAGATTCAGTAATTAATTACTTAAGGAAAAACCATGAAATAGATGCAACACATTCAACAATAGAAAAACTAGTAACCAGAGACAGAGTTATTAGAAGAGAGGAAGCTTGCCAAGAATAATTGCCATCCCTAGATGTACAAATAAGACATACACGTTGTGTTAGTCAGACTTCTTTGGTGTCAAGCCTCAAAAACAAACAACAGCTAATTTTAAAAAGAAATTTATCAGCAGTAAATGAAGATGTTCATAGACTACATAGGAACCTAGAGATCCAGGGTAAGAAACAGAACAGGAACCAGAACAAGGGCAGGTATGCAGCAGTAAGAACTATTCTGCAGAAATTGCACCTTCAAGTAAATATGCTCCATGCATCTTGTTTTCTTGATTTTCTTGGAAATGCAAGTTCTAAAATACCGCCTAGTAGAAGTTGAAACACAGGACAGAGAGATCGATAAAGAATAAATAATAATGGTTGTTAGGTAATATTTCTGTTTTTGTTATTTCAATGTATTTTCTAATGCATGATAATAATATAGATAATTTGGGTGTTCCTCTAGTTAGAATCTTATTTGATTTCTAGCGTAATTATATTGTGGTCAGAGTAGGTCCTCTGAAGAGTTTCAATTCCCTTCAATGTATTGAGACTTAATGTATTGACTAGTATATGGACTACTACATTTTATGAATGTTCTAGATGTGTTTGAAAAAAATCTGTTCTTCAGTTGTTGAATGAAGTGTTCTATGTATGACCATGAGGACTCTCATTTATTAATTGGGTAATTTAAATCTATATCCTTATTATTGATTTTTTGTGGTCAACATTTATTGGCTAGTATATGTTAACATTTTCTCACTACTATTTGTGGATTGTAGTTTTTCAATGTACAGGTCATATACACATTGTATCAGATTTAGCTTCACATAGTTGATGCTATTGTGAAAGACATTTTAATATTAATTTTGGATTGTTCATTGTTAGTGTATAGAAATACAGTAAGTTTTTATACATTGATTTTGTATCATGTAAACTTGCTAAATTCATTTATTAGTTCTATTAGCATTTCAATTAATTCCATAAGTTTTTCCCAGTAGACAATCATATCTATGAATAGCAAATGTTGTTTCTTCCTTTCCAGTCTACATTCATTTTATTTTTTTGTTGTGCTTTGCACTGAAAAGAACCTCTAGTACAATATTGAATAGAAATAGAGAGTGGACATCTCTGCCTTGTTCCTGACCTTTGGAGGGAAGCATGTCGTCTTTTACCACTAAGTATTATATTAGTTATTGATTTTAATAGGTTCCCTTTATCAGATTGAGGAAGGTTCCAGCTTCCAGCTACCTGTAGTTTTCTGTGAGCTTTTATTAGGATTGATGTTGGATGTTTTTCCAATTATTCTTCTGAATCTATAATTGTATGTTTTTCTTTTTCAGTCTATTAATAGTTAATTGCATTGATTCATTTCAAATGTTAAAACAATCTTGAATTTCTGGGATAAACTCTACTAGAACATGATACATTATCTTTGAATATGCTGTTAGATTCTACTTGCTCACATTTTAAAACATTTTTACTTGTGTTCAAGGAAAATATTGGTCTGTAGTTTTCTTGTAATGCTTTTGCCTGGTTTTGGTATCAGATTGACACTGGCCTTGTAAAATTAGGTGAAGAGTATTCCTTTTTTTTGTTTTCTGGAAGTTTGTAATAATTGATATTATTTTTTTCTCAAATTCTTGATACAATTTGCAGTGAAGACTTCTGGGCCTGAAGGGTTTTGTTTGTTTTGTTTTGTTTTTTGTAGGAACATCATTAACTACAAATTCAATTTCTTTAATAAGGCTATTCAGGTTACCTGTTTCTTCTTTAATGAGCTTTGTCCAAGAAATGTGTCCATTTAATACGAGTTGCCAAATTTATTGGAATACATTGTTCATAATATTCCCTGATTGTTCTTTGAAAGCCTGTAGAAAGTGTAATAATGTCACGTATATCTTTTCTGATTTTGTTCGTCTGTTCTATCAATTATGGGAAAGTGGGACTGAAATATCCAATTATAACTGTGTGTATGTCTGTATTTCCTTGCACTACCATCAGTTTCGTTCCATTCTTGACCTCAGTAATTTTTATCTTCTCTTTTTTTTAATAGAGCTATATCAGTTTTATTGATCTTCTGAAAATTAACATTTTTAACTTCATTGATATTTCTATTATTTTTCCGTTTTCTATTTTATTGATTTTTACTTTGAGCTGCATTATTTTCTTTGTTTGACTTACCTGAGGTTTATTATTCTCTTATTTTTTAGTTTCATAGGTGGAAAGCTGAGGCCATTCATTTGAGAATTTTCTTCTTTTATAAGTATTAATTGCTATAGATTTTTTTTTCCTCCAAGACTGCTTTAGCTACATACCACAAATTTTAGATGTTGTATTGTCATGCTCATTAAGTACAAAATACTTTCTAACTTATCTTCTGATTTCTTCTTTATTTAGTAGTGTGTTATTTGTCATCAAAATGTGTGGAAATTTTCAAGAGAACATTCTGTTAAAAATTTTTAATATAACTTGATTATGGTCAGATAAAACATTCTGTATGATTCTATTTTTTACAGATTTCTTGAAAATTGTGCTTTGGCCCTCAATACATTCAGTTTATATATTTATTTATATAAATTTAGGGGTATTCTGCTGTTGTTAGATTAAGTGCTATATAAATATCAATGAGGTCCAGTTAACTGATAGTGTTGCTAAAACCTATATCTCCACTCATACTTTTATGTCCACTTGTTTTATTATTTATTTAGAAAGATAAGTTGAAATTTTTATTTATGATTGTGTATATGTTCATATCCACAATTCTATAAACGTCTATCAGTTTATGCTTCAGATATTTTGAAGCTGTGTTGTTAGGTGCACAAACATTTAAGATTGTTATGTCCTCTTAATTAATTGACTCATTCATCACTATGAAGTAAAAATCTTTATCCATAGTAGTATTGTTTGCAGTGAGATATATTTTGTTTGGTCTTAATATAGCCACCAGCTCTTTACTTTTATTAACATTAGCTTGGGATGTCTTTTTCCTTCCTTAGGCTTTTTAACATGTTTGTGCCTTTATATTTAAAATAGATTTCTTGTAGCCACATAGATTAATTTATTGCTTTTTAAATGTAATCTATCTCTGTCTTTTAATTAGCATGCTTATACCATTTACAATTAATATGACCATTTATATAATTGTATTTAAATCATCTCATTGTTTTTTATTTGTCCCATTTACTCTTTATGTTTTTTCCTTTTTTTGTTTCCTCTTGGATCACGAGAGTTCAACTCTTTGCTGCCTGAGGATGTTCTGTAACAGATACCAATTTCTGCTGGTGATAAATATTTCCAACTTTCATATATCTAAACATTTATTTTGATTTTATTTTGAAAGATATTTCAAAGTGTAAACAATTTTTGGTTGACACTTTTTAATACTTTAAAATATTGTTTCAGTGGTTTCAAGGTTGCAATACTTTGAAAGACAAGTTTGCTTTCAACCTTATCTTTGCACCTATCTATGTAATGTCTTCTTCCCCTAGCTGCTTTTAAGACGTTCTCTTCAACACTGGTTTTAAGCAATGTGATTAGCATGTGCCTTGGTGTTGTTTTCTTTATATTTCTTATGCTAGAGTTTGTTGAGATTTATGGATCCATGGGTTTGTAATTTTTCTCAAATTTAGAAAATATTTGGTTATTATTTATTTACTGTTTTGATCTTTTCCACTTCCACACACTGCCCAGCCTTAAGGGATTCTAATTGTAAGTTGAAGTTGTCCCAAAGTTCATGAAAGTCTTTTCTGCTTTTTTTTTCACATGTGTGTCTTTTCTTCTTTCTTTTCTTTTTAAGTGCTAAAACCATTTTATTTTTTCTTTTTCTTTTTTATTATACTTTAAGTTCTAGGGTACATATGCACAATGTGCAGGTTTGTTACATATGTATACATGTGTCATGTTGGTGTGCTGCACCCATCAATTCGTCATTTACATTAGGTATATCTCCTAATGCTATCCCTCCCCCCTCCCCCAGCAACAGGCCCCAGTGTGTGATGTTCCCCACCCTGTGTCCAAGTGTGTGTCTTTTTCAATCCCTGTTTTCCTTTGAATGGTTTCTATTGTTAGCTTTTCAAATACGTTAATCTTTTCTTTCACAATATATCATCCAGTGCATTTTTTCGTTTCCAATACTGTATCTTTCCCTCTAGAAGTTTATTTTGGGGATTTTTATTCCTTCATGTCTTGATGAACATGTGTAATATTCCTTCTACTTTTTTGAATATTAAACATACAGTTGTAGACATCGTTTTAATCTGTCTACTAATTCTTCCTGTTTGTTGTTTTTCTCCTCATTGTGGGCTGCATTTTCTCACTTATGTGTCTTCTTGGTAATTTTTATTGAACGCTAGATGTTATGAATTTTACCTTGCTATGTGCTGGAATTATTACATTCCTGTAAATATTATCAAGATACTATTTTTGGACATGGTCAAATTGGTTGTAAACAGGTTTTTTTTTTTTTTTTTTGGTCTTGCTTTTGAACTTTCTTAAGTAAGACCAGACCTGTGTTTAGGCTAGGGCTAATTTTTATTATTATTATTACTGAGGTGAGACAATTTTTACTATTGCAACAGTTTTCTGAATTATGAGATTTCCTACTCTGTTGGAAGAAAGCATTATATCCAGCTCTGTGTTTTTCAGGCATATGTCATTTATATATTTTTTGGATGGTCTGTCTCAGACCTCAGGTACTTTCTTTACATATACAGTACTCATCTGAACACTTAAAGGGGACACTGTAGTTATTATAAGGCTTATCTCATTTGTTTCCTGAGCCGGAGAAATTAGTTATTCTTCACAAGATGTCCAATGTCTTGAGTGGAATTATTTCATATATTTTGTTTTATTTCATTTTTAGTTATTTCATGCAGTGTTGTAAATCTAAGTCCCGTTTCTCCATCTTGATCAGAAATGAATACACACACATACAAACATATACATGTTAGTTTTTAAGATGTAATTTTTTATTTTCTGTGCATATTTTGGGGTTTTGTTTTGCATATTTTACATAGTAATCTTTTTTATGTTTTAATATGAACCTGTTGCATTTTAGTATTGAAACCTTTTCAAGTCTGTTTCTGCTGTCTCTTCTTTCTTCCAGTTCTCAAACATGGCATCCTTTTTTCTTGTATGTTTACTTAAATTTGACTATGAGTTTATCATTTTCCTTTTAAAATTAATGTTTGTTTATTTCAGGTTTGCAATCAAAGTGGATTCCTCCAGAGAAAATGTGCTTTTGCTTCTGTAGACATCTAGTAGGTACTATCCATTTAGAACCTTTACAAGCCAAAAGGTTTTTGAATCCACATAGGTAATATAGATTTGATTTTGTTTTTTAAATGTTTGATGTCTTGCTGTGCTCAGTGGTGAGGTTTGCAGGTGGGAGGCGGGGGCAGGTAGTTTGCTTCTGGCTTATCCTCACATTGAGGGTTCATCTTGTGGGAGTCCAAGATTTAAGTGAAGAGATTATCTTGTTAGCAATCTCACACTGAAAACAGGCTATGAATTTTGCACTCTGCTCCCCGTGTCAAATGAGGCCATCAAGTCAGCTTTTACTAGCTTGTCTCAAAATAACAGATAAAACAAATGTTCCTATTTTACATAAATATCAACTTCTCATTTACATTACATGCCAGGAGCTGTGAAACTATAGTCGTCTTCACTCTGATATGCAGACTTAACAAGTAAATGCTATATGGAAACTGGCATTCTTGTTAACGAGGGATAGGTGAGATCCCTATCTCATCTTTCTGTTCATCTTTTATTACCCATATAGAGTCACATGAATTTGCCTGTCATCAGGACAGCAGGGCTATGTGTAACCCTCTCACTGGGAGAGTAAATGTAAGTAAGATCAGTTCTGTGATGTTTTTCATATGATTTTTTAAAAATTAAGCACATTTTTGTTGATTAAAAAGAAAATTTAATCCAAACAACCAAATCTGCCAATTACTAAAACAAGAACGCAGGATAAATTTTAATTGTGATTATATTATATATATATATAACATGAAGCTTACAATTTTAACCATTTTTAAATTTACAGTTCAGTGTCATTGATTTCATTCACATTATTGTGCAACCATCACCATGAAAAGTCTCTAGAACTTTTTTATCTTGGAAAACTGAAACTCTGAATCTATGAATAACTCCGCATTTCCCTCTTTCCCAGTGCCAGGCAATAACCATTCTACTTTCTGTTTCTATTAATTTGATTAATCTAGGTATCACATGTAAATGGAATAATACAGTCTTTGTCCTTTTGTGACTGGCCTATTTTACTTAGCATGATGTCTTGAAATTTTATCTATGTTGTTATATGAATAAAATGCATCCAAATTTATTTTCTTTTAAAGACTGAATAATATTCCATTCTATGTATTTTCCGCATCTTATTTATCCATTCATCTATTGATGGACATTTACGTTGCTTCTACCTTTTGGCTGTTGTGAATAATGCTGCTATCAACATTATTGATAGTCTTGACTTCCTGGGCATCTAGCATCTATAGTACTAGTGCACATTAACTTTGTCGTCAGTTGCACAAATGTCTGTTTGAGTCCTTGCTTTCAACACTTTTGGGAATAAACCCCAGTGAAAATTTTAATTTATTGAGGAACCTCTATACTGTTTTCCATAGTGGCTACACTACTTTACATTCTTCTGGCAGTGCACATGTGTTCTAATTTCTCCCCATTCTTCTCAACACATATCATTTTCTCTCTCTCTCTCTCTCTCTCTCTCTCTCTCTCTCTCTATATATATATATATATATATATATATATACATATATAATTTCTTCCTTAGGCTTAGGGAGAAATTAGAACATATATATATATGAGATGAGATCTCTCTGTATTGCTTAGCCTGGATTCTCCTGTCTTAGCCTCTTGAGTAGCTGGGACTACAGGTCGTGTCACCGCACCTGGCTATTTTCTTTTTCTTTTTGTAATAGCTATCCTAATGGGTATGAAGTAGTATATCATTATGGTTTTGATTTGCATTTTCCTAATGATTAGTGATGCTGAACATCTTTTCATGTGCTTTTTGGCCTTTGATATCTTTTTAATTTGAATAATATTTACCCAAGTTCTTTGCCCATTTTTAATTAGGTGGTTGGGGCTTTTCTTTGTTATCAAGTTGTAGTCCGTCCTTCCTTCCTTCCTTCCTTCCTTCCTTCCTTCCTTCCTTCCTCTCTCTCTTTCTTGATGGAGTCTCACTCTGTTGCCTGGGCTAGAGTGCACTGGCATGATCTTGACTCACTGCAACCTCTGCATCCCAAGTTCAAGCAATTCTCCTGCCTCAGCCTCCCAAGTAGCTAGGACTACAGGCACACGCCACCATGCCCAGTTAATTTCTTTTGTATTTTAGTAGAGAATGAGTTTTCACCGTGTTGCCCAGGCTGGTCTCTAACTCCTGAGCACAGGCACTCTGCCCACCTTGGCCTCCCAACGTGCTAGGATTATAGGCTTGAGCCACCGTGCACTGCCAGTACTTCTTTAAACATTCTGCATATTAACCTCTTAGCAGACCTATGATTTACAAATATTTTCTCCCATTCACTGGGTTGCCTCTTTGCTTTATTGATGGTGTGCCCAATTTTTGATGCATAATTAAAACATTTTCTGATATAGTTCAATTTATTTTTTTCTGGTGTGGAAGCAGTTTTTTTCTAAGACAAAGGATTAAAGTGAATAAGATTTATTTTATCCAAAGTTTATTAGACTCCTTTATATTCTGAAAAGTTTATCAAAATATTTTGACCTTGAACACATTAGACATTTAGCATGACTCAAAATGTGCCTTGACTTATCCGTAATTTCTTTTTCATTTTTGACGATTAAAACAATTAAAAAGAAAAGTTGTATAATTCTTGTGATAGTTAATCTTATATATCAACTTGACTGGGCTAAGGGATGGCCAGACAGCTGGTAAACTGTATTATTTCTGGGTGCGTCTTTGAAGGCGTTCCTGGAAGAGATTAGCATTTGCATCAGTATACCGAATAAAAAAGATCACTTTCACCTGGCATCTTCCAATGGCGACATTAGGTGAGCACCATTCAATATACTGAGGGCCTAAATCTAACAAAAAGGTGGAAGAAGGCCAAATTTACTCCCCTTGAACTGGGGCATCCATCTTCTCTCCTCAGGCTCTGGGGATCCTGGTTTTTTGGCCTCTGGACTCGGGCTTACACCGGCATCCCTTCCCTTACCCCAGCTTCTTAGGCCATTGACTCACACAGAATTACACCATGAGATTCTCTGGTTCTCCAGCTTTCAGATGATATTTTTGTGGAAATTGTCAGCTTCTATAAGCATTCATAATCATGTGAACCAACTCCCAAACCTGTCTCTTTCTCTCTCTCTCTCTCTCTATGTGTATATATATATATATATATATATATATATATATATATATATGTATAGATATATAGATAGATACACACACATAAACACACACACACACATATATATATATCTCCTATTGGTTCTAATTTTCGGAGAACCTTGACTAAAACAATTCCTTTGGCATTCCACATTTAGATTGTTAGTGTTTTGAAAAGGCAAACAAATATCTGTGAGTTTCAGTAAACCTACACATTTTTAGCAATGTGATTAGGAGAGCTTAATTTACTGAATCCTTTTTCATTTCCCTGTTTGCAGTAGAAAATTGGGTTGACAGCTTATATTGTTGATACTTCATTTTTAGTTGAGGCCAGGGACTTCCAATTCTTGCCCTTTCATTAAGGTTTATAGCATGTACTGTAGTTTCTTTAGAAATAAAGCAAAATAGGAGAATGTTTGCTTTTGTAATTGAATCAATTGAGAAGGTACTTAAAGCTGATGTTTTCTGTGGCAAAATTCATAAAACTGTAAATATTGTGGTGCCTTTTTCCAATTTATTTTTTAAAAATCTCTGCTTAGAAAAGTTTTTAGAAGACATTGATATGAACAGACTATTTTGTACAATAAGAATTTATAGTGAAAATTATATTTTTGCTTAGAGCATACTTAACATTGTTCTTAAATGTGATCTCTCTTGCCTTTTTAACGTGTTGCCCAAAATTTAAACAATAATGCCTGCTGAAGTGTTCTTGGTATTCTCTGAAACACTTTATTGTTCCTGAGACAAAGCTATAACATTCAAATAATATGCTTTCTACTCTTAAAGCCAATATATCATTAAGCTAGTGAAGGATGGCAGGCTTAGAGTAATTGGCATGCCATGTGTACCAGTCAGAAGGTAAAATGCCAAATGAACTTTCTTGTTTCTCTCATATATCAAAATTCATGCATCAGAGGAGATTGGTTAGTTGGGAATGTGGGGCCCAAACAGCTTCAACTATTCCTTTCATTTCTGTGAGTATTCTCCTGTTTCACCTTTTCTCTTCCTTATAAAGGCATTTGCACATATAATACATTTGTAGTATTAATATAATATGAATTTTTCTTCATTCCTTCAGGAAATAGATTTTCGACTTCAAGAGGTATATTCCATGAGAAAATTAGCCGACTGACTTACAATCTGAAAGAAAAATGTTTGATTGAGTTCAGCAACAGGAGTGAACAATTCATCAATTATATTATGTTATAATATTATTGCTAAAGTTATTAGTTTTTGGTTTTAGTAAAGTCTGTGCTTTGAAAATGACCTTCAGTAAATAAATACTTTTAGCATTTTGTAGGAATATATATTTGAATTCTATAAATCTCATATTTCATTCTCAGACCAATGAAATTATGTAGCCTTGATTAGTATAGAAATATGTTATTTAGGTGTGAAAAGAACCATGCTCATTTTATTTGAAACACTCATTTCATCTGAAAATATCTTTCTAAAGCAGAGAGCTGCTGTTGATAAGACAACAGGTAGCGGTTCTGTGATGCAATGAATAGCACATTGGACCTCTAGCTGAGCCTGGTGTGAACGTTCAAAGACAAAAGAAGAAGGGAGTATAATTCCTAGATGAAGAATACTGTCTTTCCATCTTACACCTTTGGGAGATAAGAAAAACAAATCATTTTCACCCCCACCACATAAATATAGAAAGTGTCATAAAGAATTATAGTTACATAACTCTAGGTATATGTAAATTAACATTTTATGAGTTTTCATTTCGAGTATTAGAGAAATTCTTTATTAAAAAGGATTACTGAGTATATATCCAAAGAAAATAAAATCATTATATTAGAGAGATATCTGCACTTCTATGTTTATTGCAGCACTATTCACAATAGCTAAGATACAGAATCAATTTGGGCATTTATCAATGGATGAATAAATGAACAAAATGTGGTATATATATACAATGGAACACTATCCATAATAAAGCAAAATCCTGTCATTTCTGATAATGTGGAGGAATCTGGAGGACATTATGTTATATGAAGTAAGCCAGAAACAGAAGGAAAAATACCACATAATCTCACTGATTCTGTGACGTCAATGGCTAAAAATGTTGACCTCACAGAAGTAGAAGACATAATGTTGGTTACTAGGGAATGGGGTGGTTAGGAGGTAGAGGGGAATGAGGAGAGATTGGTCAAAAGACATATGATTACAATTAGATAGGAGGAATAAATTCAAGAAATCTATACAGTATGGTGAGAATAATAATGAGAATAAAAGAATACAATGATTATTGTATTCTTGAAAACTGTAGAGAGTGGCTGTTAAGCATTCTCACCAAAATGATAGCTATGTGAGGTAACTCATTTTTAAATTTTCTAGAATTAACCATTCCGCAATACTTAAAACATCAGGTTGTACGTGATAAATACACACAATTTTATCAGTCAATTTGTTTTTAAAAAGGGGTACGTGAAAGCCTACACAGGGTTTTTGAAATCATTAAATACCATGGTTGAAGTTGTAGAGCATCTAATATTAACCTTTCAAAATTTAGGAAAATGGAGAGTTGTAATGTATCCAATCAACCAATATATTATTCGATATTATTCAATTCAACATAATAATAGAAACACACGGTGCCTACTATGTCCCAGGTAGTGTTTTAAGTGCCTCACATACCTAAGTCATTTATTCTTAATTACAACCTCATGGTAGAGGGGTTATTTTTATCTCCATTTTGCAGAGGAAGCCAGGACAGAGAGCTTCAGTATTTTGCTCAGGAGGAACCAGGCAGAGCTACCATCTGCAGTAGCATAAGCTGTGTGCCACATACATCCAGAGTCACCATTCACATATATACAGTGGACACAAGATTCCACGTTCATGCTTTCAATTAGCCCATTTTGCTGCCTCTTGTAAATGGCTTGTTAACAATTGGAAATCAATTCCATTACTACTTATGATATATTACTTTTAAAAACATTAAGGGTCAAACCTCCAAAAGTTTATTTGATGCCTCACAAGTTTCCTGGTATTTCAGTAAATGATTTCCTCCTCTCATGTACCTGATGCTATGAAGTTACAGTTATTCTGTTATATACACAGGACATAACTATTAATAAGAAAGTTGATTGTCACACAGATGTCAGAATTTCTTCATATTTTTAGCTCCTATACAGTTTCAGGCACAATTTGAAGTATCAAATATTATTTAAAACATTTTTATGGAAATGTGTTTATTTTGTGTTCTAAATACAATATATGACACTTTTAATTTTGCTATCAAAACAACTCATAATTTACTGCTGATGTTAATAAAGGCCTCACACAGAAAGAAGAAGATCCACTTCTGAAATTCAAATATTCTATTATAATCCTAAGTGCTGTATTTTTGGGGTAGAAGTTTATAACTAAAGTAATGAAGCTTTCCTGTTCAAAAGTAAATGGCTAACACTCTGTAATCATACATTCTAGCCAAAGCATCTTTATTACTTACTACATCATGCATTTCTGTTCACTTGCTTTCAGAACTGTTTGTTAAAGAAGTCCCTAATAGTTCCCACTCAAAGCTTGTTCTCATTTACACATTGAGCTTTAGAACTATATCTCATGTCTGTGTAAGCATTTTACAACAGGCCTGCTTGATTTTGACTTCTGGTATACTTCTAGTCCTTTTGATTTGAGTGTTTTTTGCACCTTTCTTTATTATGGAAGCCCAAGGTGTGACAAATAATAAGGGCTGAGGCTCATGAACTGTGTCGTTTTTACTTCTGAACATCTGTCTCCTCATTAATAAGAAGTAATCCCATTCACTTCGTAGAGTTCCAGTGAGAATTGGTTGATATGACATGTTAAAATATACACTTCAAGTAAGAAAGTGGTGTATTTACTTCCTATGACTGCTCTAAAAATTACCACCAATTTCATTTCTTAAAACAGCACAAGTTAATTACCTTTTGGTTCTAGACATCAGAAGTCCACGATCACTTTCAATGGGCCAAAGTCAAGGTATCAACAGGGTTGCTTTCTTCTGGAGGCTCCAGGGAACAATCCATTTCTTTACATTCTCTAGCTTCCGGAGGCCACCTACATTCCTTGACCTGGGACCCTTTCCCGGCATCTCTCTAACCCTGGCTACCTTTCTTGCATCTCCTGCTTTCTCACCTGTAATCAAATCTCTGACTTCCTTTTATCACACTGTGATTACATCAAGGATTGCCATAAATATTCCTTGATAATACCCCCATCTCAAGATCCTTAACTTAATCACTTCTGCAAAATCTTTGTTGCTGTATAAGTAACATTCACAGTTTTCCAGGATTAGGACTTGGATATCTTTTGGGCCATTATTCACCTTATCACACAGTCTTTTCAAATTCTCTTTCTTATCCTTCCAAGTACATACACAGCTAGGCTGATTTTAAATTAGCATCAAGAAAGTCTCTGATAAGTATCCCAGAATATTGCAACACACTCCTTTAATAAAACATTAAAATTAGATGCAGGCTGTCCTTTACATATTTTGTTCCATATTGCAAAAGTTAAGACTGTCTACCCTCCAAAAAATCCATGTTCATATGTTTAGATGCTATTCGACATATTTTGAATATTTGACATGATAGCACCATTGCAAGACATATCAATGGCAAAAAAGCTGGGGAAGATTGTTTAGTGACCTATATTTTACTCTCTAAACCAGGATCCCTGAAAGAGTTGAAAAAAGTATTAATAATTATGGTGAAATAACAAGTCTGAACTGCATTGGAAAAATGAGAATGCATAGAGAGCTACCCAATCCAAAGGCTCCATCCCTATGTGAATTTCTCCATTGGTGGCAAGAAGGAATGTACTTAGGAAAATCACTTTGCTCTGTCATTCGGTGTTCCTTTGACATATTTAGTAAATATTTCTTACATAGAATTATGAGAGCACTGTCTGTATGTGAAAATTAATTGGGCATCCTCAAAATTAAAAACCTCTGTTCTTCCAAAGGCACTGTTAAGAAAATAATAAGGCAAATCACACACTGGAAGAAAAAATTTGAGTATGTGAGAAAAAGCTTATAGCCATAATATTAAAAAATAAAAGTTGCAACTTAATATTTAAACAATGCAATTTAAGAAAGGTACACAAGATTTTTAGACACATCACAAAATAACATATCAGACATACAAAGGAATAATAAGCACATGAACAGATGCCGAATATCATTAGTCATTAGAGAAATAAAATTGTAACAAAAATAATACACCCTTACTCACCCATAAGAATAGTAAACATTGATGACATTGACAATACTAAGTTTGTCAAGCATGTATTACAACTGCAATACTCATATGCTGCAGAGGAGAATATAAAATGGGATAATAGTTTATCAGTTTCTTATAAACACAAACATATAACAGATTTCCAGCCATTAGTATTTCTAAGACTCAAATTATTAAAACAACATGTCCATATAAAGACTTGCAAATAAATTTTTAAAGCAACTTTGTTCTCAATTGTATCAAATCAGGAATAATCCTAATGCCAATCAACATGTGACTGGATAAACATATTATGAATTATTCACTCAACGGAATACTATTCAACAATCAGAAGAAACAAACTACTGCTACTTGCAATACGAATGAATGTTACAAACATTATATTGAGCACAAAGAAGGAACAAAACAAAAGGATATGTATGGTTAGATTGTATGATTCCATTTATCTAAAAGCTCTAGAGTAGGGCAGTCTAATCACTAGTGACAAAAGTAAATTGGCAGTTGCTTGCAGTTGAGGGTGGAAGGTTATTCTGGAAGACACACTAGAGGACTTTAGGGGTTAATAGAAATATTCTATACTGGAACTGTGGTAGTGGTCACAAGGGTGCAATAAATTCATCAAAACTTATTGATGTTCATAGAAATTTGTTGTATTTTATTTTATGGACATTATACCTCAACAGAGTTTATTTCAAAATATGTATAACTATCCTTGTTACAAAAGTTATGCATGTTTATTGTTCTTTGTGGAAAATTTAGAAAATACAGAAAGTAAAGAGTGTGAGAAATAACCGCTCCCTAGAATAAACACAAAGATGCAATCTGATAGTGTAAAACTACCATATGTTTTATATACCTAGTACGTGTTTAATACTAGCATTAAACTTTTCCTTTAATCTTTACTTTTCATGTATTGGATCCTGAATTGTGTTAAATTTCAATCTCAACTTGCTAGGGTTAGAGGCCTTCCCAGTGGCTCTTACAGATGTTCTAGAGATTTTTTGCTCTAGGAAAACAAAAGTAAGACCTGTAATCTGAGTTTCAAGTAATGAGACCACGTTTGTGTAAGTCAATTTGAGTACATTCAGACTTATTCCCAGCGCAACTCTTCGAAGACTTCCTGTTGTAATTCCTCACCTTCCCATCTGCGCCTAGACTTGCATCAATCTTGCTATGCCTTACATGAATTTTTGGACACGTGTCTAGTCTCTTGGCATTGGTTCTTGAGTCCAGTTCTTGCCTTGCTCCCTTTAGTATCACACCCTAGTTTCCTCTATTTGTTTCAGACGCTAAGAAAAGTGCACTGAAAGTCTTCTCCTGGCCTGTGAGTGATTCCTGACCCACTCTTCCATTTTTACTCTGAGAGTGCAGTTTTATCCTTGGAGAATTTCCTTTGAACTGCATTCATCCTTGGAGGATTTCCTTTGAACTGCTTTTATCCTTACAGAATTTCCTTTGAACTGCTAATCGAGACTTTCAACACCTCTTTCTGCCTTCAGATCTCTCTCTACTTCTTTATTTCCCTCACTGACCTGCAACTATTAGAGTTAGAAAACTGTTGGAAGAAATCCTTCAGATCCTTTAATTCCTTGGTACCTTGGACGGCAACTCTGACTTGATTCAATGACACCATTGCCAGGTACATTAACTTATTATCACTTTAACACCTTTAACTGCTTACTAGTTCTGAACTCTGCTTTCACTGACAACTCTGTGGCTTTATACACGGAAAGAAAGTGAATTATTTGCAGAGCAGTCTTTCTGATGCTTCACCTCATTTCTATATTTCTTATCTCTGAGCTTAAAATAACATGACAGTAAGAAACTTAACACTACTTTTTAGATACACTGTAGCTAATTGAAAGAAAAATTGCTTTAGCTAAATACATTTATTGTAAAGCTTTCTCTCCTATCATCTCATATATTAATAAATAGTAAATGCAAATAGAAATAGTCATCTTTCAATTTAAAAAAGTACAAGAAGTTTATAACTACTGCTTCTAATTACATAGAAATAGTCATCTTTCGGCCGGGCGCGGTGGCTCAAGCCTGTAATCCCAGCACTTTGGGAGGCCGAGACGGGCGGATCACGAGGTCAGGAGATCGAGACCATCCTGGCTAACACGGTGAAACCCCGTCTCTACTAAAAATACAAAATCTAGCCGGGCGAGGTGGCGGGCGCCTGTAGTCCCAGCTACTCGGGAGGCTGAGGCAGGAGAATGGTGTGAACCCGGGAGGCGGAGCTTGCAGTGAGCTGAGATCTCGCCACTGCACTCCAGTCCGGGCGACAGAGCGAGACTCCGCCTCAAAAAAAAAAAAAAAAAAAAAAAAGAAATAGTCATCTTTCAATGACAAAAATGGTACTTGAGGTTTTATAACTACCGCTTCAAGATAAGAATTTTTTTTGTATCTCCAAAAGGCTGATATTTAAAACTAGCTTTATTCTTTCATAATACATTAACATTCAGGGTCTATATGGACAGAGTAGCTTTTCAACAATGATTCACCACAGTTTTTTCAGTGTGATTGAAAGAGAGCAGAAGAAATGTGAACAACCCACAGTGTGTCTATTTACGTTTGTATTTGAGATAGCGTGATGGAAGTAGTGTTATGGAATTTATAGCTGGAGCTTGGCTTTAGCTGAGAAGAGTTAGTTTTCTTCTCTGTTAAACAAAAAAGCAAAAGCCCACAAATAACTTTTCTCATCTTTCAGGATATTTTTGTTTGACTCTAATATTATAATGTACTATTAATATGTGTAAAAACATCTGTAAGCACAAAAGTGCTATAAAAATGGCATCTTATTATATTTATTATGGCATATTGATCTTTGGACAGAACTGGATAGGAATAGTTTTATTTGTAATCTGAAATGCCATCACCGAGTGAAAATTCACACAAATAATTAGAGAGCAATTAGACAATATTTCAATTGAGACTGAAAATGGGTGAGAATTTTAACTTGGCACAGCCAAAGCTAGAAATTTACCCTATGTAAAACTTACACACACAGATGTATATCAATGCATGTGGATGTCTATTAAAATACTTTTATAACAGCAATGATGGAAACAATCAAAATGTTTATTTCAGGGGTTGAATAAATTCTCATAATATAGTCATATAATCTAACACTAGCACTCTTTAAAGAGAAGAAAGTAGAAAGAGTGAAACAACATCTACAATAAATTAGAAAATTGAAATAAAAAGAAAGTAAATGATTTGCACAGCAGTCTTCCTGATGCTTGACCTCATTTCCATGTTTCTTATCTCTGAGCTTAAAATAACATGGCAGGAGACAACTTACGCCACTTTTTGGATACATTACAGCAAACTGAAATAAAAATTTATAGGTCAAAAAATCGACAATAAATTAGGTCAAAAATTTATAATACCAAAAGTAAGCATTATCCCATTTATTTTAATGATAGATAGAGAGACATACAGACAGTCACTCAAACACACGTGTAGGAAAAATTAAGAACATGTAGCTGTTAACATTTACTACTGCAAAATGAAAATGTAGAGAAGGGTTTTCCTTTCATTGTTTTAAATTGCTTGGTTGTTTAGAATTGTACGACGTAGAAATAAATCTTTTGTAAATTAAATCTATACTTTACAATCAATACTTCTGTAAAGTATATCAGTAGCCAACTAAAAATAAAATGTCACTCTCAAATACCTAAACTATTAAAAGTAATGACAAAAACCACAATTACTTTTGTACCACCCTAATATATGGTGTTTAATCATAAACAAACACATTAGGGATGACCAGAAGATATAATCTCAGCCTAGTGCATTGAACCTAATGACCTGGCCTCAATAGCCTCTTGCCCTGCTCCTGCCAAATCCCTACTTGAATTTGATGTTCCAGACATTTCAAATATATTTAGACATGAAAACAAACTACAAAATTGCATGCCTTTTGCTTTTACTCTTCTAGTACCATTTCAGAAGTTCCTTTTTCTTGTCTCTACTTGAATAACTACTAAGTTATTCAAGGTTGTGCCTCAGTATCAACCTGTTAAGGAAGAAGTTATCACATCTGTCCCAGATCCTGAATTGGACGACCCTAACTGATAGTCGTATAATGTCTTGGCATACAAGTATCACTGCTTTTATATCTGTAATGCCATTATTTATTTAATTGTTTCTACCGCAACTATACTGTTGGGAAGAGGAATTATATCTTTTAATACCATATCCCAGTACCAATCTCAGTAAGTATTTTTAGATGATTTAATTAAAATCTCTCTATATGTAGAGCTTAAATTTTGTATTTAGTTTATTTACCAGTTATAAAATAACATGCAATATCTTGATTTTCAAAATAAATTTTTGGGCTGAGACAATGGGGTTTTCTAAATATACAATCATGTCATCTGCAAACAGGGACAATTTGACTTCTTCTTTTCCTAACTGAATACCCTTTATTTCTTTCTCTTGCCTGATTGCCCTAGCCAGAACTTCCAACACTATGTTGAATAGGAGTGGTGAGAGAGGGCATCCCTGTCTTGTGCCAGTTTTCAAAGGGAATGCTTCCAGTTTTTGCCCATTCAGTATGATATTGGTTGTGGGTTTGTCATAAATAGCTCTTATTATTTTGAGATACGTTCCATCAATACTGAATTTATTGAGAGTTTTTAGCATGAAGCGCTGTTGAATTTTGTTGAAGGCTTTTTCTGCATCTATTGAGATAATCATGTGGTTTTTGTCTTTGGTTCTGTTTATATGCTGGATTACGTTTATTGATTTGCATATGTTGAACCAGCCTTGCATCCCAGGGATGAAACCCACTTGATCATGGTGGATAAGCTTTTTGATGTGCTGCTGGATTCGGTTTGCCAGTATTTTATTGAGGATTTTTGCATCAATGTTTATCAGGGATATTGGTCTAAAATTCTCTTTTTTGGTTGTATCTCTGTCAGGTTTTGGTATCAGGATGATGTTGGCCTCATGAGTTAGGGAGGATTCCCTAGTTAAATGAGAATGAGTTTAGGATTTAACTAGGATTCCCTAGTTAAATGAAAATGAGTTAGGGAGGATTCCCTCTTTTTCTATTGGTTGGAATAGTTTCAGAAAGAATGGTACCAACTCCTCCTTGTAACTCTGGTAGAATACGGCTGTAAATCCATCTGGTCCTGAACTTTTTTTGGTTGGTAGGCTATTAATTATTGCCTCAATTTCAGAGCCTGCTATTGGTCTATTTAGGGATTCAACTTCTTCCTGGTTTAGTCTTGGGAGAGTGTAAGTATCCAGGAAACTATCCATTTCTTCTAGGTTTTCTAGTTTATTTGCACAGAGGTGTTTACAGTATTCTCTGATGGTAGTTTGTATTTCTGTGGGGTCAGTGGTGATATCCCCTTTATCATTTTTTATTGCATCTATTTGATTCTTCTCTCTTTTCTTCTTTATTAGTCTTGCTAGAAGTCTATCAATTTTGTTGATCTTTTCAAAATACTAGCTCCTGGATTCATTGATTTTTGGAGGGTTCTTTGTGTCTCTATCTCCTTCAGTTCAGCAAAGTCTCAGGATACAAAATCAAAGTGCAAAAATCACAAGCATTCTTATACACCAGTAACAGATAAACAGAGAGTCAAATAATGAATGAACTCCCACTCACAATAGCTTCAAAGAGAATAAAATACCTAGGAATACAACTTACAAGGGATGTAAAGGACCTCTTCAAGGAGAACTACAAACCACTGCTCAGTTAAATAAAAGAGGACACAAACAAATGGAAGAACATAACATGCTCATGGATAGGAAGAATCAATATCGTGAAAATGGCCATACTGCCCAAGGTAATTTATAGATTCAATGCCATCCCCATTAAGCTACCAATGACTTTCTTCACAGAATTGGAAAAAACTGCTTTAAAGTTCATATGGAACCAAAAAAGACCCGGCATTGCCAAGACAATCCTAAGCCAAAAGAATAAAGCTGGAGGCATCATGCTACCTGACTTCAAACTATACTACAAGGCTACAGTAACCAAAACAGCATGGTACTGGTACCCAAACAGAGATATAGACCAATGGAACAGAACAGAGCCCTCAGAAATAATATCACACATCTACAGCCATCTGATATTTGACAAACCTGAGAGGAACAAGAAATGGGGAAAGGATTCCCTATTTAATAAATGGTGCTGGGAAAACTGGCTAGCCATAAGTAGAAAGCTGAAACTGGATCCTTTTCTTACTCCTTATACGAAAGTTAATTCAAGATGGATTAGAGACTTAAATGTGAGACCTAAAACCATAAAAACCCTAGAAGAAAACCTAGGTAATACCATTCAGGACGTCGGCATGCACAAGGACTTCATGTTGAAAACAACAAAAGCAACAGCAACAAAAGCCAAAATTGACAAATGGGATCTAATTAAACTAAAGAGCTTCTGCACAGCAAAAGAAACTACCATCAGAGTGAACAGGCAACCTAGAGAATGGGAGAAAATTTTTGCAATCTACTCATCTGACAAAGGGCTAATATCCAGAACCTATAAAGAACTCAATCAAATTTACAAGAAAAAAAAAACAACCCCATCAAAAAGTGGGGAAAGGATATGAACAGACATTTCTCAAAAGAAGGCATTCATACAGCCAACAGACACATGAAAAAAATGCTCATCATCACTGGCCATCAGAGAAATGCAAACCAAAACCACAATGAGATACCATCTCACACCAGTTAGAATGGCAATCATTAAAAAATCAGGAAACAACAGGTGCTGGGGAGGATGTGGAGAAATAGGAACACTTTTACACTGTTGGTGGGACTGTCAACTAGTTCAACCATTGTGGAAAACAGTGTGGCGATTTCTCAAGGATCTAGAACTAGAAATACTATTTGACCCAGCCATCCCATTACTGGGGATATACCCAAAGGATTATAAGTCATGCTGCTATAAAAACACATGCACACATATGTTTATTGTACCACTATTCACAATAGCAAAGACTTGGAATCAACCCAAATGTCCATCAGTGTCAGACTGGGTTAAGAAAATGTGGCACATATACACCATGGAATACTATGCAGCTATAAAAAAGGATGAGTTCTTGTCCTTTGTAGGGGCATGGATGCAGCTGGAAACCATCATTCTTAGCAAGCTATCGCAAGAACAGAAAACCAAATACCACATGTTCTCACTCATAGGTGGGAATTGAACAATGAGATCACTTGGACACAGGAAGGGGAGCATCACACATGGGATCCTATTGTGGGGAACAGGTAGGGGAGAGGGATAGCATTAGGAGATACACCTAATGTAAATGACGAGTTAATGGGTGCAGCACACCAACATGGCACATGTACACATATGTAACAAGCCTGCACATTGTGCACATGTACCCTAGAGCTTAAAGTATAATAAATAAATAAATAAATAAATAAATAAATAAATAAATATATTCTTCTACCAGATCCACATTTTTGAAAGATCATCTTCATAAAAATGTAACTTAATGATGTGGAAAAGATCATGGAGGAACATATGCTAAAGAGCCTAAGTTATGTGGAATCTTAAAAAAGTAAAACTCATAAAAGCAGAGAACAGAATGGTGGTTACTAGAGGCTGGGTGGGGTGGAGTAGAATGGACTGGAAAGAGAAGCTATTGGTCTGAGGAGAGAGTTTTCATTAGACAGGAGGAATATCTTCTGGTGATACATTGCATAGCATGATGATTATACCTAATATATTTTATATTTCAAAAGGCTAAAAGAATGTATTTAAAATATTTTCACCACAAATAATTTATAAGTATTTGAGGTGATATTTTCATTAGCCTGATTTTATCAGTTTGCAATGTATATATGTATCAAAACAATACCTTGTACCCCATACATAAATACAATTACTAGTTCTTAATTAAAAATAAAACTTAAACAATACAAAACAAGAACCTGGGTATTTATTTTGTTTATTCATATTAACTTCTGTGAAAGTAAAACAATACAAATTATCTTTCAGAATTCTTGTGTGGGTGAAATAAAGTATTGAATATAGAAGCTCTATGTAGATTATCACGAAATGAGATATTATTGTATTTAATACTGATAATGTAAATTTGAATGAACCTAATTTTTAAGGCATTTTTAGACAAAGGGCACAAAGCTATTTATTATTTAATGTAGGCCTTATTTCCTTCACTCTGAATTCTATATTTGATAATTGAATTTCCATTTTTAAGATTTAATTATTTAAATTGTCATTATTATAGCATCAGATATTGAAATGTAGTTGTACAGGATATTGGCAATAATTGCTAGAGAAATGAAGGCTAATTATTATACTTACTTTTAGCACAATGTAAAAGCTCTGACAAAACAAATTAGGAGGTTTTCTCATCACCACAGCAACACTTTTCAACTTTGTTTTGCCTTTCTGAAAATATAACCCGTCAAGCACAGTTAATTTAACTTGAGCAGAGTGAAAAATTGATTTTTTTTTACGTGATGCAATTAGGCTTTTAAAAAAAGTCAAGTTAAATAATGATAAGCACGGCTTAATTTGTTTATAAGCCCTTTAGGAACTGTATTTTGAGTTATAGCTAACAAGAAATTAACTATAAAATGAGGAAAATGATTTCACTGGTGGAATGTCTTATTTCTTTGTGTTTGTGTCATTTATTTGAAATTACATGGTTGGTATAAATTAGTAACCACATTTGCTTGCATTATGACCTTCAAAAAAGGTTGTTGACTATTACCCATCTATTAAAGAGGGACACACTTAAAATGACTCATTTATTTATTTATTTATTTATTTATTTTTTTTGAGGCGGAGTCTCACTCTGTCGCCCAGGCTGGAGTGCAATGGCCTGATCTCAGCTCACTGCAAGCTCCGCCTCCCGGGTTTATGCCATTCTCCTGCCTCAGCCTCCCGAGTAGCTGGGACTACAGGCGCCCGCCACCTCGCCCGGCTAGTTTTTTTTTGTATTTTTTAGTAGAGACAGGGTTTCACCGTGTTAGCCAGGATGGTCTCGATCTCCTGACCTCGTGATCCGCCCGTCTCGGCCTCCCAAAGTGCTGGGATTACAGGCTTGAGCCACCGATGACTCATTTATTTAACTCAAAATAAATATGCCTCCTCTTAAAGAAATCTACATACTCCAAACACAAATGAGGGATCTATGCCAATATCCTTGAAATCAGGAATGTCTGAATTCTATCAATAACATAGCAACTATAAGTAAATAGCAAAGATTGAACATGAGATGATATTTGATTACAAAAGTTATGTTTACTGAAGATTTTTGTGAGTATCCTGGCACTTCAATCTTAAATAATATGAGAAAAAGTAAAATATCAACCATTTATTTCAGATTAGATTATTTACATTATCTGTGTTCACCAAGATTCCCTTGATTTTTCAAGTTACGTATTTTTATTTAAGTTTTAAAAAGTTTTGCTAGGTAAGCCCATCCCCTTTCTGACTTTTGCAGTCTTCCCTGTTCCTGGAGTTTTCTTCTTTTAGCTTTTTACATGATTGCTTTGCTCATTCTCTTCCTTTACCTTTGGGTTCAAATGTCTTCTCCCTTAGAGGCCTTTCCCAATGGCACTATCCCAAAAGGCTTTCTCCAGTAACCTTCTCTCATTAACTTGTTAAACATTTTATCACACTTACCATAATCTGTCAGCATACAGCTCCATTAAGGCACGTGCCATAAATTAATATAAGAGTTATAAAATAAATGAATGAACATATAAATATAGTGACTTATAATTGTAGTCTGTGAGCATACATATCCTCTCATCCCCTTAAACAGGCAAACCACACATTACCGATATTTATTAAGAGCCTTCTCTGGGTTCAAGATAGTTGTAGAGATATACAGAATAAAAAGTATTTTTATCTTTTATGCTCTGATTTTGGATGCATGGGTGAGACAAAATAAATTGTAGCAAGCAATATAAAATTGCATAATTTAAGTACTATGATTTTAGTTTGAGAATTCAGAGAAAGAGAGAGAGAGATCAATGAGAGCTGGTCCTCACTGAAAGCTGGATGGGATTCTAGGCATCTTCAGTACCTTAAAGCGTGAGTGTATTTTTTTCTTCTTGTATTTCAGTACTCAGAAATTTGAAGAGAATTGGGACTCTCCCTCTATTTTAAGAAATAGTCTTATTTAATAGGCCAAAGTCCTTTATATGTATGTGTAAAGTAAATCTCAGAGATAGCTGAAGATACGCAATCCACTGCTACAATGTGCCTTGCTGAAGTAATTGGAAACCCATGTGGTTTTGTTTCATGATGGTGCTGCTTTCACACATGATACAAATGATAAGTGTTGATGCTTCGTCAGTCTATGTCCAGGCTTTACAATGGAAACTATGGTTACTACATGGTCCCTGCATTCCCAAACGAGTGCTTAGCATTTGGCTAAGCATCTGACTAGCAGCAAGTTCTAGATTTCAGCTCATTTTAACCTTCTAGTCAAATGAAGCCTTACTTAACCCATTTTATTGAAAGAACCAATGCCTACATTATCAATTTTAAACTATGAAAAAATACTTGGAGCAATAAGTTCAATGGCAGTTTTTGACCAATAACACATATACTTTCTTTTACTTATATTGGAAATAAATTCTGTGTCAATAAACAACAATAGCAAAACATCTTGTCAGAATTATTCAATATTAGGTAGAGGTTTTTGAAACCAGTTATTTATTTAAGATGTGTATTTTTTATATCCATACTAAGTCAGAGTAGCCTCCAACTGAACCAAACTGACTTAAAATCAATTAATTATTCACTGCGAGCTATAATGTTTTAAAAAGTCACAGACGCAAATTAGACGATTTGGTTCGTGATAAAGTAAGATACTTCACTTGCTGAAAAATCTATTTCTTCACATAATTCTATGGATTTTGTATTTGATGTGCTTCAACATTTTTAGCACTGCTTTGCTATGCCTTTGTGGACTGCAATGTTGTTTTCTCTCATTCAGAGACCTGAAAAACTAACTCATTTGAACTGGATGACTGAAGTGCAAAAGTAATCTGTCACAATTAAAAATATAAATGCAATTGTTTTCACATCACAGTCAAGTGTAGTTTTTTCTGTAATGCAGTGTAATCAAAAGATTATGAACTTTGAGGTCAGACCAGAGAGCAAATCCTGACTGTCATATATTTCCTATATGACCATCAAGTGACTTCACTTCTCTGAGTTTCAGTTTCATTGTTTATACCACAACAAAGAGTTAAAAAAGAATAAGATCTATTATTAAGGCTATATTGAGATTGTAAGAGCTTGGAACACATGAGGCACTCTTCCTGGAATGTTTCCCTGCCCCCCTCTTCTTCAAAATCAACTCCAGGATTGTCTTATCTAACCACAATGATATAATGCAAAGCGTTTTTGGACTGGGAGCAGTTTTTGTGCCTGCTCTGTCACTAACTCAATCTTTAATCTCGAGCAAGTACAGAAGTACATTCGGAATTTCAGTTGCTTCAGTGCATCAGTAACAGCCGAGGCCTCTCAGCTCCACAGTCACCCTTCATTGTCCGGCTTCACCGATAGAGGGCGCTAGAAGGACAATGGAGGACAGAGGCGCTCTTCCTGGTTGAGGTATGCTCACCACTTGCTGACTTCCGGGGGACAGACTGGCACCTTCCAGTGGAAGACTCCTCAGACCTGGGAGGATAGATGCCAGCGAAATCCACCACGCAGCACCTCCAGAAAAGTCCCCATCATCCAAGGCCTACGCTTGCATCCTTTCCAACAATGTCTGGGCTCTTCCAGATTGACAACGTCATTGAGCACTCCGCTTTGGTCCTCGAGGTGCGACTGCTCCCTTTATTTCTTGCTTTCCTGTTCTTGAGGGTTCTGAATGCTATTCCTAACCCCCGCCCCCCCACCAAGTAGGTAATGCACTTATATTGTAAATATTTCTTTATATTAAACCTTCTTGTTTAACTTCTATCTCTTGGTTAATACTCTTAGGAAATAATTAGGTTACATGGAATCATCAATAAGTTTTTTAAAAGTAATTTTAATCTCTGATATTCAATGAGATTTAATGGAATATGCTCTTGGCTGTTCTTGGAGAAGTGTGCCTCGTGGATGTATCCTTAGGCATAGGTTATTTTGTTGTGTTGCCAGGGAGTAATGTGAGAAGTAATCAGTCACATCCCCAAGAGCACTCACTATGGTAGGGATGCTACACCATCGATACAAAAATATATCATTGTACCCAACATGCAGAGAACAATCCAAAAGGTGATACACCAATGTGTGATCTGTGCAAACAATAATCCAAATGTAAATGAACAGCAGGTTAGTTGCTCATTGCATGCAGGGTCCAATTAAGAGTGAGGTATGGTATAAAGACCAAAAGAGGAACTGAATGAGGTAAGAAGTAGAGACATATGGATTAGAATCAAAGATGATTTTGCTTGAGAATCAGACCAGTTGACTTAGATCAAGTAGTTCTCAAACAATGATAGTTGTAATTATCATCTGAGGAATATTTGCATAACAAATGTGTCCAAATTTTAACCCAGACTGACTGAACCATCATATCTGGGGTAGGGAAATGGCCTATGAATTTTCAGAAACTCTCTACATATCTGATGTATTATTTCCTCCTCATCCCCACGAGTTAATTAATAAAAAACTGTTCATGGAGAACATATTATGTGCAAGAGACAGTGCTAGGTACTGAACAGTATAACAAGCTCATAAAAAAGGCTTTGTGCTTAAGGAGTTTGTTGTCTATTGGAAAAGCAAGAAAAGTAGACTTTTAAGTAATACAAAACTCCTCCAAGTATGTGTCAGTCATTATGCTAAGCATTTTATTTACATATCTCCTTTAGTCTTGAAAATCTAGTAAGGTAAGTAAAATTACTAAAATTGTTTATAGATAAGGAAACTGAAGCTCAGTGGTTAGGTGATTTTTTTTCTCTTAAAGAGACATACAAAGCACTATTAGGGTACAAATGAGTAAGAAAGAAAGTTCTTTATGAGCAAGGGGCCACTGAGGCTTGAACACTAATATTTTTGAGTTCTCAAATTTTTTCTTCTAAGGAATGGAAAAATTACTTGAAACTGGGATTCTTGTTTTTTTCTCTCTTTTTAGCTAATTGAAGATTTTGTTTTACTTAATTAGTATTCTGGAACTCTTCTTGATTTTTTTATTTACCTTAAATATAGACAGAGAACAAAGATTAAAAACCTATATGGAGTTTTGGCGGCATTGCAGATAATTTAAATGGCCGAAGGAGATTGGGTGTAAACCAGAGTGAATGGGAGATGGGAATGGGATAGGATTCTGTGTAGAAAGTGTAGTCTTGGTTAAACATTACTCATATTTAAATATATTTAACAATGAATTTTAAATGGGACAGGGAGACTATACAAACTGTCTAGTAGCATATCCCAAGTTCCCAAGCCTGTCTAACTGCAAAGGGATGTTTACAGAGCTTCATTTAAGGTATCTACTTTCCAACATTGAAATCAGTTTTTGTTTTCATTTAAACTCCAGTGGGTTTCTGTTGTATTGCATGCTTCTGTGATAGACTCTGCAGTGGCGAGAGTGAGTGAGATATAGCATTGGGGTGAGATGGCATCAGAACTGTGTGAAGATCCATGAAACCTGAATTTGATCTGGGTGCTCTCCTTTACTGAGGATTTTCTCCTCTCAACTTATTCATACAGCCACTAGGTGGGGAAGAAGATATTAAAACAGTTCTGTATGACTCCAGTCCTATATCTTTTACACTAAATGAAGATGAGGCAATGTATGAAAAGTTATTTGTAGACTGAAGAAAGCCTAACAAAAACAAGTGACAAATTTAAAAAATACCAATACGCCTAAGATAGAGTAAGGTAAATGGCACAGAGAGCTGAGACAAGGCATGATGACTGTGCGGAAATCAGGAAAAGCTTCAGGGAACTTACGGCCTTTGAGATGGACCTTGATGGGTGAATATGCTCTGACAGGTGGAGTTCAGATAAAATTATAGGCAGAATAAACAGAATTAAACAAAAGGATTAAAGAAGAGATTTCTAGGTCACATTCAAGGAATAGAAATCGGTACACTTCATATGAAACTTACAGTAGGTATCAGGAAGATAAGGTAAAGACGTATAGGTGACTTGGAGTCAAAATACTGATTGAGGAGTTTGTGAACGGATGTACAAACATGGCTAGATCTACTCTTTAAGAAAGGCAATCAAGTAATGGTGTCACTCTATTGGAGCATTGAGAGAGTGCCCTAGGTGTGAATTAAGAGGGGTCTGATGGTGTGTGTGCATGTGTGTGTAACAGTGGGGCTGAAGAGGCCCTCCTACAGACACATGAGAAGCAAAATCCCTGAGATTTACCTGCAAGATTTTGAGCTGCATAATTAAGAGCAAACTGAACTTCCTTAACCAGAAGTCAAAAAACAAAACAAAACAAAAACACATCTATTTGAGGAGTCGAGGAGGAGATTGAGAGAGAGGAGTTGATGTGATTTGTTTGCACACATTGCATTGGAAATACCCGTTGTAGAGATCCTTTCAGGGAGCTGAAAAGGTATGTCTGGGGTCTGGGGAGGGTAAGGCTACAGGAATGGATACAGGAGTCTTCAGTACAAAGGAATTGGCTCCAATCCCCATAGGCTGTGAAAATGTCAAATGAAAACTGTAAAAAAGAGGAGATGGGCAATAATCAAACTTTGAGAATGAATATATTTAGAGATACAGAGGGGGCCGCAGAGCTGGAAAGGACAGCGAGATCAGTAGTCTTGGAGTAGGAGGCATGGACAATGTGAAGTTAATGGAGATGAGGGAGGAGAGGGATTTGTGTTGAGACATAGGACCAGCTGTTTCATTCCCTGATATTTGAAAATGCAGTTTTAGCAATTGTGGAGGTGGAAACCAGACTGCAAGGGATTATATTTTAATTGGATGGTGAGGAATCAAAGGCTAGGAGAAGAGCGTGATCTTTTAATAATTCTGGGCATGAAATGTAGGGGGACGGAGCAAAATATTACATCATTTGCAATTTCTAGGAAGATATTTTTAAGATAGGAGTGATACGGGTATGTTCAGGGACAGAAGGGTGCTTGGTAATACATATTTTGATGTGAAAATGACTAATGCAAGAATTCCAGAGGGAGGAACAGTATCGGATTTAGAAAGGAGCTGTCTGCAGAGGGAGAAGTAAATCACATTTTTTTTTTTTTTTCTGACTCAGGAGAGCAGTTTGTGTCCACCTGGGCAGTTTTATTTTTTAAATAGTTGGATTGTTTGGAGAACATTCTCTGTCTTTCTCTCATGCTCTTTCAACCTTTTAACTAAGAAAACACACACACGCATGCACGCACACACACACACACAATGAGGGAGTGGCTCAGAATGCAAAATAATCCAGTATGTCCAGAAGATCCCACTATCCCCCCAAGTAGCTGAAACTTGGGGGCACCTTATGAGCTGATGTCTGATTCTCAGAAACTTTACAGCAAAAGGCATTCATTAGGAAATTGAGTTCAAGTAATAGCATGGTCACCTTACCCAGAGGGCACTTGCCAGAAATTAAAGAAAAAAAAAAATGCCTCATGGGCAAACTCATTACTAATTATATCTTGAAAGTGCTTGAAAATGCAACCTCAGTGGATGCAGAGCGATGAATCAGTGTTTTACTCAATATAGTTTGTCCTTCATCATCCAAGCTTCAGATAATTTAGAGAAAACACCAAAAATGCCTTCCCAATCATTCTGAACATGATGAATGTGGTGTCCTATGGGGTACTTGATGTGACCCTGGAATTACGACTGACAGTATACCTTTATACAGATCAAAGAAACCTCCCTGATTATGATGGGAGACATGAAATTGCAGTCAATTATCTTCAGGTCTGTATAGTGACACTAATTGTTGGGAACTGATGACAGAGTAAATGATTGCATTGTTAAAAAATATTTGAGTTTCCTGGAGTTTGCCCTGTTAGCTAACTCTATGAATAAAAGTAAACTCCATGGGTTAACTAGAGGTAGCTCTGTTCTAAGGACTTACCCTAGACCAGTGAGCGCTCGCTCACTCTCATTCATTCATTCATTTTCTCTCTCTCTGTCTCTGTATGTGTGTGTGTGTGTGTGTATAACATTTACTTGATTAAAAAGTGGCGTAAGTTTCATTTAGCCCATGTTTTCAGTTTCCTTAAGTGGGTCTCTGTCATGGAGGTAATAAAAGATTGGCCAGTACAGCAGAGAAAAGGGGTGTTGGGCAATATTCCACAGAGAATTCCAATGTATATTCCATCAGTTTGTTTTTTTTTTGTTTTTTTATTTTTTGTTTTTTTTTTAGGAAATCACTCATCATATAGTCATGCTGTCATGAACTAGTGTCAACTTGAGTCTTCCTTTTCCCTTGGGAATATTTGGTTGATGCTTCCCAGATAAGGAAGCTGGATGAAAGCCTATAATGAAGGCTTCTGATTAGACCTCGAGTGCTCAGAGGTGGGAGGAGCTGCAGGGCCAGCAATGCAGACAAAGAGGGCAGTGCCTTTGTTGCATGTGTGTTATTGGCCAGAGAGATGTGACTTCTAATTGAAGAGATTTTATCTTCCTGTACCATCCTGGCATGGATACCATTATTTGTCCACCTTTTATGTTTGTTTGTTTTGGTGTTATTAACTACATCTTCCTTAAGAGAATCTTACAAAATTATTGAGTTTCTTTAACTGTATTTTTAAAGCCTCAAGAATTATTTTTGCTTTGACCTTTCACCAGAGGTATTATTTTACAATTCCTTTGCTTGATCTATGTTGAACTTTTGAAAAGCTGCCACAACTCTAGAAGAATTTAAGAATGTAATTTAAAGGATCCCAAACTGCTTTAGGATAGAATACAACTACAAGCTATGGAATTTTGACTATGAGACTTAACAAAATAAGTGTTGTTGTTTCTCCTATAACACGAAGTCCAGGGTTAGGCAGTTTAAGGTCACTGTAGGAATCCTGTAGCATTGATGCTGCAGTTTCAAACATTTTTCAGGCTCCGTCTCTCTTTTCTGCTATCTTTGGTGTGTGGGTTTATTCTCGTGATAACCTAATGACAACAAGATGGCAGTTATTTCCAATCTTGTTACCACCTTCTATTTAGAGAAAAGATAGAAAAGTCACAAGGAGGAAGGCATGGTCTTATATTAGGAAAACTGTGTTTCCTCAGAAATCCTCTCACTTATCTTACTAGTTAGATTGTATCACATGGATATTTTTCTACACAAGAGAGGCCAGGAAAATGTGAGATTTCAGATGACTATACTGCTATTCCAAACAAAATTAGAGTTTCGTTTTTTTTTTAATAAGGAAGGGATCAGTGGTGGTAAACAACATGACCATTATCTTTCCTAAGAACATCCCTCCCAAAAATGTTCTGTACAAAATTAATAAGTAAAGTGAAGTTTCATAAGAACACAGGAAGAAATAATTGAATGAAAAGAAGTCAGGAGATTTGATTATAATAGATTAGATTATTTTGAGCAAGAAACTGGATCAGACCCATCAAAAAGATCTGAAAACATAGTGATATTTACTAACCAAATTTATGGCACATCACTTTTTGGTATAAAGTTTTGGTCCCTAGCCTGAGGGACTTTCCAACTAAAGCTATTCTTTTATCTTTGAACAGAATTTCCTCTGAATTCTTACTCATTTCCTTGACCTCTGGACACAGTAGTTTTTAATAGTGGCATTTGCATGTAGAAGCCTTTTTATATGATTTAATTGAGATCAAAGGTTCTATTACTTAAAATTGTTCTTTAAAGTAAGAAATCATAAACATTATATATAATTTATTAAAAGCTATGTTTAGCCTTGTTTCAATGTGGTAAATATATATAGCACAAAGTTGATCATTTTTAACAGTTTTCACCATAAAACTAGGTGGCATTAAGTAGATTCACGTTGTTATGCAACCATTACCACTACCCATTTCCAGAATTTTTAATTATGTTACATAGGAAATCTGTTCATTTAAACAATAATTCCTCATTCTGTCCCTTTTCCAGCTCCTGGTAAATTCTATTCTACTTTACATTTTTATAAATTTGTCTATTCTTGGTACCTCTAAATGGAATCATACAATGTTTGTTTTTTGTATCCAGTTTATTTCAGCTACCATGTTTTCAAAGCTCATCCATATTGTGTATGTATTCGAATTTTAATCTATTTTTAAGGCTGGGTAGTAATCCATTTCATACATATACATGTATATATTATATATATGAAATGTATATATATAAAACAAACATGTATATACATATTTCATGTATTCATTCATCTGTTGATAGACGTTTGTGTTTTTTCCAACTTTTAGCTATTGTGAATAATGCTTCTATGAAAATGGATGTATGTGTGTCTGTTTGAGTCCCTGATTTCAATTATTTTAAGTATGTTGTATACTTAGACGTGAAATTATGAGAGGTATTGTCATTCGATGTTTAATTTTTTTGAGAAACTGCCAAACTGTTTAACTTCCACAGTGGTTGGGTCCTTTACATTTCAACAAACAATGCACAAGAGTCATGATTGCTTCATGCTCTTGCCAACATTTGTCAATTTCCATTTTTTAAAAAATATAGCCATTTTAATGGATGTGGATTGGTGTATCGTTGTGATTTTGATTAGCATTTCCCTAATGACTAGTTACACTGACCATCTTTTTATGTGTTTATTTGCCATTTGTATATATTTTTCAGAGGAATGTCAGTTCAAGTCCTTTGCCCATTTTTTAATTAGGTGATTGGCTTTTTTATTATTGACTTGTAGTTCTACATTTCAGTAGATTACAGTATTGCTCCTCAAAGATCTGTGATGAATGACCATTTTGTTTTTCTTCAGTCCCTCTCAGACTGATGCTTTTGTTAAATACAATAAAATAAATTACTAGAAAAATGAAATAAAATGCACAAATCTCAATTTTTATTAGTAGATTCAACTGACATGAAATTATATTCCTCTCTCTCTCTCTCTATAAAAACCAAACATATCTTAGAGAAAAATAAAATAATTACAAAATCTGTACAAATCATTCATTAAAAGTGTGTATGTAGATAACATGTAGAATCACTATTAGATTCATAACTTGATTTTCTGCAATTATAACTCAACAGAAAATATGAAAGAAATGGTAAGTATGTTAAATGCCTAGATGCACCATTTGAATGAAGACCCTATAAATTAGTATTTAATTGGTGTGACAAACGTTCATGATTCTTATTTTGATATAATGTGGATTGATATTGAAAGGAAATAATGTATATCTACAAAAGTTTCTATGTTTTCTTTTAAAACACGGTACATAGGAATAGAATAAGAGATTTTAGCAAACTCAAAATAGTAATTTTTAACTTTTTTCTGAAAATAAAATTTTAACAATTGTCTTCCTTTAGAAACATGGCTGGTTTAACTGAATAAGCCGGGTTCCAAAGTATATTTAACCAAAATGATGTATTTCAGGCTGAATTAAATATTAAAAGCCACTCATCTATACACATTCACCACTTGGATACTCAAGAATAATCTTGATGTGATAGTAGCAAGGAGTTTTTTTTTCTACTTAGTTATGTATTTACTATAGGGCCCAGAATAAAAGAGTTGTTTAATTAGTAATAAAATATTAAATACTCTCTTCAATTTTGATTCATTTATTTTTCTTACTGCTTTTACTTTTAGATCCATTTCTAAATCTAATTCCTTTCCCTATTCTAATGCTATGTTATATTTTACTCCATTTCAAACTAACAGACATTATTGAATATCTTCCAGTGTTATACAATAGTGTTGAAACAGTCTCCCAGAAACCAAGTAATTAATATTCTTAGCTATCATATTTACTACTCAGATTCTATGACATTAAGTCAGACTTCTCTGAAGATAAATGCAAATTAATTTTCTCATTGCCTCACAATTTAGAATTCTGACTCTGATACAATCAAATAAGCTCCTATGGAGACACAGATTTAGCTGTTCAACTTGATTTTCTTTTAACAAAATAGCTTCATAAATACTACAAGCAACCATTCATATTTCAATATATTGTGGAAAAGTACTCTATTACTGAAAATGTGCAGACTTTACCAAATGAAGGAAAAACATGAAAAAATAAAATGATTTTCAATGGGTCAATTTAAGCCCAGAGTGCTTAAGGATACAGAGCAATTTATTTCAATTACTTCCAGCAGTGAGTAAAGGCACACCTGGTGCTGTCTCCAGGCCAATGCACTCCAGTTAACAGGTGTGAATTAATGTTTGCTAGCATTGATTTCCCAACGGGAGTCACTACTTCACCTTTTCTTTCTAGCTTCTTTACTAAATGAGTACAAATTCCTATTTCTACGAAAGTAACGAGCACTTCTTTCTATATTACAACTTGTTCAATTGAAGTCACATGTTCTCAGCATCAGCCACTCCCTAAAACCTATACTAATTTTAAAAAGCACTTTGATTATCAAGTTCTCCTTTTAAGTCAGAATAAGCTACTAAAATTGTATGTAATAATCCTGACCACTCAGTGGCTTTACAAGATCTACCCACCCAACTACTCAACATTTACCAGTTGTTTTTTCAGTTTTTATGCCAATAAGAATCAGTTCATTGGGTGGGGACCTGAAATTACCATCTAATCTGACTAAAAATTGGAGCTGTAACCCCTATCTTCAGGTTGTGGGATTGTGGGAAACTGAAGAATTAGTTTTCCTTCATCCTGGCTCAAAAGGACTATAAAGAAAAAGGTCTTCACCTTCCCATTCTTCTAATTATCCATTGAAAAATTGATATTAGATTAGATGCAAGATGCACAATTAACCTTAAGGTTGGGGTCTCTTAAAATAAGCACTGAATTAACTTCTTACCATCATCTCTCATGCAATGTACTGATGTTAAACATGACTTTTTTTGCATACACTGAGAGAAGAGTACAGCTTCATGTCTGAAAGCAGGAGAAAGACAAGCATGCCACCTCACCAAAGGTAGATAATCCATTTTTCACTAAATCAGTTCTGCATTACATAGCGAAGGAATAAATTGTTCAAACAAACCAAAGCTGCATAGAATGGAAAAAATGCAGATATTTTAAATTAATAATTCAATACACTATGATATAAAGAACAATCAATGAAGAATTAATAGAAATACTTTTGACAGTTGCAAAATGATTTTGCTTAATGTTTTAAACCCTATAGACATCCCATTTTTAATGTATCAATTTATTCAGCACATATTATTGAGTATCTCTGATGTTCAAGATGCCATGCTGGTTACTGTGGAAAGTAACTCTGTGACCCTAGTGAACAGCTCAGACTTGCCATTTTTCTCATGCCTCTTTTTCTAAATCCACAGTGATTTAAATTCTCATGGTTATTTTCACTTCAAGAACCTGTTTCTACTGCACTGTCACCATCAGTAGCTTTTAACTTCCAAAGAATTCCCTTCTTCCCTTCTTTACTTTCTCACGGATTCAGATCTAGAATGGAATTTCCCACAAGCCATTTGTATGTCCTAGACTTTATGAAAATTTGGCCTGATGGAGTTTTAGCTCATGGGAAGGCCAACAACTTAACTCTTAAACAAATGTGATCATAAACATTCCCCATGTTTTGCAAGTCATTTTCCTCCCCTCCACACTCTTCCTTCTTCCCTACCTCTCTCTTAACAATTCTCCCAAATCGGCTCCAAAATTCTCATTTGTTTCTTATACAGTGTCCATTATATATTTCTATTCAAACCCACCCAGGCTCTCAGAGTCTCACTGTTCACAATTTATATGACCTCATAAAACCCAACCCAGGCTCTCAGAGTCTCATGTTTCACAATTTACATGACCTCAAAATTCTTTTGTATTCCTTTAAAACAAACAAACGAACAAAACAAAAAAGGAACACTTTTGGCCGGGCCCGGTGACTCACACCTGTAATCCCAGCACTTTAGGAGGCTGAGGCGGGTGGATCACGAGGTCAGGAGATCGAGACCATCCTGGCTAACGTGGTGAAACCCGGTCTCTAAGAAAAATACAAAAAAATTAGCCGGGCTTGGTGGCGGCCGCCTGTAGTCCCACCTACTTGGGAGGCTGAGGCAGGAGAATGGCGTGAACCCAGGAGGGGGAGCTTGCAGTGAGTCCAGATCGTGCCTCTGCACTCCAGCCTGAGCAACAGTGTGATACTCTTGTCTTGAAAAAAAAAAAAAAGAAAGAAAACCAAACAAACCAAAAAAAACACTTTTAAGTTGAAGGGTACCTGTGCAGGTTTGTTATGTAGGTAAACTTGTGTCATGGGAGTTTGATGCACAGATTGTTTCGTCACCCTGGATTTAAGTCTAGTACCCATTGGTTATTTCTCTCGATCCTCTCCCTCCTTCCTCCCTCTACTCTCCGACCTCCAATGAGTCCCCGTATGTTTTGTTTTCCTTTATGTGTCCATGTATTCTTATCGTTTAGCTCCCACTTATAACTAAGACCATGTAATATTTGTTCTCCTGTTTGTGTTGGTTTGCTAAGGATGATTGCCACCAACTCCATTCATGTACCTGCAAAAGACATAATCTCATTGGTTTTTATAGCTGCAGAGTATTTCATGTTGTATATGTACCACATTTTCTTTATCTAGTGTATCACTGATGGACATTTAGGTTGAGTCTATGTCTGCTGTTGTGAATAGTGCTGCATATGTGTGCATGTGACTTTATAATTTAATAATTTATATTCCTTTGGATATATGCCCAGTAATGGGATTGCTGGCTTGAATGGTATTTTTGGATCTTTGAGGAATCACCACATTGTCTTCCACAATGACTGAACTAAGTTACATTCCCACCAACAGTTTATAAGCATTCCTTTTTCTCTGCAACCCCACCAGCATCTGATATTTTTTGACTTTTTACTAATAGACATTCTGACTGGTATGAGATGATATCTCATTGTGATTTTGAATTGTGTTTCTCTAATGATCAGTGACGTTTAGCTTTTTTTCATATGATTGTTGGCTGCATGTATGTCTTCTTTTGGAAAGTATCTTCTCATGTCCTTTGCCCATTTTTAATGGCATTGTTTTTTTCTCATAAACTTGTTTAAGTTCTTTATAGATGCTGGATGTTAAAACTTTGTCAGATACTTAGAAAACCCCAGTCTCAGCCCAAAAGCTCCTTAAGCTTATAAACAACTTAGGCAAAGTCTCAGGATACAAAATCATTATGCAAAAACCATTAGTATTCCTGTATGTCAACAGAGGCAAGCTGAGAGTTAAATCAGGAATGTAATCCCATTCATAATTGCCATAAAAAGAATAAAATATCTAGGAATACAGCTCTCCAGGGAGTGAAAGATCTCTATAGGAAGTACAAAACACTGCTCTAAGAAATCAGAGATAACACAAATAAATGGAAAAAAATCCCATGCTCATGGATAGGAAGAATCAATATCATTAAAATGGTCACAATGGCCAAAGCACTTTATAGATTTAATGCAGTGCCTATTAAACTACCATTTAGATTCTTCACAGAAGTAGAAAAACTGTTTTAAAATTCATAAGGAACAAAAAAACAGACCAAATAGCCAAGGAAATCCCAAGCAAAAAACAGAGCTGAAGGTATCATGCCATTTGACTTCAAACTATACTACAGGGATACAATAACTAAAACAGCGTGGTACTAGTACAAAAACACACACATAGAGCAATGAAACAGAATAGAGAACCCAGAAATAAGGTGGCACACCTATAATCATGTGATTATCTCTTGTACTCCTTTACATTCTATCCCCACCACCAATTTCTGGACCCAGATGACCACTGACATGCTTTTCTAGTCTGTAGACCAGAATTCAAATTGAGTTTCATGTAAATAGAGTAACATATTGCGTCATCCTTTGTTCCTGGTTTATTTTGCTCAAATAGTGTTGTATTATTATTATTATTGTGCTTTAACTTCTGGGATACATGTGCAGAGTGTGCAGGTTTCTTACATAGGTATACACTTCCCATTGTAGTTTGCTGCACCCACCAACCTGTCATCTACATTAGGTATTTCTCTTAATGCTATCCCTCCCCTAACCCCCGACCCCTGACTGGCCGTGGTATGTGATGTTCCCCTCCATGTGTCCACGTATTCTCATTTTTCAGCTCCCACTTATGAGTGAGAATATGTGGTGGTTGGTTTTCTGTTCCAATATCATGAAAATGGCCATACTGTCCCAAGTGATTTATAGATTCAGTGCTATCCTCCTCAAGCTACCACTGACTTTCTTCACAGAATTAGTAAAAAACTACTTTAAATTTCATATGGAGCCAGAAAAAAAAGCCTGTATAGCCAAGACAATCCTAAGCCAACAGAACAAAGCTGGAGGCCTCCTGCTACCTGAATTCAAACTATAGTACAAGACTACAATAACAAAAACAGCATAGTACTGGTACCAAAACAGATGTACAGACCAATGGAACAGAACAGAGACCTCAGAAGTAATACCATACATCTACAACCATCTGATCTTTGACAAACCTGAAAAAAAAAAAAAAAAAAAAAACAAGAAATGGGGAAAGGATTCCCTATTTAATAAATGGTGGGAAAACTGTCTAGCCATATGCAGAAAGCTGAAACTGGACCCCTTCCTTACACCTTATACAAAAATTAACTCAAGGTGAATTAAAGACTTAAACGTAAGACCTAAAACCATAAAAACCCTAGAAGAAAACTTAGGCAATACCATTCAGGACATCAACGTGAGCAAAGACTTCATGACTAAAACATCAAAAGCAATAGCAACAAAAGCCAAAATTGATAAATGGGACCTAATGAAACTAAAGAGCTTCTGCAGCAAAAGAAACTATGATCAGAGTGAACAGGCAACCTACAGATTGGGAGAAAAATTTTGCAACCTATCCATCTGACAAAGGGCTAATATCCAGAATCTACAAGGAATTTAACAAATTCTCAAGAAAAAAACAACCCCATCAAAAAGTGGGTGAACTATATGAACAAATACTTTTCAAAATAAGACATTTATGTGGCCAAGAAACATTTGAAAAAAAAAAGCTCATCATCACTGGTCATTAGAGAATTGCAAATCAAAACCACAATGAGATACCATCTCATGCCAGTTAGAATGATGATTATTAAAAAGTCAAGAAACAACAGATGCTGAAGAGGATGTGGAGAAATAGGAACGCTTTTTCACTGTTGGTGGGAGTATAAATTAGTTCAACCATTTTGGGAGACAGTGTGGCAATTCCTCAAGGATCTAGAAGCAGAAATACCATTTGACCCAGCAATCCCATTACCGGGTATGTACCCAAAGGATTACAAATCATGCTGCTATAAAGACACACATACAGAGGTATGTTTATTGCGGCACTTTTCACAATAGCAAAGACTTGGAATCAACCCAAATGTCCATCAATGACCGACTGGATTAAGAAAATGTGGCACATATACACCATGGAATACTATGCAGCCATAAAAATGGATGAGTTCATGTCCTTTGTAGGGACATGAGTGAATTCCCGTTCACAATTTCTACAAAGAGAATAAAATACCTAGGAATACAACTTACAAGGGATGTGATGGACCTCTTTAAGAACTAGAATCCACTGCTTAAGGAAATAAGAGAGAACACAAACAAATGGAAACACATTTAAATAGTATTTTTTATATTCATTATTTGTGTTATATATATAGTAATCTATTCTTTTTTATTGGAGACATATGTTATGGATATACTATAATTTAAAGATTCATTCATCTGTTGTTAAACATTTAGGTTATTTCCAGTTATTGGCTATTATGAATAAAGTTTCTACAAGTAGCCCCATCTTCCCATGCACATAAGTTGTCATTCCTGTTAGACAATAGCATGGAAATGAAATGGATAGGCTGTGTGGTCAGTGTATGTTTACTTGGATAATAAACTGTCAAATATTTTTCCAAATGGGTTGTGCACTTTTACCTTCACAGCAGTGACATACGAGAGTGTTGGTTCTTTTGCATCCTATTACCATGTAGTATTATCAGCCTTTACTATGTTATTTTAGCCACTAAACATGTTGTAGTATCTCATAATTTTAATTTGGATTTCTCTAATGATGAATGATATTGAATACCTTTTGCATGTCCTGACTCTTCATATTTTATTTTCTTTTGTAAAGTGTCTGCTCGAAATTCTGTCAATATTTTAATTGGAGTCTTTGTCATCTTCCAGTTAATATGTACTACAAATACTTTCCGTATTGGGGCGTGGATTTTCCTTTTCTTTCTTTTTTTTTTTTTTTGAGGCGGAGTCTCACTCTGTCGCCCGGACTGGAGTGCAGTGGCCGGATCTCAGCTCACTGCAAGCTCCGCCTCCCGGGTTTACGCCATTCTCCTGCCTCAGCCTCCCGAGTAGCTGGGACTACAGGCGCCCGCCATCTCGCCCGGCTAGTTTTTGTATTTTTAGTAGAGATGGGGTTTCACCGTGTTAGCCAGGATGGTCTCGATCTCCTGACCTCGTGATCCGCCTGTCTTGGCCTCCCAAAGTGCTGGGATTACAGGCTTGAGCCATCGCGCCCGGCCAGATTTTCCTTTTCATAAAGGTATCTTCAAAAAGAAATAAAATTGTTCAATGGAAGATACTGATCTGTAGTTTTCTTATAATGTCAATTTCGTCAACTTTTTTAAACTTATGGTTTCTACATTTGATCTTCTATCTATAAAAATGTTTCCTATCTCAAGGTCAAAAGATTTTTGTCTATATTTTGTCTAGAAGTTTCATAGTTTCAGCTTGTACATTAGGTCTAGGATGTATTTCAATTTAGTTTTTGGGTATATGGTATGAAACAAGATTTGAGGCTCATTTTCTCCATATTAATAATTACTCAGTTTAGTAGAATTTGTTTTAAAAAAAGGGTTCATTCATTATTGAATTACATTGGCATCTTTAAAAATATCAATTGACCCTGTAACTGTGATTAGTATAGGCCTCTGCATTGCGTTGCACTGATATTTATGCCTGTTCTTTTGCTAATACTACACTGTCTTAATTAGTAAATCTTAAAATATGTTAGTGTATCTTCCCTGTTTTACCTAGTCAAAATTATTTGGCTATTCCACGTTCTTTGCATGTTTATATACATTTTACCATCAGCTTATCAGTGTTTATAACAACATGGCTGGTATCTTGATTGTAATTGAGTTCAATCTATGAATTGTTATGTGGAAAATTGGCATGTTAATGGTACAGAGCCTTCCAATCCATGAATATAATCTAGCTGTCAATTTACTTGTCTTTAATCATTTATCTTGGTCATGTTTCATAGTTATAATGTGCAAGTCTTGATTTTTGTCAAATTTATTTTTGTCAAATGCTCACCTATTGAGATGATTGTATGTGTTTTATGCTTTATTTAGCTAATATGCTAAAGTACATTGATTTTTTTTTTTTTTTTTTTTGAGATGGAGCTTCATTCTTGTTGCCCAGGCTGGAGTGCAATGGCATGATCTCGGCTCACTGCAACCTCTGCCTCCTGGGTTCAAGCCATTCTCCTGCCTCAGTCTCCCGAGTACAGGCACCCGCCACCACGCCCAGCTAATTTTTTGTATTTTCAGTAGAGATGGGGTTTCACTATGCTTGCCAGGCTGGTCTCAAACTCCTGACCTCAGGCAATCCATCTGCCTCGGCCTCCCAAGTTGCTAGGGTTACAGGCATGAGCCACCGTGCCCAGCTTGAAGTTCATTGAGTTTTGAAGGTTAAAATGAACTTGCATTATTGGATTAGACAGTATTTGTTCATGGTGCATTCTTGTCATATATAGTTGAATATGATCATCTTACATTTAAAAACTGGTTGTGTTTGTGTTCATTGTTCAATGGAAGATACTGATCTGTAGTTTTCTTATAATGTCTTTGTTTTGGTATCAGAGTAATGCTTGCATCACAAAATGATTCAGAAAGCATCCTCAGTAAATATTTAACATCCATAGATATTTATACTGTCCTGAAAGCAAAGTGAGGTTTCCGGATAAGGACCAATCTATTATTTACAACAGATAATTGGGGCTGCCTGTACAGAAAAGGAATATTTGCACTATAAGAGAAGAGCTCATAAATTATGAATCTGGGAATTTATATAGACTACAAGCAGCCCAGTTACCACCTGTGTCTCCTAAGACACAAGACAAACCTAGAGAAAGTAGAGAACATGAATCTTCATAATGTAAACAAATCTCTGAGAAATGAATAAGAAGGAGGTCCCAAGGTTATAACTCTTTGCAATGTAAACAAATAACCCAGTGCCTCTTTCCTCTCTGAAATGTAAATCTTTTCTCTGGTTTTAACTTTCAAAATGTGAAGAACTAATATGTTTGGGGAACAAAAGTAGGTATTCTGTCTTTGTACCTTGTCAAATTCTGTTGCTCAGAAAGCTGGTACCCTTCATAAGAAATACTGAAAGGATTAGCTTCCACATTTCTTTTCCTGTGTTTCCTGAAAAGATTTAGGTAGGGTTGATATTATTTCTTCCTGAAACATTGGGTATAATTCACCACCAGTAAAGCCATTAAGGCCTGATGTTTGCTTTGTGGAACACTTGCAATTAAAAATTTAATTTTAGTTTATCAGTTGTATAATTTCTTCTTTTTTTGAATTGAGAGTATCATGTGCATCACTTAAAGTTTTGGTTTAAAGTGTACAATTCAATGTTTATTTAGCATACTTACATAGTGTATGACTATCATCATAATCTAATTTTAGAACATTTTGTTAACCCTCAAGAAAACCTTATACTCCTTAGTGCTCACTCTCAATTTTTTCCCCAATCTACAAGCCTACGCAGCCCTAATCTATTTTCTCCATACAGATTCAATAATTGTGGCCATTTCATATAAATGTGATAATATATGTATGGTCTTTTGTGACTGCTTTTAGAAATTTATCCATGTGATAGCATATATTAGTATGCAAACTTCTATTCCACTGTATATCATATTTTGTTTAACCATTCATCTGTTGGATATTGTGTTGCACCGGCCTTTTGGCTATTACAAATAATGCTGCTCTGTCATTCATGTACAGTTTTTGTGTGAACATATATTTCTATTTCTCCTGGCACAAAATTGTTGAGTCATATGGTAATTTTATGTTCAACCTTTTGTGGAACTGCCAGACCATTTTCCAAAGTGGTCACAGCATTTTACGTTCCAACCAGCAATGTATGAGGGCTGTTAATTTCTCCACATTGTCACCAACTCTTGTTATCAGCTATCTTTTTTATTATATCCACCTTAGTGAGTGTAAAGTGGTAAGTCATTTGGCATTTCTGTCAAGTAAATACAATGTAAACGCATTTCTGTCAATGTAAATACAATGTAAATGCATTTCTGTCGATGTAAATGCAAAAGTTTTTATGTGTTGAACAAATTTTCATGTGTTTTTTATTGACTGATTGAGACAGAGTCTCTCTCTGTCGCCAGGCCAGAGTGCAGTGACACGATCTCGGCTCACTGCAACCTCCACCTCCTGGGTTCAAGCAATTCTCCTGCCTCTGCCTCTTGAGTAGCTGGGATTACAGGCGCCCGCCACCACACCCAGCTAAGTTTTGTAATTTTAGTAGAGTCGGGGTTTCACCGTTTTGGCAAGGATTGTCTTGATCTCTTGACCTCATGATCCGCCAGCCCTGGCCTCCAAAGGGCTGGGATTACAGGCATGAGCCACTGTGCCCAGCCTATTAGTTATTTAAATATCTTCTTTGTTGAAATATCTATTCAATTCTTTGGCTCATTTTTAAATTGAGTTGCTTAAAAAGTTACTGAGTTGTAACAATTCTTTATATATTCCATAAAGAGCTCCAGACTGGAAACAGTTCAGAACTCCACTAAAGAGACACAATGAGAAAGCTTGTATAGAGTGAATGTGAAAGCAAGGCAAAGAAAATATTTTATTGGTTAAAGTAGGTTTAAAACACTTAAATAAATTAAATTTAGCAGAGTTTACTCAAGCAAAGAACAGTTCATGAATCAGACAGCACTCAGAACCAGAGGAGGTTCAGAGAGCTCTGCTGTAGCAGCGTAAGCAGCAGGGTCTGATAGGATGAACACAGAAGCAAAGTAAAGAAATTACTTGACTGGCTAAAGTGAGGCATTTTCCTTATTTGGGTATGATCTAACGGAAAGTTCCTAGTTATATAACTAAAGGCCAGTTGACTGTGGTTGGTTAAACTTCAGTTTCCTTTTACTATTTACATTGAATTGAGTTTTGGTTTGCTTGTGGCGGTACCCATGGCACAGGAGCTGTCTTAGCCTAATGGCCTCCCAGTTAATTATTGAAACACTTTATTTGAATGATCCTAGTAAAAAGTTCCTAGTTAGAGGTTGGTTGGCAGTTTCTGATGGGTTAAGATGAAATTTTGCTTACCTAGAATGTGACTGTTTATACTGAGTTGGATCTCAGTCTGCTTATGCAGGGAACCAGGGCGCTGCAGCTGCCTCTGTTAATGGCCTCCCAATTAATTATTTCAACAGGCTGTCTCCTTTCACTTCACCCTTAGTCTGTGGGTTCCACCTTTCTGGTTCTAACCAGTAATGTTCACCAATACCCACTACACTTGATACGCTGTGACTCTAATTCCTGTCCTGAGCTCAAGGCTGTCAGTCTCTCAGTTTCAGGCAGTCTTTCTAGAAAAGGCAATCCTCATAGTTAGTTTACATCTCTGAGCTTCTTTTTTTCCTCAGATACTGGCCAAATAATTGTGTACCACATTATTGGCATTTTGTGCCTTCCTACTGGTGATTTTAAAAAATTTCCCCAGTTTTACTAGTTGCTCTCAGTCAGAGTTTAATACAAAGTATCTAGCCCATTGTTACTGGAAATTGACATTTCATCTACTTGAATTCCTATTATCTTTGTGTGTATATATGTCTTCCTAAGTGATCTTATATCTTTTTTTTTCCAGGTGGGTATAAGTAAATTAACAAATGTGAGCTCTGAACCAAGATTGCTGTGTTGTTGTCTTGGCTGTGCTACCCTACAACTAGCTATGACATTGCCCAAGCCACTTAAGTATGCCTCATTTTCTTCATGAGGTTGTTTAGAGAATTAAATAAGTTAATACAAATTAAGCCCTGAGATTATTGCCTAGGACATTTTAAGTGTATGAAAATCATTAGGCCGGCTGGGCGCGGTGGCTCAAGCCTGTAACCCCAGCACTTTGGGAGACCGAGACGGGCGGATCACAAGATCAGGAGATCGAGACCATCCTGGCTAACATGGTGAAACCCTGTCTCTACTAAAAAATACAAAAAACTAGCCGGGCGAGGTGTCAGGCGCCTGTAGTCCCAGCTGCTTGGGAGGCGGAGGCAGGAGAATGGCGTGAACCTGGGAGGCGGAGCTTGCAGTGAGCTGAGATCCGGCCACTGCACTCCAGCCTGGGCGACAGAGTGAGACTCCGTCTCAAAAAAAAAAAAAAAAAAGAAAGAAAGAAAATCATTAGGCCTTATTGCTCAGTACAAGTTTATATTAAATTCAGCCTAACTTAAAGTAAAATCAATACATGAGTTCCACGTAGTGGTCAAGGAAGCTCATTTTACTATCATTATTTGAAATAGCCTAGAGAAGAGTTAATTTTTAGGTTTTTACTAATTCATTTGTTAACTCTAACTATCCATTGCCAAGAATTTCTAGATGCTAATGTTATATATTATGCATTCTTTAAATTTCTTCAGAGAACTGAATGCATTACAAATAAGTCTTTTCATTTGTTCCAACTAACTCTTCTCCCATGGCTTGTAATATCTTGGTTGCTGGCGTCTATATATCTTCTAGCACTCCTTCTTGAATAGTAAATGCTGAAGTTTAAAGCAAACCTTCATGATACAGAGTTTATTTATGTGCCTGCTTTATGCCATAGTAATTTATCAGGAAAAAATAATAATAAACCAACAACAACCTGTGTATTTTCTCCATTTTTCTTCTTTCATGTAGACAATACATATCTCAGATTTGAGTTGAAACTCCTAATTCCTATCTGTAATGAGGAAAACTCCTGTGCTTTCTTCTACCAACAATCACAAATATGATAATCAAAGATGACTATTTAAGACAATAGACATAACAGGACATGTCTCAAAATGTGGCAAATGGATCATAAAAACAGAAAAGATTAATGTCATTTTTCTTTTTTTTTCTAACAGATACTATGTAGACCAATGCAACGGACATATAGTTATGTGTTTATATGTTCTTTTTAGCAAATTTAATTAAGAAACTGAATTTTATATAATAATTTTATATTGAAGAAATTTCTTCCAAGGCAACAAAAATTTTCACTCAGGAAGAGCTCATTTGCAAACTTTTAAATATCTTTAAACAATGAACATTTCTTGAAATAAAGATGAAATCTGGTCCAAATCCTATGTGCATTCCCAGGTCATCTGAATAAAAAATCCCTGGGCTTTGTTTTAAATTCTTAACAAATTATATGTCTTCAGAAAGGCTGTCCTGAATGATTATGGATGGAAAATATTTTGCAGTCACATCGAAGATTAAAAGTATATCTGAAATTACAAAGATATGAATGATCTGACATTTTCCTCAGGTTATAACATCTTCCAAATAATTTTTTTATTACTGACCTGGGTTCATAATAGCATGCATGTGCAGTAGCAATATTGAAAAATGCCAGTCAGAATAATAGGTGCTATTCAAGTAATTTCAACTTCATATTGTTTCAAATCAAGAGAAAATATTTTTTTTCCTGAAATTGGTATTCATGAGCACTCTATTTTGCCCCTAAAAATCTTTGTTATAAAAGTTCCAAATCCTGAGAGCGATTATTTAGGAGCTACTTGTTTTACATCTGAAATGTGTGACAATTTATTGTGCCAATCAGTGTCCTTCCAGTTGCATATGACAGATATATAACTAGGGAAAAAGACATTGTTTTTGTTTGTTTTTTTGCCCACTCCAGAAAGATGCAGGAAAATTACAGCTGTAGCCAGGCCTGGGATATGAATGGGAAGAGGGTGGGAAAAACTCCAAGATAATCTCCTTCAGTTTCTTATTTTCTGCTCTCTCTTGAAACATTCATTTTTTTCCCCCTCTGTATAATGGCATCCACGTATGGCAAGTTGGAGCTCCAGACTCAGATCTATTAGTTTTTCCCTTCAGCAGACACCGACAACAACTTTTCTTGGTCTCACAGTCAAAAACCTAAAGGTAATACTGCTTGATTCAGCTTGTTTCAGGAACCTAGCCTTAGGCAATCACAGTTGCCTGGATGGGATGGCATCACTCCCCCTTGCCAGGTCACCTTGGGAAGAAGACATTTGTTATCATTCAACAGAAGAGATGTCCATTGTGACTAAGGGATTTCCTGGTTCTTCACTTATTTAAATTAACAGTATTAAGTGGGCATGCATTTCTTTTCGTTACCTACCTCTTACATATTTTTACATGTTTTCATGATCTCAATTTTAAAAAAGTGTTTAAGAGCTATGCAGACATTTGGCCATTTTGCTTTTCAAGGGACAATGTGGCAATCTGTCTTTAATTGGGCAGCAGAAACTTGGGAAATACTAATGATAAAGCAGGAGGATGGCAGCTGTGAACTTGAATCTCATATCTTAAACTCCAGCATGGGAAGCTGCCTGTCTCATAGAGTTAGCTGTGTATGGCTATGCTTTCCTCTCTCAGAGGAACTTTCTAGACTTGCTTGTTGGTTCAGGCAGTGTTCTGAAAAACTTTTTAGATTATAAATAACAACTGGAAAGTTTATTAAAGATACAGATTCACTGGCCCTACCTCAGGTCCACTGAAAAAAAGAATCTATATTCTTATAATCAGACAAGTCAACCGAACACTGCAGATGAAATGTAGGAATTGTTAGGTGAGCTAGTGGATTACCTTGTCATTTTAACCCTTAATGGGGAAAACTGGCAAGTGCAGAGCCCAGAGGGATTATACTGAACTAAAGTCAATGATTTCCTTTCTGTGTGTTTAGCCATTTATTCCGTTACCTAAAGCTTTTTTATTTCAGAGTAATCAACATTATTTTCAGTTTTTAAAATTTTTCATCAGTAGTCTTGTTAATAAAAAAATATATTCTCTGTGTTCATAGAAATGTTAAGTGTACTAAAATAAATGTGATAAATATTATAAGGTAGGTTTTGTTTACATATTTCTTTTTGTGTAGTAACTTATTTAATCTTTACCAAAACCCTATACAGTTATTGGTATCAGTTATCTTCTGCTTTTAATAGATGAGAAGGATGGAAGTTCAGAAGAATTATGTTATTGCTTAGGTTGACAACAGACCAGGTCCAAGCACAGAGCTCCCTCATCCACTGTCTACACCCCCAACTACCACCACAACCAGTAGGTTGTTTCAGTAGGACGGGGTTTCACCGTGTTAGCCAGGATGGTCTCGATCTCCTAACTTTGTGATCTGCCCACCTTGGCCTCCCAAAGTGCTGGAATTACAGGTGTTCGCCACTGTACCTGACCCCTATAGGACCCATTTTAAAAATCCTTTCTCTGGTAGGAAAACTACAATTAGGAAATAGTTTTTAATTAGTTTTCCATTTTCTAATCAATCACAACATACATAGTATATGTGAATATATATTACATACACCCTGTCAATCAGAATTTACTGGGATGAAATAATTAGTCACAACGCTTGAAAATTTTATCTCAGTTTGAAATGAACAAAGCTGGCCTGTTATTTAGTCTGGGCAAAGGGCACAAATATAGCAAAGGTGGAGCAGATCACAAGCCTATTTCCATTTTGACTTTCACAGTCTTGTAGGCATCATCTCTGCTTGGTTTCAGTTGAACCAGATGATCTCTCCCAGGACCAGTCTATGAATTTTAACAGAAATCAGCAAACTGTACTTTGAGATAAAAACTGGAAATAGATTATGGGGACAGACGGTAAGTGGGAAGTTATGTTAACTGGAAGATATTAGAGAAAGAATTATAGAATCTAGAAAATGTTTTTCCCCTGTAGTGTAAAATTGTAAGCAGTTCCATATTCATGGAGTATTTTCAACATGAACATTCCCATCATGGTGAAAAAAAACTCCCTAACAAATAATTTTTTATATGCATTCTTGTTTTAGTCTGTGGGATTTAAAATTTCTTTTTAAAAATGCTTAACAAAGAATTTAATTTTTTAAAAAATGACTTGGTTAAAAACAATCAGAGGGACAAAACCAATAACAGAATGGAAAAACTATCTACCTCATCTAATAATACATATACAATGGTCTCAGAAGAGGAAAGAGCCTCCAAATCACACTGCCTCTGTTCTCATTCATTCATTCATTTATTACATACCTACTGAAGCATGACTATCTTCAGCAAATCACTTCATAGTTGTAAAGGAGTTGCCTTGTCTCAGATGAGACAATGGACTGTAGACTTTGGGTTAATGCTGGAATGAATTAAGACTTGGGGACTGTTGGGAGGATATGAATGGTTTAAAAATGTGAGGACATGAGCTTTGGGAGGGGCCAGGGGTGGAATGATATGGTTTGGTTGTGTCCACACCCAAATATCATCTAGAATTCTAACTCCCACAATTCCCACCTGTCATGAGAGGAATCCGGTGAAAGGGATTCAATTACAGGGATGGGTCTTTCCTCCACTGTTCTCATGATAGTGAATGAGTACTGAGAGTATTGAGATCTGATGGTTTTAAGAACAGGAGTTTCCCTGACCAAACTCTCTCTCTTTGCCTGCTACCTGTCATGTAAGATGTGACTTGCTCCTCGTCTACAACCGTGATTCTGAGGCCTCCCCAGCCATGTGGAACTGTAAGTCCATTAAACCTCTTTTTCTTCCCAGTCTCAGATGTCTTTATTAGCAGTGTGAAAACAGACTCTCTCTCTCTCTCTCTGTGTGTACGTATGTATGTGTGTGTATATATACATAGAGAGAGAGAGAACCACATATGTACGTTGCACATGTGTATTTATGCATGTGGTACAATAATCAGGTCATGGTAGTTAGCTATCCTCACCTCGTGTCTTTATCTTCTTTTTTCTGGTGGAAAGAACATTCAAAAGCCTCTCATTTATCTGTCCCGTAATGTGCAATATCTTATTGTTAACCATCTGCCATCCTATTGTGGGATAGGATACCAGAACTTATTCTTCCTGTTTGATTGTAACTTTGTACCCATTGACCAACCTTTTCTCATCCTTTCCTCTCTCCTCCCTTCCCAGTCTGTGGTAACCACTGTTCTACTCTCTACTTCTATGATATCAAACTTTTTAAAATTAAGATTCCACATATAAGTGAGATCATGTGGTATTCTCTTTTTTTTTCTTCTTTTCAAGACTGTTGTGGCTGCTCTAGGCACTTTGTTTTTCCATATTGAAACAAAGAAACCTGCTGAGATTTTTATTGTAATTACTTTGTCTGCATATCAATTTGGAAAGAATTAACCTTGAAACAAAATTTGATATTGTAAGCAATGGGTAAGGTCTATTTCTCTATTGGTATATTGGTATTTCTCTATTTCTTTTTTTTTTTTTTTTTTTTTGAGACGGAGTCTCGCTCTGTCGCCCGGCTGGAGTGCAGTGGCCGGATCTCAGCTCACTGCAAGCTCCGCCTCCCGGGTTTACGCCATTCTCCTGCCTCAGCCTCCCGAGTAGCTGGGACTGCAGGCGCCCGCCACCTCGCCCGGCTAGTTTTTTGTATTTTTTAGTAGAGACGGGGTTTCACCGTGTTAGCCAGGATGGTCTCGATCTCCTGACCTCGTGATTCGCCCGTCTCGGCCTCCCAAAGTGCTGGGATTACAGGCTTGAGCCACCGCGCCCGGCCTCTCTATTTCTTTATTTGATCAGTCTAGATTTTACTTGTTTGCTTTCATTAGTGTAGATTTCATTGATTTCCTCACTTGTTTACCCACTTAGTAGTTAATTGCCACTATTATCTCTATTATCTCCTTTATTCTACTTGCCGTTTTTTAAAATTTGTTCTTTCATAGCTTCTTAAAGTAGAAGCTTAGATGATATATATTTAAACTTTTATATCCTTTTTTTTCTAAAATAAGCATTATACTAAATAGTTTACTAGGCCTACCCTAACAAAGTTTCACAAGCAGGTGTCTTAAACAACAGAAGCCTATTGTGTCACAATTGGTTCTGGAAGCTAGAACCAATTGTGGTTTGGCAGGGTTAGTTTTTTCCTGAGGGCTTCGAGTTAAAATCTATTCTGTCTCCCTCCTAGCTTCTAGTAGTTTGCTGGGAATCTATGGCATTATTTATTTTATAATCATATCACCCTAATGTCTTTTCGTGTTCATATGGCATTCTTCCTATGAATGTGCCTGTGTCCAAATTTCCACTTTTTATTGTAAGAATACCAGTTATAGTAGACAAGAACCTGATCTACTCCAGTATTACCTCATATTAACTGATTACATCTGCAGGGCCCTATTTTCAAATAAGGTTGCACCCTGAGTACTGAGGTTTAGCATGTCAACATGTGAATCTGTCGGGGAAGCAACTCAACTCATAACAAGCATAACGCTGCAACTTCTCTTCTAAGCACTGCTATTGCTGCAAATGATTTGGATATGTTGTATACTCATTATTATTCAATTTAAAATATTGTTCTAATTTCCATTGTGATTTTTAAATTAACCCATGGATTTTTAAAGACTTGAGTTTAATTCTTTAACTCACGTTTAAATAAATTTTTAAAGGCTTCAGTTTAAGGAATTATTTAAACTTGAGTTTAAAGAATTAAACTTAAGCCTTTAAAAATCCATGGGTTAATTTAAAAATCATGATGGAAATTAAAATAATATTTTAAATTGGATAATAATATTTATTATTTAAAGTTATCTAGCTATATTACTCTTATTTCTAATTTATATTTATATTATAGAACACATTATTTTTGGTTTATTTTTAATGGCTTTATTGAAGTCCAGTTAACATATGATACAATGCATGTAATAGAAATGTTGAATTTGGTTAAGTTTTAAATATGTGCATAGCTGTAAGTCTTCACTAAAATAAAAACAATGAAAATATGCCTTGATTTCAAAATTAGTGTCTCCTCCCGAATCACTAGGCAAATAGTGATATATTTTCTGTAATTTGAGATTACTTTGCATTTTTTAGAATTTTATATCAATGTTATTATACGGAATGCACTATTTTTCATCTGGCTTCTCTTACTCATTATAGTTATTTTGAGATCATCCATATCGTAGCATGAACAATAGATTCCCTTTATTGCTGAACAGTATTCCAATGTATGGTTATACCGCAATTTATTTATCCATTCACCTGTGGATATATATTTGGGTTGTTTCCAGTGTTTGGCTATGACAAACAAAGCTGTTGTAAAAATACATACACAAGTCTTAGAATGGGCATGTGCTTTTTTTTTTTAAAGAAATTATTTATTTATTTATTTATATTATACTTTAAGTTCTACGGTACATGCGCACAACACGCAGGTTTGTTACATATGTATACATGTGCCATGTTGGTATGCTGCACCCGTTAACTTGTCATTTACATTAGGTATATCTCCTAATGCCAATTCTGTGAAGAAAGTCATTAGTAGTTTGATGGGGATGGCATTGAATCTATAATGTGCTTTTATTTTGAATAAAGATCTTGAAGTGGAATGGCTAGAACATATGGTACATGAAATAAATATGCTAGATACATGTTTACGTTGATAAGAAAATGCCAAATGGTTTTCTGAAGTGGTTGTACAATTTAATATCCCAACTAGTATGTGCGAATTACTGATGTTCTACATCTTTGCTGACACTTGGTGTGAGGAGTCTTTTTCATTTTAGCCTCTCAGGATTATGGTTGTGTGGTGGTGTATTAGCTTATGGCTTGAATTTACATTTCCCAGACGATGGTGAGCATCTTTTCTTTTGCTTATTTGCAGCCTATCTATACTTTTTGGTGAAGTGCTTGTTCACATCTTCTGCCCATTTTGTGAGGGAGGGAGTTTAGCCCCTGCATGAGTCAGATGTTTTTTTAAAAAATAGCCTTTATTTTTTAGAGCAATTTTAGATTCACAGCAAGTGTACACAATTCCCCACATATCATCTGCCCCACACATGCACAGCCTCCTCCATTATCAACACCCTCCACCAGAGTTTTCTCCACCAGTTTATTACAACTGGTGAGATTACATTGACACATCATAATTACCAAAGTCCAGAGTTGACATTAGGGTTCACTCTTGGAGTTGTCCACTACATGGGATTATACAAACTTATGATATGTATCCACCATTATAGTATCATACAGAGTAGTTGCCCTACTACAAAAATCCTTTGTGCTCTGCCTATTCATCCCTCCCTTACCCTAATTCTTAGCAAACACTTGTTTTTTCAAAAAAGCTTTTTTAACGTTAATGTTTTTGAGAAATTTTAATTGTATACATTTATGAGATACAATGTGATTTTTTGATGAATGTATGCAATGTAGAATTAAGTCAAGTTAATTAACATATCTACCACTTTGCTTACATATCATTGTCTGATGAGACATTTTGAAATTTACTCTGTTATTTTGAAATATATAATACATTGTTATTGACTTTAACCACCCTGCTATCAATAGAGCTCAAAACTTATTTCTTCTGTAAATCTGAAACTTTGTACCCTTTGACCAACAACTCCTTATTCCCTCCATTTCCCCTGCCATCCTCTGGTAACCATTATTCTGCTCTCTACATCTAGTGGTTCAACTTTGTTAGATTCTAAATTTAAGTGAAATCAAGAGGTATTTTTCTTTCTGTGCTTGGCTTATTTCATGTACCATACTGTCCACCAGGTTCATCCATGTTGTTTCAAAGGACAGGATTTCATTCTTTCTCCAAGGCTGAAAAGATTTCTATTGTGTGTGTATATATACCACATTTTAAAATAACTTCATCTGTTATAAACATTTAGGAATTCCACATCTTGGCTCTTGTGAATAATGCTACAATGAACATGGGAATAAAGATAGCCCTTTGACGTTATGATTTCAATTCCTTTGGACATACACCCAGAAGTGGGATTGCTGGATCATATGCTAGTTCTACTTTTAGTTTTTTGAAGAACCTTCATATCGTTTTTCACAATGGCTATAGTACGCATAATGAAATACATGAGGTTAGGTAGTGTCATCCTCCATCTTTATTCTTCTCCAATATTGTGCTGACTATTCTGTCTTTTGTCTCTCTATAAAACTTAGAATTAATTTGTCAAAACCCACAAATTATAACAAGTTGCTGAAATTTTGATTGGGATTTCATTGAAAATATAGATAATGTTGATAAGAACTGATATCTTGACAGTACTGAGGTTTCCTTTCCATGAACATGGGATAGCTTTATGTTAATGTAGTTACTTGATTTATTTCATCATCAGTGTTTAGTAGTTTTCCTCATATAGATCTTACACAAATTCTGTTAGATTTATACCCAAGTATTTAATTGTTGTTGGTAGTAATGTAAATGTTAACAGTTTTTATTTCAAATCCCACTTGTTCATCTCTGCTATATAGGAAAGTGGCTTTTGTGTGTTAACCTTGCATCCTGCAGCATTGCTATAATCACTTATAAGTTACGGGAGATTTTTTGTTGTTGTTTATTCTTTCCTATTTTTTTACAAATGGTCTTGTTATCTGTGAACAAAGTTTTGTTTCCTTCTTCTCAATATATATACCTTTTATTCTGCTTTCTTGTCTTTTTGTATTAGATATGCCTTCTAGAACAATTTTGAAGAGCATTAGTAAGAGGAGACATTTTCCTTATTCTTAATTTTAGTGGGAAAGTGAAATTTCTCATCATCATATATACTTTTTGCTGTAGGTTTTTTGTAGTTATTCTTTATCAAGTTGAAGTTTTCATTCCTAGTTTTATTCCTAGTTTACAATGAGTTCTATTTTGTAAAACTCATGAATGGGTATTGTACCAAATGCTTTGACATGATCATGCAGTTTTCTTCTGAAAGCTGTTGATGTGATACTTTATTTTCTGGTGTTGAACTAGCCTTGTACAACTGGGATAATTCCCATTTGGTCATCACATATAATTCTTTGCATACATTGTTTGATTTCATTTGCTAATATTTTGTTGAAGGGTTTTACATCTATATTTATAAGAGGTATTAGTTTGCAGTTTCATTTTCTTGTAATATATTTGCCTAGGTTTGGGTAATGCTGGCTGCATGCGATGAGGAAGTATTTCTCACAGTACTAAGAATTACCCCCTTTGTTTCAAATCTCTGAGGTTGCAGAGAATTAACACAAAATTTTTCCTTAAATATTGGGTAGGATTCAACAGTGAACCCATCTGGGGTTGGTGCTTTCTGTTTCAAAAGGTTATACTATAGACTCTACTTTATATATATAGGGCTATTTGGATTGTCTATATCTTCTTGTGAGAGTTTTGGCAGTTGGTGTCTTTCAAGGAATTGTTCTATTTTATCAAAATTATGAAATTTGTGAGCATAGAGTTGTCATTTTGCCTATTTGTATTGAATTATTTGAGTTTTATGTACTCTAGATACACATCGTATATCAGATACTTTTGAATATTTTCTATGTCTTGCTTATTTTCTTAGCAGTGTCTTTGAAGAATAGCAGTTTCTTATTTTAATTAACCATAATTTATCTATTTTTTTTGTCTTACTGGTAATGATTTTGCTGTTACAGTTAAGAAATCTTTGTTTAACCTGAACTCACAAAGATTCCTCTTAGGCCGGGCGCGGTGGCTCAAGCCTGTAATCCCAGCACTTTGGGAGGCCGAGGCGGGCGGATCACGAGGTCAGGAGATCGAGACCCTCCTGGCTAACACGGTGAAACCCCGTCTCTACTAAAAATACAAAAAACTAGCCGGGCGCGGTGGCGGGCGCCTGTAGTCCCAGCTACTCGGAGGTTGAGGCGGGAGAATGGCGGGAACCCGGGAGGCGGAGCTTGCAGTGAGCCGGGATCGCGCCACTGCACTCCAGCCTGGGCGACACAGCGAGACTCCGCTCTCAAAAAAAAAAAAAAAAAAAAAAAAAAAGATTCCTCTTATATTTTATTCTAGAATTTTAGTAATTTTAAGTTTTACATTTAGATCTAGGATCCATTTTGAATTACTTTTTCTATGTGCTGTGAGAAATTAATGTGTATACGTCCACTTTTTTCTCACTTATTTTAAATAATTATCTTCCTATATTGCAACAAATCTTTTAAAAGCTGCCTTACTTCTACTTCTGGATTTTTAAACAAGGATGTTGAGTTAAGATCAGGTAGGCAGATAATTTACTTGAAGACAAACTGGATCTTTTTGAGGCTATTTTTTTTTTTTTTAACCTGTGATAGAATGGATCTACAGTCAGATTTGCCATAGGTCTAAATTAGACCTTCTTCTAACGGGGCTTTCTTGGTTTTTACTAAATGCTTGGATTGTTCAATAAAGCCTCTTCTGACTGTTTAGGACACAAACATCTGCCTGATCTGTGCAAACTTTTGTAGAATCTTATACTGCCTTTTGTGTTCTTTTTCAGGTAGTTGTTTTTTGCTTATTCTTATTAAGTCTTTCTTTTAGGATGTATAGTTTACTGTTTGGCTAAAAACTCAAGGAGACATCCTGTGAAGATTCCTGCAACTCATTTTCTATACAGCTCTCTTCTCTCTGGTACTCTGCCCCATAAATTCTAGTCCCTCCAAGATCCAAAAACTCTCATTTCTGTTGATTGAGCTCAATGAGACCACTACATTATATTTAAACTATCTCTCCCTAGATATTAGTGTGGAAAGTGGCTCCAGGCAAAAAGCAGGAGCGATCATGGAACTGACTTTGTTTTTCCTTTTCCCCCCTTCCTTTCTAAGATTACCATTCTGCACTCTATGCTGTAAAACATCTGATAATATTTACTTTATGTACTTGGTCCATTAGTATAATTGTTTATAGTTGGAGGGACAGTTACTTCATCATGGCTAATAGTAGAAGTGCAAAAGCAAGTTTTAAAGCAATCAAATTGTTTACAATTTGTATCTTGAACCACTTTCCCTGACTTATCTTGCACTTCCAGCCCCTTCAATTTCTTATATTTTTACCCTTCCTATTGCTTCTTTTAACCTAAGTTATCAATTTTACAAACTTGACTTTTATTCCCCATTTCTTCTAAATCAAGATTTGCTCTTTGGCTATGTTTCCAATAGCTACCCTAAATAAATATTTTGTTTGCTTGAGCAATTTCTGCAGATTCACATAGGTGACACCCTGTTCTGGTTTGAGCCTAGATAATAACAGTTGAACACAGTAATTTTAGAAAGAATTGTCTAGTTAGTTATTGTCTTTGAAAGATATTTGTCTTTGTAGCCTTTCTTTTTTAGCTAAAGCTTTGTCATGGTAAGAGATAATAAGCATTACAACTTGGCAATAAACATAAGAACTAACTAATAATTAAACTCACTTATATGGTTTGTGAGGAAAGGGAAAAAAAAAAAGGAAGAGGTCAACTGGAATTAGTCCTAGGTTGGTCTTGGCAGTGATTGTTTGGATTTGAAAACTACAGAGTTGCTAGAACAATCAATGGTCTTTAAAATGTGTGGATGTACACGGAATTAATGTTAGATCAGTTTTTCTGTGTTACTATTTGGGAACAGACGGGTTTAATAGACTAGTATTAAAAGAGTTTGCATTTAGCCTACAATGACCATTGTGATGTACTCTGGCATAGTTTATCTATTTTGAGAATCAGGGTACACTTTGTAAGCTAACTTCTCCATTCCCCACAGCCCAGATGCTGGCTTGGTCTGTTCCATTTTATCCACATGCCGGAATTATGCAACTGTATTCTAGGTATTGCATAATGGAATTTAATTCCAAAGCTCACAAAGAAATGAAGTATAACCAAATTCAAAATCTTAGGAAAATGTCTTCATGATTAATAATATTAATTTTCTGAAAGCAATTCAAAGTTTTATTTCCAGCACCAGACGTTTATTGAATGGATGAATGAATGCAATTTTAAAAAGGTTATGAGACAAGAGACAGGAATTGATAATGTGCATAATCTTTTTTCCTTGTAGACATAATTAACAGAAACATATTATATACCCCTGAAATCGACCATGCAAGAAACAATGTAAAATGAAGACACCTCGGATTGCTGCTCATGTGAGAGGATTGAAGGTGCATTGAAAATGACTTACCTCTTTGTTACAGGTCTGGTGAAATAGTGAACAAAGCAGGAGATGCAGGGTTATGTAGTTCTTGGCCGTAACTCTGGTAGTTCTATTATTGTGAGACTTTGGGGAAGTAATGATCTTTCATAGTCTCAGTTCCTTCATCTGAAAAATGGGAAAATTATTGTGAAAGAATAAATATTAAATGATTAACTGTACCTCCTAGGAATATTGTAGCTACCTATAATATATTCAGCTTCTCCTTATCTTTCTAATCATTGAAATGATATATTAAAATAATATTCTTGCAAATAAAGATTATTTATTAGTTCCTCTGCTTAAATATAGATATTGGTACAAAAAGCTAAACTCTTGAGAATAGAAAAGAGAGAAAGAGGAAGCAAAGGAAGAAGAAGAAAGTTGTGTGGATAGGGAAAGCTTCATCCTATATTCTAGTCACATATCATGCCCGAATTTCAATCTATGTGGAAATACAAACTACTGGAGAGGTAAAGTAGGTTAGATTGTCCTTTTTGAGTGTATGATATTTATTCAGTCAACTCATGCAACTATTATTTGCCAGTCGTCTACAAGGTACCAGGCACCATACAAAAGACTAATAATACACAAATAAATTGGAAGTTAACTGACTCTGTCCTCACAAAGGTTATAATGTGGCAAGACAGATGCATCTGATTCCTGAAGATTCAGGTTTAAAAGGAGAGGAGTGCTGGCCGTGGAGACATATAACGAGAACTCCCAACTTAATTGGAAGGGGCATTGGAGAAACCTGTTGGAAGGGGTATTTGAGACCTAAGCATGCGTAGAATTTTCTAGGTAATAGGGCTGAGAGGCAGCATTGGGATAGTGTGCTGAGGAGTAATCATCTCTGCAAAGCCAATGGAAAAGGAGAAAGGTTAGTTTGCACAGGGACGGGAGCAAAGCTGGCATGAACAAGACTGAGTCTGCAAAGGAGGCTTAAGGTGAGGCTGGAGGAAGTTCAGGCCTAAATTATATAGAGTCTTATCTGTTAGGTTAAATATTTTGGACTTTAGGATCATTATGAAGCCACTGAAAGATCTGAATCAGAGGAAGGCAACTGATTTCTGTTATGAGACAATTTTTTTCACTGGGAGCAATGGGTTTAAAGAGGGAAAGAGTGCTTATGCAGAAATGAAGTAGAAAACTGGTTGATTCTTGCAAGGTAGAGATGAAGGTGGTCTACATTCAGGTGGAGGCAGTGGAGATTAATATACGTGGATATGTTAGGGAGATAGTAAAAAGTTAGCATCAACCACATTTTACCCTGCAGGCTAATCCTGCTTCAAAAGTTCTCCCAACCTCTTCTGCCCACTTTCTTACCTAAAGAAGCTTTATGCAGTCTTTAAATTTAAACTCAAGTTCTAACAATATTATTTCTCTTCAACAGAAAATGATAGTAGCTTATTATTAGAGCACGTGGCAAATGTATCCTTTAACGTGGTGGTTTCCAGCCCTTGGCCACGCATTAAAATCATCTGGGGAACTTTAAAACACTTCCAAAGTTTGTCTTCCACCCCAGACAGACTCTGAGGTGTAGGAACAGAGCAAGAATATTATTTAGAAGCCCCATAGGTGGTTCTAACTTATTCAGGAATGGGAACCAGCACTAAAAGCATTTGCCACACTAGCATTTTTAGTTGTTGTCCTCTCAACTATGCTGTAAGCTTATTGTGGGCAGGACTGTTCACTCCTTTTACATCTTGAGGGCTTACAACAGCAGTGATACATATTTATACACTGCTATGTATTTAAATAAACATGCTAATTGATTACTTTTAGCTAGCTGGGGCTTTGCTGCCCTTGAAGATGAGTAGGAATAATTCAGGAAGGTGCCTCATAAGGAGTAGGCACTAATAACTTGCTTCACAAAGATAAAAACAGACATTTATATTAGAAATAATAGTATAAGAAGAGTGTAACTGTTGCCAAAATGTAAATGTTGTTCATGGCAATATTTTCTGATTTGCGTTCTACTAAAACGGTCAAAATTCAGCCCTTATTTTAGGAGTCCCTGCCCATAGGGACTATAGAGAAAGAAAAACTTTGTAAACAATGTTTATATTCCAATAAATGCACATTGTTCTAAAGTACACCAATTAATTGGCTACTTTGACCTTAAAGTTCAATCTATTCCCCGGGCATAGAGGTAGTCTCTAGACTAATGGGAGTAGAAAATGTACAAACTAATTTCCTTGTCCTATTCCCATTTCATCTAGTTTTAGGGCACAAGCAGAGCCTGATTTCTCTGCAAACCTTATTATATTACTGATTTTGGAATGACATTGCAGCTCCTATTACCACAATTCATGGGAATAGTTTCCTCTGGCTTGTAATATAGCACCTGTTCAGTTTTTAAAGAAGCCATTTGATCCCATCATAAAGTGACCGTCCAATTTAACATGAAGTGGAATCAGCTTAAATGAAGGCCAGGACAAGGCCTGGAGGGACACTTTCGATCCTGACTATAAAACTCTGGCCCCATAGGGAAGTGTCTGAACATCTGCACAGATTGATACTGAATTCAATCAGCATTGCCATTTTTGTTCTCATGTTAACACAATGTATGCTATCAGAAAATAATATACCTATTATGGAAGAAATAAAAGGACCAAATCAGGGACCTTAGCTATACCAGCCTTGCTGTCTGGGAGGGCAGATCTAGGCAGGGATTCATAAAATGAGGGCTGAGTTTTGACCAAGGCAAAGCTATACTGTACCCAATGGAAGATAAAGCCTCTGTCCTAGGAGTTAGGGAGAACTAAAAGGTGAAGATGAAATGGGTTAGAGAGGGGTGGGGGAAAATTATAGAGCTGTCACCAAATCCAAAGCACAGAGTCTGAGATAGAGGACATGCAAGGGGCTGAGAGGGAAGTGTGAAGGCAGAGTCTTGAGAGATCTCCTAAGGTAAAGATCCTTAGGGTGGGGAAACCTCGAGCAGGTTCTTACCCCTGCAATTGCAAATGAGAAGAATAGTATTTGCCATATTTCTAAAATAATTTAACGAACCTTCCTGTTGTCATATCTGAATTTTCTCACCCAGTTAACATTGCCTTTTGGAAACTCCGGTCCAAATGTCTGGCCTGCCTCGGTGGGACTTCATGGCATGGTATTTGGGCACTAATCTCAGTCTTGGTTTCTATGGTAGTTATCTATCATCATGTAACAAATTAGCATATTTAGTGGCTTAGATGGACATGCATTTATCATTTCATAGTTTCTGTGGGTCATAAGTCTAGACATGGCTTACCTGCTTCTACTGCTCAGGGTCTCACTAGCTGTAATGAAGCTGGCAGCTGGGCTGCATTCTCTTCTGGAGGCTTTCCTGAGGACGAATCCACTTCCAAGCTCTTTCAGGTTGTCAGCAGGATTTATTCCCTGTGGTTGTAGGAATGAGGTCCTCAACTTCTATAGGCCACGCTGAGTTCCTTTGCCACACAGTTCCCTATGTAGGCAGTTCACACAACATGGTTGTTTGCTATTTCAGCCAGTAGGAGAATCTTTGCTCCATCTGATTTTTCTCTTTTCTTTTAAGGAATCACCTGAATAGATCAGGCTTTTCCAATATAATCATCCCAAGTTAAATCAGCTGGTTAGGAGCTTGGCTTATGCCAGAAAAAAAAGTCCCTTCAGAGCAGCGCCTTCAGCGTTACTCTGCCACATATGGGAGAAGGTATGTACTCCAGGGGCTGAGAATCTTGGAGCCATTGTGGAATTCTTCCTACTATATTTCCATTTTATGTTCTTAAAATTCTTAATTGACTTTTGCTTCATTTTCTTACTTATGTTAAAAATATCTATCTTATTACCTTGCATGCATCTTTTAAAATTGCCTCAATTCTGTTTAAGAACAGGAAAGATTATAAATGAATATATTGTAGTAATGTATTCTTTGTAGGAACATAAACTGAATTTCAAATTTGGGAAGATCTGAATCTATACAGATTCAAAAAGGTCAAAAGGAAAAATACAAAAACTTTAATGTCAAGGAGCTTAAGATTTCACAGATAGAAAAAATGTGTGCACAGTTACATGAAAATATGACGGCACAAAAAGAGATATACATGCCAAGTTTTGGAGAGGATCATTTCTCTTTGAAGGAATTACAAAAGCTTTCATTTATGAGGTGAAATTCAAGCTGGACCTGAATGGGTGGGTAGAATGCGTATGTATGTAGGAGAAGATATGGAAGGAACACTGTCCTGAAACAAAGGAAAAGCCCAGGTAAATTCACATTGAAGAGAAAGTCTGCAAAGTGTAAGGCAAAAGTTTTATTTCAACTTGGGTCTCTAGTGGGCCTGTGTAGAAGAAATGGAATAAAGATAGATCCAGGTTAGGGTTGACATAAATTGGTAGTATAAGGAGTTCACTTATTAAGTTTTCAATAATTTGTGTCATGGAAAATTTCTGGAAATGGATAGGACAAGTGTAGGTGGTGGGGAGTATATATACTGGAAGTGAGAGAGCCTGGAGGCTTGAAGGCTAGCTAATGGGCATCAGCAGCAATCAATCACCAGGTGTTCTAGTTACTATTGTTGCATAACATATTATCCCAAGACGTAGTGACTCAAAACAAATCATTTTATTATCTCTCATAGTTTATGTGAATCAGGAATTTGGAAAGGCTTGCTTGGGTGGCTCTAGCTGGGATCTACTCAGATTGCTGCTAGGACAGGAGCTAGTGGGAGCTGAACTGCAGGGAGCAGGAGCAGCTGGGCCTGTCTCTGTCCCTCTCTCTCTCACTCCCTTTCTCCTTATGGCCTCAGGGATTCAGCATGTAATCTATCTGTACAGGGCAGATTAGGCATCCTCATGGAATGACAGCTTCAGAGCAGTTGAATGTTTATATCGTCGCTCGGGGCTCCAGAAAGAGGGTTTTAGTGAGTAAAATGGAATCGGTGTCATCCTTTCTAATCTAGCTTAAGATATTATCTAGTGTAACTTGTGCTGCATTCTGCTGATTACAAGTGAATCCCAAACCTTTCCAGATTCAAAGGGAGGGAAATTAGACTCTAGAAGTGTGGCAAAATTATGAAAGAACATAGGAAGATGTAATGAAAGATGACATCACTAACATCTTCAGACAATGCAATCTGCTACAAGAGGGAAGTCCGATTTGACAGTGAAATGTGAAATCCATATCAAAGAATACATGTATATTTTACTAACAAAAATAGAAAAGTCATAAGGTCTGTTTTTAAGGAGCTCTGTATCTTCATGAACATCACATTTATAGTTGTTTGCTTGCTTACATTCCCAAGCCCTCCAGTACAGTGAGGCATACACAGGTTTTTATGGCTAGGACTTAAAACAATGTTAACTGAATACAAATGTGAATTAATATATTCTCTTACAGATAGACTATCTAGAGGCAAATATCTAGAAAAAGGTATAACAACAAGATTCTAAAATTTAGGAGAGACACCAGGATTAGAGATTTAGCTTTGGGAACCATTCTCACAGAATGTCTTTGAACTTGCACAAGATGGCCAGTTCTCACGTATGGGGGATGTTTAAATCAAGTTATCTGCATGAATGTGATTCAGGCTCAAGCCCAGCTCCTCTTCATTCAGTCACCCTTTGAGGACAAAGAGGTAGCCATTACATTGCTGCTGCTATACAAAGTAGGTTTTGGAAAAGAGCAAGCTTCATCCCGAACCCTGGCCCTGATAGATATTGCCTATGTGACCTTGGCCTGGTTATTTAATGTTTATGAGGCTGTAAAATTGAGAAAATAATACCTGTTAGAAATTATATGAGATTGTGACTATTAAATGTAGCACTGTACTTGGTACATAGAAGTTAATCAATAAATAAGAGTGCAATTTTCTCTCGTGGTCTGAGTGTTAGGATGAAAGAGGAAAAACCACAGAATGGTTTATCTGAATATTTGGGCCACTGCAACAGTGATATCTTGACAACTATGAGTTAATTCCTGAATTGTGAAGCCTTGCCAAAAATACAAAGACAATTTCCACATTTTACATTGAAATATTAGATTTCATGCCTGTGAGTAGCTACTACCCAAGTGAAATATTAAGTGACTTTAAGAAAATGGGGTGAGCATTTGCTTGACTGAAGTTAATGGAGATCTGCAAAATAATTGATATAATTGTTGGTTATATAATTATTTTGATTCCTCAAAATTAAAGTAGAATTTTTTTTAAGGGCTTTCTTTGGGTTTTAGCTCATCTTCAGTTCCTCATGATAAATGTTATGTGTACAGAATATTAGATCATGTTCTCTTATAATCTGATGCTAAGAGGGACTTAGGAAGCTTTTTGCATCCACTTAAAAATAAAATGCTGCTGTTTTCTTGCTATGTCTTGAGTCCCTTGATTAATATGAAGTGCTTTCCCTGTTATAAATTCATTTCCCAGGCAGCTTTCATAAAACATCAATTCTTAGAAGATTTGCATTAAAAAAAAAAAAAAAACAGTTAAATAGTGCATTCTGCCCCTAAGCAAACTCAGAATATTAATTTGAAGTCCTAGGCCTTAGTTTACTCGTTTAAAAAAAGTTCTTGAAGTATTTGATCTTTAAAAAGTTATGCTTTCTATTGTTCTAAGACTCTAATTTACTAGGAAACAAAGTTATAAGCAATAACATTTTCTTCCACTAAATAGACTCACAAAATAAATTGAAGAGTGACATATTGCCTTCTAATTATGCCTGAATAATGCCTCAAATGGTATTACCCTGAGGCATATTTCTTCTGGTTTGCTGGGCCGGGCATTGCTTTATTCTTTTTTTTTTCTGTTCCTACATTTCCCAGCTCCTTGAAGCTAGATTCATTGCAAGTTTCATTGATCACTCAGACCAAACTTATTTACAGCCAGATCTAGAAGCAACCTGCTGCCATCCTACCTTTGTCTTGTTGAGGCATGGAATGAAATATTTAGCATGAAAAATAAATACAAAATTACAAATTTACAAAGCTGATAAAAAAACACAGACCACACAATTCAAGTCTAATGAAATTATTGTTATACTAGTTAACTACCTGACAGGAAATTTTGACAACAATTTTTTTTATACATTATTTGGCTTTATATTTTTTGAATGACTATTCACAATAATATTGCGATACCATTTCTGTAGATAATAGAGAATTCAGTCTTTCCCTCTCCATAATTGATTGAAATGTGTTGTTATTAATCATTTGGAAACATTTATTTCTTCATGGTTTATTATTAGTAATATACATATTTAGGATTATTGTCAAGTTTTAAAAACACTTATTCAGATACAGTCTCTGGCCATTTATCTTTGTGTCAGAATTTCAAGTACGCTGGCCTGCAATGATAAGAATATTTCAAGAAATCAAACCTATATCCAGCTATGAATAACTTCAAGGTAGAGACTGAAAATTGCATAATGATCTGACTAAATCCTAATTAAATGTGTACCTAACTTACCTTCCCTTATGCATGGTTACAGAATTACTCACAGTTACTCCAAAGCCATTGGATATGAGTGACTTATAAAAAGGAAGGGGCATTACAAAGAGATGGTGGTCTCATCTGCAGAAAACATCTTACTCAGGCAAATTTCACTAAACAACATGACAATGTGAACACCTTGCTTGGGATCTCCAAGGGCATTGAAAGAAAAATCATGAAAGTGAGGGTTCCTGAAGCGAAAGCTCAGTTAGGGTCATGGTAAAATTATCTCTGTTCCACCTTTTAGCTTTGACCAGGTAACTACTGATCCCTGAAAAAGTCCCCTGCTAGGACAGGAATTATTCCCAGAGGCTCAGAACAGAGCCTGGGGTCTGGGTACTGATTTTCTTTTTGTCATTCCTACTGCTTAGCCTAATTAGTCCCATATCTCAGCCAGCTGCTTTGGGGTCTCACCTCATAAACACAGATTCCCAAAATTGCGCAATGAAATAACAGTCAAATTGACACATAGCGGCAGCTCTCTAGATGTCTACTTTCCTCCTTCTTGTTACATTGTGCTTAATTTGTAAATCCTACTTGTGTCTGTATGATCATTTGGTTTGCCATATGGAGGCTATGCCAGCTTCCCAGGTGGGTTCTGGTCCCTTGTTAATCCCATGTTGTCAATACACTTTAAGTTGGAAACTAATAGTTGGAAAGCTTCTGGATTAAAATTAATTTTAGTATTTCCAAAGCTGAATGACTTGTAATTCTCTCCACACATGATCAAAGGACATAATATTAGAAGTATATATGTTAGGTTGGTGCAAAAGTAGTTGTGGTTTTGCATTATTTTCGGACCAACTTAGTATCTACAACATTAGTCTGGAGGCAGTCACACAGGAGACTGTAGCCAGCATCCTACTTCCTGTAACGATGCTCCTGGCAGACAGCATAAATCAACCATAGCTCTTCTCCCCAGTAATCCTAAATACAGGTATAAAAGTGTGGCTTTCTTCAATTATATGCTTACTAATACCTTGAGGATAATAGTTTGCATTCTAGCGAAGTTTGGAAAAATTTAAATTTTATTTTAATAATTTCATTTTATAGTATGCATCTTTATCGGTATTATATAAATCTGTTCAGTATTATATAAATACGTGTTCAATGAGGAAACTGATGTTTTCAGAAGCTACAACAGTAAAAGACATGCAATTAGTTACTCGTTCTCTATAAACAGCATTTCTCATCTGACACATAAACTAGGATTCTAAGCCAGGTTTTATTCTAGACTCAGTATATATATGAGGCATTTCTTCTCTCAGTGCACATCTTCTTCTCTCCTTCCCAGATTGCTTTGGAAAAATCACTCAATATCTCTATCTTTCCACATCTGTCTGTCTGTCCAGCATCTATCCTATCTATCTATCTAGTCTATCTAATCTATCATCTATCTATCTATCTATCTATCTAGTCTATCTAATCTATCATCTATCTATCCTATCTATCTTATCTATCTCTATCTATCTAGTCTATCTAATCTATCATCTATCTATCTATCTATCTATCTGTAGGTATCTAACTATCTATGTACTAATCTATCATCCATCTATCTATTCTCATTCTCATTATTTGTGGTAGTTATATCCTATAAACTCCCTGCAAACATTGAATTAGTGAATACTAAACTATTGATCCTGGGGGAAACACAACATTAGGATCTTGCAAGCCTCTATATATATAATATATATATTTGATTTATTAATATTGAACTCATGGCCAACAGCACTAGTACTCATTCCTGAATGAAGTTTATTTCACACATGTGTTTTATTTTATTTATCTTTTCTTAAGACAGAGTCTTGCTGTGTCACCCAGCATTGCTCTGTCACCGAGGCTGGAGTGTAGTAGCAGGCGCAGCTCACTGCAACTTCTGCCTCTGGGATTCAATCAATTCTCCTGCCTCAGCCTCCCAAGTTTCTGGGCCACAGGCATATGCCACCACTCCTGGCTAATTTTTTTTTGTGTTTTTAGTAGAGACAGAGTTTCACCATGTTGGCCAGGCTGGTCTTGAACTCCTGACCCCTGGTGATCGACCTGCCTTGGCGTCCCAAAGTGCTGGGATTACAGGTGTGAGCCACTGCACCTGGCCTCACACTTTTTTGTTTCTCTTAAGACAGAGTCTCACTTTATCACCCAGGCTGGAGTACAGTGGTGCGATCTTGACTCACTGCAACCTTCGTCTCCTGGGTTTAAGTGATTCTCATGCCTCAGCCTCCCAAGTAGCTGTGATTACAGGCACCTGCCACCATGCCCAGCTAATTTTTGTATTTTTAGTAGAGATTGAGTTTCACCATGTTGGCCAGGCTGGTATCGAACTCCTGACCTCAGGTGATCCACCCTCCTTGGCCTCCCAAAGTAATGGGATTACAGGCGTGAGCTACCGCACCCAGCCATAAGTATTTCTTAGTTCAGAACAGGTTCCATAGATTTCTCTCTTTTCTGAATTTCTAAAATGTTACTGTTTTATTCGTCTGGTTAGTAACATGATACTTGATTAGTAATTTCTCCTTTTATGTTCATTTTCCTCAGCTTAGTCATCTCCAGCCCCATCATCTGCACTATTATTACCATTAACATATACTGAGACTTTCTGTGTTTTACATGCCTTACACCACTGAATTTTTACGACACTGTTTTTTTTTTTTTGAAGTAGGTTGACGTGATATTTAAAATATTTAACAACTGATACATCATGAGCACTGACCTTGGTGAATGGATGCTGGCAATAAACAACCGTTAGAACAATAGTGATGGGCACTAGTGGAGTATCTGCCAGAAAGTCATTACAATTATCGTTTCAATTTAGTAGACCTGTTCCTGGAAAAAAAAATCCAGAGTGCTTAGTGTGAGTCTGACAGAAAAATGTGAAAATAGACAGATAAATGAGTAAAGCGCGGTTCTCACTCTCATGGAGGATATACACTAGTTGAGAGGATGTAAATAAAAACTAGGCCCCATATTTTTTCTTATTTCCAGAACTTGGTATAATGATGTCTGAATATTAAATAATGAAAAATCTTTTTCATTGTTTATAGTAATAATAATACATTGTTAGGCATTATGCAGGTCAAAAAGCAGCCAGTTTCCATCTTAATAATTGTTTTCAAAATGCCCATCTAACCCTGATACTTGCTGTACATCTATAAAAATAAAAAAAGAGAGAACAATAAAGAGAAAGACCCAATGAATGGTGTGGTTTGTTTTTTGTTTAGGTGGCTGCAGTCTCTCTGATAAGTTAGCAAAAAGTAGAAATTGTATTAGAAAGAGCTTGAAACCTTGTTTTTCCAAATGGATTCTATTTACCGTCCACATTATTGGATAGAAATACCTGCTGGGAAATAGTATTATTTCTTCAGCCTCTATTCACATTTGTTAAAATAATGACGCCATCTCAAATATTTATGTAAACCTGCTAGCTCATTTTTGAAATATTGCCATAAATAATCATTAAATATTATTAGTAGGGATCTTCATTCTGATCCAAACAGAAGTGCTTGAAGTATTAATTAGATGTTCAAAACCTAGTTAAACTAAATTAAAAATCCATTCCAAATTAAAACCTAGAGGCACTAAAAATACTGTGGAAGCAAACACAGTGTGGAAATAGGACAGTGAACTGCTTTCCAGGGCAGGGGCTTCAATGGAACAGATGCATTTTATGGCACATCTTCATTTACTTTTGCATTGAATAAGCGTTTCTTTCATCACAGAAACCTTATTGTGCTAGGCTTGGTGCTAGGCACTTCTAATCCTGTATCTCTCGTTCTATTCGTTTCCCTGCTCCTCCCTGAAATGTCCACCGTTCAGGACGGTAGTGACTGCAGATCTGGTATGTTAGTCTCAACTTGTGAATGTGGTTGTATCATCACAGAGAGTGCTATATTTTAGAAAGATTTTCTGCTCTTCTTCCTATTTGGAGAAGAAAGGGTCTATCTCAGCCCTGAGTGGGAGAGATCCTAGTATTGGAATGAGAAGACATTAATTCAAGTCTGAACTTTGCAGTTTATTAGCTCTCAAACAAAGTATTCATTTGAACTTCAGTTTATTTAACTGCTAAGTTGAGAAAGCAGTCCAATTTGTTTAGTGACATTTCAGAGGCGTTATGATGATGGAATGACATGTAATGTAATGCATGAAATATAAAGGTGGATAAATTTATATCATTATGTAAATTGCATTATTATGTTGTTAAGTACAATGATTATGTGTTATTCAATCACCTATAAACTCATTTAATTTTCATATCTCTCTGAAGTAGGCATTATCAATCTTATTCTGGAGATAATGGAAAGTGAAACTCAGATGAATTAATACAATTGTTCAGAGGTAGCAATAGGGCTAGGACTTGATATAAGATTTTTTTTTATTATACTTTAAGTTCTGGGGTACATGTGCAGAATGTGCAGGTTTGTTACATAGGTATACATATGAAATGGTAGTTTGCTGCACCCATCAACCTGTCACCTACATTAGCTATTTCTCCTAATGCTATCCCACCCCTAGCCCCCAACCCGCTGGCAGGCTCCAGTGTGTGATGTTCCCCTCCTTGTGTCCATGTGTTCTCATTGTTCAACTCCCACTTATGAGTGAGAACATGCAGTGTTTGGTTTTCTGTTCCTGTGTTCCTTTGCTGAGACTGAAGGATTCTAGCTTCATCCATGTCCCTGCAAAGGACATGAACTCATCCATTTTTATGGCTGCTTAGCATTCCATGGTGTATATGTGCCACATTTTCTTTATCCAGTCTATTGCTAATGGGCATTTGGGTTGGTTCCAAGTCTTTGCTATTGTGAACAGTGCTGCAATAAACATACGTGTGCATGTGTCTTTATATTAGAATGACTTATAATCCTTTGGGTATATACCTAGTAATGGAATTGCTGGGTCAAATGGTATTTCTGGTTCTAGTTCCTTGAGGAGTCACCACACTGCCTTCCACAATGGTTGAACTAATTTTTAATACCCGAATCAGTTCCCCTGCACTACGGATGTGCTAGGCAAGGCACACTTGACCAAAACATTTATAATCAAGTTAAGGTGCAGAAAGGCTGGTAGGTGGCGTGAAGCAGAGGCTGTGCCAGTGAGACTTAAAGCCTAGGCATAAGCTTTGCTTTAATGTAAGTTAATTTATAAAAATCATACAATATGAAAAAATGTCATCTAAAGTTTGATAATATGTTTGGTCTCAGAAGACTTTAGAAGAGGACACAATAGGGTATTTAAGAGGCTACTTTTCTGTTTTTCCTTTTTTCCCTTTCCTCTCTTCTTTTTATTGATGCATAATAGATATCCAGAGTTTTGGGGCACATGCCATAATGTAATATATTCATATGATTTGTAAAGATCAGATCAGTGTACTTGCGAGCCTGTATAACCATGGCTGCTATGTTATATTCCTTTGTACATATCACGCCACCATGGAGCTATGGCAGTCAAGTTTATTTCACTGTTGTGTACTAGTCCATTTATTCTCGTCTGAGGAGGGAAGATTCTTTCCTCCAAGTAGATCCTAGGTATTTTTTCCCATATCTGAATATGGATGGTGAGTACAACATGAAAAGGTAGTTAGTCTTCTATTGTTGCTCTAACAAATTATCACATTCTTAGTGGCTTATAGCAATGCAGACTTATTTACTTTTTAAAAATTTTATTACAATTCTGAAAGTTAGAAGTTTAGAATCATTCTCACTAGTCTAAAGATGTGGTGTTAGCAGGGCCGATTCCTCTTAGAGGTTCTAGGAAAGAATCCATTGCCTTATCATTTCCACCTTCTAGAGACCAACAACATTCCTTGGCTCACAGTCCCTCCCTTCATCTTCGAAACCAGCAACATAGCAGCTTCATGACTCTTTCCTTCTTTCCCATTACTTCGACTTTCATTTTGCCCTCTCTGCCTTTGACTTTGTCTCCTTTATATAAAAATCCCTTTTGATTATATCATTAGGCCAGCTTAGAAAATCCAGAATAACCCCCCTCCCCATCTCAAAATACTTAATCACAGCTACAAAGTTTCTTTTGCCATGCAAGGTATCATTTTTGTAGGTCCTGATCATTAGGATTAAATATTTTGGGGGACAGGGCATTATTCAACCCACTATAATACAGTCATGTGTTGCATAAAGACATTTCAGTACTGACAAACTGTAAATATGACAGAAGTCCCATAAGAGCATATTACTATAGCTTACCTTTTCTATGCTTAGATACATGAATACTTACTATTATGTTACAATTACCTACAGTATTCAGTACAGTCACATGCTGTCTATGTTGGTTGCGTAGGAGCAATAGGCTATACCATGTAGCCTAGGTGTGTAGTAGGCAACACCATCTAGGTTTGTGTAAGCATACTTTATGATGTTAACACAATGATTTAATTATCTAATAATGCATTTCTCAGAATGTAGCCCCATCGTTAAGTGACACGTGACTGTAGTTGATACTTTTTATTTTGAAATGATTTTCTATTTGTTAGTAGAATTTATGTTCCAGCCAGATAACAATGTAAAATGTCGTAAGGGTTAATTATATTCCTTTTTTTTACTACCAGTGGAAAGAAGACACAGGGCTGGGTCTCTTTAAAGGTAAAAGGCAAGCCTCTGTTCCGTGGGTTCACAGTTTTTGAAAAAATCTATTTTTGCTATTTGAGATATCATGTAGACAGTGATGGGTTCAATATAGTCATAACAGTCATGATGAGTTGTGTTCTATTAATGAATTTTGGGCTTATTAAATTTATCTTTTCTAAATATGCTATGAAATTTCATTTTTCACCATAGACTCCAAGTATCATGGATGATATAAAATATCACTCTTATGAATAAACAGCATGTGTCTTTTTTTAAAAAATGATCAAAATACACTAGACTTTTTATGCCTCCCTCACAAGAGTGAAGAATTAAAGACAAGTTCAGAATTGTTAATCTATTTGTGTTTTAGTAAGAGAAAGAGACAATAGAACTTAACATAATAGTGATATCACTTTATAATTGTGCAATGCTTTATGTTTTTAAATAACCCATTGACATTTATTTTATTTAATCCTCAGGTATAGCACATATTTCAATTTTGGGTAAGGTTGTTTTGAGTAAGAAAAAAACATAAGCATAATCTAATTTTCAAGGTGCGGTGGGAACACCTTTTTCCATTAGAATTTGTAATATTACAGGGTAATATTAAGCCTTAATTTTCTAGCTTGTCCTTTTATTTCTGACCATGAAAACTTAATGTTTACCTTCTAAAATAGCAGTACTCATTCTTCCCTTCCCTCTGAACTTTGGGTGGAGAGAATGACAGTGCAGGAATTCACATGGAATTTTGCTGACCTAGAGAAAAGATGCTCCTTTATCAAAAAAAGACATTCCCTTCCTGAAATTATTCTAACTCACAGTCTGAAATGCCCACATTTCCTAACTCATGTCATTTCCCCTTAGGTCTTCAACCGTGATTTGTGTGTGCAGTTATCCTTCATGAACATTGGGCTGTTTTATCTATATTACTCCTTTCCTAAATTCATCATCTTATACTGCAAACAAGCTCTTACCAGTGGCAAAAATATTGCTTATGTTGGGAGGTTGAGGCGGGCGGATCACCTGAGGTCAGGAGTTTGAGACCATCCTGGCTAAGATGGTGAAACCCCATCTCTACTAAAAATTCAAAAAGTAGCCAGGTGTGGTGGTGGGTGCCCGTAGTTCCAGCTACTCGGAAAGCTGAAGCAGGAGAATCACTTAAACCTGAGAGGGGAAGGCTGCAGTGAGCTGACATTGCATCATTGCACTCCAGCCTGGGCGACAAGAGTGAGACTGCATCTCAAAAAAAAAAAAAAAGAAATTGTTGATGTTGCTCTAGTCATCACCCCCTTCACATTTTACAGCAATGACAAAATCTCTAGAGCTTTCTTCCAAACACTGACCATTTGTCAGCAGACATTTTCCTTAAAAAATGGAAGCCAACAGTTGCAAATCTTCCACAGTGAACCCAGGCACAACTGCTTCTTACTATCTATCTTTAGTCCTTCTACTTACAAACCATGCTTCTTTATTTTATTTTATTTATTTATTTATTTAGTTAGTTAGTTAGTTAGTTAGACGGAATCTCACTCTGTCTCCCAGCTGGAGTATAGTGGCTCAATCTCTGCTCACTGCAACCTCTGCCTCCCAGGTTCAAGTGATTTTCCTGCCTTAGCATCCCAAGTAGCTGGGATTACGGGCGCCCACCACCATGTCCGGCTAATTTTTGTATTTTTAGTAGAGACAGGGTTTCACCATGTTGGCCAGGCTGGTCTCGAACTCCTGACCTCAGGTAATCCTCCCACGTAGGCCTCCCAAAGTGCTGGAATCACAGACCCGAGCCACTGTGCCCAGCCCCATGCTTCGTTATTTCTAGGCAATATTGTACTATTGATATTTTGTCTTTTTTCAATGTGGTCATCATATTCCCATTACTTCCTTGTTCCTAATTATTTGGGTAAGTCAAGCCTCAACCATCTTAAAAACCAACAAAATAAAACATAGCCTGAATGGAGAATAATAACATTTACTCAGAAGTCAGAAAATCTAGGTTTAAATCCAGGTTCCACAATTGGGCAATTGATCTGACCTTGACAAATTGCTGAGCCTATTTGTGCCTCTGTTTCCTCTTCTGTAAAATCAAATAATTATAGTGTACTTTATAAGGAGGTTGAAAAAGATCAAATGGAATAACGTATGTAATGGGCTTGTAATAGTGTCTGGCGTGTAGTTAACACTCAGCAAGTTAGTTGTAGTTATTATTCTTATTCTTATTATCCAGCACGTAGTAAATAGTCGGTAAACGTTTGCCATGCTGTTTTCATCCTCCTGTGAACCCACGTGGCCTCACACAGTCATAGTCATTTGGAAGTTAAAGTCTATCCATCCTCCCTTTAATGGCTTCATATTGTCCATGAGATAATGTTTCTGCTTGATCTGACACCTCACTACATTTCACCCTCATCCCATACCACTCTATAAACTTGGTTTCTATGCTCTGGTGATACTGAAGCTCATTTCAGCAGCTCATTTTAATATTTCTCAGGCATTTGAACAATAGTGGAGTAAGTACTCATTGCATGCAAGCTATTATTTGCAGTTTACTATTATTATTATCAGCAGGTTTAATCACCTCACACAGGTCCTCCTCATCAAACCCTTCTCTCAGAATGTGCAGGGTTAACTTTAAGATGATTTTAACATCTGATAGGCTGTCCCACTGAAAAAGTACTTTTATTTTCAAAAAAATTAAAAGTAAAGCAATAAATGATGGTTCTTTAAGAAAGTACATGTTCTCTTGCATATTTCTGGCTTTTCTTATTGCCCCTATGTCTAGAACACCCTTCTCTCCCTCATTTGCCTGATATATTGAATTATTACTCATCCCTTAGGACTTGGTTTTGGTGTAAACTCCACCTGAAAACCTCCCTTTTCTCTCAATGGCTCTGAGCTATCCCTCTTAGTGTACCTGTAACACACTGTGTTTAGCCCTACCAAAGCATATATCATATCATGTTGCCATCTGGATGTTTGCCTTACTAGACTTTCAGCATGCTGGGGTACAAAAAAAATGCACTTGAGTCTTTCTTATCTTTGTACCCCTTGCCTGTAGAACAGTTCATGACACTCTTCTAGACCAAAAGAGGCTGAGTATAGAGCAAGGACAAAAAGAAAACAGATATTCTTCGGTTTGCAAAGTTTTCATCCTCCTGTTACTGTGAATCAGCCTATTTTTAACAGAGTCCCATAGTGGCTTCCAAGCATTCCCGTCAAATAAAATTCCCATTAGGGCACTCAACGAAGTTCATGAAGGTTACTCCTGAATTCTCAGAACTTAGAAGTGGTAAAAGTTTATGTTCCCAATAGTAGCCTATGCTTTCTTTCCAGTGTAATAATCTCACTTTGTGGTTTGCCATTGGGGATTTTAAGTTGTCATGTGAATTCTTCATTCTCTTTTTTTTCTGCTTTAAGGCTTGTAAGGACACCTATTTGCTGGGGAACATGAAATTGGGTAGAGTATAATTGCTTTCTCATTCTGTCAGATTCTCTCTAGGACCTTAAAACAAATCTATAATATTAACCTGAGGTGGAGAAAAGAAGCAATTATTCTGATAGTCCAGCCTAAGAAAGTGCAGTGGAAAAAACAAAGCCAGCTGTGAATTTTGAATTAATTCGAATTCCACTGCAGAGCTCAAAATCAGCACTAAGAAAGTGAAATTTCGTGAATGTATTGCTGTAGCTCCTATCTATTCTAACATTAATTAAGAAAATCTAGTCCTGTGATGGCCTGAAAGATTGAATTATATTTGGAAAGCCAAAAATACCTTTCTCTTTTCCCTTCTCCTCTCCTCCTTCTTCTTTTCTTCATTATTTTTTCTTTTTCTCTGTCTTCTCTTTAAATATAGAAATCCCAAGAAAACCCTGGAAAGGCCCATTGAACTAATAAAATATGACCATGGAGTATTATAAGTTGTAACCAATGATTATCCCCTCATCCACTTCATGCAAAGATTCCTGCAGGCGTCAATTACACAATGAGGCCACTGAAATGTTTGACCAATTCTGACTTTGACAGAATCTACTGGGGAGTTGAAAAAATAATGTATATATTTTAAACTTAAACCTTACTTTAGTTAAAACTGATGGTAATGATGATCTAGTGAAGGAAGGCTTTGCGTGTGTGTATGGCAATTCTCTTTTGAGTTTAGAGGTGTATAAAAGAAACCAGAAAAAGAAAATGACAATGAAGGTCCCAGGATAAAGGAATAAAATATTTTTTACAACTTGCAACAAATGAGAGCCCAGCACATTTGACTCTGAAAGTGTACTTGCTGAAGAATGAGCTCATTTTTTTTATTGATGGTGAACTCTGAGCTGTCTTTGAAGGGAGGTTGTGGCAGAACTTCTTTCCCATCATCTTCTTGTCCTAGATTATTGACGCGGTAATCTTTTCACTGGGAAACATTGATTTTGAACTAAGGCTAAACATTAGTTATAGTTAAAAGTAAATTTTAAGCTTTACATAAATAATTCATTAAAAATTATTGGGTAGAATTGGATTTTGCTCAGAAATCTATTTTGTTTTTGAGTTATTTTTAATAATACTATTCATGGACACGTGTTTATATAATTTCACTGAGTGGGGCTACATTCTAGCATTCTATGGGCTAATTAAGTTACATAATAATTTATGTATATATGATGTTGAAAATAAAGTTAATTTAATATCTAATATATTGTTAGCCTATTGCTTCAAATTATCTAAAACCATTTTCTAATATATGCATTAATAAAATATTTTATTCTATATTAGATTCTTAATTTCAAAAAAACTAGAATGATTATAATTTATTGTTAAAATCATAAGCAGTATGGTGCTTTAGTAATAGATAGGCTTGCATGCAAATACCTGGGTGTTAACCCAGCTCTGCCCTGTCACTAGTAACAAGTAACTTTGGTTTTAGAACCTCATTTTTCTTACTATAAAATGGAAATAATACCTTCCAAGCTTCAGCCTGTTTCACAAGGTTGTGGTGACAACCAAATGCAGTCACGTGTAATAAAAGCATGTTTGTGTGGGTTTTTTAAAAATAAATGACCCCATAATTATATAATAAAGATAAAACATAGAAGACATTTGTTTGGTTCAAAGAATTGTAGTTATATTTTCAGGAAACAAAGTTAAACAGAATCTGTAACAATATAATATCCTAAAACATGACCTGGGACGCTACCTGACATCCCAGAAGTTTGAATCATCGGCTGGATCAATTTAATATAGTGTATTTTAGGGAAAGATTATTTGTTCTTGTTTTTGTACCAGACACTAAAGAGATTACAGTTCCTTTGCTCAAGAAGTTTATGACATTGGTGTTGCTGCAGAATGGTTTATTTCCATAAAACAGTAAGAAAATAATGTAAGAAGATAAAAATGTAAGAATATGTATACAATAACTGGTTTAAAATCAAACAGCCTCATGGTTTAGTTTCTGATTGCACCTATAGTTCAGTAAATACAAGTCAAGCAAATATGAATAATTGAATAGTAGCGGAAAGCATTAGTAAAATCTCCTGTAGAATATCAGAGGAGATTTAATTAACTACTATTAGTAAAAGTTCTAGAAACCTTACATTATCCATGCCTTTCTCAATTTCTCAGAAATTCCCTAATTACTCTCCTTTACTCTCAAACGTGTCAACCTAAAGAATTCTCTTCTGGCTTTTCTTTGTGTGTGTGTGTGTGTGGTGGTGGGACGGGGGTCTGTAACTCTAACATTTTTATTGTGAGCATTCATTTAGCATCTGTGGCTTCTTTGGCTTCTTTTCCCCTTTTTCATTCTCATTCATTCTCTCTCTCTCTCTCTCTCTCTCTCTCTCTCTCTCTCTCTCTCTCTCTCTCTCTCTCTCTCTCTTTTTCTCTCTCCCTCTCCCTCTCTCCCTCTCTCCCACCCTCCGTTCCTCCTCTCTCCCTCCCTCCCTCCCTCCCTTGCTCCCTTGTTCCCTCACTTCCTCGCTCCCTCTCTCTCCCTCTCTGGCAATTTCTTGCTGAATGAAATTGCTAGTGAACATATAAATGTTCTCAATGTTTTCTTATGGATTCCTGAAGTTTTATAACTTTCATGATGGAATTAACTTATGGAAAATTTAAACTAAAGTGGCTGTATGATATTCCCCCCCACTCTGCCCCACAAACTGCCATGAGTCACTGTGATTAACCTCCTGTCTGATAAATTTGGGATTGCCTTGGTACAAGTACAAGGATAAATGAGGATACAATCAGATTTAATCAAGTTATAAAGTCTTCTTAAATGGTTTTCTAAATGTGACTGATGATAAATCAAATTATTCTGAAAAATGAAGATTAAAAACAGTCTCTGGAACTATGTTTACTACCTAAGGGAGATATCTTTGTCCAATTCAATGTAGAAGCTTGTAAGAAAAGCCACAGAGTATTTCATGTCCCATTGGTATTTGTTTCTAAATTTGCTCCATAAAAATATTAACATTCTCTTTGCAATAAAAATGTGCTGTATTTAAATAGTGACACTAAGGAAACAATTTGGCTTTATCCCGTAATTGTAATAAAACTAAAAAATTTCTCTTCTTCTGTTTTACTTACATGCATGAACCAGGCTTAAATTATTTTAAGGTACCTAATATATTCAGCATTCTGAGTGATTTTTTTTCTTCACTTCTAAAGACATGAAATGAAAACTCACAAATATATATTTGATGATAGGAAACAAGATAAATGGACACTGTTTTATGCTGGTAATGGAAGTAAAACGCATACAGAATTTTTAGATAGAAATTTGGTTGCCTGTGTCAAGAACATTAAAACAATTCATAATCTGCCTTCAATTTTTGCTTAGAGATGTGGAATCTGGAAAGAGGCTCATTCCTACTGGTTTAAGCTAAATTCAGTCCTCCTCAAATTTATCTGTTAATTTCCTCATCCCCACTACCTCAAAATGTGACTGGATTTGGAGATAAGGCCTTTAAAGATGTAATTAAGTTAAAATGAGTTTGTACAGGTGGGCCCTAATCCAGTCTGGCTGGTCTTATAAAAAGAAGAAATTTGGGTGCATAGAGAGACCACTAGAAAAGTGAGCCTGCCCAGAGACAACAGAAAAGTGAGCGCACAGAGAAAAAGCCGTGGAAGAACACAAGGAGAAGGTCACCAAGCCAACAAGAAAGGCCCCCAAAGAGGCCTGCCCACACCTAGATCTTAGACTTCCTACCTCCAGATTTGTGAGAAAATACATTTCTGTTGTTTAAGCCACTCAGTCTGTGATATTATATATGGCAGCTCTAGCAAAGAAATACACTCACCCTTAAAATAAAAAAGCAAAAAACTAATAGACAAGAAAGCAAAAGAAACTACAAATTCGTGAATATGTTTAAATCCACCAGAGATCTGAGATCATAGGCCGAACAATTTGATAAAAATGTAAGAAAAAAAATAAGTATCTGTGAGCACTACCTTACGTGGTATATACAAAACCAGTAAGAACAATTGGAATTTCAAATTAAAAAATTTCATTTACAATAACAACAAAACAGATGAAATACTTCAGTGTAGATCTAACAAATTATGTGCAAGATGTGTAGGCTAACCTTGTGAATGATCTAAGCACTCAGTAAAAAACAGAGATTGTTATTGAACAAAAAGCAAGACCCAACGATATGGTATCTATACGAAGTCCACTTTAAATATAAATACATAAATAGGTTAAAAGTAACAAGATATAAAAAATATGTACCATGCAACCACTAACCAATAAAAGCCAGAGTAACTATAGTCATATCAGACAAAGACTTCTGAACTAGGAGTTTTGTGATGGTTAGTGCTGAGTGTTAACTTGATTGGACTGAAGGATGCAAAGTATTGATCCTAAGTGTGTCTGTGAGGGTGTTGCCAAAGGAGATTAACATTTGAGTCAGTGGGCTGGGAGAAGCAGACCCACCCTTATTCTGGGTAGGCACCATCTAGTCAGCTGCCAGCACAGTCAGAATACAAAGCAGGCAGAAAAACATGAAAAGGCTGGACTGGCTTAGCCTCCTGGCCTACATCTTTCTCCTGTGTTGGATGCTTCCTGCCCTGGAATATCAGACTCCGAATTCTTCAACTTTGTGACTCAAACTAGCTTCCTTGCTTCTCAGCTTGCAGATAGCGTCATTGTGGGTCCTTATGATCATGTGAGTTAATACTCCTTAATAAGGTCTCCTTTGTATATACATCTATCTTGTCAGTTCTGTCCTTCTACAGAACCCTGACTAACACAAACCTTATCAGAGGTTAAAAAAAAAGGATAATACATGATAATGAAAGTGTCATTTCTCTAAGAAGGCTTAATAGTCCTAAATGTGTATGAACCGAGCAACAGAGCTTCAAAATACACAAAGCAAAAAGTGGAAAGGAGAGTCAACACATCCAAAAGTATAGAGACTCTTCTCCTAGTATTAATAATCGATATACCAAGGAGAATGAAAATCAGTAAGGTTATAAAAGATCTGAACAACACTATCAACCACTTTAACAAATTGGCATTTAAAGAACACTTTTTACCCAACAACAGCAGAATACATATTCTGCTCTTCACATGAAGGATTCACTGAGATAGGCCATTTTATAGGCCATAAAATAAAACACACAAATTAACATATTAAAAAAATAGAAATACTAAATATGTTCCCAAACAATATGAGAATTAAACTGGAAATTTTTAGCAAAAAATATTTGGGAAATCTCCAAATATTTGGAAATTAAGCATGCACTCCTAAGTAATTAATTGGTCTAATAGAAAGTCTTAAGGAAAAATTTAAAAATATTTCAACAATAATGAAAATAAAACATAACAATATTTGTAGGTTAGAGTTAAATAAATGCATAGAGGGACACTTTACATTATTCGGCATCTATTAAAAGTTCTATGTCTAGTAATAGAGTTCAGCATGGTTTCATGGTGAAAGGTTGACATGTAAAATATCAAATATATTTATGCAAAATACCGATGAACAGTTAGAATTACAAATTTTTAAAAATACTATTAAACAGAAATATTTTGGTTTAAATTTAACAAAATATGTGCAAGAACTGCATGTTGAAAGATACAAAGCTCTAATGCAAGAAATTAAAAATTACATAAAGGGAAATATATACAGTGTTTTTTGATAGGAAGGCAATAGTTTTAAGATACCAATTCTTCCAAATTTGATCAATAGATTCAAGTCAATCTCAATAAAAATTCCAGCATGCGTTCTTGTTAATATGATAAACTGAACCTAAAACATAGATGGAAAGTTAAAGGTAGTAGAATAGCTTAAATATTTATGAGAAAAAAAAAACACAAAATTACAGGACCAATTCTACCAGATTTTGAACCTGTCTTTAAGGTTCATAATTAAGACAGTGTGGTGCTGGTGAAAAGATTAAACATATAGATGAATGGAATGTACAGATTTTGGAAACTGACTTACACAAATCTGATCAATTTATTTTTGATAAAGTTATCAAGGCATTCAAATAGAGAAAGGATCATCGTCTTTTCAAAAATTGTGTGGGAACAATTCCTCTATTTGCAAAAACATGAACCTTGTCCCCTACTTCACATCTTATGTAGAAATTAACTCATGATGGATCCCAGACTTAAATGTAAAATATTAAGCTGTAAAATTTGTGTAGGAAAAAAAAAAAAAAACGGTGGAAAATGTGCTACCTTGGGTGGGGAAAGAGTTTTTAGATACAATGCTAAAAGCATGATCCATGAAAAAAAATTGATAAATTAGACTTTATAAAAACTAAAAATGTTGCTTTGTTAAAGGCACTATTAAGATGATTTAAAAAAAAAAGATGTGCCAGAGATATATACAAATTACATTTCCCACATAGAATTTGTTTCCAGAATATATAAGGAATATTTTTCATGATAAAGCCAACAATATAATTATACAAATGAGCAAAGATAGACATTTTACTAAATAAGTTACGTGAATGGCAAGTAGTTATATAAAAACGTCCTCAGCATTATTAGTCATTAGACAATGGAAAATTAGAATCACAATGAGATTCCACTACATACCTTTCAAAATGGCTAATTATGAATAAAAATGGAGCAAAAAAACTTTACAATTTCAAGTGCTAGCAAGTGTGTGAAGCTACTTAAATACTCACCCTTTGCTGGTAGAAAAAGCAAATTGGTATTTTTTTGGGAAACAGTTCGACAATTTCTTATACAGTTAAGTCATGTGCCTACCATTATGTCCCAGTAGTCCCACCAGTCTGTATTTACCCAAGAGAAATTAATACAGATTTGCATTCAACCTATTTTAAATATTTATAGCAATTTTCTTCATAACACCAAATAAGTAGGTACAATTCAAAACAACTAAGGTCTCATTCAGTTGGCTAATGGGTAAATGAACTAGTATGTCTCTAAATGAACTACACCTAAGCAATTAAAAAAATTAGGGAGAGTATTCAGATGCAAGAATATGAGGTCATACTTCAACCACAACATGAAAAAGATGTGGATATGTTGAAAGGGCCCAAAAGCAGTGCCTAATCTCCAAAGGTGAAAAAATTTGTTCAATAAAAAAAGTACTCTTGGATTAAAACCCAGATAATAATACAAATATCCTTCAGTCCAAATGAATATAAAAATAAGTAAATAAATAAATGAATAGGGAGGAAACACATTTTTTACTCATAGAAAAAAATTAATAAATGTAGATAGAAGAAAGGAAATAGAAAATCTTCACTAGAACATCATGCTAATTATTGCAGCAGGCAAGATCCACAAATAGATGCTAAAATTTGTATACAAAAGTGTAAGGATAAAGGGTATACTTGCATAGATCCATCATGTTTTCCTCAAAATAAACATTTGTTAATTATAAGGTAAAATACAGTAACTTTACATTGAGCAAATATGTTATACACTGCCTTAACCAAGTGATCAAGTTTAACACAAGCAGAATATGATATAACAACATCTTGTACCTACAAAGAAAGTTGCAGAAGTATTTCACTTCTGTGATATTTTTTTCCAGTAATGCATAGCCTAAATCTAATTATAAGGGAACATCAGACAAATCCAATATAAGGGGCCTTTTACAAAATATTTAATTAATACTCTTTAAAAGTCTCAAGATTATGAATGAGAAAGAAAGACTGAGAAACTGTTACAGATGGGAGAATTATAAAGGATGCACGATTACATCACATTGAGGATTCTGGATTAGATCTTAGAGTGGAAGAAGAGTATTAATGAAAATACTCATAAAAGCCAGAGTCTCTAGTTTAACTCATAGTAATGTACTGATGTTAATTTGGTTTGGCAATTGTGCTGTGTTTATATAAGATGTTATCATTAGGGTCACCTGTATCATCATTCAAACTCTCTATACTACCACTGTAGCTCTTCTATAAATCTAAAATTATTGTTGCAAATTTAAAAGCTGGAAAATATTCATAATCTTTAAATTAATGCTTTCTTTTCCAGGAATTTCTTAAAAATAAATAGCCCCAAAATTATAATTTAGTAAGAAAATTATCAAAAATAATTGCTGTGCAATCAATTACACACAAAAAAAAATTTATAAAAATACTTTAGTAATCATGAGAAAAACTAAATAAAAAAAGGTGAGAAACACCATTACAGTTTATGGTGCCAAACAGAAGAAAGGGTCACCCCTCCATCAAGATTCTGCCCAGTATCTGTTCAGGTTTCATTTTATAAATCAGCTAGCTGCCTTTAACAGCACAATATACAGTTAGATTAGAGTTGGTTTTGTAAATAAGCCAATAGGAGGTCCTGAAAAGAAAAAGGAGCTCTTAAAAGGATGCATCATGTGGCCAACAAGCATATGAAAAGAAGCTCCCATCATTCTACCATAAAGACACATGCATGTGAATGTTCATTGCAGCACTATTCACAATAGCAAGACATGACATCAACCTAAATGCCCAGCAATAACAGACTGGATAAAGCAAATGTGGTACAAATACACATGGAGTACTATGCAGCCATAAAAAGAATGAGATGTCTGTTTCCAAAACATGGTTGGAGCTGGAGGCTATTATCCTTAGCAAACTAATATAGGAACAGAAAACCAAATACCGCATGTCCTCACTTATAACTGGGAGCTGAATGATGAGAACGCATGAACACAAAGAAGGGAACAACAGACATTAGGGTCTACTTAAGGGTGGGAGGTGGGAAAAGGGAGAAGAGCAGAACAAATAACTACTGGGTAGCAGGCTTAATACCTGGGTGATAAAATAATCTATACAACAAACCCCCATGACACAAGTTTACTTATATAACAAAACTTCACACGTACTCCTGAACCTAAAAGCTAAAAATAAATAAAAATAAACCATAGATGGCAGTTAAAAAAAAGATACAAAAAACAAAACACAATGCATCTGTAAAAAGGATGTCAGAAATTCAAGTAGAGAAAGGAGCAAGCCCCTTTGAGAGGGCGTATATTCAGTTATGGGTTCTGGAGCTTTCTATTAGGCTACAGATCTTGGCTTTTGACAGCTTTTCTGTAGATACAATGTATGTCTTCTTTTTATAGGTTTGTTAGTGATTAAAAGAAAAATGTGTATCCTAATGTTACCTAAAAAGAAAAGATAGTGCATTTAACTCTAAAGAAACACGTTCAAACAGAAATACTATACAGAATAGCTATCATGGGTTCCATCTTGTGTATTGGTGCCAGTGTCTCCTGACCCTGTACCTTTCATGCCACTGCTTTTATTCCTGAGCCAAGAAAGGGTACTTTGAAAATAATCCTGAGATCATGACATTTGAATTCTGATTTCCAAGATTCCAAATGCCTTTGTGTGGTTCTTGTGTACAGTTTTGTTCAACTAGAAGTCTGCCTCTCAAAATAACAACAGGCCTTTATTTATTGTTTATTGCAAACATGAGCTATACTTGTGCCTCCAGTCATAAGCAAGCAAGTAAGGTAAAGCTAGGAACCGAAAAGGCTTTTTAATTCCAGAGAAAGGTGGGACTGGCTACCATTATTCAATACAGTTTGAAACAATAAACAGATTTTAGAAAGTATTTGGAGAAAAGATGTCAAAGAGAGACAAGACATCTCTGTATAGTAGAAACTATGATCTTTACCCTTGGTGGAAAAAGATTTGAGTTGAACAAATATCATAATTTAGAGAATATTTTTCTAAGTTCTCACTTACATAAAAATATAGCTATTTATGAATCCCAAATATTTGGATGGAGCAGGAATGAAACGAAGATTACTTTACCTAAAAATATCTTGATGGTGTCTCAATGATTCTACTCAGGAAAAGAGGGTGGGGTGTGGGAGAATAGTTGAGGGAGTGGTAGGTACTTGATTAATAGCACCTTTCTTCATCCAGCTACCTGGATTTTCAGGCTGTCCTGTCAATAGGAAAAGGGGAAGAAAAATCTATTATTTAAAGAAACCAGCAGGTTTACTGTTCCCACTTATGGAAATACTAAAGAGAGAATCTGGACCGGGACATTTAATTTCATATCACACCAAGAAGCAGGGCTTATTTTATACCACCTCCTCTCCACCTTTCTCTTATGTTGCAGGGCTTGGGTGGTAAGAAATCAGTGTGCACCCTCCTAAAGCCTTGGAAAGCTACTCAAATCTGTAAGATGTAGACTTTGGTAATCTGTTAAGGGAAAGAGGAAAGTATACAGGAAGAAAGGCATTTTTTTTTTTCTCTGAGATAAGCGGATTTTTTCTCAGAGGCGAAGACTTTGCATACGAGCTGAATGGCTTGGGGGAATGGCATGTGAACTTGAATTTAGAGGAGCTAGACTGGGAATCAAACAAGCATCCTCAGAGGAACTCCCTATATAAGGGCCCCAAGTCTTCATGTGTCTTCTGTTTTGATATTCAAAACAAGTTTGCATTAGTTAGAAACTAATTTTTCTTTCTTCTTTATTGCAAATCTTAAACCTTTAGAAAATAAATGTTGTCTACACCTGCTCAGTCTTGGGAATACAGACTTTTCCACCTACTCTTGAACTCTCCTTGGAGAAGATCTCTGGTTAATTAGCTCTCTTATATATTAGAATTCCGCACAGGGGGAACTGTTGATGGTGATGCCTGGAGGGGAAAACTGAAACCTATGGCTCAAGAGAGGGAAAGTGCAAGAAATACAGAAAGACAATGAGAACACTTGGACACAGGAAGGGGAACATCACACACCGGGGCCCGTTGTGGGGTGGGGGAGCGGGGAGGGATAGCATTAGGAGAAATACCTAATGTAAATTACGAATTAATGGGTGCAGCACACCAACATGGCACATGTATACATATGTAACAAACCTGCACATTGTGCACATGTACCCTAGAGCATAAAGTATATATATATATATAAAAGAAATACAGAAAGACTAGATACTTTTCTGGTGTGGTGAACTACTGGCTGCTGTCTTCTCAAAGGGAAAGAGAGATGACCCAATGGGCATCTGTGTTACTCTTTGCTCTTCATGTTTTTCTGAGACATTTTACAATGTTTATGTAAAGATGTTTTTCAGGGTTACAAAGAGCCCATCTTTTTATTTTATTTTATTTTATTATTTTTTTTTACTGAACCAGAGTCTCCCTCTGTTGCCCAGCTGGAAGTGCAGTGGCACCATCTCGGCTCACTGAAACCTCTGCCTCCTAGATTCAAGTGACTCTCCTACCTCAGCCTCCCCTGTAGCAAGTTGCTGGGACTACTGGCGTACACCACCGTGCCCAGCAAATTTTTGCATTTTTAGTACAGATGAGGGTTTCACCATGTTGTCCAGGCTGGTCTTGGACTACTGGCCTCAAGTGATCTGCTTGCCTCGGCCTCCCAAAGTGCTGGGATTACAGGCAGGAGCCACTGCACCCAGCCAAAGGGCCAGTCTTAAAAGGCATTGCAGGACTTGCCATCTTAGATGTTTAGAAGGACCCATGTGTGACAAGTATTTGAAATAGGTTTTGCTATTTCAAACATTTTTTGAAATAGGTTTTGACCCCTTACTGAAGGGGTTGCGAGGGCCTATGTTTGTGAAGTGAGGTTGGAGAAGGGGAATCTATATATGTGCTTGTATTATGTGCCTGTGTGTATATTGGTGTGTTATGTGTGTGTAAGTTTTCAACCATGTACTGTAGCTCTGTATTTCAGTCTTGGTGGATAGAGAATTTATTTCACTTACTTCAAATGTAGATAAAAAAATACAGGAAAGATTGAAATAAATGGATTGAATTCTAGTTAGTTCAACTCTAAACTGTTGAATATTCAAGTGATCGTGTTCCTGGGATGGTGGTGGGGGTATTGCTCTAAGTCGAGAATTTACAAAAATTGATTCTGATGTGTATTTCATCTTCTTAAACCCTTATAGAGTATGAGAGTCAAGACTATTCCTTACAAACTTTTTTTATATTCCCCTTACTTGACTCAAAATACTGAGCATATAGCAGCCACACATTTAATTAATTATTAAGTTACCTGGGTTAAAAATAGAGACACATATAAGTAGAAAACTCAGAAGTTCAGTATTTTGCCAGTGATAGATGAGAATTTTAAAACAGTGTGAAGAGTATTTCTCCAAAATCTGGGATTATGATTAATTGGATGCATGAATTTGTTTGTGTGTAAAATTAAAATTAGGCTAATAAAATTAGTACAATTCATGATCAGTTTGGTTTCATAATTTGCATCATCTGAAAAGCAGTAGAAAATTTTGAGTCTAAATTAAATATAAAGATAAATTAGAGATTTATAATTTAACTTCAGTGGAAGAGTCAATTATATCTGAAGAAGACCAGACTATTACTTTTTGTCTAGAATGTGAGCCTCACCGAGCTGGTGTTCCTCATGAATCAGAGTCTGGAGTCTAGAGACTTGGCCTGCGTTTGAATTCCAGCTCTGTCACTTAGTAACAATGTGACCCTGAGCAACTTCCTTAATCTCTCTATGCCTCAGTCTTTACTCCAAAAATAGGGCTTTTTAATAGCATCTACCTCTTTGGGTAGTTATGAGGATTGAATGGGCTGATACATGCATGCATGCATGCAGACAGAGAAGAGTCTGGTACAGATTAAGTGCTCGAAACTGTTGTTTGTGAAGATGATTGTACTTATTTCCTGTTTCTCGTCTAATAAATTATTACAAACTAGAGGCATAAAAGAGTCCAACTTTGTTATTTTACAGTTCCACAGATTACAAATTTGATACAGGTCTCATTAGGCTAAAATTTAGGTGTCTTTAGGCTGCATTGCTTTCTATAGGTCCTGGGGGAGAATCTGTTTCTTTGCTAATTCCAGTTATTGGCGGAATTCAGTTCCTTGCAGTAATAGGATCTAGGTCTCTGTGTTCTTGTTGGCTGTAAGCAGAGGGCTGTTTCCAGTTTCTAAAAGTCACTGCATCCTTTGGCTCATGGCGCCACCCTTCATCTACTAGGCCAGCAAAGGAGGCCAAGTCCTTGCTATGTGGCATCTTTCTGATCATTCTTTCATGGTCAGGTCATGATCATTCCAGCCGGGAAAAGGCCTTCACCTTTAAGGTTGTGTGTACTTAGATAAGGTCCACCTAAATAATCTAGGATTATCTTCCCTTCCCAAAGTCCTTATCCTTAATCATCTCTGTAAAGTTCCATTTCCAGGTAAAGCAACATAATCACAGGTTTTGGTGACTGTTGCATGAAGATCTTTTGTTGTGGGGGAGGAGCCATTATTCCAATGGTGATAGCCTTGAGGTTGAAGGTAAAATTTGAAAGTCAGAAATCATTGCATTTGTCAGATCATCTGTAGGGGAATGTTTCAGTTTCTGTACATATTTGAAAGTGGAAAGAAAGTGACCAAATACCCCAGAATCTGTCCCTAGAGCAATGTTTATAAAACATATCCTCCAAATATTATTTTTGGGAGATAACAGACATAAAATTGAAAAAATATGTGTGTGTGGGAAGGCTTATGTTTATTGTCAAATAAGACAGGTAAATAAAGCAAATTCAATCCAATTCTTTAATGAAATATTTTCTACTACCCTTAATATGGTAATATGCATTGCGACGTTCCAGAAATGATTGGTAGTGTTTGTTAGTCATAGTTGATTATAGAAATTTTATTTTTATTTATTTCCTGAGAGATTCTGAATTAACCTTGGCACATGATTGTCCAGGCCCTTGGTGTGCTAGCAACGCACTCGGCCAGAGGTATGGACAACCTCTCTCATCGCATAGGAGGCAGATATACAAGGAGACTCTACCCTGGCCATATTTAAATGTCGTTTTATCTATAAGATCCTCTTTAGAACTTATTTTTCTTTCAAATTATTGGAAATATTTTATACTATTCTGTATTTGGAAGCATTTGTACTACATAGACATAGCCAACTCCTTTTGTCATTAGCTAAATAATAATAATTAATATCTCATATTTTATATCTGTTTAATAAATATAGGGCACTGTGCTAAGGACTCCATGAGCATTAATCCACTGAATCCACAATGCTTGTGAAGTAGGTGCTATAATTATGAGGGAAATGAGACTTAGCAAATTAATATAGTAAATATTGTGTTAAAGAAAATATAGTCTGTGTTATTTCATAGTATGTCATCTTGCTCACTATTCTGTACTGTCACTATAAATAGTTATAAATATAAGCCATAAGGTTACAATAAATCCAAAGGCAGTATTTTATTTGAAAGTGGATAGTGGAAACGAATTGGACAATCTAAGAGTAAGGCAGGCATATTTAGTTGTGTCCTAGATATGGTAATTATTGCTTCCCTGCATACATCCTTTCCGAAGAGAAACTGCCTCTCTCCCCTCAGTTGACTTGTTTGTACAACTCCTTGTCTCCCTCTACACTCTGACCCCACATCGAAAATTAGACCAGATATAGAAATCTGATCTCAAAACAACCTATCTATGAACTAGTCTGAGCCAAGTAGATTATATCTTGAGACTCTGAGTTGAGTCATTTTGCAACTGAGTCACATAAGAGGTCACCAGACCAAAGATTCAGTGCAAGAACCCTTACAGGGCTAAGATGGTGCCTCCTGGAAATGACATTTTAAATGGTTTTCTTCTCCTGATCTGAAGGAACTGGAAAAGGCAAATACAATGGAGTCTTGAGATCAGTGGGAGAAGGAAGATTTCTAGAGAGTTGGGGAGTGAGAATGTACAGTCATTGTGAAAGGATGGCAGTGCCTGTTGAGTGAACAATCTGGCCTACTTGTGAGAATTGCCTGGCGGTTGGGAAGAGGGATTCACTGAGCCACCTTTGCTTGATTAAAATGTCTTGTGAAGTCTCCAAATTCCTTTTGCTTTGATTTTATATTTGCTGAGCAATCTTCTGATCTTAATTTGCTTTCCCACTGAGGCTTCCCTAACAGGTGGTGAAAGTGCTTTCTGGCTGACAGGAACATTCTTCACAGTGAATTAATAAATTGTCATTCTGATGTCAATCTCTCATCAGCTGGGTCAAGGTGAATCATCAGGCTTGGTCCCAGCGAGGTGAACTAATGGATAAGGACTCTGAACCCCCTGGGGTGAATGGCCAGGTTCAATTCAACACCCCGGAGGCTGGAGCCGACAAGCAGTCAGGCACACAGCAGTCAGTTCGCTAATTAATCCTTCAGTAAATGTTTGGTGGGTGCTTCCTTCATACCAGGCCCTGCTTTAGAAGCCAGATATTCTGCACTAAGCAAGGCAAAGCTGCACTTTGCCCTCAGAGAAGTTATGGTTTAGGAAAGGAAGACAGACAATATGAAAAAGTATAAAAATAGATATATAGAAAATAAAAGAATGGATATTAAAAGTATCAGGTAGTAATAGGTGCTATCAAGAATATTAAAATAGGATGATATGATACAGGGTAACTGGGTGGCGATTTTCTGAGAGGCAGAATGGAGAAGTGGTTAAAATAATGGACTTCAGACATGAAGTCAAATCATCTCCATTACTTCATAGTGTCTGATCTTGGGGAGTTTTCTTAGCCTCTCTGTGCTTTAGTTTCTTCATCTGTAAAATGTGGTCGATAACAATCTACTTGTAGGTTTGCTAAACATATTAAATCAGTTCATGTATGTAAAGCACTTAGGATGGTGCCAGGCATGAGGTAGATGCTATAAGAGTGTTGATTGCTATTGTGGTTCCTATGTTTATTTAAAGACATTTGTTTGAGATTTGAATAAACAGAAGGCCAACAACATGAATCAGGCAGAACATTCCAAGCAGAGGGAAATGCTGGTGCAGAGACCCAAAGACAAAAATGCGTATGGCTCTGTTCAGCATCAGAATGAGGGCTGGTGCAGCCAGCTGCCATAGAGGATGGAGGGATGGTCAGAGGGAAATCATGTGGGGGGCAGGGCTGGGTCATAAAGGGCTCCTAGGTAGTACAATGAATTTGCTTTGAAAGAAATTCCGCTTGTGTTGCTTGAATGCTAGATGGGTGGTTGTGGAGAAAGAATAAGAGCAGGGAGACCAGTTAGAAGTCTATGTTGATAACTAGATGGGAGGACCTATTATGTCCACTTCAGAACCTACATGTGTAGGGGACTTTACCATCAAGCACCTCCACACATACATCATTACGTATTTAGCAGAGAAAAAAGGGGAGAAAAACAGGCAAACTCTCTAACCCCATGGCTCATTCATTATTTTGTAAATAATAATACTGGATAACACAGTTTTTCTAGAATATTTCTATCCCTCATACCCAAGGCTCATTCTAAGAACAAATAAGTGATATTTGTGGTACATGGTAGATTGTAACGTATGTCTTTCTTGAAGTCGTTCTTAACATTTGTAAGGATATTTCACTGTCTCTTCAATCTGTGGGATGATTGCTCAGGTATTAGTTCTGAATTTTGTCATACCAATCACTCTAGTAATATATCAAAATACATACATTTATATCATGTGTCTGCTGCATATAAAATATATCATTAACATAAGACAATAACCGATAAGCTTTCTACCCCATGGCTCATTCCTTCTTCTGGAGCACTCTAGCTATAGTTTAGATAGCTTGGTTTGGCTTGAAAGACCCAACTAGACGAAGTCAGGTTAGCATGAATCCGTTCAAGCATGTTTAACAGTGAGTCAAGGTGATTTTGCATTTTCCTTAAGTGATCAAATCTTAAGTGAGGAACCAGTCCCATTCCACTTACTATTTTTGACAGGACTCTGGCATTTAAAATTAGAGTTTTAAAATTCTAGGCTCGTTTTTCTGATCTATTCAGATCTCCTCTAGGGATAACTCAGCTCTTAAACTGTGTATCCAACTCTGGTGTTTTTTTTTTTCTATTTACACCAAAAAGTTGGGAAAGGGAGATGTTGGTTTACTCTTTTTATTCCGTAATAAAAAATAAATTAATAATAAAATAATTTTTATACTTGTCTATTTCTTGTACTACTAATTATTTCTAGAAATTATTTTTCCATTACCACTAGATGTGACTTTTCAAGAGTCTCAACATTCTCCAGAAGATGGTTTAAATATATTTTATCTAATATATAAAAAGAGAACATGTCTTAAACATAATACATTCATCTCTCGGGAGATGTGGTCTAAGAGAAATAATTCAGAGACTGTGTTGCCACCCAGAATTCTCTTCTTCACACAGACCTGATAGGTCCTAAACTTCACAAATAGAGAGGAATGTATTGAATTATCTTTCTTGAGGTTTTCTGTAAAAAGTAACTAGTGCTATGAAGTAAGTTCTAATACTTACTGACCTAATAAATGACCTTATTCTGACAAATAGAAATAGGAGAAGGCTGAGTTGGAACATGGAGACAGGTAAAGTAGCCTTCAAAAATTTTTATTTTTATTAGTTTTTTTTTTTTTTTTTTTTTTTTTGAGATGGAGTCTCGCTCTGTCGCCTGGGCTGGAGTGCAGTGGCCGGATCTCAGCTCACTGCTCTGCCTCCCGGGTTTACGCCATTCTCCTGCCTCAGCCTCTGGAGTAGCTGGGACTACAGGCTCCTGCCACCTCGCCCGGCTAGATTTTTGTATTTTTTAGTAGAGACGGGGTTTCACCATGTTAGTCAGGATGGTCTCGATCTCCTGACCTCGTGATCCGCCCGTCTCGGCCTCCCAAAGTGCTGGGATTACAGACTTGAGCCACCGCGCCCGGCCCAAAAATTTTTATTTTTTTAAAAAAAGGGCAACACAAATTGAGGACAAGAGGAAGAAAAACTCAAAATCTTTTATAAAGGTAAAAGTTTTCATTTCCCCAAATGGCTGCACTCACATAGTGGCCTGACCTGTGCAGATCACAGCTTTCTGTGAACCAGAGCATTTGAGCTTTTTTGGTATTGAACAAGGATTCCAGCATAGTCAGATGAAGTTTAAATCATTATTCTCCGTCATGACCACGGCTCTCACTAGGATGTAGGTGGTCATTCAGAAAACAAAAACAAAACCCTGGAATATATTTTCTCTATTCTAGGCACTAAGAAAACAAGCAAACAAACAAGCACAAAATCCAGGTAAAGTGGATAGCATATGAACAGAAAGACAATGGGATCCTATCCATATTTACAGAAGAATTTCCTTCTATGACTTGCCAGTGGGAATGATCTGAGTGGACCCTTGCCAGTGCAATAAATGCTGATGAGGACAATGAAGCAAGCTCTCTAATGTGTTGATCAACGAATGCAGAACTCTGGGCAAATGCTTTGCGCTTAAGTCACATCAACCCTGCCATCCATATGCTTTAAGCCTATGTAGGTTGTTTATTGTGGTTGGAGCAGATGGATTCCTTGATGCAAATGTAGTTTACTGTTTTAAGGTATGCATGCCTGTGTGCCTGTGTGCACACATGAGGATACACACACACACACACACACACACACACATATTCTCCCTCTCTCTCTCTCTCTCTCTTTCACTCCAAGGCACCCTAAGGGGCTGCCTATTGACCTTGGAAACATAAAGATACTAAAATGCCGTATGATTATTTTAGGTGCAAGACTCAGCTGCTTAACTTTTAACGGGAACTAGAATCATGTTCAAAAGTCTGTTTTAACTCTGGTTTGATTCAGAGCCCAGTTTTATATGTTTAATACAATCTGAATGTCCTAAATAGCCTGAAAACTTTCCCCCTGGAAAGTAATCTGCCTATATCCAGTGAGACAGTAAAACACGAGTCCATTTCTGTTCTCTCTGCCAGGCTGCTGAAGCACATGTGCTAGGCTAGATGGATTGCAAATTTGGATTCACACCAACCTCTGAGGTGAACCCAATCCGGGTGTGGATGTTGATTCTTTGCCAAGGGAGGCAAAGAGGACTTATGGAGCTCTGGGGGTGGTGGGCAGAAACATTGTTGGACTAGTGTAGGTGAGCCAAGGGAATATGATATGTGGATAATTTTGATGATTTTTGGCTATGTTTAGGTCACCATGACAATATGGCAGCTGTGACAGAACTGGATATTATATTTTCATAAAATCCTTGGCTCGATTTAATACAAATTATTGCCATGTCATCACAAGTGTCTACCTTTTACTGCCATCTTCTAGCAAATCTCATGGAACTAGGAAAATGATTCCTGTTTTTCTGGCTTACATGAAGAGTCTTGAATTTTCTGTTCTAAGGAGTGTTCTTGTTGACAAAACAAAAAAGAAATTGCTATGACTGAGAGGACTCCAGAGCTTGGATTATTTTTTCTGCATAAATCAATACTGGGTGAAAACATGGGGCATTGAGTGATTTGTTGCTGTAGATGTATTTAATGAGCAGCTTGGATTAGTTCGGCTTGGGCCCTCCTTGCTGCTGTGCCTAGGAACTTGAAGATGAAATTTAAAGACTGATGTGAATCCAGGCAGTTTCAGATGCTTTGAGTAGGAGACACTCCAAATAAGCTCACCTTTAAAGACTTGAGATTTCAGACCATTAAAGGAAATTAACTCATATTTTACATCACCCCTGCTCACCTCATCATGATTATAATTGGGAAAACTGAGGCCCAAGGTTTGTATTGTCCAATTTAGATGATTTCTAGTCTGTATCTTTCTTCTGCCCTGTATTTCCTGCTTTCTCTCTGACCAATCTTTCAGTTGAAAGATGTAAAAAGGCTCATGCCATGCCCATTCATTGGTTATAAATGATTTCAGGACTTGAATTCAGTTAGTTAACAAATATTTACCAAAAATTTATAAAGAACTAGGAATGGCAAAAGAGTGAAACCTACTAACTTATTTACCACTAATGTTTGTCAAGTGCCTACAGTGTGCAAGTACTCTACCAGGTACTCTATGACTACTCTATATAAACAGGCACTGCTCCAACTTGGCTGAACTTACATTGGTTGAACACATGGTATTTGGTCTCAATGAGTTATTGGTTTGTAGGAGATCAGATACACAGGCGATCACAAGGCTATATGGCATAGGTACTACATGAGTTCATAGAAGGTGGAGAAGGTAGTAGGGGCATTGAAGAAGTGGAGGTAGCAGTGGTAACATCTAACATGAGCTCTGGACGGCAGACAGAGCCTTAGCATGCTAAGATTGAAAGGAGAAAATTCTTATTACGGGGTCTAATTCTGAATAAAATACTAAATCTAATACACCACAGAAAGCATCCTCTCATTTTAATGGGGACAGAGGTCCTAGACAAGAAAGCAATGGGATAGAAATGATAGTTCATATGATTAACAGATAAATATTGAGCAACTACTCTGTGGTCAGGCATTGTTCTACACTCTGGAATATGGAAATGAACACAATAAAGTCTCTGTCTCCATCAGGCTTATATTCTAGTAGGAGGAAATGGTAGGCAGACTATAAGATGGTCTCCGGTGATTCCTACCTCCTGTAATCCCCTGCCCCTTGAGAGTGGGTGGGACCTAGTGATTTGCTTCTAATGACAGAAAATGGCAAACATAATGGGATGCCACTTTAGAAATTAGGTAGTCATATACAAAAAAATTAACCCAAGATGGATTAAAGACTTAAATGTAAAACCAAAAACTAAAAGCCCTGGAAGGCAACCTAAGCAATACCATCGTGGACATAGGAATGGGCAAAGATTTCATGACAAAGACAACAAAAGCAATCTCAACAAAAGCAAAAATTGACAAGTGGGGGGAAGTAATGTAACTTAAGAGCTTCTGCACAGCAAGAGAAACTATCAACAAAGTAAATAGACAACCAAGAAAATGGGAGAAAATATCTGCAAACTATGCATCTGGCAGAGGTCTTACATCCAACATCTATAAGGAACTTAAATTTACAAGAGAAAAACAACCTCACTAAAAAGTGAGCAGAGGACATGAGCAGACACTTTTCAAAAGAAGACATACGTGTGGCTATCAAGCATATGAACAAAGCTCAATATCACTTATCATTAGAGAAATGCAAATATAAAACCACAATGAGATGCCATCTCACACCAGTCAGAATGTCTATTATTAAGAAGTCAAAAAATAACAGATACTGGCAAGGTTGTGAAAAAAGGGAACACTTACACACTGTTGGTGAGAGTATAAATTAGTACATCCATCATGGAAGGCAGTAAGGCGATTCCTCAGAGGGCAAAAAGGAGAACTACAATTTGACCCAGCAATCCCATTACTAGGTATATACCCAGAGTAACATAAATCATTCTACCATAAAGATACATGCACAAGAATGCTCACTGCAGCAGTACTCACAGTAGCAAAGACCTGGAATCAACCTAAATGCCCGTAAATGACAGACTGGATGAAGAGTATGTGGTACACATACACCATGGAATACTATGCAGCCATAAAAAGAATGAGACCATGTCTTTTGTGGGAACATGGATGATACTGGAGGCTATTATCCTTAGCAAACTCATGCAGAAACAGAAAACCAAATAGTGCTTGTTTTCACTTATAAGAGGGAGCTAAATAATGAGAACACATGAACACAAAGAAGGGAAGAGCAGACACTAAGGTCTACTTGAGGGTGGAGAGTGAGAGGAGGGACAATAGCAAAAAAGATAACTATTGGGCTTAATACCTGGTTGATGAAATAATCTCTTCAACAAGTCCTTGTGACAGGGGTTCACCCATGTAACAAACCTTCTCATGCACCCGGAACCTAAAATAGAAGTTAAAAACAGGAAGGTTTGAGCCTACAATAAACCAAAATTCAAGTTAATACTAATTCAGAAAAACTGCATTTATAAGAGCCAAGTGACTTGGCTGGAAAAAAGAAAATAATCTGATGCCCCAGAGCCTGTCTTCCATCTTGCTTGCTGTGTCTTGCTCTCTTTCTTGGTCACTGAGATGGAAGCCACCTGCCATGTGGGGAGCTGCCCTATAGAGAGATCCATGGGGCATTAAACTGGCCAGTGAGGACCTGAGGTCAGCCAACAGTCAAGTGAGTGAGCTTGGAGTGGCTCCTCCCAGGTAAGCCTTGAGTCAAGCCTGGCTAGTACTCTTGACTACAGCCTTGTGAGAACCCCTGAACCAGATATGTCAAAGCAACACCTGCATTCCTACCCATATACACTGTGAGATAATGGTTTGTTATTTTAAGATGGTAAATTTTGACATAATTTGTTATGCAGATTTGGATAATAAATACTAATCTCTCTCTCTCTCGTTCTTTCTTTCTTCTATGTATACATATAATGCCTTGGAAGAATAATTAAACAGAATAAAGGGGACTAAGTAGGAATTGAAAGTTCTAGGGAGCAGACTTTCAGGGGGTGGTGTTGCTATTTTGCATAGGATGATCAGAGAAGGCCTCTAGGATAAAGTGATTATTTGAGCCAAGGCCTGAAGGAAGGAGGGGAAGTGGGCTATGTACATTGGTAAGGAAAGATATGCTAAGTTAAAGAAGGCCTCAATTACTAATGCCCTTGGGAAGAGGGGTGTAAAGTTTAAGAAAAAGTAAGAAGTCCAGTGTAGGTAAGGAAGGGGGCGGTTTTATAGGAGGTCAGAGAAGTAGCGAGGGGAAAGAATATAAAACTTCTTAGGTCGTGGTGAGGCCATTGGGTTTAATACTGAGTAAACAGTATGTGTAATTTGGCTGTTTTATAAAATGTACTATAGGAAGGCAGGGAAAGAAGCAGAGGCACGAGTTGGGAGGCCATTGTAATAGTCTTAGTGAGAAATAATTGGTGGGTTAGACCAGGGTGTTAGCAGCGTAGGTGGTAAGAAGTAAATATACTGTGAAGATAGAGAAGATATGGATTAGTTGCAGTGTACAATAGAAAGACAGAAGTCATAAAGGACTCCAGGACTCTGTCCTGAATATCTGTAAATGCAATTTTCATTTATCCTGATGGAAAAGACTCTTTAAAAAATAGAGTTTTGTTTTTGGGGGGAGGGAGGAGCAAAGTGGAGTGGGATACTGTACAATCACTAGTTCAGATTTCTACGTATAGGGTATGAGTTGCTTCTCAGATATTTAAGTAAAGATGGCAGATAAATTTGGGGTATATGTGTTTGAAAATCAGAAAATCCAGGCTGATGTTATAAATTTGAGAACTGGCTCAGAGATTAAATATGATTAATATAGTCACTTGATTAATTGATTGGACAATGTGGAGATCTTCTATGACTAAGATAAAAACTGATTTGTAGAGCAGCACAATGGTAGCAAAATTGGAGTGGATCCAAAAGAGGATGAAAAAATAGGAAATGTAGAAGTCAATACCCACTTCTCTTTGAAGGATACTTCTCATTTGCTGAATATGGGAATAAAGAAGAGGAGTGGTTGCTACCGGGAAAACAAAGTCAAAAGTATGTTTTCTGTGTAATTTTAATTTTCAAGATAGAATTAATACCAGTATTAATACATGGATGAGAATAATGCAATAGAGAGAGAATAAGAAATTGGATACACAGAAGAGGGGAGTGGAATTGTTGGAGTGATAGTCTTGATTATGGGAGAAGTGATGTCTTAAACCCATTGCATACATATGGTACTTGGCATTGGATTGGAAAATGGAGTAGTGCTTATCAACAGGAGAAGGGGAAAATACACAGGAATTATAAATGGTGGTGGTCAGTATGTGTTTATGGGGAGCTTGTTAGATTTCTCTTTTGATTGTTAATATTTTCTCAGAGAAATAACAAACATGATTATCATCTGAGAGTGAGGCTGAGGGAGGAGATTTAGAAAGTGGTTGGAAGCCTGAGAAGGTATTTGTCATCTCCGGAGGGTGAAAAAGTCACTGGACAACCAGCATGATGACTAAAGGCCCATTTGGTATGCACCCAGTCTCATGCAGGGTTCGTATTTGCAGTGAGACCAATCAGCATGATTATGTGTTTTTCTGCAATGTGTTTGCTGCCCTGGAGCAAACAACTCTCTATTAAATAGAGAGTTGGCTTTAACCAGAAGTTAAAAGTTGGGCTTTTGCCACGTTAATTTCACAGAACAGAGAGGAACCTGAGCTGGATAAGAGCAGAAATGAGGACGGAAGGATGTGGGATAGTAAAGAAGAGAAGCATTAACAGATTGTACATCCTTGTGAAAAGGTGAGGGTCAAAGACACGGTGTGTATGTGTTGGGGTGAGCAAGCTGGAGGGAAGGAAGATAGGATTTGGTGAGTGAGATGCATGAAACATAGAGAATGAGGAGTAGGCACAAGGCCAGAAACATAGCCAGGTCTTGGTGGTAGAGCCGGGAAGCCCCATCTCCATGAAGTGTTCTGTGAGGAAGGATATGTACATACCAATGTTCCCATGAGACCAACTTGATTGTAAAATGAATGATAATGTGAGTGGGGCAGAGGAATATATATAAAGGGCACTATGGCACAAAGGCATTTTTTTTCTTTTTCTTTTGACAAAACATTCATTAATGTAAATTGAATTACACCTATCTCATCATCTGACAAAGATTCTTCGGTAACAGTCTTGGAAAAATGCAAAGATAGATTTCTTTCTCTGGAGCACCTGCAGTTTGTCTCTCTTGTCTGTTGTTCAAATATCTTTTGCCAGCTGGTGATGAGACAAAGAAAATAGCATTGCCTGGGTGCACAATGACATCTCACATCTGCAGGCTGCATGTTCAATCCAATCAGTAGATTTACTCATTCTTGGGATGGTACATTCTCTTATCAACTCTGACAGCAGCAAATTCACCCCATTATGCCAACGGATATTTTTGCAAAGCTGTGTAAATCAAGTCATATATTTTAATGCCCATGGGAAAGTATGATTAAAAGGAAACTTGAAATCTACCTTTCGGTTAAGTAAAAATATTACATTTGGCAAATGGTCATGCTGTGCTACAATTTATAACTTTACTTTTAACATTAGCATTTGAACATAATGTTAGAAAATCATAGAGTGAGTAGAAAACTTAGATTACTTCTCTCTTGATTTCTCACCCTACAAAGATAAAAACATCCCTTTCTATCTAATCTCAGAGTCTGGGAATTTTAGATATTGTTTTGTTAAGTTTGTTTGGAGTTAAGTTAAGTTTGTTTTAAAATATTAAAATAACTTTTAATATTTTTATATCTGGCTTTCTGAAACAGAGGAGTAAACACATGGGGAAATACAGTCTTTTTCACAATCTAAGCTTACTCTATCCAAATTCAGGAATATGCAGATTCAAATCATAAGGGATAGCTAGATTTTGGCTAAAGTAATACAACTTTTTAGTCTCTGAATATCAATCAGTATTAGATCATTGAAGGTTCATAAATAATAATGTTTCTAACTTACTAAGGAATTTTGAAAAAGACTTTCCATTTATCCTTTTTTAAAAATTATATTTAGGCCTCTCTATGAAACAGTGGGCATAAGATAAAAAAGATCTTCAAAAATATGAAATATGGTCTAACTCTACAAGGCAATAGAACATCTGGCTGGCTTCAGTGTGAAGGTTCTGATGTCCTGGAATGAAACTGAGTGTGTACTGTTCTGTGCCTCAGAACAGTGGTGAAGAATTATAAATAAAAACCTCTGTAAAGAAAGTGCTACAGCTTTCTTTAGCTCATAAATCCTCAAGAGTCAAGGGATGTAGTAGAAAATGAGAAAGAGCTGGAAGAAGAGAAAGAGAAACTAGGCTATTATAGACATTCACGACCTAGTGATCAGGAACGCCTCAGAGCTCTGGTTTTTAATGTCAGGAAGAAAAGACAGCAAAATTACTAATACTTGATAAATACTGTAGTACCTTTAAGCTGCTCCAATGTCTTGGAGCATGTTTCAATTACATTGTATTTTTCATTGTTTCCTTCAGGAGGGAAATTCAGGAATTTCTTTCTCCTCAGACCAGATTCAGGAATTTATTATTCTCACCAAATTGAAAATGAATATGAGAAAAAACTTGAATAACGTAATAAAACTGAGTAAGTAGTTGAGATCTGAATGTGTAAAAGGAAGCCATTTCTAGGGTAATGAGTGATTAAAAGCCAATATTTTGCAGGATGTTTCAAAAGAAACAAATCTTAGGGCAAATATTAATAAATAATCAAAGTTAAAAGAAGCTTTGATTCATTTTAGGTGGAGATCGAAAAAATCTACAGTTACTGTTTTGAACCCTTGCTAATGGAAGAGATCAATCCCAGTGCAGTCAGCTGGGTCAAAAGTAGCAAAGAAGAGATCAGTAGAACTTGAGTAATGCCATAGCAATTACCATTATTGCTATTATGACTATGACTGCTATCATTGCTAATGCCTACAGATACTTAAGTACTTATTATGAACCAAGCATATCTAAATATTTTAAATATTTTACATGCATCAATTATTTAAATGAAAGAAGAAGAGACTATAACTTTATGAGGAGAGAGACTAAACCTTATTTAGCTCTGTAATAATGCTGTTAAGCATAGTACCTGTACCTAGTAAGCACTGAATAAATGTTTTTAAACCAAATTAAGGAATAATTTAAGCTAAATTAAGATTTGATTTATACTGTCCAAGGGTTTTCACAAGTTCTTTAGTAAGGAAGAACAGGGTGGTATTAGAATATTACTATATACTATTCTTAATTATGTTGTGTAATGTATATGTAACGCCTTTTATGGATAAATTACCTTTACAGAAAACTGTAATAGCATTAAAGCAAGAATTTTCCCTTTTGATAAAAGAACAAAAAATGAACATGTTATTTGTAAACTAATGTTTAGTAACTGGGGATAAACTTTAACTACTAGGTTACGTTACAAGCCTTTATCTTGAGTACTTATGAAAATTAATCTTTTAACTATCTTTTGAATGTATATTCACATTGGTTTTTAAGATACTTAAGTTACATTTTTTCCTCTTTTTTCAGAGCTGTGTCTTATTTTGGGGCTACTTTTTTTATTGAGGTGTAATTCACAAGGGGCTGCATTTTTCTGATAAGGCTTATAACTGTGGCTGGATGTTTCTCTCTAGTCTTCTAAGAAGTGCCATTTTATTTTTGAGTCACTCCTAAAGTCATGTGGTCATTAACTTTGGAGGCTGTTTTTCCTATAAGTGTTGATACAAATCAAAACCCAAGTAGACTTCATTGCATGTCACCCTATGAATGTTCACAATGGAAAAAATACCTTGTCTGTAGTATACTCTCATTCTTGCATTGAAAAGCTGAGAAAGAAACTTATTATTTACTTATTTATTTATTGATTGATGTAAGTCAGAAAAACTTACAACTAATGTGTGCAGTTTTCTGGTTGCCCTCAGCAGGTGAAGTGAACAAATAGTGTTAATTAAGATTGAAGAGATTATCTGAGTCTTGGTTTTTGTAGATTTACAATCTACATACAATATTAACTAAATCAAATAGCTTTTAGAGTTTCACATGTTTACATAACCTCCCTCCCAGCCTCTTCCATATCCATTAGTTATTGTACGTTCTAAACTGGCACTGAAAAATATTACAACGTTTTGTTGGTTTTGTTTGTTTGTTTGTTTGTTTTTGAGGTGGAGTCTCGCTCTGTGGCCCAGGCTGGAATGCAGTGGCGAGATCTGCACTCACTGTAAGCTCCGCCTCCCAGGTTCATGCCATTCTACAACAATGTTTTGTTGCACCAATGTTATAAATTTATGCAGTGCAATAGATGTTATTTGTCTGAGGCAAAACAAAGGCAAATTTCTCAAAATTCTTGCTGCTTTCTTTAGCAGCATTTGATGGAGGATCTTTTATGAATTTGTAATAGATTAAAAAAAAAAACAGATTGCAATCCTTTTTTTCAAATCAAGTTTTTGGTCCAAATCGTGTAGCATAAGTTAAACTTGCATTCTATTAGCCCGTATGAGTATATTTCTGTAAACACAGTTATGTTGAAATAAAGTTTTAAAAAGCAAAACAAACAAAAAACATGCATACTGCATTTTCTCCATATGTGGAATTTGAAATAAAACTTATATTTATTAATTTCCAAATTTAAGAATTGATTAAGATACTCTTTTGGGTGAATCCCATTGACAATGTTAATTTTAAAATGGTAACAGAATGAGCAGCTTAACTTTTCACAGAAGCACATTTATTTCTGTATTACTAGAACTGGTCACATTTTCCAGCAGCAGGAAATTCAGCACCATCTTTTTGAGGGTCATCTTCTTTTCTTCAGGGACTCAGAATCTTATTCAGACCACGTAGAACCAGCGTCTAACTACGTTCATCTTACTGGCTCTTTCCTTGAGCAGAGGAGAGCTGTTGAAGCCTAGCGCCCCCTAGACTAACAGAGGACACATGCCCATTGTTGTGTGGCTTTGCCACTGGTCAAGCTTCCCTCCTAGGGACCAGTTGTTTCAGGGTAGATGAGCCCATCCTCTCCCTTTAAGTGTGGCCAAATGTATTCCATGCTTGATTTCCTAAGATTGTAGTAATTCATATTCACTTATTTTAGTGTTGAATGCCTCCTCTGGTCCCAAGAAAGCTGTGTGAGCCTTGGCTGTTACCTCTAAAATCCAGATACATTGTCTTCTGCCCCTCCTTAGGAATACACACGAGAAGTCATATAGGTCTTTCTTTCATATCCTGAAAATGCAAAGCCCTCATAGTGGAACTATTTACTCGCTGGCTTGAAATACTTCAAGGATAAGTATTCGTGGGTTGATGTGGGATGGGTGTGTTATATATCTTTGTTTCTAATGGAAGCTATCCTTGAAAAAATTAATAACTGATGGCCTACTTCTTTTTGAGACGACATCTTGCTCTGTCATCCAGGCTGAAGTGCAGTGGTGTCATCATTTCAGCCCTCTGAGTGACTGAGACTACAGTCACATGCCATCATGCTGAGCTAATTTTTAAAATATATTTTTTGTAGAGATAGGGTCTCACTATGTTGCCCCGGCTGTTCTCAAACTACTGGAATCAAGTAAGCCTTCCTCCTCAGCCTCTCAAAGTGCTGGCATTATAGGTGTGAGCCACTGCACCTGGCCTAATTTTCTACTTTTGACTAAACTGTGTTGTGGTTGTAAACTTCCAAGTACTAAAGAAAATGAAAGAAAAAGGAAACACTTTTTAAAGGAAAACACATTTTAAAGAAAAAAGGGGTACCTGCTATGGAATGGTTCCAGTCACAATGTTTCATAGAAGTTACACCATAGGGTTGCATATATTCTCAGAAGATGTAGCTGAAAATTAGACCAGGGTTGGGATGGTGATCAAGATGACAAAGGAGGGTAAATATAGGTGGCTACTCTTTCTTTCTTTATGAAAAAAATGATTCTTAATAACCTATGCATAAAAATTCTGTGTTCTGTTAACCCATTAAAATATTTGTTTTAGCTTTAAAATTCCAGGCAGTACAAGATTTATACACATCACATACAGAAATAAAAGATGATGGGGCTGGGCACGGTGGCTCACGCCTGTAATCCCAGCACTTTGGGAGGCTGAGGCAGGCAGATCATATGAGGTCAGGAGTTCGAGACCAGCCTGGCCAACATGGTGAAACCCTGTCTCTACTAAAAATACAAAATTAGCTGGGCATGGTGGTGCATGCCTGTAGTCCCAGCTACCTGGGAGGCTTAGGTAGAAGAATTACTGGAACCCAGGAGGCAGAGGTTGCAGTGAGCCAAGCTTGCGCTACTGCACGCCAGCCTGGGTGACAGAGTGAAATTCCATCTCAAAAAAAAAAAAAAAAAAAGATGGTTAAACAAAGAAAATCGGAATCCCTTGGAAGCCATCAGGGGAGTGCCAAAGTGTATTTCCACCTTGACTGCCTTTGTGTTATACTTTGTCAACATCAGGTCACCTTGAAGTAGCTGTGAGCATGTTGAGATCCAGCTACTGGAAGCTGAATTTGGAATACAGTCAGGTTTGGTTTAGTTGAGGTATTTTAATGTGGTTAATACTGAGTATCTACATTTAATTAAGTTATACTTAATGGACTTCTATTACTGGCCATGACAGAGTTACAAGGTGTATTCATCCATTCTCACACTTTTATAAAGATACTTCCCCAGACGGGATAGTATCTTAATTTATAAAGGAAAGAGGTTAGTTTAGTCAGAGTTCTACATGGCTGGGGAGGCCTCTGGAAACTAACAATCATGGCAGAAGTGGAAACAGGCAGATCTTCCTGGTGGCAGGGGAGAGAAGTGAGTGAAGGAGGAACTTGCTAAACAATTACAAAACCATCAGATCTCATGAGAACTCACTATCATGAAAACAGCATGGGGAAACCTCCCCTGTGATCCAATCACCTCCCACCAGGTTCCTCCCTCAACACATGGGGTTTACAATTCAAGATGAGATTTGGGTGGGGACACAAGGCCAAACCATGCAACAAGGACCAGACTTATCCTTCTGGCATAACTAAATAATAAATCAGACAAAATATATCGAACAATAATTTTCAGAGACTGTACAACAGGCAGGACAATGATTCTTGATAGAAGGAGATGAAACACAGTAAGTGCTACAATTACCAAGCTTAATACTGGGGAGAGTTTCCAGACTGCTGTACAAGGAGGGAAAATGCAAATAGAGGTCAGCAGTATGCCTGAGTGGAAAACAACTCAGAGAGAACATAGGAAGAGAATTGATAAGAGCTGCATACAGAGGAGAGGACTCAGCTCTGCAGTCTTCAGCAGAGTATCAATCAGCAAGTGTTAGATAAAGAGTAGTGACCACCCAAGGGTTGAGAAAGAGCAACCTGAAAAAAATAAGTGGAACAACCCCTGAAGCTCACATAAAGACCTGAGTAGTTTGTGTTTCCATCACAAGGTGAAAACAAACAAACAAACAAACAAAAACCCTTTTAACATACAGGGCATTGAGTAGAGTGATTAAAAGGCCTTAGTAATGGCGCAAAATTAGCCTTGGGATAAAGGCTGTTGTGGTTTAGACTAACAAGTTTTGAAAGAAATTCTTGAAAAATCAAAGGGTTTCCACATAATTTAATTGTATTCTATAACAAAACTCAAGAATATTTAAAGAAATACAGAAATTGTTTGGGATCCAATAAGGTAAAATTAATAATAACTGACATCCAATTAAAAAATATGAGGCATGCAAAAAGAGAGAAAAATATGTAAATAATAAGGAAATCAAGAAATGACACAGATAAAATAATTAGTCGACAGGCATATTAAAAGAATTATAACTATATTCCAGGTATTCAAGAAGTTAGAAGAAAACATGAGTGTGTTAAAGAGAGTCATGGATGACTTTTAAAACAGTCAACAGATTAGTGAGTGTGAAGGCATAATAACTAATATGATTCAAATTAAAACAAAATCAGAAAAACTTAAATAAAAAAGGATAATGCCTCACTGAGCTACAGGACAACCTCAAGCAGCCTAATGTGTACCACTGAAGTCTGTGAAGAAAAAGTCCAGAAAAAAATAGATGATGAAATAATAGCTAAAAAATTTATAAATTTGATTCACAGTATAATTTCACAGTAGTGCAAAGAAGCCTGAGCACAAGAAAAATGAAGGACATCATTAACAAATTACTCTAAACCGGTGACTAAGAGAAAATCCTAAAAGCAGTTAGAAGCAAAAAGGCATTGCATAGTGTATAGATATATATTCATAAGAATCACAATAGACACTCATATCAGAAGTGTAGAGTGGGTAGCAGGGAAAAAAGTTTTTGAAACATGTGTTCCAGACACTGACCTATGGAAAATTCTCCCAATCCTCAAATGGGTAAAATATAAATGGAGTATGAACAATACAAACTAAAACTCATGTTGAAAGAGGGAGGGAAATAAAACCCTCTCAACCCCGAACTTTTTATCCAGTAAACATATCTCTTAAAAATAAAGGTAAAATAAAGACATTTTCTGAGACCCAAAGGTAATTGCAGCAGCAAATATGCACTATGAGAAATGTTAAGGGAAATTCTTTAGGAAGAAAGAAAATATATCAGATGGAAATTTCCATCTACATACGAAAAATGAAGACCAGTAGAAATGATAAATCTGTATGTGAATAGGTTTTCTGTTGTAGGAGGACCTTCCACGCTGATGCTACATCCATATTCATCACAAGAAAGTGAAGGGTCAGGCGCTATATCGGGACATGAGTATGTCCCATGACTCTCGGTACCAGAAGTTTATAGGCAATGGAAGACAAACCAGGATTAAACATTTGTGTGCTGGAACCTGCCTAAGGAAATTTTTGCCGGTCATCAGATGTGTAAAATATAAATGAAGAGTTTAATTTTCATTGACAACTGCTGATACAAAAAATTTTCTACTTTGAGTCATGTACTTGACATAGCAGTATTAAAATTATAAATTTAACATGCTTTTTAATGGGCAGTTTTTAAAACACAATTCAGAATTATGTTTGTAGGGTACAAACTTGTAGCAATTTTCTAAACATCTGGTGTACCTTCATGTGGATCTGCTAATTTTATTTTTTCAATCACATTGAATTGCATCTTAGTGTATTTGACACATTGAGACTTTTTTTCTGATGAAATCTGGTACTTGTAGTCAATGGGAGCTTGCAAATCACCATCAATAAACTTAAATTATCTGAAGAAGCAAGAGTTCTAGTAAGAAAACTACACATACTCATCAATAAATCAATGTATGTAGTATAAGAGTAATTTGATTACACATTATATAATTCAGTACAACATAAAAGGAACTTAAAATGCTTTTGAATTACTCTCATGTAAGCCTTAATTTCATATTAACTTTCTAAATTATCAATAATTAAAAACAAACTAGATAAAACCCTGAATTATCTTTCTACTTTCCCTGTAGAAAATGTTACATTATCATTGCTACACGAAGAGACAATCAAGAGAATTCAGCTAGAAGGCTGTGGAAACAAAGGTGTATTATGGAGAGTAACCAGGCAATTAATTAATACAAATACTTTGTTATTTCCTAATATGTATGATGATATATTTGTTGGCTTTTAAAAATCAGTAATTTATTTTCTTTTCTAAATGTACATTTATGTTTATAATTCATTTTTTATTTGTGATTTTATTTTATTTTTTTTAAACTCCACCGCAATTGGAAAATCTTTCAGCCCCACAAAACCTGAATCTCTATATTATGCTGCAGAGCTGGTAGACATTAAGCTTTGGTACTGTGTATCCCTGTATGTTTTTAAATGCAGACTTTATTTCATATTTTGCTCTCAATGGGGGTTTTATTTTTTCTGTTCTTTAGGTAATTAAATTGGGGATACTATCATGTAATCTATATCCAAAAGAAAGGTAGAGAAGGAAAGAATTATCTGGTACAGAAAGAAAAAATGAATCAATTAGAGATGCTGAGTCTTGTTTGACTGAATGGTAATTATTGAATGATCTGATTGACGTAATTTAATGTCTCCACACTCAGGAACAAAAGCAGAAATCTGTGACCCAATGTCTATTTTTATTTCCCCGCCAGTCATGAGTCATGCTGTCCTTGGATAACCTGGTGTTACGCAGAATCTCTGTATCCTTTGGAAAGGTAGGCTTTCTCCAACCACTTCTCCCTCCTTGGTGGCTTCTCTGCCTGGACAGACTTGTCTTTGTATCAGTAGTGTCACTTTACCTCCCACCACTCAGGAACAGACCAGCCAGTCCCATGACAAATTTCCACAAAATGCCATTTATCCTGTAAATTTAATGAATCACATTGGGAAAAGGTGGGACACAGAACAGTTTAATGTTAAAAAAAAACATTTTTGGGGGGTCAGAGTGCTGAAAAAAATAGAACTTCTTTAATAGGTTCTGAGTAGAAACATAGCTCAATGAAGAAATAAAAGCACCTACTGTCCTAAAGTCCTGCTGTTGAAGTCTTACTTTTCTTCATTACACCAGGCGTAGTGGGAAGAAATCTGCTTCTGTTTCACTCAGGGATATTGTTCTGGAATCACAGCTTTTCAGACAGCCTTCCTGTGAATTATCATGAGGTTAGCCCTAAGTGCTTATAAGGGACTCCCTTGCCTATTTCTCACCTCGTATCCATCTTCATTGTGATTTCCTCCTGGGTAACAATTTGGCTCAAGGTCCTGATTAGTTTCAAGTGGGTGAAATGACCTATCATCAGATATGAATCAAGGGGAAACAGAAGCAAGGCCTGTCTGGTTGGCTCCACAGTTCAGAGCAATGGAAGACTTTCTTTTTGTGGCATCCAGGAGTTTGGCAGTGACTTGGGGAGGTAATTGGGTGGGAGAAAATAAAATTTTTGCTGGTCTGAGGTAATAACTTCCAAGAAGAAAAAACCGTACAATTTGATGGTGATACTTTTCTACCTTCCACAAACACAATAAACACTAAAACGTTGACTTTTATCTTTTTCTGTGTAAAAATATTGTATGTGAAAATGTTTGTGGTTATGATGTAACATAGAAAGAAGGTACAATAGGACTTGTCCAGGGCTTGCCTTTCTCATCAAGTTTGGGACAAACTCCTTGGGCTCTAAACTCCTGAAATGTACTATGTCAGAACCAAACTAACATATTAGTGGGTGAGTGCCTTTTCTCATCCTAATACTTTCCAATAAGCCACTTCCAAGGACCCAAAGAGAGCATATTTCAGGAGTTGAGTGGGCTGAAACTATTGCATAGGGCATGTTCTGTGATACATAAGTTGTGCATTCATTCCTCGTTAAAATAAAAAAGTACATATACAGGGTAGACTAGTAATAATAATGGTCTTTTTTGTTTCTGTTTTGATTTTATCAGATATAACAGTTTTGGGTTATTGCTTGCTCTTCAAATGTGTTGTTTCAAAGGAACACATTATTCTGGACATGCAAATCAGATAAAACATTAAAGGTGAGAGGTGAAGCCAGCTGGGCTTCTGGGTCAGACGGCGACTTGGAGGACTTTTCTGTCTAGCTAAAGGATTGTAAACACACCAATCAGTGCTCTGTGTCTAGCTAAAGGTTTGTAAACACACCAATCAGCACTCTGTAAAAACGGACTAATCAGCCCTCTGTAAAAATGGACTGGTCAGTGCTCTGCAAAATGGACGAATCAGCAGAAAGTGGGTGGGACCAAATAAGGGAATAAAAGCTGTCCACCGGAGCCAGCAGCAGCAACCCGGTTGGGTGCCCTCCCATGGTGGGGAATATTTGTTCTTTCAGTCTTTGTAGTAAATCTTGCTGCTGCTGACTCTTTGGGTCCATACTGCCTTTATGAACTGTTACACTCCACCGTGAGGGTCTGCGGCTTCATTCCTGAAGTCAGGGAGACCATGAACCCACCGGGAGGAACAAACAACTCTCAGGTGCCGCCTATGAGCGCTGTAACACTCACTGCAAAGGTCTGTGGCTTCACTCTTGAAGTCAAGCGAGACCACGAACCCATCAGAAGGAAGAAACTCCAGACACAACTGAACATCTGAAGGAACAAACACCAGGCACACCGTCTTTAAGAACTGTAACACCACCAAGGTCCGCGGCTTCATTCTTAAAGTCGGCGAGAACAAGAACCCGCCGGAAGGAACAATTCTGGACACAAAGGGACTATGATTGTATTTTGTAGTTAGTTTATCTGGAGCCAGCAATTTATGTAGGTGGAAACATACAACAGAGTAGATTAATTTGCTTATCACTTAGGTAAGTAGGATCATTTTTCCAAACAACTTCTGATGTTCATTATTAACGGAGTGTTATTTAGGGAATAAAGCAGCCTTTGGTCAGGTGAAAAAAGAACCAGGAGAGAAGACGTTCTCATGTGGCTTTTGTGAATTTCTAGTTCTTATATTAGTAAATATATTTATTTAGTGTGGTTTTAAATTAACATTGGATCACATTTACTACCTACTCTCCCTTTCACCCCTCCCATCTCAACCTACATGGACTGAATAGTACAGGGGTATTCGACTTGGGGACGAACTATTACCAACCTATGGACATGGATATCTATGTCATAGATATGATTTTTAAGGAAGAGAAGCAGTCTTGTTTACCAGAAATTTTCTTCATTATCTGCTTGCCTTGGTGCCAAAAATTACTGAAATGGTATAGGAAGTTTGAACATATATTTATTTCAAAGGAAAACATCCATTATGAACACAGCAGTTTATTAGAATAGCCAGAAGAAACTAGAATGACTTTATACATTCAAAACTCAGTATCTTACCTCTGTGTATTAAGGAGGAGATTGAGACAGATTCTCTGCGTTTAGTCTCTAGATCCAACTGTACATACACTTGGGCTCTTTCTCCTGATTAAATTTTTTCTATCAGTACTGTCTCTCTTTGGCTTTGATTACCCTAATCCATTTGACTTTGGCTCTTGCCTTGGCTCAGTTTTGCCAAATAAATCTAATTTCCTCTGTCCTGAAAGCCAATTCTCCAAGAGCATTTTAACTTGTTCTCTGGCCTTGGTTTTGATGACTTGTCTTTCTTTTCTGCAGTCTCAGGGAGAAAAAATGAAAATAAAAGCTATAGCAAGGACCATTTTATTTTAGTTTCTGGAGTTTTACAAGATTGCTAAGGCCATGAGAAATGGAGGGAGAGATAGTGATTCATAAGAAGTCAGGGTAAATGCATGGTTTGGGGAGCAATATCGGCACGTAGATAGAGAGCATTAATCCTATCTCCCAACCACGTTGGGAATAACTGCACAGTGTGGCTGGAGACTTATACAGGCATATGTAATGTCTTGGAAACAACAGGTTGGCAGATAGGAACCCAGGACACAATTTGTTAATTTTGGTTGTTACCAGGTACAAACCCACTGCTAAGTGGATATGAACCTGCACAGTAACAACTCTCCCATGTGTTAAGCCCATAGCAAATGGACATGCTGCCCATGTCTACGAGGTTGCCAGAGGGTTCACCAAAGATTTCCAACCAGTAGATTAAACTTGCGGGTAGATCTTGCAGCTTCACCTGGATACTTGTGAGTTGGTCACCAGCACAGGTGACCAATTCAACTTTACTGAGATGCTCTAACCTTTCTCAAATTACTCCTCCCTCAATGATGGTCTCTGGGCTTTGTGAGGCTTTGCCGTATGCCCAGAGTCTTTATGATTTTGAAGCAAGTATGAGAGCCTTCTTGTTCTCTCCTTCTGTCGGCTAAAGTCCTTTCTCTTTTGTGAGGGCCTTGACTTTGTTTTAGGTACAATTAGGAACTTTATTCTGTTTGTTCCCAAGACATTATATATGCCTGTATAGGTCTCCAGCTACACTGTAGTTATTCTTTATTTACATAAGGGGCGCCACTCCCACCACACTACAGAATGCTGTATTTATCTCCGTACCCCCAAATCCTGCCTGGCCCAATAACCTGGTGCAATGCAAGTGCTCAATAATATGTATTGATTAAATTATTTACAACAGTGATCTGGATTTGTGTGGTTTCCCAAAGCTTTTATGGTAAACGTGTAACTTACTTAGTTGTACTGCTTTTCTTTAAGAATGTTTTGTATTAAAATATGGAAGTGGATAAAATTGGTTTCAAAACACGTTTTAATTCCTATCTCATGTTTGGAATTCGATACTGTAGTGCTGCTTCTTTGTTGGTGTTCATTTTCATGTAGAGAAAGCTTACCTCAGAAACTAAAGAGAAGCTCATGGAATAACACCTTATCTTTTGGAATTACTCATAAGGATATTCTGGAAAAAAGTTTACATCTACACTATAACTTTTTCAACTACAATCATACTCAATCATTGTTAGTTGTATGAACAAATGATGGGAACAGAAAGCAACTTTTTGTATTGATTTCTACAGTTAACTTTATGATTTTCATGTGACAAGGTATGTTATTTTGACTTAGTTTAGAATGAAAACTGATATCTATTCTTTAGCTTCCTGAATACATTCACCTTTTGGTTATAATTCTGATTGCTCTGGGCTTCGTCACACTTAAAAATGGAGTTTGCAATGAATGCCTTAAATATAGTTATACTACTAGAGATTAACTAAACAAAATAAGGATCCTGAACAACTGCCTGAACTTGCACGCTTTACAAGGGCAAATTCTTTTAAGTTATTGTATTGATTTAATTTGCATTCAAATTGCTCAGGATTTTGCTGATGTATTTTCACTTGAATGATTTGCTATCAAGTGAGGAATGAATAAGTGACATGTACAGACTCAAATGTAGAGTTGAATTTTAAAATTTCTACAGGTTTTGATAGAGCCATATTAATACCAACATAAAGAAAAAAATTACAGGAGCAAGTGGGAATTTAGCATTACTTCTTAAATAAATCCTAGAAAATGTCATGGCTTGGGGTTTGTTTTATGAAGTTAATTTTATTTAGCATAAGGACTTTTGTTATACTTAAGCAGATTTGATTCTGCATTTCAATTATAAATTTTTTAATTGGAAAATTGTTATGAAGTTATCATTTAAATTAGAACTAGTTGGTTTTGATCATATTTGTTGATTAAATTATTTTTAACAGTGGTCTGGCCTTGTATAATATTTTCCCAAAGCTTTTATGGTAGACATTTAGCTTATTTAGTAATACCACTATTCTTTAAAGGTGTTTTATATTTGCCACAAATTGCAAAAACTGTGATTAAATGGTCATTTTATAACCTGTAGTATATATATAATTTGTGATATATTTATTATTCTAACCATCTGAATACTTAATATATAAGTAGGAAAAACCTTTCATTATCTTTTTTGGCAGTGTTGTCAAAGTTAAACCTACCCTGGGGTCTGCAGAAAACTTTAAGTCAGTAATATTTGCTGTGTCCTCTGGCATAACATTATGCCAAATCCTATCCATGTAGCAATTGCTTCTGGCTTTTCTGGATGAAGAGATTACAAGTTCCTTCCAGCAAATACACTTGCATATGAATTCATTAGATTGTATTCACTGTGAGGTAAACTCTGTCTGGAGTTGGGTTTATGTTCACAAGTGAAGTGGACAATGGGCTTATTCTCTCAGGAACCTACTATGTCATTTTGCTACTGTTGAGGCAATATACTGGAGAAAAATGTCTCTATTTTATGATGTGGCAGATGGCGGTGGGCATAGTGGTAACTATTTAACAGGTGTTCAAATATTTTATAAATGAATAAAGGGAGAAAACATGAATAAATGAAGAAGTAGAGTGGCACAGTGGAAATGTCCTGGGTCCCTGACCCTGTGTGGAAAAATGCAAATTAACCTTTTCTCTCTTCCCCAAACATCTTAAGATTAAAGGGGGAGAAATGAGGATTTTAAATGGTTAACAGTTAAAAAGAAGCAATACAGTAACAAAAGGAAGTGTTGTTTATTTGGACCCATACTGTGCCTGAAATTACATACTTAATTCTCAGAGACCTCTGTGGTAGCCACCGGTATTGCAATTTTGCTGTATTTTTGACCACTTAAATGGTCCTAACAAGTTGTTCTAACACAAAAAAAAGTCCTAACAAGTTGTATTCTTGTTAGGACTGGAGTCGCATCCATGCTTGTCAGACAGGCACACTCCTAGAGCACTGCTTTTCTTCTTTAATGCAGCACCTGGACCAATATAATCTGACTTGTTAATTATAATTAATATACTCCTAAGATAATGCTGCTTCTGAATTCATCCATTCTTTGGTCCTTCTGACCACTTCAGAATTGAAGGGAAATATTAGAATCTTCTCTGAAAGGGGAGAACAAAATAAGCAGTTAGTTGGATGAACCCTGAGACAAAATGGAAGTTTCAATAAATGACTGTGTTCAAAGAATGTATGAGGGCAGTGTGGTCTCAAGGTTCACAAAATTATAAGCATGGCATAAGTAAGCATGACATTTTGAATCACAGATGTAAGTTGAACTCAGTCTTTCTAGGATTAAAAAAAAACTTGAGAGACAGAAAGGTTTATTATGTATTTTATGAATTCCTTAAAATTCTCAGAACTGTCATGTAAGTTGTCATTCTGAAATAGTTCCCAAATCATTGGACAACAATGAGAATTTGAAAAGAAAATACGTTTTCAGTATTTTGTGTATAAATGTGCAGAATTTATCACTGGTCAAATTGAATCACTTTATATACAGATAGAATAAATATTTCTTAGTACATGGAAAAGTCATTGATTCTGGCAACAAGTGCAAAGCTTTGGTCAATTTTTATGTAAGTTACACAAATTTAAGTACTAGAACAGAATACCATGCAATGGACAAAAACTAATTGTCTTCAGAAAAGAAGTCCTACTCAACCTTTTGCAAATGATTAACTTTCCCTTTCAACTAAAACATACACTTTTTAAATTTAGTATATGACATTTGGCTATTACATCTCATTTTCATAACAATTCTATACTATTGGAAAAACTTTCTTTAGAAATGAAGAAATCAAAGGTCAGTAACTAGGTAATGTGCCTGAGATTGCAGAACCAGTAAGTGTCAGAGGATTATTTAAAATTTATATCTTCCTCACTCTAAAGTCCATATTCTTCCAATTGAATGACATTGAACTAATTTTTATTTTTTAAAATAAATTTATTTATTAAAAAAAATTTTTGAGATGGGGCCTCACTCTGTTGCCCAGGCTGAAGTGTAGTGGCACAATTATGACTCACTGCAGCCTCGACCTCCCAGGCTCAAGTGATCCTCTTACCTCAGTCTTCTGAGTAGCTGGGAGCACAGGTGTGTGCCACCATGCCTGGATAATTTCTTTGTTATTTGTAAAGACAAATTCTGGCTATGCTGCTCAGACTGGTCTTGAACTCCTGGACTCAAACAGTCCTCCTGCGTTGGCCTCCCAAAGTGCTGGGATTACAAGCATGAGCCAGTGCACCTAGCAAAGCAAGTTTTTAGATGTAGGTCTATAAAACATAATAAATTTAGTAATTATTTTGAAGATAAAATCTCTAAAATTATGTTACATTTGTGCTTGTGTGTTTATTGGTGTGCCATCTGCTATCAAATCTATATTTAAAAGAGAAGTAGATTGGTAAGGCAAAAGAAACATTTTAGATCTTTATACTTTATATATCATGGCAGAGAAATCGATAACAATTTAATTGATACAAATATCTTCCCTTCCTATTAACTATTTATAAAACAGGACTGATTGTTACAAATACTGAATAAAATTTGTTGAAATAAAAGAAGCCTTGGGAAGAAATGAGAAGGAGGTGAGAGACCAAATGGTAGAGAATCTAGAAAGCTGTGAATCATAAGAGGATATGGGAGCATGTGGTGGAGGTCAAGGGAGTTGAGAGTATTGGATGCATTAAATACTCATGTGGGTTAGAAATTTTCTGGGTAACAGGAAGCTTTGTTTACAAGGTGTGGCTATCAATTATTGGACTGTGTTCCTATTCCTATAATTTTTATTTTAAAAATATTTCTCTAAAATCACATAAATATGAGATTTATGGCTTTTTAGGAACAAGAAATATTTCAGAGAGGTTATTTGCTTTTTGCTTGCATTTCAAGAATAAAACTACTCAAGTGATTGAAGAAGTGGAGCTGGTGGGAGTGCAAAGAGAAGCTAGTGCTTCTGGAGGAACTCCAAAGGTTAGCTGGGAAACTTCCTCAGCCAGGAAAAGTGAGTTCTTACTGTAAATTCTCTCTCATATCTCCGTAGTAAAGAACACCATGCATTCCTTCCCACCTAAACTAATTGTTCTACAAGCTAAATTAATTTTCTTAAGAGAACCTCTGATTCATGGAAGTCCTCTGCTCAAGAAACTCCGGTGATTGCTATTGTATATTGAACAAAGGTAAAGAGGGAGATTAGATTTATTGAACTTCTGGATACAATATAATCCCACTTAACCTTCAGCAAAACTCTATGAAGTAGATAAGATTGTCTCTCTAGAGAAGAAACCTGAGCTTTCATAAAAACCAGCAATTTACAGAGTTATATCTCCCTGCCAGAGGGAACCTCCGTGAAGGGAACCTCTGTAAAGACAGATTGTGTCTCTCTTGCTCACATTGTATGTTCAGCACCTATTATGTCTGGCAGATTTTCTGGACATATTTGTTGAATGAATGAATTACACAAAACTGAATTTATACCCTTTCCATTATCCCCACTATGTTTCATGAGTTTCATATTCCCACTTAGCAACAGTTTACTTATCTCTGTATACAAAAGTATATAAGCAAGACTGGAATAATGTTTGACTGTTTCCTGAAGAGCCTCTGAGATCTGACCCCATCTAGTGTTTTTACTCAAACCATAGAGACACACTTTGTTCACAAATGTTTTTACATAGATCAACAAGTTTTAAGCTGTGTTTTCTGCAACATCTAGCATGTCCTATTTTGATATATTTAAATTAACGTGGAGACTAAAAGCCACATGTGAAGTGATCCAAATTCAGAATCACTCTGGATTTTTATAATTTCCCCCCTCTTTAAATATTAGTAGTTGTTATGCCTACAACTAATTCAATGTCCATTATAGCCATGATTTACATTTACTGAATCTTGACAAATTATATAACTTAGCACATAAAAATGATAAAAATGATAACTACCTTTCTTTCTGGATCCACGTAATCATTTTCTCATTACAACAATACACAGGCTGTTTTAAAGAGTTGTGCATATTGGAACAAATGCAACTGACATGTGGTAAGCATACATCCCAGGTAGAAAGAACAGAAGTGATTGGGTATACTAGAGTATTACTTCTTAAATTTTAATGTACGTAGGAGATAAAATTCACATTCTGATTTAGTAGGCCTAGATTTGTGTCCTGAACATCTGCATTTTTAACAAGCTTTCAGTTGTGGCTGCTACTGCTGATCCTTGGATCACAATTTGAAGAGCAAGGTTTCTGTTAATAACCACATCTTTTCACTATGTTACAAATATCAATAGTTATGTTTTTAGAGAAAAGAGACTTAGCTTGTTAGGTATAGGCTGGGTTAGGGGAATTTTACTTCTATAATTATAAGCTCGATCCTAGAGTCTGAATGTTTGTGTTTCCTCACTGGCCCAAATTCATAGGTTGAAATCTTAACTTTCCAGGTTATGGTATTAGGAAGTGAGCTCTTTGGAAAGTGATTAGATCGGGAGGGTGAAGCCCGCATGATCGGGATTACTGCCTATGCAATCCCACCATAAAGAGCTAGCTAGTTTCTTCCACCAAATGAGGACAGAGCAATAAGGAAGACATTGTCTATGAACCAGAAAGCAGAGCTCACCAGACATTGAAACTGCTGGTGCCTTGATCTTGACCTTCTCAACCTATAGAATTGTGTGAAACAAATTTCTGTTGTTTATCAACTGCAAAGTTTATGGCCTTTTGCTGCAGCAGCAGAATCAGACTAAGGCACTTGGTAAGCAACTACAGAGCAAAGAATGTGATATGGTTTGTCTGTGTTCCCATCACCAAACCAGATCTTAGAGATCCCATAATCCCCATGTGTCATGGGAGGGACCTGGTGGTAGGTAATTGAATCCTGGGAGCCATTATACCCATGCTGTTCTCATGTGAGTGAGCTCTCATAGATCTGATGGTTTTATAAGGGAATCTTCTCTCCTTTGCTTGGCACTTCCCCTTCCTCCCGCCCTGAGAAGGACGTGTTTGCTTCCGATTCCACCATAATTGTAAGTTTCCTGAGGCCTCCCTAGCCCTGAAGAACTGTGAGTCAATTAAACCTCTTTCCTTTATAAATTACCCAATCTGGGATATGTCTTTATTAGCAGCATGAGGACGGATTAATACAGAATGTCTCTCACCTTTGTTACATACTGAGTGCCCCGCAAAGGCACTACAAAATGTGTGGCAAATCTACCGGATGCAGCCATAAACTTCATCAATGTTATCAGTAATATATGACCCAGGAATTGGTGGTAGCTAAGTGTCTATGAATGTAGCTTTAGTTCAGCACTTGAATGTCCAAGGATATCAGCAAGGTGACAACACTGTTTCTTTTAAAGAAAGCAATTTAGAACCTAGGACAACATACAGAAAATAAAAACATAATGTGAACAAAAGAAATTATGGCATCTTATTAATTTATTTTAATTACAATACCATGCTACATATTGCCTAACTCTAATTGTATTTTCAGAGAAATTATAGTGCTTCTGAAGCTTGGGTCATCAAGCTATGTTGCTCATGGCTTCATTTTATTCTTGGGATTATAATATCTTCCCATAAATTTTTTTTACTAATACAACCAATCATTTGCCTAATGAGTCTTTGGAATTTTCCAGCAAACAGATGTGAGCACTGAAAAATGTGAACACTGTTTTAGGGAAGGTAATGCATCTTGAAGGACCCATTAATTTATGAGCAGGAAAGAATGTAAAATGAGTAGCAACAGTGATGTCTAGACCCATATGAATAGATTTGAGGGTTCTAATAAAACACATTTGGTTTTATATATCCTTAATAAAGTGTAATAATAATGCCAGTAATTATCGTAATGCTTGTGAAGCAGAATGGTGTAATAGAAAGTATAATAACTAAGGAAGTAAAAGACCTAAATTTCAGTTTCAGACTTGCGGCTCTGTAATAGGGATATACCATTTACTGTCTCTTGGCCTCTGTATTCTCATTTGCTCAAAGAAAGGGAATAACTAGAAGGTGTCTTTCACTTGTGATTGTGTGACCCTGTGTGACCTGTGACAAACTCTAAGCCTACTGTTGTGAGAAGCATACTGTCAATGATATATGTACATGTATTTGTAAAACTTTTCACAAAGATGATATTCTGCTTCTTTTAAAACTTGCTTTATATATTATCCTGCCATTAGCATTTATTGAAAGGAGAGATATAAAAGATGTGTTAGACATCATCTTTCCCTCTGTAAAAACAGCATATTCTTCACACTGAGGAAGTTATGTGAAGACACAAACAGAAATGTAAAAAACATTCACATATGAGAAGTGTTTAATAAATAATCCTGATGATGGCACAGTCAGAATTTAATTGCAGGCTGCTTGGCTTTTTATTAAGATGATTGGGTAATGTTAGTACGAATGTCTTAAGTTCTCGTCCAAGCCCTAAAAGTTGTGAAGGAATTTCATATACAGAGAGGGGAGGGAAGACAATTTAAGTAGAGAAATAGTATACTTTTGAGGTCTATTTAGGAAAGAATTTTTTACATATGTTTTCTCAGCCATAGTGCCTCCTTCAATTTCCCTACACTTTAGCCCCTTTTGTTTTCCTAAATCTCACTTTCATCTTTAAGGCCCAGATATGAATTGTTTTCTTTCTAAAGCCTCTCCTAAGCTCCAGACCACAGCTTCCCAGAGTATGCTTCTTCACAAACTGCTCTGTTCAGTGAAATTGGTATCATATAGGAAAAATAGCCATGGTGTTGTCAGGATTTTTTATGTACACAGTGAAATCATTAAAAAAATAAAATAACAGTCATATTGTAGAAACTAACATTGAATCTTGATGGAAAATCTTCAAGAAAAGAGGGACAGTTGCCCCTAGGATCAGTGGATGACTCAACTAAGGAGGGTTAGTCTCATGACAGGTGATTCAGACTGGAAGTATATAGGGAGGGCAGAAGGGTACCCTTAACCATCTCCAGGTTCAAGGGTAAAAGGATGCATTATTTGGCCATGCCAATCCAGAACAAAGGAAAACCTACCCTAACCGAGGACCAGAGGTATGTGGGGTACGGGAAAGCAAACAGTCAATATTTGAGAGACCGTAAGGAAGGAGAACCATCAGGGGACAGGTGGGATTGAATTAATGCACTAAGATAAATAAAACTGTAGAGAAGAGACTGAGTGGATCTTGCTGATGATGGACTAGAAGATCCAAGGAAAGGGATTGTAGATGTTATTAAGTACTTTACAGAGTTAGAAAAGAGATGTACAGAGTCACGTGGGTTTGACAATGCGGAAGTTATAGATGACTTGGATTTGTACAATTTTACTTAGTTGTGAGAATAGAAACCTAGTTGGAGGAAAATGAAAAACATTGGGAAATAAGAAACATAGATAAAATTACTGTGGTGAATACTTTGCTATGGAAAGGCACAGAGAAATGAATCGTTATCTCAGAAGAGATATGAAGTATTACTTTTTTTTTCACCTGGGAGGGTATATCTGCAGCCTGATAAAAATTATCTTGACAAAGATCATTATCTTGAGAAAGATCACACATTATGTGGAAGAGAGAATCAATGACAAGAGAGAGTTTTTTTTAGTGTATGAGAAAAACTGGACTCTTAAAGCTAAAGTATATGAATTAGCCTTTGATTGAATTGGTGGCACTCTATTTTAATGGTTTATATACAGTTTTTATTTAATTCCAACAAAAACCTAGTGATGTGGGCACATTTATGATCCACATCTTACAGACGAGGAAACTGCGTTATGGAAGGATTAAGCAATTATTAAGCAGTTTGCTTATAAAACCACTGAAACTTATACTTTAGAAGAGGACAATGAACTGAAGAAAAAACAAAAATTCCTAAACTGAAGTAGAGACTGTGGAGTAAATGCATCAGGGATACTGCTAACTTCTTTCTGGAAAAAGATAGAAGTTATGGATTGTTAGAATTTTTTTCTTTCAACCAATTCAAACTTAAATATGCTTTACTTTGCTATTATAGCTAAAAATATTTTTATAATTCTACAGTTTGTTAATTACTTACAAAATCAAATTTGTCTTCAAGGGTCGAAATTTGAGATCACAGAATATTTCAAAAAAATGTAAAATAGGCTCAAATGATTTTAATAAGAAGAGGTACAAATGACTTGGGCTACATCAGCATCTTTAGAATAAATGTGTATTACTCCCGATATTATGTTGAAGGAATCAAGCATTACACTATAAGTTATGATGTATTTTCCAAAATCTAAGTCATTTTGTTTTCCATCCATATCTCTGAAAGTCTTATGGATTCTAATCTAGTGATGTATTAATCTGTAAGGTATCTGAGAACTGGGGTGATGTCTACCTTTTATATTGTTTTATTATTAGCCTTTACTATAATGCTGCATTTTAGGTAACCAATATATATTTTCTGAATTACAAAATAATGCATATTCCTTTTAATATTTCATATTCCTTTTAATAAGAAATCTGTAGTTTTGTAATGGCTTCAGCTTTAGGGTGCTTTCTGGGAGTTATCTATCTTTTCATTTTATGTCAAGGAATCATACATACTACTAAATGCATAAAATTCATCTAAGAGCAGCATTAAGTGCCTATTAATGATATTTAAAAAATTGTATTGACATAATTTCCATGGAATAGGAATTCTTTCATTTCAAAACAAAGTTCAGAATTAAAGGCCTGTGAATTATGCATATAAAAGATGCTTCTGTGTTTGGTGGACTCAGTTTCTGTTTAGATCTTAGTGGAAAAAAATGGACACAAGAATTTATTTGCTCACTTACTCATTCATTCACTCACATAAAGATGTGACCTAGGAAAACAATGAATTAATTTTGAAGTAATCAAAACAAAACAATTTCTATGATTAAAGACATATACATAAGAAAGCAAATAATTCTTCATTTGCCTATACCATTATTGCTGACCACAGAGAATGCGATGATCATAAAATTTAAATGAAATTTTGTATGAACATATATTAGGATAAAATATTTATAATAATATAAAAAATCTCAAATAGAGTCATGCGCTGCAAAACAATGTTTCAGTTAATGATGGACTGTGTAGGTAACATTGGTCCCATAAGATTATAGTACCATGTTTTTACTGTACCTTTTCTAGTTTAGATACACAAATACTTACCATTGTGTTACAATTGCCTGTAGTATCCAGTACAGAACATGGTGTACAGGTTTGTAGTTTAGGAGGAATAGGCTATCCCTTATAGCCTAGGTGTGTAGTAGGAGATGACATCTAGGATTGTATAAAACACTCTATGATGTTTACACAGTGATGAAATCGCCCAACTGTGTATTTCTCAGAATATATCCTTATTCAATGACTCATGACTGTACTTTCCATAGTATTCAAACTGTTATTTTGCTCAGGGAAGTACAGACATTACATGAAACTCAAACTCGTACAATAGAACACTTAAATGGACCTTGAATGTACATACTTGAAATAATGTGAAAATTCTAAAGATAAGGACAATACTCAATGTTAACCTTCTTTTGAAAATATTTGAATCATCCTTCTTAACTTGCTTCTAATTAGACAAAATATTTACAAGTTAATTTTAAGGAATGTGTGTTTTCATTGAGTGTTGGCTATTCTGACACACAAATAAAATGTTTTTACTGCATTTTGGAATTATAAAGTCTATGCAAAGTCAGGTGAATCAATGAAATCAGATTGCCAACATGTTTTTTATAGCATTCAGTCAAAAATTGCTCAGTTAAATGTAGACAATAGAACATTGTTTAGCTGATCTTATTAGCCATAAACTAAAGCAGAGATTCCAAAAAACTCCCCTGTAATAATTTTGTCATGTTTTATAGACACAACGTTTGCTTTATATATTACAATATAAATTCAATGTGTCATGGCTGTAGAAGTCTCAGGAAAACAGATACAGAAATCTCAGTTAAAGGAACACTGGTTTTAATTAATTCTCTTACTCATCTCAGAGAATAATTCAGGTTTGGGAAGAGCTAGATTACATAAGAGAATTTTTATTATTGGATTATTGGCTTAAAAATGCATTTTTGAGCCACGTACAGTAGCTCATGCCTAAAATCCCAGCACTTTGGGAGGCCAAGGCAGAATGATGATTTGAGGCCAGGCATTTAAGACCAACCTGGGCAACATAGTGAGACCCAGTTGCTATAAAAATTTTTTTAAAAATGTAGCCAGGCATAGTGGTACACACCTGTAGTCCTGGCTACTCAGGAGGCTGGAATGGGAGAATTGCATTGCTTGAGCCCAAGAGTTTGAGGTTAAAGTGGGCTACGATTGTCCCACTGCACTCTAGCCTGGCAGAAAGAAATCTTTGAATTTTGTATTTTTAAACTAATATGATCATCATCCCCGTATGTGAAGATCGTGTAGTCCATTTGCACTTGATGCCATTATTGATGTTACTGGATTTGCATCTGCCTTTTACTTTGCTTTCTTTATATCTTGTTTTTGTTCTTTATTTCACTTGCATTTTTTATTCTCTAGTAAATGAAAATTTTCTACTCTATTCTTTTGATACTTTTAATTATATATATTTTTAGTTACTTGTAGGTGGTTGATCTAGAGGTCTCACAATATCACAATTGGCTTCAGACTTTACATTCCCTTAGTTCCAGTTAAAATAAAACTTTAATCCTATGTTGCTCCTTTCCTGCAATTCTTTTTATGTTAATATTGTTATACATATATATGTTATTTAATCAAGGATACATTATTTATTTATTTGATATGATCTCTTTTTAAAAAGCTCAGAGAAAAAACAGAGAAAGGCCATATTTACAGATTTTTTTATATCAACCTTATTTTCCATTTATAGTTTTCTTAATTTTGGCTTGTGTATAATAATTACCATCTTGTGCCATTTCCTTTTTCCAAAAAAGATTTGCTCCCACCCAGCTCCTTTGTTTTGTTACCATCAAGTATATAACTTTTCTTTTATTAAAAACAAATTTTTTTTATTATTATACTTTAAGTTCTAGGGTACATGTGCACAACAACGTGCAGGTTTGTTACATATGTATACATGTGCCATGTTGGTGTGCTGTACCCATTAACTCATCATTTACGTTAGGTATATCTCCTAATGCTATCCCTCCCTCCTGTCCCATCCCCACAATAGGCCCTGGTGTGTGATGGTCCCCTTCCTGTGTCCAAGTGATCTCAATGTTCAGTTTCCACCTACGAGTGAGAACATGCGGTGTTTGGTTTTCTGTTCTTGTGATTTTTGGCTGAGAATGATGGTTTCCAGCTACATCCATGTCCCTACAAAGGACAAGAACTCATCCTTTTTTATGGCTGCATAGTATTCCATTGTGTATATGTGCCACATTTTCTTAATCCAGTCTGTCACTGATGGACATTTGGGTTGATTCCAAGTCTTTGCTATTGTGAATAGTGGCACAATAAACATACGTGTGCATGTGTCTTTATAGCAGCATGATTTATAATCCTTTGGGTATATACTCAGTAATGGGATGGCTGGGTCAAATGATATTTCTAGTTCTACATCCTTGAGGAATCGCCACACTGTTTTCCACAATGGTTGAACTAGTTGACAGTCCCACCAACAATGTAAAAGTGTTCCTATTTCTCCACATCCTCTCCAGCACCTGTTGTTTCCTGATTTTTTAATGATTGCCATTCTAACTGGTGTGAGATGGTATCTCATTGTGGTTTTGATTTGCATTTCTCTGATGGCCAGTGATGATGAGCATTTTTTCATGTGTCTGTTGGCTGTATGAATGTCTTCTTTTGAGAAGTGTCTGTTCATAGCCTTTGCCCACTTTTTGATGGGGTTGTTTGTTTTTCTCTTGTATATTTGTTTGAGTTCTTTGTAGATTCTGGATATTAGCCCTTTGTCAGATGAGTAGATTGCAAAAATTTTCTCCCATTCTGTAGGTTGCCTGTTCACTCTGATGGTAGTTTCTTTTGCTGTGCAGAAGCTCTTTAGTTTAATTAGATCCCATTTGTCAATGTTGGCTTTTGTTGCCGTTGCTTTTGGTGTTTTAGACATGAAGTCCTTGCCCATGCCTATGTCCTGAATGGTATTACCTAGGTTTTCTTCTAGGGTTTTTATGGTTTTAGGTCTAACATTTAAGTCTCTAATCCATCTTGAATTAATTTTCGTATAAGGAGTAAGGAAAGGATCCAGTTTCAGCTTTCTACTTATGGCTAGCCAGTTTTCCCAGCACCATTTATTAAATAGGGAATCCTTTCCCCATTTCTTGTTTTTCTCAGGTTTGTCAAAGATCAGATGGCTGTAGCTGTGTGGTATTATTTCTGAGGGCTCTGTTCTGTTCCATTGGTCTATATCTCTGTTTTGGTACCAGTACCATGCTGTTTTGGTTACTATAGCCTTGTAGTATAGTTTGAAGTCAGGTAGCGTGATGCTGCCAGCTTTGTTCTTTTGGCTTAGGATTGTCTTGGCAATGCCAGGTCTTTTTTGGTTCCATATGGACTTTAAAGCAGTTCTTTCCAATTCTGTGAAGAAAGTCATTGGTAGCTTAATGGGGATGGCATTGAATCTATAAATTACCTTGGGCAGTATGGCCATTTTCACAATATTGATTCTTCCTATCCATGAGCATGGTATGTTCTTCCATTTGTTTATGCCCTCTTTTATTTCACTGAGCAGTGGTTTGTAGTTCTCCTTGAAGAGGTCCTTTACATCCCCTGTAAGTTGGATTCCTAGGTATTTTATTCTCTTTGAAGCTATTGTGAATGGGAGTTCATTCATGATTTGGCTCTCTGTTTGTCTGTTACTGGTGTATAAGAATGCTTGTGATTTTTGCGCACTGAATTTGTATCCTGAGACTTCGCTGAATTTGCTTATCAGCCTAAAGAGATTTTGGGCTGAGACAATGGAGTTTTCTAAATATACAATCATGTCATCTGCAAACAGTGACAATTTGACTTCTTCTTTTCCTAAGTGAATACCCTTTATTTATTTCTCTTTTCTATCTGTTATAGGCCCAGTAATACAAGAACATACATATTGTTTTACACAATTCCTTTTAAAATAAGAGGAAATCTTGCTCTGTCATGCAATGGATAGCACATTGGGCTTCTGAAATAAGATAGGAAGAAGAAATATTCCATTATATTCATTTTTGTAATTGCTTACATAAATTACCATTATTTGTACTCTTGTTTTTTCCATGTGGATTCAAGTTACTTTCAGTGTCACTTGCTTTCAGCCTGAAGAATTTTCATTAGCATTTTTTGGAAATTAGAAAGACTACCAATAAATTCTCTGTTTTTGTTCATCTAGGAATGTCATTATTTAGCTTTCACTTTTGAAAAGTAGTTTTGCTGTATATAAGATTCAGGTGGACAGTTTTTACTTTAAGCCTCTTGAGTATGTTCTTCCACTGCCTTCTGGCCTACATTTTTTTTTTTTTTTTTTTTTTTTTCTGGCTAGAAGTCAGCTGCTTATCTTGTTGGGGTTTCTTTATACTTGATGAGTAATTTTTTTTTTCTCTTACTACTTTTAAGATTTCCTTTTTATATCTGGATATCAACATTTTGTCTATGAAGTGTCTGTGAATCTCCTTGTGTCCATCCTACTTTGAGGTCCTCTGTCTTCTTTCATGTTCTGATCAAAGTTTTTCATCAACTTTGGGAAATTTTCAGCCATCATTTATTTAAACATTTCTTGTGTTCCTTTCTCATTCTCTGTCCTTCTCTGATACTCCCATTACACATATGTGGGTTAGCTTAATAGCGTCTCATATTTTTCTTGAGTATCTGTTCATATATCTTCGTCCTTTATTCTTTCTATGCTTAGTACATAATCTCCATTGATCTGTCTTCAGGTTTACTGGTTCTGCCTTTTGCTAGCACAAATCAGCTGTCAAACCTCTCTAGTGAGATTTTCATTTGGGTTATCATACTTCCAGGTCTAGCATTTCAATTTGAGTCTTTCTTATAATTTACATGTCTTTTTTTGGCAGGGCGTGGGAGACAGAGTCTTGTTCTGTTGCCCAGGCTGGAGTACAATGGCATGATCTCGGCTCGCCACAACCTTCGTCTCCTGGGTTCAAGTGATTCTCCTGCCTCAGCCTCCCAAGTAGCTGGACTATAGGTATACACCACCATGCCTGGCTAATTTTTGTGTTTTTAGTAGAGACAAGGTTTCACCATGTTGGCCAGGCTGGTCTCAAACTCCTGACCTCAGGCAATCCACCCCTCTCATCCTCTCAAAGTGTTGGGATTACAGACATGAGCCACCATGCCCAGACTACATGTCTTTATTTGTATTCTCTATGTGATAAAACATTGTCATCAGACCTTCCTTTAGATATTTAACCATGGTTTCCTTTGTTCCTTGAACATATTTATAGCAGCTGCTTTCACATCTTTATCTTCTAAGCTTACCCTTTGGGTCCCTTCAAAGGTGACTTCTACTACCTGCTTATTTTCTGTGTGTAGATAATACTTTCCTGTTTCTTTGTATGGGTCATATATTTTTTTGTGTGGAAAACTGAATGATACGCTGTAGAATCTCTGGATGCTGAGTTTTCCTCCCCTTTTCCACCTCCAGAGTTGTGGTTGCCGTTTGTTTGGACATTTGCTTATTTGTTCAGTGACTTGGCTGAGCTAATCCTGCAGTTTATTTCTACCGCAATATGCAGCTTATGATGATCTTGTTCAGATTTGTTTTCCCTTGGTTTTAGGTTTTCATCTGGCCACCTAGGTTTTTCCCGTGGGCATGCCACATATTGGTCAAAAGTTAGTGTGAGAGTGTGTGTGTGGGGGGGGGGGTTTTCTTGGAGACGGAGTCTCGTTCTCACCCAGGCTGGAGTGCAGTGGCGCGATCTCGGCTCACTGCAAGCTCCGCCTCGTGGGTTCACGCCATTCTCCTGCCTCAGCCTCCCGAGTAGCTGGGAACACAGGCGCCCGCCACCACGCCCAGCTAATTTTTTGTATTTTTAGTAGAGACAGGGTTTCACCATGGTAGCCAGGATGGTCTCGATCCCCTGACCTCGTGATCCGCCCGCCTCGGCCTCCCAAAGTGCTGGGATTACAGGCGTGAGCCACCGCGCCGGCATCGTGTGAATGTTTTAAAGCTTCCTATCACACTTCACGGAATTTATGTATTTTTGCCTCACTTTTTGTTACTGATGATTACTAGTTTGGAGATTATTCATGAGAGGATACAACTTTGGAAATGTACATAGCCTTCCAGACTGTGAGAGATGAGTGTGATTTAGCAGTTTTGTTTAAGCTGCTTGTGCCAGTGAGGGTTCGCCCTGTGTTGATGAGTCTGTGTGTAGACTGGGGAATGCTTGCAAGTCAGCCCTGTATCCAGATCTGATTTCTCGTGAATGAAGGTAACCTAGTACATGCACACAGACTTCCTGACCCTAAGAGTAGTGGTGATCTCAGGAGGGCTCTTCTTAGCTGTTTGTTTTCTTGGTTCTTGCTATGAAACTTCTGGCAACTTGGTCATTTTTCTTGTATCATGGAGCTATCAGCCTTCTCTTACTTGCTCTCCACTGAGATCTTCATTGTTTTGGACAAAACCTTTAAGCATGGAGTTCTCCACTCTCTGTACCAAATAAAGTTCATTCCCTCAGATAGAGCTGTGGAATTGTGCCCTAATGGCCTGCCTTCTCCTGGGCAGAACCCTTATGTCATTGCACTGAAGATTGCGGGAAGCACTTGCTTTCTCCAGAATGACCCCTTTGCTCTATTCATGGACACCTAGATGGCTGGGAACAAAAGGTAAATACATGAATTTAAAGTTTGTCTTATTTGCTATAGGTTGTTGTAAGAGAAATTTCTAGCCTACTTAAAATTTTGTAAACTCAGTTTACAGTTTAATAATATGCACCTGTGACTTAGGGTTTTGTTTCCATAATGATGATAAAAATCTCCAAGTTTCTTATGTTTTTGTTTATTATGATGCTTTTTTTCATTTTGAACCTTATAAGGTACTAAGTAATTTTAAATGCATACTTTTTATAATAATGGCATAATTAATATGCTTTGCATGCAAATTTGTAGAAACACAGAAGTTAAATGTTGCCACTGGAGAGTTTTATTCCTTTTTCCTCTAGATGTTAAAATGAATAAATTCTGAGCAGACCATATATTATCTAATGCTGGCTTTGGTCCTTTCTAATTCCGTATTATAATATCCAGATGTAAAAATAGTAGTTTTAGGTTACTTGTCCTTTCCAGTTATTTAGAGGAAACATATCTGAAAAAAGATCATTTGAAGGAATGATCTAAGAAGGAATGAGAGGCAAACTAACGCATAAATATGGGAAATGAGAACCGTTTTGAAACTGGGTTCAAATTCCAGCATCATCACTTACTTCTTGTATCCTTGCATAAAACTAAGCTTGAGCTTTCCTGTTGGCAATATATATAGGATAATATTTACCCAATAGGGTTTTGTGCATAAAACCAGATTATATATCTAAAACCTGTCCCTTAATACCTAAAAAGGAGAAAGTAACCTGATGATAGCTAAACATTAATTTGTCATTTTCAAGTCTACTTGCCTTCACTGATGGTATACTGGTTTAAGAAATTTGATATCTTTACATATTAATTATATGTGATGTAAACATTTTCTTACTTTAAAAGATCTCCTTTATCTGAAATTCACAGTATACATTTGTAAAATTTTAAATGAATAACTCTTCAAATGTACTTGCTTATTTTCTGATTTCCAGAATAAAGGCAAATATATATAAAAACTCCTATTTCTTTAGTGTGTAGCTCCAGAATTACACAGTATTGTCCCATCTGCTAGTTTATCTTTGACTGTAAAATCAGAGATGCCATTTCCACATAAGGAGTCCCTAGAGTAAGGCATTGTAAGGATAGATGAATAGAATGAGGGATGGATTTCAGAGATATTTGGAAACACACATGCACTGTTCTAACCATTGAGATACCTTAATTCATGACAGAGGAGCTGTAATAAAAGCTTTAGCATTTGATGTTTGCTTCGTTTTGTTTTTGCTTCAATATTTGACTATTATTCACACTGAACTATAAGCTCCATGAGAGTTGGATCATGCCTCTTTCATTCACCATGGCAAACCCAATACCTCTCCCAGCACTTTACATACACAGGTCTCACAGGTCTTGATCAATATCAGTTGAATAAATAAATTTAATTATAATTATGTACTTTATTATACTTTATAAGTTTTATAAAGTATATGCCATTTTTCCTCTTCTATAATCTAAATGTTATATAGAGATTACAAATCTGAATTTTTGTTCGCTTTAAACATATGTATTACTTAACAATATAATATATGCAAACATACTTTTAGGAAGAGTAGCTTTATTTCTAATAGCCAAATATTGGAAATAAATCAAATGCCCAGTAACAGATAAATGCATAATGAATCGTGGTGCATCTATTTCGTGAAATGCTACTCTGTGATAAATCCATATACAACAAATTCCAAAGGAGACAAATTCTCCCATGTTTTGGAGGGAAAGTCCAAATCTCTTTAAACCTAAAATTAAATAAATAAATTAATAATATTCCATCAAATAGCAATTGGTTTAAGTCCAGTACCTTTAATATAGCATACTAGTTCTTCCACTATCTTGTCCCTGGCTATTACTGTAGTTTTATTAACTGGGTACTTTTTCCATATTTTCCTTCAATTTCCTATCTTTATATTGTTTTCTCAATGTAGAATTTCCTTTCTTGCTGTATCTGTAAAACTTATACACAAAAAATACACATACTAATAATGTTATTTATACTTTAATGACAAGCATTGCCTTGGAATATGTCTATGGCACCTCGAGCCTGGGTTAGGAATTGTCTGGGTTATTATAATACTCTGTGCACAGCTTGTTGGTCATACTTCTCACATTTCATTATGGATATACCTTAAATAATCTGTCCTTCCACTAGGCTGTGAAGGTAGGAGTAAAGTTTCATTTTTTCTCTGTATTTCTATAACTACCATATAGCCTGGAGCAAGTCAGAGTCCTATAGTCGTTGAGCTAATAAGATGAATTGTTAAATATCTCTTTCAAAATTCCTAGGAGAGAAGCCTGAAGAACAAAGCAGCCACAGATCAACAGGAGTATAGTTTATTAGAGGTTGATTAGAGGCTTTTTGCTAATGAGCTCTGCTGTCCATAGGCATCATCATGGGGTTCTCAAATCTAATGATATTATCAGTTTTCAGACAAAACCCTCCCTCCATACCTTTGCCGTCAATTCTGAATAAAGTGGTTACAAAAGAAATTGATATTTACTTTTTACTATGATAGGAAATGGCATGTATATGTGTCTTCATTCATTCAGTAGATGCAACACAGGGTAGTAGAATGATCAGTTTCCTGTATAATTAATTGTAAGAGCTAGAGTTCATATAATCAATAATTATTAAAATAAAAATATTCTCTCTCTAAAATAGCATTACCATATCCTTTGTGGCTTTCTATTAATGAGTTATTGTCCCAATTTTTATATGTTTCAAATCTTCAATAACAATCAGAGCTGAAATAATAAACAGTGACTATTATTGTTCTAATAAATAAAATGGTTACTTTTGCATAATAGGTAAGAGGATAACCATTCAAATCAGACAGAAGTAGTTGCTTATTTGAGTTATGACATTTACTGGCCATATTACCTCAAAGAAATTAGCCATTCTGAACCTCAGCCTCTTTATCCATAAAATAGAAGAATAATAGTAGCTACTTCTTGGGATCATTGGTAGGGATGGTAGGTTTAAATGACACAGTGAATTCAAGAAAGTATTTGGGACAATGTCTGATAATTAATAAATGCTCCAGAGTCCTAGCATTTTTTGTTATTATTTAAAAAATACTGTAATTCACAATAGATATAAAGGAAGAGCATAAAACATGAGGATAAGTTTAAACATGAGGTGATAAAGTCAATACTAGTGTCAAGACAAAGCACAGCTAGATCAAGAAAGAGAACACTGCAACCCAGGAGCCTTTGCTTGCGCCATCCTCATCACAACTCTCTCTTTCCCCTTTAGCATTAGCAAGTATCCTGAATTGCATGAAAATCATTTTCCTTGCATTATTTTAAAATTTTACTACCCACATATGTATTGCTAAGCAATATTGCTTGTTTTTGACCTTTATATAGTAAAGTCATCTCGAAAGTCAGCAATGGAAAAACAGAAATATCTAATTAGAAAACGGACAAAATAAGTGAAGATATTTTACTGAAGAAGATATACAGATTACCAATAAGCATATGAAAATGCTTCATCTACATAAAGGGATGAAAAGATGTTGGAAAGGTGTTCAACATCACTAACCAATAGGGAATTGCAAATTAAGTCCATTATGAGATATCAATACCCAACTATTAGAATAGCTAAAACTTAAAAAGTAGTGACTAGCAAATTTGAGTGAGGATGTTAATAAACTGGATCTCTCATATTTTGTAGGTTCAAATGTAAAGTGATACAGTTTATCAATTTCTTTAAAATTAAACATACTCTTATATAACCCAGCAATTGTACTACATTTATTCCAGGAAAATGAAAACTTATGTCCACACAAAAACCTGTACATGATTGCTCATAGTAGCTTTGTTAATTACCCCAAACTGAAAACAACCTGGATATCATTCAAAGTGTGAATAATTAAATAAAATGTGGTATATTCATATCATAGAATACTACTCAGCAGTAGAAAGGAATAAACTGCAACAACTTGGATGGATCTTAAATGTATTAGGCTGAGTGAAAAAGCCAGTCCCTAAAGGTTATATGCTATTTATATTACATTCTCAAAATGACGAAATAATATACATAAAATATAGATTAATAGCGACCAGGGATTAGGGATAACAGAAGGGATAGAAATGAGTGTGACTTTAAGGGAGTAGTAGGAGGACGATCTTTGTGGTGATGGAATGGTTCTGTATCTTTGATTGCGGTAATTATTACACAACTGTAAATGACATGGAAGTATATACCTACATCATACTAATGTTAATTTCTGAGTTTTGATGTTATACTACAGTAATGTAAGATGTAATAAAATTGAGGAAATCTGGATAAAGGATATGTGTCACCTCTCTGTCCTATTTTTGCAGCCTCCTGTAAATGTATAATTATTCCAACATAAAAAGTTTAAACAATGCTTCATCTACATAAAGGGATGAAAATAACACAGAAACAAAAGAAGATAGAATAATAGAAATTAAAAGTCAAGGCTTTATTTCAAATATATCAATACTTAAGTTAAACGTAAATGAAATAAAGTCTCAATTTAAAGGCAAAGACTGTTAACCTGGATAAAAAAAGTGTGCAATCCAACCATAGTTTTTTTTAAGTAAGAATTATCTATTAATTATATAGATACAAATAGATTGATAATACAGAAATTTTTGTGATTACATTTTGCTTTAACCTGGAGAATTTCTTTTAGTATTTCTTGTTTTGTGACTTTGCTGGATATGAATTTATTTTGTATTTATATTTCTGTAGATGTTTATATGTCATGTTGATTTTTGAGGGATATTTTTTACTAGTAGAACTCTAATGTTCTTTTTACAAAATTTCAACACATCCAAGATGCCATTCCAGTAACTTCTTGATTTCATTGCTTTTTGATGAGAAGTCAGCTAAAATTCTTACCATTGATTTCTTTATGTAATATTTCTTTGTACTCAACTGCCTTCAATAGTTTTTCTTTTTCTTTTAACAGTCTGAGTATGATACACCTAGTTTTTCTTTGTATTTATCCTGCTTGGCATTATCTAAGCTACTTGGATCTTTGGTGTTACCTTTAATGAAATTTGGAAATGTTAGGATGTTATCTATTCAAATATTTATTGTGTCCATCTTGAGCTTCTTCCTTTTCTATGGCAACTATACATACATTAGACTGATCTTGTCCTAAAGCCTGTGATACTCTCGTCTGCTTTTTGTTTCTTTCTTTTGGTGTTAGTCTAAGCAATATTGCCTGTTTTTTACCTTCATACAGTAAAATCATCTCAAAAGTCAACAACAGAAAAACATAAGACGGATCTATTGATGAAGTCCTCTGTATATTCATGCATGTTGTTTACCTTTTCCACAAGATCCTTTAACATATTAACCTTAGTTATTTAAACTACCTATCTGACCATTTCAACATCTGGACCATCCTTGGGTCTGATTTAATGACTACTTTACTTCTTGATGATGGGGCAGTTTTTTTCCATGTGTTTCCTGTGTCTTCTGGTTTTCAGTTGAATGCTGGACACTGCATGTAAAAATAATAGAGGCTGAAGTCAATACCATCTTTTCCTGGAACAGCACATATTTCTTCTTCTCCCAGGCTTATGTTGAGAGATTGAGTAAAACTTTTCTGTCATTTGAACTGTATTTGGCCTTGTGACTGCTTTCATCGAATTCTTCATGCCTGTGCTATATTCTCACCCTTCCCCTGTGATATATTGCTATTGCTTCTTATCAACTGAAGTCTCATGGTGAGGGTAAAGATACTTTTTGTTTATGCTCTTCTTGCCTTAGTCCCGAATGGGCAGTTTTCATGTGAAATGTAGAGACAGCCTTTTTTTTTTTTTTTTTTAAATAGCATTTCTGCCCTTTTTCAAATGCAAGTAACCTCTCTTCCTAGTTAACCTAGAGTCCAGAAAGTAAACAAATTTCCTGTTCCTCTTAAAGGGCAACAAACCTAAACTTTGTATCTCTGGAGACTAGGGTAAAGGAGATTCCTGTTTCTCCTCCATTTGCAGCAAAAATATCCCTTGTTTTAGTACAAGAACCTAGAAGGAGTTTCCTACCCCAACCCCAGCAGCAGATGACTGTATCAGGAAATAATTTCTTGTTCCTCCTTCAGTACCAAACAACTTCTTGAAATCAGAATGTCTATGGTGTTGAAAAGTTACCTGCGTTGTCTTCAGAAGCAGTCTATATTCAGACTTTAAGAAGGTGTTCACATTTCAGCCTTTTTCTCTCAGCTGCTTCTATGGTGGCCACTTACTTCCATGCTGTACCAAATATGTAACAGTTTATGTATCCTGTTCTCCTAGGAGGTTTACCAACTCATTGATCTCAGTTTTCCAGGTTGCCTTAAGATCTGAACTATCTGATATGCTCTAAAAAAATTATGGTTTTGTAGGTTATCTGTCTTGTTTTTTGATTGAATTTTTTTGCAGTTTTCTACATCCTAAGTGAAAACAGTTTCCGTTTTTATAGTTGAATGCTGTACATTTAAATTATTGCATAGATCAGACAGGAAACATTTTTGGTCTCTGGATGTGAGTTGTTCGTTTTATTGACTATGTTATACCATCAACCCTTTTTGTTCCCTGCATAAAACTTGACTGTGTATTCATGCTGCTGTTTGGAGTTTCTACATGACAATTTCCTTTAGACTTTTGGCTGATAGCCACTCATTTCTATAAAAAACAAGTTTTAAACTCTTTCCTACAATGACTTTTGGCACCTGAAAAAAAATACAGGAGTCTGGGGAAACAGTAACCAATTTTTGTACAAAATGTTACTGTAATACCAATGATGAAGCAAGTAATGGCAGCAGCCTTATGTGGCTGTCATAGAAATATTTGGCCTCAAACAGAAGCCATCCAGTAAAACTACCCATTTTGACTCCCCTTTTTAATTTCCATAATTTCAACTGAGTGACAGTCTAATTCAGGCTAAAAATGGAACTGTAGTAGCTGTTTACTTCAACTCTCTCCTCCTCTCTTTTAAGGCATCAAACTCTAAATAAAAACAAAAACAAAAACACTACAACATCAGGACTACCATTAATGACTTTCTGATTTTTGCAAAATCACTTAGCTTGTCTATGGTTCATTTTCTTCATTTATGAAATTAGCTAATTTTACCTACTCTAACAGTCTTAAAAGAGAAATTACAATGAAAAAATGTTACCTGCAATAAACAATAAATATGTGTGTTACTATTTCCTATTCTCATCTTCTCCTTCTTAAAGACTGATCTGGCCCTAACGTATACTATTCTATAGAGCAGTGTAGTTTATTTAGGTGATTTGACTGAAAAATTGCTATCCTTTTTTCATTCATGATTATTTGAGCATTCCTGCTTTGTCTTTGTATTTATTCAGAAACTTCTAGATTCTTCTTAATTGAGGTATATAACACATTCATTTGAAAAAGTCTCAATACGTTATGCCTGCCCTTAATTTATATTTGGTATTTCTATTACTGGCTAAAGGCTATGGGGTTTATTAAGTAAAGAGACATTAATAGGAAATTCATTAGTTAAGGTTATCTTAACATCCCTAATTATTTATTAAACACTGGTTGATTATATTAAAACCTATTTTGTTCATTGCAGTCATTGGTATCTGACAGTGAGCGAGAATAGAGTTGCATTTTTATTTTACATTTCTTAAAGTAGCAACTTAGACACATTCAATGTTTTCACACAATAGCAATTATAATTAGGGTCAAATGCATATGCTAGATACCCCCTCTTTGTGCAATCATAAATAGCAATTTTATTAATAAATGGGCTAATTTTTTCTTTTAGTTTTGTGATTTAGGCAACACATTGTTATCACTATCCAGTTCTGTCTGGGATTAATAATTTTGTTCTTTTATTAATAATGTGATATATTTGTGACTTATTTAGGAGGCAGTAACATACAGGAATAGCTCACAGGCTTTGAAGTGAGATCTTTTTGAATCCACCCATTATTGACTACACATCTAGAGCAGGTGGTTGCTAAGCCTTGAATTCTCCAATGGTAAAATGGAGAAGATAACTTTTTAGAGCTGTTGTGAGGGTTGAAGAAGACAGTGCATGTAAAGCTCCTGCCCTATTACTTAGTACTATCCAACAGCTCAAGAAATGGCACAAGTAATGATGATGATGATTGTTGCCTTTTTCTATTTCTATTTTTTCTATTTCTTAGATTCTAAGTTTCCAGAAGGTAGAAGCTCCGTTTACACACAGTACTGTCTAAACTGCTCTTAGCATAATGCCACCCCATCAATATTCTGTTTTTGACAGTTTCTTTTTCCCAGATCACTGCTGTCAGTTCTCATTTGTACAGTCTTACAGAGACAGAGCCACATCTATTTACCTTGCTCAATAAATCCACATTACTCTAACAAATATTTCTGGATTATGCTGCTGATTCAGCTGTCTTGTTTCCCCTAATCAAGTTGAGAATATTCCAGCATGTCCTCTATTTATGAATACGCTTTAATTCAAAATGAAAGAAAGACTATGACTGGTTCAATTAGCTTGGCCTAACACAGCCTCTGAGCTTAATTTTCGGATTAACACGGGCACTTTTGCCGTTTCATTCTTTCCTTGGCTCCTTCTGCTATGTATGATTTCAAGATGATGATTCCCTTTGGACTTTTGGCTAAAGGCACTTGTCACTTCCAATTCATTATTTTCTTGATAAATGCTCACTGCAGAGCATCTGTCCCCTATGCAAACAGCTTTGGAAGAGGATGTACATCTCTGAAATAGCAAGAGAAATATGACGCTTGATTATAAGTTTAGGAAAATAAAAACAGAGGAGGGTTCTTTTAAGGTTTTCAAAATTTTCTATGAATTTATCATATTTAAGCTGCTATTTTAGTTTCTGGCAGATATATTTTCTATAACAGGGAAGGCTAGTCTACTCTGCACATGTTTTATTTAACATTGCCTTCCTGTGTCGTGTGGTCTGACTAAAAATTTTATAAGTTAACTGGAAATTTGCATATTTTAAGTACACATTGGATGGAATTTCTTCTTGAGGGACATAAATAAACAAAAACAGCCACTAACATATGTCACAATTTTTTTTTTGACACATGACATATATTTAGCTAAATTTGTTAGTACTTTCTATTAAAAAGTTTTTAGAACTTCCATTGACTGTCTTCTCAAGTAGGTTACCAGTTAAACGCTCAAAATACTAATGGTTCTAGTTTTCATATCAGTTACTTATGTTCAAGACAAAATCCTGAAGTATTTAACAAATTATTGCAGTCTGTGACGCCCATAACAATTGAGCATAGCTTGTTACAGTGGACTTACAGAGAACAATGGACTTGAAGTAAGGAGTCTGAACACTTGTTTACTGAACATGCAACTCGAAGTCAGTCAATGAACTTCTTTGGACCTATAAAACACCTGCTTTCCCTGGCTGACGGGGCCTCTGGAAAATCTATAAAAAACAGCAGCTAGAAAAATGTTTAGTGCACACAGTGAGCAAGTTCTCTTGTGACCTACACATGAAAGATATCATTGTTACTATTTTTCTCTTTGCAATTACAGCTCCATCCTCTACTAGGAATTCTTTGTGCTTTACTTCTAAGGATCTGACAGTCAGTAATTAGTTCCTCAAATATTCTGAGTACCTACTGGTACTAGGCACTGTGGATACAGTAAAATCAGAACAACAGGGTCAAAACTTAGCTCAGAATTAACTATTTAGAAAGCAATGGAATCTGGAGTTTGCTTCAGGTTTCAGTGTGCCACACAGGCTATTTTTAGTATAGGTGTCAGGGTAAAATAGGGAAAGCTATAAACAAATAATAGTAATACAACAAACTTAAAGGAGATATTGATTTGAAATAAAAATAGTAGCCTGAGATTTACCTTGAGAAAAATGGGTACTATAAAACCTGTTTTCTACATTTTGAAAAAACAAAACACATGGCTGTGAAATGAGAAATTCAGTTGATCAGCTTAACATTCATGGTGAACTGATTCATGGTGAAATGCCAAAGATCTGAAAACTATTGCATTTGCCACATTCCACTGTTTAGAAACAGTTGGGTGTCTGGAAGGGTATAGAACAATTAGCTGATGATGGAAGGGCATTTTTCACTTTGTATTGATACACTTGGATTTCCTTGAGAAGACATGTAAGTAAAGGTTTACAATGAATGACCTTTCTGCTCCATACTGATAAGCATTACCATTAATGCCTAAGAGCAGAAAATGTTCAGTAAATCTGGACGTCTTTGACGAGTCATCCTGTATCTGGAACTGGTGGGTTCTTGGTCTCACTGACTTCAAGAATGAAGCAGCGGACCCTCGCGGTGAGTGTTACAGTTCTTAAAGATGGTGTGTCTGGAATTTGTTCCTTCACACGTTCAGATGTGTCTGGAGCTTCTTCCTTCTGGTGGGTTCGTGGTCTTGCTGGCTTCAGGAGTGAAGTTGCAGACCTTCGCGGTGAGTGTTACAGCTCTTAAAGGTGGTATGGACCCAGAGAGTGAGCAGCAGCAAGATTTAGTGCAAAGAGCAAAAGAACAAAGCTTCCACTGTGTGGAAGGGGACTCAAGAGGGTTGCTGCTGGCTGACTTAGGCAGCCTACTTTTATTCCCTTATCTGACCCCACCCACATCCTGCTGATTGGTCCATTTTGACAGAGTGCTGATTTACAATCCTTGAGCTAGACACAGAATGTTGATTGGTGCCTTTACGATCCCTTGGCTAGACATAAAAGTTCCCCAAGTCCCCACCAGATTAGCTAGATACAGAGTGCTGATTGGTGCACATATAATCCTCCAGCTAGATATAAAGGTTCTCCATGTCCCCATCCAGCTCAGGAGCCCAGCTGGCTTCACCTAGTTGATCCTGCATCCTGGCTGCAGGCGGAGATGCCCACCAGTCCCAAGCCCCGCTTGCACTCCTCAGCCCTTGGGCTGTAGATGGGAGCGGGGGACGGAGCGTGGGGGCGGAGCCCGTCCGGGAGGCTCCGGCCGGCATCGCAGGAGGGGAACTCAGACATGGCGGACTGCAGTTCGGAAGTGCCGCTCCGCGGGAAGGCAGCTAAGGCCAGGCAAGAATTTCAGTGAAGCGCCGGCGGGCCGGCACTGCTAGGAAACCCTGCCCAACCTCCACAGCTGCTGGTCCGGGTGCTAAGCCCCTCACTGCCCTGGGCCGGCGGCGCTAGCAGGTTGCTCCGTGTGCGGGGCCCACAGAGCCCGAGCCCGCGTCCGCCGGAACTTACACTGGCCCGCGAGCGCAGCGCGCAGCCCGGTTCCTGTCGGCGCCCGCGCCCGCGCCCTCGGAACTGCCACTGGCCTGGGAGCGCAGCGTGCAGCCCGGGTTCCCGCCCGCGCGTCTCCCTCCTCACAAGCAGAGGAGGCGGTTCCAGCCTCAGCCAGCCCAGAGAGGGGCTCCCACGGTGCCGTGGCGGGCTGAAGGGCTCCTCGAGCGCCGCCAGAGTGGACGCCGAGGCCGAGGAGGCGCTGAGAGTGAGGGCTGCTAGCACATTGTCACCTCTCAATCCCACCACTTAGCATACACTAGTGGAGCTGAGGTGTTTCACCTGTTTTCCTTTGGAGAAAAGCTACTATTGGAGCCTGAACCCATAGTCTTATAAAATCTCAGCCTCTTTGTACTATGGATTGTATGGAAGATTAAATCAGAGTCATATCTCTTTCATTTGAAAAGGTTCCCTTCCTTTATTACAAGGTATTCTACAGAGATTTCGGGTTTTCTGCCTTTATATTGCCTTCAACAAAATCTTCATAATAAGACTTTAGTGGATTTTGGGTGGGTGAACATTAAATGACTTCTACCTTCCAGAACTTTCTATTGTTGGATATGGCACTGGAACAGGAATTGGGCGATGTTAGTGAGTATGTGCAATTTGTTTCAAGTGGGATTTGTAGAAGTAACCTGACTTATCTGGGCTTAAGTTTCCTTCTTTGTAAAATGAATGAGTAGGATGAACATACCTCTTAGATCACTTTAACTCAACTCAACTGTTGAGCAATTAGGTGTCAAGGATACAAATATTTCTGGAATCCTATATTCGATGGCATTAATAATTTTCTATTCTATGAAATGTAGCTGTAGTCAGGTAGAATATCTCACTATTTCCAACATATAACATGATTATTTTCCTTCTTTTGACTTTTTCTGTGAATTTTTCTTCATCTGGCATGCCTATTTAATCCGATCTGAATATCTAAATCCCACTCATATGAGGGACAAAGCTTGAAAGTCTGATGTAATCACAATTATGTACTGTATCTCTTAGAAACACATAGAACTTACCAAAGAGGTAACTACACTCTACACATTTAATAAATACTAATCCTAATAGCTTAATTAATAACTTTTTAGCTTTTAGCATTGCAAAATTCTACAATAAATGAATCAGATACTGTTTCCCAAAATAATGGTATTGTGAACTATTATTATGTTAGTCTCGAGTAGATCAAGCGTATTTCCTCTACTTCTAAATTTAAAAAGCAACGTTTATAATATTTGGCTTATGCTGTGCTGTAGTCTGAATGCTTGTACAGCCCATCCCCCAAATTCATATTTTGAAATCCTAACCCCCAATGTGATGATAGTATTAAAAACTGGGGCCCATGGGAGGTATTAGTTCATGGGGCTAGAACCTTCATTAATGAAATTAGTGCCCTTATAAAGGAGATTCTAGAGAGATCCTCACCCCCTTCTTCCAGGTGAGGACATATAGAGAAGCTGCCATCTGTGAACCAGAAAGCAAGCTCTCTCTAGACACTGAATCTTCTGGCACCTTGATCTTGCACTTTCCAGACACCAGAACTGCAATAAATAAATTTATGTTGTTTATAAACTGTCCAATTTATGGTGTTTTGTTATAGCAGCTGAATCTGACCAAGGCAGCTTCCTACATAAGGAAATGAAATACCTAACCAGACATTTTTCTTTAGCAGTTTCAACCAAGTAGAAGTTTAAGCATGGCTAACACTACAAGGTCACATAAAGAAAGGTTTACATGACATCATGCTTTTGTCCTAAGGAGAAGATTTTGTACCCTGAGCACCAATGAGAAATATTTTAAAATAAAAGCCCATTCTCTAAGAAAATATTACAGATAAATGCACAAAGAAGAAAATAAAATACCTTCCAGTGTTGACAAAGCAAGTAGCAAGCATTTCTGAAGCATATATTGAAGACACCCAAAACAGACGTTTAAAATCTCAAATTTAAAAACTGGGGCAAACCAAGACTGAACACTACATATAAAACCTTCACAAACACTGAAGTAGCAAATACAGAACCATTGCTCCTAGAAGAGATGTAGGGTTAGGTTTCTGGTCCTAACATTTTTGTCAATTGATCAATCATCTTGTGTTTTGTGTTTCTAGTTAAAGATACCTCATTTAATATAACATTGAACTCACAGCAGGCACTATGACTTATGCCAGCACAAAACATATCTAACATATCTATTTTCTCCGTAAGGCACATGACAGTCTTCTCACAATGAGGAACACTAGACAGCACTTCAGCACTATAATCAGGGCCCATTTTAAACAGCCAAGTCATCAACAAGAAGCACGAAATGCGAAAAACATGGCATAAATAGACCACAAAATGGACACATGTTTACAGTATGAGAGATGAAACAGGAAGGCACAGTGCTGCCTTGTTTGAATTCAGCTGGAAACATGCTCTTCAGAAAACTCAAATTTTTCACCACTCTGCTTATGTCTGTGAGTGATTGCCAAAGTGAAGTGCATATTGATTTTGAGGTTACAAATAAATTTTAGCAAGTAGGCAAATTTGCAAATGTGGAGCCTGCAAATAATGAAGATGATTGTATTTGTTATTAGATCTGTTGAATTCCAATGCTCTTTTTCTTTCCCACCTCCTAATGAAAGGAACTTTATGCTTCTCTTGCATATAAAAGTGATGTACTATCATGTAGAAAAATAAAGCCATACAAAAATATTTTTTATCAATAGAAATTACATCACCAGAAGTCAATGATACCTTTCTATGTATATGTATATAATTGTGTTGATATGGTTTGGCTCTGTGTCCTGCCCAAATTGAACTGTATTGAACTGCCCATATTGAACTGTAATCCCCATAATCCTTATGTGTGGAGGGAGGGACCTGGTGGGAGATGATTGGATCACAAGTGTGGATCCCCCTCTGTTGTTCTTGTGATAGTGAGTGAATTCTCATGAGATCTGATGGTTTTATAGGTGCCAGTTCCTCCTCGTTCATGCTCTCGACTACCACCATATAAGACATGCTTCCTCCTCTGCAATGATTGCAAGTTTCCTGATGCCTCCCCAGCCATGCAGAACTGTGAGTCAGTTAAACTTCTTTCTTTTATAAATTCTCACTCGGGCATTTATTTATAGCAGTGTGAAAATAGACTAATACCTGCATATAGACGTATTTCCTATAAAGTATCGTTCTGTTTTAACAAGTGTGGAAAAGAATAATTGCAGAACTTTTCCCTTAAGTATTGAGTATAGCTATGTGGAATCATTTTAAATGGTTGCATGATATGCTTTCACTAATCTCCTATTGATAAACGTTTAGCTTGCTTCTAATATTTATCTATTCTGAACACTGTGCTGAAAATTCACCTATCTCTGTGTATATGTCCAATTACATTCGCAAAAATTTTCTAAAAATACAATTTAGACTTAAATTCCTATTAAACTGTTCTTAAGAAATGTTTTCGCTCTTTTAACCATTCTCTATCTAATGTTGCATATGCTACCGTGTCAATTCTTCTGTTTAACTTGATGTTTGGGGTTATTACCTAAGTTATTACCTGTTAGCATGGGAAAATAAATAATCACATCACATTATTCACAACCAAACATTAGTAGATGATCTGGTACAAAAAATAATTACCAGAAGAACTGCAAGAGTATATAAAGTAAAGATCTAGTGCTGATCAATTCTGTAAAAGTGGCAGTGGTTGCAGCATAGCTTTGGAGTCTCTTTAAATCTCCAGACTGAGAAACTAGTTAACAAAACTAGTTTTGTTTTGTTAAAACAAACAAAACTCTACAGAGAGCATACACAATATAACTAGGGGACAAGGTATCAAAAACCAAGCAGGCTTTCAATTGAAAGGGCTGAATGTTATTAACATCTATATGAAAGAAAATTGGAAACCAACCGAGTAGGCTGATGGACCTGAGAATAGAAGAATTCCAAAGCAGTGACATCTGGAAAGGGCTTCAGGTTAATTTAAAAACAGCAAATATTGGGAGGGACCTTCCCCACTCCAGTAACAACAGAGTGCAAGGGGCTGACTGCAGGAAGATGTGATGAGAACGGGGAAGTCTAACAGCTTTTGTGAAACTTCAAAACTGACTTTTTGTGTGTGTGTGTGTGTGTGTGTGTGTCTCCCTAACTCTCAGGAAAAACTATTGGAAGTGGCTTCAAAATTTAGCAAGCTAGGGATAAAGGAGATGGGAGAAACTATTCAAAAAAGGAAAAAAAAAAGTGAAACAGAGTTTAGAATGCTCACAAAGTCCCCACGTTTCTAAACACTACATAAAAAAAAAAAGTTCTTTTATAAAGTTAGAACAGCTTCTCTAAACCCCATGTTTTTCTAAAGTTTGAAAAATAAAATACCATAGAAAAATGAATAAAAACGCATCAGGGTTAAATTCTATACAAATTATTATAAGAAAAAAAATAAAAGTATACCTAGCAATAAATACACCTACCATTCATAAAGACATGCTCAAGAGTATAACTATTGTTTCAGAATAAACTCAGCTGGGCGCAGTGGCTCATGCCTGTGATTTTAGCACTTTGGGAGGCCGAGACAGGCAGATCATTTGAGGTCAGGAGTTTGAAACCAGCCTTGCCAGCATGGTGAAACCCCATCTCTGCTAAAAATACAAAAATTAGCTGGGTGTCTGGCTGTGTGCCTGTAATCCCAGCTACTCAGGAGGCTGAGGCATGAGAATTGCTTGAAGCCGGTAGGCAGAGGCTGCAGTGATCTGGGATCATGCCACTGCACTCCAGCCTGGAGAACAGAGTAAGACTCTGTCTCAAATAAATAAATAAATAAAATAAATTACAATTCACAAATCCACATATGAGATGGCAGAACACAGGAAAGCAGATATAAAATTAAAAAAATCACTTCAGATAGAAACAGAGAATAAAATAGAAAGAACACAAGAGAAACACATCAGAAAATTCCTTAAAAGAATAAATGGAGAAAAAAGCACACAAAAAATTGAAAAGTAATAAAAAACATCTGAGAGACAGTTTCAAGTACTAATGGAGCAGATAAAAATGAGAAAACAGAAGTCTCTGAAGAAGGAAGCTGAAAAGAAACACTAAATTATAATTTAATAAAATTTTCTTAAAATAAAAATAACAATTTAAAACTACATGTTGAAAAAGTACAATACATATCTGAGAGTTTGGTACACAGTTGACCCAGCCACAAAACACTAAACTGAAACATATTCTAATTTTGTTTTTAATTCAGGAAAAAACATCAGGGGTATGGGGACTGGATGTGATTTCTAAAGGAAAAAAAATTGATCATTATCGAACTTTTTTGTCAGCATCAATTTATGCCAGAAAAAACTGGGGTCACACATTTTATATTTCCACAGTGGAAAAATACTTTTTTTGAGACGGGGCCTCTTTTGTCACCCAGGCTGGAGTGCAGTGGTGTGATCATGGCTTACTGCAGCCTCAACTTCATGGGCTCAGGTGATTCTCCTACGTCAGCCTCCTGAGTAGCTGGAATCACAGGTGTACACCACCATGCATGGTTACTTTTTGTATTTTTTGTAGAAATGCGATTTGTTCAGCCATGTTGCCAGGCTGGTTTCTAACTCCTGGACTCAAGCAATGCCCTTGCGTCAGCCTCCCAAAGTGTTTTGATTACAGGCCTGAACCACGGTGCCTGACCAGCAAAGCTCTGTACTATTAAAAGCAAAGAGTGATATTATCAACTTGCAAGTACTCAGAAAATATTTTTGTCAGGAGCCCTTACAGCGGAATCTGTGAGTGGATCAGGTAGATCAACTCATAAAATGACAAAATGTTAGTGGTAAACATTAAACACAGCTACTTGTAGGTCCCCACTAAATGAGAGTTCAAGGGAAAGAGGTTCCATGTAATGATGGTATACCCAGGGAATGTAGCTCTTGAGACCTAGTTGTACACATTTCTTTGCAATTCTGTTTTCGGAGATTTCACCTTGGTAGCTTGAAACTGACCATAATGGGAATATTTACACCAAGGAGATCATTAAATGCTACGAATCAGGGCTTTCTGCTTTGTTTTGTGTGTATAAATGTGGTTCCTCAAGATTTACTGTCTTGGTTGAGTTGGGCTGGGCTGCCATAACAAAATACCATAGACTAGGTGGGCTTAAACCACAGAAATGTATTTTGGGCCACTTCTGGAGGCTGCAAGTTTAAGATCAAGTTGTTAGCAGGATTGCAGTAGTGAGCCTAGTAGGCTTTCCCCTAGGAGTACAGACTGCAGCTGCCTTCTTGTTGTGTGTTCACATGGCCTTTCCTCAATGTCTGTGTGTATTTGTGTGTCCTTCTGTGTTGTAGGTGTCAGTTTCTGGTGTCTCTTTTTATTAGGGCACCAATCATCTTGGATTGGGGCCTCATCTTTTTTACCTCACTTAATCTTAATTATTTTCTTAGAGGCCCCATCTGGAAATACAGCCACATTGAGGGTAGGGGTTTCAACGTCTGAATGTACGATATGGGGAACATTCAGTCCACAACATTTAATGGTTCACACTGCCAATACAGTACCTATGAGCATGCATAGTGCCTAGACTATGGTCTTGAAATACTGCATCCTGCTAAAAGGAAATCACAACTTCTTGGAGAAGTGGCTGATTTCAGGTTGAGACATAAATGTACAAGTCTAAAACATCTTGTCATTCTAGATAGAAAGCTATCAATGACTAATGATGTCATGTCAAAAAGACTCGGGTCAATTTAAAGAGGGCCCTGCTAGCCAAAGATGGGATGATTTAAGTTTCAAAAATAAAATAATTACAGTTATTAAAATCATTAGATGTGTTTAAATCCATGAGTTTAATAGTGGTGTTTTCTAAAAACTGGCTTGCCTTCTGGAGTATGATAAGGAATTAATCAATTATGCTAAAACTAGTAAACAAAGGGAAAATTTTGTCCTGCCTCTTCTATATGAATTATAATCATAGGAAACCAATAAGGTAGTACAAAAATAGCATCTTTTAATACAACTAATTAATATCTAAATTAAAAAGTAATGATCAATTATAGCATCTATATTTTTCAATCCTAAGTGCATTAATGGATTTAGGCATTGAATATAAAAAATTCCTTTTCCAAAATGATAGACAACCAGACATTATGGGCCTCATTTAGGAAGGACATAATACCAATACTATTGCCAGCAGGATCAAACCTGAATCTGCTCAAGCCTCAAGTTCACCTACCAATTTGCAGAAAATACAGAGCCCAGAGGAACATATTTAAATGTACCACGAGTATGCAATCTGCAAAATCCAGAGACTGTGAGAAACTACAGATTAAACATTGTGTAGATAAAGAACAGGATGTATATTTAAAGGATACATTAAATCAAAATTTTAAAATGGCACGGATAAATGAATGTCTTTTGAAAGACATGTCTGGGCTTTCAAACGTGTGCTAAAGCACACGCGTACACACACACACACATAGAGGAAAGTGATTACTGTAAAAGTGAGGGCACTAATTGCTTATGGGAAGGGAGATGGTTGAAACTGGAGGGACCACAAGAAAGGGGCCTCTGGAATGGTTGGCAAGGCTGTTTTCTTGACCTCTTGACTTCACCATACATCTGATTTGTGTGATTTATTTTGTTATTATTGTGTGTTTTATTTTGAAATGAATTACTTTTAAAAGGAGCTAATTTCTCAAAATTCATGAGGAATCTCCCAAAATATTTGGATAAGACAATGAAGAAACATGATTATCAAACTAGGAACTAATACTCATTACAATTTCATACTTTAAATATAATATGCAATAACCGAAGTTATTTAAATAAACATAAGATGCCAAAACAATTAACTAAAGTATTAAAACTTTCACCAAAGAATGTCTTTGGGGGGCTTCAGATCTTGCCAAATAGTAGTCTAACTGAATTTCATCAATGCATGTTTTTTGCTGAATTGACTGAATTAACTATTGTTTGTCATATTTGAGACAAAGACTTGAAACATATCTGAGACAAAGGACTTGACTAAATTGCCTTGATAATAGTATCTACACTATGGTTTTTTGAAGTGAATGCCATACAGAGATGGCAAGAATTAATGTGATAACATATAAAAATTGGTAACATGTTTTAAAAGCCCTTATTATAAGAAAGTTCTTAGAAAGTTTATTCAATGAATACCTTAATCTGTGGTTCTTCATTGAGGTTTATCCAAGCTCCAAGAACAGACTTGGCTGAGATGGTTACCATCGCCAAAGCTGAGGAGAGTATTTCCATCTGCAAGGTGATTTTTTTTTTTTTTTTTTTTGAGATAGAGTCTCGCTCTGTCGCCCAGACTGGAGTACAGTGGCCAGATCTTAGCTCACTGCAAGCTCCGCCTCTGGGTTTACGCCATTCTCCTGCCTCAGCCTCCCGAGTAGCTGGGACTACAGGCGCTCGCCACCACGCCAGCTAGTTTTTTGTATTTTTTTAGTAGAGACGAGGTTTCACCGTGTTAGCCAGGATGGTCTCCATCTCCTGACCTCGTGATCCACCCGTCTCGGCCTCCCAAAGTGCTGTGATTACAGGCGTGAGCCACTGCGCCAGGCCTGCATGGTGATTTTTTATTTGGGATTATATTCTTGGGTCAAGTCAAACAGTAATTCACTTGTTTCCTTTCCTTTCATTCTTCCAATCCTCTTCATCTCTATTCCTATGTGCAGTGGTCCCACTGCCAGGCAGATATGGAAGTTGAACTTAAGTTGCATTTCTGGGATTGAGGGAGGAAGGGCAGTGCTCTACCATATAAAAGTATTAGAGCAACCAGGTCACCTTGAAAGCACCAGAGAGAAAAGGCATCTGGCTCTGAAACTGTTAGCCTTAGGGGGAGGTTATCCTTAGGTTAACAGCTGTGAACCCTCATTAGGGATCACCTGGAACCCAGATCACAGAGGTGAGGAAGCATATTAGCAAGAGGAGTCTTATCTGGGGGCAAACTACTTTGTGGAGTCTTACAAGTTCCCCAGTGTCTTACCCTGGAAAACTCTATGAAGCAATTTATATAATTGAGAGCCCTCTAGAATTTAGGATTTTGTATTATTGTGGTTATTTGACCATATTTTGCCTGTATTTTTTCTCCAAGTTTCTCTTCATTATATCCTGCTTTGGTCCCCATTCTTGGAAACCATAAATTTATTCTTAACTTTGATTTTTAAATAGGCTGTACCCAGTTAATTATTGCTTGTTCATGTGGTGTTTACTTAGCCTTGCTTCTTCTAAGTCACTCTCATTGCCTTAATCAGGACCCTTGTGCTCCTGTGAACCACCTTCCTACTAATGTCATCACTGGTAGTAAAGTGCAAGAACTCATGGATAATTATTGTTTTGCATTTATATTATTATTACTTTGCATTTACAAGCCTCCTTCTTCATATGATATTTTATTCACAGTCTTTTGCAGTTCTCATTGAGCATATTAAAGAAATCAGAGCATTGTATAAAGAAATGAAAGAAGAGATTTCATGGAAAATTTGCAATCATTTCTTCATTTCTTAGATGAGAAAATTGAGTCCAAGAAGGGCTGACTGAATTGCTCAAAGATACTTGTTTGTAGCAGAGCCAAAAAAAAAAAAAAAAAGAAAGAAAGACAAACATTTTCCTGATTTGGCCACCACAAATTGGTTTTTGAAATAATACAGTCTATCAATACATTAATAAATAAAGAATAAACAAATTATGACTCGCAGTCTTTAGTAACAGCTATATAATTGTGGCTACCATTTGCTGAATAAGACATTAACATGACATCCTCAGAGGACAGCTATTATCTCAATGTGTTCACTCTGGGTACCAGAGACTTGATGGGTGACTTCTCTCAGACAGAGATATATATATCTATAACATACCTCATGATGAGCAACAGAGTAGAGAATGTCTCACTTTAACCCTGTCCAGACCGAGTTTCTTCTGTGTCCAATGGCACTCTGTCCCATGTTGCCTTTCTGCAGAGGACCTCTTAATACTATATGCAAATAATGAGAATCGACTGTACTGACTTGGTGATTGCTAGTGACTTAGTGTCTTTAAAACTGCTTCCCCATCCACCTAATGACCACAGTGGTACTTACCTCCTGGGATTGCTCTAAGGATTAAACATCATAGTATTTGTTGATACAGTCCTTCTTCAACTCCACTTATCTTCTACCTGAACTCTCTTACACTGTCATCTTATACTGGTGATTTTTTTTTTTTTTAACTCTGCATCCCCATGCTTCAAATAATTGTTACCAGTAACATATTTTATCTTTGCTGGAGTGTCTGAAGCTGTTGGAAATTACAGAACTTCCAACTCTGTCATGTCAAGTACTATGAAAGTTAATAGGATTAATTTATCTTTAATTTAATAAAAGTAATGTAAAGTAATGTTTGTTTCAGGAAAACATTCCTGAGAGTTTTAATGAGAACTTGGTCAATAATATTTGTTTCTGGATAGAACTGTACCATTTTTTTTTTTTTTTCAATTCTTTCACTTGCCTAGCATGGTTTGCTGCTTCTTTGAGGGCGGTTTTGAACCTTTGGTTTCAGTGAGACTGATTCTGGCCGATGACTAGCAGATGTGTGTCTGAGAGCAGATAAGGGGAACATAATGGCTCAACTCCTAGAAATCCCTGGAGATGAAACTAGATCTAAAGCTTAAACAAAGAGCAATTTCCTACCTACCATTCCTTGGAGAAGTGATTTGTGGGATATTAGCATCTGGCTGAACACTTAGTAGCAGCTGATTTTGGGAACTCTAAAGCCAGAATAATTCAGGTTGAAGGAATTGTGTGACAGTTTCATAAGCATCATAAAAGAAATATGATCAGCTACTGTTCCATCCAATTCAATAACTTTTTAGTGCTATATAATTTTTTCCCAAAAAATTCTGTTTTCAAAAAGTGACCTTGGATAATACTTCAGAAGACCATACATATATGGTAATATTTCCTTCTAGATCTAGTAATTTTCCTGAATTTTTACACATTAAGGTCTGTTTTTTCCTAGGAAAAAAATTGGGGATCAGGAAGTTTAAATATGGTCTAAAGCAAAGCGTGCACACAGTGAGTTTGAATTCAGTATCAATATACAGTTTTGAGATCTTGAAGGTTCTTTTGTACATTTATAACTTGCCAGGTGTTTAATAGATCACATACTGAATAGAGATGCCTTCCTTCCTTCACCTTACACCTTATATTTAAATATAAACGTACTCACTAAACATATTTTGTAAGATTTTTATTATTGTAACTGAAAAGAGTGAGTTTACTTTTGACCAATCAAAACCTTCACCTCTTTGAGATGCCTAATTTAGACAAATTCTGCAAATGAAAAAATAGGACTTTAATTAGACTGACTATAAGCGTAGAGCATGGTTTGGTGGATATGAAGCCATGAATTGATCACTGGGAAACCAAGGGTCTTGACATGTGATTTACATGTATGTGCATATATGTGTATATGTATGGGACAAAGGAGAGAATGAATTTCTAAAGAAATGGGATGAATGATGTGCAAATCATGGCAAGAATCATGAAACATGAATCATGAAACTGCAAAGTTGAATACGAAACAGAAGTGTCTAATAATGAAACATTTAATATAGAATGTATCTTTAAGACTCCTTAGCATTTTTATAGTGAAGTGGTACCAACTATTTGTACCACTTGGAACTCTGGTCAGAGTCACAGTAGAACATTGGTATTTTTGTCTGTTTGATTTGAGGGTCTTTTGGGAGATATATGAAAGTTCTGTTGGATGGTAGTCATGCTGACCATTCTAGGCTAATATATCAAATCATGTTAAGGAAAGTTTCAGGACTTCTTATATAGAAACCATGTTTTACAGGATTTCATTGAGACTAGAGTGTTTCAGTTGCTGCTGAAGAAATACTTTCAAAAGTCATTGATGCGTGTGTCCTTTCACTGGATGGAATGTGCTCTCAGCAAAACTAAGGATTCAGCATATGTAACTGTGGCTTAGGGTGGAGCAAGTACACAATGCCTTCCTAAGTTTAGAAATATTCTTCATTTATCAGTCAGCCAGAAGGGTATTTAATATATCCACTTTGTTGTAAATTCAGTATCAAGCAGACTAGAAATCTTATAAGAGAAATAGAACACAAAGTTGTTACCAGAAAAAAAGTTTACTAACATAATTGAATGTTACATAGTTAAGGATGAAAGATTTTAACTAAATAAGGTCAACTTGAATCTTAAATTCTAATGTAATCATATTAAATGTGTCCACCCAAAATTTCAATACTATTTTCCAATGTAGTTTTTTAAAAAATTTCCAGATATTTTTGTTTACCTAGTATCCTCTGGTTTAGATTTCTAGTTCTGCAAAATTTTCATTATTTAATTTACATCATGCTAGTATAGATTTTTAATGATCTGGTATCACCCATTTTTGTGCTCCAGCTTTTCTCATTACTCTGAGCATATGCTGAACAAAATTCACGAGAGGTTTTACTTGAGTTTAAAATAGGGTGACATCATAGATCTGTAGAGTATATGAATTAAAATGGAATGTTAGATACATGTAGGAAAAGAACAGTGGACTGAGCATTTGCATTCATCTCTTTTAAAATCATACTAAATAAGAATAGTAGGATTATTTTGAAACAATGTAAACTCACAAGAAAAAAATGAGAAATAATAGCAATATTTGAAAATAAACTTTATTTATTAGAAGAGTTTTAGACTTATAAATAAATTATAAAAATAGTACAGAGATTCTCATAGGCCCCATATCAAGTTTCTTCTATTATTAATGTTATATTAATATGATACATTATTACAATTAATTGACTATATTAATTTGTTGCATTAACAAGAGTTCATAGTTCATTCAGATTTCTTGAGCTTTTACCTATTGGTTCCTTTCCAGGATCCCATCCAGGATACCACTGTATTTAATAATGTATTTAATAGTCACACTCCCTTAGGCTCCTTAGTCTCCTTAGATTCCTCTTAACTGTGATGGTTTCTTTTTGTCTTTGGTAACTTTGATAGTTTTGAGAAGTACTGGTCAGGTATTCGGTAAAAGCATGTTTGTCAATTGGTATATTTTCCTGATGCCTTTTTATTTTGTAAGTAGATTTTGAAGAGGTAAAGGGTCATTTTCCCCATATTATATCCAGGGTACATATTATCAACATGACGTGAGACGGTTAAAGTCGACCTTGATCACTTGTCTGAGGTAGTGTTTGTGAGGTTTCTCATCCATCAAGTTACTCTTTTTTTCCCTGTTACATCATCCTCCTTGGAGGGAAAGCAATAATATTTTGTAAGCTAGGAGGCCAACAAAGAAATGGCCACTGGTATAGCAGACTGGAGCCAAGAATGACAGAAGGGCTAGGGCTTTTAACAATGACTATGCAAACTTTTATAGAATTGTCTTTTTTCATGTGGTATTTTTCCATTATCCAACTTGGACTAGAAGTCCAATGAGAAAACTGAAGACACAATTTAACTTGAGTTGTTGAAATTCCAGAGGGATCATGGGTTGGAACCAGGCTTATGGTGTGGCTGTTAATGAAGACTCTTCAAAAAGGAGTTAGATTCCCAGGTAGCTTCTCTTGTTCACCAGAACTGGGTAATTTCCCTCCTGCAGCCAGCAGAAAGTTAGAAGTTAGGACTTCTGTTTGTTGGTTTTCATTTACTATATTCTTCTGGGAAGTCTAATATAGTAGGACTTTGACATTAGGAAAAGTTGGGTAATAGAGTAAGAATAGAATAGAATACCACATGAAAAAAGAGAATTCCAAAAATGTTTGCATAGTATGGTTAAAAGCTTTAGCACACTTGTCTTTCTCAGCTTCTAAAGTACTGACAGTTGGTTTTTATTTACTATATTCTTCTGGGAAGTCTAATATAGTAGAACTTTGACATTAGGAAAAGTTGGATAATAGAATAAGAATAGAATAGCACATGAAAAAAGAGAATTCTAAAAAAGTTTGCATAGTATGGTCAAAAGCTTTAGCATACTTGTCTTTCTCGGCTTCTAAAGTACTGACAGTTGTGCTTATACCCTCTGGTTAAGAGTTTGGAATGTCCTTTCTTGATCTGTCCAGCTGGCCTAAAATAAAACATCTGAAGATACTAAAATCCCCCAATATATGGCACAGCACTATTAATTTGTAGTAAAGCTTATAATTTAGAAGTTATATCTTTGTGCAGAGGGTTCCAATCACCTAAATAAGTGTATAGCACAAAAGAAGAAAAAACAACTTAATATGAAACATGGAGGAAATGTTATTAATTTATCAAAGAAATAAGAGGAATACTTCAGCCATACAACAAGATGCTATTAAAAGCAACAACAGTTAAAAAAGGGAAAAAAATAGCAACAACAAAAATAAACTTTTGAAAAAGGAGAAATAAAGAATTAAAGTAAAAAGTTTAGTGAGTAAGGTTGAGGAACTTTTTCAGAGAAATATATATATATACACACACACACACACACAACAAAAAAGCAAGAAGACATAAGAAAATTAGAGGCTCATTCTAGGAAGTTGAACATACAAGTGATGGACATTCCAAGTCAAGAAAACAGGAAAACATTAAGAAGAAAACCAATAAAGAAATCAAGAAAAATTTCCAGAGTTTCCAGACAAAAAGGGCCCATTTAGGGCTCAGCACAATGCATTAAAATATCGCTAAGTCACATTACACAGACATTTTAGATAACTGGGGAAAAAAGAAATATTCTTACAACTTTCCAAGGAGGAAGAAAAGAAAGCTGTTTACAAGCGATTAGGAGTCAGAATGGATTCAGATATCAGCTTGCACTGGAAGCTGGAACATAAAGAAGAAATATCTTCAAAATTCTGAAGAAAACTGTATTTCTGAAATATAATTTTATCCAACCCAAGCTGTTAATTAAATGAGAATGAAAGTAAAGACATTTTTTCAGAGAAGAAAAGCCTCCAAAAATTTAGCCTCTATGCATCCTTTCATAGGGAGCTATTAAAGGATGTGTTTAACAACAACAAAAAAGTGGAAAAAAAATCAACAAAACTTTTACTTGAATAATCAATTTCTATATTTATAAAAATGTCCCTTTGTCATCTTTATCAACTTGACCTCTTGCCATGTGGCATTAGTATCCCCTTTTTCATTCTGATCTTCTACAAACCATGTTCATTCATTGCATTTATTCTAGCCATGTTTCATGGGCCTCACTAAATAGTCACTGAGACTTATCATAACTCCAGTTTATTATTTTATGAGACTTTGCATTGTCTGGCAAAATAACACTTTTAACCTCAGTCTGCTACATGTATCTACACAAGTTAAATACAGAATCAGTTATTTATGAAGACATATAAAAGATTGGTTCAGAGTTTCGATGGTGGATGGAGATTCTTTCCTTTTCATAGTCAGTGGAGATTTACCATAGAAATTTACTTATTCAATGTACTCATTCTCATAGCACTTACTGAGTAATCTCTGTGTCAATCAATTTCAAAGGCGCCCTGAATATGAAGGTAGATGATATAGGTATATGACGTGAAGAGTTCAGAGCATAGAAGGGAGATAGAGAACACGTCAGTATTAACATAGTATAGTGTGTACAATAAAATAGTATATGAGGTTACAGTGGGGAGGCATAAAGGAGAAAAGGCTCATCTCAAATTCACATGTAGAAATCATTAGGAAAGACTTTACAGAGAAACACTGGCAAGGAGTTTGAAGAATGAGGAGCAATTTGCCAGACAAATAAGGAAGAAAACTTTAAACTGAGAAGAAAACCTGCACAAAGGCAGGAAACAAGTTATTTATTTAGTGAAACACAAGGAGTTTCATATAGTTCTTGCACAGAATTTGTCTGTTTATGTGATTTGAAGGGAGTTAGGACAAAGAAGAAATGACAATAGATTTGGGGATGTTTATATTGACCCTACATCTGTAAATGTCCTGAAAAACTCATGCAAAATGGACAATCCTTAAACTAAGCCTTAGATAGCTAATGTCTCAATGTAGTTATATAGTTAAATCATTTATCTAGATCCCCTTTGATGAATCCTAACCTGTACTGGTTTCATTTATATCCATCAAGTATTCTTAATTATTGGTTCCATTCTCTGTTTCCTTGTTAACTTTTAGCTGTTTGTTAAAAAAAAAACAAAACCTGGATATACAGTTAGACCTCTGTATGTGTGGTTCTGCATTTGCAGATTCAACCAGCCCTGGATCAAAAATATTTAAAAAATAAATAAAATGAAAATACAATAATAAAAAAATAAATAAAACATAGTATAACAACTATGTAACTAGCATTTACATTGTATTGTGTGTTATAAGTACATCTAGAGTTGATTTACTACATCACTTTATATAAGAGACTTGAGCATCCCAGATTTTAGTATCCATGGGGGTCCTGGCACTGATCGCTAGGAGATCTGTAAGGATAGCTGTACTCTTCTGGAACTCCTGGAGTCAAGGTATTTTGGTGCCGCTTTTCACCATTGCATGTTTAAGCTAGGCAGCTCATCAGTTTTAAGCTTTTGCTTTTTTGGTATTAAATCTGACAAAGGCAACTGACACTGATCTATATGAAAACCATACATAAATATTTAAAATCACTACTGTGGTTTCATTGCATGGATACCGCTAGCACGCTGGGCCATTCTAACTGAGTGTGAAATTACATTTCCAATTTTACCTACAGGACAGATGTTGGTTTAGATAAGTGTTCTTGCTTTTCTATGCATTGCTATTTTCAGATTTCAAAAAATGTATTATGAAAACTTGTGAGCTTTCCAAAATAAAACAAAAATCAAAAGCTCTCAAATAGTACTACACATAGGGTCAGTGCCAAAGCTGATATCTAAACAATTTTTTCAGTGGTAATATCTTTAATATGATTAATCAAAGTGACTTTCTTGCATTTTTAACAATCCACAGACTAAAGTGTACATTAATTGTCTCTTTAAAAGCTAACTTCACTAATCAAGAGAGTTTCTAGATAATTGAAAGCACTCATAAGAATCATGAAATATCATTTGACAATAGGCTTTGATTCCTCACAAAAATAATCTTTTTAAAACAATATAAAAGATTTTGAAAGATAAAGGTTTTTTACCATTTCTATAATAATCCTCAATTGAGTCATCACCTCCACTGCTATTTTGAGGAGCCTGTTCTTGTTTCAGGATCTGAAGTCATGGGTGAAATTAGCGTAGTTGCATACTCTTCATTTCGTGAAAGACTAATAAGTAGTAATTGATTGATGAAGAGTCAAAGCAGCTTTCCCCTCTAGGTTATATTTATGCTAAAACATTCAATGGAAAAAATGCAGCTACTCTGTGGTCACATGACACCCTTGCAAAAAAATGAAACTCAAGTGATTTAAAAATCTTTTTATTTTATCAGAATTGAGTCAAGTTGAGTCATACATGTAGCCATCTTCAGAATATAGGAATGCTTATCCTTCGTACTGATGCACCTGATTATTGCCATATTAGATCACTTTGTTACCTCCCAAACTGTATCTTAACTTTATATCAAGCAATTACCATATGATAGGGTTTAAATTTTGCAAACCTTGTGAATTTATAAGTTACAGAGTCATCTACAAAGGCTACATAAAAGGGAACATTTAAAAACTGTCACATTTCAAAGATAATTGATTAGTACAATTATTTATATCAAAATTTTGAAATGCTGAATTTCCATGTTACAAACTTTTATATTACTTTTTATAACTAGACAGTTTTCAAAAGGATTTATTGTAGACTGAACAATATAGTAGATAAGACAATAGTCTCTGGAGCCACATGCCTGGTTTTGAATGCTAGCTCTACCACTTTCTAGCTGTTTTACCTTGAACAAAGTATTTAACTTCGCTTTGGTTCAGTTTCTTCATTTGTAGAAAAATTGATGTTATAGTCATATTTGCTGTACAGTGTTGTTCTGAAAATTGAGTGAATGCTTGTAAAGCACCTAGGACAATTACTAGCACATAGTAAACACTATAGCAGTGCTTTCCTTAACATAAATAAATGAATAAATTTTCAGTAAAAAAAATCTCATAATACTAAAAATATGAAGAGTTAATAACAATGAAGCATAAGTCAAAAAAATCTCACTATCAAGAAATAATTCTTGCTAACATTTTGTGAATATTATTTCCGTATTTTCTCTTTGAATATACTCAAAAAGAATAATAAATCAATACCTAGAAATGAAAATAATTTTATGACATTATTTTACATGCTTTTTAAAACTTAAAAAGCATTATATTTTATTTAACTTGAATTTAACAAATGAAAAGAAAGCAAAAGTGGACTTGAGGGGGTTGGTGAATGTCATATAAATATTTCTTCACCATGAATTAATGCCTTATACAGAACTTCTCTGCATTTAAGAAAACAGATTTCAAAGCTCATTAAAATGTTAGACTCTTTGTTTTTCTCAAACTCATGTTTTGAACTCCCTGCTGTGAAATGTGAAGTGAATACAAAAAGCAAAATTAGCTGGGTGTGGTGGTGGGCACCTGTAGTCCCAGCTACTGGGGAGGCTGAGGCAGGAGAATGGCGTGAACCCAGGAGGCGGAGCTTGCAGTGAGCTGAGATCGCACCACTTCGCTCCAGCCTGAGTCACAAAGCGAGACTCCGTCTCGGAAAAAAAAAAAAAAATGTGAAGTGATACATTCTTACACATTCTTGTACCTCTTCTCTCACCAATACTTTAGTATTACCTTTTAATAACATAACTGGAATTTATCTTGAAATTGATTAACTGATATACCTTTGACTGGTTCATTCTATTATGTTTTGCAACTTCAGTTCTCCCTTGTTTCAATGGCCATCTCTGATCACTTTTCCTGAAAGGTGCGTTAGCAATTCTCTATTTAAAATATAATGATTATCTTCATGCTGAGGCATCCCTCAGTTTGTCTGTTCTAGCCTTCAGTCTATCTGCTCTAGCAATCATTTTAATCATTTTAATTTATTTCCCTTTTGCTTCTGAAATCTCTGAGATACTTTAACTTATTTTCCACATCATTTATTTGAGTTTTGGAAGTATCTATTTTTTCCTGTTTGTAACTTATATAATATTTTATGCATGTTTTATTCTCAAAATATTTCCTGAGTCTTCTCTTGCTTGAATTATCTTTTCTCCCAGATTAGTTCTTCACTTCTGTCTTTGACCAAAATTTTATTTTAATTTTTTAATTATTTTTTGCTATGCTCTGTATGTAATTGCCATGCCATTTATTTTCATCTTGCTTGTGCTTAATCTAGCAGCTCTGACCCTAGAATATCTGTTTGCTCTGATAAGACTATAGGTAAATTCTCCTTGACAAAATTCCCATCTGAGCTGTAACAAGTTTATCTTCCTTTTGAGCTGCATGAGCCAAGAGCTGGATGTTACTTTCAAGACACTGTTCTGGTGTGTGAGAGTTCGTAAGTGAGGAGACCAAGTGCTGGATTGATGCTGAAGATCTGGTATCTGGTCTCTCCTCTGAGATCCTATTCTATGTCTCTCCACCCAGTGCTTCCTGATTGTGTCCAGCTTGAAACAGGTCCTAGAAGCTGCCAAGTCCTAGTTAACATTCCTTTTTTTTTTTTTTTTTTTCTTTTGAGACGGAGTCTTGCTCTGTCGCCCAGGCTGCAGTGCAGTGGCCGGATCTCAGCTCACTGCAAGCTCCGCCCTCCGGGTTCACGCCGTTCTCCTGCCTCAGCCTCCCGAGTAGCTGGGATTACAGGCGACCGCCACCTTGCCCGGCTAGTTTTTTGTATTTTGTTAGTAGAGACGGGGTTTCACCGTGTTCGCCAGGATGGTCTCGATCTCCTGACCTCGTGATCCGACCGTCTCGGCCTCCCAAAGTGCTGGGATTACAGGCTTGAGCCACCGCGCCCGGCCAACATTCCTTTTACTATTAAGACTCTCCCCTGACAGGTTAGGTCTTCTAATTTTTAGGGGACTGCTTTATTTATTTAGAGTTTTTTTTTTTTTTTTTTTTTTTTTTTTTTTTTTTTTTTTTAATTTCTAGGTCTGTTCCTACGAATTAAAGGGCATTCATTAGAATTCACAGAACTTTGTCAATTAAATTTTTCATTTAGCACTGTTTCTGGAAGTGGGAGTGAGAGTGTTGAATGGAATATGGCATGGCCCAGTTTTATTATTTCCTCTTATGGCCACAATTGTAAGCTTTTGCCATAAGATTTCTTTCCTTTCTTGGTTTAATTGCTATACATATTTGTTAAACTGTATATCATGTTTCAATCAAGGGAAGTTCTGTAATCCTAACTTATTTTTGTAATCCTAATCCTACTTCTTTTTGTCCCATTTCTTTTCCATTTGTTTCTTAATTTCTTTTTTTTTTAAATTTGGCACTGCTCTAATATAGCCTGGAACCTGACCTATTTGAAATGAAATTTGTAACTAGACTTTGTAAGTCCTGAATCTAATGATTTATGATGATACAAGGACACTGCTTTTAGCCAAAAATATAAATAACCTTGAACCTGGAACACTTGTGAATTATTAGCGACACTTCTGTGACAACCTTGTAATAATCTGTTACAGTGCTGCCTGATCATGGGGGTACTGGGCTGCTGAGGTGTCCATGAGAGATTTTTTTATCCAGCAAGACAATTTTTATCATCACTACATGCTTTGCAGCATGCTAAGTACCACTTCAACTCCAATGATTTTAAACACTGGCAAAGATAACTTTTGGAAAACAATTCTGAATTTTGATTAGATACTTTTAGTTATTAGACTTCCAGAAAAGTAGTGGACTGTCACAACAAAGAAGTCAGCTTGTTGTGTTGTTTTTGTCAGATCGATCTGGATTTGAATCTTGGATCTATTAGCTGTACAATCCTTTGTATATTATTTAATCTCCATTTTTAATATGACATAAACAACATAATGATATTTATAAGAATTAGGTGAAATTAATTGCATACCATACCTAAAACATTGCAGATGCCCAATAAATATTACCTTTCTCATGGTTTGTTTATAACTCTTTAGGATTGATGATTGTCTGTGAATTCTACTATGATATGGTAGAGAAATTCAGAGTTTGATCTTTTCTCTCTAATCTATTTTATGCTGTTTTGTAACAAACATCCTGGAATAGATGAGAACAAACATTTTAGATTTGACCTATTCTTCTGTCTAGTCATCCTGCAGTTGTAGGCATTCTCAGGGCCACTGCTGCCAGCTGCAGTTTGATGTACTCTCCATAGCAGCTCTTGCTCTTAAAGGAGTAGCTAAGAGAATAATAGTTAAGGACTCAGATTCTGGAATAGACCTCTTGGGTTTCAACCTATGTCCCACCTCTTTGTACTTTGATCAAGTTAGTTCTGCATTCTGTACCCCAAATTTTTCATCTATACAATGTAGAGAGTAATAGTTATTAACTGACGTAGTTTTTAAGGGTACTAAATGAGCTAATCCATGTGAAGGGCTTAGAATAACGTGGCATAAAGACACATTGAATATGTGTTATGGTCTCTTACTAAAGGCATACAGATGTTAAGACTTAGATAAATGCTTTCCTCTTAAAATTTCCTTGACTATTCATTTCTGTAGGTAGAATTAATTGCTCTCTCTTTTGTAGCCCCATTTAATAGAGTATCTACTGCTATGATAACATGGTTCACATTTTATGACACTTTGAAAGTTGCCTGCTTTTTCCTTCTATATAACTGCATATCCTAGAGAGCACATATCGCACATTCATTGGTGGATCTTCAACATTTGACAGTCGAGTATCCAGTAGGTGCTTACTAAGAGCTGTGTAGTGGTTAAGAGTGAGACTGTGGGGCCGGGTGTGGTGGCTCACGCCTGTAATCCCAGCACTTTGGGAGACCGAGGCAGGTGGATCACGGGGTCAGGAGATCGAGACTATCCTGGCCAACATAGGTGAAAGCCCGTCTCTACTAAAAATAAAAAATTACCTGGACGTGGTGTCAGGCGCCTGTAGTCCCAGCTACTTGGGAGGCTGAGGCAGAGAATCACTTGAAACCTGGGAGGTGGGGGTTGCAGTGAGCCGAGATTGTGCCACTGCACTCTAGCCTGGTGACAGAGTGAAACTCCATCTCAGAAAAAAAAAAAAAAAAAAAAGAGTGAGACTGTGGAGTGAGACTGTGTTGGTTTAAATACAGGTATTGCTTCCTACTGACCATGTGATTATAGCCAAAATATTTAATCTGCCTGTGTCTCCTTCTCCCATTCGATAAAATAAGAATACTTATGTATCTGCATCACAGGGTTGTTATAAAAAATAAAATTAATACATACACATACAGTGATTAGAACAGGATATTGCCTATGATGAGCATTCAATAAATAATAGTTTTTAAAACAATGCTGTATTGTAAAATTGAATCAATCAAAAAAGAAAAATAATAAGCAGTGGTATGTTCTTACACACAAATACCAAAAGTTTCAAGTCCCTGGGACTATTAGAAGTGGTTTGTCTAAGAACAAGTGGAGATCCTATATTTAAAAGAAATTCTTTCCAAATATTTTATCCCTTCTGAAAAGAAGCAACTCTGTATTATTTAAAAATTATGTGAATAAAGACAAATTAGGTACACATCTTGATATACTTTCTTCTGTGTACTCTCTGAGTACCCTAAAAATGTTAAGGCTTTCGCCTAAAGCCTCTACTAGCATTAGGTTCTCCTAATATCAAAAGTTAAACATTTTCCTAGAGACATTAGTTTCTTCCATTGCATTCTTTACTGACTTCACAGATTGGGCCTTACCCAATGAAGAGACCCACTAGCTGTTTCAGTTTGTTGAGCTTTAATTTCATGGTCTACTAGGAAGAAGATTCTTTGATGTTATTCCTAGTAGCCAGTGGAACAGGGTGAAGCAGGGTGAACAGAGCAATAGAATAGATTTATGTTGACTTGTAATTTCTAATAGCTGGCAGTTTGTGGCAAACACTAATAGACAATTCCCTAGTGGAACAACTTTAATCAAAAAAAAAAAAAAAAGTCCGATTTTTTTTCCTCCTTGTCCCTATTCAATATATAGTATTTCTTCTAGTATCAATGAATCAGAATTGAGAATATTGCAAGTTTTAAAATCTAGTAATTTCATATTGCAAATTTCTTTATCTTCTTTGTCTTCTTTCTCTTTCTTTCTCTTTCTTTCTTTCTTTCTCTTTCTTTCTTTTTCTTTTTTTCTTTCTTTCTTTTTCTTTCTTTCTTTCTTTTTTTCTTTCTTCTCTTTCTTTCCCCCCCTCCCTCCCTCCTCCCTCCCTCCCTCCTTCCTTCCTTCCTTCCTTCCTTCCCCCTTGTCTCCCTCTCTCTTTCTGCATGTTTTAAACTGAATGAGCCTATAAAGGTGAGTCATCTTCAGGACATGGATGATACCATTTATCTCACTGCCCCCAGCACTTAGCATGATATCTGACACAGAATAGACACACTTAGTAAATGCTTATCAATTGAATGTATACACTTTTTCTATAAGAGTATACATTCCTATTTACCTGTTATTTATTGAACACTTGCCATGTTCCAAGCCAACTGGTAAGCAATTTCTCTTGTATACCCATTCAGTCATCATTATAACCCTCGCATAAATTGATTGTTAGCTTCTTCTTATAAAAAAATAGAAAAATAGACCATATGGTTTAAAATAATATCCCCCAGGACACAAGTCATAAATGAAAATATTTATAGAAGCCATGATTTTTTTCATTCTTTCTAGAACACAAAACAACTTCGTGTATGTGTAGAAAAGGTAGGCTCAGTTACATGACTTAATTACACAAGTGAATAAACAAAAACTGTGAAACATACCGTACACCAAAGTGGTAGAAATCAGCACTGTGTGTATGTGTGTGAGTGTGTATATGTAGGACTGCATGTATACTCACATTTAGGCAAGTGGGTTATGGAAAGTAAAAAACTAAAGCTGAACCAGAGGGACGGACTAGTTGCCAAATAATGAATGATGATTGATATAAAGAATGAAACTTAATCAAGATCTTAAATTCTAGGCTGAATAGTTCATGTTTTATGAGAAAAAAATAGCTCCAGGATGGATTTTTCAGTAATGCATAATTTACCAGAGGAATGTTCTGATTCCTACGCACAGTAGTCTTTTAGGTGTAACTTTTTCATTCAGCTACTGCTTGACTTGGTTTGCTTCTGGTTCATTGCAGTGGTGCTGCTTCTAGCTCATAGCACTGTGCTGACTTAACCTGGAGGTCTTCCTTATCTTGCATATCATTATTTTTAGTATTTAGCAAGCTTTTACATACGTTTGGCTGATATCTACTTGAGTTTGCATTTCCAGAGCATAGTCATGAACAATCAGAAGTCCCTAAACTACTGTCTCAGGAACTTGCTATGCACACAGCTCAGTGAGCTGGAAGAATTTCCTGGAGGACTAGAAGCATATTGTAAGACCAGCTTTCAGGATTCTTGTGGTTTCTCATGCATTCCTGAGTAAAATAGATTGTTTAAAGTTCTCATAAAATGCAACCTTGCTTCATGCTTTTAGGGAGGTTATAACTTACTATAATTACAGTTAGCAAACCATACATCGTGCCTCAAATCTAATAAAGAGAAAGGCAATTACAGAAACCCAGGGCTTAAAATTAAGCCTCAAGTGTTGTCTCACTAAAACTAATTGTCATCATAGAAGGGATTTTGAGTTCACGGAACCTAACTGTTCACCTAAGAAATCTAACCAAGCAAAATCCCTATAAATTTTCTTTTCTGTTGTTATTGTTTAACCAAAGTCCAGATGAAGCCCTAGGATACTATTGTAGCTCTCCACGATTTAGGCTTTCTGGTCCTGTTACTTACCAGGTTCCCAGTAATGCTGTATGTAGGTTCTATTCTGTTTTTTGCTTTAATATTGATGCTCATACTCTCTCCTGTCTGCTGGAAATATTCTTTCTTCTCCTTATTCTCTCAGATTCAACTCAGTTTGTCATCTTCTTCAGGAGACTTTGATAACCATAAAGATTGGATATGTCCTCTCCTAACCCAATAGTTGGTTCTCACTGCTATGCTTGTAATGGTCAGATGCTGTAACTATTATTTCTGTGTTTCTCTCCTTTACCAGGTCTGAGTCTGTATCTTACTCATATTTTTAACACGTAGTAGCTAAAACAGTCCCGTTTTTAGGCACAGTCTAGGGGCTCACTAATTGTTTTGCTGAGTGATTAACTTGAGGCAATCCCCAGTGCAAAAGGAATGCCAACATAAATATTCAAGGAAACATTTCTGTGGGACCTAATGAAGAAAGGAATCTTTCTGCTCCACCTTAACCAACAGATCCCAAAGATCCATCAGGGAGACAGCAAGGGATGATGCTTATACAGCAGAACAAGGTCTTTGCAATTTGAGTTCTTAAAGAAGAATGGTATAGACAAAATAGACATAGATAAGGGTCAAATACCCAAAGTATTGGTCAAGACACCAACATTTATTCTGGAAAAGAAGATCTAAGTCTTAAGGACACTGATACAACATTTGTGCATGACAACTGTGAAATTCAGGTTCTTGAAAAAACTCAAGGTAAAAGAACCTGCCAGTAGTTAGCTGAGGGACATGGATGCTGAGGCAACATACAGATGAAAGGTGGATTCAGCATATTTTTGTGGACAGATATTTTTGAAGGACCGGTGTCCTCACCCTGAAGATTCTATCAGGATAAAAACTGTGGTATTTAGCTCAAATCTGACAGGGTCAGGGAAGGTAGACTATGCCAGGCCAGGAAGGGAGAATAACTGATGAAAACCAAAATACATTGTAGGAATCCATACTGAGAACTCTAGGGCAATATGAATCCCAAATGCAGACTTAAATACCAGTGTAGTAAGGCTGTGATATAGTTTGGATCTGTGCCTCCACCCAAATCTCATGTTGCATGGCAATCCTCAATGTTGGAGGCAGGGCCTGATGGGAGGTGATTGGATCATGGGGGTGAATTTATCATGAACGGTTTAGAACCACCCTCTTCATGCTGTCATGCTATTCTCGTGATTGTGAGCGACTTCTCATGAGATCTAGCTGTTTAAAAGTGTGGCAACCTGACGCTCTCTCTCTCTTGCTCCTGCTTTTGCCATGTGTACTGCGTGCTCCTGTTTTGCCTTATGCCATAATAAAACCTCCCTTAGGCCATTCCGGAAGCAGAGGCCTCTAGTATAGCCTGCAGAACCATGAGCCAAGTAAACATCATTTCTTATAATTTCTTATAGCAATGCCTGATTGGACAAATACAGGCTGTAATGGAGGTAGAAGAAGGAAATCCAGATTCCAGAAAATATTCTCAGGTGGTAATTTTCTGGGGACCTGTCCAATATAATTGCTGGACATGTGGACGTGAGTAGGACTGTGGATAATGCAGGTAATAAATATAGAGAAATACTCGAAGGGATGCAACTGGATAGGTTAATTCAGTATGTGTTAGAGACTGTGGAGATTGATAAGAACCTGCTTTCACTGCTGTGTTGTCTGAAACATGAGAATGATTTGTTTTCCTCCTCCTTGAGTTTCTTAAATGAATTATGAAAAACCCCAGCTAGCTTCAGACCCAGGTGATGAGAGAAGCTTCCAGCACAACAACTCGATCATGACATGCAAATTATTTCAGAAGACACTGTGACGTAGGTGATCTTTTGTGATAAATGTGGGAAGAGACACAACGCTTAAGCTTGATGTTATAATCAGACATATAATTATTGCTTTTGTAAGGATCTGTTGAAAAGTGGGAACTCAATTAGCTGGACATGCTAATTGTGTGTGCCTGTAGTCCCAGCTACTTGGGAAGCTGAGGCAGGAGAATGGCTTGACACTGGGAGGCAGAGGGTACAGTGAGCCTAGATTGTACCGCTGTACTCAGCCTGGGTGACAGAGTGAGACTTTGTCTCAAAAAAATTAAAAAAATATTAGCAAAAAGAAAGAAAAATGGGAACTCCTCACTCAATGACATGCCATTTGTATTGCTCTAGTTTTGACTTCATCCTCACTTCCTTGGATAGCTAATGGACACTGTTTCTTCAGTCTATCTTCCCGTTCTAATTCATGCTCCTAATTTTTTTCACATCATTTGGGAATCTACATTTATTCTACTGTGTAAACTCTGATAACAGAATGATTTCTAATTTTTTAAAACATTACTTGTTAATATAATGCATTGAATAAATAAATACTGCTACTTATCACTTCCCTACTTCCTAGGACTAGTGGTTTTAATGTATTTCCCCTATGGAAAAATGAAAAAGTCACAAACGAGAGAATCTTAGGTAAAATCTTAATTCATTACTGATAGCTTATACTTTGATATGCTCTTAGAAATTCTCCCTACTTAGCAAAATTCACAGAAAAAAACAACACACATAGAACATGCTAAAAAGGGAGTTTTATCTGGGTTTTTAAAAACATTTTTAAAAAGCTCTTCCTTCTCCATGGGAAGCACTGAGGCCCAGATTTGTTTGTTAATTGAGTTCTCCTGGACTGAGCAGCTAGTCAGAAGTAAAGGCCTATAAGACAGCAGGCTCCTGTCTCCAAGTTCTAAAACCACAGAAATAGCCAGGGCCCTTTGTATGGGACTTACATGTTTGAACTGATAGTGTGAAAGAAATTCCATTCTGCTAAATGAAAGAGTTTGTTTCTTTTATATGAATGTTACAATTCCTTTACTGCTCTAAGAATCAGTTGCAGAAAATATATCATTCCCAAGAGCAGAACTATAAAAGATAAAATACAGTGAAAAGCTACCTTTTCTAGGTTACCTGAACAGCAGATGTGCATCATTGAAGTAGACTTGATCTTTAGAGCTAAACCTGAATTTTATAACATTTTTGGATTTCATGTGCCTCACTCAGACATAAAAGATGCAGTATATATTCTGAGAAACATTTCTGTTCCTCTTTATAAGGCCTTTAGGAAATTGTGGACATGTTAGTTAATTTAGGAATAACATTAGTGCTTTTGAAGATAAGTTCAAAGGTTATTAGAAATGCTTGTTTTGTCATTAAATCACTTACATGGAAATACCTACAAACAAAACAAAACAAAACAAGAAGAAAAAAACAGTGCTCAAATAATCACACATCATGCTGTAATAAGAAACTAGTTGCTAAATTATTTTAATGCTTATATTATTGTCAGCTCAAAAGCAACCTGTCTTATTATTGTTATATCAATCTATATCTGTTCTTAAATGATTTCATCATATATTGGGGAAAATGGTCATCAACTAGATTGTCAGATTGCCTTATTTGTTAAGCTTTAATAAATTTTGCAATACTTGGCATGTTTTAATTTTTCCTTGGGCTCAAGGAAAACAGGGCAGTGTGGGATTTGGAACTTTTATTGATAGCATACAACTGGTATATCTACAGGCTTCACATATAATCACACAAAAATATGTTGCATTATGCAAGGAAATTAAGCAGAAATATAGATTTTTATGTATCTGCTGTTGTGAAATACAAAATAACCACTCATTCAGTCTTCATACCTGTGCCTTTGGTTATAAAACAATGTGTGATTAAGAATGAAAGTTAACTGAAAAATTGCTTTTTATAGTTTGATGAATGGGGAATTTGTTTAGGACACATGCTCTGCTTAATAAAAATCCCCATGAGGCATGTACAGTGACCAATTCTGCATCATCTTATTGTTTCTTCAAAACCCCTCAGACTTGATCTCTGAGTCCTTCAAAGTACTCTTCACTTCTGTGAGTGAACAAGGATTATTGTTTACTCTGAATGTGGGTAATTTAGGGGATATTTATAAGTATTTTTCCATATGGCTTATTTAACTATAATGTCATTTCTCTGTCAAAGATTGCTCTAAAATGTAACGTATTAGAGTAATAATAAAATAAATTATTCAGAAATGAGTATTACCCTATGTTGCTTGTTTCTTCTAAGTGTTTTAATATTGTAATACTCTGGATTGCCATGGGAATTTTCTTATCATATAAAGTTACTGCCTGTCGTATTAAAGTACATATTTAAAAATTCAGTTTGATGTAGGTAGATGTGTATATTTCAGTTATTTCTTTATTATATCCTGTTTTTGCTGCCTATTTTTGTGTTTGAAATAATTTCTTATTGTTTCTATTGATTATTTTTACTACAAAGACCTAAAATAAAAATAATAGAGATTTTTTATTTTCATGATTTCCATGAAAATGGAATAAATACTAATCTTTATGGGAATGAGAAGGATAGAAATTAAAGTCTGTGGTATTCATCCTAAAGTCAATTATACAGCAAAACAACAAATTTGATAGCACATTTTACCAGATTATTTTGAAGGCTTTAACAATTTGAACATTATTATGTATTTCCCTGTGTTTATCAGCATACTCATGGTTCATAGATTTTACAGATCCACCCCTGCTGTTTCTGGAAATAACTGTCTACTTCAAAATGTACTGTAACCCCCTACCAAATGTTTGAATTTAAGAAAAAACCATGTTAACAATAGAACCAGTACCTACATTACAAAGCTAATTTTTCTTCTTCAAGAGAATGGGAAATGTCTGTGAGAAGTTATGTCAGCCATATCTTGATTTTAACAATTATGGGACATAGAAAAAGTTGATTTACTGTCATTCTTTGTAAATTGATGATCCTGCTGTTATGCTTCACGTACCCCTGCTTCGTGCTTGGCCTCGAGACCACCTACTCTAGGAAGCAACTCCAAACCCTCTATCTAGTTTGCCCCATGTGCCAACCAAACAGATTTTAAATACTTTATTTTTATTAATGTAGTAGCGATACATTAAGTAATAGCCATAATCACAATTTATTGAGCAATGATAATGTGGCAGGCATTGTACCAGTCCTAGTATTATGTATTATTTAATCATCATAAACATTCTGTGAATTGAATTATTCTTATTTCTCAAATGAGGAAACTTAGGTTCAGAAAAGTAAAGCAACTGGCCCAGGAAAATAAGACAGTGAGCTCCAGACCTGGGACTCAAATTCAGAATTGTTTAATTCCAAGTTTATTTTCTCTCAATTAGTGATAAATGAAACACAAGAGTAGGCTAATCAAATTCTCTAAAGACTGTATGAATTGCTTTGTGAAACAACAATACAATGAAAGTTTTATTTAAAGAAATGGAAGCAAAAGCCACATAATGACTTCAAAGCAGCTATAGAGTAGAGGTTGGAAATTTTGCAAAATAGTTTCTCATGAGGTTTGAAACCACAAAGGACTTTATTTAGAAATGGTCTTATGATACTCAAACACAGAGGAGAACCAAATAAAATATATTAATAAAACCAGGAAGGGGTGTCTTTAAGGCGGCAATTTTTAATCAAACTTACATGGTTTATATACCCATGTTAAATATCATGAATTGTGCAATTACAAATTATTGGCTTCTCCCTCATCCTGGATAAAATCAACTAACAATACACAGACTCTTAAAGTTAGCTATGAAACCTAAAATTATTAGCCTAATAAGGATTCAAAAATCAACTTACCTTCTCAAATGAAAATGATATTCTAGCCCCAGCAAGGCAGAGATACTTGGAAGTCATTGACTGGAGGTGGGAGAAATGTATATATTAGTGAGAGAAGGGAGGTACCATAATTCTATTTTATAACATATTTATTGCCATTTTATGTGAAGATAGTATACATAAAATAACAATCTTTCAGGAGGAATACTAATTGCAAAAGTGATAAAACAAAATTATACTGATCCTTTATTAAGCCTAGGTGTTGACTGTATGCTAACCCCTTTAAAAGTATTAGCTCAATTAAGGCTTAAAATGGTCAATGTATGAGTCAGTGTTATTGCCCTCTGTCTACAAATTACAAACTGTGTCTGAGGTTGTTTGGTTTATAAACTGCAAAACTGAGACTTAAACCCAGGTCAGTCTGACTCTGAAACTCATGCTTCGAACAATTATTGTGAAATACAGATGTTGTTTTCTCTATAGTGTAAAAATATTCAAATTCATAACTTTGTTAATATCACTCTTGAATGAATGAATTCTGCCAGTTACTGAGTTTGGGAAACAAATCATTAATTAACCTCTTATTGATGTCTCATAGTAATTTTACAGGCATGTTCCAATGCATAAATTTAAATGAACAAGATTTCAAATGACTCAGAAAAATACACTGTTAACATAGTACTTCAAAAACCCAATACAACAGAAAATTTTTACAAAATAGAAGCTTTGATTGTAAAAGCATCAAGAAATTGAACTCAGCTTCAAAGGGATGCTGCAAAGGACATTAAGAGTACCACCAAGATTTTATTAGACCACAGTGATCTACTTCGGAAGTCTTTGAAGTTAAATGCCCCCAAGAAACGTTACTTAGATAGAACCCAGAATAAAACTGCTTGGGGCCTCTAATAATCTACTTAAACAGGTTTTTGAATTGCAAAAGAATATCATATTTGGACCTGGTGTGTGTACATTGCTCAGAATACCACAGAGAAGTGAGAAATTTTAAAACTTCAAATTGTTTTCTTCATAAACAAGCTAGTCTTGATCAGATAAAACATTACTATGTTCTTAAAAAATGGGGACATGTGTTAGAAAACCTTGAACTTAAACTTTGACACCACAGCTCATTGGCTATGTGACCTCAGGCAAAGTACTTAACTTCTTAGAGTCTAGAAGTTCCCTTTTTTTTTTTTTTTTTGAGACGGAGTCTCGCGCTCTGTCACCCAGGCTGGAGTGCTGTGGCTGGATCTCAGCTCACTGCAAGCTCGGCCTCCCAGGTTCACGCCATTCTCCTGCCTCAGCCTCCTGGGTAGCTGGTACTACAGGCGCCGCCACCTCGCCCGGCTAGTTTTTTGTAGTTTTTTTTTAGTAGAGATGGGGTTTCACCGTGTTAGCCAGGATGGTCTCAATCTCCTGACCTCGTGATCCGCCCGTCTCGGCCTCCCAAAGTGCTGGGATTACAGGCTTGAGCCACCGCGCCCAGCCTAGAAGTTCCCATTTTTAAACCAGGGTACCAGTTTCTATCTTCCAGTATGTATAATAAAAAGTGGTAATAATAATGCTAAGTACTTGATATAGTGATGAAAACACAGTATGTCTTCAATAAGTCAAAATTACTATCAAGTATATTTTTTCACATTCAAAATTCAGCTGTAAAATCAGAATTTTAGCAATGCATGAGAGTCAGAAGAAACTCACAAGTATCATCTTTATTTTTTTCTTAATTAGGAATTTTTTTCATCCTAACAGTGCATTATAGAAAGTCATTTGTTCCAGTTCTTTTATTCTGTTCTTTTATTTGGGAAATTACCTCATACCTATTTTTAAATGCAAAATATATATTTACAAGTTCTTGCTATACAAAGTTTAAACATTTGGAAAATACAAAAAAGTAGAAAAAATTCTATACCAACTACCCCCAAATAACTATTTTTAAACATTTTTGTTTACTTCTTTTCATTCATTTTTCTTTATATATTTGCACATGGTTAAACAACTATTTGATTAGCCATATAATAGACATTAGTCTAGATGTAATCATTCATCTTGTTTTATTTTTACTTTCTATTTGTACAGTATAATTCAAAGCTTATCCTTGAATTGATATAGTTACTAACAATGCAGGCCATAGAGATGGCACTTTCCTTGCAGGTTCATATAGTCCCTTTGGTTTCCTTGCTTCTTCCATCTAAATGGGATTAACTTCCTTTGACTTTAAGTGATGATTCTATGCTGCCTTCAGATTTCTGTTGACCTGGGGACTCCTAAATGTGTGTCTTTCATCAGGCCAGCCCACCTCCTTCTGCTAATCAGCTTGGATACCAGCAACAAGCATGGATTTGCTTATATAAGGCTGGATTCAACCTCCTTAAAACGGTAACCAAATCAGAGGCTCAGTCACTCACCACTTGCAGAGTCAATTAACAAGAGCAAGGTCTGGTATAAAGAAAGTGACTTTTTATTCCAAAGCTTGCTGGGGAAAATGTGTAGGCTTCCTGCCTTAAATGTATCACTTCCACTTTGGGGTAGAAAGCAGGGGCATTTAAAAGGGGAACTTGGCATGGATGGCATGCAGGGGAGAGAGCAAGCAAGTGGAGGACTGTGTGACTCACTTTAGCACCTTATTTACTAGGGGAGAGGGGTCAAGCTGGTATCATCATGGGCAGAACCAGGTTGTACAATGGCTGCTATCTGGAGATTACTCTCCAGGTAGGGGAGAGTTTCCTAGGGGACACACTTTAAGTTGTAAATTGACTGTTTTCTCTGGAAGCAGTCTCCTGGTAGGAGAGATTTCTGGCTCTGGAGCTGCTAAGTAAGCACACAGATAAGCTTGCCCTGTAGGGAGTGTCTGGTGAAGGAACAGTAGAGGTTATAATTGCATTTCTAAAGAACTAAGTAAGAAGTGGGGAATAGGGAGAGGAGGAAAGAGAAAAGAAAAAATAATAATTAAAAACTCATTGTCTTAGAAAAGTGGGAGTACTCGGTTACAAAACTACTGCAAAACCTGCCAAATCACTGAGATTATTGCCTATATTTGGAAATTTCACACTTGCTTTTTCGTTTCTTCTATGATATATTGATGACTTAACCATCTTTTATTACGATGTATGCAAATAATTTAACTCCATTAAAATCGATATAACCAAATTGAGTTTTTCTTCAAACAAGGTTGTTACCTGAGCATTGAGCTGTGCCTTAGGGAAGCTTTTATTCTGATGAAGACAGCAATTTCTCTTTTCAGAGCCAAATAAAATCTTCCTTCTGGAATTATATTGTAGAACCCCATTCTCCTAGTATGAAAATCAGGGCACTTTATAGGAAATGAAAAGGAACAGCTGTGAGATCATAAATGCCAACTTTAATTAAAAAACTTCTCATTTTCTAGTACTCCATATACATGATTGTGGAATCTGTGCAAATTAAGAGGTTTCCTAATTACTTTGCTCAGTAATATCAGGGCAGGATTAGTTTCCACCTGATAGTGTAGGCACAAACCCAATTACTGTTGTTCTGCCAATGAAGATTATTAACTTGTTGTATGATAGTTCTACAAGCTAAGTGTTTGGTTCACAAATCTGATTTCCATATAGATTTTATAGATACACTCCTGTTTACTGAAAGCACAATGTATTTGGGAAATACCTGTCACAACATGCTGAGTTGGGTGATAATTTGATAAGCAGGGCTGAATTATATGACTCTCCAGTATTCAGAGTTCATGGAATATGGTCCCATCAGTGTTTGATAGGAACATAAAGACCATCTATTCCCACCATGGTCTTACAAGGAGAGTTTGTTACCAGAAAGGGTTCCCTAACCCAAAAGAGGGTTCTTGGATCGCACACAAGAAAGAATTTGAGGCAAATCCATACGGTAAAATGAAATCAAATTTATTAAGAAAGTAAAGAAATAAAAGAATGGCTATTCATTAGGCAGAGCAGTGACATGCACTGCTCAGCTGCTTATACTTATGGTTACTTCTTGATTATATGCTAAACAAGGAGTGAGTTATTCATGTGTTTTCCGGGAAAGGAGTGGGCAGTTCCTGGAACTGAGCATTCCTCTTCTTTTTAGACAATATAGGGTTCTTCCTGACATTGACATGACATCTGTAAACTGTCATGGCGCTAGTGGGAGTGTCTTTTAGTATGCTAATACATTATAATTAGCAATAATGAGCAGTGAAGATGACCAGAAGTCACTCTTATTGCCATCTTTGTTTTGGTGGGTTTTGGCTAGCTTCTTTACTGCAACCTGTTTTATCACCAAGGTCTTTGTGATTAATTTCTGCTGAGCTCCTCTCTCATCCTGTGACTAAGAATGCCTTAACCTCCTGGGAATGCAGCCCCGTAGGTCTCAGTCTTATTTTACCCATCCCCTATTCAAGATGGAGTCTCTCTGGTTCAAAAGCTCTGACAAGTTGACACATTCATAATCACGGATTTAGTAAATGGTAAAGCCAGCTCCTGAATTCAGGTCCCCTTATGTTACTGGGTTCCAGGTATAGTATATATCCTTCCAATATCATTAGCTTTGATTATATGCCTTTAGTGTAAAGATTCTGAGAGTTATGGTTGTTCATATACTACAGATGGCCTTAAGAAAAGTAAGTCAGGAAAATATATTCAATATAATTCAATATAATAATTTTCTAGAAAAGTAGATTATTTATTTGTGTACATGATTTGTATTAATGAGATACCATGACATAATAAAAAATTAAAGGGTGATAAGATTTAGTATTCTTAAAATAAAGAATTCAAAGTTTCTTCAAAATACCAAGAGGGGGCCATATTTTACTTTAGTTTGTCATAAAATTGTGCAGTAATCTTTGAGACAACCTCATTAGCAAGGCAGTTGGAACCTGGGATCACTTTGATGTTTCAGCAACTCAATACTACCCACATTATTGTAACCTCTGCTTAAGTGGATAGCATTTATAGACATTAATTTTAGTTGATAGTAATACAATAAGTCATAGTCACTTTTTGATATTAAGCATTATGCTTTTATTTATAGAGTAAAAGAGACAAACATACATTTTCTGTTGTCTTTAAAGTTGGAGCTTCATAAAGTGTAATCATAAATTCTTATACAGTATTTTTGTTGAAATCTGTATCTAATTGAAACTATCATGTCACAAGATCAATCTTAGTTTGTAAGTAGTCTTGATTAGTTTCCATGGCCTTTGTTAGATTTGCCAGTCTATAATCCTTTCTGTTGATCTCCCTCTTTTTGTTATCAATCATGGTATGTTAATTAATAGAGCCCTCATTAGAAAGTTCTGAAGAACTTAGCATATCAAAGAACTTGGATGGATAAAAGGAGAAAGGAGTCAGAAGGCATTGTCTGCAAGGGGTTTCTTGACTTTCTGTGACTATTACCCAGTCTTAGACTCCTGAGGTTTATTGCCCTTCGGATAGCACTGTTCAAAAAAAGAGTTTATTTCATAAGCATTTGGTTTGTTATGTAACACTGTGACCCAGAGTCCATGATCTAGAATGTAGCCAGTAAAGAGCAGAGATTAAGAAATTGAGGCCAAGATGGAGAGTTTGAATACCAATTATATTTTATATTTACCATTTGACTAGCATGCAATATTTAAGTCTTTGAACCTACAATAATAATTGCAGCAATTTCATAGAGCTTTTATGAAAATTAAACTTATTCATTCATGCAAAATACTAACCACATGCGTGGAACCTAATAAGTGGGCAATCACAGTAAGGAATAATAATCATGATGCTTAGGGTACTCTTTCTATCCTTAACCATTGAATCCCAGAGAGCTCATTGAGTAATATCGCCTTTCTGCTCTTGGAAAAAGTCCTAGTGTGTCTCCTAAACTGAGTGCTCAGACCAAAAATAAAAGAGGGAGGGGTTGAGAGGAGTAAGCTGAAAAGAGAGATTTATCACGCTCTTTTATAGTAAGACTGCCAGCTTGAGTCTTGATATTTATAGATATCTCTTCATCCTATTTGTAGAAGTTATCTTTCTCTAGGGAATACTGCTGTGGGTGAGGAGCTTAAAAAATATATCGAAGTGACCTTTCTACTAAAGAAAATGTAGAAAAAAACAACAAAAAAGTCGTTTGTCAATAGGACCACAATGCAGCTAACTCACTGAACCTCTCTGTCAAATAGAAAAATACAATTCATAAAACTTTAAAGGCCTTTGAAGAATCAAAAAGCTAAATTCTAAAATCTTAGTCCTAAGAAAAACAAGCGATTATGATGTATTATAAGATATACTTATAAAATATATTCTTATTACTCACAGTCTCAAGAAACACATGGAGTTATATACACTTTACAAAGTTTGTTTTATGCAAACATACAAACTGGATTCAGCAGAATGAAGATTTTGTTGAATATCATTTGTTATATCATAAGGTTTATCAAGAGAAAAACCACCAGATTTGTAAAATGCTCTAACATTTATTGAGTGCATAGTAGGCACTGTTGGATGCCTGAATACAAAAATATATAAGCCCTCAAGCAATTTGCCATCTGGTGGGAGCAACACATAGAATGCTCTTATAGCATTTTACACAAGCTTATTTTAGGACATGTGCAACAAAATATTTTCAGAAACTATTTGTGTGTCTGTTGCACACACTGAACATTGATTTTCTTGAGGCATGGTGTTATGCTTTTCTCATTGTGGTTTCCCAGAACCTGGAGCAAAAAACCTTTTCTAAAACGCTGTGAAATACCTTTAACGAATCATTTATTTCCCACTTTCAGCCTATGTGGACTGGGCGGGTTGAATCCCATCTTCAGCTTCATAGAATGTCTATAACTGATTAGGTTTCAAAGTATGAATCTGGTGGGAGTTACAAACATTCAAACCATATTAGAGGCATCACTTTATTTACTACAGTCTTGATTCTGTGCTTTATTATTTTTTAATTTTTCCATAAGAGATATATTAGGTTGGGACCCATAATCCAGGGAAGCCAGCACTCACTGACTTGTAGGTACCTTTGCCTGTTTCTCCAAGAGATGTATGCACAAATAACACGCTTATAAGCAATCAATTTTTATTTCAAAATGAGTTATTCATGTTATACAAATTAGGGCATTTGAAAAATGAAGGGGGCACATTTACTAAATATTATGAGTGTAAACCATTTACTTTAGGTTTCAATACCAAACATGAAGGTGTCCAAATAAACCTGTTGTTTGTCTATGAATAAGTGTCCCAGGTCTTCTGTCCTGACTTCATCTAAGACCTTATGGAGAAACCGGAGCTCTATAAACTTGAGTGTCTCTCATGTGCCTTAGGATGGTGATTCTAATACTTCCCTTGTCTAGGTTACAGAGTTTTTGCTTGTTTGGTTTTTAACAAAATACAATGTGAGCATTCATTTCAAGTGCTATTATAAAATATATTTAAGTGTTGTATCTTCCTTTTACATGACTTAAATTACAGTTACTTTTTTAACACCCTGGAGCATTATTAGATAATGGATCTCTGACTTCTTTCACAGAAGACAGAAAAGTAATACTGAGGTTTAGCGTACTTCATCAGTAGTGAGTGAAAGAACCCAGATTTCAATTAAGATGCGTTTTCTGTAAATTACTGTCTTTCCTCATAGACCTATTTTAGAAGTTCATAAAAAGATTAGAGTTTAGTTGTATAATCTTGGGTTTTGAAATTGTTGAAATCTGTATATCTATTTAACTACCTATCATTTCTTTATCTGTATGTATATATGTGTTTGTGCATGTGAACATAATTCTGCAATGTGTTGACAAAATTATGTTAGTAGCTACTGTGCTACTCTTTCTATTCAAAACCTTACATTTTAAATAGTTGTGACTATCTGGGAAAAATACATTCCAATCTAAATTAGGAAATGAAAGAGACAAAACTTTTTGATGTTACAGGATGAGTATGGAACTAGACTTTGTAAGCTTTGACCATATTTGTAATGCAATATAGGTGACTTTCCTCATCTATAACTTGAGGGATGTATTCAGTGTGATGATTTCAAAGGTAGTGTCCAGACCGTAAAGTTGATACCATGTTGATGTTCTGTTCGTATTGGGCCTATTTTTAGACACATTTATTCCTGGAAGTCACTTTTGAAAGTGCGTGCCTATGAGGTTAAGTCCACCAGTGTATCTTATCTTTTCCTGATACATGCTTTGCTGATGTTTTCTCTTCTGACCCTGAAAAAAGCAGTGAAACAAGAGCATGCATTTCGAAGCAATGGTTCTATATTACGTGGCTACAGATGTATAGTTTTACAAAATGTGAAGCCCTGAAAATTGTAGCCTATATTGAATAAAACCATTTAAAGTAAGGAGTTTTTTTTTCTGTAAATGCATATAATAATTGACTAGAAAATGCAGTATTTAGCATAGTGATTCCAGTAGAGTAGCTATGTTTCTTACTGGCTTATTCTAGAAGTTAAATCAATATTAATTATTATTTAACGTTATTTACAGACTAGCAAACTTTATAGATTTGCTATAGATTTCTGGAAAATTTATATCGCAAATAAGAAATTCTCACAAGAGTTTTACTTCCTATTAGAACAGTATATTCATCACTAAAAAAGCAAAAAATAAAATGAATAAATAAATAAATAAAATTAGATAACTGGTTATGAAGTAAAACAACAATTTTTTAAGAATTTTGTTTTCTTTGAATATTAATTTTCTAATTTGTGTCTAGTGTTTGGCTAACTTTGAATTTGGAATATTTACAAAATCATCTTGATGAATCTCTTCTTAGTGTAATCTGAGTTGATTTAGTGTGGCATTTACACATCTCTCTTTCAGTGAATAATCCAATATCAACTGTGAAAAGGCAAGAGCCATATTGTATTGAAAGCTAACCTCAAGACATTTAGAAACTTTTTATAGAGAAAAAAAATATTGAATTATTTAATGACCTACCATAGTTCTGCTCTTCCAATGTTGGTATTGCTCTCACTGCAATTAATGATCTGGTAAAGATTTGCACTTATGAAACTAACAGGATGAATAAATGAAAAAACAAACTTTGGATCAAACTGTCATTAATCATAGTCAAATATACCACTGGCAGCAAAGAATCTGTGGTGAAAGTCAAAGGCTAATGAAATTCTCCTGCATAATCATCATGAGGAATACTAAAAGCTCATAGCTGAAGAAAGCTAAATGCTCTGTAAACAATGCAAATATGGATACTGTAACATATGTATATATATATATATGTGTGTGTGTGTGTGTGTGTGTGTGTATTTTTCCCCCTTTACTTTTGTTTTTAAGGGTCCTGTGTTTACTGGTTAAGGCTGAGCAATCAACATTTAGTTTTCAGGGTAGAAAATCATTTCTAAGTCTTTCACCTTTACCTAAGGAACTTGATACATTTTAATTAAATACCTACACTATGTTCAGTAGGTTTTAACTTGGTTTAGATAAAAGATGAATCCACTAGATCTAAGAAAATAGCTGAAATGCTTCCTAGGTTACTTTCATAGATCGCATTTACAAATTAGATTGAGGTATTAGAACCACAGTTTTATGCCTGGAAAATGCAAATTCTCTCAAAACAGGATTCTAGTTGCACAAGGATATTCCTTTTTATTTAGGTATTTCAATAGCTTCTGCTAAATATACAATAGAATTATGGCATTTGATGATGTAAAATATCTCATTTCACACGTTTGTAGATAAGCCTAAAGGTTCTTCACATGTAGGCACTTGTAACAGGATGGTAACATTGTGTCTGGAGTTGGTTCCTTCTGGTGGGTTCGTGGTCTCACTGACTTCAAGAGTGGAGCTGTGGACCTTCGCAGTGAGAGTTACAGCTCTTAAAGATGGCACCTACCCAAAGAGTGAGCAGTAGCAAGATTTATTGTGAAGAGCAAAAGAACAAAGCTTCCACAGCATGGAAGGTGACCCCAGCAGGTTGCCTCTGCTGGCTGGGGTGGCCAGCTCCTATTTCCTTATTTGCCCCCCACCCCATGTTCCATTTCTGTCCTATCAGAATGCCCTTTTATCAGTCCTCCCCGCAATTGACTACTTTTAGACTGCTGCTGATTGGTGTGTTTTACAGAGTGCTGATTGGTGCATTTTACAAAGTGCTGATTGGTGCATTTTACAATCCTCTTGTAAGACAGAAAAGTTCTCCAAGTCCCCACTGGACCCAGGAAGTCTAGCTGGCTTCACCTCTCAACATGATCACATGGTGTTCTTTCAGGAATTAAAGAGCTAGTGCAAGTTAACCATGGAGCATTTTAGCAGTGTTCAAAATGTTTCAGTGGGTGTGTGGGCTCCAGAGTCAGACCTGCATTTATTCCGGTCTCTATCATTTTCTGTGTAATGTGGGATAAATTACTGAAACTCTCTAAGTGTCAGTTTCTTGATCTGAAAATGTGTGTGTGTGTGTGTGTATGTGTGTGTGTGTGTGTGTGTGTGTGTGTATATAAAATCTACTTCTTTCCTAGAATGGCAAAGTATATATTCTGAGGAAACCACAGTAATAAGGTAAAAAAAGAAAAAAATAAATGGAACAAGAAAAGAAACAGTGAACTGGGAAAATAACTGAGTAGAAAACTACTCACAAACTAGTGTAGCCTTAGGGAAAAATCTGGTAATCAGCCCTGTGAGCTGTCTTGTACACTTCAGGCCTCTGCAAGTGGTACAGCTGAAGCTGAAATCCTTGCACTCAGTTGGAACCCCAAAGGGAAAGGTTCTAAAGGAAATAAACCTAACTCAGCACTTCAGCATTTCCCAAATTAACTGTAGTTAAATATAATCTCACAATCAAAAGAAAAAGAAAAATTTCTATCCTAGGGAAACAAGTCACCATGACAGAGTCAGCAAAAACAACCACAGCAGATTTGGAACTCCAAGAACTACAAGTAATATACATCTTATTAAATACCTATCCATGAACAGCTTAAAAAAAAAAAAAAAAAAAAAAAAACACGAGGTCTAGCTAAAAGAAAACTCTCATATGATAAAAAATGATTAGGATTATAAAAAACCAAATAGAAATATTCAAAGTGAAAATGTAATCATTTAAGTTAAAAATTCAATGTCTAGGTTAAACTGTGGATTAGACCCAAAAGAGAATTTTTGAAATGAAAGACAAATCTGGAGAAATTTTCCATAAAACAGCTTAGAAAGTCAAGGAAATGGAATCCTGGAAAAAAAAAATCAAAAGCTTTATATATGAAAGATAAGACGAGAAATCCTATGTATCTAATTGAAGTTCTAGAAGACAAATAAATGGAGAAAAGGAGAAGAGGCAATATTGAAGAGGTAATAGCTAAAGATTTTTCAAAGCAGATAAATAATACGGATTTGCTAATACTTGAAACATTATCTATACCAAGCAGAGGAAATAAAAAGAAACTCACACATAGTTTTAAGATAAATAATAGTATATTAAACATTTTATAAATAAATCAGAGCAAACACAGATTATCCCCCCAAACAATGTTTAATGTAAGAAAAGACTGCAAGAGAAATAAGGAAGGCAAGAAGACAGTAGAATAGTAACTTTAAGTGTCAGAAGTGAACAATAATAACAAAAATATGCCTTAACCTACAATCTCGAAGCTAGGAGAAATATCTTTTAGGAATAAGGAATAAATAAAAATATTTTCTGATAATTGAAAATGAAGAGAATTAACCACCAAAATACTTTTCTAAAGAAATTTAATTAAAAATATGCATTTTAAGAAAGAGAAAAATAATAAATATCGCAGAAGAATGACCTAAGATGAAAGAACAAATGATAAGCAAAGAAATAGTCACATAGGTATGCAAATTTAAAAGTAATAATGTTTTTATAAAATAATAATATATAATTTGTGACATTGATATTAATTACAGAACTGAAATATTTTTAAAAGTCCTATTTGGGTCAGGAGGAGGCAGATGGCATTATTTGCATTCTTTTGTTGTCCTTGTATTTTCCAGGAAATTTACTAAGATATTGAATAATTTTAGAAATCATTAAGTTGTTAATGGAATTTTAAGAGTAAATACTACAGGAATAGAAAGAAACTCAATGTACAACTTCTAAAGCAGTAGATAGAAAAACAAAACTAGAAAAATAAAGTTTGAAAACACAATAAAATAAATTTTGTAAAACATTTAACTATATATGTATATATAACTATGTGTATATAACTATGTATATAATTATGTAAATGCATAACATAACTAACATGTATACATGTTATGCAGAACTACATACATTATACATGCATGCATACGTACATGTAGACATAACATGTCTACATGTATATAAACTTCCTATTAATATGCGGATACATGTTTCTATACACACAAACGTTCACAATAAACATAAATGGGACTGAACTTTTCAGTAATAAGACTGTTAGAATGAATTTTAAAAACAAGATTACATTTTATTTATAAGACATATTAAAAATCATATAAAAAGTTTAAAATTTCAAAAAAGAAAAAATATGACCTGGTAAATATTAAGTAAAATGACCCAGCAATGCAATAATAATATTAGATAAATTAGATTTTACACCAAAAGACATTTTTTGACATAATGTAACATAGATTACTATTTTAGGCAAAGGTTTATTGGGAGAACTTGTATATACTTAATAACCTCAAATATATAAAAAGCAAGAATAATAAAATACTAGGAGTTGATGAATCCACCATTATGTTTGGGTAATTAATGAAACTTTGTTACTGATAGGTTAATCAGATATTTGTAAACATATCAAGATTTCAACAAATATTAAAAATCTTTGTTATAGGTGTAAACAGAACACATCACTCCATAACACATTAAAACTCTTAAGCATACTCTGAACATTTACAAAAATTCCCTGCATAGGAGACAAAAAGCAACTCTCAACACATTTGGAAGAACTGATATTATACAGATCATGTTCTTTGACCACAATTGTTAGAAATCAATAGCAGAACACAAAAGAAATGACTCTGTGATATTGTCACATAATAAGAAATATATATCTGGTCTCTATCCCCAGTTTCTGGCACAAAGCTCTAAAAACTCTTGTAAATTACCTGCGCCATAGAGGTGCTAGGTGCAACTTTTGTTCTCATATTTGGCCTTTGACCCAGGTTTCTGACACAGAGATTCTAATCCTTTGGAATCTCCTGGATGACAGAAGTGGCTTTTATTGTAAGGGAGCAACTCTTGGTGGGCCTTTAGATAGGATCTGGTTACCAGAGACCAAGCCCTGATTAAAAGATTGGAACATCCATCCCCTTCCGTCTTCTGGGAAGAGGAGAGGAATTGGAGCTTGTGTTAATAATCAATCATGGCTGTGTGATGAAGCCTTCCATGAAGAGTCCCAGAACTATAGGGTTCAGTAAGTGTTCAATTCACTGAATACATATGGAAGTCTGGAAGGGTAGCACTCCTTTCAGAGGGCACAGAGACTCCACATCTCTTCCCCCATCCTTGCCCTATGCATGCGTCTCTTTCATCTGGCTGTGCTTTTGTTTCCTTTACAAGATCCTTTGTAATAAATTGGTAAATGTAAGTAACTCTAGTTCTGTGAGCCATTCTAGTAAATGATAAAAACTGAAGAGGAGGTTGTGGGCGCCCCCACTTTACAGCCAGTTAGTCAAAGGTACTGGAGGCCTGGACATGTGATTGGCATCTAATGTGAGAGCAGTCTTGTGGGACTGAAGCTTTAACCTATGGGATCTAATGTTAACTCCAGGTAGTTTCAGAATTAAATTAAATTATAAGTCACCTAGTTGGTGTCCATCAGAGAATTGATGTGTAGGGGAAAAAGTCACACATTTGATGTCAGAATTGATGTATTGAGAATGTTTTGAAAGTATGATAGAAGAAAGCTATTGTGTTTGTTTTTTCCTTACAGACCCCCATATATTTACAAATTTTTAAAACATATGCAAACAGTTGATGGGTTAAATACTCATTTCTAGTGAAAATTATTTAAATACTTAGAACTAATGATACCAAAAACAATACATGTCAACACTTTTGTGACACAACAAAAGCAGTATTTTAGAGGAACTCTGTAGAATTAATGGATAGCTAGAAAATGTAAAGACTGAAGATTCATAGATTAATGGTTCAAATGAAGTTTTTTTTTGACGTTAAATTTACATAAATATCAAAATCATTTTAAAATGAACAATTTAAAGGCAGTTAGTCATTCACAATATTGTGCAACTGCTACCTCTATCTAGTTCCAAAACAATCTATCAACCCAAAAAGAAATCCCCTACTAGAAACCACAGTCCCTGGAAACCACAGATCTACTTTCTATCTCAACGGACTTGCCTATTCTGAATATTTCGTATAAATGTAATCATAACATATATGACCTTTACTGTATGGAAAATTAAATTATTTTTAAAAGAATAACATAATGTAGTAAACGTGAATAAACTAGAAGAAAGAATATTGTAAAGCTAAAGATTGAAATTGATAAAATTGAAATTAAAGTTATGCAAACAACCACTAAAAATCTGGTAAAATGAACTGGGGAGGGGAACAGAGAGATAAAATTAGAAATAATTACAAATGCAATAGAAATTAAAAATTTAAAACTTAACATCTGTGAAAAATTGTGTTAAAAAATATAAAATGATGTTCAACCTCATTAGTGCTGAAAGAAGTATGATTAAAATTACTGTTAGAAACTGTTCAATAAACAAAAGCTGACAACGATTAGTGAGTGTGTAAATTGATCTAATCAGTTTGGAAAGTGCTCTGGCATTATTTTAAAATTGGACATGCACATTTTTACTATTCAGTTATTTTATTACTAGAAATACATCAAAAATTTAATCTCACATTCATGCACTAAATGAATTATGCAAAAATGTTCATAGGAACACTGCATGTAATGGAAAAAAATGGAAATAATCCCTGTGGTACAATCATACATGTAAGATTGTACACACATATGCAGTTATGCATATTGTGTTACAATCATACATACATGTACAGTATTAAAATGGTATTTAAGCACACTACCTACTTAGGAGGTATTTTGAGTTTGATTCTAGACTACTGTATTAAAGTGAATATCACAATGAAGCAAATACTGCAGTAAGGCAGGTCACACAAATTTGTTGGTTTTTCAGTGTATATAAAAGTTATATTTACACTACACTGTAATCTATTAAGTGTACAACAGCATTGTGTCTAAAAAACGTGCAGTTGACTCTTGAACAACAGAGGTTTTAACTTTGAGTCCGTTTATGTGTGGATCTTTTTCAACCAAATGTGGATCAAGAATACAAAGTTCATTGGATGCAAAACGCATGTATGTGGAAGGCTAACTTTTTATACATACAGGTTAAACAGGGCTGACTGTGGGACTTTATGCATGGATTTATGTATATATGGATGAGTCCTAGAACCAATCCCCTGTGTATACCTAGAGATGCTTATAGATACCTTAATTAAAAAATAATTTATTGCTAAAAATGTCAATGATAATCTGAGCCTTCTGCAAGTTGTAATCTTTTTGCTGGCAGAGGGTCTTACCATGATATTGATGGCTGCTGGTTGATCAGGGTAGTCATTGCTGAAGTTGGGGTGACTGGCTATTTCTTAAAATAAGACAACAATGAAGTTTTTTAACTCTTCCTTTAATGAAAGATTTCTCTGCAGCATGTGATGTTGTTTGATAGCATTTTACATGCAGTAGAGCTTCTTTCAAAATTGGAGTCTATCGTCTCAATCACAGCTACTGCTTTATCAACTGGGTTTATAAAATATTCTAAATCCTTTGTTATCACTTCAAAATGTTCACAACCTCTTCATCAGGAGTAGACCGCATCTCAACAAGCCACTTCCTTTGCTCATCCGTGAGAAACAAATCCTCATCTGCTCAAATTTGATCATGTGATGGTGGTGATTCAGTGACATCAAGATTCACTTTTAATTCTAGTAATCTTGCTATTTTCACATCTGCAGTTACTTCCTCCACTAAAGCCTTGAACCACTTCACGTTATCTATGAGGATGAGGATTAACTTCTTCCAAACTCCTAGCATTGATATTTTGACCTCCTCCCATAAATCATGAATGTTCTTAATGGTATCTAGAATGGTGAATCCCTTCCATAAGGTTTTCAATTTACTTTGTGCAGATCCATCAGAGGAATCATGATTTGTGGCAGCTTTGGCCTTATGAAATGTATTTCTTAAATAATAAGACTTGACAGTCAAAATTACTCCTCGATTTGTGAGCTGCAGAATGGATGTTGTGTTAGCAGACATGAAAACAACATTTATCTCCTTATACATGTCCATCAGAGCGCTTTGGTGAGCAGACACATTGTCAAGGAACAGTAATACTTTGAAAGGCATCTTTTTTCCTGAGCAGCAGGTCTCAACAATGGGCTTTACATACTCAGTAAACCATGCTGTAAACAAATATACTGTCATTGAGTCTTTGTTTTTCCATTTATAGAAAACAGATAGAGTAGACGTAGCGTAACTCTTAAGGACCCTATGATTTTCAGAATGGTAAATGAGCATTGGCTTCAACTGAGAGTCGCCAACTGCATTAGTCCCTACCAACAGAGTCAGCCTGACCTTTGAAGCTTTGAAGCCAGCCATTGACTTCTCCCCTCCAGTTACAAAGTCCTAGTTGGCATATTTTCCCAGTAGAAGGCTATTTTGTCTTCACTGAAAAATCTGCTTTTTAGTGTAGCCATCTTCGTCAGTGATCACAGCTGGATGTTCTGAATAACTTGCTGCAGCTTCTACATCAGCACTTGCTTCACCTTGCACTTTTGTGTTATGAAGATAACTTATTTCCTTGGAGAGGACGTCTTTCCTTAAACCTCATGAACCAACTTCTGTTAGCTTCAAAATTTTCTTCTGCAGTTTCCTTACTTCTCCCAGCCTTCACAGGATTGAAGAGAATTAAGATTTTGCTCAGAATTAGGCCTTGGTTTAGGAGAATATTGTGGCTGTTTTGATCTTTTAACCAGATTACTAAAAGTTTCTCCATATCTGCAATAAGGCTGTTTTTCTTTCTTATCATTCATAACTACAATGGAATAGCACTTTTATTTCCTTCAAGAACTTCTTCATTGCATTCACAACTTGGCAAAGTCGTTACTATTTGGTGCAAGAAGTCTAGCTTTCAGCCTGTCTGGGCATTCAACATGCCTTCTGTATGACGTTTAATTATTTCTAGATTTTGATTTAAAATGAGAGATGTAACACTGTTCCTTTCTCTTGAACACTTAGGGGCCATTGTAGGGTTATTAATTGGCTTAATTTGAATATTATTGTGTCTCAGGGAATAGGAAGGCTAAAGTACGGGGACATGGGGAAACAGCACGTCAAACAGCCAGTTGAAGAAGCAGTCAGAACACAAATCACACTGATTAATTAAGTTTGCTGTTTCTCGTGGGCATTATTCGTGGTTCCCCAAAACAATTACTATAGTAACATCTAAGACCACTTACCGTAAATCATCATAACAAATATAATACAATAATGTTTGAAATATTGTGAGAATTACCAATATATGACTCAGATACTACTTGAGCACATGATGTTGGAAAAATGGCATTGATTGATTTGATTCAATGCAGAATTGCCATGAACATTCAATTTGTTTTAAAAAATGCAATATCTGTGAAGCACAATAAAATGAGATGCAATAAAATGAGTTGTGCCCATATTGAAATGATTGCAGGAATGTATTCCTCAGTGAAAAGGCAAGTTGCAGAAGACTACATGCAGCATACTAGCACACAAAATTAGATGCATTGTTTGGAGGTTCACACATCTATACTTCAAAGATGGCACAGAAATTTTCATTTTTCATTGTTATTATTATTGTTATTATTATTATTTTTGAGACAGGGTCTGGGCTCTGTGTCACCCAGAGTTGAGTACAGTGGTGCTATCATGGCTCACTGCAACCTCCACCTCCTGGTCTCAAGCTGTTGTCCCACCTCAGCCTTCCAAGTAGCTGGGACTATACCAAGCCAATTTTTTTTTGTTTTTATTTTTTGTAGAGATGGAGTTTCGAAATGTTGTCCATGTTTCCCAGGCTGGTCTCAAACTCCTGGGCTCAAGTGATCCACCCACTGCAGCCTCCCAAAGTGTTGGGATGACGGGCGTGAGCCACCACTCTAACACAACGTGGTAATTTTCTTTCTTTATTTCTTTTTTTTTTTGAGACAGAGTCTCAGTCTGTGGCCCAGGCTGGAGTGCAGTGGCATGATCTCGGCTCACTGCAAGCTCCGCCCCCTGGGTTCACGCCATTCTCCTGCCTCAGCCTCCCAAGAAGCTGGGACTACAAGCGCCCACCACCATGCCTGGCTAATTTTTTTTTTTTTTGTATTTTTAGTAGAGACGGGGTTTCACCGTGTTCGCCAGGATGGTCTCAATCTCCCGATCTCGTGATCCGCCCGCCTCGGCCTCCCAAAGTGCTGGGATTACAGGCGTGAGCCACCGCGCCCAGCCAGCGTGGTAATTTTCGATACAAAATAGTGAACGTCTCCGGGATTTGATACAAGTGGAGGAGTAAAACAGAGGTTTAAAGGTTATAGGTAGTATTGTAGTTTATGAGTCCACAACCTAGCACAACCATGTTTAGTTCAAGGGCTCATTAATGTTAATTTCATTATTATAATTTATAACTTATATAATTAGTATATATGTGATTATGAGGTAGCAAACTTTATGTATTTAAAATAAAGTGAAAATCTAGAAATTCATGAAGATTAAGATAATGGGGGAAATGATTTTGTAGTGTTGTGTAGTATATGACCAATAAATGTTAGCTATTAGAGTTTTTTTTTCTTAGTGGTATGAAAGTTTTAAATTCTACTAGTAAAAACAGCTTTTGCCAACTGTCCTAACATGTATTGATATCTTGTTTATGTTAATGCGATTATTATACTAATTATACCAATAATTACATACATTATAAATATATGCAAAATATAAATTTTAAACATGTGAAAAAGTGAACAATGTCTTAAAATTAGTAAGAGTTTCATATATAAATATTACACAGTCAGTAGTAGTAAATGTAAATTTATACATCTAATGTTGCTCCAGGTATTATGAAACACTTTTGTTTAACTTCTTTGTAGAACAATTAGACAGTCATTGTTTTCATTTCATAATGTGGCTGACAAATACTCATTTTGTTTATTTTTTATAATTTTGACTTCTATGTTAGATTCAGGGGAAACATTGTAGTTTTGTTAAATGGGTATATTGCATGATGCAGAGGTTTGCAGGTACCATTGATCTTATCACCCATGTACTGAACATAGTAACCAATAATTAGTTTTTCAACTGTTTGATTTTCTGTTCCTGTGTTAATTTGCCTAGGACAATGGCCTCCAACTTTATCTGTGTTGCTTCGAAGAACCTACTTTCATTCATTTTCATAGCTATGAAAACTCATTTTAAAGAGTAAGAGAAGCATCAATTCTGCCTTATTGCTTTTATTTGCATTATTAAGAATTATTTTTAACATATAATTTCTGCAAAAGAATTTTAAAGCAAATTATCTATTAGGGGAAGATTTATTAAACTAGATAAGAGAATCTATAAATACACTTGCTGGTTTACAGTGTGTGGCAATACGCTGAAAATATGTGACAGTGTAAGGATACCAATACCTACAGGAATGACCACTTGTCCTGAAACTAACGGGGCATATGCTCATCTGAAATACAGAGAAAGTATCCAGTGTCAATGAGAATATTAACTGTCAGAAAAAGTATTGTTTTTTTAAAGAATTTGATATTTTAAAATTCTATTTTTTTTTTCTCTACCCAAATAATTGTTTTGTATCCCTTCACTTCGGGTTCACCAGTTTCATAAGTGAGTAGGCCTAGCTGACCATCTAGCATCCAAGTCTCAGGACTGGTATCTTATTGGAGTATCATTTGTATTTTTTAAAGTATCAATAGCCTACTATATAGAAAGGAGTTGGTTAATGCATTTATTCACTCAACCACTATTTATCAAACCTGTTGTGATTCAATCAGATATAATCCCTGACCTCAAGAAGCTTCAGCCTAGTGGGGAAGGCAAGCATGTAAGTGTATACTAATATAATCCAGGTTGCTAAGCACTGTTTTGGAGATAGCTCCATAATACAAGAAGTCTACTTATATCTTCACAATACTCTGTGAGGTCAAGAGGGCACTAGTATTACCTCCATGTATAGATGAGAAAACTGAACGATCAAGGTCATCACATAAAGCCACAAAACTGTCAGATGCCTGTGCTAACCTGAGAGCTCTGTTGTCTTGGTTTCTGGTCCAGCATCTCTTCCGCTGGGTTATGCTCACTACATGGATTACTGAAACTGGGGAGTCGGGAGAATGTTCCATCCTTTCAAATGCTATATATCCTTTCCTTTTTATTTGTTCATATTTAAAAAATTCTTTATTAAGCAAAAAAGAATTACATTGATAATAGTTGATGGACATATGATAATAAATAGGGAAAGAAAAGTTTGCTACTGTGTCTATGTGTGAAATTTCCATAAGAAAGATTTTTAAAATATCATCTTAAGCAAAGCTTCAGAATCTCTTTTCATAATTCAACCACACCATCATTAACAGTTTAGATATCACATTATATATTAAGATATTATTAGATATTTTTCTTGCACCAACAGAAAAAAAAAAACAATGTTAGGCCATTTTATATCTAATTTTAAGATGGTACTATCCACATTTTCCTCCACTATCTTGTACACTCACCAGGGCAATATAATCAAATTTTCAGAAGCACTCAAGATAGCCAGGGTTTATAAAAAGAACTGTTAATCATCCTAAATAAATTGTAACCATTAATTAGCAAAGAATGATTACAGTGATGAAATTATCATAAAATTTAAAGAGCATGAAAAGCATTCCAAAAACATATTTTATAAATTCATTTGAAGCATTAAACTACACTGATGATTTCCTATTAAGTTCTAAAGCTCTCTCAATTTGAATATAATCCTTTCTTATGAGCTACTGCTTTGCAGTCTGTATAAGAAAGATTTTCAGGAGAGAATATTTCATTGGAAGTGTTTTAGAATTGAAATTTCCAAACCATCAATCTCTTCTTCATTTTCTCACATCATTTGCTACATTCGTAAATCATCTTAAATGTTAAGCTTAGGTTATTATGATCTAATGTGAAATAAATCACCACTGAAATTATTTTCCCCCCAAATTCATAAGTTTTTAGTGAAACAAAGGCTATCTGATAAGGAAAAAGCCAAGACCATTTGTATTAAGTTGATTCGGATTTCAATAAAATATTAGGCTGTTTTGTTTCTTCCCATACACTTGGCAGGAAGGAAGTTAGCAGCTTAACTAAGGTGTCATTGAGGTAAACAAAGTAGTTGGAAAATTGGAACTCTCTCTTGGTTGTTTGTTAATGGTTAGCCTGTTGTAGCTAATTTTTTTCTCTTTCAGTTGTTACTTACTCTTTCCCAGCCAAAGTATTAAATGTGTGAGTCTCACCAAATTTACTGTATTCAAAATTTTATTCTGAGACCAAATACATGAAGAAAATTCTGGGTGATCACAGTGTCAGATAGAGATAGGTAGTTAAATAAATATATTTTCAGACGTGAGTTTTTGCTCTGGTACTCAGGCCAGAGTGCCGTGGTGTGAACAGGGCTCGCTGAAGCCTCGACCTCCTGGACACAAGTGACCCTCCAGCTCAGCCCCACAAATAGCTGAGAGCACAGGCATATACCACCACGCCCAGCTAATTTATTTAATTATTATTTTTTGTAGAGACACTGTATCGTCATGTTGCCCACGCTGGTCTCAAACCTCTGGGCTGAAACAATCCTCCTGCCTCAGCCTCTCAAAGTACTTGGATTATAGCTGTGAACCACTATGTCGGGTCAGAAACCATATTTTTTTTTTTTTTTTTTTTTTTTTTAGCTGCTTTGTATTTAAGGTGGGGGAAGTCAATCCTCAGAAAAGAAGCAACGAGTTGTAACATCCTATCAGTATTTGAGTGAAGAACTGGGATTAAAACCCAGGATATTCTGAAATAAGGACATTTTCTCCTTTATTTTATTCCCTTCACTGGCCCACTTTTTATTGACCATTGAGCAAATGTTCTTTAAAAGCCTGTGTTTGTAAAAGGAACAGAGTCTGCAAATATTTAATTTTTATTCTTCTCTTTCAAATCCTCCATACCTTTATTTTGATGTCATAAATATACATTCCTTAACAGGTCTCTTGATAAGAAAAATCAGGAAATTTTTGCTGATCTAGACTGATCATCACCATCATTAGGAAACTCACATGCATTGACACACTACACAGTAAAATTTCCTTTTTCTTTCTTCCACACCTCACCTCATCACACAGAAATATACACAATGATTCACCATAACCAAAACCTTTTATGTCAACAACCAACCTATTCAAGCAACTGATATCCTCCAACGCAGTCTAAATACGCAAACTCTCTAAAGTTCCTTCAGGAAAGAAGATATATGAAGCAACCAACACTATATATATATATATATATATATACACACACACACACACACACACACACACATATATATAATCAAGATCCAGTTATAAAACTGAACACATATGTTTATGTTAGATGTTTAAAGATGCACTGTTTGAAAGAACAACCCAATTTAGTGAAGCAGAAACAGAGATGTCTTCTTCTAGGCCGCTTATTTAACCCATATATCTTTAATTTCCATCCCAGATTCTACATTCTCATAGCAGTCTCACATTCTTTTAAAGTCCAGCCACTGATTTTCTATGCTCACGTCTGTGGTGGACTAAATGTTTATTTCCTCCCAGAAATTATATATTGAAATCCTAAGTGCCATGGTAATGGTATTAGGAGGTGGGGTTTGGGGGAGGTGATTAAGTTATCAGAGCAGGGTCCTCATGAATGACTTTAGTGTTGTTATAAAAGAGACCCAAGAAAGCACCCTCACTGCTTCGACCACTGGAGGACATAGAGAGAGGGCATCATCTATGAACTAGAAAGTGGGCCTTCACCAGGCACTAAATCTGCCAGCACTTGATCTGGAACTCCTTAGCCTCTGAAAATGTTAGAAATAAATGTCTGTTGTTTATAAATTACCCAGTTTATGCTACTTTTTTTTTTTTTTTTTTTGGCAACCCAGACAGACTAGGCAGTATGATCAAACCTCTCTTGAGTAGCTCCTATTGTATATAAGCCTTATACTCTGTCAGGGATGTGGGGAACTTACCTAATGTGGAAGACACTAAACTATAGACAATTTGCATCAAAGCTTACCACAAACTTTGGCATTCATGGCATAGTTTAAAGAAGTCATAATAAAAAAATTAGAAATAATGTTTTACAGGGCATTTTATTTTTAAATCAAATCTACTCATCTCCTTACTGGCTTAATTTTCAAGAAAGCTAAATAGCAGTCTTTGGTCCAGCCATCAATTTTTATTATAATTTTATTCTGATTCTTTCCATTATAAAGCTAATAATACATATTTCATAATATACTACCGTTTTAAAATATTAGCATGCAGAACATGTACTTCACTATTTTAATTAATGTGCTTGTCGTATCCTGAATATTCTGATACGCTTGCAAGGGGTGTGAAATATTAGGAACATAAATAAAAATATTCATTGTTGCATTTCATTAGTACTCAGACAATGAATAGAAGAGGAAATTTCCATAAATTGATGTGTTAAAATTTAGAGTAATTTTTTAAGTGAAGCCTGTAATTTTCCATCTTCAATATTCCTTTGATAAAATAATTTACTTGTTTCATGATAATGACCAAATAGAAAAGTTGAGAACTACAGGAACGAGTAAGAAGTGTGTGTGTGTGTGTGCGCGCGTGTGCGTATATATGTGAATGTGTGTGTGTGTGTGTGCTTATATATCTGTGTGTATTTGGGATGACCTCTGTCATATGAGAGGTTTTCTGTATGAACTTTTAGTAGAGATTATGGCATGGCTGGTACTCCAAGCACTAGAGGCTCACTGTGGAGCTGCTGCTTCTACCTGGAGCTGGGAAAATGAAAAGAAGTCCGGACTGGAGTCCTTGCTGCCTTCTACGGCTGGGGAGATGCAGACTCCACCTCAAAGCAGGAAGGGCACTTTCTTTTCCCCTCATCTACCTATGGTAGATACTAAGGGGAAGCCAGCTGGCAAAGAAGCCTGGAGTCTCAATGCCAGAACTACACGACAGAGTATAGAAGGGTGACATCAGATATGTAACGTATCAGGGAAGTGGCTGGCTCAGAGATTCAGGATACAAGAAGAGATTTGTTGAGGGATGGGTACTTCTCCACTGTTTGAGATTATTGAACTTGGAAACAATTTAAATGTTCAACAGGATAATGAAAAAGAAAAACATGAGTAAATTTTAACATCGTATATTAAGTGGGTAAACATAAAAATATAAAGTTGAAAAAATCCTTGTTGCTAAATAATACATGTAATGCAGTTCATTTAAATGATGTCACAGAAGAAAAGTAACACTCTAGAGATGTTTATGGACAAGTCAATAACAAATAAAGAATGGTGGTTGATTCTGGAAAATGTCGGAGTGAATACAATTTAGAAGAAATCCAGAAATGATTCACCTGGATTTTTAATGTGTTTGATTCTTTAAAAAAATAAATTATGATGTAGTATTATTGATGATAAGTTTATTATATATTTCTTTATTACTTTGTGAATATTTGAGTTATTCCATGGTTTCTGAAAGACAAAGAGAACAAAATAGTCAAGCGTAGCTGGGTCTCACTACTTTCCAGTGGTTATATTTTGGACAGTTACTCATCATTTCTAATGCTAAATTCTCTTATTATAAATCTCCTACAGTGTCCTTGAAAGACAAGAGATAATGAATGTAAAGTGCCTGTCACCTGAAGGCCCTCAATAATCGTGACTCTTTCATTATTATTAATAATATTTGCCCCATTTATAGTACCCATTTGTTAAATAAATGAAAATGAGTAACATCAAGCAACCGAAAAATATATTTTTCCACATTTTTCATACGAGACTTCTAATTCTTTCTCTAATGAGTGAAAAATTGGTTATTTCAGTTTTATGGATTAGAAAATTGAGGCTCAGATAAATGAAACAACTTGTCAGGTTAATCTATTCTTGTCAGTACAAATATGGAAAACTTGATTATTTTGCTGGTAATACCATAGCTCTCATAAACTCAGAAGGCTAAAGAAAACTTACATTACATTAGCAGAAAAAAATCCAATGAAGGAGGCTGGAGCATACATCCCTCTTTGCCATGGACAGACTTATTTTATACCTGTTGTTTTAGTGTTAGTAGTAGTATCCTGTTTCACTCTTTAAAATACTACCATTTGAATGATAAATTATATGTTCATCCTACAGATTTAGTAGAGCAATAGAGTAGCTTTAGTTCATGCTGGGTGACATACTTGCTGTATTTTGTCCTATTCTGATAGCAATATTTTAAGAAGGATCCTAGCAAAATAGAATCAGTTTAAACAATATTAAAGATCCAAAATCTTAGAAAAACTTTTTGAAAGATTCAGGCATCCTTGCGAGAGAACACATTTTGGGGAATTGTGAAGCTATTTTTTAGGAAATTTTTAACAAACTATCAGGCAGGAAATTCAGACTTATTCTGTGTATCTTCATAGAACAAAATGAAGATCACAGATGGTTGCTTAGAAGATAAAAATTTTTCTCAATGTAAAGAAGAACTTAGACCAATGAGAACACACAGACATTCTTTTCTTCTTTCTGATGAGTCTCTTAGCTTTTCCAGGTATACTATCAAAGTACCTGCAAGTAGAGATATTTTTACTAGTTTTACTTCCTTTCCAGTACAAATGTTCTGGTTGTTTTCTCATGATTGATTGCATTGAATAAAATTTCTAATAAAATATCTAATAGAAGGTCATGGTAGAATGTGTATGTAGTCCCAGTTACTCGGGAGGCTGAGGCAGGAGGACAGCTTGAGCCCCGTAGTTAGAGTCCAGCCTGGGCAGCATAGCAAGATTCTATCTCTTAAAAAAAAATCTAATAATAGAAGTGTTATCAGAGGTCCTTGTCTTGTTTCTGATTTTTGCAGAATGTGATCAGTGTTTCACTATTATAACATTGATTACTTTTAAATCAAGAATGGATGTTGAATTTGTTGAATATGGTAGAAAATCATAGTATATTTAACTTTAAAAAATATGAATGGGTTTCTGAATATTTACAATCATAAAACTAATCACAAATGATCCTGATGGATTATTTTGCAAAGTGATAGCGTATGCTATTGGATTCTATTTGCTCGTATTATCTTTCGTTTTTTTTTTTTTCTTTTTTAAGACGGAGTCTTGCTCTGTTGCCCAAGCTGGAGTGCAGTGGCGCAGTCTCGGCTCACTGCAGGCTCCGCCTCCCGGGTTCACGCCATTCTCCTGCCTCAGCCTCCTGAGTAGCTGGCACTATAGGCGTCCATCACCAAGCCCGGCTAATTTTTTGTAGTTTTTTGTTTTTTGTTTTTTGGTTTTTTTTGAGACGGAGTCTCCCTCTGCCTCCCAGGCTGCAGTGCAGTGGCCGGATCTCAGCTCACTGCAAGCTCCGCTTCCTGGGTTTAGCCATTCTCCTGCCTCAGCCTCCCGAGTAGCTGGGACTACAGGCGACCGCCACGTCGCCCGGCTAGTTTTTTGTACTTTTTAGTAGAGACGGGGTTTCACCGTGTTAGCCAGGATGGTCTCGATCTCCTGACCTCGTGATCCGCCCGTCTCGGCCTCCCAAAGTGCTGGGATTATAGGCTTGAGCCACTGCGCCCGGCCCTCTTTGGGATTTTTACATAGGCATTTATAAGTTAGGTTGATCTTTAATTATTTTCCTGGCTTATATTTAGAAATCTTTATTAGGTTTGACTATTAATGTTATAGTTAGTTACCAACAAAAGTCTTTTGAAAACTTTCTTATTTGCATGGAAGAGTTTAATGAGTACTTAAGGATTATATGGTCATTGAAGAGTTCACAGAATTCCATTGTTGAAATTCCTTGGCCAGATGTTATAGAGGCATTTTTAGAATTTTCTCATTATTAAAAATTTAGCAGATTTAGCAGTTTTAGATTTTTAGAATTTCTCATTATTTTTCTATAGAAATTAGGCTGTTTATTTTTTGCATGTATCGACATATGGGTAAATTCCAGTGAACTATAATTTTTAGAATAGTATCGTTTCATCGTTTTTCAAATACATTTGAATAGATGCGTGCAATATAGACTTTTAAATATCCCGTTTCCATGATTTTTTTTTATACTCAAACTTTTTAAGTAGATTTTCATTTTTCTCTAGTGGAACGTTTTTCATTTATTTTTAGTTAGGTTAGTTATTCGTTTATCTCAAGGATTCAAGGAAACAATGGTGTAGTTTAATAATTATATGGTTTTCTGATTTCTAACTCACTTTCTGCTTTTTATGTTTATTTTTTCTCTTTCTGCTTTCATTATGAATATATAGTTTATTTTTATTTCTTCCTAAATTATTTTGATGCCTTTAGAATTATGAACCTTTTTATATTATTGATTTAATGTTTTAAATAAATCCTGATTTGTACTATTATTATAATTATTTTCTAGGAAGTCTTCAGTTCTACAATGTCAGTGTTTTTTCCTTTGTTGACTCAAGTTAATTAATGATTAATGTATGTGTGTGTCTGTGTGTGCCTTTTTTTTTCTTTTTTTTTTTTTTATTATACTTTAAGTTCTAGGGTACATGTGCATAACGTTTATATCATGTATAACTCCCCAATGCAATCCCTCCCTCCTCCCCTCTCCCCATGATAGGCCCCAGTGTGCGATGTTCCCCTTCCCGAGTCCAAGTGATCTCATTGTTCAGTTCCCACCTATGAGTGAGAACATGCGGTGTTTGGTTTTCTCTTCTTGTGATAGTTTGCTAAGAATGATGGTTTCCAGCTGCATCCATGTCCCTACAAAGGACGCAAACTCATCCTTTTTGATGGCTGCATAGTATTCCATGGTGTATATGTGCCACATTTTCTTAATCCAGTCTGTCACAGATGGACATTTGGGTTGATTCCAAGTCTTTGCTATTGTGAATAGTGCCGCAATAAACATACATGTGCATGTGTCTTTGTAGTAGAGTAATTTATAATCCTTTGGGTATATACCCAGTAGTGGGATGGCTGGGTCATATGGTACATCTAGTTCTAGATCCTTGAGGAATCGCCATACTGTTTTCCATAATGGTTGAACTAGTTTACAATCCCACCAACAGTGTAAAAGTGTTCCTATTTCTCCACATCCTCTCCAACATCTATTGTTTCCTGACTTCTTAATGATTGCCATTCTAACTGGTGTGAGATGGTATCTCATTGTGGTTTTGATTTGCATTTCTCTGATGGCCAGTGATGACGAGCATTTTTTCATGTGTCTGTTGGCTGTATGGATGTCTTCTTTTGAGAAATGTCTGTTCATATCCTTTGCCCACTTTTTGATGGGGTTGTTTGTTTTTTTCTTGTATATTTGTTTGAGTTCTTTGTAGATTCTGGATATTAGCCCTTTGTCAGATGAGTAGGTTGCAAAAATTTTCTCCCATTCTGTAGGTTGCCTGTTCACTCTGATGGTAGTTTCTTTTGCTGTGCAAAAGCTCTTTAGTTTAATGAGATCCCATTTGTCAATTTTGGCTTTTGCTGCCGTTGCTTTTGGTGTTTTAGACATGAAGTCCTTGCCCATGCCTATGTCCTGAATGATACTACCTAGATTTTCTTCTAGGGTTTTTATGGTATTAGGTCTAACATTTAAGTCTCTAATCCATCTTGAATTAATTTTCGTATAAGGGGTAAGGAAAGGATCCAGTTTCAGCTTTCTACTTATGGCTAGCCAATTTTCCCAGCACCATTTATTAAATAGGGAATCCTTTCCCCATTTCTTGTTTTTGTCAGGTTTGTCAAAGATCAGATGGCTGTAGATGTGTGGTATTATTTCTGAGGACTCTGTTCTATTCCACTGGTCTATTTCTCTGTTGTGGTACCAGTACCATGCTGTTTTGGTTACTGTAGCCTTGTAGTATAGTTTGAAGTCAGGTAGCGTGACGCCTCCAGCTTTGTCCTTTTGACCTAGGATTGTCTTGGCAATGCGGGCTCTTTTTTGGTTCCATATGAACTTTAAAGCAGTTTTTTCCAATTCTGTGAAGAAAGTCATTGGTAGCTTGATGGGGATGGCATTGAATCTATAAATACCTTGGGCAGTATGGCCATTTTCACGATATTGATTCTTCCTATCCATGAGCATGGTATGTTCTTCCATTTGTTTGTGTCCTCTTTGATTTCACTGAGCAGTGGTTTGTAGTTCTCCTTGAAGAGGTCCTTGACATCCCTTGTAAGCTGGATTCCCAGGTCTTTTTTTTTTTTGAGACGGAGTCTGGCTCTGTCGCCCAGGCTGCAGTGCAGTGGCACAATCTCGGCTCACTGCAACCTTGCAACCTCCGCCTCCCGGGTTCAAGTGATTCTCCTGCCTCAGCCTCCCAAGTAGCTGGAATGACAGGCACCCACCACCACGCCCGGCTACTTTTTGTGTTTTTAGTAGATATGGGTTTTCACCATATTGACCAGGATGATCTCGATCTCTTGACCTCACGATCCACCTGCCTTAGCCTCCCAAAATACTGAGATTACAGGCGTAAGCCACCACGCCCGGCCCTGTGTGTGCGTTTTTAAGAGGTAGGGTTTTTTTGTCTCATTCTTTGGATGTGATTTCTACAAATTTTAATTTATTCTTAGTTTAATTTATCAAATGTCCAATTTGAAAAATATTAGTGCATACTTGAAGAAAACTGTGTTTTTTTACCAATAAGATGCAATGTTTCATATGTGTCTATAATATTTATCCAACTGATTATATACATTAGGTCTTCTTAATCTTTTACTATTTTTGCCCCAGTGATGTATCTTGGACTGAGAATTAAGAACTCCAATTATTAGTGCTATTCTGCAGCTTGCCCTGGATAGCTTGTAGTTTCCTGTAACAATTCTTGTGTTTTTGTTCATAGCTGTTGATAACTGTAAATGTCTCAATTGTGCATTATGTCCTTTAGCATTACAAAATCTCTTATTTTTCTTGTTAAAAGTCTTTGGCCTGGTCTGTAACTTGTTACATAACAAAACCTTAACACTGTCTTTTTCTTTATAAACACACACACACACACATACACACACACACATTTTATAAATTAAATGCCTTTAGCATTACAAAAGCTCTTACTTTTCTTGTTAAAGGTCTTTGGCCTAGACTATAATTTGGTACATAATAAAATCTTAGCACTGCATTTTTTTTTTCTAAAAAACCAAACCGTATTTTATAAATGAAATTATGAGGTTTAATTAACTTACAGAAAAGCATTGATTTTAAGTTTTTGATGTTTTGACAAATTTATACACTTGTTAACCACCACTACAAGCAACATGTAAAATACTTCTATCATCCAAAAAACGTTCACTTTCTATTTATTTATTTATTTATATTTTTTGGTGGATAGGTAAATGACTTTTATTAGAACATACAAAGTGCATTTTGATATACATTCACAAGTGGCCATTGCTGTTCTCCAAACATCATTCAGCTGAGTGTTACTAGACTGTCAAACCCAGAACATAGCAGAACAATGCTATGATCGTTAATGTATATGTCTCTGTGTATGTACTATATGAAATGCCTTCTTTGTGCTTCTCTAATCTATTTTTGTAGCATCCTCAGTGATCTTTATTTATTATTATTATGTTCATAGGTTATTGGGGGACAGGTGGTGTTTGGTTACATGAGTAAGATCTTTAATGACAATGTGTGAGATTTTGGTACACACATCACCCAGGCAGTATACATTGCTTCCTACTTGTAGTCTTTTATCCCCCTTCACACCCTTTCCCCTTGGGTCCTCAAAGTCCGTTGTTTCATTCCTATGCCTTTGCATCCTCATAGTTTAGCTCACACTTATGAGTGAGAACATGTTTCAGTTTTCTGTTCCTGAGTTATTTCACCTAGAATAATAGTGTCCGATCTCATCCAGGTCTCTGTGAATGCCATTAATTCATTTTTTATGGCTGAGTAGTATTCCCTTATGTGTGTGTGTGTGTGTGTGTGTGTGTGTGCGTGTGTATCACAGTTTCTTTATCCATTTGTTGGCTCCACGTTTTTGCAATTGCGAATTGTGTTGCTATAAACATGCGTGTGCAAGTATCATTTTCATATAATGACTTTTTCCTCTGGGTAGATACCCAGTAGTGGGATTGCTATATCAAATCATAGTTCTACTTTAAGTTCTTAAAGGAATCTCCACACTGTTTTCCATAGTGATTGTACTAGTTTACATTCCCACCAGCAGTGTTGAAGTATTCCCTGTTCATCACAGCCATGCTAACATTTACTATTTTTAAAATTTTTTTGTTTATGGCCATTCTTGCAGGAGTAAGGTAATGTCATATTGCAGTTTTGATTTGCATTTTCCTGATCATTAGTAACGTCGAGCATTTTTTCATAGGCGTGTTGGCTGTTTGTATATCTTCTCGCCAATCTGCTTCCTTTCCCTATAGATTACTTTTCTCAATGTAAAAATTTCATGTAAAGGGAATCATAAGAAATGTTTTCTTTTCAGATTGTCTTTTTCACTGAATTGAGAGTCATTAATAGTTTTGCATGTATTACTAGTAGTAATATAACTACTAGTAGTGTTTTTCTTACCAAATAGTATTTCATTGTTTAGAAATACCACAATTTGTTTGTCCAGTTACCTTTGGACAGACATTTGGATTACTTCCTAGTTATAACTATTATGGATAAAGTTGCTAAGATCATTAATGTATATGTCTTTGTGTGTGTTTTCATAAATCAGAGTGACGTTTCTGGGTTACTTAGTAAGTGCATATTTAAAATTTTAAAAAAACTTCTAAACCCTCTTCCTAAATCGCTGAAACACTTTTTATTTCTCCCACTGGAAGAACATTTTCATTTCTTCATTTTCAGTTAACACCTGTTATTAGACCTTAAATTTTTAGCCATTCTAAGAGGTGTTTAGTAGTTTCTCATTGTGGTTTTAATTTTCATTTTCCCAATGACCAATGATGTCAAGCAGTTTTTATAATGTGCATATTGACCATTAATATATCTTATTTCATGACTATCTGTTGAACTTGTTGCCCATGTTTTATTGGGTTGCTTATCTTATAATTAATTTCTTCACATTCTGAATTAAATCTTTTAACATGTATCTACATCTAAAGAATATTTCCCCATCTTTGAGTTGCCTTTCTATTTTTATCAGAATTTCTTTTGAAAATAAAATATTTACAATTTTGATGATGCTACTTAGTATGGCACCCTCTGCTTCTAGGTATAAGCTGTACTTAGTCTTGTCTGAAAAAGCATAAACTTGCCACACTTCCTTTTATTAAAGTAAATTCTAACTGACTCTCTGCTCTGTTACAATCTCTGCAACCTACTCTCTTCCTTTTGGATTTTTATGTCCCCAGTTACATATGAACTAATTATCATAGTAAATTCATTTTCAATTATGCTGTAAGAATGGACTATGGTAATTTACATTTTTAAATTTCTCTTATTTTGCACACATGTGCATGTACATGCACACATTGTAGGTTTTAGAAATTAAGTTGTCTTCATTATTAGACCTTTCCTTCAAAATTTTAATTGCAACTAAAATTTGACCAGCGCATTGATGTTCACAGGAAAATAACATCATTTATTGGTACTACAATTCCTGAAAAGTAGACATGAGAGGATTTAATTATAGTTCTACTTTAAAAGATTTAAACAAAAAAAGTCAGCAATTTTATTCAACTTGCGACCAAATGAAAATGCAGGAAAACAGCAAATTAATACTCTTCCTATTCTGGTATGTTGATTATTTGTAACTATTTTGCCCTTGGAAAATTTCAACCTATCTTAATTGAACTAAGAGAACTATTAACATTATAAAAGAGGAGAAATTGTCTATGCTGGGGACTGAGTCAAAATTATCAAAGAGTCAAAGAAAGGGAATCAAGTATGTATGTGAGTGTGCACGTGTGTGTGTGTGTACGTGTGTGTGTGTATGTGTGTGTGTGCCTGTGAGACAGAGATGGGGAGGGGGTAATTGTTGGGGGAATGAGATGTTGAGAATGGGATTTTATTCGTGACTCAGATTTCAAAGTCTTAACAATGTGATCTAATTCATGAAATATATACACAATTTTACTTGTAATCCAAATGAGTGTCATAACTTTAGTGACAGTGGTATAAATTATCAGTGCACACATTCTCTATTCTGTTTCCTATTATAGAGACATCATCGCAAGTAACACTTTGTGAAGGGTTTTGTGTAACTTTTGTTTTCTGGAAGTCACTAAAAGGATAAGGAGGACTTTATAGGAGGTTTTTGAGCATTAGATAAACATTTCTTCCTCAAGATGTATTAATGAAGATTGAAACACTAATGAGAGTGAGATTTTATGAAGGTAAATGCAGGTGTTGTAGGCCCATGCTTGTGTGTAATTCCAGTGCTTTGAGAGACTGAGGCAGGAAGATCACCCTTGAGATCAGGAGTTAGACCAGCCTGGGCAATATAGCGAGACACCATCTGTAGAAAAAAATTTTTTTTTTAAATTAGCCAGGTGTTGTGTTATGTATCTGTAGTCACAACTACTCAGGATGCTGAAGTTGGAGGATCCTTTGAGCCTAGGAATCGAGGCTGCACTTAACTATGACCGTGCCACTGCACTCTAGCCTGGGCAACTAAGCAAAACCCTGACCAAAAAAAACAAAAACAAAAACAAACAAACAAACCGGTAAGAATCATAGCAAATAAATTCCATCTTTGTGAGTCGACTCATCTGTTGGTGTATGGTAGCCTATCACATAGAATGTTTATATTCATGAGTACCTTACATTTTTATGTTGATTTATAATTACAAATTCCAGTGAAATGGATTTCACACAGCTCAGCTATGATACAGAGAAAAGCACAGATGTGACAAGTAGCTCTGTGAATTCACTTATTTTGTAATCATCTTGATCAACTAGATATTCTTGATGGCTCTAGTTCAGTGGTTATCAACCCTGTCTGCACATTATTATCCCCTGGGGAGCAATTTTAAAATAGCAATGCCAGGAGATTCTGGGGGTTGTCAGGAACAGGGCTCATGTCATTTCAATTAGGTCTTTGGGTATATGGATTGTACAGACAGGACTGACACTGCAGCTTTCTTTCTTTCTTTTCTTTTTTTTTTTAAAGTATGTTAAAGAGAAAAACAACATAAAAAAAGTCTCATTCATTTCATTCCCCCAAAAGTATGAGTTTATGCTTTAATACTGCTGCTCAATTGCAATAGTGATTCACTTGGGAAAACAAGAGGTTTTAAATCAGAGATTGTGTGATGCAATAAAGGAGATATAGGTGTGTTTCTACTTAATTCACAAATAGAAGGGAGAAAAGCTCTGTACAGCTGTGAAGAAACTGCACATAGAAAAGCAAAGGTACATTATGGGGTAGAAATAACTATTTTCAGGATGTAAGGGGATACTATAAACAGCAAAAAGTTATGAATACAAATGTTTATATGATTGCTTTACCCATTCTTGTATTAGATTATTCAAATTTCTTTCATAAGGGAGTTTGTCTCATAAAATGAAATGTAGCCATCTACTGAAGGAGTACTTCATAAAGGTTTTCTTTTGACCACCAAATTATGGAGCCAACAGGACCATACCTCAAGTATTTAGAATTTCAAGATATAATGATTTCCCACATTCCTTTTTAATGAATCGTTGCATAGATAAGAGGGTAGAAAAAACACATTAATTCCTAGAGAATAGGCAAAACAGTACACATACATTTAATCTTGAATTGGCAATGTTGTTCTGAAAAAAACGCAAAACACAGATAAGGAGTAATGTTTTGGAAACTAGTAAGCTCAGCATCAAGAAATCTTTTCCATGTGTGATCCATTTCTACTGCAAGAAGCATCCATTGTAATTGTTTCAGAATGCTACATGTACACTATCTTTATGGGTCAGGAATATTGCTATAAGTTATCATTGTTCTGTGAATATTGGCATAAAGATGTTATGAGCCTTTGTTCACACTGGTTCTTTGTGATAATGTCTTTATTTATGTGTTTCTACAATGTGTTTGAACCCCTTAAAGAACAAAGTGTGATATTTAATGAAGTATATGTAGTCTTCTCTTAGGTTGTATCTATCCACTAAAAATGAAGTATATTCCCCTATTAATTCACATGACAAGATGCCCAGATCAATATTGCTCAAAGAGTTTTTTGTCATAAAGATCATGCTACATAGTAGCTGGTTTTCTACTTACATACGTAGTTGCTTTCTCTAGATAACAGAGAGAGAATGGATAAATTAGTAATTTTTTTGTTATTTGTCTTATATTACACAATATACACATTTAGAGAAGCATAGAAAAAAAGTAAGCCCACATGAATTTTCATATTTAGATCGTGTATATTTAAATTTATCTAAACTGATTATATGAAACAGCTGATTCTTTTTATGCTTTGTACTGAGAAGATGCACCTTTAGAGAAAACAATAAATCATTTTATCTTCTGAATGTTTGAAGTCAAATTGAGACTGCATTCTGGAAATAGCTAAGATCAGATTACCTCTTGGCAGAATCCAATGCACGTTAGAAAAGCAGAACCCATTTTGCTGATAAAGGTTTTAGTAGAGGAATGAAATATAAATAAATTTTAGCTTAGGCTACTACAAAAAAAGATCAAATAATCAGAAGCAATAGCCCTTTTTTCCTGCCAGGTTCCCTGTGGATTTTCTTTGTGATGAAGTCAGGTGGTTAGGAAGTACATACACAGAACTAAAATGAGCTGTGGCAACCTTGTCAGGCTGCATTTTACAGCCGCCTTTGTAGTCTGCTATATGAGTTGCCCTGGCCAAATAAAGTTTTCTTAGGCTTCATCTAAGAGAATTAAAGAAAGGTGACCTCATTCAGCCAAAAATACTGCCTAGATGTGAATTTTCCCTTTATATCAGCCTATTTGCAAACTATAGAAAACTCTATTCAGAAAGAGCTGTGCAGGGACGATTCAATCTAAACATGGCTTTCTTGAATTTGAAAACTTGGAATCTTTTTGACAACAGAAGTTTGAGAAACTTTTTAAAATGCAGTACTTTTTTAAAAGAATGGTTCAGAGAAATGCTAAAATTGCTATTTCTATTAAAGAAGTGGTCTTAGCAGAATGTTTTTTTTTTAATTTGTTAAAATCCTGTTCATGTGTTTTAAGCAAAAAAGTTGAAACAAGAACACTCAGTATCTTCACTTATTCATAAAATTTTTAAATAGTACAAACAGAAATTATCTTATAAATACTATATTTTGATAATACCATAAAGAATGTTATTTACCCCATTTATTTTTGTAAACTAGAACATAGTACATGTGCAAACTAGGAATAACAGTACCTACCTCAAAGGATGATTGTGACCATTTAATAAGCTGGGTCATGTGAAGTACTTAGAAGAGTGCCCAGTACAGAATAAGGGCTCAGACAATATTGGCAATAATTATTATTTTCTTAAAAGGATCATTAGAAGTCCTCACATTCATGGGTAAGGATGGTAAAGTACAATAGTAGTTGTCCCCAAACCACTAACAGTGTGCAAGCCACAGATGAAAGCATTGGCCCTACACAGGAGTCAAATTACATTCTACTACCAGTTTTGCCTGGACTCCCTTTTTTTCATCAGAATTATTGCTTAAAAAGTATTAAATTATTAATGTCAAATTAATGTTCTGTTCATTATACTTCAGGTGAAGGGTTCTTCCTGTTGACATAAGCATTTTTATAATTAGATCACAAAATACACAAAAATGATTTGAAAGGAAGTAAAAAAGAATTTAAATGATGAGGGGAAAAAAAAGGCTATCATCTTCCTCTTGGAGAAGGCTGAAAGCAGATACTCACTCAGGAACGGTTTAAAAGAGACCGTGATTGAAGGCACTATAAATTCAACTAAGAGTGGCTGGGGGCTGCACCAACATTGAATACCGGAGTGGGGTGTGTGCCTATGCCATTTTAAATAACATATATCTTTACGGAAGAAAATCACCACTCTTTTTTTGAAGCCCTGAAATTGGGTAACAAAATATGATAGGGATTTTGTGTTTTACTGGACTCCAGAGGCTGTCTGAGAGATACTAGTTTAACATAAGAAGTCTAGAATGTTTTGACCCTTCAACACTTGATGTGTAAGACAGAAAGTGGGGGAATGGATACAATTTAGGGAATCTGGGTTGTCCTGGACAATGATCCAATTATGGGTACTTCAAAGCAATGGAAACAGTATTGTGGGTTAGCTAGAGATCAATCTAGTCTCAAGGAATTATTATTTCTGTTAATGTTATGGCTATGGGCTTGAATCATATATGGCTTCCTCAGTGTTCTCAATTTCAAATACAAGTGATATAATTTCAAGAGTTCTATACTGGAATATTTGCTTTACACAGTAATAGCTAATACTTCATAGGTACTTTTTCCTGTATGCTCCCTGGAAGTGGTTTACGTGATATGGCTCATTACAGGAAAATATGTTTCTTACTTGACCTAGTTTAACAAATTCTCTTGTAGATTTTGATTAAATTTTTATTCCATATTTGACAATGATGGTTAAATACTTAAATATATCACTGGATAGCCTTGTAGTACTTACAACTTACAACTTTAGAGGAGCCCATAAACAGACTGGGTTAGAAAATTAACTGAAAAGGATGCCTAGTTGATTGGATTAAGCAAACTGCCAAATACTGACTAGCTATGGTTTATTAATTTATGATAGAATTCCTTTTAGGGGCCTAGATATGTACCACCCTTCTTGAGTAATTCAAATTAATAATTAATGGTTTACACAGTATTATTAGTTACAAATGACAGAAACTAATTAAGAGAGTAGATTTAGTACAACGTGAACAAAAGCTCATCATCACTAGTCATTAGAGAAATGCAAATCAAAACCAAAATGAGATACCATCTCACAGGAGTTAGAATGGCAATCACTAAAAAGTCAGGAAACAACAGATGCTGGAGAGAAGGTGGAGGAATAGGAATGCTTTTACGCTGTTGATGGGAGTATAAATTAGTTCAACCATTGTGGAAGACAGTGTGGTGATTCCTCAAGGATCTAGAACCAGAAATACTATTTAACCCAGCAATCCCATTACTGGGTATATACACAAAGGATTATAAATTATTCTACTATAAGGACACATGCACACGTGTGTTTATTGCAGCACTGTTCACAATAGCAAAGTCTTGGAATCAACCCAAATGCTCATCAATGATAGACTGGATAAAGAAATGTGGCACAGATACACCATGGAATACTCTGCAGCTATAAAAAAGGATGAGTTCATGTCCTTTGCAGGGACATGGATGAAGTTGGAAACCATCATTTTCAGCAAACTAACACAGGAACAGATAACCAAACACTGCATGTTCTCACACGTAAGTGGGAGCTGAACAGTGAGAACACAAGGACACAGGGAGGGCAGCATCACACACTGGGGCCTGTCAGGGGGTGGGAGGCTAGGGGAGGAATAGCATTAGGAGAAATACCTAATATAGATGACGGTTGATGGGTACAGCAAACCACCACGGGACGTGTATACCTATGTGAGAAACCTGCATGTTCTGCACATGTATCCCAGAACTTAAGGTATAATAATAATAAAGATGAATATTATAATTCAATAAGCACTTCTGGGGAACTACAAAGATCCAGGCATATGCTAAATACTAAGGTAATTTAAAAGTGATTAAGAAACAAACAAGACATATTTCTTGACTTTGCGTAACTTATACATAGAACAAGACAGTTTATGTTCTTAAGGAGTTTATACATTATTGAGAGACAGGCATCTACACAAGCTTCAGTTTAATATTTAGTGTGATGAGAACAACAATATTTAAAAGGCTAGCTTGGTGCTGTGGCTCACACCAGTAATCCCAGCACTTTGGGAGGCTGAGGACGGAGGATCACTTGAGCCCAAGAGTTGGAGATCAGCCTGGGAAACACAGCAAAATTTTTTTTATCTATATCTATATCTATATCTTAATCTGTATCTGTATCTGTATCTATATCTATATCTATATCTATATCTATATCTATATCTATTTCCATATCCGGGGTGGTGGCTTGCGCCTGTGGTCCCAGCTATGCAGGAGGCTGAGGTGGGAGAATCATTTGAACCCAAGAGGTAGTGCCTGCAGTGCAGCGTGATCATGCCACTGCACTCCAGTCTAGTGACAGAGTGAGACCCAGTCTGAAAAACAAAACAAAACAAAAAGTTAAAAGATTAAGGGATCCAGAGGAAAGTGCTGTGAATTCTAACCATGTGACCATGGAACTAGGATACCAGGGAGCACTTCATGGGAGAAGTGTCATTTATGTTTATTTTTGTAAAGTATATGTGAAAATTTGACAGGTGAAGACAGAGAAAGTAAAAATTGAGTATAAACAAGAAAAGGAAAGGGAAATTTCTAAAATTGTATCTTTTAGGGGCATTAAAGCTTAAAGAAGTTAGGGCAAAGACCAGATCATAATGGAGGAAGCTTTTTATCAATAATACCCAGTTTACTTAATTTGTATTAAGTACATATACATATGTTTATTTCTGATATATATGTAACTATTCACACAACTACACAATTCACACAACTACACAATTAGCTTATCAAGAAATACAAGATTTGCATGCTTTATCATTGAGCTAGGTTAATATTGCCTTAGTAGTCAGAGAAGCATGATGCAATGAAACGGAGGAGTTCATTGTATTACCACAAAAGGAGGAAGTACAGCCAGCTTAATCTTTAATACTGTATGCTGACTAAAGTTTTCAAAATTATTATTGTTATTTTAATGTACAGAAAGTCAAATTACTGTTTTTGGTGTTATTAGCATATTTTATAGATTTAATTGAAAACAATTCAGATTTGGGGAAAATATGTTTTTTATGTACTATTTTACATATTTACTTAATTTATGATCTGCTAGTGTAAGACATCATGTCCTATAAAATAAGTGTTATGCTTAAAATTGAGTCCTAAAAAGCTTCTAGAATGACTAAATTAATAAGTTATTTGATAAACATAACCAATGAGTAGTCAAGAAAATGAATATTAAAACCAATGGTATGGCATATGTTACCCATTATATTGGAGTAAAAATGTCACATTTAAATCTGGCAAATGTGTGAAAATATTTTCACAAGTAATATATGAGAGGTTGAAATCTTACAGAAATTTTCAGAAGCATTTTGAGAGTATGTATTAAAAGTTCTCATAAATATAAAAATAACGTTTGACACATTGTAGGAATATATCCTGAGAGAATAAGAGATTTTTGGTGTAAAGTATTATGAAATATTTCATACTTATACAAAAGAATACATTAGATAATTCTGGTTTAAGAATCTACAGTTTTAATTTTGTTTTTCAACACTTAAATAATTCAAAATAAATTAATTTTGCTATAAATCAGCTTGTCCCTCTATTACTTCATTTTCTTCTATTTTTTTTTTAACTGCTTTGATTCATAGTGCTTTTCTATGGAAAAAAATGGATTCAAAGTGACTTAGAAATTAAACATTCAAAGATAAATTTGTATATATTTTCTCACATATGTACATGAAGAATCAGGGCACAAATTATCAGAAAATGTTTTTGAATCTCTGACAAAATTAAAACTAAAACTCCTGTACTAATAAAAAGCTCCTATTCAAAACTTTTGGCTCATTTTTCTCTCATCTCATTTCCTGCTGAATCAAGTTATTTTCCTTGCCAATGGAGTTCTTGATTCAGTGCCATTTCTTTTTAATGGATTGGTTTCCTTTGTTGGATTTATTAGGCAGCACTCAGTATTCACCCAAGATGAGTACTGATAGGTAATAGATCTTAACTCAGTAAAGCTAATTGACAGGAGTCCTGATTATAATTGCAAAGTTTTTGTTAGAACAAATGACAAAACAGTAAGCTACTCTTGTTTAATTAATTTTTACTTAGCAGCTTTAAAAGTAAATGTGTTAATATTCAAAAGAGTGGAAGGCCAAGCCATCTGTTCCCATCTACTATCCTGTTACTTACTATGAATAATATTTATGACTTTGAATTCTGCCAAGACAATTGAATGTTGAGAAGCTTCTACTTATAAGCATATTTGTGTTCTTTCTTGCAGGTATGATATCTCTTATCTGTAGTTAGGAATGAAAACTCTTAACTATTTCATTCTCTAATACAATTTTGAATTTACCTACATCCTTTTCCCTGTTTCCTCTTCAAAATTCTCTTTTTTTTCAGTTACAATATTATTCATACTGATGATAGTACTGTTACTAAATTATATTTATCTTTTGATAATACATAATAACATTTTTGCGACATGTAAAAGAATGAAAATTTTTATTGATCTTAAATCAGGGTTTAACTAAGTTACTTTGATTGAAAAGTTAAGTGACTTCTTTAAATTATGGACATGAACCAGCTACGTTTCAGAAGGTTCTTCCAGGCTGTAAAGCTATTTCTTACTGGAACTAAGGCTTATGGTATTTTTCAGCTTTTGTGTTATTATCACCCATTTAATAATGTCTATTGTCTTAGGTTAGCGTCAAAGTTAGTAAAGTCCATGAAAAAACCATGGCATAAGCAAGAAGATAGTACAATTATGAAGAATTCAGTTATTAATAGTATTAGTTTATCAAAACTAGAATGTGATATATTTCTGACTTATCAAGCTGATTATGCATATTGTAAAAGAAAAAAGAAAACAGAAAAACAAGGAAATTACAACTACTTCATATTGAAGTAGTTGTAATAGAAAATTTGGGAAAAGTAACTCTTAAAACTCTAATTTTCAGAAGGCTCTCATTTGATATTCATATCAAAGGCTACACTCATAAATTAAAATTATTTTATAGAAATAAATGTAGTCACCCTATATATAATATGAAAATTAAAAGTACACAATACTTTATTTAATACTGCTTCATGTATTTTTAATTTTTAAATTGTTTCTTATGCATCAATAGTGAAAATAACTCTTAGAAATTATAATGTTACATAGGACTGGATTAATATGTTGTGGAGACATTGACAATGCAGGGGTGGTGGCACACGATAACATCCAGAGGATCTTTCATAAAGAGCCAACTCTTATTCTATCAAGTCCAAAATACAACCAGGACTAATCCTGCAAAGGACAAAGAGAAGATTGAGTGCTTCACAACAAAAGTATTTCTCATACAACTAGACATGCTGGTAAGGAATGGGTTTCCCAATGGGCTGAGTACTAGAAGGCTTAGGTATGGACTAAGACCTATGGCCTTTAGGTTCTAGGAGGCAAGATGGGGAGAGGTAGGTAACATTTATGAGTAGAAGTTATTTCCCATATGTCAGTAAATTTTCATAATAGTGACACAGGAAGATTCTATAATCTCTATTTTATGGATGAAGAAACTAAGGCTTGAAGAAGCTCAGTAGATGATAAAAGCCCCTCTAGCAGGATGTCCTTAGGGCCTCACTCTATCACTAGGATTGATTAGTATGATCTTTGACATCCAGCTGCAGATATCTTCATCTTTCTTACAAGCATTGGACCCTGACTACAGATGCCAGCCAGAGTGCAGGGGAATCTTCAACAGTAAAGTCTTCAACAGGGACTCTCTTCAAATACTTCAGCTTCCTTCTTTCCCTGTAGGAGAATCTGAGGTATGTGTTTGCACCTTTACTCAGTGTGTTGCTGAGGAATTAATCTTCAGCCACCCACTGTGACAGTTGGTTTAAGAATATGCCCTTTATCCAGTGGGCTCTGTGTTTCTTCCCCCTCCAGTCCCTCACTCCACTACCCGTGTCCCCAGTACTTCTCACATGAACTACTTGCACTCAAATCACTGTTTTAGAGCTGACTTCTGAAGGAACGAACCAAAACTGTCATACAATGATATGGGTGAGATTCAAACCCATCTCTGTCTCCAAAAACCTGTGGCTTTCTGTAATGCTGTGATTTTGCTCTAGATAAATTAATGGTTCCTCTTTGCATTCTAATAAAATTGTATGATTCTATGCATGGCATGCTCATACTTATGATTTTAAACTTCTCTTACCAGTAATGTAATGTGATCTTTGTTCTCACTATTTTGAGAATAATTTGATCTAATTTATTATTATATCACACATATGCTTTAATAATACTTTATGAGCTGGTTCTAAAGCATAATTTTTGAAAGCTTGGTAGAGCTCTTTTTTATTTTAATCTACCATATTTAGTATTCAGAAGAAATTGTGTTCTCATAAATTGCCAATTATTACCCATCATTGCTGGGATATTATTTAGACACCATTAACATGTTTGTGCGATTACTTTCATTTTTGTCTCAAAAGCATTCATGATTTCATGTGCTTGAAAACCCAGGGACTTTTAAAAAATCTGCATGTTTATCTAACATGACTAAGCTCTAAACAGGATTTCAAGTGGCTCTCACAAGCTTTTTTAATAAATGCAGGAAATTTTGTTTTGGTTAAAAGGAAAACAAAAACAACTGTGGTGCCTAACCAAATATATAGACATTGTTTATTTTTTTTCTAGTTTATGTCAAGTAAAACACACAACCCAAACTACATGATAGCTGTCAGTGGGGTGTTTAATAAGACATTTTTCTATTAGAAAATTCTGAGATAGTAGAAACAAACATTGGAGTGGACCTTACTTGCACAAAATTCCAAGAGTTGGGAGATGTTGTCTATTTTCATTATAGTTTATCTCAAGGTCCTTTCTCCACAAAGGATTTTATAGAACCTTTTGTGGGGAGAGACCCTATAGTTAATATCCTTTCTATAAATGCCTGATAACTATGCAGCCATCAATGAGGGAAAACTCACCACGTAATGACACAGATCTATTTATTTTGAGACATTTGCATTTCTTGAAATTTCTTTCTCGTTGTCATGTTACTTATTTATCAAGAATTAGCTCTATTTTTACTCTCGGGAATAATTACAAAAAAATGTATAATCCTTAAAATTGATATTTTTCAATTTTGTAAAAATAGTTCAATTCTCCCTCAGCCCTTTATTCTTCGAGTTAAATATTGTTACCACAATAAGCAAGTCAAGCATACTATGAGCAACTTGGCACACTTTTCAGAATCGTCCCCGTTACCAGCCATTCTCATCCAGAACTGCAGGGCTATTGGATCTGAGAGAGTGAGGGGAAAATGAGAATGAAATATAAGATAGAAAGAAAATGAATATTTTACACGTTTTTAAGAAATACAGAAAGAATGATATTGACTGAATAATGCCATATAGAAAAGTATTTTCTTGTTGAAATTGTTATCAATTTCAGTTGATAGTACATACTGTTTTTGCGTGACTTGGCATTCTATAATATGGAAATCTTTTTAAATTCACACTGCAAATCACCTTGTAGTAATTTTCAATGCTTCAGTAGTGTTTTACAGGATAAAAGGCTAGAAAAAACATTTGGAGCTTCTTTCTAAGAATAACACAAATCAGAATAGCTTTCTGTGTTTTCAATAGACATTCTATGCCATTATAATATGGCAAAAACTATGTACTCATGAAATGTAGTGTTGGAATAAAATGGTATTATACTTACTTGCATGCATAGTTTTAGGTTTTCATTATCCTGTATCTGCCAGGGCAGGCAAACACAGTGCCTGACAACAGTTGTTCGTTGAAAATAAATAAATAAAAAATAAAAAGAAGACTGTAGGTATTTACTTACTTAAACTTTACTCCAAGACACAGTTGGTGTTTCTGCCTCCCATTTCTAAATGTTATGTGATGTCAGGCCTTTCCTCATTTAATATCTCACGGAAATAATGAGAGAAACAAATGAGAAAGTGAGGGGGCGAAATAGATGCTTAACTTATCTGTGATTTCACTGTTCTTCCCAGCACTTCCTGGCTTAAAAGGGAGAAACTCTTTCCACTTATAAAACTGTTTTGCAGGGTTTTTATGGTATTAGGTCTAATATTTAAGTCTCTAATCCATCTTGAATTAATTTTCATATAAGGAGTAAGGAAAGGATCCAGTTTCAGCTTTCTACTTATGGCTAGCCAATTTTCCCAGCACCATTTATTAAATAGGGAATCCTTTCCCCATTTCTTGTTTCTCTCAGGTTTGTCAAAGATCAGATGACTGTAGATGTGTGGTATTATTTCTGAGGACTCTGTTCTGTTCCATTGGTCTGTATCTCTGTTTTGGTACCAGTACCATGCTGTTTTGGTTACTGTAGCCTTGTAGTATAGTTTGAAGTCAGCGTGATGCCTCCAGCTTCGTGCTTTTGACTTAGGATTGTCTTGGTAATGCGGGGTCTTTTTTGGTTCTCTATGAACTTTAAAGCAGTTTTTTCCAATTCTGTGAAGAAAGCCATTGGTAGCTTGATGGGGATGGCATTGAATCTATAAATTACCTTGGGCAGTATGGCCATTTTCACAATATTGATTCTTCCTATCCATGAGCATGGTATGTTCTTCCCTTTGTTTGTGTCCTCTTTTATTTCACTGAGCAGTGGTTTGTAGTTCTCCTTGAAGAGGTCATTTACATCCCTTGTAAGTTGGATTCCTAGGTATTGTATTGCTTTGAAGCAATTGTGAATGGAAGTTCATTCATGATTTGGCTCTCTGTTACTGGTGTATAAGAATGCTGGTGATTTTTGTACATTAATTTTGTAACCTGAGACTTTGCTGAAGTTTCTTATCAGCTTAAGGAGATTTTGGGCTGAGACAATGGGGTTTTCTAAATATACAATCATGTCATCTGCAAACAGGGACAATTTGACTTCTTCTTTTCCTAACTGAATACCTTTGATTTCTTTCTCTTGCCTGATTGCCCTAGCCAGAACTTCCAACACTATGTTGAATAGGAGTGGTGAGAGAGGGCATCCCTGTCTTGTGCCAGTAAACCATTCAGGACATAGGCATGGGCAAGGACTTCATGTTGAAAACAACAAAAGCAATGGCAACAAAAGCCAAAATTGACAAATGGGATCTAATTAAACTAAAGAGCTTCTGCACAGCAAAAGAAAGTACCATCAGAGTGAACAGGCAACCTACAGAATAGGAGAAAATTTTTGCAATCTACTCATCTGACAAAGGGCTAATATCCAGAACCTACAAAGAACTCAAACAAATTTACAAGAAAAAAACAACCCCATCAAAATGTAGGCAAAGGATATGAACAGACATTTCTCAAAAGAAGACATTCATACAGCCAACAGACACATGAAAAAATGCTCATCATCACTGGCCATCAGAGAAATGCAAATCAAAACCACAATAAGATACCATCTCACACCAGTTAGAATGGCAATCATTAAAAAGTCAGGAAACAACAGGTGCTGGAGAGGTTGTGGAGAAATAGGAACACTTTTACACTGTTGGTGGGATTGTAAACTAGTTCAACCATTGTGGAAAACAGTATGGCAATTCCTCAAGGATCTAGAACTAGAAGTGCCATATGACCCAGCCATCCCATTACTGGGTATATACCCAAAGGATTATAAATCATGCTGCTATAAAGACACATGCACACGTATGTTTATTGCGGCACTATTCACAATAGCAAATACTTGGAATCAACCCAAATGTCCATCAGTGATAGACTGGATTAAGAAAATGTGGCACATATACACCATGGAATACTATGCAGCCGTAAAAAAGGATGAGTTTGTGTCCTTTGTAGGGACATGGATGCAGCTGGAAACCATCATTCTCAGCAAGCTATCGCAAGAACAGAAAACCAAACACCGCATGTTTTCACTCATAGGTGGGAACTGAACAATGAGATCACTTGACCTCGGGAAGGGGAACATCACACACCAGGGCCTATCATGGGGAGGGGGGAGGGGGGAGGGATTGCTTTAGGAGTTGTACCTGATGTAAATGACGAGTTGATGGGTGCTGATGAGTTGATGGGTGCAGCACACCAACATGGCACAAGTATACATATGTAACAAATCTGCACATTATGCACATGTACCCTAGAACTTAAAGTATAAAAAAAAAAAACAAAAAACTGTTTTGCATTCCTTCTTCTTCATATCTTCCCAACTGAAGAAACAATTGTTAATAGAATGAGGATGTTATTTTGATGTTGATAATAAACTTCTCCGTAGAATGATAGTCACTCCACTTCCTTACTTTTTATCTCCTAACTTGTAATAATCAGAGAGTTGTCTTCACAAACACATTCATATTTTTTTAAGACTTCCATCTTGATAAATCTGTTGATTGTATTTGACCCTCATGTTGCCCAATAGTAAAGTCTGTGCCCAAATGTCACCTTTTAAGAGAGGACTTCATTAACAATTCTACCTAAAGAAGATTCCCCACTGCTCACCCACTTCGTCTTATCACTTTATTTATTATTGCTTTATTTTCTGCACAATATTTCTCACTATTTGACTTCTTCCTTCCTTCCTTTGCTTGTTTGCTTATATATGCATGTAAATATTCAGGAACAATATTAAAAAATTATAAAATTTTACTAAAGACTACACATGCATATTAATCAGTGGGAATATTCTATATTATTAATGTCAGTTTTCCTAAATTTATGTATTTAATACAATCTCAGTCAGACTAAATATGCAGATGATGTAGAAGAGAAAAAGTGAAAGAATAGAAAAGAAAATGAAAAAAAGGAACCAATGGAAAAAGAACGATTCATTTGAATGAAGGAAATTGAATTTCTAATTCATAACATATTTTAAAATCCATGTTGATTAAAGAACTAAGTGCAATAAAATAATTGTGAAAATACTTTCAAGAATATTTTGCCATGGGAGGCCTTTTGAAGTAGAACACAAAACAGAGAACCATACAGGAAGAGAAGATAAATTTAACAAAATAATGATAATAATTTTAAACTCTTCTTTATGAAGAAAGATACTATCAGCCAAATAAAAAGACAGCCTAGCACAATAGAAAAGATGGAAGATAAATATTAAAGCTTAATCATATATAAATAATTTTCTTAAATTGATATGGTCAACACAAAAAAACCAACAGAAAGAAAATGATCAATGGCAGTTAACAATTCACAGAAAATCAAAAGTTTCTCAACCTTGTTTACAATGATGGTTATATGAATTATAAGAGCACTGAGATTTTATTTTCCCATTTGATTTGTAAAATTTAAAAAGATGCCTTGATACTTTCAGTTGGGATAAAAATAATGGAAAACAGAAAATTTCAAATGCTGTTTGAATATAAGTTTTATAAAGTAATCAAGAAATTTCTGCCAAAATTTAAAATGTGAATACCCTTTCTCTCTCACTCGTCCTTCCCCAGTTTTCTTCTAGATATTGTCCCAAAAAGGGCATTTAATCACAGCAAGCTTTCTAGTAGGAAAAGCTGGAAATTATCTAAACACCTGTCAATAGAGAAAGATTAAATAATTATTGATTTGTATAATTTGATAATAGATTCTGTACCCATAAAAACAATTGGAAACAAATACACTTGTTTACCTATGACAAATTTTGTAAATCATTAATCTTCTCTATTATATGAACTGTAAAATTTATCTTCATTCGTATATATGTGCGTAAATATGTATGTAAATATATAAGAACACTAAAAACGTAGAATATCTTAAATCTTTGGATTTTATTGTGTATATTTCTTTCTTATGGGGGTATTATTTTAACTTGTGCGTACAAAAATTTTAATTTTGAATTGTTTATACAAAATGTGTTTAAAAACATGAAAAGTTAATGCTAATAATTTTTGTGATTGAGGGAAAAAATCTAGTCACTTTAGTAACTCTAGCTACATAATTTCTATGATAACTAGACTTACCAAAAACTATACCCACTACTTAATGAACACATAAATGTGTCAATTACTATATTTATTAAATTTTTGATTTTATAGGTGAGAATACTCAGGTAAGAAAACTGTCCAGATTTACAGAACTAAGTGTTCTCAAAGATGATCACTATTTTTTTAAGCTTTTTTTCCCTTCAACTTTTGTGTTAACTTCAGGGGTACATGTGCAGGATGTTCAGGTTTGTGAAATAGGTAAATACGTGCCATGGTGGTTTGCTGCACAAATCATCCCATCACCTAGGTATTAAGCCCTACATGCATTAACTATTCTTCATGATGCTCTCCCTCCCCACACAACCCCAACAGACCCAGTGTGTGTTGTTCCCCTCTCTGTGTCCGTGTGTTTTCATCATTCACCTCCCACTTATTAGTGAGAACATGTGGTGTTTGTTTATCTGTTCCTGCATTAGTTTGCTGAGGATAATGGCTTCCAGTTCCATCCATGTCTCTGCAAAGGACATGATCTTGTTCTTTTTAATGGCTGTATAGTATTCCATGGTGTATATGTACCACATTTTCTTCATCTAGTCTATCATTGATGGGCATTTAGGTTAATTCCATTTCTGCTATTGTGAATAGTACTGCAATGAACATATGCATGTGTGTATCTTTATAATAGAATAATTTATATTACTTTGGGTATATGCCCAGTAAACATTGCAAACTCATGGATATGAAGAATCAATATCATAAGAATGGCCATATTGCCCAAAGTAATTTATAGATTCAATGATATTCCCATTAAACTACCATTGGCATTCTTCACAGAATTAGAAAAAAAAAAAAACTATTTTAAAATTCATATGGAACCTAAAAGGAGCCCAAATAGCCAAGAAAATCCTAAGCAAAAATAACAAAGCTGGAGGCATCACACTACCTGACTTCAAACTATACTGCAAGGGTGCATAACCAAAACAGCATGGTATTGGTACAATAACTGACACAGAGACCAATGGAACAGTATTGGAACTAGAAATAAAACTGCCCACCTACAACCATCTGATCTTCAACAAACCTGACAAAAACAAGCAATGAGGAAAGGACTTTCTATTTAAGAAATGGTTCTGAGAGTGCTGGCTAGCCATATGGAGAAAATCGAAACTGGACCCTTTTTTTACACTATATACAAAAATTAACTCAAGATGGATTAAAGACTTAACTGTAAAACCCAAAACTGTAAAAATCCTAGAAGAAAATCTAGGCAATACCATTCAGGAAATAGGCACAGGCAAAGATTTCTTGATGCAAATGGCAAAAGCAATTGCAACAAAAGTAAACATTGAGAAATTGGATCTAATTAAACAAAACAGCTCTGCACAATAAAAGAAACTATAATCAGAGCGAACAGACGACCTACAGAATGGGAGAAATGTTTTGCAGTCTGTCCACCTGACAAATACCTAATATCAAGACTCTACAAAGAACTTAAACAAATTTACCAGGAAAAAAAAAAAAAAAAAAAAACATTCAAAAGGGGCTAAAGAACATGAACAGACTCTTCTCAAAAGAAGACATACATGAGGCCTACAATCATATGTAAAAAAAGCTCAACATCACTGATCATTAGAGAAATGCAAATCAAAACCACAATGAGATACCATCTCACACCATTCAAAATGGCTATAGGTAAAAAGTCAAAAAGCAACAGATGCTGACAAGGTTGCAGAGAAAAAGGAAAGCTTTTATTATACATTGTCGGTGGTAGTGTAAATTAGTTCAACCATTGTGGAAGATAGTGTGCTGATACCTGAAAGACCTAGAGGCACAAGTACCATTTCATAATCACTATTAATAGTTTAATTTTTAAAAGGTGAGTATTCAGAATATATTTTATTTAGAGAGACTTTAATGTATGTATTATAAATACAAAATAGGAACTCACGATAGACAAAAATTTTGGGAGAGATTAAATAAATACTTGTCCTCTTCACAAAGATCTTAAAACTTTTATTGATCCAATTATTTAGAATTATGTACTACAAAAATGGAGAAAACTGTCTTAACTAACATAGCATGCTTTAAGCAGTAAAAGCCACTTTATTCTTGGTTGCTTAAGTTTAGGGGTGACACTCTGTATTTGCTTTAGGTTCCAAGGTTCACTATATGTTGAACAAAACTGCACACATTCAAGAAAAAAACACCAAGATGCAGTTTGAAGTACAAGAGTATCACTGGGAGATAATGCTTTGAAAAATATGGACAGGAGGAAGGGAGACCAGGAGTAGCCAGGGAAGACTGTTAGATCATAATATGATTTGGCACCTATTGAAGGAGAGGAAAAAGGAAGAGTGTTGCATAGGAAAAACCTTAGACTGTGGTGGTGCTCAGAGAAAAGTCTCAGTCCACTTAACAGAGAGTTTTGGCACAACATTCCCTGTGGATGAGTTGACAATGAGTAGAAGTGGCCCAAGCCCTGGTACCATCATCAGGGCTTAATGTGTTTTTCAAGCTGCCAAAGGAGAGCATGGCCTTGGCTCCAATATCGCAGTGGATCTTAAAGGTGCTGTAGCGGGAAGCTCTCAGCTAGCTCCTTCCTTTTGGGAGGCTCTCAGCTAGTTCCTCCCCTTTGTGGCTGGTCCACAGAGGGACCAGCATAGGTCCCTGGCTTCCGTACCACATGATACGTTACTTGCTGAGAAGCATGAAGTATAGATTAGTTAGTGTTACCTGCTGACCATTTAATTCTCTTGCATTGTTGTATACAGTTTGCCGTGATTGGAATATGGTTGTATTTTATTTATGTATTCTATTAAACATAACTGTGAAAAATACCTGAATTAATAATACATTACAGATTCATAAGAGTGATTCATCCCAGCAAGCCTTTTTTCTCTTGTAGACCACAAAGGTGCGATAAATGATGTCCTGGAGGAGTTACATCACATTTCACATGTCTAGGGGTATCACTTGTCATTAACATGCTCAAAGTATCTAAATCAATGAGCCATGAAGTGTTTGAGCAACTTGGGAGAAATTAATTATGTGAATTTAATTATTTTCCAAATTACAAAAATATACGCATTTAAGAAAAATATGTTAGATTTCTGGAGTGCTTTTCCATAGCCAAGGGGCACATTTCTGTGTATCTGTGGGAAGTCTTTCTATCTGATCAAATTATGTGACTGATTGGTTTAAGAGATGATTAGTATTTTAGTACTACCAAAGATATATTTTAAATAGGAAATGAATTCATTGGCTTTATAAACAAGCTAAAACTATAATTCATTTACTTTTGTCCAAAGTCATTCCAAAAATATATTAGTCTAAATGTAAAAGTTTAATTACATTTTTTACCTACTTTTGCATACAGATTTTAGAATTACCCTGTGTTTAGACATTAAAGATCTACTTATAGATGCTATTGCTTAAATGTGTTTCAAAATATGTTTATCCATATCTCTAGCTCAGTGTCTAGGACATTGCCTCATACAGAGGATGACCAATAAACATTTGATACATGAGTTAATAATTATTTTTTTCAAATATGTAGCATACTCATTAATGCTTTTGCATGCCACAACATCCAAGGGATATTAGAATTAAATTTGGTTCAAAGATTTTCTTGACAAAACTAAGAACTATATTATTTATTTTGTGGTAAAAAAGGTGAAAAATGATATATATACCTTATATGTCTTTCTTATATTGGTTATTGGTAATAGTATTTTTTTCATTCACATCCTGTTTTTTGGCACTGGATGCCTCTTGAGGGGCAAATAATCAGAAATTAACAATGATCTTCAAAGTAAAATGCTCTGTGAGAATCTGTGAACAAGCTTGCAAATGACATATTTCTTTCCCCATTTTCATAAATGTCTGTTGCTGTTAACATCACTAATTAATATTGTACCACAGAGACATTTACATCTTTCTGAAAATTATTTCCGACATAAAGCTTAGCCTAAAGAAAATTTAATGTAATGAAATGATACTGTGGTATGTTGAGCTTGTATATCAGTGCCGACCCTCTTTTATACCTGCTAACCAATCACTCATTACCCTTTTGTCCTGTTCTTTTCAAATCCTATGTTGATAGCCTAATAATCATGAACAACTTGGTTGTGTTTAATTGCAATTTGTCAGCTAATATTGATATCCATTTTGATAAATTGTGAGACAATAAAATACAATTACTTTGTATAGTCTGTGTTCAGATATAACCAATGTAAAAGAGACCTGACTTATCCTCTTTTTATGAAGACCTTTCTCTTTATAATATGGTAATGATAATAAAAGACTAAATTTGTCTTCACGTATGCCCTTTAGAAAGATGGAGGGGAGGTTAACCTGACAGACAGGTCTGTCAATTCACCAGCACTATGTTGATTTCCAAGAGGTCTGCCCCCTTGGAAGCCCAAGTACAAACACCAGAGGGCCAGGAGCAGAATATTCTGTGTTTATTATATGTCAGGAATTATGCTTGGGTTTATTATATGTCAGGAATTATGCTTGGGTTTATTATATGTCAGGAATTATGCTTGGGATATTATATTATTTTCTCAGGTAAGTCTTACAGTGGAATAGATGGCTAAATGCTATTATTTAGTTTTATCAGTAAAGAAACTGAAACTCAGAAAGTCAAATAGTAATTCTTGGGTAAGATTCAGAGGAAAATTAAAATTTGGTCTAATCATAAAGTTTATGTTTTTAAATGTTAAGCTGTAGCCCCTGGGACAGAAAAAGTTTGGAAACATATACCTATGAACTTATATAGTGACTCCAGCTTTCTTAACCACAAAGCATTCACCCACCAATGAAAGAAGAAAGTTATGGAAGCTACTAGGTAATTTCCTTTAGGTAATATCCTTGGACCCTTCCCACACGTGTCCCATTCTACATTTCCTCTCCCCAGTCTATCTGACTATGAGCCTCGGCAGGCACTGGGAATCGGGCTCTCATTCTGTTCCTGGCCTTCTGGTGTTTGTACTTGGCTTTCCTGGTGTGTGGTTGATGGTCACTGACTGGTTTGCCTCTAGTTCTGCTCCTTGAAAGTCAACACAAGTGCTGGTGAATTGACAGACCCACTTGTTAGGTTAGCCTCCCTTCCATCTTTCTCAAGGGCATGTCTGGAGACAAATTTTTCTGTTATTATCAGCGTGTTATAAAAAGAAAAGTCTTCATAAAAACAGAGGTTAAGGCAGGTGTCTTTTACGTTAGTTAGATCTGAATCTTGGCGTAAAAATTTGTCTGTCAACTCAACATCTTTAACCCTTTCCATAAAAATGTGTTTTCTCAAGATAAAATGAACTTTGCATTGTCTGTGAACTCTGGGGTTCTATATTTTTAGCTTCGCTGTGATTTTACTCCATATCTTTTGTTGTTGGATGTTGTCTCCCTGGCTTCCATGCCTGGTTACAGATACTGACAAACTACTCTTGTTATCTGCAGAAGGGTAAGTATTTTATAGTTCAAGAATATGAATGGCTGACTTAAATTATTGAAATGTATCAAAATAAGAATAATCTCCTTTCATATGATATTAGATAAAAATCACCTCTGCAGAGATGTTCTGGAGGAATATTTATTCTGGCCTGTTTTCTAAAATCCTCTTGGGAAACTTCAACTGGCTAGTGAGCACTAGACTGAGAGATGATGTCAAATCCTGCCTCTGCCATCTTCTAGTTATTTTACTTCCAAGTGAGTCACATTGGTTTTCTTTCTTTTCTTCTTGCTTTTCTTCTTGCTTTTCTTTTCCTTTCTCTTTCTTTTCTTTCTTTCTTTCTTTCTTTCTTTCTTTCTTTCTTTCTTTCTTTCTTTCTTTTTCTTTCTTTCTCTCTCTCTCTCTCTCTCTCTCTTTCTTTCTTTCTCTCTTTTCTTTTCTTTCTTTCTTTTTCTTTTTGGCAGAGTCTCATTCTGTGGCTCAGGCTGGAGTGCAGTGGCATGATCTCAGCTCTGCAACCTCTGCCTCCTGGGTTCAAGTGATTCTCCTGCCTCAGCCTCCTCAGTAGCTGGGATTACAGGCACATGCCACCACACCCAGTTAGTTTTTGTATTTTTAGTAGAGATGGGGTTTCACCATGTTGGCCAGGCTGGTCTCGAACTTCTGACCTCAGATGATTCACCTGCCTAGGCCTCCCAAAGTGCTGAGATTACAGGCATGAGCCACCATGCCCAGCCGAGTCACATCGGTTTTCTATACTTTGTTTCCTCATTTGTAAAATTGGTAAATAATGAGTGAACTTTAACTCTCTTGATCCTGGGGCATAGTCTTGGGAAAAAATGGGTTTGTTCCAGAATATAAAAACTTATTTATAACCCTGTGTCCTTTGGGGCTCAGGATCTCACCTTTCCCTTTCTTAAAGGCACTCATTCTCTACCTCTGGTGTTTAGTACCACATTGAGATTTTCTGTCTCCATGGAAACAATGAAATTGAAGCATTACTTATATCCCAGAAAGTGTTGTGTCTTCTGCATGTCCAGAAGAACCACCAGTTTCCAAACTTGTGTTTGCTGGTGAACTATAGAAGAAAGGAATGTGGCTCAAATTTTACTCCAGTTGTGTAATTGCCTTGTAGATTAAATTCATATTCGACATTGCCTTTGGCGATTGTCATAAAAGCTGCTGTAGCTCCACTATATCATTCTTTGCTATATTCCTCCAAAAGAATGAAAAAGTTCATATATGATAGGCTGACCATGACCACAGTGAGGGTGAAATGGAGACACAGGTATTGAGGCTGTTAATGTTTTCTCTCCTTTGTCCGGGCTTGTTTTTTTGTTTGTTTGTTTGTTTGTTTTTTTCCAGTCTTCTACACCTAGCATTCCAAATCCAGGGATTTAGTGCTTTTTAGCAGTCCTTCTCCTGCTTAAAATTATTCTAACACACCTGATGCTATTTGTACCCAAATTCCTTATTTCCCTCCTTCCTGGATTACTTTCCTTATCAGCTAGTTGTTGGAGGGAAAGTGAGAGATTAAATTCATTTTTTTTGTATATGTAAAGAGCTCAGAGTTTCTTGTAAGTTGAACTTTATGTTGAAAAAAGGATCAACAAAAAGAAAAATACCCGTGATGGGGAATTTTCTGGTTTTATAAAATTCTAGATAGTTGAGGTAGAAAAACATATTTTTAAAAACAGAATAGCTTTTTTGGGGCCTCATAAATCACAGCACAGCAGTGTCTATCTCCTTTACTTACCTTTACAGCATACACTTTATGATCATAATCTTTAAACATAAACACACAAAACTCTCTCTGTTTCATCCTTTCTTTTCTACTAAATGTCAACTGCTAGTTCCTTTGTTTAACTTCATATTTAGTTCAGTTCTTTTACTTTTGTCTTCACAGTATAAGTTTTGTCTTTAACCCTGGGGATTTTAATAATAATCCATTGTTTTTGAAATGATTATGTTTTCAAGGTTTAGTATTCTGGGAAACTTAAAAATAATATTAAATCAAAGTTTGAACTGTTCAGTCAATATTACTCTATGAATTTATATTAAAAAGCTCTTAATACTCAGGTATTAGGATAAACTTACACTGAACCCAAAGTAACTCTATCTTTAAAAACTTTCAGTACACTCATTTCCATTTTGTTATTGATAAAGCTAATAATTATATCTTGATTTAGAACTATACAGATATGTTTTTAATGAATGCTGAGTTCTTATTTCCTGAATCACCTTCATTCTTTTCTGTTCACACTGGCAGAACTTGCTCTTTCTACCAGAAGAATCATTTTGATTGGGAATGCAGTTTTGAGTAGAGATGGGTCAGTGTGGCTATGACAAAATGGTGCTATTAAAACTAATAGAAAAAGGACTCATGAGAACTCTGTCTTTGTTCAGGTTATGATCGCTTTCTTTCTCAGAACCATTGTTAGTAATGAATCAGGAGACAGAAAATAGCCTCCAGAATGATTGTATTCTGGTGGATTTAATGATATCCTATCACTTCTCAACACGTCTCATCATTGTCCTTCCATATTCTAGTCAACATATAAAACCCATAATTCCATTGATTTGATTTATTTTTAATATCCCCTCAGCTTCTATTATGATCACATTTTTCTTTTTCTTGTGATAAGCTATTGGCCAAGAAGTGTGATGCAGATTAAGAAGTACCATCTTAGTCCATTTAGTGTTGCTATAAAGGAATACCTGAGGCTGGGTAATTTATAAAAAGAGGTTTATTTGGGTCTTAGTTCTGCTGGTTGGAAGGTTGGGCATCTGGTGAAAGCCTCAGGCTGTTTTCACTCATGGCAGAAGGTGAAAGAGACTCAGGGTGTTCAGAAACCACACAGTGAAAAAGGAAGCAGAGAGAGTGAGAGGGGAAGTGGAAGCAGAGAGAGTGAGAGGGGAAGTGCCAAGCTCTTTTTAACAACCAGCTCTCTTGGGAACAGTAGAGTGAGAACTCACTTGTAGCCATCCCTTCCTCCCCCACCCCAGACCCCTTTCCTCTAGGAAGGGCACTAATCTATTCATGAGGGATCCATCCCCATGACCCGCTCATCTCCTGTTAAGCTCCACCTGCCACATAAGGGATCAAATTTCAACATAAAAGTTGGTGGGAACAAACATACACATTATAGCAGGTACATTTATTCTGATCTTCAGTTTTAATCTATAGCATTCTTGACTCATGTGACTTTAGGTGTCTTTTGAAAACTTTTCTGAGATCACTATGACATAAATACTATTATTTTCCTAGTTTCATAATAAAAACAGAGACTCTGAATGTTAAGTAAAGTTGTTTAAACTGACAGCAGCCTTAGGGGGCTTCTGACTCCCAAAGTCCATGATCTTATCCATGAGAGTGTTTGTGTGTGTGGTGGGGTGAGGAGTACTGAGAAGGAAGAGGCAATGACTTGCTTCTGTTTATCTAGAAAGAGGTAACAACAAGTCTTTGGCATTGGAGGCCATGCTTCAATCTCTAGCATTTACACAGCTGCTTTACCTCTTAAAAAGAACATTCACTTTCTGTCCCGTGAGGGATGAATCTCCTGTCTCTAAGCAACTGAAGAGAGGGGGCCAAGAAGGGCATAATGTTTTTGGGCAACTGGATATTTTCAATGAAGCTGAGATGGTATATCCAGCATGGAACGGTCAAGGCTTCCTGTCATCTGCTATGTTGACATCTAGCACATAGTAGATACTCAATGGACATTAACTAAGTGAAAGGGGCAGATTATAGGAGATGATACTGGAAAGGCCAGCACATGAATGTCCAGGATTTCAGGCTTCAGACAACATATGGCCAGCTTCTTACCTATGGTGACTTATGAGTGTACTACTAAACTCTGAATATTTTCTGAGGTCTATTTGGATGGTATTTTTTACAAAACAGCTTATGGAACATAATAAATAATATGAAAGTTCTAATTGCTTGAGTGGCTATTGGAAGAAACAGAATAATAGAAGGGACTGGCCATGTGGATGGTGGTAAGTGGCTATATGAAATTCTGACTAAATTATACCCTAAGGCAAAGGTGGTATAACTGAGCCTTTAAAAGTATTAAAAAACTAATTAGAAGGATTGTATGTTTAATATTCATGTTTCTCCAACTATAAAAGCATTCTGGGACAATATAAAAGATTAATTTATATATGTTTTTCTTTCTTCTTCTCCAGCTCCCCACCACCTCTGTCATACATTGGTATTTTGCTGCTTTGCTCTCCTAAAATCTTGGAAAATATTCTTTCTTTATCATACTTTATTCTAAGCAATTAGCTATTTTTGAATTTCAGCTGAAATATAATTATCTCTATAACACATAGAGATGAATTCCCCAGTGTTTCCTAAGCTTTTGGGCCATTTATGAGGCCACACTGTTGTAGATTCCTTATTACGTAAGAATTGGTTTTTCAAATTAATTTAACAAATTCCGGTTTTAGAAAAAACTGGAAAGAGACAAAAATTTAAAAAGATACTCCCATTGTTTAAGTGAAATTATATTTGCTGCTAACATTTCCAAAATTACATTTACATTATTTCTCTTAATGCATAAAATAAAGACTACCTTCCATTAAAATTTCATACAATGATGCAGTGGTATAAAGAATATATGAAACAAAAATGTAAAATTTAATATTTACTTATGAATGAGGGTGAGATGAACTCTTTCATTCTCTCATGATTTTAATATGGAATAAAAAGGAAATATTTGCCTTGCTTTTTAAAAATCATATTAAAACTTGGATAATTAGTATTCATGGTAGAGATATTCATGTACACGATAATCTGGTGTTAAAAGTAACTAATAAGGCATTTCTATATACTTTTATAAAATATGTTCATTTTATGTAACTTGAGCAGCAATACTGTGACATAGATATTGTTGTTGTCATAAATATGAGAGTATTGGGCCTCAATAGAAGTTAATAGTCTTCTTCAGGTAGTTATTTATTCCTATTGAAGTTTTTGGTGTGGCAGTCAGTACATGTTGAATATCCTTAATATGAAAACTGGAAATCCAAAATGCTCCAACATCGGAAACATTTTGAGTGCTGATAATGATGCCACAAGCGGAAAATTCCACACCTGACCTTCTGTAACGGGTTGCAGTCAAAATGCACACAGCGCACAGTTTATTCAGTGTCTGCAAGAAAAAATGAGACCCCTTAAACCCTTTCAGCTGCTATATATCTTTTCCGTGCATGCTCACATTCCCCCATGCAAGCAGGCCCACAAAGTAATAAAATGGCACATGTAGTGATGATGTGCCATTTCTTTATGAATTTCCATTAAAAGTGCAGAAATTTCTGTGGAAAGACTGCCTATAGACAATATGGTGAAAATGTGTGATGGGCTTATTGAAGGACTGGAGTCATGTGCACTTACCACAGAACAATAAATTATGGCAGTTAATGAAATCACAGAGAGACCTCTGAGACATAAACTATTGTTAATGAGTTAGATGACTCTGAAGAAGACATTTTAAAAAGCTATCCAGCAGAATGCCTCCTCATCCCTGCAGGACCCACATTTTGGGGCCCTCAACTGCTTCTGATGTTTCTTCTCACTGAAAAAATAAAGTACAGTGTACACTAACCTTTTAGCCAAACACAGCATTGTAGGTAGAGACAGACCGAAAGCCTGCAGTTGTTTGTCATTGCTTTTGTTTAACAACTGACACGGGTGTACTCTGGAGATGCTACCACGCTGCTTAGTAACCCTGAACACATTGCTGTTTCATTGTATTATTGGTATGTCATACCTTTTACTGTTAAGTGATTATGTGTGAATAAGTGTGAAAAATGATTGCTTATCAGTGGCATACAAACTTAGAGTCAGGGATGATAGTGGCACCAAACACAGATTGTCCACATGGGTGGCTGTGATCGTGTTACCTTTGCTTTCTGATATTTCAATGTGCACAAACTTTGTTTTATGTGCAAAATTATTAAAAATATTTTATAAAACTACCTTCAGACTATGTGCATAAAATATCTATGAAACATAAATTTTAAGTTTAGATAAGTCTCATTACCAAATATCTCATAATGTATAGGCAAATATATTCCAAAATCTGAAATCTGAAACACTTCTTGTCTGAAGCATTTAGGATAAGGGATGCTTCACCTGTAGTGGAAAATATATTTGGGTTCAAATGACCCTAGGAGTTTCAGTTTTCTCATATAAATGACAGCCTAGATGGAGGTGGTTCGTAGTATTGCTTAAGAATATCAGGGCTGGGTTATCTGCAGCTCTCTGTTTCTTTCCCTCATGGTGACTAAATGCCAGGGCAGCCTCAACTGTTATGTTTGTGTTCGTGTCAGCATAAAGAGAAAAAAAAAAAAAAAAGAAAGTGTGGTGCCAGTTTCAGGAGAGCAAAGTTGTTCTCTGAACCTTCCAGCCAACTTCCACATAAATTTCATTGGCTATAATTGGGCTCCATGGCAATACCAAAGCTCAGATGAGTCTAGAAAGGTTGGGTTTGACTTTTTCAGTGTCTGCAGTTGAGGAAGGCAATGAAAAGGGGGTTGGGAGACTAGAGAGCCAAACTGTAGTGGCTGCCACAATGTTTACCACTGTCCCAAATTCTGATATAAGTTCAGCTGCCTTTCCTTTAAAACATACTGCCTTCCAACGTAAACAAGTCAACAAGAAACAAACAGCTCCATTAAAAAGTGAGCAAATGATAGGAAGAGACACTTCTCAAAAGAAAATACACAAGAGGCAAAGGAACATATGAAAACATGTTCAACATAATTAATCATCAGAAAAATGCAATTTAAAACCACACTGAGATGCCATCTCACACCAGTCAGACTGGCTATTAATAGAAAGTAAAAAATAAAAGATATTGACAAGCATGAAGTGAAATGGGAATGCTTATATACTGCTGTTGGGATGTAAGTTAGTTCATACCCTGTGGAAAGCAGTATGGAGATTTCTCAAAGAACCAGAAATAGAACTATCATTCAACCCAGTGATCCCACTAGTGGGTATCCCAAAGGAAAATAAATGGTTCTGCCAAAAGATACCCGCACATATGAGTCAAAAAGACACAGACATATATGACTATATGTTTATTATAGCACTGTTCACTATATCAAAATCAGGGAACCAACCTAGGTGCCCATCAGTGGTAGATGACTGGATAAAGGAAATGTGATACCCATATACCATGGAATATTACATAGCCGTAAAAAAGAATGAAATCATGTCCTTTGCAGCAACATGGATCCAGCTTGAGGTCATTATCCTAAGTGAATTGAAAAACAAATATAGCATGTTCTCACTTATATCAATGGGTACGCGTGGACAGAAAGATGAAAACCATAGACACTGGGGACTCCAAATTGGGGGAGAAAAAGAGGGAGACAAGTGTTGAAAATCTGCTTATTGGTTTCTATGTTCACTATTTGGGTGATGGGTTCCGTAGAAGCCTAAACCATTAAACAATAATATATCCATGTAACAAACCTGCATGTACTTCCCAATCTAAAATTAAAAATATAAAATAAAACATGCTGCCTTCCAAAAGCATAGCAATTTTCTTTAAAAACTGTAATAAATGATGAAGCAAAATAAAATTGTTGCTATCCAAAATAATTATTTTCCCCTTAACATAAATAATTATCTTCTATATTTTGAGTATAAATATGATTTAATGATTACATTTGAATTGGGATGGTGGTCTACAATACCAAGTGTAAATTATGGCTGAAGATTATTCTTAGAGAAAGGTGTGTGGATATTTGGTGTGGCTGAATCTCCTGGTTAGTCACAGTCCTATTGTTTTTTCTTACCGAGTCTATAACCAGGTTCCTTTGGTCCATTTTCCTTGTCATTAAATGTAGCTATATAAATATGTTCCCACTAGTGGGAGTTGCCCAGAAGTGTTGTGTACTGTTTCTCACATCACCTTTCCATGCAGATCTATCATAACTGCACAAGTGTTGCAGTAGACTTGATGGTGCTAAGAAACTGTGGGGCCACAGGTTTGAAGGAGCCATCTGCAAATAAGAAACACTGACACTGGCCTCCTAGGCGAGCAAGAATAAACATGCATTGTGTGAAGACTGAAGTTTGGGGTCTTCCAGTTAGAACATTTATAGCATTGCAGAAATGGATACATTAGGATAAGTATAGAACAATAAGAATAATTCATTTGTAGTCAGATTTGTCCTCTGCCCAACTTTCTACAGGGTCATGAGCAGAGAGCAGCCCTTTACATCAAGACTGGTGGCACCTAGTCAAGTGGGACAGATTTTGAATATTCCTAACTAGCTCGGTCCATGGATAACTCTCAAGTCTGTCCCAGTGAATTGTTCTTTAACTCATGTTCATAAGAATTTAAATGTATTAATACATAGGTATAGTTCAATTTGATTTTCCAGGTCAGGAGCCAGACAATCAAACCATGTGAATAGATGAAAACAAAACACTTTTATCAAACAAATGTACACAAGCATCTATTTGAAAAAATGCAAGTTTTGCAGTGTTTATGTTGCATTTCTTTTAATTTCCCAGGTGTTGTGGCTCTGCATTTCCTATAAAAATTGCGTAATGTCTAGACATGTATGAGCCACTAGATCCCAGATTAAATACCATCATGATAAAATGTTCCTGTCAATGTCTTTCTAAATAAGGCTACCTTGGCTGTCTTTAACAGGGCACATTATGCTCAGATTTATATTCTAGTTACTTGCTTTGGGGCTCGTCACTCCTCAACAGACTATTAGTTACTTGAGGACAGAGGCTTTATCTTATTCGTTTTTGTATTCTAACAACCTACAATAGTGCCAATACCCATGGCAGACATTTAACAAACATGGCTGATTAAATGAATAAATAATTTAGAAATGAGGGCAAAGTGTTACAACTCTGTATGTGATTTGAAGTTTTACTAAATAACAAATTGTTTTCCTATACCATTTGAATTCAAGCTTCAAATACTGACATTCAATAAAGGATTTTTATTCATTGATATAATAGCATAATAGCATAACTGAATTGATCATAAAGACAATGTGATCTGAAAAGAAAAAGTAAATAGGTGAGCCCGATTAGAATTCTTACGGGTATAAGATATGATGGTAGCAAGAAAATGAGCCTGTCACATGTTACTGCCTATGGTGATCGGTGCCCTAAACTGCCACAGTGGTTGCTTACTTCCCTTTGTTCTGACCTGGCCTCTTTGATTTTCCCTAGCATGAGGTACATATGAAGATGTACAAAGAAAAGGGAGATGTAAAAGTTTCAAAAGTCACTTGTCATGGTATTCAATAGCCTGCCCATCTGCCACTGCCTAACTTTGCAACTTCTGTCTTCCAAGCTTGTCCAGGACCATCATTCCTGCACTCCCTACCCTTCTGTCTCTTAGAATTGTGTGAGGTTTCTGAAGAGCATGGGCTTGTCCATTCTTCATCATTTGCATAAAATTTCTCTTCCTGGAATGCCCAACACCTGCTTGCTGATCCTTTGAACTCCACCTTATTGCATAGGGTGTGGTTCACCTCTTCTCTGAATCTTTTCCTTGCTTGTCTCACTTCCAAAGTAACAGTAGGTTGCTACTTGATGAACCATGCTGCAGTCTTTTCATACCCTTTATTACATTTGTCATATTCTATCTATAGGTATGTGTTTGTACGTGAGTATCTTTTATCTTACTATGTGTTCCCTGACTGTTAAGATTGTTTTGTACTTGGCATATCACTTGGTACACGTACTCTGTATAGAAAGGTAGTTCCACAAGTGGTGGGATGGCAAAAGAGTCTATTCAAAAACAGTCCTTGGGCAAGATGGACTGGAATGTGTCCCTGTGATGGTCACATAGATGTCTTCTACGTAGAGACAACAATAATCAGGGATGCATCAAAAAGTATATATTGTGTCTGGGCAAACTTCAGAAAGAGATTTAATAGTTCATGAGACTTCTCAAATGCTTTTATGTTTTCTAAAAATCCATTGAACAAAGCCACTTGACATCACACCCAGAAGTCTTTGCTCACCTTTCAAATTAGAGTACTTCAGAAATAATTGCATGTATGATAAGGGCTGCTGTGATGAACTTGATTAGTTTTACTCTTTTAAAAACCTCTCATGTTTGTTTTTCCCTTGAATTTCCTGACAGCGTATGCTGGGGGGTGGTGGGGAGCGGGGAATGGGGTGTGGACTGCACAGGCCAAGGGGTTGCTGGCCTTATAAACTATCTGTTCTTATCACCTGCTTGTTTTTCTGCTATTAACCTTTACATCAGCAGGCTGCAATCTTCATTCTCCCCACTTCTCTTGGAGCTTTAAGAATACAGACTCACATCCCACCTCCAAGGACCCCAGCAGCCTAATCACTTTGATATTGGCTGTGTTTTGAGTAGTTTGCACCTTGAAGGCAGCAGCAATTCCCACATGTCAGAGGGCCATCTGTATCTTTAGAGAAAACACTTTGAAATGGGGCTCTTCTGAAATTGGACATGGAAATGTGATCTATAAAGCATTGAGGATTTATCTTTTAGTAAGTTGGGTCTTATGAGCAGGATGAAACTAAAGGAATGAGAGACTTCTGTGTCAACACACCCTTTGATTTTACACTCTTCATAGACACATTATTTATAATGGGTTTATTACATATGTCTAATGTTCTTTGAAGTGTCCACATGCGTACACATGCATACAGACACTGTTCTTTATAAAAGAAAACAAAACCTAAATCCTAAAGCCCAGGCAAATGGAAAGTGGAAAACAGATTTCTAGGTCAAAGTTAATTTTCCAGTGTTATATTGGGCACTTCTTGCTTGGCTCTGCTCTTATTTCCCTCCCTTAAGCATGTCCATGTCCACACAAGGAGTTGGGGGGTGGGGAGTAGCTTCTGCAGGAGTTACTGGAGAGGAATCAGCTGGAGTGGGTGCACTGATTCATCCGGCCCAGCTGTGTTTGGTAATTGAGACCAGAACGTCGCACCAACATAGAAACGAGAAGTTTTTCTACTCATTTCACCTTCATTCACCTCTGTGCTCTATCTGTGTATCATCTGTGTCTGTCTGTCTTTCTATCTATCATCTATCAATCTATTATCTATCTGTCTTTCTATCTATGTATAATCTATCTATCACTCATGGACTATGTAGTCAGAAGATAGCACATTTGGTTTGGGGCCTGAAAAGTGATTTACCCAGGGTATGTGAGAATCTTGGACAACAAAGAAATAAATATACCAATCTCACGCACATTTCCCAGGCTGGATGAGAGAGAGAATTTTCTTCTTTTCTCAATTCTCCTTAGCCTAATGATGAAGCTTATTCATTTTTGTGGCAAATTTATTCTTTAGAATAATATAAATTCTGGGCACTTCATTGAAGTACATTTTTTTGCTGCTTGGCTATACAGAAAACTAAATGTCCAGGTTTGCAAGCTAGCTGTCCAATCCCTCCATTGGATTGCTTTATTCTTTGGGTCTGATTTTGTGTTTGAATTTGCACCATGCTATAGATTCATAATTTATAAAATATACATTTGCAAGTCATTTCTGATGTTAACAGTTATATTTTCAATGTATAGACATATAGTTACGTATGGCTGGATGTGTGCATATTGTGTACATGTAGATACCAGTTTCACATTTTTATTTTTGGAACTTTCAAGTAGTTGAGTTTCTTCTGAATTAAAAGTATTCTCAGTTATACTTTTGGTGAGATCTGTTTTTCTTTATAGTAATAAAACTCTTTCGTGATTCCCTATCACCCACAGAGTGAAAAGTCGTTTTTTTAGGACAGCAGAATAAGCCCCCTCCCACTCCTTCCCTTGTATGAAATCTGTGGTATACTGCATTACTATTTTCTATGATCCTTTCCTGGGTCACTTAACATGTTTACTACAATGTACTTATTTATGTGATACTGTCCTCTCCTAGATTCTAATTTACTAGAGAGGCCCCTGTCCTTGTTTTCATATTCCAATTAGTATGATGACTGTCATATGGAAAGCACTCAAATGAGGTTCACAAGCTGAATTAAAACTCTTTCATGCATTCCCTTTGTTGGTTAAAACACAAATGATAGAAAAGCAACAATGATATAATAATTTTTCATTTTATCTTAGATGTTAATACAGATGCTCCTTGACCTACAAACAGGTTATATCCTGAAAAGCCCATCGTAAGTTGAAATAGTGTAAGTAGGATATGAATTTAATACATCTAACTTACTGAACATCATAGTTTAGTCTAGCACCTACCTTAAATGTGCTCAGAACACATGCTTTAGTTGGGCAAAATTGTCAAATAAACACAAAGCCTATTTTATAATAGTGTTGAATATCTCATGTAATTTATTGACTACTGTACTGAAAGTAAAATACAGACTTGGTCATATGGGTACTGAATGTATATCACTTTCATACCATTGGAAAGTCAAACCACTGTAACTTGAACCATCTTAAGTTGGTAATGACTGGCTATGAGAAATTAAGGTAAATGCTTTATAAGAACTAGCAGACCAGAAGATCATTGTCAAGCGTGATATTCAGGATGAATTTCCTGATCACTGTAAAGCCAGACTAAGGTCAGTTCTTGCTCTGGAGCAAGGGTCTGGCTCTCACCATTTAAAAAGAACATCTAAAGCACCATGAGCAGAAGAACCTACTTCCAGAGCAAAATCAACAAATGTGGGTAGAAGTGAGGTGAGAGGGAAGGGATGGCGAGAACGAGCAGAGCATTTGAGCAGCCATTATTTGGTGAAATTTGAAGTTGTTTTTATTTTGAATTAAAATGTGGCATGATTTTGAACAGCAATAATGCCAAGCAGAATATTCTGGATACTCATGATTTTACCCACACCTAGGAAATGCCACCAGGTGAGCCTCTTGGGGTTTTCTTTCTGGAATATGTGTACTGAGGTTCCCCAGCAGGATAGATGCATTCAGATCTAATCTTCTATGTACTCTGACCTCAACCTGACCGAAAGAGAAGAGTCTTTTCATAGCTGGTAGGCAAAAGAAAATAGTTTAAAGTAGATTTTTATTTTCCAGTGATGGCTTTTTTATTTCATGTGCTCATTTGTTTTTGTTATTTTTTCCATCCAGATGTCTCATTTTCTGCTACAACTGCTTCCAGCTGTATCCCTCTGCAAATGGAAACAGAATGCTAGCAATAACCAGTACCAAATGTATAAATTCTTATGTCCAGGGTCCTAGAGTGTTGCAGAAATGTGTTTGGAAAACAATCCCTTTGAGGAATAGTAAATTATAGCTGACAGTCACAGAGCATTTGGGAGCGGGTGGGCTGGATGCAGTTGTTATGTTACAACTGTTTGGCACATTCACATCTTGTTTAATCCTCACAATACCATGATGAAATCACTATTTTTCCCATTTAACAGATGGAAAAGTTGAGTCACAGAGAAGTCAGGTAAATTGTACAAGACAGAATTAAGGATAAGGGTTTCAAAACTAGGAAAGTCTAATATCAGAACCTAAACTTTTACCCTATGTTATGTTGTTCCTGGTAGGAAATGCACAGGATGAAAGGGCAGAACATACCATGTTTCCTTCCTTCTTTCCTCCTCTTTTCTGTCTTCCTCTCTTTTTCTCTCCCTCCCTCCTCTCTCCTAATTTTCTGTCCTTCTTTCTCTCCCTTCCCGGCTTTCTTTCATTCATTATCTTTAAAAAAAAATCTCATACATTTTCTTCTTTTAAGGAAGCTAATACCCTTGGAAAATGTAAAATGTGTGAAAAGAAACTAACATTCTTTTTGAGTGTGACAGACACCATGACAGACACTATATATATTTTATCTTGGATATCCTGCACAACATTTAGTAACTGTTCTAAAGCCCAATTTATAGACAACCTGACATACAAAGGGATTATTTGCCAGGCTGCTTTGTGTTGGGCGGTGGATCTTACAGGTTGTTGTTACGCACAATCCTCAGGCAAAGAAGTGTCATCATGGATAGGCACACTGCAAAAATAATTTAAGCTTTAGATTTTATTATTGTAATTAACAGCTGAGGCTGTAACTCCTGAACACTGGAGACAAATTGGCAGGAGAAATAGCCACAGGAAGGAAAGTGTAAAAACATAGGAAAAATGATTCACAAAGTTTTCCCCAATTTGAAACATTTTATACACATTGTTTTTAACATTTATCTTGTAGCTCCTAGACCTCTTTAGGCACAAACAATGAGCATTTCTTGATCCATTAAAATAGCTCTGTGAGTAGCTCATTATATGCTAGGCAGAAGCACTTTAACTGGATCCATCTCTTTAATTTACACCTGATGCAAATTCTAGGCCTCGTTCCACTGCTCTCATATAATAAAATACATTCTAGCCTGTAAGAGAAGAGTGGATGTTTATTAGTGGGATACATGGCCCCAGTCTACAGAAGATGCAGTGAAATGTAATATAACACAGAAGTGAAGATCAGGAAGGGGTGTAACACTGAAGTTTTTATTATAACAATATATTGAGAGCCCAGTTCAATGCTGCAAGCAGATCAATAAAACCATGTTGGATCCAGTCTTAAGATGTATAGTCAAGTTTTTTGTTTGTTACAGCTATATAGCTTTAAATTAATTCAGATGTCAGTCTGATATAACAAATTCCATTTCATTATGACTCGGTTACAGTTATTCTGTTCTATCATTATAAAGCTGGACTGTACAATTTGATAGTCACTAGTCACATGCGGCTACTACTAACACTTGACAAGTAGCTTTCAGAATTGAGATGTTCTGTGAATGTAAATGCATGGTTGATATTGAAGACAGTATGAAAATAAAATTATAAGATTTATCATTAATAAGTTTTATGGTAAGTAAAAGTTGAAGCAAATGGTATTTTGAATATCTCAGATTAAATCAAACATATTATTAAAGTCATTTTTCTTTCTTTTTTTCTTGTTTGACGTGGCTACTAGATAATTTAAAATTACTTATGTGACTTACATTGTATTTCTCTTGGAAGACACTGCTCTAGATTTCCCTCTTCTCCTTTCCAGCTGTCTTAGAGATATTTTGAGTAATAGAATGTTGTAAGATGTTGAGGATCAGTGGATCAATGCATCTTCATTTGGCTCATGGAAAATAATAAAAAATTGCCCCATTAGTAGATGCAGTGTTTACTGTTTGTAGAAAACAGCAGACATTTCAACAATGGTCTTGAATTTGACCTTTAATGTGATTGAATGCACATTTAAACAGGTTTCAAATGCAATATTTAAACATATTTCCACGTTTAAATAGGAATTTTTTCAGAATCATTGTAAGAAAGTTCTAGAATATAATTTCAGATCAATCATAGATATTGAAATTGCAAGCAAAATGTTTATAAAAATATATTAGCGAATAGCTTTTTTAAAGGAACCAACATTTTCTATAAGAACACAAAGGCATAAGAGTGATATAATGGACTCTGAGGACTCCGGGTGGGTTGGGAGGTGAATTAGAGGGATGTAGGGGGATAAAAGACTACGTATCAGGTACAGTGTACACTGCTTGGGTGATGGGTGAACTAAAATCTCAGAAATCACCATGAAAGAACGTATCCACATAATCAAAAATCACCTGTACCCCCAAAACTATTGAAATAAATTTTTTAAAAATAAACTTTTTGCATTTTTTCTATACTGTCTCTGGATTGTCAGCTTTTTCCTTTGGCTAGTTTCTCAGTTACAGAAGAAGTGACAGTTCTAGAAGTCATCTATGCTATAAGAAACCATTGGAAGAAAGGGAGTCATCTCTTCTTTGAATTTCCTTCTAAAAGCAAGAGAAAATTTGGCAGAATCTAGCCAGTAGATTTTCTCTCAGGTTTTAATTGGTTGGAATTGTGTCAAATGCTCATTATTAAACCAGTCATTGCTAAGGGACAGGAGATAACCACAGTCAGAAATGTCAGGACACTGTCACAGGATGCAATACGCCTACTCAGAAGCACATAGCCTTATGGAGGAGGGAAGATAACGGAACAAAGCATAGATAATTGAACATAGCATAGATAACTTCACAAAGCAAAGGTAACTGAGCAAAGGAGAGTACTGATTATTAGAAAGAAGGAGGCAGAGGAAGTGAAGTTGGATGTTGGGTAGATAACCTTAAGAGACTAGTAAAACTACAGCTGAAACTTCTTCCACTAAACAGGCATTTTGAGTTTTACATTCTGAATGCCATTCCTTGAAGTAAGTTAATTTCAGACAAATGGTTCCAGGGATAGAAAACTCCTGTTTTTATTCAGTGAAGCACAATTTTTCAAGGACTCTGAAATCATCGTTTTTATAAAAATTAAATAGTTGTATGTGGATATATTTTAATAATTTTGAAATCAACCATTAAATACTATTCATAAAATTTTAAAACACCATGCCATGACAGCATAAGAAACCCAATGCATTTCAAACAAGCATGAAAGCAAGCAGATAAACTTGGTCCTTGGTTCCTTGTTTTACTTACTTATTGTTTGCATGGTAGTTAATGTATTTCTCACAGAGTTAAGTGACCCAGCAAATCAGTTCTGTCTTGTTTACTTAAAGATTTTGACTTTGTTTTACAAACTCTAACCATTTTTTTTTCAGTTGTGTACACTGTGTTGTACAAATAAGTATTTGATCAATTATGAATTTGATCAGAAAATCAAATATTGTGAGAGTTGGAAAGTAGTTTAGAGGTGTTCAACCCCAAATCCTTTTATTTTACAGATGATAAAACTGAGGTACAAGGAACACATAAGTACTTAGCAACATGCATTTACAAATTCAGTCATCATGTATTTAATAAGTGCCTGTGATACAAGGACTGCATTTTCACTGTTAAAAATATGACAAATATTATTATTAGAGTTTGCAGGTGGGTGGTGAGGAAAGACAGAAAATCAGTAGGAAGAAAACAATTAGATAATTACCAAGTAAACGAAATAATAAAAACAGAAATAAAGAGCATAGAGTGTCAGATGGTCTCTCAGACCTCAAGGGTAAGAAATACCAGAGCATGAGAAGGGACTGAAAGACAGCATTCTTGGCAGCAGTAACAACAAAACCAAAGACCCAGAGGCCAGAAAAAGCTTGATCTGTTTAATAAAACCACAGAAGTCAATATAACTTACGGAAATAGAATGGTCAAGGTAGAGAAACATCTAAAGTAATGTCTGGAATGTAGTCTAGGGGAAGACGATGAAAAGCTATTAAAAGTATGTTTGTTTTAAGGTCATTCTAAGGACATTAGGGGTTTTAAACAGAAGAAGGAATCATCTGATTTAGATTTTAAAAAGATGTCTCTAGGATAGCTGTTATGTTGAAAATAGATTAAAGAGTGCCACCAGTAGAAATGAGATCAGCTAGGAGGTTGTTGCGACAGTCCAGGTGAAAGATCATGGTGACTTGGACTTGGACTAATTTGGTAGCTATGTAACTTATTTAAAAAAATTTTTAAAGTGGTTGCATTCAAGATGCTTTTAAAAGATAGAACCTACAGGACTTAGTGATGGCTTATATAAATGATTTGGGGAAAAAATGGTGGAGAAAAACCTGGGTTAGGGTTTTCCAGAATTACTAAGATGGATAGATGGCATAGGAATCAGGGACATGGAAACATTTCCAATATTGAGAAGCCCCTGACAGAGCCAAGTGGAGATGACAAGTAGTTGGTTGGACATATGTGTCCTCTGCAGTGATAGAGGGGAGGGCTCAGGTTATCCCCCTGAGAGATGTCTGTCACAAAGACTGGAGAGAGAGGAGGGCAGGAAAGGAGACTAAAAGGAAGCCAATGTTGTAGAAAATACTAGGAAAGTGTGGTACCTGTGGAGCTAAGGGAAGAGTTTATTTCACAAGGTGGGAATGTTGATCTAACAACATAAATATTAGTTCTGATCAATTACAGGTCAATTTCAGTATAGTGAAAGATAGAAGCCAGGTTACAGTGGATTGAAAAAAAAAACATAGAAGTTGAGATATAAAGACAATATGTGAAGACAATTTTTTCCAAGATGTGTGACTGTTGACAAGAAGCAGAGAATAGTGGCCCTAATTGGAATGAATTGCTGAATCAAAAAAGTGAAAGAAACACATTTTACACCCAGTTCAGTCCTGATACTATCACAACTAGTTCAGTAATGGTACTATCACACTGAAAGCCTTCAGGAATAATCCCCATTTTGTAATTCTTGTCTGAATCAAATAGTTTCTTATTCTTGACTTTTCAATATGTAACTGAATGAATCATTTATTTGTTGGTCCAATGTTTGAGAGCCTATTACACGCTGGGCCATGTGATTGGTACAGGGGTACAACAATAAAGGCAGCCCACATTCTCAAAGTGCTGGAAAGTAGTGAGAGAAATAAGCAAGTCAACAGATGAGAATAGTGTGCCCACATAACGAAGTGTAAGAAGGTGCTGTAATTTGTGAGGAAAAGGCCACTAGTTGTTTTCGTTCAGACTATTTCTCAGTCTTTTGAATATTTACCTTCCTATTCACATTAACCTCTCCCACATACATGTTTTTCTGGTTAGTATCTGGTAAATCTTCAGATTTTAACTTGCTTATATCTGATAGGATTAGAATAGCCCTGACCATATGTCATCAGGGAAATCCAAATTCAGACAACGATGAGAGAACACCACACACCTACTATGGCCAAACTACATTATGGCCAATACGTGAACACTGGCAATGGCAAATGCTGGAAAGGATGTGAAACAGTGAACAAGCTCATTCATTGCTGCTTGGAATACAGAATGCTACCGCCACTTTGCATCTTCACAGCTTGATGATTTCCCACTGTTTTATGTTGGTAAGTCCTGGTATAATGGAAATATACAAATGTAAAATATCATACTAAATGAAGATGTCTATTATTTGGAAATAGTGTACTTCATTTTGATATATTCATTTTTCTCTAATTTGTATCAGAGACATTGGTATGATGTATTTTTTTTAACATACATAGTCTTAACATGCAAAACAGCAATCAGACTCCAAAGAGTTGAAAATATGTCCATGCAAAAACCTTCACACAAATATTTACAGTAGCTTTATTCATAATTACCAAAACATGAAAACAATCAACTTGTCCTTCAATAGGTGAATGCATAAACTGTGATACATCTAGATAAGAGAAATTTATTTGGTGCTAAAAAGAAATGAGCCGTCAAGCCATGAAAAGACATGGAGGAACCTTGAAGGCATATCACTAAGTGAAAGATGCCAGCGTGAAAGGCTGCACAATGTGTGATTCCAACCACGTGTAAATGAAATTCTGGATTAGGCAAAACTGTGGTGACAATAAAGAGATCAGTGGTTGCCAGGACTTGAGTGAAGGAGGGAGGGATGAATAGGCAGAACAAGGAGGATTTTTAAGGCAGTGAAAATGTGGCATATCCACTATAATGGTGGACACATGTCATTATTCATTTGTCCAAACTGATAGAATGTAAGACACCAAGAGTGAACCTTAATGAAACTGTAGATTTTCAGTGATAATGATGTGTCTGTGTAGGTTCATCAGTTGTAACAAATGTACCACCTGTGGTAGGGGATGTTGATAATTGGGGAGACTGTACATGTTTTAGTGGGGAGGGGATAGATGTAGGAATTCTTTTTACCTTCCTCTTGCACTTGATATGAACCTAAATCTGCTGTAAAAAATGTTTTCTAAAAAGGTGTTGGTAACAAATTTTCCTACCAGAAAAAAAGACAAATGAAAATAAAACCACAGATCTATTCCCAGCTTTAAAACATGATATAAAAATTATTACCTAACCTAACAACTCACCTATAGATTTTCACCTCTCACAGTAAATGCATCCAAAGGAAATAAACTGTGAAAACCTCAAAATGTTCAGGTTGTTTTTGTTCTATGAAAAATAAGTTACCTAGTACTAGTTATTTTATAGGGCTGCTTTTGAAATTCATTAGAATTCAAAAAAATCTACAGGAGTTTAGTAAAAGCTTTGGTTATTTGGCATAATGAATGTCAAGCTTTAGAAATAAATTGAAAAAAGTTTTAATATGCAGCAGTTATGAAGTCTATGTTCTTGTTTCTCTTGTTGAAAGAAGCATTTATATGCTAATGAATTCCACTGCAATAGAATTCCATATTTTACAAGTATCTAGTTGTATTACTAAAGTGTAAGTGGTTTCTGCACTAACAAATATCCTCTACTCTGCAAGATTCCTAAGCATTGTTTTCAGAAGAATAAATTAGAGGCCTTGTCATGGTTTAAAGTAAAAACCTGATTAGGTTTTATGAGTAATTATCAGCAATATATTAGACTGAGTACTATTTCCAGGGTGGTGTTTGTCTTACATATAATATATATGTAGACACAAGTATAGATATAATACCTACATAGTTTATATTCTTCACAGCAAATCTAAACTGTAGATACTATTATTATTCATTTGTTAATGATGAGGAAATGGACACAGAGAGGTTAAGTAACTTGCTAATACCTCACAGTTATAAGTGGTGCAGGGAGGGTTGCTTGATAAAATATAGGTCCCCAGGTAAATTTGCACTTCAGATAAACACATTTTTATGTATGTTCTAAATAGTTCATTGGGTATAATTAAACTTAAAAATATTCACTATCTGAAATTCAAATGTACCTACATGTCCTGTATTTTATTTGCTAAATCTGAAACTGTAGGTGGAACAGAGATTTCTATCTGGACTGCCTGGCCCCAGAGCTTGTGCTCCTTGCCACCACCTTAAGCCATCACTTGTATCAGAAAAGAAGCTTGATATACATAAAACAGATATATTGGGGCAAGGTTAAATTGAAAGTGAAAAATGCAGCATAAAAGTTTTTTTTTTAATTTTCACATCCATCATTATCATTATCATGGTTGTAATCTCTACAATAAGAGCTGCCTATTTATCATGCACTATGCTTGCTTTATATAAATTAATTCATTTAAATAGTACAGTTATTATTTCCATTGAACAATGAGGTTTAGAGAAGTTGAGATGCTCTTCTAAGATCACACAGCCATAAAGTGGTTTGACCCCAAGGCAGGTGCTTTCATAAACCTTAAATTGCAGTTGGTACTATGTCATCCAGTAATCCTCAAACCTTCGCATAAATCAGAATTACCTAAAGGATGGCTTATTAAAGCACAGATTGCTGGGCTACCCCAGAGTTTCTGACTCAGTTGTTTTAGGGTGGAGCTGGGAATTTGTATCTCTAAGTTCCTATGTGATTCTCAAGCTGTTGGTCTGAGACTACACTTTGAGAACCATCTGTTGCCAGCAATTCTGTCTCTGGTCTTTTTGTGTTGAATACTCAAATTTCAGTGAAAACAATGTTAGAAAATAGAAGATGTTGTAGAAAGATAAATAAATAGCACCTCTCAGAAAGCAAAGATGCGGAAGCAAATTGAACAGGTGAGAAGGTACGTGGTATCCACATGGCATTTCATGATAATGTTTTAATGGAACTCAGAATAATTGTGAAAGCCAGATTTTATGGGTACAAAGTGATATAATTCAGGGATCCGGATGGCATGGGTTCATCACAAATTTTATATGTTATAAATGCAAGGTAGGGCCGAGTTGGGTGGATCATGCCTGCAATACCAGCACTTTGGAAGGCCTAGGAGGGCAGGTTGCTTGAGCTCACAAATTGGAGACCAGCCTGGGCAATATAGTGAAATTCACAAAAAAATACAAAAATTAGCTGGGAATGATGGTGTGTGCCTGTGATTCCAGCTACTTGGGAGGCTGAGGTGGGAGGATCTCTTGAGCCTGGGAGGTAGAAGTTGCATTGAGCATTGATCATACCACTGCACTCCAGCCTGGGCGATAGAGCCAGAATATATATATATATAATTATATATATGTGTATATATACTATATATGTATATATATGACTATATGCAAGCTAATTGTAGAAGGACTGCAGGATGACTATTTTTTCTTCTATTTGGCTTTTTAGGGATAGTTTTTCTCTTTAACATGAAACAAAATGTCAACAAAATCTATCAGGTATCAGGTATCACCCAGTTTTTACTAGTGAGTATTAAAGTAACCCTTTCTTCGGGCAATTTGAGATTGTGGGGAAAAAATCTTATATGAAAGAATATATATATCTCATAATCTTAGACTTGACGTTTAGGAAGTTGATATAAGGAAATTGTTAAATTTTGACAGATTTGTTGAACTTGAATCGCAGAGTTGCATCTAACACAGGGGATTGTGAACAAGCTAGATTGAGCTGCTTACCAAAAAACCTCCTCCGTTGTGCCCCATTTGCCAAATGCACTGGGCTTTTCACTTGAGTTTGCCAAACTCTTCCCTGCTCCAAAAGAGTCCCGTGGGCTCCTGAACATTGTTCAAATGTCACCTTAAATGAGGCCACTCTGTGTTTTTCTATTTCATAAGTTTATCATCACTAGTTATATGTATGTGTGGTCAATTTATTTATATCTTATTTATATTTATACCCTGGTTCTATAATTTCCATGAGGGTAGTGCCCATCTCTGCTTGTTCAGCAGATATCACGTAATGTCTGGCACTTAATAAGCAGTAAGTATTTACTGAATAAGATACTGGATAATTGTTTACCAGACTTTGTCTTATATAATTATTTGTCTGAATTTTGTAAAATCTTTAGAACCTTTGCTCCCCCAAAATGCCACATGTTGTGTTGCCTTAAGTCACTTGACTTTGTGTATGTGCTATTTTCTAGGAGCCACATTATTAAGTTCTGTGTTTCTTTAAATGATTGAATTGCTTCTCTTCTGTAAAAAAGGAAATGTCATCTAATTAGTAGTAGGTTGAACTGGAACTTCTATTTGCCTGTTAATTTATCCTCAACCTCACTAATCAAAGAGAATGCAAAAAGTAGTCTTCCAGGAATAAATTATTTGAAAAATTCAAATGGAAAGAAGAGATAAGCATATCCATTTCTGGTTCAATGCCTTAGGCATATGACTGTTTGCAGGGACTAGATGCTATTTCGCTATGTAGTTGAAGTCATCAGTTAATTAAAAAATTAAAACTTAGCCCTAAATAGGGAAATAAAATATGCCAACCACTCCCTCAATAAAAAACAAGAAACAATGTTTATATGAAAATGCTAGAGAATATGTTCATTTAAGGTACTTTTTAGTAAAGCAATCAAATGAATACCCTGCAATAACAATTACAATTCTAGGTTGTTCTGGGCTATTCAATAACTCTATGTTTGGATGGATTATTTTACACTTCCAGTGCTAAGCTTTTCTTTTCGACATCTCGTTTACTCTTTGTTGATACTATTTATACTTATAAAACCTTGAGGCTTGTACATCCTTTGTAGTGTTTAATATAATGCCTTGCTAATGGTAAGTCCTTTTAAGGATCTTTAAAACTAGCTTGTCAAAGGAAAGAGAATTCTTAGAGGAGATAATGATTTATTTTTTGTTTGCATTGTCTCAATGCAAAACTGTCATATAATTGTGTTTTATGTTACTAGCTGTATCAGTCGATGGGGGTATAATACAGAGAGAGAGAGATTTATTACGAAGAATGGCTTACACAATTGTTGGGGCTGGGGAGCATATCTGAAGGAAGGGGAGGTTGGAACCCTGGGTACCAGATGAAGCTGCAGTCAAGTCCGTGGGCTGAATTTCTTCCTCTTCAGTAGAGCCTCAGTTCTTCATTTGAATGATTATCCAGGGTAGTCTTTCTTACTCGAAGATTACAGTTTACTATAAACTTTCATCACATCTACAAAGTATTTCACAGAAATACCTAATTTAGTGTTTGATTGAATAACCCAAGGACTACAGCCTAGCCAAACTCACAGGTAAAACTAACCATTCTACTAGTATTCTGGCAAGAACCAAAAGAATTATACCTTGCATAATATTAAATAGAAAAATTTCAAGTAAAAATGTAAAGTAATTGGAGACAGTATTTTCCAAAGTCCCTCTCAGCTCAACAACATTATGAAAAGAAAGAATTACTCAAACAAAACTATCAAGAGTTCTCTCTCGCATTACAGGTTGATGGCTAGAAAGGAAAATAGTGGCTCAGAATTAAGATGATGAGTTACAATGACTCTTAGAATAGAATATTCTTTTTAGCTTATTAATGATTTCTAAAAGTTCACTGGTAAAAATATCAAAACCTTAGCAAATAGGAAAACACACAAATATGTGAAGTGAATGTTTTCAACCAGATCCTTACAAAAAAAGTCTAAATTTGCTCTAATATTTCAGTACTAAACATTCAGTAGTCTGTGAATTCATAAATACTTTATAAGTGTAATGTGATCAACTGCAAAACTTGTAGGTGAAGAACAAGAAAAAAAAAATTCTTCTTGAAGAAAAATGGCTAGTAACTTTGTGGACAATCTTTTTTTTTTTTTTTTATAATTTTTTTGTTTGTTTTTAGTTTAAGATTTGGAAGATGGTAAGTTTGTTTCAAGCGGAATTTACTGAGCCATACTACACACAAATATTGTCTACACAGATGGGAGAATTGAAAGCTGGAACTGGATAATTCAGCAAAGCAGACTATTGCTACAGTGAGGATTTCCGACCTTCAATTTTATTTTGCCTTGACTTGAGACTTTGCCTAGTATTGCATAGGTACATACATTGATATATTGCTGTTATAAGTTTCCTTCCTTAGTGTGCTCTTTAGTTAATATTTTGTTAATATATTTGATGTCTTAACAGTGAAATTTTCTTCAGTTCAAATCAGAAAGTATTTTTTAAACTACGTCATGCTGTTGAAAATGTGATGATAGCAATACTCATATATGGGAGTTGAGGATGTACTTTTAACTTCCAAAACTTAGAGAAAAAATGGTAGGTTTATATATGGTTTTACTTTTGGGCCTCGTTGATTCCTTAAAAATTTTTTATCATATACCAGTCAGAAAACTTACACAAAAGTTGGAAATAAAGTGATATGTTGGGTGACACGCATTTTCAATGCCATACAGAGATGAAGGCCACCCAAAGATTATCTAGGTGAATGTCCTTATATAGTAAGTAAACTATAAGAAATAATGTTGGGTACATGATTAATGATAGCCATAGGCCCATGCAAACATCTTTCAGGCAAGGATGACACTACACATTACTTAGTAGTGCGTTGTAATCTGGCCTGGTGATTTCCAGGAGATAAGACTGTCTTACCACAGATACAACAATCATAAACCTTAAAATAAAGCTGATCTTTGCAAGAATAGTTTAAACTCCCTTCATGAAAAAAAAAAATACCTTAACCCAGACTTCATTACAGGTAAAAGAAAGGGGGGAGAATTCCCCAAACTCTGAGAATGGCTACTAGACAGAGACTCTGGCCAGTGAGTCACCTGACACCCTGGCTGTCTGGTCCACGATACCATCACCTCCCCACTATCCATCTTGTAAAAGCACTGCCAGAATCAACTATTTGGACATCAACCTCAGACTCATCTTTGATGATAATTAAACCCAAGGAGCGAAGTTGCCCTAGGGGAAGTTGGTTAACTAAAACCCCGAGACCACTCAACACAACACCTTAGATCACGACACTGCTTACTGTTGATTAAAGGATGCCAGATATAGTGAAGTTACATTCTAACTTATAGATTTTTTTTAGTAGACATAAACATAACATCTGTCCAGTGGAGTATGTAACCCCAGAGTTTCTGTCTTACGGCTCTGGATATTTTCTAGTGTTTTTCTAACCCAGCAATTTTATCTTAACTTTTATCTCTACTTCATTCAATCTCTCCTCCTTTAATTTAGGTAATGCAAGATAGTAAACATACAGAATCATCTTTTGCACGTGAAGGCAGTGATACACTCCTTCCAGTGGTGTCATTTCATATTTTGTGGGGATAGTTTTCAGTTATGAAAGCCATTTAAATTAAATATCAAAATAAACGGAAGGATAGGCCTTCAAAGTCATGTATAAACCGTGATAAAATAAGATTTTCAAAAACATTCAGCATCTTCGTGTTTTTCTCACAGTGACAGCATGTTATTCATAAATAAACGTATTTAAAATGTAATTTGCTTCATCTTTCTCCGATCAACACTCTGCCAAGACAAATTTAAATTATCTCCAGAGGAAAATAACATCGAGAGCCTCTACAAACTTTCCTACACAATGTCTCCGATTCTCAATGCCTGATTAAAATAGGACAAAATGAGCAAACACTGAATGGGAAAAAAAGACAATAAAAGAAGAACTACAAATGATTCAAACATTGTAGTTATAGGAAATAGACTTTAAAATAATTATGACAAACATGTGTAAAGAGATGACAAAATGAAGAATCTCTTCACTAAAATTCACAAAAATAGAACCAGATGAATATCCTAAAACTGAGAAGAGGAAAACTGAAGTTGGAGATTAAAATTTAGGCTAAACAGCAAGTAAGATATAACAAAATACAAAATTACTGAAATGGGAGATAAATCAGTGCAGAATGTTAGATTGAAATAAGAAAATTTAAAATGATGGAAAAACATGTAAAAGAGTATGAGACTTTTTAAATACAATTAAAAGATCTAAAAAATATAATGAGAGTTTTAGATAGAGAGGAAAGAGAAAATATATCAGAGTGGTACTTGAAATGCTACTGACTGACAATTTTTCAAAACTGTGAAAATACATTAAACCATAGATTTAAGGAAACTGTGAACACCAAGCAGGATAAATATAAAGAACAATACTAGTCACACCATAGTCAATATGTTGAAAAGCAAAGACAGAAGAAAACAATTTAAATCACAAGAAATAAAAAGGGGAGACATCACTTTCAAAGGAACAATAAACTTTTCATATGTGTTCCTGTAGAAACAAAACCACATTGAAACGACAGCTTCACATTTCTGGAATAAAATAACTTCCAACCTGAATTCTACATCTACTGAATTTGCCTTAAAATATAAAAATAAAATAAAGACATTTAAAGACAAAATTGAGATTACTCTCTGGCAGCAGACCAGCAGTTAAAGAAATACTAAGGGCAATGTGTAAAGCAGAAAAAAACAGATCCCTGATGCGAATCAGAAAAGCAGAAAGAACTAAAATTTTTTGTAAAATAAATATATGTGTAAACTTAATGCCTGTTTGCCATGTCAAATAAAAGTAATGTTTGCTCATTGCTGTAGTCTAATTTGTAATCTAAATGTTCGTGTCCCCCCTCCCAAATTCATATGTTGAAATCCTAATCCCTAAGGTGATGACATTAGAAGAAGGGGACATTGGGAGGTGATTGGGTCACCTCCCAATGTCCTCGCCATGATTAGGATTAGTGCCTTTATAAATGAGGCCCCAGAGAGCAAGCTCTTCCATCAAGTGAGGACACAGTGAGAGGACACTGTCTCAGAACCAGAGAGTAGGCTTTCACCAGACACCAGATTCTGCCAGCTCTTTAATCTTGGATTTCTCAGTCTCCCAGAACTGTGAAAAATGCATTTGTATTGCTCATAAGCTACCAGCTTAAGATGCTTTGCTATAACAGTTGAAATGGACAAGACACTGTTTAAAATATATATGTATATATATTTAAATAATATAAAATAATCACATAAAAGAAAAGAGATTAAAAAGAGACAAAATACAATTTTTTTTTGTATTGTGATGAGTTCTAATATACCAGAGCTCTGATAGGTCAATGATACATACTGAAACTTACAAAGAAACTATTTAAAAGCAGCATATAGTTAAAGATATATAATTAAAAATTTAATAGATGGAATAATAATAGTGTTCTTGATAAACAAAAATCAAGAAAGAATTAAAACTGAATTAGAGCAGCTTGGAAAAATAGAAAATAAATTAAAAAATGGAGATTTGAATCCAAATTATACAGTAATTATATTAAATATAAATGAACTACAATTCGTATAAAGACATAAATATTATTGTTAGACAATTAAAATCTAACTACAATGCTTATTAGAAGCACACATTAAGTATAATGAAACAGAAAAATTAAAAGTAAAATAAAATATGTTTTCAATTTCTATCTTCCCTCACATCCCCCAGAAATATTGTCAGGAATAAAAGAGCAACAGGAAAATTACCAATATTAGGTGTGCCAGGGACGTATTATTACATAGATAATAAAAGAATAGCCTGAATTAATTTTGGTGAATACAGTTGAAAATTTAGATAAAGTAGACACAAGAAGAAACAAAAACTCTAAAATATACTTTAATAGATTAATTAAATATATTGTCTAATTAAAACCTGTTGCACAAAGAATTCCTCATGCTAAGACTCCTTCACAAATTACAAACATTTTAAGAATTATATGTCTTTAATAATACAAAAAATATTTCAGATAAAATACATACCTATTCATTTTATAAAGTAAACCTAATCAAAATCTGACACAGATATTCCAAGAAAGACAGACCTCAATACAATAAGAGCTGGAGACTTCCAAACCCCATTTTCAACACTGGGCACCTCTTCCAAACAGCAAATAACAAAGAAACGTTTGAATTAGTATGCACTGTAGAACAAATGGACCCAATAAGTATTTACAGAACATTTCATCCAGTGGCTGCACAATACACATTCTTCTCCTCAGCACATGGATCATTGTCAATGATAGACCATATGTTAGGTCACAAAACAATACTTAAAACATTCAAAAAAATTGAAATAACATCATCCATTTTCACTGACCACAATGGAATGAAACTGGAAATCAACAATAAGAAGAACTTTGTAAACTATACAAACACATTGAAATTTAAAAAATATGTTCGTTAATGACCAAAGAGTCAAGGAAGAAGTTAAGAAGGAAATTGAAAAAAAATCTTGAAACAAATGAAAATGGAAACACAATACGCCAGAATCCATGGGATACAATGGAAGGAGTGCTAAGAGGAAAATTTATAGCTATAAATGCCTACCTCAAAAAATATGAAAAACTTGAAATAAATAACCTAATGATGCATCTTAACTAGAAAAAAAGCAAGAGCAAACCAAACTCAAAATTAGTAGAAGAAATAGTAAAGAGCAGAGCAGAAATAAATGAATTTGATATTAAGAAAACAATACAAAAATCAAGGAAACAAAAGTTGGGTTTTTGAGAAGATAAACAAAATTGACAGAACTTCTACCACACTAATGAAGAAAAAAAGAAGACTAAAATAAAATCAGAAATGAAAAAGGAGACATTACAACTGATGCCACAGAAATTCAAAGAGTCATTTGTGGCTACTGTGAGCTACTGTATGCCAATAAATAGAAAAATCTAGAGGAAATTGATACATTTCTAGGCACATATAACCTATCAAGATTGATCCATGAAGAAACTCAAAATCTGAACAGACCATTAACAAGTAACGAGATGGAAGCTGTAATAAGTCTTCCAGTAAAGAAAAGCCTGGGATCCAAGGAATTCACTGCTGATTTCCACCAAACATTTAAAGGGAAATAATACCAATCTTGCTAGAACTATTTCAGAAAATACAGGAAGAGGGAATACTTCCAAACTCATTCTATAAAGCCAATATTAACCTGATACCATAACCAGACAAATACTCATTAAAAAAAGAAAATTACAGGTCAATATCTCTGATGAATAGAGATGGTAAAATCAAACAAAATACAGCAATCTGAATTCAATAATACACTGAAAGCATCATTGATCACTACCAGGTGGGACTATCCCAGGGATGCAACATACACATATCAATTAATGTACACAAATCAATTAACATACATGGTCAATTAATATGATGCATCATATCAATAGAATGAAGGTCAAAAAGCATCTGATCATTTCATTGATCCTGAAAAAGCATTTGATAAAATTCTTTTTATCATCATCTCTCTGTAATAGACATCTCTACATAATCAAACATATCTATGTAATAAAAACCCTCAAAAAACTGGGTATAAAAGGAACACACATCAACATAATAAAAGCCCTGTATGACAGACTTACAGATAGCATTATAGTGAATAGGATAAATTTGAAAGCCTGTCCTCTAAGATCTAGAACACAGCAAGGATGCCTGCTTTAGCCACTGTTATTCAACACAGTACTGGAAATCCTAGCCGTAGTAATTAGACAAGAAAAAGGAATAAATGGCATCTAAATTGGAAAGTAAGAAGTCAAATTATCTTTGTTTGCAGATGATCTGATCTTATACTTGGAAAAACCTAAAAGCTGCACAAAAGTACTATTAGAACTGATAAATGCATTCAGTAAATTTGCAAGATACAAAATCAACATTTAAAAATCAGTAACATTTCTATATACCAACAGTGAACTATCTCAAAAAGAATTTAAAAAGTAATCCCATATAATATAATAATAACAATAAAATTTATAATAACAACAAATAAAATTAAATACCTCAGAATTAAATTAACTGAAGAAGTAAAAGATCCCTGCAATGAAAATAATAAAACACTGGTGAAAGAAATTGAGGAAGACACAAACAAAAATGGAAAGAAATTCCATGTTCATGGATTGGAAGAATCAATATTGTTAAAATATTCAGTACTACTCAAAGCAATCTATAGATTCAATGCAATCCCTATCAAAATACCAATGACATTCTTCAAAGAAATAGAAAAGAATCATAAAATTTATATGGAGCTACAGAAAACCCAGAAGAGCCAATGTTATCCTGAGCAAAAAGAACAAAGCTAGAGGAAGTTGTACTACATGACTTCAAGTTATACTACACATATAGTAACCAAAATAGCATCGTACTGGCATAAAAACAGACACATAGACCAATTAAACAGAATAGAGACCCCACAAACAAATCCACGCACCTCTAGTGAACTCATTTCCAAAACTGATGCCAAAAGCTTAGACTGGGAAAAAGTCTCTTCAATAAATGATATTGACAAAACTGGATATCCATATGCAGAATAATGAAACTAGATCCCATCTCTCACCATCCACAGAAATAAAATATAAATGGATTAAAGACTTAAGTTTAAGACCTCAAGCTATGAAGCTACTACAAGAAAATTTGCGTTTGGCACACATATCACTGTTGCGTCAGTACATAGAAGTATAATTGTGTGATCATAGAGTATGTATAAATTGAGCTTATTAGATAATGCCAAAGGGGTTTTTCAAAGTGGATACACAATTTGAAAATTTAGCAGCAATGCATGAGAGTATCACTCTATATGCTCTCCAAGGCAAAATTCTGTCCATTTTAAATATTTTTCTTATTTATTTTGATGGGCAAATGATGGTGTTACATTCTTGTTTTAATTTGCATTCCTCTGGTAGTTAAAATGGTGAGAAAATTTTCACATTTGTGGACCTTTTGGATATAATATTTTATGAAATGTTATTCCATATTTTGACCATTTTCTATTAAATTGCCCTTTTTTGTAATGATTTATGGTAGCTTATATGTATATATAGCTGTATATATTTGAGATACAATTTCTTTGCCAGGTATATGTGTTGCTAATATTTTCTTCCACTCTGTGAATTGCCTTTTTTTCTCACTTAATAATATCTTTGGATGAACAAAAGTTCCTAATTTTAATAGATTGCAATTTATAACTTATTTCCTGTATGGTTAGTTCTTTTAGTGGCCTACTTAAGAAATCACCCAGTAAAGACATTACATTCAAAACTGATTTAATGAATACATGAATGAAGCTGTATTGAGCCAGATGACCTTAAACTTAAACCCCAGTTCTACATATTTGTAACTAGTTTACCATATTCACATTGTATTTCTTCTTTGTAAGCCTCATTCTTTATTATCTGTAAAATAGGGGCAATGACATACTCTTCAGGTAGGTTTTGTATTGGGCATAATGTAGGTAAAGTGTCTGGCACATATTAGGTACTTGATAAGCATTTGTATTTATTATAACAAATTTTCTTTTTTTTTTTTCAGCCCAGAGGTCTTTTATTTTTTTCTAACACCTATTATGCCATGAATTCATAGGGAATAGGTTCCAGCAGCTCAGGTTCCTTCCCACTGGTTCTCAAAATGTGCTTCTCTGGGTGGAGCAGGCTGGCGCTTCAGTTGAACCCAGGTGCCTTTCTCTGGCTTATTTCTTTTTCTGATCATTTTCCTTCACGCGTTTCAGGAAGCTATCCCAGCTCTTAGAGTGCTTAATGTGTTCAGTAAGCACATTCATTCTCTTGGCAAGAATCTTGTCCTTAACTTGTTTGTGTACAACAATGCCAACAGCATGCTGGGGAACGTTGTAGACTCTTCCAGTTTTGCCGTGGTAACACTTGTGGGGCATTTCTTTTTGAACAATACTCATTCCCTTGATGTCTACAATATCACCTTTCTTACAGATTCGCATATACTTGGCCAAAGGAACAACTCCATGTTTTCTAAAAGGCCTAGAGAACGTGTATCAGGTACCTCTCCTCTTTCCCTTCGTGTTCGTCATTTTGGCGAATTACTGGAAGATGGCGGTTCTGGCCGAACGGGCAACAAATTTTCATAATTGATTATCTTAGCCTACAGATACCCTAAATCCTGCTTCTCAACGTGTGGTCAGTGATCCCTAGTATTGCTAGAAATTCAGACTCTCCAGGCCCACCCCAGACCTACTAAATCAGAATCTGATTTTAAACAAGATTCCTCGGTGATTTCCCCCATTGCAATTTGAGAACCACTATACTTAGATTTTCACTCATTGAATAATTTGGAGAGATAACTAAGATATTTATTTTATTTTTTAATTTGATCTAATTAATTAAATGGAGAAAAGGAGCCAGATAATTGTTCCACTGTTAACTTTGTCTTTGACCAGTCATTCTTTATTAAAAAGCACCTGCTCTTGAAATTGATCTCTGTGCCCATGACCAGGTAGCTCATAGGCCCAGAGCTAGCTTCCTGGTGAGAAATATTAACTTCCTAAGAAATATTTGTACTTACCTTTCTTTGAAAGAAATAGAAGACTTTTACAGCAATGTGTCTGTAAGAGTAACCTCAGGCAATGCAGCTCAAGCAAACTGCATCACTAGCCAAGATTCTCATGGGATGAGTGCCCAAATCAATAGTGTAGGTAACACAATTACCGCTTAATAAATTGTATCCAAGTTTCTCTGAGATGAAATAACCCAGATTTTATTGTTGTGGTGGAAACAATATTGTGAAAGAACGAGCCCCAAGTGTCTGGAGATTAAGGGAGATTGTCAGAGAAATTTAGTGCTGTGTAGGGATGGAAAGCATTTTTCTTATTATTCAACTAAGTGTCATATAGTAATTTCTTTCCAGTTTTCATCTCAAAGGCATTGGCCAGCATCTTGTCTTGCTCAGCATCCCTACAGAGTTGAACCAAGAGCTAAGGTCTCTTTGAAGTTAATGGGGGCTCTGTGCTCAGATTAGCCCTACAGAATTTGTCTAGCTAAGCAAGAAATAGGCTCTTTATTTATACTGGTGTTTATGAAATCACAGGGGAAACAACTATTACTCAGCAGGATGGCTTTTACAGACATGGAGATATTTGCAGTTTTAAATCTACTTTAGCTTTCTTTTCTTGATTAGTCACTTAGTGCTGCAGCATATTCTTAGGATCCGAATGCCTACCTTATTGAAAGAGCCTTGGAAAAACAAGTCAGGAGACTTGCATTCTAATAGCAACCCTGGTACTTACTGTGTATCCTTGGAGAAATCATCTTTTCTCTGTGGACTTTAAAGAAATTGGATTAGATAATCTTTAAACTCATTCCAAGAAGAAATTTTTGTGATTCAACATATTAACTTAAAAGGAACTCTTTTACAAGGAAAGGTATCAAGAGAAGATTTTGTAACTACACTCCAAAAACAATGTTCAGAGAGTCAATCTGCAGTTATATATAATATTGTCTATATTTGCTTATGTGCACTTAGAGAGAGGGTCCATGGTGTTCAGATTCTAGAATGGGTCTATCACCACAAAGTTGCAGAACAAATATGACAGAAGCACAAATTAGGAGTCACGAGCAAATATTTGAAAGGAATGGTCTACAGAATTTTTCTTATTTCTCAAATAAAATATTTTAACGTATATTTCTACAATTTTAACAATGATTAACTTCCCTGAACACAACATATACTCTACACATACATATACACACTGGGGAAAATGTGTCCTATGCTTGGCTAATGCTATGAATTGCTTTTTATAATTGAATTATAAAAATCAAACCAGTTTTAAAAGTACTACTTTAGAGGCAACTCAACTGTTATAGAAAAATCAGAAAAATATACAAAACACAATCAACTTCTAAGAGAAGCCCCTTTACCCCACATAAGTTTTTAAGGATAACACTGCTTTCTGGAAAAGAATAGTTTTAAAGGTGCAGTTTTATATAACTGAAGGATTCCAGCAACTTCTTTAGATTCATGTCTTTCATATTCTTCCAAAATTTAATTCTGTCAAATGTCATACGTATCCTTAAAGGAATTGTGATTTGCCGCAGCAAGTCTCTTTTGTTTACTCTATCATTTGAGAGAGAATATCTGACTGCAAACATGTCTATGCAAGTTAATTTGCTTTGTGTGTCTTCCTAGATACTATTATCTAAGATCGGATTCAGCTCTGTGAATAGTTTTCAGGCCACATAATTAATTTGAAGATGTTAGAGGCATTTCAAATGAAAATTTTGCAAATGAAGTGACACTGGATTGTGTAAAATCCTATCTTTCTAGGCTTGTTGTTTTAATCTATATTTTAGTTGGGTGATAAGTAGGAAGATTTTGTGCTTTCAGTAAACACTGCCTTGTGGTTTTATTTTAAAAACTGCATCTTTAAATCAAGATGAAGCATATGGAAGCTTCATTGCTTAAAAGCTGCACTTTTCTTCAGGGCAAATCTCAGAATCATAATCTTGACAAAGAGCTTAAAAATCTTTCAGAAAAAAATTTAATTTTCTTCTTTCTAGCAATTCAATTACATTCACAGATTATTTTATACAAGAAAACAGTAGGCATTTTTTCTTCATATCTGCTCCTATTCCTCCTCCTTTCCTCTAATGCAAAAGCAAACAAGCATTGTCTCAGCTTCAAATGATTATTCTAATCTAGCTGTTGAAAGATAGTGTTTAATGGTTGCTGCTGGTTGGAATCTTTATCCCAGTTCCTTAACCAGTTTTAATATGTAGGAACCTGTTGGCTAACTCCCAGAACGTTGTGAACATGAATATTCTCACTGGGAGAAGCAGTGCTGGTAAGAAATGGGGGCCCCTGGAACCAAATGTTTTTGATCCAGGAACTGCACTCTTTTCAAGAATGCTTTTCATTTTTCAGAGATGAATGTAAATAAGCCCATACAGCCTCTAGGGAACAAAAATAGAACCCCACCATTATCTGCTAATACACATTGGAGTAAATTGTATCCATCCTTCTACTCGGTATCTTAGCTGAATCAGGTTCAAAGCTACTCATTTCTTTGGGGATAAAGACGACAATTAGAATCTTTTCTTAGCTGGTTCAATTTAAAATTTAGAATTTGCTGATAATTTTTCTTTGGCTGATAATGAAAGTTGTTGGCACATTTCCCAGCCTAGATATTTTTCTATAAATAAAGTTATATGCTAATGTGGCCAGAAAGAACATTAGTGCCTGTATCAGATAGTTTGAGATGGCTACTGGCAGAGAGCTATGCCGCTGTAAGAAGGGATGGCGTAAGAAGCATGACAATGCAGACTTGGGCTGCTTGTATGCCCACATTAAAATGTACATAATAGGCCGGGGGCAGTGGCTCATGCCTGTAATCCCAGCACTTTGGGAGGCCGAGGTAGGCGGATCATCTGAGGTCAGGAGTTCAAGACTAGCCTGGCCAACATGGTGAAACCCCATCTCCACTAAAAATAAAAAAAAAAAACAAAATAAAAAAAATAGCCTGGGATGGTGGCATGCACCTGTAATCCCAGCTACTCGAGAGGCTGAGGCAGAAGAATCACTTGAACACAGGGGGCAGAGGTTGCAGTGAGCCCAGATTGCACCATTGAACTCCAGCCTGGGCAACAAGAGGGAAACTCTATCTAAAAAAAAAAATGTATATAATAGTCTTTCCTATACAAAGTATATGAAAAGTATAACCTCCTCTTTCAAGGATATTTATCCTTCTAATTATTTAATAGTGAACTGTTGAATTAAACCTTTTGATAACTCTTCGATCAATGGATGGATATCAAGGATTTAACAAGAATTAACTCCCATTTGCTGGATATGCACTTATTGCTGAGAATAGAACAGGGCTGTAAGGGAACTATAGTTATTGAGTTCATAGTTTTAAGATTTTATTCTGTGTTTTTTTTTTTTTTTTTTTTTTCCTGTGCAGGGACAGGTGGAAGCTGGCCAGTAAGCACCACAAAAATAATGAAAATAAAGCATCATGATCTCCTTCTGGGTTGCTTTTCTCTTCTGTTACTATTTTCTTCCCTGCTTTGCTTGACTGAATTCCACTCTGCCTTCAGGTCTGAGGATAAATGTCACTTTCCAAGAAAAGCTTTTGCCTGTATTGCATAGCCCTATCCTAGACTTCATGAAGCCTGTACTTTTATTTCATAGCAGTTGACATGTTGGTATTTATATCATTTATATGAGTTTTTTAATATCTCTTTTTTCCCACTAGATTATAAATTCCACAAGAGCGGGAACCTTGCCTCTCTTGTCATCACATCTGAGTGCTTCATACTGTGTCTGGAAATAGCAATATTATTTAAATGGCAAGCATGTCACATACTCTGTGTTGGACACAGTTTTATGTACAGATATCTGTTAATCCTCCAAAGTTGAGGAAAGTACCATAGTATTTCCCTTTTTAAAGATGGAGAAACTGAGATAAAGAGATGTAGAGCAACTTCTATAAACTTTCATTGCCAACAGGGGCCAAATCTAGATTAAACCCAGGCACTCTGGCTTCAGACTTCATGTTCTTAATGACTTGTTTTACTGTATTTATAGATAACCCTTTGTCAAATAAATCAAAGAATAAATTAATGAGCTAGACAAACTAATACCAAAGTGCCTAACCTACTTCAGCAGTCATACATGACTTTTGAAGATATAAGAGATTAAATGAAAACTGAAAGATGAGTAGGTGGTGTGAGATTTAGCCCTAGCATTTGGGCAAAAAAGTGTAGATATACAGAAAAGTATGTTTCAGGTAAGGTAAGCTTCATGGATGAAAGTTTGGAGATGTACGAGTATAGATACTTCTAGAAATGAGTAGAATTTCATTTTATCTGACAGGCATGCAGAGTGTGAGAGGCATCTTGGTAAGGCTGTAGATCCAGGCAGGGCCTAAATGATGGGAGACTTTATAAATACTTTCTAAAGAAGATTTATAGGATTTGACAGAAAGGCTTAAAAGAGAGGAGTGACCTTATCAGATAGGCATTTTGAGAATGCTGCTGACTATATTGTAGAAAAGCATTTTAAGCGAACAAGTCCAGAAGCAGAGAGAAAAAGCTGTTTTGTAGTATTTGAAATAAAAGATATGGTGACCTGTTCTAGAGTAGCAGCAGTAGGAATGGAGGTAAATATTTGGATGTAATAATATTCAGGATTAAGAGACAAAAGGACTTCATGATTGAATACAGGAGTGTAAGGAAGAAGAAGTTAGGCATTGCAAGTTATTGAAATATGAAGTTGGAGTCAGGAATAGAGAAGAAAGGACTTTGAGGTGCCAGTGTGGTTTTCCAGTGACCATGATTATTAACAGTTGAGCATGTTTCTCTTGAGCATAAGAGATATACGTCTAGGCTAGAAATACAAATTTGGGATAGTTTAAGTAGCAACTGAAGCCATGAAAGTCCAAGGAAAAAGCAAAGAATTACCAGGACAGATGTCTCAGAACTTGTCAGTGTGAACTATAATGAGTCTGTTGTTTCTTAGCCTGAGGTTTCTATGCTGTAAAATGTCAGTGTAAAGAACGTACTTTGCAGGGTTAATATCAGGCTGTTATGAAACAACTGTAAAAACTTCTGGAAGTTGTGTTCATTCACTAAAGCATAGTTCCATCTCTTTGTTTCTACATAGTTAAAATGACTTTCTTTTTCAAGTAATCTCAAAAGGAAACATAAAACTTGCATCAGCAAGTGAATGCTAAATTTCTAAGAATCATAATGGGAGTTTGTAGGAAAAAGAAAATATTCTCTATCCTAACTAAATGTCTGTTCTGGAGACTGATTTGAGTAATAATAAAAATCCAGTCTCCTGCACAGATAGCTCTGTGTAAATTAGTGTTTCTCTACTGCAATTCCCTTGTCTTGATAAATCGGCTCTTTCTAGGCAGCGGGAAATGTGCACCCATTGGGCAGCTACAAATTTGGGGGCTCATCCAGGATTGCCCTTGTGGCTACATGCCCATAGTTTGGTAGTCCCCTGCTCCAGTGATGGATCCAGAGGCTGGTCCAAGTGGCCACCTAGTTCTCTTGGACTGGGATCTGACTCTGGTACCATCTCTATTGGTGGGGCACTGCTGACCAAACCTGCATGGATTTATTTGCATTAGAGAAATAATCCTGGGAAGACATCTCTTAACTGTAGCCCTATCACAGGCTATCTATCTGTAGCCACATAGTGGGGTGTTTGTCTGTAGCCCCATTGTGGGGTGTCTGGGTTAGTGAGTATTCTAGGCACTGCCAATGGCTTCTTCCTTCTCCAGACTGGTTCAGAAGCCCCATGGTGGGGTGTCTATATGTAGCCCCATGGTGGGATGTCTATCTGTAGCCCTATTGTGGGATGTCTGTTTGTAGCTCCACCATAGGGTGTCTGTCTTGGTTTGACTCCCTCGGGGGTCTCAGTTTGTCTGTAGCCCCATTGTGGGACATCTGTCTTGGTTTGGCTTCTGAGGGGTCTCAGTTGGCTCTCCCTAACTACTAGGAAGAGTCTTGGTTCGGGAGACTTCTCCTCAATTAGGAAGATTTTGGGGGAGATTTCTTAGAGAATAGGAGGATAGTTTGGAAGGAATGCTCTTGGAGTTCTTGGTTAAGAATCTGATTTGGAAGGCCTTCTGTCCGTCTCGTCTTTGTGTGTTTTTTTGTGTGTGGAGGGGATCTCAGAAAGAATTGCTGATGTCAGTCCAGCAGCCCTAACTCAGGGAACCCTCCTTACTGGTCTGGCCACGTTTGGTGAGCCCTGAAGAAAGCTCAACAGGCCTTTCTCAGGGTGGCCATCTGCTCTTCACCTTGCCCAGAGACCACGCATTGTGAGTTACAATTCCGAGGTCATCTCCCCACCTGGAGTGGATCAAAGACAACAGGGACCAATGAGAGAAAGTTTGAACTTTGCCGGGTTACTATGGGATGCTAAATGAGGTAACTCTGTTGTGCTGTGTGTACTTTGCTGGGATGAAAAATGTTAATTCAGTTTCTCATGCAGCCCATTGGGCAGCATCTTGCAAAATTAAGAATCTTTTGCCTATAGTGCCATAAAACAGAAAAGGGTGATTTTCAAGGGTGATTTCCTTTTATAAAGTGGCTTGACTCTCACAGCTATGGCATAGTGAGTAATGTTATTTGTTCTCTGGAAGCTGCAGAAAAAGGGAACCCAGAAACCTGGTATGCCAGCGAAAAGGGTAAGAAATTCCGGTGGAAAGGTTAAAAAATTCTTACCACTGCGGCCTTTCTGGTCTCTCTCTCTCTCTCTCTCTCTCTCCTCTCTCTCTCTCTCTCTCTTTCTCTCTCTGTGTGTGTGTGTGTATGTGTGTGTAAAGGGTAAATGTCACTGTTTGTCTCCTGTAAGAGTTTGCTCTATAGAAAAAGGGATTTGTGAGATTAGTCATAGGCCATGGCAAATCTGGTGCACTTTTGCTAAGAATTTGTCTTTCTTTGTTGTTCTGCAATATGTATCATATTGTCATGTATCACAGGATAAAACAAGGGTTTAGAACCCCTAAAAGCCTGCTTTACAAGCTAGCCCAGCAGGCTGGTCAGTTTTAAACTTTGTTTTGGTCCCTGAAACCAATACTAGATAAAATTTCTCTGTCTGGTTTTGTGTCCTTAAGAGCTTAACCTTGTGATCATGTGGGGACAGTTTCTCTTGGTATCCACCATCCAGAGAACAGGAATTTTGGGGTTCATGTATAGTTAGCCCTACAAATTATCTTGAGCAGTTAAAAGCTTTTGCTTGAAAAAGCTTGAAATTGGCTGCTCTAGACTTCTTCTGGGAAGAGCAATAGAAACTACTCAATGCTGTGTAACTCAGTAACTAAAGCTTTGTCTTTTTGACAGTGGCAGCCTGGGTTCAATTCTTGGCTTCTGGACCCTTTCTGGTTTATTAACTTTGCTATCAATCAAATGGTTTTTTGTTTTGTTTCCCCCTATGGATAGCTTTTGATTTTGAATCTTGGATTTTCCTTTCTCTAAGGTACCCTCAGGGAGATCCTAAATATTGTAGTAAAATAAATAAATAAATAAATAAATAAATAAATAAAATAAACTGCTTACCATCTCTTTGAAACATCTTGTGCATCCATGGTTAATTTATGACCTTAGTTAAAACTTATTAATTTCATGTGGGAAGTTACCTGTGGTAGAATAAAAAAGCCAGAAATATTTTCTGTATTGGCTTGAATCTGGTTATAAGAGATTTGAAAAGTTTTTTTTTTTTTTTTTTTTTTTAAAGAAAAGCAGCTCTATGGTTAAAATATCAGTAAAAATTATAATTGTTAGGTAAAATTACTGTGTGCCACAGAGGTAACACATTTTCTTGTCAGTTGTCTTTAACGGTGGCTTCCCTAAGATATTTTGTGATCCATAGACAATTGACTTATTTAAATCCTCTTTTATTGGTAATTTATAATCAGCTAGGAAATGCCAAGTGATCAGCTATAAAATGACAAATCAGCTTGAACGCAAGTTTCTGATAACTTTGGAGGTTATGACATTAGAATGAAGGGAAAAAACTTTCAGGACTCCTATGGAGAGCTGCATGAATATCAAGCAGAACAGGAGTTAACTGAATGGAGTGAACTAATAGAAAACTGATGTAATCTTCCTTTTTTTTTTTTTTTTGGCTGAAAACATTGGTGATCCTTTTGTTTTCCAGAGCCAAGAAATCTTTTGAGCTATCTGCAGCTTTCACAGATTGAGTGAAATATACTCCTGTGAACAAAATTTGGAGCATGTTTGTTTCTCTCTGCCTGATTTCTCCAGAATTTGGAAACTATTTGTGAGTAGTCTCAACTTATGGCAGTAGAGTTATTTGCAAAAGTACAATAAGAACCTGTTTTTCTGGGCTAGGCGCAGTGTTTCATGCCTCTAATCCCAGCACTTTGGGGTACTGAGGTGGGTGGAACACAAGGTCAGGAGATCGAGACCATCCTGGCTAACATGGTGAAACCCCATCTCTACTAAAAATACAAAAAAAATTAGCCGGGCATGGTGGCACATGCCTGTAGGCTCAGCTACTTGGGAGGCTGAGGCAGGAGAATCAACTCAGGAGGCGAAGGTTGCAGTGAGCTGGGATTGTGCCACTGCATTCCAACCTGGGTGACAGAGTGAGACTCCATTTCAACAAAAAAAATAAAAATAAAAAAAGGTAAAAAGAATCTGTTTTCTTTTGTAACAGGACACAGTTGGGGAAACTGGTTATTTTACCAAAGCTTTGAATGACTTGATTTCCTTTAAGGAATCTAAGTTGACTTTTATAGCCAACAAAAGCCCCTTGGGAAAACTGGTCTCATACCTTGCATACATAGTCCCTGTATAGGGTTCCTGATTTATGGTAAGTAAAGAATGTCACTTTCTAATAGACCCAGGAGTCCTAAGTTATCTTTGGGCCTCAAAAGGAAAGAAATTTACCCAACTAATAGACATTTGAGGGTACCAACCCATGGCTTGGCTCAGCTTTAAAAAAGTCTTATCTCAGATTCCTTATGAAACAAAGTTCCATCAAAGACAATTTAAAAAGCCTATGTGAAAAATAATTATTCTTGCTGTGCTTTGTGCAAATAATCAGGCCAAATTGAGTAAGACTAAAGTTTATTTGGTAAACAAGTCAGTTCTATCATGATTTGTTTTCGATAAAAATGGGGACTGGAGAGAGAAAAATTATGCTTCAAAAGAAAAATTGTAGTACACTTGTTGTGAGCTGTTCTCGAGTGGTCTTGAGTTTTTCTGCAGTTTGGATTAAATCCTAAATTCTTTATGTGCTACAAGTCCCCAAACTAATGCTTACAAATCTTTACTTTTAAAACTGGGAATTGCACTCCTTACCCTAGTACTCAGTATTTACCTTATAGCATGCTGTTCCCTTAAGCATGATACTAAAATTCTAGATGATAATACTAACACCTTTGTCAGGGAAGCCTTGGAACCCCAGCCAGGCCTGCATGAGAATGCTTAGAGAGTTGCAAAGCAGTTCCACTCCTCTCACCTTGGGGTCAACACCTATCCCCATTACACCCCTGGTTAGCAGGAAGAAGTGAGAGCAGCCTTTACCCTTTTTCCATCTTCTTTAGCCAACACTTTAGGATTAAGGTGTTATAAAACCCAAAGGGAGGGGTTGAAACTGCCATTGCAAAATTTTAACTGAGACAGTGAAAGAGATCTGACCTAACCAACTCCATCTTGCTTCTAACCTCCAAAGATGATAGCAGCCCTTTCCCAAAACAAGTCTCCTTCTTGCCTGAGGACTAGACTGCCTTTGTAGGTCTAACACATTAGCCACAAGATTAGAAATTATGGTTTAGAAGTCATACAGCTGGAGGCTGCAAGATTCTGACCCCCATTAAATTGCTCCTAGGATCAGTGCTTGAGATATTTTGCAGACCCTGCACTTGATGGATCAGCTGGTACCACCCAGATGGATAAACTGGCTTATCTGATCTTGTAACCCCAACCTAGGAACTGACCCAGTTCAGGAAGATAGCTTTGACTCCCTATGGTTTCATCTCTGAACTAACCAGTCTGCACTCTTGACTCATTGGTCTTCCCCACCTACCAAATTATCCTTAAGAACTCAGATCCCCAAGTGCTGGAGGAGACTGATTTCAGTAATAATAAGACTCCAGTCTCCCACAAAGTAAATAAATAGTAAATAAAAAAGCATTCCTATTCAAACCATAGAAAAAAGAGACTAAAATTTAAAAACATCAAAAACAAGAAGTACTATAAACTCATTTAGGTTTATAACTCACGCTCAGATTTTTTTTATTTGTTTTGATTTGCTTTTATAACTAAGATATATTTATTTTTCTAGATTGGCAAAGATATAGGAATCATAATCCAGAGAGAGTGTGATTAAAGTATAATAGTTGCGCAGTAGCAGAAAGGAAAGCATCTCTCCTGATTACAAGGATTGAGAGAGAGTACAATAAACTCTTTAAGAGGTTTTTCTAAGGCATAAAAGAAAAAGATAGATTTATTTTTTTACTAAGTTCTTCAATGTAATATTTTTAAGTCAGCAATCAAATATAAGGTTAGACAGTCTCAAAGATGCAATTATCCCAAATTCAGAGCCAGGGTATTTAACAGGGCTTATGTATTTATAAGGATTGATCAAGGTCTTTGATCAGATAAATATATTAAATTTTCTCCCCACAAGATTTGGGAGGAAAAAGACAACATAGTTACTTCATTAATAAGTTTTCTACACACACACACACACACACACACACACACAGCACATTGCTGCTTCCTAATTCGTTCTAAAGATTTGCTTTATGCTAGTTCAAATCCAAGAGTTGTATCAGCAGCTAAAATGAAATTATTAGGGGCACTGTGGCCGTAATTCATATGTTTCTGGTTTAGTGAATTTTCATCATTCTAAAATGCCTGACCATAATAAAAAATGATTACGTAATTTTTCCTTAAAAATGTCTCTTCAGTTCATTGGACACATATAGCTTCATCCTTCCATACCCATTTCAAAGTAGTTCAGAAAAAGTCACAAAGAAATTTACACCAATTTGGAAAATGTCAAGTACATTTAATATTGTGTTTGACAATTGATAGGCAGATTTCTTCATGCAATTTCTTTATTTTATTTCTTTAGATATGAAGGCTTTTCCTCACATTGATATGTAGACTAGACATCCATTAAATGGACTAGGTTTGTGACTTCTTTGTAATAAAGGTGTATCTTGGGTTCTAAATTCGCTGTTCCCTTTGAGTCACCTGATGATTTTTTTTTTTTTTGTGGTATCTTTTTCATGACCCATCCCAAAACTTCTCTGGCTGTTCCTGCCTTAGGAGGGGTCAGGGATCTTAATGGCATATCTCAAATGATTCTGTATTGGTCCCTTTACCCCTCCTTTCTACTAGATTGTTCTAGAGATCAGTACTTTACTGTCTCTAAGCAGCTCACAATCTAAGAAAGACATAAATACAGCTAACTATCATAGAATATAGCAGTTGTATTTATGAATATATTCATAGAATATAGAATATAACTTAGTGACTTTTTTAAAAAGTGCTTTGGTATCCAGATCAAAAATTGTTTGACTGCATCAAGGACATAGGAATGTCTGGATATTGTGGATGTCATTGGAGCTGGGCCTTGAGTTATGAGAGGAGTGTGTTAGAAATGCAATTCACGCAGCAGCGGAAGCAAAATTTTCCAAATATGAAAAAGCACAGACTCGGCATAGAGTGAGAAGTATTTCACTGTGTGTAGACTTTATCACACAGAATGTAAGGGGAGGGGAGCCACAGCAAGTAATCGGTGCTGGAAAGGGAGGAAGAGGCTAGGCTGGAAGAGAAATTGAATGAATGATGAGGAGTTTTGGGGAAACCTAGGAATGCTTTTCAGAAGTGATAAAAGGAGAGTTTACTTATACAAATATATGTTATTGAAGATTATAATTGGCAGCAGAAATCAGATTGCAAGTGTTTAAGTCAGATGTTCTCAAACTTCAGGACATTTAAGAGTTACGTGGTAAACCTATTAAAACAAAGCTGCTGGATTCTCAATCACGTTATGTTGAGTGGAGCCCAGAGGATCTGCATTTTTAATAAATAGGCACCCCAGGAGATTAAATAAGCACCTCAGGTGATTCCTCTGGGGGTAACATAGCACCACACTTTGAAGAACAGTGGATTAATGCATTTTGTATAAAGTAAGTAGACGCAGCAATAATACAACATTTTTTTTTATTCAATAAGTTGGGGGTGAGGAAAAGAAAAAATAGTTTAAAAATGGGCTCTGGAGTCAAACTGTAAATTTTCATTTTGGCTCCAACACTCATTTCTGTGGAACTTCAGAAAAATCATTCTGTGCTTGTCTTTCCACATGTAAAAAGGGAGTAATCATAGCATCTCTCTGGCTCATAGAATTTTATAAGTCTTATATGATGGCCTTATAAATTGCACTTTTTTCAAATATGCAAAGTCTCTGCCCAGAAGATAAAGAAGAGATGTGCATACAAACATTCAGTCTTGAATCTGGATCTCAGAGTTGGAAGAATAGATAGAGTGAAAGACACAGGTGAGGCACACCTTGCTGGGAAAGAGACATGGTTCCTTTCAAGAAGCTGGGGCAAAGAGAGAAATAATTAGTTAAAAATGTGTCCCCATTGTCCACCTCTGTACTGAAGTCTTGGAAACAAATACTCACGTTTTCAGTAGAATTACTCCCAGCTTTGTCTGTGATGATTAAAAGATAATAACTTGCCTGAGCAGTTTTGAGTTTGTCCTCTATCATTACCATAAGTCCCTCAATTTCAGCAGATGTCTTTTCATTTTTTATTGAGAAGGTCAAGGCCTATATGAATTTTATGTACACTTTCTCTACTTTTATGCCTTTAGTTACAGTATCTCAGGTTTTATGGATCCTCTCTTCTCTTATTTCTGACATAATGGGAATCATCTCTCTTTTAAACTAAGTGCAATCCCTTTGCTTGGCCTTGAGTGACTCCCTTTCCATCTCCTCTGAAACACCTTGATCCATCAAGTTCTACTTCCTTCCATTTTTTACTCTTTTCACTTTGTTCTCTTTCTCATACATTTTCTTACATCTCTGCAAACACTTCAAATAAAAAACAATACCTTTAGGCTGGGTGCGGTGGCTCACACCTGTAATACCAGAACTTTGGGAGGCCAAGGCAGGTGGATCACGAGGTCAGGAGATCAAGACCATCCTGGCTAATACAGTGAAACCTCGTCTCTACTAAAAATACAAAGATTAGCCGAATGTGGTGGTGCATGCCTGTAGTCCCAGCTACTTGGGAGGCTGAGGCAGGAGAATCGTTTGAACCCAGGAGACAGAGGTTGCAGTGAGCCGAGATCGTGCCACTGCACCCCAGCCTGGGTGACAGAATGAGACAGTCTCAAAAGACAAACAAGCAAAACCTTTTTCTTAATAATTTTTATGTTTCTATATTCATTTTCTCTTTTGACCACAAATAACTTGAGAATAACTCTACTTCTGATGGTAACTGATTATTTATCAATTTTCCAATCCAAATGCCTTCAATAAATCTCTCTCCCTTGCCTCTTCCCTTTCTGGTTTTTCTATGCAGCTTGACATTCTTGGCCTCATTTGTTTTGTTGAAACTTTCTTATCCTTTGGCTTTTATGGTTTTCCAGGTGTTCCTTTATTGTGTTTCCTTTCTCTTCATAGTTTAAGGATTGAACATGAACGTTCCCTAAACTCTTTACTTTTGCTCTTTTCCTAGTTTTCTTTCTTCTTTTCTGTGATCTCACTCACTTATGTGATTGCAAGTATCACCTTCATTCCAGTTGCTGTCAAATCTAGACTTACGTTGAGTATCTCCACTATGATATCATGCAGGCATCTCAGACTTACCCTATATGAATCCCAACATAATGTTAAACTTCATCTTTCACTCCAGAGTCCTGACTGAGCTTTTTTTTCTGATGGCTGTTTCTTTTTCTTTTCTTTTTTTTTTTTTTGAGACGGAGTCTCGCTCTGTCTCCCGGGCTGGAGTGCAGTGGCCGGATCTCAGCTCACTGCAAGCTCCGCCTCCCGGATTTACGCCATTCTCTTGCCTCAGCCTCCCGGGTAGCTGGGACTACAGGCGCCGCCACGTCGCCCGGCTAGTTTTTTGTATTTTTTAGTAGAGACGGGGTTTCACCGTGTTAGCCAGGATGGTCTCGATCTCCTGACCTTGTGATCCGCCCGTCTCGGCCTCCCAAAGTGCTGGGATTACAGGCTTGAGCCACTGCGCCTGGCCTCTGATGGCTGTTTCTATAGGAGTGTTGCTATAGTTCTTCAAGTTACTTGGGTTTAAAATACAGATGTCACCTCAGTAGGTACAGTAAAGGCCTTTGATAAGATGCAACATCCTGTCATGTTAAAAACTCTCAGTAAATTATGTATTGGTGGAACATGTCTCAAAATAATAAGAGCTATTTATGACAAACACACAGACAACGTCATAGTGAATGGGCCAAAGCTGGAAGCATTCCCTTTGAAAACTGGTACAAGACAAGGATGCCCTCTCTCACCAGTCTTATTCAACACATTGTTGGAAGTCCTGGCCAGGGCAGTCAGGCAAGAGAAATAAATAAATCGTATTCAAACAGGAAGAGAGGAAATCAAGTTGTCTCTGTTTGAAGGTGACATGATTTTATATTTAGAAAACCACATCATCTCAGCCCCAAAACTTCTTGAAGTGATAAGCAAATTCAGCAAAGCCTCAGGATACATTATAATTGTGCAAAAATCCCAAACATTCCTTTACACCAACAATAGGCAAGCAGAGAGCCAAATCATGAATGAATTCCCATTCACAATCACTACAAAGAGAATAGAATACCTAGGGATACAGCTAACAAGTGATGTGAAGGACCTCTTCAAGGATAACTACAAACCACTGCTCAAGAAAATAAGAGAGAACACAAACAAATGGAAAACATTCCATACTCATGGATAGGAAGAATCAATATCATGAAAATTGCCATACTGCCTAAAGTAATTTATAGATTCACTGGTATTCACATCAAACTATCATTGACATTCTTCACAGAATTACAAAAAACTATTTTAAATTTCATGTGGAACAAAGAAGACCCCATATAGACAAGAGCATCTTAAACAAAAAGAACAAAGCTGGAGGCATCATGCTACCTGACTTCAAAATATACTGCAAGGCTACAGTAACCAAAATAGCATGATACCAGTACCAAAAGAGACATATGAACCAATGGACTAGAACAGAAACCTTAGAAATAACACCACACATCTACAACCATCTGATCTACAAATATGACAAAAATAAGCAATGGGGAAAGGATCTCCTATTCAGTAAATGGTGCTAGGAAAACTGGCTAGCCATATGCAGAAAACTGAAACTGGTCCCCTTCCTTACACCTTATACTCAAGATGGATTAAAGACTTAAATGTAAAACCCAAAACCATAAAAACCCTAGAAGAACACCTGGGCAATACCATTCAGGACATAGGCATGGGCAAAGACTTCATGACTAAAATGCCTAACACAGTTGCAACAAAAGCCAAAATTGATAAATGGGATCTAATTAAACTAAGGAGCTTCTGCACAGCAAAAGAAACTACCATCAGAGTGAACAGGCAACCTACAGAATGGGAGAAAAGCTTTGCAGGGTACCCATCTGACAAAGGTCTAATATCCAGAATTTACAAGAAACTTAAACATAACACAAGAAAAAACAACCCCATCAAAAAGTGGGCAAAGGAGATGAACAGACACTTCTCAAAAGAAAACATTTACATGGTCAACAAACATATGAAAAAAAGCACAACATCACTATCGTCAGAGAAATGCAAATCAAAACTACAATGAGATACCATTTCACACCAGTCAGAGTGGTGATTATTAAAAAGTCAGGAAACAATAGATGCTGGCAAGGCTGTGGAGAAATAGGAATGCTTTTATACTGTTGGTGGAAATGTAAATTAGTTCAACCATTAAGCAAGACAGTATGTTGATTCCTCAAGGATCTAAAACCCGAAATACTATTTGACACAGCAAGCCCATTACTGGATATATACCCAATGAATATAAGTCGTTCAACCATAAATATACATGCACACATATGTTTATTGCAGCACTATTTACAATTGCAAGACTTGGAACCAACCCACATGCCCATCAATGAGAGACTGGATAAAGAAAATGTGGTACATATATACCATGGAATACTATACAACCATGAAAAGAAATAAGATCATGTCCTTTGCAGGGACATGATGAAGCTGGAAGCCATCATCCTCAGCAAACAGAGAAACAGAAAACCAAACACTGCATGTTCTCATTCATAAGTGGGAGTTGAACATTGAGAACACATGAACACAGAGAGGGTAACAACACACACCAGGGCCTGTTGGGGAGTGGGGGTTGGGGGAGGGAAATTAGAGGATGGATCAATAGGTGCAGCAAACTGCCATGGCACATGTATACCTATGTAACAAACCTGCATGTTCTGCACATATGTCCCCCCCGCTTTTTTTGGAAGAAGTAAAAAAATATAGAGATGTCACTTTGCCCCCTCCTAGTAATTCAATAATTATTTCCAAAATATTTTCAACACTTTCAAATTTTATGTTGATAAAATCTTTCATGTTTTTTCCTCCGTTAAATATCATGGCTACTACCCCATTTCATACTCTATGAACTATTGCATAAAGACAAGCAAGTTGTGTATTGCACACTTTCAAGGGTTCCATTCAAATATTCAATAAAATCTGAATAGTGTTTCTTAGTGTTTTCTACTGCAAAACCTGCAGAAATGCGTGCAGCTTCCTTGTAAGGCCTTACCGCCTAAACAGCTGATGCAGGCTCATACACCACTCTTTGAACTTGTCATCTTCTATTTGAACTAAACCACACTGCCAATGATCTATCTTAAAGTTTAGTCTCAGTCATACCTTTGTTCTACTTGAAAGTCTTCAATATCTTTATCATATCTCACTGAAGGCATCAACTTCTTAATGTTATAATAAAGGTCTTTGTCTAAATGCCCCCAACTTCCATTCAAACAACAAAAAATGGATCTTGTGCACTTTTGAAACACAATTACCTTTTGGAATATCAGCATTAATTGAATAAGAGCAGTTTGCTATTTGAGATACAAACTGGTTGCTATTTCACATACAAATTGGAGCTAATTTAAACACAAAGGGACTATTTCAGCTATCTAAGGAATTGTAAAAAGAAACACACATCACAAAGTAAAAACAAACAAAAAGTGAAACAAATCTCATAAAGTTTGAGAACCAATTCAGCTTTTCTGACTTCTAGTACCAAGGATGCAGGAGGTTTCCCTCTAGCTGTTATCTCTGGACTCAGCACTAGCAGCTCCCAGTATCCATGCATCTCAGTTGAAAACACAAACTCTGAAGAGCCTGGCTAGTCTAGCTTACATCAGCCTCCACCTCAGCTATGGGGAGTGGGCCAGAGCACGAAAGTGCACAGGTAGGGGCTCACCCATGTGCTTTGGGGCAGTTCCTGCAGGAGCAATAATTAAAGGTTTTGTCAATACTAATTATTCCATGAGGCAGCTCTCCTTCATTGAATCAATGACTGTTATAATCCATCCTAGGGCCGTTTCACAGTCATTTCCTTTATTGAAACACCCCTTGATCATCTTAAGAAAGTGTGACCCTGTTTCCTCTGAATTCCAGGGAAGATGTATGTATTTTGTCAAAAATTATATCTATTTATTTTTATATATCATATCTGTGTTGACACTGCACAGCCCCTCCAACTCATTAACTCTTTCAGGGAAGTTTTATTGTCTCACTTGTCTTTGTATCTCATCCTGTTCATTTAGCATGTTCAGCAATATCTACTTTAGAGTCAGTTCTCAGTAAATAATTGTTAGAGTGAAATGAATTTAAGATATCTTAAGTTACTGTATCCTAAGTCTCTTCAAATTACAGAAGAAGAAACCAGCCTGGTCTTGAAGATCATTCTCTTCTGCTCTACTCTGCACTCTTCTTCCTTCCCTGACTGTCTCCCACTCCAAACACCTTTTATAAAGTTCTGTGACGCTGCCTCAGAAAATATTCTAGAGACAAACAGTAGCTCCATCAGGCATCCCTGAACTTGTCAGTCTGGATTTTCTTCTTAAGTACCTTCCCCCCACACTTTCAACCAAATGTAATTCAGAGTACATTCCATCTAAATTATTGATGCCTAGATTCTGAGATGTAACATTTTGAATTAAAACCAACCACTTAATTACACTGCTTGATGCCTGATTATCCAAGACACTGATTTGTATTTCTGTGGTAGTGATCATTTTTGAAAGCCTGAGGTACAATATTTCCACCTGCTGTCTCTGTCTTATGGGTAGATTTACATATTGGACTAAATGCAGTTCTCATTTTGATGAGATTTAAATTAATTATACCTACTAAAGGCTTATTTCAAAATGTCCAGTTGCATAGTCTTCTGGAAGAATTCCCACTAAGTTTTCTAAGTTCAATTTAGGTGACAAAATAAAAAAAGAAAAAAAAAGAATGAAACCTGAGTGATTTTAAAACACAAATTTATTGTTGTAACCCAATAAAATATGCCACAGTATGAGCCATGTATAGTTAATTAAATGCCTTACTGAAATTGGATTGCATGATAATTGCATAAAAGAGTAAGCATTTCATGTTAGTTACTATAAATAATATAATTTTCCAAATTAAATATATTTGAGGTTGGCTTAAAGCAAAGACACAACTTAAGTCACACTAAGAATAGTTGTGGTTCCCACCACATTGTTGTGTTCCTAATTTAAATATAGGAGAAAATGCCAAGGAAAAAAGGGAATGATATGTCCCACAACACAGCTTGTAATGTGTCTGTCCTCATGTTAAAGAGCTTTGGAAATGGATCTGGTAGCAGAATTGAGCTACCAAGACATAACTTTTAACTGTTCTACTCTTGTGGCAAAAAATGCCCAGTAAATGATTGCTGTGTATTAGTGTTGCTATTAACTTGTTGTTAAAATGCACATGTATGTGCTGAATTAGTATCAAATGCTCTGACAAGTAGTGAATTCTCTATACATAGTAGTTTTTTTTCATTAAGTGTTTTGACGTTAAATGAATGCCATCTGTAAAGATCATGGAAACCTGGAGTTACTATGGAAACAGATGATGGGGGAGACCCTCAGGGAGAACCCCCACAAATACTAGCTGTGAGATTTTCTTCCTTAGTTCTCTCCTGATTTACCCAGCTTCTTGGACTTAGTTTGACATTAATGTCCTGACAGTGAAATTTCCAAAGTGCTTTGAAGGGCTTATTTTTCTATCACTACCCCAGCTATTGAAAATCAAGTAAACACCATCAGGCTCCATTCACTTATGCAAGGACTCGTGATTCTAATTGCCATTCCCTAAGTATTATATATTGTTTGCACAAAATAGCATTGCTTTGCCTTCAGATAATCAGTTCAATGACAGCTGCAGTGAGTACGCTTTCTATTCAGCGTCAGGTGCATCCTCATAGCTTTCCTGTCTTCGTTTTGTGAGTGCTAATTATCTCAGTCTTTTTATCTTAATAATTATGCTGAAACATCTGTATTCCATACACTATGATGAAAGAAGGCACCTGGATTTCTTCTGTTAGGCTTATATTGCTGGCTTTCTTCTAGCCTTACTACCTTTTCCTCTTCAATATCGCAACTAAAGGAACAAGGCCACTAGCCATCTTCCCTGTACGTTTTACGGCAGTGCTAGTGAGGTAACAGATGAACTTCAGCATTTCAGTGGCTTAATAAAACAGACATTTGTTTCTCACTCATGTAAATTTCAAAGTGAGCGATCCTGATTGGTAGAGGCTCTCATCCAAGCAATGATGCAGAAATCCAAGTTTTTCCATTTGTGACTGTTAACTTCAGCATGTGACTTCCAAGATTGCTGCAGTTGTCTGTATTTCAGTCAGCCAAAAGAGAAAGAGACCTGAAGAAGCATGAATGGGAGATTTTCATGAGCCACCCTGCAAGTGAGACACATTGACTCTGCTTGCCTTCTATTCACTTAAATTCGGTCACATGACTCCATTTACCTATAAAGGAAAGTAGAAATTAGTAGTCCCCCTATGAACCCCAAAATAAAAGAAAGGAAGTTTGATGAACAGCTAGCCAGTCTTACTTTACTATGTGAAAGTTGCATTAAAGCATTTAGTTGACTAACAGTATATTTTAGTAAATTAGTCTTTTGGTTCACTGAATACAGCTTTTACTGTGCTGGTTAATGACTGCAAATAGTTCAGAATATATAGGATCTTCAAGTTGTACTAGAATTTAGAGGAGAAGTAAAGCATGAACCCCACAACAATTTAGGAGAGGGCACGTGGAGGAGTAACAAGGGAGGAAGGCACTGACAGCAGGATCAGTGAATCGTCAGTGCCATTTTGTAAAAGGCCAGGGGGGATGAAGCCCTTGGGGATGGCTTTGGTTGCCCAAAGGCAGAGATAGTGTCTCTATAGTGAGTCTTTTGTTTGCGAGTACAGAATTCTCTATGACCTAGGCAAAGTGAAATGTACTGACAGAATACAGATATAGCTCATTGAATTATTCTTTTATTTTCATTCTCTTTCTTCTTACTCTCTACACCTAAGCTAACTTTGCCTTTCAGTGTATATGGTATCAAATTGCTGCCCCAGCAGGCAAACTACTGCAGGACATCCAAATTAGTGAGTAAAATCGCTGTCTTTACTGCCAATTGATTGGCCAAATATAGCTAAATATCTTGGTTCGATCCATAGTAGACAGGAGGTCAGAATCAGTTTATTCATTCACTCATTCAAGTTGTACTGAGCACATTCTATGCACTAGGCACTACTGTATAAATTTAACATAAAAATGGTTTTAGGGCTCAGTGTGTGTGTATGTGTCTGTACTTCTAAAACAGATTTTATCAAATGCTTCCCAAGAACTTTAATCAGCTGGAAGATGATTCAGCCCTTTCCCCTTGGTTTTGCTTCTCTTGCCTACCTGATTAATACAGATAATACAGACTTACAATTTTTTGACTTTACAATGGTGCAAAAGTGATATGCATTTAGTAGAAATTGTACTTTGAGTACACATAAATCTATTCAATTTTCACTTTCAGTATATAGCATTTAGTAAGTTACATGAGCTATTCAACACTTTATTATAAAATTGGCTTTTTGTTGGATGATTTTCCCAAGGGTAGGGTAATGCAAATGTTCTGAGCACATATAAGGTAGGCTAGGCTAAGCTGTGATACTCAGTGGGTTAGGTGTATTAAATGTATTTTTACACCATGGTATTTTCAACTTAACACAGATTTATTGGGATGTAACACCACTGTAAGTCAAGGAGCATCTGTATTTTATTTAAGTCATAAGCTAATGGATTGATTTATTTATCATCTTACATTTTTATTAATTTAACCAAACACTTAGTGTGTTACTATGTCAGCTCCCTCAAAACAAAAAAATCATTCAGATGCACTTGCTTACTCCAAAAGTTTTCAATCTAATGATAAAAAATAAACAACCGTGTAGAAACAAATAGTACTTAACAAAATTATTCACAATCTGTTGGAAACATCTGTGAATGCCAAGCGTGGTACTCGATGGTTCCACATACTATCTCAGGTAATTCAACTAGAGATAATGATTTTATTCACATTCTTGTTCTTTAAGAAATAAAAACAGATAGAGTAATTTTAAGTTCTGAGAGGTATTCCTCGATTTACTGTTTTTCCATGTTCAAGCGAAAGTAATTTTTCCATGCAACTAAAAGACCGATACATTATCCTACTACTAATACCTAAGAATAGAGAAGAGGCATTATCCTTTAAAACCATAGTTCTGCCTCCAGGCAAGCATCTGCAGGTGTTTTTCTGAAGGAAAGTTACTGAAATCACTGCATACCAGGGCGGTCTGCCCAGTTATGCAAATTAACCTCCAATAACCTTGCAGATATATTTTAGTATTTTGGCTTTTGAAGCCTTTGCAGTTTATATGACACTGCATCTATTCTCCAGATATAGAATGGTGTTCTTGAGTCTTTTTTTTTTTCCTGTTCATACGTTTAGTTCAACACATACTGTCTTTTATTGCTCCTTCTGGTATTCCGTTAGAAGAAATCATATACACATATGAAATCTTAAAATTTACAGGCATTCTACTTAATTAACAGCTGAATATTCTGGATGCTAATATGGACCTTGTACTACTTGGAATATTTTGTATGTTTAATAGTGCATCTGGAGATTACCAGCTCTAGACCATTTCAAAATAGCTGTAACACTGGATTTACTCACTACTTTCAGGACAGATGAGTTTCTGAAGTCCCTTAACTGATTGTTAAATGGTTTATCTTCTTCTCATACAGAGTATAAGGGTATTAACAATAAATGAGAATAATAGGGCACTTCACCTAAACTCAGCTGACCTTCAAACTAATTTATCTAAACTAGTTATCTAAAAACATTTTTTGGGGGGTGTGAACATGGTAACAATTTTTTTGGTGATTAATTCACTTAAAATGCGATCTAATTTTGAGTGGATCATATTTTGTATCCACTTTTACATATGAATGATTACATGAATTTGATAATTTAAACATTAGTTTTTTCCTCAGAGGTCTTCAAATTTATGTGTTTCAAACTATATTTTATGTAATCACAGTGCTACATGAAAACTAGGGTTTACCAGCATTCTTGTGGAAATAGACTACCTATAATGTCTTGAGACGTTTTGATTGAAACATAGCTTTAAAGAAAGGTCTATATCAGTTAAGATAGTCTAGTTTATGCTATGATAATGATCCAATATTTCAGTGTTTTAAGATAGATGCGTGCTTTTCATTCATGCTGTGGGTATGCTGGAAGTCACTGGGGAATTCTGGTCTGGTCCAGAGGTCCTCATCTGGGCACCTCGAGTAAGGGAAGGCTATCATCTGTATTTGCTGTTGATTACTGCTATACAGGAAGATAAATAATTGTGCTCCAGCTCTTAAAGCACTCTGCCTGAAAGATGCATTTATCTTTGCACATGTTTCATTGGGTAAAACAAGTCACATGACTATGCCTAACTTCTTGGGAAAGGTAATTAATTATAATTCTACTATGTGCTTAGAATGACTAGTATCAATGTCTACCACAGGTCATTAAAGATCAGAAAGAGGCCCGGCGCGGTGGCTCACGCCTGTAATCCCAGCACTTTGGGAGGCCGAGGCGGGTGAATCACGAGGTCAGGAGAGCAAGACCATCCTGGATAACATGGTGAAAACCTGTCTCTACTAAAAATACAAAAAAATTGGCGGGGCATGGTGGCGGGTGCCTGTAGTCCCAGATACTCAGGAGGCAGAGGCAGGAGAATGGTGTGAATCCAGGAGGTGGAGCTTGCAGTGAACTGAGATAGTGTCACTGCACTCCAGACTGAGCGACAGAGCAAGACTCCGTCTCAAAAAAAAAAAAAAAAGAAAGAAAGAAAGGAAAACAAAATCAGAAAGAGAGAAAAAAGAGAAAGGGGAGAGGAGAAGGAAGATGGAAAGGGAGAGAGATAAAAACAGAAAGAAGGGAGAGAGAAAAAAAGGGATAAAGAGAAAAGGAAGGAGGGAAGGAGGGAAAGAAGGAGGGAAGGAAGGAAGGGAGGGACGGAGGGAGGGAGGGAAGAAAACCTGGCTTAAATACTAAAAATGTGCATCTGTGTGTGCATGTCCCCTTTAATGGCAATACACATATATATTGATTAACACATGCAGTTTGTGAGGTGGTTAAAAAGGCTTCACAGAAGAGGTAACATTTTAGCATCATCTTGTTTTTTTCTTTGAGACAGCTCTGTTGCTCAGGCTAGAGAGTGCAGCCACATAATCATGGTTCACTGTAGCCTCTGCTCTGGGGAGGAGAGGCTACAGCCTCTCCTCCAGCCTCAGCCTCCTGAATAACTAGCTGGGTCCACAGACACATGTCGCCACTCCAGCTGCATTTCATTTTTTGCAGAGATAGGGGGTCTCACTATGTTGCCCAGGCTGGTCTTGAACTCCTGGCCTCAAGCATTCTCCTTCCTCTGCCTTCCAAATTGCTGGGATTACAGATGAGAGCCACTGCACCCCACTACAGAATAGTCTTGAAGAAGAAGAACAGGAATTTCCAGGCAGAAAAACAGGTTAAAGGAATTCCAAGCAAGATACCAGCATGACTAGAGATGTGGGACCAAGAAAGAAGAGGGTGAATAAGAAGCTGGAGAAAATGTTTGTTTATTTTATTTTATTTTAAAATCACTGGATGTGATAGCTTAGATTATTGGTCATCAAATATTTACTGCCTTCTCCTTCACCTGTGAGACAAATGTACCATTCTGTCTCACTGATTTATTTCAGGTGTGGCTATGTGACTTTCCTGGCTAATGGAATGTAGAATTGACAGGGTGCAAATTCTGAGCTTTGACTTTAAGAGGCGTCATGTGTTTCAGCTTGCCCCCTGGCAGCATCTGACCTCCTACATGAAACAATGTGCCTAACTCTGCTGTCTCTCTAGCTGATCCCCAGAATGAGATATGTGAAGCAAAGCCAGCCCAGCTAAACAGCAGACCCACAGCAACCTTTAGACTTATGAAGGGGATAATACAAGTTCATTATTGTTTTACTGAATTTTGTGGTGGTTTCTTTATTATGTAGCATTATTTTGTTCCCAATTGACCACTACAATAGGAAACTTATAATTTATATTTTTAATTTATATTTTTAAGATTTTTAAGGCAGAGTTGGGTAAATATGGTTTTCAAGTCAGTTAAGACCTTAAATAAGACTGTTTTTTAAATGCGTAAAAAAGATCTGTAATATCTTTTTACTTATATGTAAGATAAATGTGTGAAAGGAATGGGGGGAGAGCGTAGGTTTGACTTCTGGAAGAAAAAAGTCAGATGTGGTAGCTTTTTGTTTGTTGTTCTGCAGGTTTCTGCTGGATGTAATAACCAAGACAAGACGGAACTTTCCTGTGCTGGCTTTCTTTTTTCTGTCACCTAATCACCCTGAGTTATGGGGTTAACAGATTAGTGAAAATGGAAATCATTCTTCATGCCTTAAATTAGGCCTTATCTGAGTTACACATAGCATCAATTTCTTACATGTGAATGTCATATTTCTCATTTTTAATACAAATTTTACTGGGCTTAATACCTAGGTGATGGGTTTATCTGTGCAACAAACCACCATGGCACACATTTACCTATGTAACAAACCTGCATCTCCTGCATATGTGCCCTGGAACTTAAAGAAAAGTTGATTTAAAAACACCTGTAATGTAATGGCTTAAAACTAGAAATAGAATTGAGTTTGAAATGACTCTGTCACTTACTAGCTGTGTTGCTATATTAGTCTGTTCTTATGCTGCTAATAAAGACATACCCAAGACTGGATAATTTATAAAGAAAAAGAGATTTAATGGACTCAGTTTCACATGGCTCGGGAGACATCACAATCATGGAGGATGGTGAATGAGGAGCAAAGTCACATCTTACATGATGGCAGGCAAGAGAGCGTGTGCATGGGAACTACCCTTTACAAAACCATCAGATCTCATGAGACTTATTCACTATCATGAGAACAGCATGGGAAAACCCGCTGCCATAATTCAGTTACCTCCCACTGGGTCCCTCCCATGACACCTGGGGATAATGGGAACTACAATTCAAGATGAGATTTGGGTAGGGACACAACCAAACCATATCAGTTGCCTTAGGTAAATTATTACACTTATTTAAGCTTGAGTTTTGTCCTATAAAATAAGGGTAGAATATTACCTATTACATCTGGTTGTTTTAAGCTAATGTGTATGAATGCACTTAGCACAATGGCAAGTACAAAATGAAGAGCCAATGATGATGACAATGAAAACGGTTTTCTGTTGAACATTTTCATGAGAATTAGAAGACAGGAAAGGAATTACTTGTTTATGTTGTCATCTTATCTCCACATTCTAGACTTTGTATTACTTGACTTTTGTTAAACTACAGAGGAAAATGAAAACAAAGGGGGAGGGTGAAAATATGAACAATTTGTTCAGGTGACATTTTACTCTTGAATAACACAAAAAAGAGGCTTCTAGCCTGATCTAAAAGTATATTATTTTCAGTACACAATTGCATTTTTGGTAAAAGTACAGAAAGTAAAACTATTTTCAATAACTTATAGGAGGTTAGAATAACTGAAAACTTCCTGGTACAATGAGCTTACTTAAAATAGTATGTTTCCCAGTATATCCAAATTTGAATCAACTAGATAGAATATCTTTCATTGATTCATTAAGAAATCAAAACCTAATTTTTTTTACTGTTCTTTATCCACAAAAATACCTCATCACATATTTCACTGGACAGACAAACAGATTGTTGAAACTATTGTTATACTTTTGTCTGGGCCCACACAGCAGTAAACTTCCCTGTTGTCAAATAGGCTATCATTTGGAAAATTACATGACATACATCAGAGAACAAAATACTTAAAATTGTGTAATTAGGTTTAGAGATGAGGACTTTGTGAGTGTCAATGGCAACATTTTGGCAGAATTAAAAAAAAAAACAACCACCTTGACCACAGATTAGGGTACATTAACCATGTACCTATATTAAAAGAAATTGAAGTTTTCCATTGTCATTTCTTTTTGGATTTTGTTTCTTCCCCTTTCCTTTGCATTTTTTTTTCAGCTTTGGTAACAGCTCCTCTGGCCAATTCTGATAATGTAGGTCTTCAGGTTAGTGTGTATCTGTGTGTGTACATTATGTGATGTATGTTCAAAGTATAAGAGTTGCTGTTCTGGCTGTCATACATAAGAATAAGTACATGTATCTCCAAAAGTTCTTCAAATCAAATGCAAGAAAATAACTTTACATTTGAGACAGAGTCTGATGAGACAGGAGATACAGTAGAGTAATTACAGTTTATTGCAGCCTCAAACTCTTAGGCCCAAGCAATCCTCCAGTCTTAGCCTCCATAGTAGTTAGAATGACATACTGCAACCTGACATCTGGTTAATTTTACTTTTGATTTTTGTAGGGATGGATTCCTGCTATGTTGAAAAGGTGGTCTTGAACTCCTGGACTCAAGCAATCCTCCTGCCTAAGTCTCTCAAAGTGCTGTGATTATAGGCATGAGCCATGGTGCCCAGCTTTCAAAATAACTTTTATTAGGCAAGGTTCTTGGTTGCAAGCACAGCTTGCCTCTCATTGCCTTAGCAATAAAAAGAATTTATAGAACCTGGAAATGAAGTGTCTCAAAAATAATGAATGCTAGATTTGGGCACAACTAGTTAGAGTCAATGTTGGAACCAACAGATATTGGCCCCTCTCTGCCTTTCAGCTCTGATCTCCTTTGTTCAGACTTAATTTCCACTTACTCTCATGGCTTGATGGCTCCTGGCAGCTCCAAGCCTTTCTGTTAGAAATTCCAGATGTACTTGTATCTGTATAAGGTATTTTTATATTTTTCATGTTCCTTTGTGGCCCTAAATGCTTTTCCTAAGTCCTAACATGTCCTTTCCTTTTCTCAGCTGATTAATATTTATTTAAAAAGTAGTTCAGATTTCACTTCCTTCAGAAAGGCTTCCCTGATCAGTTCAGTCTGATATTTCTTAATCATGTGCTAATTACACCATCATTTTTAGGTGCTTCTAGCACTTATTACATGATTGAAAGTGTCTGGCTTTTATGTTTATATTCTCATTGTAAAATATGACACCTATCAGAAAGTAGATGCTCAATAGAAACACATTTTTCAAAATGTTTCAATTCTTATCTTAATGAAAATAATCTATTTTTGTTAAAAGTAACTATTAAATTTAAAAGTAAATAAGGGGCCAAGTGCTGTGGCTCATGTCTGTAATCCTAGCACTTTGGGAGGCCAAGGCGGGTGGACCGCCTGAGCTGAGGAGTTTGAGACCATCGTTGGCACCATAGCAAAACCTTGCCTCTACAAAAAATGCAAAGATTTGCCAGATGTGGTGACCTAAACCTGTTGTCCCAGCTACTTGGGAAGCTGAGGTGGGAGGATCACTTGAGCTTAGGAGATCAAGGCTTTGATGAACCATGATCATGCCACTGCACTTCAGCCTGGGTGACAGAGTGAGACCCTGACTCAGAAAGTAAATAAATAAATAAGTAAATAAATAAATATATTTTTGATTTTTATAGATACCGCTTTCTTGATTACATGTGAAATAAACATATTTATAATTTAATAATTTGTAAAATGCCTCTCCAACCCTTCTCTCTTTATATACCCCATACTCCATATCTATTTGTATTAGGCTGTGTAGGAGCATTAATTCATTTAAGCAGATTATTATATAAGAAAAATAGTGATTTTTCTCTAAAACTGTATATCAGGTGAGATTTCTTAGAGAAGACCAATAGAAGAATCAATAGTGAAAGACTGTATTCTAATAGGTGCTAACTGCTCTTTATATTATTATGAATAATAACTTATTCTTGTTCCTTACCTCCCTTCTCCATCTTCTTTTTCTTTATTATTATTTCCTCTTCTCCTTTTCTCTCCGTCATCTTTCTTCTTCTCTTCCTCACCCTCCTCCTATTTCTCCTTCATCATCATCATCATCACCATCATCGTCATCATCATGTACATGTGGATAGCTATGGGTTCAAACTCAAGTGCCTCAGTAGTTTAGGCCAGGAATATGAATGCATGAAGTCAACTGGTATAAGGTTATAGGTGCTAAACTTCGGATAAGTTACTAAACAAAATTCCTCTTTAGCCACATTACATTGTGAAAATTAAAGCAAGCAAATCAAAAAGAAAACAGCAAAACAAAAACAAAAAACAGCCAAACAAATATACCAGAGTGTGTTCTTCCCTGTAGTTGCCAATTTGCTTGCTATCTTTGCTTTGCTGTCTACCATGGTCTCCAAGAATAGGTTAAAAAAACCTACGTGACAGAAAGTTGTGGACCTGACTACTGGTAACTTCTGTCTTACCAGAAGCAGTATAATAGACTGGGTCAAGAACAGTCACTGGGACCAGATATCATCAGTGTTGTCTCCTGCTCCCATTTATGTAACTTTGGTAAAGTGTGTCTGTTTCCTCATAGGGTCATGGTGATAATTTCATAGGTAATTAATATAAAATGCTAGCTAGAACTGTGTCAGATGTAGAGTAATATGAGTCCATATTAAGCTTCAATATCCTTAGCTATGCAATGAAGGAATGAAACTAAATGATGATTTCTAACATATGTTTCTGTCTGGACCCTTTATGTCCCCTAAGCATTTTTACTCACATTGGATCCAGTGATCCTGAAAACATTATTGTGAGAAAGACTGAAAGATATTAATAATCCCAGTAACAAAGAAGGAAATTGAGGCTCATAAAGGTTGCAATTGTTTACCCGATGCTACTTGACCAATATATATGAAGTTGAATTCATATCTTTCTATAGTGGCTGCTGTGGTCTGTAACTATCTTTCACCTTCAAGACCAAGACCTTCATTTGTTCAGTTACTGGAAATTTTGGTGGGTGACAGGTCTCAGCAGAGTCCTCCTCCAGAATGGCCATCTGCTGAAGAGAGTCACTTCACCCAAAGCCCTGCTTTCCTCCTTGGGCAGTGCACGTCCAGCATATGGACATAATGGGGGTAGAGGTTCAGCCTTCTGCCCTTGCTTTTAGAGGACTCTACAGGGCCTTCTATAGCTTTCCATAGGTTCCTCTGAGGCCACTGCTGTGACTACATCTTGTTTGGATTCCTACCCCTGCTTCATACTGCCTTTTTTTTTTTTTACTGCCTCACAGGTGTCCATTCAATAAACTTCCTGCATACAAATATCCACCTCAGAGCATCTTTCTTACAGCGTCTAACCTGTAACACTTTGGAGTCCTTATAGGTCTCTCCTTGTAAGAATGAGGATGAATAGGCACAAACATAAGCAGAGCAAAGCAGAAATCAGCTCACATTTAATATTTATAATGTCATCAAAGTAAAGACCCACTTTAGGATTATAATTTTAAAGTTATATTTATAATCCAAAATATTTATAAAGTTTACAGTCATAAAATAATAACTTTGACAGAAATAAGATAAATTGAAGTTCAATGGGCTTTAAGACTTTATATTTAAAATTGCTACATGTTGGTGTCTCCAGGTATTGCTTATACTGATTGTATGTCAACTGCAATAGCTGGTATGTTTTGCTTCTGCTTAAATTAGTCTTGACACTTTGAATGCTTATACAAGTCCTCATTAGTCTTGACACTTTGAATGCTTATACAAGTCCTCAGAGTGCTAGTTGTAACCTTGGGAAGAAAAATATCTATGCACATTGCTAATCTACACAATGACTAGGAAAATCACTCTTTATTACAAGAAGAAAGTAGACATTCAGTCAAACAGTTTCTAATCTGTCTAGTCTAGATTTTGAATAAGCCCAGGAAAGGGGTATCACATTATTGCTAAGCATTTGTGGCAGTTTAGGAGCATTTAAATTCAAAGGAATATAAAAGATTGTGGTAACTTAATTGTTGCTTCTAAGGGGAAGCTTGATATTGATTATAATACCACCAAGAAAAATTTAATGATGTGAATTTAATTTAGTAAATACATTTTAAATTTCAGTTTAGAGGCTGATGTTTAGAGTCTTCTTTGGATGCAAGCTTTGGGTTTTTTGAATCATTTAGACATTGTTTAAAAAAGCATGATGTGGCTGGGTGCGGTGGCTCATGCCTGTAATCCCAACACTTTGGGAGGCCGAGGTGGGTGGGTCACCTGAAGTCAGGAGTTTGAGACCAGTCTGGCCAACATGGTGAAACCCCGTCTCTACTAAAAATACAAAAATCAGCAGGGCATGGTGGCAGGAGCCTGTAATCCACCTGTAATCCCAGCTACTTGGGAGGCTGAGGCAGGAGAATCACTTGAACCTGGGAGGCGGAAGTTGCAGTGAGCCAAGATGGCGCCATTGCACTCCAGCCTGGGGGACAACAGTGAGACTTTGTCTCAAAAAAAAGGCATGATGTGTGTCCTCCAAATTTGATGCTGTTTATTTACCTTTAGTATTTGGTTGAATATGTTGTGATGTTGACATTTATTTCTATGAAAAATGTATAGAGCCTGAAATAAATATCCAATATAAAGAATTATTCAAGGTGTATTAATTTCCTAGGGATACCATAATAAATACTACAGACTGCATGGCTTAAACAGCAGAAATGTATTGCCTCAAGTTCTGGAGGCTAGAAGTCCAAAAGCAAAGTATCAGCAGGTTTGGTTTCTCCTGAGGTCTCTCTCCTTGTGTAATGGCCACCTTGTCTCATTCTGACCTCATATTCTCGCTCATCAGACCATGTGTTTGTTGTCTATGTGCTAAACTCCTCTTCTCATAAGGATACCAGTCAGAGTGGATTGAGGAATAACCATATGACCTCATTTTACCTTAATTATCTGTTTAAAGACTGTTTTTCCAAGTACAGTACATCCTCAGATATAGGTGGTTAACACTTCAACATACAAATTTTGGAAAGAAAAAAATTATTTCATAAGAGATGGTAATGCCTGTCTGAGCACCATATCAATTCATTGAACATGAATAATGAAAAGGAAATGCTTTTTGTATGATTTAGAGCTATAACATTCACTAAGTGATGCTCAGTGGAAGTCAGAACCCTCAACTGCTCTGCCCTAATGGGTGTAATACTTACCTAATAACACCACAATTAATACATAAATTAAATAAGAGACCGTTTCGGAAGTTTGCTGAGACTATGGAAATCTGGAAGAAACAGACCTCAGCTAGGAACTAAAAGACAAGTAAAATGCAAATAGGTGAACAGGAGAGGAAAGGAAAGGACATTTCAGGAGACTGAAATGATGTAACTAATGACATACATATAGACAAAAAGCGTGGTATGATGAAGATACAATGAATAAATCAGTCTGGCTAGAGTAGAAGGTCACGGAAGGTATTCTGCAGTGGAAAACTATATTAAGAAGATTAAACTGGCAACGAAGTGACGAATAGATTGCAGAGGGACAGACTAGAGACCAATTAGAATGTTAATGCAATGAGTCAGATAAAGTGATATTGAACTCAGATAATGGTGTTGCAGTTTAGAAGATGGTAAAGATGCAAGAGTTATTATGAAGGAAATAGTAAACCAGCAATTGTTTTTGAGTATGAAAATTGCAAGAGATTTTTCAGAATATTAATTTTGAAATGAATCTCCTTTTTCAGAGGAAAGAGAATGAATTTCTCTTTTGGACATATGAAAGGGCCACAGATCATCTAAGTAGAAATATCCAGTGTGCTGCTGGAAAATGGAGATGTAATATAGGAGGACATATAAAATGGAGATATATTTGTATAGGTGAAGTGTCCCATATTTTAAGAGTTGAGTGGGTAAGAGCTTATGGAAGATGTGGTTGTTGAAAATGTAATATGAGACATTTACAACAAATTTAAGATCTTGAAACTAGCATAATATTATTGGATAACAAGATCCTGAATGTAATTCTACAGATACAGGAATAAAGACGTAAAAATGACCAATGAAATCAAAGAAGTCAAGAAGTGCAAAGGATCATTGATATAATATTGAAATTGTCAACATGCTGCTTGCAAATATCAAAGCCAAACCCTAAATTCAACTTGGAAAATAGAGACGGATCCTGATAGCAAGTCAGGCAAAGGGAGCAATGTGTTAAAAAAAAAAAAAAAAAAAACCCAACTAATAAGTTTTCTGTTGATGAGATAGAAACGTATAACAGATCAATGGCCATTTTTACTCAGTATCCTCGCATGACTCTAACAGTAGTGATACTTTTGAGGTTATGACAACATACTTACTCTTTTAAATGATTAATTATAGGAGTGTTTGTGTTTTATCTTCCTATCTAGATTATAATCCTCTTTTAAGAAAGATGTTCATTATATTTCTCTAAAGAAACTACTGCAAATTTTGGCACATAGCACTTTTATGCATGAACTTTCATAAATTTTAAATACTTGAAGACTATAACTAAGACAATAGTTAATTTAACCTGATGTGTGAACTTGAACATATATATATGTATACATAGTTCAATATAAATGTGTTTAGAATAATAGAATATTAGATAAAGGAGACGGGAAAGAGGTTATCTAAGCAGTTTATTTTGCCCATCATTTAGCTGACTCATAGAAATTTAAATTAAATATGTAATATATTTAAATTAATTAATATAATAAATAAAGTCGTTAGAATAATGCATGGCATGTAAGACATGTTCAATGTTCAGTATATATTGGCTATAGTTTATATTTTAAATTATTATCACATTCACATCCTCTTATACACAAATATATAAGGGAAAATACCTGTGGAAAAAGCTCTAAACTATCAAACAGTCATAAATATTTTGGCCAAGTGTGGTGGCTCATGCCGGTAATCCTACCACTCTGAGAGGCTGAGGCAGGAGGATTGCTTGAGCCCAGGAGTTCAAGACTATCATGGGCAGTATAGCGAGGCCCTAATTTTTTGTAGGGACAAAAAATAAATTAAAAGAAAAAGCCAAGCACTGCTGCATGTTCCTGTAGTCTCAGCTACTTGGGAGACTGAGTCAGGAGGATCGCTTCAGCCTGAGGGATGGAGGTGGTTTGACCACACCATGGCACTTCAGCCTGGGTAACAGAGTGTGACCCTGTCTCAAAATAAAATGAATTTAAAAGGTAATACATAAATGAATACATATTAATTGCCTATTTATAGGAACACTTTTAGTATTAGTAACAAATTGAAAGAATTTTGAAAATTCCAGTTCGTGAAAATAGCAGTTTATTTTCTAAGCTAGCATTTCCTTTGTTTCACACATGAAATAAAGAATTTGAGTTTATCATACACTATAAAGTTTGGTAAATATCAAGAAGTGTGATTAGCATTATTTTTACTATGGTCTTCGTAAGTAGCATTATTTAAATTAATATTTGAGATTCATGTACCATTGGATAATTTCTATTTTATTTATGACAGCATGTTTTCTATGATTTGCCACCCATAAAAGCAATGAATTCCTAAATATCTACATGATACAAGGACCCAAATGTGGTGCCTGGAAAAGTGAGAGCTTATGAGAAAGTGTACGTGCCCCTAAGAGATTCTTAAATAAATAGCTGATCTTAATCTGTTAGGAGCTGAGGCCTAGACTACTGTGCACAGCCCTCAATGGCAAGGAGAGTTGATTTTAGGCGGCTGCCTGGTGTTTCTCCCTAGCTAGGCTCCTGTTCTTCAGCTTTACTCAGTGTACTCACAGTAGTCCATTTATTGTACAGCAACAAATTGGGCATGCCAATAAAAATACTATAGATTTTTATCCTCAGATAAGCAAATTTACATCAGAAAAATATGACAAATTGCCAAGTGATTGGATTACTGAAACTTGTAAGTCCAATATTCTATTTTGTTGTGAATATTCATATTAATCACATTATTCAAATATTCAAAGATTTTAATAGGAAGATTATTTGGAATTTTATGCTAAACTTAAGTTTGTACAAGTATCTCTTTTAGGGGATGGTTTCATTGGATAACATCATATACCTGGTATCTTACTGTTAGTAAACAAGCTGAACTGCATGCTAACTTGTCATATGCCTTTTTTGACCTGTTGCCAACCTTCAATGAAAACAAGCAGGTTATATAGGAGATCTAGTTCTGTTCAACCCATTTTATGCTGCACTTCTTAAGGATAGAACACTTAATGAAGGACAGCGTGGTTATGGTTTCCAAAGTCAGTTGATAAACATGAGCCCATAGAGGAGGTCATCTGCAATATGCTGCTGACCTTGATCCTGATGCATAGATAATAAGATGACGCATTTGCCAGAGCACCAGGTTAGCTACCAGCTAGCATCAGGGAATGCTACCACAGTCAAACATAATTATCAATAGCTGCAGCATTTAGCTTTTCTGTTTAATACATCATAGAAAAGAAACCAGAAACAAGCAAGAGGCAACAGCAGTTCTCTATAGCACCTTGATATACATTGTGAGTGTCCACTTTAATGTGTACAGGGAGATGAAATATATTTCACCCATGTCCTGCAGCTCACTATGCACTAGGTGGATGAACCCTTCACCCAAACTTGAAACATCTGCCCTACTGACCATTAGAGTGTAAATCCTTGGGATCACAAAGAAATATAGCATTTGTTTGCATGTGTACAGATACCACTCTATCCCTGAACAAAAATAAACTTTGGTTTCTTTTAGGAAAAATCATTCTTCCTAAAGATGATTATTTCTAATGATGATTCTTCCTAACAGAGAGTAAAAAAAATCATTTTACAGTTTTGACTAGAGCATATTCAGGGGTAGGGAGTAAGCAAATGGCAATTTTTAAACTTTACTGAATATGAAATCCATATCTTCATTTTATAAAGTTTATTCCTTACATTAATTTAATAATAATTGACTTTCAATATTAAGACAATATCACCAAAAATGAAGTAACAGACATAGTCATTAGACTAGCATTGACATTAAGAGCCTTAATAATTTCTTGCCTTTTGCTTTCACAGAATTTTACAAAGCAATTTCCAAAGTGCCATATCTTTTAGCCTTATAACTCTGTGAAGCGTTATTATACTCGATTACACAAATGACAACTGAGCCTCAGGAAGGTTACATATAGGTAGCAGGTGGCAAAACCAAGCCAGGAAATTAGCATTCCCCGGAACACAGCATCCTCTTACTCTTTCCCACATTTCTCTGCTGGGCAGGATGGGAGTCAAAAGAGTATGATTGCAAAAGTGGAAATTAGTTGCTGAAGGTTATAACAAGATAATGTGAAGCTGGGGGATAGAATGGATCATATAACTTCTAGAATCATTAATAGTTAGAGAACCAAAGAATGGGTTTGAATAAAAGCATCAAGATAACACTAAATAATATAACAGGGTCTATATAAATAAATCAATGGCCATTATTTCAATGACATTAGTATCTGAGGCTGGCATATTTATATGTACATATTTCTTTATTTTTACTTAAAAGACTGATCTTCTGAGGAATTCCTCCAAGGCCCCCCAAACAAAGGTTTTCATCATAATTGATGTGATGTGATAATCTTATATGAAACATCATCAACAACAACAAAAAAAATTAGAGGAAAAGATATGTTTTGAGGGGTGGATTTTTGTGTGCTATAGTTATTTGCTTTGGACCCCACTCTTAGAGTTCTTAGAGGCTTCTAAATGGAGCTTGCATGGAACGGGCAAAAGAAAACAAAACAAAAACATAGCATCCCCAGTGAGCAGTTCCCCATATTTTCTCATCAAATCTTGTGCAAAATGCCATGTAGAGGGATTTTGCACATTCTTGCCACAATAGATCTGCCAGTACATTCCAGCTTCTATCCAATCACCAGGCAACAGACTTTGGGGCTGACGGTAAGAGAAAAAGAATATATAATTAAAACAGATTGTTGTCCTCAGAGTGATTTCATTTAACTTAAACTTATTTTTATTTAACAAACATTCTTATGCTTGTCATTTCTGGTGAGAACATGAGCTCGTTACTGGTATAGTCCTAATTAAAAGTATTCTTTACATTTTTAGTCAGAATGTAATTGTCTAATTTTTTAAGCATGTATTATATGCTGCAAACTTACATAAGCATTTTACATCTACTTTCCCAATTAATTCTTTTTTAAAATTTTATTTTTCCATCAATTATTCGGGTACAGGTGGTATTTGGTCACATGAGTAAGTTATTTAGTGGAGATTTGTGAGAACCTGGTGCACACATCACCCAAGCAGTATACACTGCACCATATTTGTAGTCTTTTATCCCTTGCCTCTTCCCACTCTTTCCCCCAAGTCTTCAAAGTCCATTGTATCATTCTTATGCCTTTGCATCCTGATAACTTAGCTCCCACATATCAGTGAGAACATATGATATTTGGTTTTCCATTCCAGAGTTACTTCACTTAGAATAATAGTCTGTAATCTTATACAGGCCATTGCAAATGCTGTTAATTCATTCCTTTTTATGGCTGAGTAGTAGTCCATTGTGTGTGTGTGTGTGTGTGTGTGTGTGTGTGTGTGTGTATCAGAGTATCTTTATCCTAATTTCTTATTCAGAATAAGCAACTGAAGTCCCTCTCTCTGTGACTTTGAGGGTAGAGATGGGATATCTGTATTTTTGCCTCTTGATATGGGCTGAATTAGGTCTTTCCTACATTCGTATTTTGAAGTCCTAACCCCAACTACATTTGAATATGACTAGATTGGTGATAGGGCCTTTAAAGAAATGATTAAACTAAAATGAAGCTATTAGGGTAGGCCCTAATCTAATGTGGCTGGTGTCTTTATAAGAAGAGGAAATTGAATCAACAAAAAGACATCAGGCATATACGTGCACAGAGGGGTGGGTATGGAAAAGGCAGCAAGAGGGCGGCCATCTGCAAGCCAGGGACAGAGACCTGGAACAGATCCTTGCCTGAGGACCCTGAGAGGAAACCATCCTTGCCAGCACCTTCACCTTGGACTTTTATCCTTCAGGATGGTCAGAATATAAATTTCTGTTTAACTCAGCCAATCTATAGTACTTTGTTATGGTGGCCCTAGTTAATTATGGTGGCCTAGAGAATTATGCCAGCCATACTTCTCCAGCACCCAATGTAGTGCCTCTCATGTTCTTGCTGTTTTATTGCTATTGATGAATGAATTTATTTATGCAGGAAACTGCCTTTTCTTGTTCCAATGCAAAACATCTGAATAAATTCTATATAGCCTCTCTTTTCTTTCTGTGTTGCCTCAGGACAACCTGATTGAGTGTAAGAAGTAATTGGGAGCAGAGCATTTACATCTGGGTACTGGTATTGACAACTATTCTTTGCCATTTACATTACAAATTTCTGAGAAAAATTTTATTTACAGGTATTATTTTCCCCTTGAAGTGCTTTTGGTGTGATAACCAAACCAGAAAAAAATACAGAGATTATAAAAACAAATGAAAACATACAAGGGTAATAATTTTTTTCCCTTCTGTGGTTTTGTTTTTCCATTTTGTATCTCAGAACTTGGAAAGGGCTTTGGGATTCAAAAAAAGAGCTTTGGCTCTCAAACATGTTCCTCAGGAAAAAATAGTTGCAGTCTTCACCTTTAGGTTCCAGGGCATGCTCCCAGGAGAAAGCCTTTTGCATCCTGTGATCTCTTGATGTGGTTTATAGACAGTGAAGACTTCTATCTGGCATCCAGTATAACTAATTATTCTACTCACTAAAGAAAATTAGCAGCTTAACATTTTAAATGACAACCTGAAATTTATATTTTGTGGACCACATTGATCTTTGAGACAAACTGGTGGGGTTTTATAAATCTGCAAAACATAATTATCCAATTATATTTTATTGTGAGCTTGATTATTTCTGGCAATTGTGACAGAAAGAACAAAGGTTAGGCGTGAACAAACAATTGCATTCCTTTTTTAGGACTTTGGCTACAAATGCTACTTATAGTTTCTTAAGATCTTACATTCATTCTACAAAGCTTTCCCCATATCAGAGAAAAAGAGATCCTCTATTTCATGTTCAGGAAAGTCCAAGCTCAAATTCAGATAAAAATGAAGTTAAGTGCTAAATTCTCCCTTGGAACAATGATTGGATTGTATGGTTTGCAATTATCATATCAAGCCTTTCATTAGAATATAAGTCTTCGGCCGGGCGCGGTGGCTCAAGCCTGTAATCCCAGCACTTTGGGAGGCCGAGACGGCCAGATCACGAGGTCAGGAGATAGAGACCATCCTGGCTAATACGGTGAAACCCTGTCTCCACTAAAAAAACACACACACACAAAAAAAAACTAGCTGGGTGACGTGGTGGACGCCTGTAGTCCCAACTACACGGGAGGCTGAGGCAGGAGAATGGCGTGAACCGGGAGGCGGAGCTTGCAGTGAGCCGAGATCCTGCCACTGCACTCCTGGGCGACAGAGTGAGACTCCACCTCAAAAAAAAAAAAAAAAAAAAAAAAGAATATAAGTCTTCAACACATAATACATTGTCAAAACATTTATGCCTTTGTCTTTATCTATTATGTTGAAAGATAATGGTCCCATATGGCAAGGTCTAGCACAGACAGTATTATTTTGAATGTATAAAATAATATAAAGTGTTGGGGTGCTATTTATTTCTAACATTATAATTATTATGGTGATTATATTACCTAATTAAAACTTTTCTTTTTTATTGATAAAGAGTTAAATATTGGAAATGAATTAAGTTTTACTAAATGCACTAGGTGAAGATTTTGGTAGAACAGAAAAATCAGCTCATGATCCAGTGTTAGGAAACATTTTTGTTCCTCTTAAAACCTCTTGAACTTCAGTAGTTATAATTATTATTGAAAGTCCTTGAGGACTTTCAACAATTTCATAGTTACAATTTGCAGATTCAGCTTTGAGTGTAAACTATGAGTCTATTAACTTTCATTGATTCTGTTTTTGCAGTGTCTACCATATCTATCTTTTCCTGTTCCACTAAAACCACATTGGTTTAGATACGTATCTTCTTCCTGAATTGCTATAAAAATCTTCATCTTTCTAACTCTGTTCTATTTGAATAATATATCCTTCAGAAAGATACCAGATTGATCTTACAAAAATATTGTCATCAAAAAATATAAATTCATTCCACAGTGGGAAAAGTTTAATGTATGGCTTCATGGCAAAATGGAATCATGTTTTCTTCAACCCAGTCTATTCACTTATCTTTTCCATCAATAATTGCTCTCATAATTACTTTCTATGGCTAGAAACTACAAAAATGTTTAAGTAAAGGAACTAATTATGTTTTAGAAAACCCGATAGTAATTGAGAGGAGAACACTCTTACTGGCAAACAAGTTGCATTCAAAACTCTCCCCTAAGTCACTCTTAACTACTCCAATTGTGTTATGTGTCCCCAGATCGCTAGTTGAGTATATGCTGCCACCACCACACTTTATCCCATCTAAATGTGAACAAATACCCTTCCCTTAAAGTAACCAGAGCAAATTGGATGATTTAAACAAAACTGCACTGGTAAGTTTAAGAATAAATACAAAGCATAAAACCAAATTACTCATAGAAATCAGAATATTTATCCAAATTAAAATTAAGGTAGGAACTTTCTGGGCTTAAAACCTTTTTGCTTAGCAGTGTCTCATCTATTTTTAATTCTAGACTCAGGTCTTCAAATAAGATGGGGAAGCTGTAGGTTTGCACTCTTCCTGGAATCAATGACAGTTTCAACCTCTTCGATCCCAATTTGTCGACTTCTATACATGTGTGAAGTCACAGGTTATTCTCTCCAAAATCATGAATTAAACTACCCTGCAGCTTCCCTGGCCCTGTCAGTGTACCCAGCTACAGTGTCTGTCTCCTGAGTAAGAAATAAAACGTTTATACATGGCAACAACACTTAGCAGAAGTCTCAGTTTTGGGTTCCTCATTGTATTTATGCCCTTTCATAGATAGCTTTGCAGTTCCCCACCTCTAGCTCTGATTCTAGGCTCTGACTGGAGGCTTGCATTGGGATGTTAGCAAACGTGATGCAATCAGAAGACTGGAAACTGCACATAAAATTGAGCTTGCTGTCTCTCTTGCACCCCTCTTACCTCTGTGAAAACTTTTCTGGGCTGTCCTTCTGGAAGAGGAGAGACACACAGAGCAGATCTAGTTACCCTGTTTGCCCTGGCTGACCGTGAGATATTTGAGTGAGTTTATCTCAGGTCAGCTGAGTTTCGTATCTGATCAACCCAGTGTGTGTCATCCATGCTGATGTTGTGTGCCCACTGAGTTTTATGATGGTTACACAGCATTACTGTGCAACAGATAGCTCATATGCTCCTCTCCCACTTTATCTAGACTTCACATCAGTCAGTAATAATTCTTTAAACTTGTATGTTAAAGCAGGGGTGTCCAATCTTTTGACATCCCTGGGCTACATTGAAAGAATTGTCTTGGGCCACACATAAAATATACTAACACCAGCAATAGCTGATGAGCTAAAAAAAATTATGAAAAACTCTCATAATGGTTTAAGAAAGTTTAGGAATTTGTATTGGACTGCATTCAAAGCTGTCCTGGGCTGCATGTGGTCCATGGGTCATGGGTTGGATGAGTGTTAAAGGCTACACAATCATCAAAGGTATAGATTCGTTAAATTTGAGCATTTTTATGGAGAGTAATGATTAATGGCAAGCCTTATATTTTGTAAGATAACGGATACAAAGTAAAAACTGCTTTGTCTAGCTGTTAACCTTTTTAACTTCTAATTTTGCTCCAGGAGTTAGGGGAAACTAAAATGAGATTCCATTTAAAAAAAGAATTTTCCTGAGTGATCAAGATGCAAAGCACTTCATATTAATTATAGTGGAAGAAAGCTGTAAGGAAAATTTGACATAGTCTCTACCCTTTATGAATTAACAGTCAGATGAATTTCAAATGTATATGAAATTCATTTTTCAGCTGTTTATGTATCTTTCAATCCTCACTGCTACTGCCTTGGTTCAGGATTCCATTATCTCATAAGTTGAAAGTGAAAACAGCCTCCCCCAATCCATCCTTCACTGTGCCAAAGTGATCTTCATAAACCATAAATCTGACTAGTCAGATTCTTGGCACTAACTGGAAGTGGACAGCTGCAGCATTATAGCCTCAATCAGGAGTATTTTCAAGAGAGTGATGAGATGAAAAGAAACCCTCTCAGAGGCAGAACTTCTAATAGTATATTTCAATATCCCCTGTCTCCACTGAGAAGTGTTTATATATATGAGTCTATATTAGTTTAAGGGCAAAGGCTAGTGATTTGTTTAGATGGTCAAAAGTTTGAAAAGAACAGATTCGAAAGGGTGACAACAAGGAGGTCTGGGGAAGAGATCTCATATCCCTTTGAAATGCACAGAAAGCGTGGAAGTATTTTTGACCCAAGGTCCCTAAAGAGAAATAATTGCATGCAGAAGAGATTCTTGATAATCAATTGGACACGATGATATGTATGCAGATATCATTCTCTTTCTTGGGCATCATGATGGCATAACATGAGAACTGGACATAGTTTTATACATGTAATTTTCCTACAAAGGCTGACTTCACTACTGCCAAGTGTCTAATCAAAATCAATGAGTTAAAGTCCCTGAATGGTACCATTCCTTTATCAGGCAGACACCTGGTAGCAGGTTGATTGTATTAGAACTCTCAATCTCACCTCTTGGAACTGTGCATTCTGCATTTGGAGTGCCTATTCCTATTTGAAATCTTCTGCCAGCACTGGCATCTGTGCACTTACACAATGCCTGACTTGCCATCATGCTATCACTCAGAATATAGCTTTTGACCCAGGAACACATGTCCAATAGTAAAAGTAAATGGAAAATACAACAATCAAAAGAAAAGAAAAGTTGTCATAATGGTTAATTTTATGTGTCAACTTGCTTTCATTAAGGGATTTCCGGATGGCTGTAAAAACATTATTTCTGGGTGTGTCTGGGAGGGTATTTCCAGAAGAGATTATCATGTGAACCAGTAGACTGAGTAAAGAAGATTCACCCTTAGCAATGTGGGCAGGCATCATCCAATCCCTAGAGGGTTTCAGTGGAACGAAAAGGTGGAGGAAGTGCAAACTTGCTCTCTTATCTGAAGCTGGGGCATCCACCGTCTCCTACCATTGGACATGAGAGCTCCAGGTTCTTGGGCCTTTGGACTCTGAGGCTTCTTACATCAGTGTTACTCCACATTCTCATTCTCAGGTCTTTGGTCTTGGGTGCTCAGGCCTTCAGACTCAAGACTGAATTATGATACCACTGATGTTCCTGGTTTTCCAGCATGCAGAGACCGTATAGTGAAACTTACTGGCCTCTTTAATCACATGAGCCAATTCCCAAAATAAATGTTCTCTTAAATACCTATGTATATCCTACTGATTCTGTTTCTCTGGAGAATCCTGACTAATACAATCACAAAGAATTCTTGCCTCAGTGGAGTATAAGTTTGGATAAAGAATATTGACAAGCCGAGAAGCTTGTTGAAGCCCAAGGGGATATGAGATGAGTAAAGAAAGGTGTTAATAAATCGTGGCCTGTTAACCATTCTACATAATTCAGGATAATAACAATTGCATAGAGTTTTATTGTTCAGAAAAATATATATGTCATTTAAATAATATATGTAAATATACAGCCTTTATGTTAGCCTTTATATTACAAACTATACAGGTGGGATTATGACAGAATTAAAGGAGAAATTAACATCACCCAGAGATGAGATGGACACAATAATGGTTGGGACTTTAAGTATCATATTGCATAGCATTAGGAGGCTGAGTGGTCAAAGCAGTGGACTGCACCATTTATTGTTGTCTCTCAGTACCAGATCTACTCTTCTGTGTTCAGCCTTGTGATGCTGGGTCTAGCACTGCAAACTGCCTATCTCCTTTGCCAGCTGGCTTCCTATTGTTAAATTCTGCCAGTAGGGGGTGGAAGAGGAAGGCTGGAAAGTACAAATTTGCTGCTGGCCTTGCCAGCAAGTTCCCAGCAACACTACTCTGCCCTAGCAGGAGCTAGTCAGCTTCTTCCAGCGTCCAGCTTCTTTCCACATGTTAATGCCAGGTTCATTGTGCCCACTTAAAGGTACAGCAGCAGCTAGACTGTACCCTGTCCACAGAGTCAGAGCTCAAATTCAAACAGTCTTCCTCACATTGAATTTATGTAGCTGTATTAGTCCATTTTGCATTGCTATAAAGACATACCTAAGGCTGGGTAATTTATAAAGGAAAGAGATTTATTTGGCTTATGGTTCTGCAGTTTTACAAGAAGCATCTGCTCCTAGTGAGGCCTCAGGGAGCGCTCAATAATGGAGGAAGGTGAAGGGAGGCCAGCATGTTACATGGTGAGAGAGGGAGCAAGAGAGATGGGGGAAGGAAGCCCCAAAGTCTTTTTAACAACTAGATCTCCATGAACTAACAGAGCGAGAACTCCTTACCATACTGCACCTCAGGCACCAACTCTTCATGAGTATCTGTCCCCTTGATCCCAGCACCTCCCAACAGTCCCCATCTCCAACACTAATCACATTTCAACATGAGATTTGGAGGGGACACACATTCAAATTAACCTCTTCTATATACTTCCAAAGTCATATGGATGGTAGCTGCTTCTTGTAATTATTATCTCAGGATTGCATTAGTTATTATGCCTGAATTGCTGTAGTGTTCCCCTTTGCTCATTGAGCCTCCAACATCTGTAAAAACAGTTCCCTTTATTATAGTCTCTATGTTGAAATATCTAGTGTGGTTTCTGTCTTCCTGACTGCACAATGACAAACATAGTCTCTCACAGATTTAAAATTGCAATAGTTTCATATTGCCCCTAGCATAAGGTTCAAAATTCTCTGGCTTGGCCTATAATGCTCTTTACATTTTTGCTTTTCTGACTTGCCTTCTACAACCTCCTCCTATTGCTCAAGTGATTCCAGCCAAGTTGTCATTCCCAGGATGCTTCTGCCTCTAATCCTTTTCATATGACATTTTCCCCACTTACTCTGTATGATGTATACTTTTTTTCCCCAACCAACACAGTCTTTTTTTTATTTATCACCCTGTTTCGCTTCATATATTCTTTTGGTCTTTCAGGAGTCATGTCTCATACTCTAATGACTCTTCAAGGATCACGTTTTGAACACACAGACACAAATCTCTGAACATACAGGAAGAAACAGAGGAAGACATCACATACATACATCACAATCTCCAAGGCTATATTAGCTGTCTTTGCTTGTTGCTATTTTAGCACATAACACTGTAATGAATGGTTTGTCTACTCTAGTAGCATAGTGCTAATTCTCAGTAGGAGTTCTTTAAGTAGTGGGCAGATAACTGAGATAAATACAATATATAAGGTAGGTGAGGAAAATACTAAGAACAACTACAAAAAAAAGAAGATGTTCTATTGGATTAAAAATAATTAAAAAGCTTTACGGTTCATCAAAGTCTACTGTGAGTGAATATATTGGGCCCATCTGAATAATTGAGGATGATCTCTTATGTTAAGACCAGCTGATTACCACCCTTAATTTCTACTATAGTCTTAAAGCCCTTTGCCAAGCAATGTAACATATTCGTAGGTTCTGGGAATTAGAACGTGAACATCTTTGGGGGACCATTATTCTGTCTAACACAATCACTATTAGAACACTCAGAAAAGACATTGCGAATTAGATGATTATAAATTACCACTCAGGTTCTATGCCATTCTCATAATTTTCATCACAGTCTAATTGATTCAAGGGAATTTTCTTTATTCACCACTGGAATAGCCCAATGTGAATGCATGTGCTACTTTTCACAGTTTTTCTCATTTCTGTGTATCAATGATTAGTGAAGATGGAGTTTAGAAGCGATCACATGAGTATACAGTATAGTTACCAGCCAAAAGCCAGCAAGTAACCTGTGCCCATTATGTCCCTGTGTGTTTTCTCTCCCTAATGCCAAGATTTGAAAAAAAAAAAAAAAATGTGTAATGGAACAGGGAGTTTGCCGTAAACAAATGTAACTGCACACATTTATGACCTCTGAGATTCCTGAAATTTTCTGAGATTTCAGAAAATGAAGAGAAGACTGAGCAATATGAAATATTGATCTCATGCTTGTTTTGACTTTTGTAAATGGCAATGTGAAATATAGAAAAATATTTCCAATTGAGCATATTAAGCTTAACATACGCTATCAATTTTTTTTTTTTTTTTTTTTTTTTGAGACTGAGTCTCACTCTGTCGCCCAGGCTGGAGTGCAGTGGCGCGATCTTGGCTCACTGCAAGTTCCGCCTCCTGGATTCACGCCATTCTCCTGCCTCAACCTCCTGAGTAGCTGGGACTACAGGCACCCGCCACCATGCCCGGCTAATTTTTTGTATTTTTAGTAGAGACGGGATTTCACCGTGTTAGCCAAGATGGTCTCGATCTCCTGACCTCGTGATCTGCCCGCTTCACTATCAATTTTTAAATAGGATGTATAAAAGCAAAGAGGTTTTTAATCAAGAATATCATTAATAATTAGCTATTTCTAGAAGTTATTTTTACTTGTGTTTGAGCAAGTATGGTAGATATCTGGTTCTAACTTTGGCAACAGCCTGGGAGAGTAATTAGCTAATAAGCCTCTTTTTGTAATGAAATTTAATTCAATTTAATTCTGTGTCCCATAGAATATAGCAAGATGCCTATAAGACATTAGTAGGCAAGTGAAAAAGCCATAGGCCTATCATTAGTTAACATGTGTTTCCTAAAAAGTGATGCTTTTTCTTATTTGCAGTGTTTCTCTTTTAAAGGTGATTAATATTTTGCTATAGGCAGTTAGTTTCTTGTTTCCTTTTGCATGGAATTTCAAACATGAAGGATACATTAGTAAGGACTGAGTGAAAATTTTCTAAAAGAAAAAAGTTCAACCAAATGTTTGGATATTTAACTGCAGACACAGATTTGAAATAGCAGCATTTTCAGAGTAGTTTATCAACTTCCTCCTGTGCTCACTGTCCTTCTATCAACATCTCTGTCCCCAGGAAGAATGGGCTGAGTCATGATATCTTCAGGCAGCCTTCTGCAGCCCCTGCAGGTCAACCCTTGACTGACCTCCATTTACTCACACCTAGATTACCCAGAGCTCTCCATTTTCCCCTGTAAAACACCAATACAGAGAATCAAATGTATTGCCGGCTCATAGCTGTTAGCCAACTCTCTGGTATGCCTCCTGTTCACTGTGTTCTCTTCAACCAAGTCGTATTTCATAGGTTAATGTTGGCTCATTTGTATTTATAAGTAAATAATAAAACACGAAGGCAAAAAAGAAGAGCTATTACTTATATGAATATCAAGGAGGCTGCTTTGAAATGGTTTAATAAAGACAAGATGCTAAAACAAAATTGCTACTGAATTATCTGTGGGCGAGGCTATTGTTAAAGTTTGAGGAATAAATAACTAAAATCATGCAGCATTTTCCACTGAGATTACATGGATCTAGAAACTGTAGAATATACATTATAATCAGAATTAATATAAGAAAGACAATACTAATTACTAACCAAAGACTATATAGGTGTGGAAAGGCCTTTTCTCTACACTAAACTATTAGCAAATGTATATATATATAATACACACATATACATATATATTTAAATATATTTAAAGATAAGTCCCTTTTAGCTACATGTATAATATTTTATAATACTCTTTAACAACGGCTTTAACAGGCTAGTTAGATTAATTGACCCCAATTGTATTAAATAAGGATTTGCTATAGTGAGGATTTGGTTATCCTGAACATCATGCTAATTCTTGAGTTTGGTTTCTTGCCAGTTATTAATCTCTCCTTTGCAAATGAATCAAGTAGATTGTTCTTTATGCCTGCAATAGTCATTCTAAAATAATGCCCTTTTTAAGAGCTGAAATAGACCATTTTGGTTTTCATTTCAAAGAAGATGCTAAATTTCATGAAACTGCATATTATATAGATTAAGGACATGGATTTGATGCCTCACTGGTTTTCAGTTCTGATACATCTTGACTATATTATCTTGGACAGGACACCTAATTTATGTAAGTCTCGGGTTTTTTTTTTTTTTTTTTCCAATTAGGACAGTGAAAATAAATTGTAAGACCTAACATGATTGTTGTGAGGTTTAAACAAATCAATATACACAGACTAAATAGCATGATGGTTTACGTTTACCATATACATAGTACCTGTTATTAATAATAAGGAAAATTTTCCAAGGTCTGGCACATAATTAGTGGTTGAGCTAAAAGTAGAATTCAGATCTGTTTGATAGGAAATATTAATAAAATAAGACATAATCTATAACATCAGCTCATAATTGATATTGAATAAGTGTAATTACTATTACTATAAGCTGTCTTCAATTTTTAAATTTGTTATAGAATATTATGTTACTTTAAGAAATACAGGTTGGGAAGTGGAGATAGAAGTGAGGAGAAACAGGCCGGGCATAGTGGCTCACGCCTGTAATCCCAGCACTTTGGGAGGCCGAAGCGGGTGGATCATGCGGTCAGGAGATCAAGACCATCCTGGCTAACATGGTGAAACCCCGTCTCTACTAAAAAATACAAAAAAATTAGCCAGGCATGGTGGCAGGCGCCTGTAGTCGCAGCTACTCGGGAGGCTGAGGTGGGAGAATAGTGTGAATCTGGGAGGCAGAGTTTGCAGTGAGCCCCGCTGCACTCCAGCCTGGACGACACAGCCAGAGTCCATCTCAAAAAAAAAAAAAAAAAAAATGGGGAGAAACAAGAAATATTCACATATGGGAACAGGGAACCAAAACTCCAAGTTTTTTTAGTTTTATACAATAATCAAGGAGATTTGCTTTATAATAGATATTGCCAAGCTCAGTACCCTTAAAATCACCAACAGTTCCTGGGCTTGAGAAGCTTACAGGTAGTAAAAAGAAAAGTAAACAAATAAACACACACACAGCCACACTCATATACATATGATGGGTATAATCGAGAATTCTAGATGGAATCATCTTTGTCTTACAAATAGTATTTTTTGAAAGACCTTTCTGTAATGGTTTTATTTATTCTGCATAAATAGCTTTGAAACTGGGACCCAAAGGGTAAGTTTCAATATGCTTTGTAACTGGTCCAGGATAGTGCTGAATCTTGCTTTATATAAAGGAACCAAAAAAAAAAACAATTCTCACTCAGTAATCCAAACATAACAAAAAATAGGTTATGACTGTGTAGCCAAATAATTGAAGTACCAAAGATTGTTATGTGACTTATTCATAATTAAAAACCCATAGGTATATAATTTTCCCCGTCTAGATCAAATATATTCTATCCTCATACAGCTATAAAATAGTTGTGACAAGAGATTTATTCCTCTTTTATGAATGATCTATGGCCATTCTTGTGTAAATTTCACAGAATGTCTTCTACTGAGCTAGAGTAATATGATTGATAGAGAGCTGTAGTTAATCCCTAGCATTAGGATTTTGTTTAATTAGAGTTTGTCAGAAAATTCTACTTCGGAGAAGAGTTAGTGGTATTTTCAGTATTTTGTGTCATTACAAACTAGACATGTTTATTCCAGTTAACATAAGCTGTAAAGCCATCTATAACAGCAAGACTTCCCAGTCAGTAATAAAAACAGGCCAACACAGGCCATCTGTGTTTGAGGTGAATCCCTAAATATTCTAGGCTGTGTTTGCTGAGTATGTTTAGTAATTGGGTCTTCAGTTAGGTTTGGGAGACTCTTAGGAACATAAGCTGTGGATTTTGGTTGTTGTTGAATTAGACTTTTTGGGAACCCTTTTCTTAGGCAAAGAGTGATGAACTTCAACCCTTGGGAATGATCATGCTTACGTCCCTTAACTAATATTCTAAATATTCCAATTTTTTTCCCATAATTCTCTCATCAGGGAATGAATTTTTTCTCAAATTTTTAAAAAAGGAATCAAGGGATAAATAAATCTCCTCTCCACAGGCTCTAATTTGAGGCACAAAAGTTATGTCAGAAAACTTAAAATATATAATAGTCAAAAACGTGCAGTTTCATTGGAACTGTCATTGGTTTTCACAACAATGCTATCTACCAGTCACAAGAATAACAGATCTTGTGCTGCTTCTGTGTAACTTATGAAATTATGTCAAATAATACGTGGCCACATTATAAGAATGTCTTTTGATAAGTGTAAAAGTATGATAATCATCAAACATGGTTACAATTTGTGAGCGTCAGTTCTTGTGCCAGGATCATCATGCATAAATCTTTACAACCATTCTCAATGTTGGTATTAGTTATTTTTTTCACAGATTACAAACTGCATTTCAGAATAAAAGATGTTAAATTACAGTTCAGCTAACAGATACTATGTTTTTTTATGTTTATTCATATTTAATGTCCTCCTTAAGGTGTTCCTTTGTGACAGATAAGTATACATCTCACCCTGCAGAACTCAGTCACAACCACATGTCTTGCTTTGGCAGGTGAAATATGAGCAGAAGTATTGTATGTCCCTTAAGAGCAGACACTTTTAAGAGCAAGCATGTGCCACTGTTTTGCTCTGCCATAAGAACTGGCAATGTTCAAAATGCAGCCTGCCCTATCAGCCAGGGCTCAACAGAGGAAAGGATATGGAAGAGAGTTGTAGCCAACCAAATACAGATGTGTAATATATTCTAGAAAAACTTTCATTGTCAGACACTGAAATCTGGGAGTTGTTACTGTAGCATAACCTAACCTAATGGGCACAGTACCAAAGACAGAAAAAGCTCTCAACTGAATTTAAACTCAAGGCCCATGCTTATTTTCTGATTTTTCTTAAAAGAACGAAACCTCTTAGCATTAGTTATTCATCAGTGTTACGTTTGTGACCATGTTCCCTATACTTGTACATTTAAATTCATCTCTATCCACTTAGTAATCTGTTTTCCACTCTTGGATCTGCACTGTTTCTTGTCTCTGTGCCTTTATTTATTCTAATAAATAAATAAATGCAAATAGAGAACTATATCCAATATCTCTTCCCCTTTATCCAACAATCTTTACAGTGCTCAAGACCTGGCTTATAATTTCCCAGTTATAGAAATGTTTCCTGATTAAATCTATACTTTGCAATGAGTCAATGCACTGAAAACAACCAAACCATTTTTTATATCTAAATTACCATGATGTCAGCAATTCATAGGGCTCTTATATCACTAATGTCTATTTTCAGTTCTTTATCCATGGGAAAAGAATATTCAATGGGACGTCGTATTCAATGAGACCGGGAAATAATACATACCCTTATAGATGCCCCAAAGGAAGTCATGTTCCAAGCAGTATTGTTCAACAACATCTCCACAATTTTATTTTCAAAGTTCAGAATTTCTGACTCCCTCATGTAATGAGAGTATTGTCGTTTTGTTGTTTGGCAAGGTTGGGTGGAGTTCAGGCATAAAGCAGCTGAGACTTTATTCAATAAAGAATGGACAACCTGGTCCTCACCAATGACCTAACTGTGCAGCTATTTCCTTTGTGGGAAATATTTTCACTCAAAAGAAGAAAAAAAAGAAGAAGAAGAAGAAGAAGAAGAAGAAGAGGAAGAGGAAGAGGACTAAGGATAAAAACAGAAGCAGAAAAAGATGTTGATTGCGTTCTGGGACATGGTTGTTACAATCTCTCTCTCTCTCTCTCTCTCTCTCTCTCTCTCTCTCTCTCTCTCTCTCCCCCCCCCCCGAAATGTGTGTGTGTGTGTGTGTACATATATATATATATAATATAATGTTATATATACTATATAACACATATTACATATGATGTCATATGTATGACAATCATAAAAAGATGCTAGGCTAATACATAGATATATCTGGTTGTAAAGTTTCTATATCTTACTTGAAGTGATACATTATGAACTCCAAATAACTATGATGTTTAAAAAGCAACCTCTAATATATTATGCAAAGAAATACAGTTCAAAGACCACAGATACATTAAAATGGAATCTTTTTCATTCCACCTTTCCCCAAAAAGAACCGCAGTTAATTTAAATAAGGCAGGAAAGGAGAAAAAGAGGGAGAAAAAGTAGGTAGAAATAGAAAACAAATAGTAAAATTAAATCCAACCATATCAGTAATTACATCAACTGTTAATAGAAGTTGATAGACAAATATCTTCAATTAAAAGGCAAAAATTATAAGAGTGGATATAAAAGCCATCTCTATATGATGTTAGTAGAAGAGGCACATCAAATGTAAAGGCAAAGATATATTAAATGTAAAATGATAAAAAGATCATATACAAACAGTAAGTGTAAAAGACTGAAATGACTGTATTAACATTAGATAAAGTAGACTTGTAAGCAAAAAGTGCTATCTAAGATAAAAATGAATATTTTTTTCTTAATAATAATAGGGTTAATGCCCAAGAAAACATATCTTCTATCCCTAACACCCACACACATATGTATATTCTCTAGTTTAGACTCTAAATGAACATTGTGATTGTGTATTTTCCAGCAGATAAGAAATATTCTACCATGTAAATTCATAAAGTTATGCTGATATGGAAAACTCCACGGCACTGGAGCCCTTGTATTATACAAGACAAATTTCTCAAAGTAAATCAGAGGTCCTGTGCCTTCTTCAAATGTCTCTCTATGATGGGCAGATGTTCTTCCAATGATTAGAGCCTTCATCATTGCATCATCCTAGAGATACAAAATATCCATAGGCATTTTAAAACTCCTATAACATTGCTATAACACCATTTTCTATAACAAATGTTGTTTTCATGAACAGCCTTTGCAAAGTTTGTACAAAGAATCCTTAAGCAATGAAATGGACTTCCTGAAATTGGTACAAACTTCCATATAGATGCATTTCTAAATTCAGATTTATGCATCTGAAGAACATGGTGTTTTGCAGCTAATGCTATCACTTTCCATTGCAAAATTTCCATTTTGTACTTAGATTCATATATTGCAGAAAATGGTGAGAAAATCTATTTGATCTCTTTAAAAAAGACTATTAAATACATGAGTAATACGTAGTAATTATGATGAGAGGTCAAAATTGCATGGAATTCTACGTACCTTTCTCAGCCATTTATTTTCTGAATAAAGAACAAAAAGAGGAAGGAAAACAAAATGAAGGTTGAGGAAATTCAGGTGCACTGCATGTTCTATAAGGTCTAGAACTCTGCTTATTATATGGAATTCCTAAAAATAGCCCAGAGACAAAGCCCTTCATTATGGGGATATTTTAAAATGTCCTGCTGCTGAGAGTTCTTCTCTCACTACTTCAGAATTAGTGGGAGAAGGGTATGGGCCACTGATAATTTATGAAAGTATCCTAACTTGGTGCTAGGGTTTAAAACCATTGCTCTAGGAATCTCAGGTAACTCAAATCAATTTTATTCAATTTCAGGTATATGAATTTAAAACACGTGGCATTCAGTCTTGAGCTCTTTCTGTAACATTACCATAATTGCTTTAAAGCCATCACAAGGAGCAGACATTCTTGAATTTTTTGAGGGGGTATTAAATACTGTTAAATGAGTGTGACATCAGGAGTAGATAAAGGTTAAGGTAGGAGCAGCCAGTGTTCCTTAGCTTCCTTGCATTCCTTCTTGAAAACTAAACTCTAGTGGTAGTTTATAGCTGTCCTCCTTTCCTCTAAATAAATGCAAGAGGTTAATCCAGGGAGCCTTCAATACTGCTGCCCCTTGAATCTTGCCAGTCTCAAGAATTTGGATTCATCAATGGGAGGACCTTCAGATGAAATTTGCTGCCATCTACTTGCACTGGCCAAATTCTCCTTTCATATTTAGCTTGGTCATTTTTAAACAGTTCATGAAAACGAAAACCTTGGATAACATATTGTTCAATTTATCATTCCCCAAAGTAAATAATTGGAAATGCTGCAAACCTCTAAATGAATGATAGCTAAATATTTGCAACCTTAATCAAAATAGTATCAGAGAACGATTAAGTTTCCAGTCTTCCTGTTTCTGTTTTTCACTGCTCAGCAACTTGGCTATAACAGATCTTTGTAATCTGGGAAGAGCCCATTGCTAAACCTGCTGAAATGAAGTTTCTAATACTGCAGAATGAAGTCTGAGATAGTGTGATAAGTTTCAGCTCATGTGGAAAGAGCTGTTAAGTCTAAATCCTTTCTAAACTAAACCTTTTTAATTCACTCACCTAAATGTGAGACTCTTTCGTTATTGCATTTCTCTGATCCCATTGTGCAACAGTAGAGTTTAGAATTGTTAACAATTGACTTCTTTCTGGATTTATTGTGATTTGTGGGACACAGAATCGAAAATACTGACTAAAGCTTAACTGCAGTGCCAGTTGCCCATTAGACATTTTGACTTTTTAGTAGCCTTAGCAGATGTACACTCAGACTAAATGAGATCTCATAAACACCATTTTGATAAAAATGCATTCATTTTATGCATTCCTGAATAAAGCTTCCCACGGTGACCCATTACACAGCTTAAATGTTTAGCCTTTTGTGGAACATAAGAAAACATTTTGCTTTCAAAATGAGGCGCATTTCTTTGTTTATGTTGTGGGAGCTGAACAGATTTGTGGATCAGTTATTTACAAGCCATTTATGAGTCAGGATTTGCAAATTTCAAAGCAAAGACTTAGGAAATACAACTGTATCCTTTATTGCATGTTATTTTGATGTTTTCACAAGAAGGACGTTAACATTCAAGGCATCTTATTTTCCTATTCATGATATTGTTCAATACCATGAAAGAAGATGTAAACTCACTACAAAAAATAAAAATAAAAATAACGGCAACTTAATTTTCTTTCAGTGAGAACATCCAAGGTTCATTTTACATCAACATATTATTCTGTATAATTAACAATAGTTTGACTTGTAACGTTCCATTGAGAATGGAATATGGTGCTTAGAATGCTGTTGCTCAATATTTCCTGAGTTAAAAAAATATGTTTCTAATTTGGTAAAAGCCACATGGTTAAGCTTTATTTAGTGATCATTTTCATTCCAAATGTTGTAAAGTCTTTGGCAAATTTTATTTTTTTCAATTTATAAAAGTGAATCTTGAGATGATTTATTTTTGTGCTTTGTGTGGTTTGAACAAAGTTTATAAAAATAATTTATAATCACTGATAAATCTATGAATAAATCATTATAGTCAATTTTATTCATGAAATACAATGGCTTTGGACTCTTGGGATGCTGACATTCTCTTATTAATGGAGACAGAGCCTGTTTATAGTCATTGTCACCTGTATTTGCTGAAAATAATCATTAAGTTGCTTTACATGGAGTTCAATACTCCCATGGGAAAGAAGGTGCAAATTAAACACCCTAATCAGTGTGAAGGGTTGTTGAGTAGATTGCATTTTCCAGTTAATTCTCCCCTTCCTTTATACAAGCATACTTCATTTTATTGTGCATCACACTTTATTGTGCTTTGCAAATATTGCGTATTTTTACAAATTGAAGGTTTGTAGTGACCCTGCATTAAGCAAGTCTGTTGTCACCATTTATCCAGCATCATGTGCTCACTTCATGTCTCTGTGTCAGTAGTTTTTAGTAATAAATTCTTTTTAATTGATTTTTTTAGACATAATGCTATTGCACACTTAACAGGTTTAAATTATAGTATAAACATAACTTTTCTGTGTGCTAGGAAACCAAAAAACATTGTGACTTGCTTTATTGTTATATTTGCTTTATTGCAATGGTCTGAAACCAAACTTACAATATCTCTGAGGCTTACTGTGTATGTATCTGAGTCAGAAAACATAGTGGGAGATAAAGATGCCTCCATATAGCTTACACTTTCAAAGGATAAATGAGCAGAAAAATAGAAGTTTACTTTGAATGAATTGTATCTTTCTCCTGCTTTAAGGATTCATTCTTCCTTTATCACACATCTATTAAGTGCCTAGGCCAATGTTAAGCTTTTACATTAAGACATGATAGAATAAGGTCCCAGGGGTTAAAATCTAGAAGTCATAGTCTTGTGTCATTAAAACTATGACCATATTTTTAGTTGGCATAGTTATAAATAATTAATGCACCAAAGGGTAGACTTGGAAGTAGATACCCTAATAAGTATCTTTTTGTTTACTAAACACAGTTTACTCAACTCAATCCCCTACCCACTCCATATTGTCATTTGAAACGGCAGCCATAGAGTTATTTTTAAGGAATACTTTTAGGTGTTATATCACACACACAGAAGGACATTTTTACATTTGCATAGAAATACACTAACAGATACCACAATGCAAAGTAGTTCATTTTTACATATATATGAAAAATATAGGAAAGAGGACCAAGATGTCTGACTCAAAATAGCTAGTGGGAGTGGCTGTCATGAAGAGGAATGGAAGGGTGAGTAAATACAGTAACTTCAACGGAAACCAAATACTGCACGTTCTCATTTATAAGTGGGAGTTAAATGATTAGAACACGTGGACACATAGAGGGGAACCACAGACACTGGCGCCTACTTGAGGTTGGAGGGTAGGAGGAGGGAGAGGAGCAGAAAAGATAATCATTGGTCTAGGACTTAATTCCTAGGTGATGAAATAATCTTTACAACAAAACCCTGTGACATGAGTTTACCTGTGTAACAAACCTTCACTTGTATCCCTGAACCTAAAATATATATATATATATTTTTAATAGAAGTTATGTAGAGTAAAACAAAAAGAGAAAAATTACTGAGCAAATTAACCATGTCTTAGAAATTTGTGAGACAATATTAAACTGTCTAATGTACATATAGTTTGAATCCCAGAAGAGCAATGGTGAGGACAGAAAAAAATGTTTGCAGACATAATGGCTGAAAACTGTTTACATTTGATGAAAGTTATAACCTCACACATCTAAGAAGTTCTGCAAACCCCAAGAAAGAAAATTAATTCAATCATTGTGGAAGACACTGTGGTGATTCCTCAAGGATCTAGAAGCAGAAATGCCATTTGACCCAGCAATCCCATTACTGGGTATATACCCAAAGGATTATAAATCATTCTACTGTAAAGACACATGCACATATATGTTTATTGCAACACTGTTCACAGTAGCAAAGACTTGGAACCAACCCAAATGCCCATCAACAATAGACTGGATAAAGAAAATGTGGCACATACACACCATAGAATACTATGCAGCCATAAAAAATGATGAGTTCATCCATGAGACATGAATGAAGCTGGAAACCATCATTCTCAGCAAACTAACACAAGAACAGAAAACCAAACACTGCATGTTCTCACTCATAAGGAGGATTTGAACAATGTCTTCCAGAGCCCAGGTCTCTGCACATACCTGAATGACTGCTCTGATGAGACGCCACATAGTTCTGTGTGTCAGACTGAAGGCCCTGGTGGAGTGGGTCCACGAGGGGATCTCCTGACCGAAGGGTTACAAAGATCCATGGGAGAAGCATGGATTCCCAGGGCCACAGCATTCACTCACCACCTCCCTGGATGCGGGAGGCTCCCTTGGCTCCATGTCCTTCCAGGGTGGGCCACCATCCTGCCTTGCTTTTCTGCATTCTCCATGGGTAAAGTTGTTTCCTTGAGTGGTCCCAGTGCAAGTACCTGAACAATTAGAACACATGGACACAGCGAGGGGAGCATCACACACCGGGGCCTGTCAGGGGGTAGGGGGCTTGGGGGTATAGCATTAGGAGAAATACCTAGTATAGATGACGGGTTGGTGAGTGCAGCAAACCACCATTGCATGTGTATACCTATGTAACAAATCTGCACGTTATGCATATGTATCCCAGAACATAAAGTATAATACATTTAAAAAATAAAAAAATAAAACTGGATACTACTTGTTTAAAAAAAAAAAAGAGATAGCCCATATAAAAAAGTTTTAAATTATGCTGAGACACATCATAATCAAATTCCTGAAAATTGGTGATACATAGAAACAGCTTAATAGCACCTGAAGAAAAAATTCTTAATAGCTGAATAAATAATTTCTATAAACTTCTTTTCAGAAATGTACATGCCAGAAGAATAGAATGACATTTTTAAAGTGCTGTTACTCCAGAAAATATTATTAACATGAGTATCCCTCTTCCAACATGAAGCTTAAGAACTAAAAAACTAGAGTTTAGATAATACTATTGTAATATAACTATCATAGAATACTATTGAATGAACAAGTTTTCTTCATTCATTAGATTATCCTCTGACTTTCCTTCAATTTTCTAGAAATAATTTTTCAACCGCCATTGTAAATTTCTATTACCAATTCTAAAAATCAGTTAGATGTTTAGAAGGTCACACAGAGAACTTGAAAGTATGTACCTGAATCCAAAAGGAGAGAATTATTGATCATTGAAGATGGATATCTGTACTATAGACATGTAACCCCTGTACCACCTGAAGGCCCTCTACCTATAGTGCATGGAGCCCCAACTCTGCTTTCTCCTTACCTTCTCCAAATCTCCTCCATGTTTATAGAGATTTTTTATTTTATTTTATTGTCTTTTTGGTTCAACTGTCTCCTAATACTACCATACATCTGCCTCTGGCATGACAACTTGATCCTGATTTCTAATAATACTTTTGTTAGATAGCTGAATTTTGATATTTTTCATCTTTAGCTGATTTACATTATCTAATAAAAAATGAGGTAAAAATACTGAAAACTATTGGTGGTGGTGATGATGATGATAGAAGAGATACTGTATGATCCAGGGACTAAAATTGTTTATATATAATATTTCATTTTCAGAATAATTCTATAAGGCTGTTATTGTGAGCATGATTTTTTCAGAAGATACAACATTATAGATAGTGTATAAATTGCCCAAAGTTACATAATTAAGAAATGTTGAACTAAGATTTGATCCTAGGTCTGGCTCATATTCCCTGTATTCCTATCTTCTATAAAATCCTCCTCCCTAAGTAGAATTTATTGACTGCCAACTGTGTTTCAGGCATGCGTATTATTTTTATGTGTTATGTTTGTATATAAAGAGACTATCATGAATACACCAGTGGTTAAGTAGATCATTCTCCATTTTTTCTGTTTTCAAATTTCTTGTACTTCTTTGTGACCACATTCTCTATATGAATCATTGGTCATTTGTGACACAGAGTCAAAGGCAGGAATTCTCTAGATATTGCTAGAACAACACTCCAAAGGCATCCATTATCATCCAACTCTTTTAAGTTAAGTTACTGAATACCCTCTTGCTGGTTTATATTTCACCAATGTTGATAATATAGAAGTTGAGGCACAGTAGTGCATAATAAATTTTAATCAGTCAAAAAAATTACAACAGAAGATTGTTGCAGGGTTTTACACTAACACACACGCAGCTTTGTATGTGTGCATGCATATAAATATGAATATATGCATGTATATGTATATGTATACATATGAATATATGCATGTGTATGTATGCATATGTATACACACACAGTCTTCATCCAAGTATTACAGGAGCCAATAAATGTTAAATTGGTACTGATTGTTTTGATTTTCTTTCACTTAAAATATTTTTGCTTGCCTGACAAGTACTACATATGAGTGGTTTTTGACAGATTATTCATCATGATGATTAGTAGAGCATATGAATCATAAATCAGTGAAAATACACAAACCCTACTAGAAGAAACACATCTGAGAATTGATTGAAACATATCAAAAGAAAACATTAATCAACATCTGATTCAAATAAAAAATACATAGTTCAAGGAAAAAGGATTGTCCAAACTTTGGTAGGCAGAAAATAGGGGAAAAAAAGTACAAGGAATCGTCTTCCTCTCTCTCTGTCCCTCTCCCTCCCTCTCCCTCTCCCTCTCTCCCTCCCTCCCTCCCTCTCTCCCTCTCTCCCTCTCTCCCTCCCTCCCTCCTCCCTCCCTCTCTCCTCCCTCCCTCCCTCCCTCTCTCCCTCTCTCCCTCTCTCCTCTCTCCCTCTCTCCCTCTCTCCCTCTCCATATGTATATGTCTTTCTCTGAGAATAAAGAGGAAAATTTGGGCTAAGGTTACAGACTGAATTCTAATTACCTCTTCTGTTTCCTGTAACTTTTTTCTTCTATACATAGAGTTCACCCCACTGATCATATTTTGGGAAAAGGAAAAGAGAATACCCCAGTGTATTTACTCCAGGCTACTGGGCAGTAGACTTGAAGCAAATGTGTTGAACTGCTCTCCTTTCCCTGGGAATTCAGCCCTAGTAGAACTGGTGTCGCTGATTCTTTCCATTTTTATCTTGTCTCTTGCTATCTTATTTTGTCTCTTTTTGTGTTTGTGTCCACAATTTGGCAGTGATCCTTTATCAGTCACTGCTGTAGTGACGAAACTCTCAAGACAAGCTACCTCACATACAGATTCCTAAGTTTCTATATGTGCACATTCACAAACTGAAGAATAAGCCAGGGAGAGAGAGAGTGTGTGTGAGAGAGAGAGAGAGAGATAGAAGAAAGAGAGTGACGGAGAGAGAGAGAGATAGAGAGCGCACAACTGAGAGAATCCACCCAAGTCATGATCAATGTGTATTATTGATATATTACTGTATCTACTATGTATCTGATATGTCACTTTCAAATTCACTTAAGATCTAAATTCCTGGCTGAGAGATTATATTGTTTGCTGGTGAAACCCTAAGTAGCAAATGCAATTTCAATGGAAATTCCTATTTAATAAAACTAGTTATGAATCCCATTAGGAGATGAGCTTATTTCAATAAATATTTGCTGTGCCACTGGCTAAGTACAATGAGATGATTTAACCATGTTTTCGAATATAGAGTCATATGTAGCCTAGCAACAGAGACACATTCTGAGAAATGCATCATTAGGTGACTTCATCATTGTGCAACCATCATAGGGTGCACTTAGACAAACCTAGATGGTACCGTCTACTATCCACCTAGGCTATATGTTATAGCCTATTGCTCCTAGGTTACAAACAGGTACAGCATGTATCTCTACTGACTATTGTAGGCAATTATAACACAATGGTAAGTATTTCTGTATCTAAACATATCTAAATATAGAAAAGGTACAGTGAAAGTACAGTATAAAAGATAAAAAATGGTACATGGTTTAGAGCAGTTACCATGAATGGAGCTTGCAGGACTGAAAGTGGCTCTGAGTGAGTCTGTGAGTGAGTGGTGAGTAAATGTGAAGTCCTAGGATGTTAGTATACACCACTGTAGACATTATAAACATTGTACACCTAGGTTACACTCAATTTATTAAACAATTTTTTTCTTCAATATTAAATTAAACTTAGCTTACTGTAATATTGTAATTTTACTTTATAGACTTTTTAAATTTTTTGACTCTTTTAGAATAGCACCTAGTTTAAAATACAAATACATTGTACTGTTGTACAAAAATTTTCTTTCTTTAATTATTCTATAAGTGTTTCTCTATTTTTAAAATGTGTGTGTGTGTGTGTGTGTGTGTGTGTGTTTTAACTTTCAAACTTTTTTTAAAAAACAGTAGGACTCAAACACCCACATTAGCTTAGTCCTATACAAGATCAGGGTCACTCAAATCATTGTCTTTCACCTCTGCATTTTGTCCCACTGGAAGGCACTAAGCTGTTATCTCCTATGACGGCAATGATTCCTTCTGGAATAGCCCCTGCCTGAAGCTGTTTTACAGTTAACTTTAAAAAAAATATATAAGTGGAAGGAGTACACTTTTAAATAACGATAAAAAGTATAGTAAATATTTAAACCCGTAACAGAGTTGTTTATTATCAAGTATTATGTACCATACATAATTATATGTGCCATACTTTTATACTACTGAAAGGACAGTAGCTTTGTTTATGCCAACATCACTACAAGCCCTTGAATAATGTGTCATGGTAGGGTAGCATGACGGCCACAAAATCTCTAAGTGATAAAAATTTTTCAGCTCTATTATAATCTTGAAGGACCACTGTCTTTATGTGGTTGGTCATTGACTGAAACATTACAGGATGCATTACCGTATTATGTTTACTTCTCTGCTTGGAAAACCCAGATTATTTTCAATACACAACTTCAGTTTAAAACTGGAATAAATATATCTTTCAGTTAGTATGTTGGTGTAATATAATGTTCTTGTTGTTGTTGCAGAAGAGATTTTCTCTTTATTTTAAAGTTATTTTTCAAATGACTGTATATTGGTGAGGTTAAGAACATGGGCTTTGGGGTCAGAGTGATCTGAGGTTATAATTTGCCATATACTCTTTAGCACATTTCCCTCCCTCCCTCCCTCCCTCCCTCCCCTCCTCCTCCTCCCATTCCTTCCTTCCTTCCTTCCTTCCTTCCTTCCTTCCTTCCTTCCTTCCTTCCTTCCTTTTCTTTGTTTCTTTTTCTCTCTTTCTCTTCTTTCTTTCTTTCTCTTCTTCTTTCTTTCTTTCTTTCTTCTTTCTTTCTTTCTTTCTTTCTCTCTCCCTTCCTTCCTTCCTTCCTTCCTTCCTTCCTTCCTTCCTTCCTTCTTCCTTCCTTCCTTCCTTCCTTCTTCCTTCCTTCCTTCCTTCCTTCCTTCCTTCCTCTCTCTCTCTCTCTCTTCTTTCTTTCTTTCTTTCTTTCTTTGTCTTTCTTTCTTTCTTTCTCTCTCTCTCTTTCTTTCCTCTTTTTCTTCTACTTTTTCCTATTTGCCATGTAACCTTTGCAAATCTTTCTTTCATTCCTTCTTTTCTTCTTTTTCTTTTCTTTTATTCTTTTGACAGAGTCTCACTCTGTCGCCCAGGTTGGAGTGCAGTAGCGCAATCTCGGCTCACTGCGATCTCCACCTCATGGGTTCAAGCGATTCTCATGCCTCAGCCTCCTGAGTAGCTAGGATTACAGGCACATGCCACCACGCCCAGCTAATTTTTGTATTTTTAGTAGGGGCGGGATTTTGCCATGTTGGCCAGGCTGGTTTTAAACTCTTGACTTCAAGTGATATGCCTGCTTTGGCCTCCAAAAGTGTTGGGGTTAGAGTCGTGAGCCACAGTGCCCAACTGCAAATTTCTTAATCTTACCGTACGTCACATTCTTCATGTGTAAAATAATGACAACAACTGTACATAGCATATTGAGTTAAAGGATTACTATTACTTAAGTTAGCATCATTTGAGCAATCACCATATTTTACCCTCGCAAAAGGTTTGCTAATTAAGTAATGTTTTATCACCTCTATAAGGCAAATTAACAATTAACGCTTAAAAGATTCTATAATATTTGGGAAGCCACAAAGCTGCTAAGTGTGGACTTGAGATTTAAAGCCAGTGAGTCTCAGCCTGGAGATGGTTTTCTCCTACCCACTGTGACAAACTCCATCATGAAATCATGCAAGTATGAACAGTGGTGGGTAGTTGGGTACTGTTCAGCTATAATATTTTGAAGCCAGTTGTCCACCATTTTTAGGTATCTAATATTACTAACAGAAAGTCCTCTTTCATTCTTATGTTTATTCATTCAATAAATATGTATTGAATACTTACTGTGTGCCATACATCTTCTTGGTCCAGGTTACAACAGCAAATAGAGCAGAGCTAACTCATTACCCTATGGTGCTTACACTCTAGTGTATGGGGGGAGATTAAAAAAAAGATAAATAAGTATAATATATAATATTTTAGATTATGGTAAATCATAAGAAAAATAGTATAGAAAGATAAAGGAATGGCAAGTGTCAATGAGTGCACTTTTAGATAAGCTATGAAATGATTTTAGTAATTGGCATAAACCTTGATGAGTCTCAGTTTCTTCATTCGGAACTTAGGAATAGTGATATTTACCTTGCCAATCTTAAGAAATTATTTGAGAATCAAATAGAGATGAGCACACTGTGTGAATTATAAATTTTTAAAAATGTGACATATCAAATATTGAATAAGTGTCGCATCTGGAGCAAATTTGGAGCAAAATATTTAGAAAAAAGAACAGTAGGAAAACAAGAAACTATGGAAAAAGCTAGATGCAATGAACATAGAGAAAAGTTAGGTAAGAGTGATACTTTGAGTTAGAAGGTAATATCCTGCATGGCATGTATATATGTTCAGAAATATTTTATGACTTAACTAGTCATACAGTATAATATATACCCATGGGTGATGGCATTACCATACCAAGTCGAACTTCTGGGTTTTTATGACTTTCTGTATTTTATGTTTGCAGTCTTATTAAAGTAACTTAGAAAGTGTTTCCCTAGGGATCAAACCTCTCTCAACTGACATCATAACTTGTGCAGATAATTTCTTTTAGAGGTAGTAGGTTTCTTTTTCTCTAAAATTATATGTTAAAAGAAAATAAGACTGAATATTCCCATGGGCAATGTGCAATAAAAATTTAATCACCCAGAGGAACTTGTAACTCTAACAACTGACATTCTTGTATCCTTATTGCCATTCTTTACTACCATTGAGTTTCAGCCTCTATTAAAATTGGTATCATAGCAGTGAGGAACGGGCTCCGTGTAGGGAACTGTTCTGATGAGTGGTGGTTGGTTCAGGCAGTACAAGACTATTAAGGGGGAGGTCAAGTATGTGTGGGCATGTGGACAAAGTGCTTTAGATAAGAGTAAGGAAATATGGCATAAATATAGAGCATACGAACCCAGAGAAGGAAGGCAGAAATCAAAGCATCTAGAAAATCATAGAATCAGAAAGATTAGGATATAATAGGAAGATTTTGAATCCAAATTGGCAGCAAGAGGACAATGAATAGCCTCTTAAATCACAACAATCAGAGGTCAGCACGTGAAAAAGATATTTTCTTCAAGGCAATGATGCCCAAACCCACAAGCTGCTGATGGGTTGCCTGAATAGAAGTTGCTTATGTGCTGTCTACTTGGGAGAGAACAAAGTTTAGTGTAGCTGCAGCTTACAGGGCAGCAACTCACCCACTGAAAGCTGACGTAGAGCTGTCATAGCACCATGTCTTCTTATGATTATTAAACCCTGGCACACCTGCTCATCAGAGCTTCAGCAATCACTGTGAGATGAAATTAGAAGTTGGAGAATAAAGAGTCTTGTGATGATCTCCCTTCTTCAACTGTGAACAAAAATGCGCTTTGACTTTTTTATGTGCTCTCTGTTATTTTCCTGCTCTAGCCATTCAACAGTATTGGGACTGAAGCCAGATAATAAACGCTCACTTCTACATAGGTGGGTTAAACTGAGAAAGGAAGAGAATATGATCCTTTCAAAGAAGAGACTGAGAGAGATATCTTGATAAGAGTTCAATGCTATGTGTCTAATCTAGACTTTGAATATGTTCTTCCGACTATTAATGTCAACCGTATAGCAGTGGAGTGCTTCCTGTATCAAATATCTCACTCTTTCCCTCTTATTTCTTCCCCTTTCACTTCTTCCACATACCTTTTCTTAATTATTAGAACTACCAACCATTGATTTTGAGGCAAACTTGGGCACTATCTTAAATTAATTTTTCAGCCTCACACAACTAATCAAGTAATAAGTTTGTCAATTCTATCTTTTAATGAACTGTCTGTCTTTGTCTGTCTACATCTGTTGATTCCCAGTACCAGAACTCTGGTTCAAGGTTTTCTTTTTTCTCCTTTTCCTTGGAAGACTATGCTTGACTCATAAGAGGTCTTCTTTCTAGTATATTTTATCTCCTAATCCTTTTCCTTTAGTGACATTCTTGAATAGAAAATCAACTATGCAATATCCTACTACAACTGTTCAGTAGTTCAACACCAAATAATACTGGCAGGTTGAAATGCAATTGCATTAATATGGTTCCAACCAACTACCTATAACTTTCTAGTCACATTGTACTTCACTCTACACAACTTCTGCAGAACCCCTACTTATTATTCAAGATTCTTAAGTGTAATTTAATCCCAACAAAGTTTTTAAAATTTATTGATTTTTCATCAGAGTCTATTCAGAAGTAACCGAAATCAAAATGATATCAGGAAATTGACATTATGCATCATAGGTTTCATTCATATCAGTACCAGGTAATGCAAGTACACACATAGAAACATGATTTTATAAACTTACTGTAGCTGTATTGTGTGATGTCTTATGCATATGACAATATTGAGAAAATATAGTTTTGAGCCAAATGCAGTGTAGTTATGTATTTAAAATAACATAATCGTTATGAAATAATGATATAATAATACTGAAATACACATGCTACTTCCAACTAATGCTCTTGTTTTTATGACCAGATCTGGTCACACAGTTATATATGAAAAATGTGTATTATTTAGAAGACAATTAGTGTCTTCCACTGTTGTATATGTTCAGGACAGATAGTATCAATTTTTACAATCTAGCAAATCAACAAAGAATACTGATAAAATAGATCAATTGATTATTTTAGTAATAAAACTGAATATGCATAACACGTTGCATATTTGGTCTACTCTTAGTTATTTTCCTAATACCCATTTGTGTTAAAATATGTATGCAATACATATTTATGTATGTATGAGTGTATGCATATTAATATATGTCTATATATGTAATATGTGTATGTGTATAGATATTTCAACTTATATGTTTTAATTCATGGTAGTTTGAGGCAAATAATATTAAATTCAGAAAATACTGCAGTCTAGAAAATTATGCTAGAAACTTGCTTCAACTTTTTCTGCTGACATCTGATCACTGACTTGACATGCATCTGAAATTTGTACATGATCTCTGTTTAATACCCTAACTGAAGCTGTCTCAGTCTTTAATATGGAAGTGCAGCACAGAGAAAGTATAACAATATTTATATTAATGACTCATTTTTAGGCTCTTCAAGTCTTTATCAACTGGAGTCAACATTTTTAATTCTATAAGTAGCATATATATTTTACAAGTATGAAGCAAAGTAAAATTCTGAGGCCTAAATGAATAAAAAAAGAATTATGTAACCAACTAGTAAAATTATGATGCTAATATGACAACCCTTATAAGCAAGAATGAAGTTAAAATATCTTACTAAGTTTTCCAGAAATTAAAAAACTTATGGTTCCCAATGTGAATACTTGGATAGTAAGTTGTGTTAAGGAATTGCCCAGGACATCATTTCCCTGTATTGTTTTCTTACATAAATCTACAGGTTCAAGTGGTTTATTTAACATATATACAGTTGATTATCATTATTCATGGATACTGTATTGTGAATTTGCCCATTTGCTAAAATTTATTTGTAACCCCAAAAATCTATCTTCGCAGTGCTTTTTAGTCATTTTCACAGAGCAGCAAAAATCTCAGTCACCAGACAAGCATATTCTCAGCTGAGGTCAAACAGAGCAAGTTCCGGGTTCTTATTTCAGCTCTCCTGATGCAAACAAGTGTCCCTTTCCCTGTCTGTGTAGTCCCACATTTTTGAGTGCTTGTTGATGATTGCCCTGTTTAAAATGTCCCCTAATCATCATGCTGAAGCATTCTCCACTGTTCCTAAGCACAGAAAGACTGCGATGTGCCTTGCAGAGCAAATATATGTGTTAGGTAAATTTCATTCAAGTATGCAATATAGTGTTGTGGGCCGTCAGTTCAATGTTAATGAATCAAAGATATACATTAAATAAGCTATTTTTATACCTAGGAATACAGCTAACTAGGGAAGTGAAAGATCTCTACAAGGAGAACTACAAGCTAGTGATCAAAGAAATCAAAGATGACCTAAACAAATGGAAAAATACTCCATGCTCATGGATAGGAAGAATTAATATCATTAGAATGGCTATAGTGCCCAAAGCAATTTATGTATTCAATGCTATTCCTATTAAACTACGGTTGAGATTCTTCACAGAAATATAAAAAGTATTTTAAAATTCATATGGAACCAAAAAAGAGCCTGAATAGCTAAGGCAATCCAAAGCAAAAAAAATAAATAAATAATAAAAAATAAATAACGTCTTGGTTACACTGTTGGTGGGAGTGTAAATTAGTTCAACCTAGGTAACAAACTTTGCGTCTACCACGGAACTTAAGTAAAAGTTTTAAAAATCTATTTTTAGATACAAACATATATGAAACAAAGGGAGTTGATGAAAATCTTGTTTCTAGAGGCTTGTAGGAATCTAACCCTATATTTTACCTGTGTGAAATGATTTAGTATTTGCTAATTCAGAGTCTGTGGCAACTTTATATACGATAACTACTGCAAATAAATAAAATTGTGTTTTATTTCAGCTCTCTCTGTCAGTCTTCTTCTTAATTTCACGAAGAGAAGTTAGAGCTATTTTGCTTATAGGTATCTCAACTGGCATAAAATAATAACAAGAGCAATAGCAATGACTGCATATTATGATATGCCAAACATGGCATTAAAAAGCTTCATATCTTGCTTATGAAGCTAAATCTTTGTTATACATTTTCATAGTACTCTATAATTTTCTTTGCAGGCCTATATTACAATTATTAATCATTGATGTGATTATTTTAAAATATATGTTTCGATAAACAAGAAATTTTATGAGAGCAAAGAGCATATCTTTTTGCTTGTCAAATATTTACAATTAAGTTTCTACAATAGGTAATGATAAATAGCAAATGATACAAAAATACTTGTAATAACATTTGTAAGGTGGGAATGAAATATTACAAACATTAGAAAAGTAGGAACTAATATGATGGAACATCTATACCTTTAAAATATTTACTTACTGACCATCAAATTAGCTTTTAATATTGGTAAACCTGTAAACCAGTTTTATTCAGGAGGGTGATTTTTAAAATATATTTTATTCTAAAAATTAAAATAGTATATTTCTATGTACATTAAGGCAAATTAAAAATATTTCTATTTACTAGCTAAATGCCAAAAATAAAATAAACAACAAGATTATTTTTGGTCCATATTTATTTTTAGCTGAATATGTCACTAATGTAAACTTTGGGTTTTTTCTAAAAATATTTTGTATAATTATTCTATGTTTTCCTTAAAATTCCCTGAAATAGTCTTTTTATTGAGTACATCTTTGATTGACTTTTTTCTGCAAAGTGTAATATTTTCTAATTGAGGGAATAATCCCTTTATATGCTATACAGAACAAATTGAATTCTCATTCTAGTTTTTATACAGTTTTGAATATTTTTCTATGTGAACTGTGTGAATATTTTAGCCTGATTTATTTCATGGATACTGTTAAATATACATATATACATATATATATATTTTTTTTAATTTCACTAAGAGAAGTTAGAGCTATTTTGCTTATTGGTATCTCATATATCTTATAGGTATATATGTTATATACAAACAATCTGTCTTAAGGTATTGAACAATAGAAATTATTAGAAGAATGATCCCTGAAAGAAAAACAAATAAATTGTGTCTTATTATGAAGTGAGCTCTGCTTCTGGAATGGTGATGTGAAAGTGTTGGACCCACTTCCAACAGCATTTCTTTGGAGAAAATTACAAAATGAAAACACAATCATTTAAAGTTTTTCTATATTGTCCTGAGAGTATATAGTAAATGGAGAATCTTCACTTAACAAAATCTAAATCTCAGAATAGTTGAGGTCTGTGGCTTTTAAGCCACAACTTCCCACTTTTTCTCTCGTCTCCTTTATAAAGAAACTACCCTAGGTAGATGGGTCAAGAAAGCAGGGGCTCCTTTTCCCCTCAACTTCTAGTCTGGGGTGATAATTTCAACCTGGGAAGGGGAGAGGGCCAGCATTTCTTATCTCCCCCAGCCCTGTGTTGTAGAAGTTCTTTTATGGAAATGTAACAGAAAGGATAGGTCTTCCTTCCTGCTTCCAGTGTCTATTCATAGGATAGATGCTCCACGCAAAGCGCAGCAGATAGAGAATACTCGTTTTTGTCTCTACCGTAGCTTAGTCACCTCGTATAGAAAGTCCTATACTGGCAGGAGTAAGCTGAGAGGACCAGAAGCTATCATATTCTTCCCTGTTTCAGCTCAGTCCCCAGTGCCTGCTCACAACAAGGGTGTCACTAGGAGAGAGGTGAGTCACCATCCCTACCACCAGCTCTTATGCAGGGGCATAGAGAACCTGCCGAGGAGCAAAGGCTGGCCCACACACTCTGAAGGAACTTGAAAAATCAGAAGAAACTGGTCTTACATGAAACAGAGAATGAAGAAGTCTATACTTAGGGCTGTTCTAAAAGTCAATGCAAATATAGGTGGGGAGCAATGAAACGGTGCTCATAGCTCCATGGTATGAGTGGAGACAAATAAGTTAGAAGTTTTACAGACAGAATCAGGGAAAGAGACAGCCAAGAGAGGCCCTCCTGAATTCACAGGCCACCTTGGGGTTGGGAAAACGAGACTGTGCACAAATGCCAGGCTACTTCCACTCAGGAGCAATCAGAGCTGAATCTGGGGTTGTGGGAGGGAGGGATGGGACGGAAAACATTTCTGCAGCTAGACGTAATTCAGCAAAGGGAGGAAGCTTTTACTGAAATAAAGGTCTTAAGCACTATTTCCAACCACTTACTGAACAATGACTACAATAAGTAAACTCAGGAATTAAGACTAGGAAGCCACTCTTAATAACATTATATGCATGTCACATTCTGAAAAGACTGTGAGCATGTCAAAGGCTGCACCCTCTCAGAAATAATCAGAAAGAGAAAATCTCAGCTAGCAGTGCTTGCCTGTATGTGGGGAAAAAAAATGTAAATTTCTTAAATAGGGATATCAACTCCGTGCTTCACACACATCTAACACTACAGAATAAACACCTAACTCATCAATAGGGTTAAGCAAAAGTTTTGACCAATAAGTAACATATGCCAACTAAAGGCCAACCTCTAGTTAATCAGCAAAAAGACAAAACACACACACAACACACAATCTGTAAAGGGATACCAGAGGCTGAATACTGTGGGAAAAAAATAGACTTCACCAAGTTAGTTGAGTCAAGACTTTAAACAAACTAAAAACAAAACAACAAAAAAACCACATCAATCACTAGGGGTAGAGGGACTCTGTCTCTAAAGTCGTTACAATATATTTATTTTAAAATGTCTGCTTTAAACAAAGAAAGTATGTGACATTCAAAGAGAAAGGAAAGTGTGACTCACATACAGAAGATGAAAGGAGAGGGGCAACAGAAATTGCTTTTGAAGGGGTCTACATGTTGAACATAACAGAAAAAGCTTAAAAGTATACATGATAAATATGTTCAAATAACTAAAGGCAGCTATGTCAAAAGATGTATTGACAATATCTCAAAAGTAGAAAAATAACTATAAGAAAATAGAAACTGGAAAATAAGAACCAAATGGAAATTCTGGAGTTGAAAAATGTAATAACTGAAATGAAAACTTGACAAGAGAGGCTTAACAGTAAATTCAAGCAGGCAGAAGAATCAGTGAACTTGAAGATAGATTGATAAAGATTACATAATCTAAAAAAAAAAAAAAAACTGAACAGACTATCAGAGAAATGTGGGACATAATTAAGTGTACCAAGATACATGTCATTAGAGTTATAAAAGTAGAGAAAACATTTTGAAATAATTATGGTTTAACACTTCTCAAATTTAATAAAAAGCACCTATATATATTCAAGAAGTTAATGAAGTCCTGGTGAAATAAACCTAGAGATCCACACTCTGACATAGAATGAAATGTTGGGGCTGGGCATGGTGGCTCACGACTGTAATCCCAACACTTTTTGGGGCCAGGGTTGGTGTACTGCTTGAGCTCCAGAGTTTGAGACCAGCCTGGGCAACATGGTAAAACTCTGTCTCTATTAAAAATAACAATAATAATAGTGAAATATTTAAAACCCAAGAAAAAAATCTTGAAAGCAGAATAAAAAAGACGTATCATATATGAAGGAATGCCAACAGGGTGGATCACGAGGTCAGGAGATCGTGACCATCCTGGCTAACACGGTGAAACCTCATCTCTAATAAAAATACAAAAATTAGCTGGGCATGGTGGCAGGTGCCTGTAGTCCCAGCTACTCGGGAGGCTGAGGCAGGAGGAGAATGGCATGAACCGGGAGGTAGAGCTTGCAGTTAGCCAAGATCCCACCACTGCACTGCAGCCTGGGCAACAGAGCAAGACTCCGTCTGAAAAAAAAAAAAAAGTTAACAGCTAGCTTCTAATTAGAATCAATAGAGGACAGGAGGCACGAGGATGTCATATTCAAAGTGTTGAAAATAGCTACTCAGGAGGCTGAGTTGGGAAGATCACTTGAGCCCAGAATGTCTTAGAAATTTCAGTTCCCACATTTTCATAGTTTTTACCTTTATAATTGCACAATGTTATCATGATGAAAGTCTGTTAATAGAATAAGATCTAGTCCTGGTTCTGGGGAGATGTGGTAAAGAGTAATCATTGTGGAATATATTAAGAGCATTCTTCATTTAAAAAAAAAAATGACCTACTGTCTAAGGGAAATAAAAATTATATCCCAGAGACTGAGGCCCAATAAAAGACAGAGGTTTAACTTAATCATTAGATTACATGAGGCTTCTCTTGCCCTACACCCTACTGCCACAGCAACAGGGATTCAGTGCAATAACAGTAGGATACAGCTGAATGAGAAGTTCAAAGTCAGGAGGAGAGGCAAAACAAGGACACTAGGAGACCTTCATGACTTAGCACTTACTACTGGGGAAAACACTAAACAAAGCTCAACATGTAGCTGATGAACTTAAATCTCCACATTCAAGTCTATTTACTTCAGTTCCTATGATACAAACGTCCAGTTTTCAACAAAAAAAAATTAAAGGGAATATCATAAAGCTAGAAAATACACACATAGATATGAGCATCAGAAGTATACTCAGATATAAATCAAATGTTGGCATTATTAAACATGGAATTCAAAATATATGTGAATAATGTGTTAAGACTCTAATGGAAAAAGTAGGCAAAATGCAAGAACGAATGGGTAATGTAAGCAGAGGAATGGAACTCCTCGGAAATAATCAAAAGGAAATTCCAAAAATCAAAAATGCAATGATGGAAATAAAGAATGCCATTTGGAGGAGTATCATAATACTGGTCAACGTAAAAAAGACAGAGGAATGTCATCATCTTGGTAAAGAACTTACAGCTAACAAATCATCTACACTTTAACATCATCATCATACTTAGTGGTGAGAAACAAAAAAAAGTACAATTAACATAGTTAGTGTTGAGAAACTGGATATTTCTTGACAAGTATCAGGAAAAGGCAAAGATGTCTCTTACCACTCCTACTTAATATCACATTGGAAGTTTTATCTGTTGCAACAAGACAAGAAAATAAAATGTATACATACTGGAAGGGAAGAAATAATATTGTCTTTTTATTTAAAATAATATTATGTGAAAATTCTCAAAGAATCAACAGAAATACTCAGAAGTAATGATCAAATTTAACAAGCTTACAGGGCACAAAGTAAGTACACGAAAGTCAAATGCTTTCCTGTATACCAGTAAGGAACATTCAGAATTTGAAATTAAAAAGTAAACCTTTTAAATAACTTCTACAATAATATCAAAAAAAGAAAAATAAATACTTAGGTGTAAACATCACAAAATGTGTGTGTGTCATATGGAGAAAACTACAAAACTCTGATAAATCAAAGAAGACAAAAGTACGTGAAGATATATTTCATCTTCATGGATTAGAATGTTCAGTACTGGTAAGATGTCACTTTCTCTCAACTTTTTCTATAGATTCAACATAATCCCAATCAGTATCTCAGCCAGGTATAGTGGAGATATTGACAAACGTATTTCAAAGTTTATATGGAAAGGCAAAAGATCTAGAATTGCCAGTACAGTAGTGAAGAAAATATACTGTCCTGAATAAAAACAAAAAGTTGAAGGATATTACATAAAAATTAAAACTAAATAAACAAAGAATAAACCAGGGATTTTTGCTAGTAACGATGTATCAATATTAGTCCATTAAGGGTAACAATTATGCTATAGTAAAGAAAGATATTAATCATAGGAGAAATTGGGTGTGAGGTTCACAGAAACTTTTTGTAGTATCTTTGCAACTTTTTAGAAAATCTAAAACTATGATAATAATAAAATCTGTTAATTATATTAAAATGAAGAAATACTTTTTCAGACGAAATAAAAAAATACTTGAGTTATTGGCAGACCTGCGTAAAGGAAATGTTAAAAGAAGTTTTTCAGTTAAGAAAAGCATGAGATGTTAATCTTTAGACAATTTATGCAAGAAAGAGGATAATGTTGGCCAGTTGTGTTTTTATTATGTAAGTTATAGTTCATAGTAGTTAAAATTAGCTGCATTAGGCATTTTCTGAATTTAAGAATCAAAGTTTTAATGGAAGTAATTTTAAAACGTCTCTGACATAGGTTCCAAATCCCCTGCATTAATCCTCATGTTTTTCAAACTAATGACTTCTGCAAGTTTTGCAAACTCATTGGGGATAATTGAATCCTATTTGCATAGCTACCAAAGCAGGTTGTCCTTGACTTGTTTTTGACAAACTACTGACCCTGATTGACAGGAAGAAGGAGATAATTAAACAGAAAATAAAATGCCTATTTTCTTAGAAGGCACAATGCTTGCTATGCAAAATAAATTATTCTTACTCAATTTGGCAAATAATACTTAACATTTAAAAAATTGGCAGTTAATTTTAAGTTGAGAAAAAAATTAAATGCTCTAGAGTATGTTAGTGTCAAACACTGTGAATCTAAGTGAAAATATTTTACTTGCACATTTATGTTCATTAGTGTCTTGAGGGAAAAGAGGAAAAAGTCTCTTTTGTCAAAGAAAGGAATTTTTGCCAACCTTTATAATAGTACTGAGGAATAATACTGACAGAAGACTTTTGTTTTGACTAGTTTATTAAATCTACCTCTGTATAGACAAAGTGAAATGGAGATTTTTCTTTAGGGAATACATTTGCTTGAATTAGTCATAATGTTTTAGAAATTGTGTATTTTGTTGGGCAAACATACCACTTCATACCCCTAAAGAATAAATGTTTTCAAGGAATAGTACTGTTCTTTTGCCTAGAGCTAAATACAAAATAAAAACTATTTAAAAAAAAACAAACACTTTCAGCAATCAGTGAAATTAGGGAGAGGAATACAAGGACTGATAGGGCTATCATACTATCCTTTCTCTCATCTTGCTCAGAATATTCTGTGAGAAATACATCTTTAATATATTTACTTGGTCCTCAGAGGGTGTGAGTGGGATTACAGGAGATGATATTATAATACATATATAAATGTACTTTGATGACTCTTAATCATCCCTCAAGATCCAATATCACCTCCTCCATGTGGTCTCCTTTCTTTGGATGTCCCCAGCATTCTACTTATTCCAACAACACAGCTAGAGACATGTTGTATTCATTTGCCCATCCAAGTCCTCTGCACCCAATAGGTGCTCAGTAAATTTCGAATGTGAAAATCTCTCAGTATAAGAGTAACGAGACTAGGGACTGTGTTTTATTAACTTTACACTTACTTAAATAAACTTTATTTATTACTTACTGCTGTGTCTTCAGCTCCTAGTATTTTCCTACACTTAATAGATGTTAAAAGATGCCTATTAAGTGGAAGAACTGATAAAAAAATTATAAAGGCTATAATGTGCAATGCATAATTATTATTACTAACTCAAATCCAAGTTTGCTGTGCCAAAGATCTTACCAGCTAACCTGTATTATTACCTATTATGTCTCTCCTGCCTGTCTCTGGTTCATTGACTCCAATCTTAAATTTTTATTACATACTCTCTAAATACCTTCTGGGTATTCTCCCAGCTTTACAGAATAAAGACATATAAATTGAATTTCTATCTACATGTCTTCATTTTTGTTTTTGATAAGGAGACCTCAGTTTAATTATTCAACATTCCATGAGTTCTTTGGCTTCGTCCTTTTTTATTTTTATTTTTTTTTTCTTTGCCAACACTTTCTATTTATAGTCAAGTTGGCTGAGGATATTTCCACATTCTCACTTCTGACCTTTTTCCATTCCTTCTGGAAATGTGTAGTTAAGTCCTCAAAATCTTTTATCCTGGACTTCTGTTAGTTTTTCTACTTGCTTTAATTTTCTTGAACTACTACATGAGTCTTGTACCTGTTCTCTCTGCTTCCAATTCCTCAACTACCCCCCCAATTCAATCTGTTCTTTTAAAATACAAGCACACCTCATTTTTATTGTTTTGCTTTATTGTCCTTCACAAATATTTTGTTATTTACAAATCTAAGATTTATGGTAATGCTACATCAAACAACACTATTGGTGCCATTTTTCCAACAGCACTTGCTTACTTCATATGTCTATGTTACATTTTGGTAATGTTCACAATATTTCAAACTTTTAAATTATTATTGTATCTGTTATGATGAATTGCAATCAGTGACATTTGATGTTATTATTATGATTGTTTTGGGGCACCACAGATTGTGCCCACATAATATAACAAGGTTAATTGATAAATGTTGTATCTGTTCTGACTTCTCCACTGACTGGCTGTTCCCACATCCCACTCCCTCTTCTTAGGCCCTCCTATTGCCCAAGACACAACAATATTGAAATTAGACCAAGTAATAACCCTATAATGGCCACTAAGTATTCAAGTGAAATGAAAAGTTGCATGTCTCCCACTTTAAATCAAAAGCTAGAAATGATTAAGCTTAGTAGGGAAGTTATGTTGAAACTTGAGACAGCCTGAAAGCTAGGATTTTGTGCCAGTCAAGTTGTAAATGCAAAGGAAAAGCTCTTGAATGAAATTAAAAGTCTACTCCAGTGAACACACAATGATTAAAAAGGGGAAACAGGTTGTTGTTGATACGGAAACAGTTTTAGTGGTTTGGATAGAAGATTAAAACAGCCAACACATTCTCTTAAACCAAAACCTAATCCAGAGCAAGGCCCTAACTCTCTTTAATTCCATGAAGGCTAAGAGAGGTGGGAAAACTGCAGAAGAAATGTGTGACACTAGCTGAGGTTGGTTCATGAAGTTTTAGGAAGAAAAGCCATTTCCATAACCTAAAAGTACAAGGTAAAGTGGCCAGTGCTGATGTAGAAGCTGCAGCAAATTATCCAGAACATTTATCTAAGATAATTGATGAAGGTGACTACACTAAAGAACAGATTTTCAGTGTAGATGAAACAGCCTTCTATTGGAAGCAGATGCAATCTAGGAATTTCATAGCTAGAGAGGAGAAGCCAATGTCTGGCTTCAAAACTTGAAAAAATAGCCTGACTCTCTTTTTACAGGCTAAGCATCTGGTGACATTAAGTTGAAGCCAATGCTTTTTTACCATTTTAAAAATCCTAGGGCCCTTAAGAATTTATCATGCTCATTAGTGTATAGCCTACTATTGTTCCTGGTCCATTTATAAGCCCTCCCTTGTTTTATTGAGTTACTATTTTTTTTACCCCCATTGCCATCCCTATTTAGCCTTTCAAGAGCAACCATTTTAAGAGGTTTAATATATACTCTTTTATTTGTATGTGTTTTCATCAAGCTATCATTATATAAAGACATTGTGCTTTGGAACACATTCTGTCTTTTCATTTTTCATTCAATTTTTTTTTTGCAGTATTATTATATTTCAGTGTGTGTAACTAGTCTGCCATTTCCAACGGCTGCATCTTACTCTCATTCCACTATTTACACCACAGCCTGAGTGATATTTAAAAATGCAGATCTGATCATATCATGCAGCTAATATCTGTTGGTGATATTTCATTTGACTTAGGATATATTCAAAACCTCTTACAATGTCCGTAAGTCCTTGCAGGATTTGGGCAGTGTCTGGTTAGTAAGTCTCATCCTTTGCCTTCTTCCGTTTGGTCTCTGCGTTTCAACTAGACTGGCCTGAACTTCCTCACATCTGTTACACTTCCACTTTTGTTACTTACGCCCAGCAATCTTTCTTCCTTCAAGTATCAGTCTAAATTTTGCTTCCTCAGATACGTATTCCATGACCGGCCATTTAAATCAGAAGCTCAAGGTTTCAAAATTCTTTAACATTATTTACTTTTGGTTACACTTTACATAATTTTTACTTACATTTGTTTATGTGTTTAATTATTTAATATTTGTCTTACCCACTACCATGTCAGTTCCACAAAGGCTGGGGCCAGGTTTGTTTGTTCCTCATTCAATTTTGTTTCTACCTATGGGAAGCCCTCAATAAAAAAGTGTTCAATGATTTACATGGGAGAAGTGACTTAACCAAGGTCATAAAGCCAATTAAAGTCAAATCCAGGGAAGAACTCAGCATCTTTCCTCTTCCTGTACTTGGCATTCTTTGAATGTATTGCCATTCTGTATTCTTATGTTCATTCCAGCTCTTTACACACAATAGGTGCTCAATAACTACTTCAAGAAAGCATAAAATAAGCAAAGAAATTGTGGATTATATAGCTTTATATCTATATCAAAGAGCTACTGGCTACTATGTGAAGTATCCAGATCTTTAAATTTATTGGTAAAATAGTTGTCATTGATATTCTTAAGTTTGTAAGTAGACATTACATTTGCTTTACATTTTTAACAGGTTGAAGACTGCTTTCTCTGATGTCATAAAGTCAGAGAGACACATTGAGAATGTCTGTTAAAATGTGTCCGTCAAAAACATGTAGAAAATGTGTGTCTGTTAAAATGTGTAGAAAATTCTGTTACAATGTGTAGCAGGATAAGTTTCAAACTGAAACTGAATGGAAAGAATCAATCTATGCATGTTCAGTTTGTGCTCATTTGAATGAGGAAAGAGACTAATGACCTCTTAAAAGAGGATGGATGGATTCACGTTTTTAAGAATATTTCCTTTATCTCAGGAGAACTAGAATAATAACCTAATCCTTCTTTCCAACTTGGTCTCTGCCTGAGCAGGTTTTATCAATGGACTTGTCACAATACTGAAATTGGGAGCTCTTGCTATGTTGTTCCATAAATCTAATTATCTTGACTTGAATCCTTGCCATTTCAGCAAACAAACAAACAGAAAAGGTTTTTAAAGAAGGGATCAAATAGCATTTTTAAATTTAATTTTTAGTGGTATCAGGGAAATTGCTATGTGTTCACCAAGTGATATAAATCTATATTACTCATTGAATCCATGCCTTGACAACTAGAAAGGATCTTTTTTTCTGTAATCCTAAAAGAGTTAAATAACTTGGAAAGTAGTACTATTTTGACTATTGGCAGTACTGGGAGGTAAGTAAATAAAAAATATAGCCCCATTTCAGTGTGACTGAAGGTGGCAGATCAATGAGACCTTTGTCCCATTGGCCTGCCCTAGTATCCGATATTCCTCAAGCTGAGACTTAATTCTTTTGGTTTCAGGTACTGTATTTACAAGATCCTCTCATTCACAAACTTCTATGAAATTTTCAGGGCTTACCCATTTATTAGTTATTTTAGTTTCATATCATAACTCTGACATCCCAGAGAAGTTATTGTTACCCAATGATAGAAAAGAAAACTGAATCTCAACAAAATTACATAATTTGTTCAAAAAATTACAGCAAACACTCAGGCCTTCTGACTTGGGTCTAGAGCCTTTCACCAACATGAAGTAGTACTAATGATATTTTACTGTAAGTATTTTAACTGGGGCTATTTTGAGTTCATTTCCATTATCTCATCTCTTCTTCCTTCCATACAATTTTTTTTCAGAATCTTCTTGTTTATGTTGTTTTGTAAGCATCCCTCCCACCAGGGGCTGGCTTTGTTTTGTATGATTTATTTCTATTGGCTCCATCATGACCTCTCAGGGCACTTGGAAGATCCTGCTGTAAAGCTCTAAAGCTGTTGACAGTCTTACCTGTTGGCATTCGAAAAGTAAAGAAGTCAACATTAGGTAAAATAAGAATAAAATTAAAGAAGAAAAAGGTATTCAGGGCCTTTGCCTCTGACCTCTGGGTAGTTTCAAAGATGAGTTCAAGGGTAGAGTTGCAGCTGCAGATACGAAGCAGAGAGGTGACAAACAACTAAAGGGAGAGACTGAAATGTAAATTTGCATTAGTTGAAATTTTTTTAGTCACAGTGGCAATACCCCAATACAGTAGTCTAAGATAAAACAGGAAATTCACTGGATCATATTACAAGATGGGAAACCAGAGTGGGTTAGAGTAAATGGAAGCTGGCATAGGGATAGCTGTGGCCAGGGACTTAAATGGCAGTGAGAGGTGACAACATGCTGGCGGCCTTCGCTTGCTCTCAGCGTCTCCTCGGCCTCGGCATCTGCTCTGGCCACACTTGAGGAGCCCTTCAGCCCGTCGCTGCACTGTAGAAGCCTCTCTCTGGGCTGGCCGAGGCCAGAGCTGGCTCCCTCTGCTTGTGGGGAGGTGTGGAGGGAGAGGCACGGGCGGGAACCCGGGCTGCGCACAGAGCTCCCAGGCCAGCAGTGAGTTCCGGGTGGGCGAGGGCTCCACGGCCCACACTTGGAGCAGGCCAGCGCCACAGGCCCAGTGCAGTGAGGGGCTTAGCACGCGGACCAGCAGCTGCAGAGGGTGCCCGGGTCCCCCAGCACTGCTGGCTTGCCCACACCACGCTGGAATTCTCACAGGGCCTCAACCTCCCCCCGGCAGAGCAGGGATGGGGACCTGCAGCTGCCATGCCCCAGCCCGCCATGCCCGAGCCCCCACCCCCCGCCCCCCTGCCCCCTGCCTCCCACCTCCCCGCCCACGCCTCCCCCCCACGCACCCCTGCCTCCCCCACCCGCACCTCCCCACCCCCACCCTGCTATGGGTTCCCACACAGCCCCAGCCTTCCCAACGGGCACCACCCCCTGCTCCACAGTGCCTGGTCCCATCCACCACCCAAGGGCTGAGGAGTGCAGGCACGTGGTGCTGGACTGGCGGGCAGCTCCACCCTCAGCCCTGGGGTGGGATCCACTAGAGGAAGCCAGCTGGGCTCTTGAGTCCTGTGGGGACTTGGAGAACTTTTCTGGCTGGAGGATTGTATATGCACCATTCAGCACTGTGTCTAGCTTGGGGTTCATGGATGCACCAATCAGCATTCTGTATCTAGCTAATCTGGTGGGGACTTGGAGAACCTTTATGTCTAGCTTAAGGTTTGTAAACACACCAATCAGCACCCTATGTCTAGCTAATCTAGTGGGGACTTGAAGAACTTTTATGTGTAGCTGGAGGATTGTAAATGCACCAATCAGCACTCTGTGTCTAGCTCAGGGATTGTAAACACACCAATCAGCACCCTGTCGGAATGGACCAATCAGCTGTCTGTAAAACAGATTGATCAGTTTGCTGTAAAATGGACCAATTAGCAGGATGTAGGTGGGTCCAGATAAGGGAATAAAAGCAGGCTGCCAGAATCAGCCCAGGGGCAACCTGTTCAGGTCCCATTCTAGGCTGTGGAAGCATTGGTCTTTTGCTGTTTACAATAAATCTTGCTGCTGCTCACTTTTTGGGTCCATGCCGCCTTTATGAGCTGTAACAGTCACCGCAAAGGTCTGCAGCTTTACTCCTGAAACCAGCGAGACCACGAACCCATCAGGAAGAACGAACAATTCCAGACGTGCCTTCTTTAAGAGCTGTAACACCGCGACGGTCTGCGGCTTCACCCCTGTCAGCGAAACCACGAACCCACCAGAAGGAAGAAGCTCCAGACACATCTGAACATCTGAAGGAAAAGACTCCAGACACACAATCTTTAAGAACTGTAACACTCACTAGGAGGGTCCACAGCTGCCTTCTTGAAGTCAGTGCGACCCACTAATTCCGGACACAGCAGGATGGTGTCCACTTCTCATTTTTACTCTTATCTGTAGAGTATCTTACTCTACTCTTTTTTCTAATATTTTACAAGAGGAATGTGGAAGAAATTTTTTTAAATAGACCTCAGTTTTGGACTCAAGGTCCTTAATTATATGAACAGAGATGAAAGGAATACTCTGTTCCCAACTAGAGTTTGAAACTTTCAGGAGAGGACTCTGATAGATCCCTGTTGGGTCACACACCAAGTCCTTGGACCCATAAACATGAATAGGTATGATGAGTTTTGTGTTAGACCAATTTGTAGCCAGGGAGGTGGGGCTGATTTCTGCAGGAAAGAGGGCTGGTACATTTATTGCCTTTTGGTCCAAGTATAGATTACCAAAACTTAGTATGCTATGCCAAGGGCTTGGAATTTATCCGACATGCATGGTTTATTTATTGGAACATTTAAAGTGGGAACATAATCAGCTTTACCTTTTAAAAAGACAATTCTGGAAGCAATGTAAAGGATGAAATTGGGATTTTTAAAGATAAGAGATAGGTGTCGCCGGGCATGGTGGCTCACGCCTGTAATCCCAGCACTTTGGGAGGCCGAGGCGGGCGGATCACGAGGTCAGGAGATAGAGACCATCATGGCTAACATGGTGAAACCCCATCTCTACTAAAAATGCAAAAAAATTAGCTGAGCGTGGTGGCAGGCGCCTGTAGTTCCAGTTACTGGGGAGGCTGAGGTAGGAGAATGGTGTGAACCTGGGAGATGGAGCTTGCAGTGAGCGGAGATCACGCCACTGCACTCCAGCCTGAGCGACAGAGCGAGACTTCATCTCAAAAAAAAAAAAAAAAAAAGATAGGTGTCTGAGGATACTATTCTGCAAGTGTAGATTAGATGTAATAATGGCCGGGTGGGGTGGCTCATGCCTGTAATTCTAGCACTTTGAAAGGCCCAGGTGGGTGGATGACTTGAGCCCAGGACTTTGAGGCTAGCCTGAGCAATATGGTGAAACCTTGTCTCTTCAAAAAATACAAAAATTAGCCTAACATGGTGGCATGCATCTGTGGTCCCAGCTACTCAGGAGGCTGAGGTGAGAGGATCACTTGAGCCCAGGAAATCAAGGCTTCTGTGAGCTGTGATCATGCCACTGTACTCCAGCCTGAGTGACGGAGTAAGAGTCTCTCTCAGAAAAAACAAAAAGAAAAAAAAAAATGCAATGATGATGATAAGAAAGCCTTTAGCAATGGTTGTACAGAGGAGTGATTTGAAGATAGAATCTACAAGATTGTCAGGGCTTGAAAATGAAGAGTAGGAGGATAAGAGAAAGAAACAACTCTCATATTTCTAATGTGTGATCGCATGGATGACAGCATAGTTCACAATGCATGGAAAACATGAGGAAAAGCAGATTTGGCAGCAATTTTTAAAAAGTTAATTATAAAATCTTCCCAATTTTAACCTCTGAATGACTGGGTAGAGATTATAAGCTTTCCTGTGCCCAGGGAAAGAATGATTATTAATCATATTTTCCTTTGTCTTCAGAGTAATTGAGATCGTTCAGCAGATAAAGTCCGGTCAAAGAGTAACTACAAACCTTTCAAAAGTGTCTGTGACCAGAGTATCAGTAAGGATAATGCTTTGATGGACAGCCTCTTTCTCTCCAGTCATTGAACCTCAAATCTGTATCCTCTATGATTCCTTTGTCATAGAGATGCTAGTTCTTCAAATAATACATGTTTTTTTCTTTGCCCATATATGTGTATATGCATAGGTATGCGTGCATGCTAAATAACTGCACATGACTTTTAAAATCTTGGGCAAATGTTGAAGTAACGAGTAGCAAGGGCGGACCTGGGAAATGCGTCTATAAGGACCTCAATGAAGAGCTTAGAAATTGCCCATGGGCCCGGCGCGGTGGCTCATGCCTGTAATCCCAGCACTTTGGGAGGCCGAGACGGGCGGATCACGAGGTCAGGAGATCGAGACCATCCTGGCTAACACGGTGAAACCCCGTCTCTACTAAAAATACAAAATCTAGCCGGGCGAGGTGGCAGGCGCCTGTAGTCCCAGCTACTCGGGAGGCTGAGGCAGGAGAATGGCGTGAACCCGGGAGGCGGAGCTTGCAGTGAGCTGAGATCCGCCACTGCACTCCAGTCCGGGCGACAGAGTGAGACTCCGCCTCAAAAAAAAAAAAAAAAAAAAAAGAAATTGCCCATGATCAGACATCTGAGATTGTGAAATAGTCTCAGATCTGATTTATATAATTCTTGGTGGATATATTACTCATAATGTTCTCCCGCTCATGCTGTCACAGAATCTGTAATAATCACTTAGGATTACCAGCAGTATAATGAGATCATCTTGACTTTGTTAAATATTTCTCTTTTTAACTAGATCTCATTATCGTAAGCTATACAATGCATTTGGTTTTTCCCTCAGTATTTATACCTATAAATAATATGAAGAATGTTAGCAAATACTTTCTTAGCAACAGTTTTCATAAGCTACCCAATATGATCTTGTGAGGCTCTGACATTAAGCAGTCTCAATTATTTTTACCTGAAGGATTTGTGTTTCTGAGTATCTCTCTTCTAGACCAGGGATTGGCAAACTATGGCCTATAGGCTATTTGTTTTTTGTTTTTTTCTTTTTAGTGTTTCATTGGAATACCATCAGGCACATTTTTTTGTGTATTATTTATGGCTGTTTTAATGCTGTTAATGGAAGAATTGAACAGTTTTTACAGAAACCAATTACCGTGAAAAGCCTAAAATATTTACTAGCTCATCCTTTGTAGAAAAGATTTGCTGACCTCTGTTGTAAACTACTATTTGGTAATAGGAGATCCTGATGATAACTAACATTCTCATTGAATGCATTGATTGAAATGATGAAATACTCTCTCTTGGGCATATACCCAGAAGTGGGATTGCTGGATCATGCAGCAATTCTCTTCAATATGTCAAAGAGATATCTGCACTTTTATGTTCATTGAAGCACTAATCCCAATGACCAATATATGAAATCTACCCTAGTGTCCATCGACGGAGGAATAGGGAAATAAATTATAATCTATACACAATAGTGTTAGAGATACACTATTCAGCCTGAAAAATAAAGAAGAAAATTATGTTCTTTGCAATAACGTGGTGGACCATGCTAAGTGAAATAAGCCAAACACTCATATGCGGAATCTAAAACAATGGAATTCATGGAAACAGAAAACAGAATGGTGGTTAACAGAGGCTGGGGATGGGGGAAACGGAAAGATGATGGTCAAAGGGTACAAAGTTTCTGTAAGATCTACTGAGCAATGAGTTAACTATAGTTAATAATCATGTGTATTTCAAAATGGCTAAGTATTGAAAATATTTTCCACCTTCCTTCTGTCAGCTTCTTTTCTTCATGCAATTCAAACTTTTCCATGATGTATACAACTTTCGTTGAACTTACTGCATCATAGTCACAGACAGTGGTATAAGTTGACTAACAGCACTAGTATATGTGTGTTTTAGAGATGTTTAGGATTTATTTGGAAAAATTGAAAAATAAATAGGTCAGATTATGTTTCGTCACTGTCCTGCTATTTTTCTCTACATGGAAAATTATTTTGCCTTCATATCATTTTTGAGAAGAGCAAATAAAATCCAAACATTTATGTTCAAGGGGTAACTACTTTTTGCTATTTTCTGCTCTTTCTAATCTCAACTTATTTCTAGGGTGACAGAGATGTCACAAATATATCACCCTAACAGGCCAAATCTTTATTTGTATCGTTGTGTCTGGCTCCATGAGTCATAAGGTCATGACTCTGGACTGAAAACACATTTAGTAATACAACATAAAATTTCTTATTCAGTACTTACCTTTACATAATCATGGTTCTTGTTTAGGCAAAATGGTCTGTCTTTATAAGGGAAAAATAAAGTTAAAATACAAATGCAAAGATTTAAAAAAAGTCTTTGCTAAAGCAGAGTAGAGAGAAACTAGTAGTCAGAATCTGAAAACATGGGAAGAAGTTACACGGAGAGTTCTGGGGTCAGCTCTATGACTTACCAGCTATGTGACCTATCTAAGATCCATTTTTTACCTGTAATGTGGGGATTATAATAGACCCTATTTAATCAGGTTTAGAGTAGATTATAAGAGTAATTGTACATGAATCACTTAGCATAGAGCCTGACATTTAACAAGAGTTCGATAAATATTAGCCCTAATAATAGTAATAATAATACCTCCTGTAAGAGTTCCTCATCTACTCTCAGGGAATAAATTGTGTGCCAGGAGACACTGGAGTAACATCTGTATAGACACATTTATCTAGTGGGGGGCCACATATTTGATGGTCTATCAGAATGGATAGCTACACAAAAGATTGACACAATGAGACCTGTCTAAACAGGAAGTGTGGGACAAACCTGACAGGCCTAGGGAAGACAGTCTCAGAAGCGATTAGTTCCACGTTGTTTTTAATTACATGCACTCTCTTTAGTTAGAAAGATGATGTTATTAAGTAAGTAGAATTGCTGAGAAAAAATTTCAAAAATGGCCACTGATTTATTTAAAAATAGGTGGATTACTGATAGTTTTATGAATATAAATTTAAAATATTAATTATATTTTATTGGAGATATTTTTAATAAATACATAAAAATCTTTTATATTTGTGTGTTACCATTTAATTAATATTTCTCATTTCTCAACAATGACTAAATAATCTAAATGTGCAGATCTTCTCAAATAATTAAACAGTCACAGAAAAAAAATAGTTTAAAAACCTCAGCATCCCTGACTCCATGGTGCTTAGTCTAGCAGTGGGGAAATACTTCAGTTGGATAATCATAAAAACAAATAAAATATTTAAGTGTTTAGGAGGCATGTTACATGCTGCTGTCATCATGTGCAATAGTGGGATTTGGCCTTGTTATTCATTCAATAACTATTTTAGAGCTTTTGCTCCTTGACACGCATTGTTCTAGCTGCTTGAAATACCATGGTAAATAAGGCAGACACAGTTTTACTCTTATGGAAATTTTAACTAGCAGATGCTCAGAGAGGATAGGAAATATGTTGGAGGTTATATATTTAGAAAGTAGGAGATCCAAAATTCACACTTAGATCAATCCAATGCTCAAATCTATGTTATTAACCACTGCCATCTCTTCTGTCTTCCCAATTTTATCTAAATGCAGTTTAGTGAGTATTTGTCTTTTGTCTGTTTATCTGACCAACAAATGAATATCCTTCTCGTATTGGAACATTCCCTACATTTTATGTGAGTCTTAATGCTAGGCAGAGGCTGCCTCTCACCATGGACACTGAAAAGCTAGATACTCCTTTTCCAAATCAACCATGAAGAAATGGATTGGGCACAATCTTAAGCAAAATAAATAAATAAAATAAACTGGAGGCATCACGTTACCCAAACTGAAACTATACTACACAGCTACAGTAACTCAAACAGCATGACACTGGTACAAAAACAAACATATAAACCAATGGAACATAATAGAGAGCCCAGAAATAAGGCCACACACCTATGACCATCTGAACTTCAACTAAGCTGACAAAAACAAGCAATGGGAAAAAGACTACCTATTCAATAAATGATGAGGGGATAACTGCCTGGCCATATGCAGAGGACTGAAATTGGACCACTTCCTTACACCATATACAAAGATCAATTCAAGATGGATTAAATACTTGAATGTAAAACCCCAAAGTATAAAAACCCTGGAGGACAAGCTAGGCACTGCCATCCTCGATAAAGAAATGAGCAGAGATTTCATGAAATAGATACCAAAGACAATTGCAGCAAAAGCAAATATTGACAAATGGGATCTAATTAAACTAAAGAGCTTCTACACAACAAAAGAAACTCTCAACAGAGTAAACAGACAAACTAAAACCTAGTTTGATGCAAACATCTGACAAAGTTCTAATATCCAGCATCTATATGAAACTTAAACAAATTTACAAGGGAAAAAACAACCAACCTCATTAAAAAGTGTGCAAAGGCCATGAAAAGACACTTTCAGAAGACGACATACATGGAGCCAACAAGCATATAAAAAAAAAGCTCAATATCACTGATCATTAGGGAAACACAAATCAAACCACAATGAGATATCATCTCACACAAGTCAGAATGGCTATATAAAAAGCCAAAAAATAACTGATGCCAAGAAAAAGGAACACTTATATACTGTTGGTGGGAGTGTAAATTAGTTCAACTATTGTTGAAAGCAGTATGGTGATTCCTCAAAAAGCTAAAAGCAGAGCTAACATTCAATCCGCCAACCCCATTAGTGAGTATATACCCAGAGGAGTATAAATCATTCTACCATAAAGACAAATACACACAAATGTTCATTGCAGAACTAGTCACAATATAAAAGGCATTAAATCCACCTAAATACTCATCAGTGACAGATTCAATGAAGGAAATGTGGTACATATACACTGTGGAACACTATGCAGTCATAAAAAAGAATGAGATCATGTCTTTTATGGGAATATGGATGGAGCCGGAGGCCATTATCCTTGATGAACTAACACAGGAACAGAAAACCAAATACCACATATTCTCAGTTATAGGTGGAAGCTAAATGGTAAGAACTCCTGAACACAAAGAAGGGAACAACACACACTGGGGTCTACTTGAGGGTAGAGGGTGGGAGGAGGGAGAAGAGCATAAAAAGTATCCATTAGGTATACGGCTTAATACTTGGGTGATGAAATAATCTATACAGTAAACCCCTGTGACACAAGTTTACCTATGTAACAAGCCTGCACATGTACTCCCAAACCTAAAATAAAAGTTAACAAAAAGAAGAAAGTAAAATATTAGAGTCCATTGAAAAATAAGAACACATGAAGTTCCAGAATGTATTATTTTGATTCTATGATTATTATTAAATCCTTCACTTTTTTCACTTGAGATATTCAGTAAAGCAATAAAATTTTCAAATATCAAAAAAGTAGACTTCACTCACTGCTATGGACTGAATATTTGTGTCCCCCCAAATTCATGGGTTGAAACCTATTCCCCAAGGTGATGGTATTTGAAGGTGGGGACTTTAGGAAGTGATCAATCATGAGAGTGAAGTGCTTCTGAATGGGATTAGTGTCTTTATGAAAGAGACCCCAGAGAGCTCCCTTACCCCTTCTCCCCTCTGAGAACACAGAGAGAAGACAGCTATCTATGAACCAGGAAGTAGTTTCTCACCACATACCCAATCTGTTATTGCCTTGATCTTGGACTTCCTAGCCTCCAGAGCTGTAGGAAGTAAATCTTCATTGTTCATAACTCCCTCCTCTTCCACCCAAAAAAGAAATAAAGAAATAGATTGGGCAAATGGCTTCACCAATCCAGTAGGCTTTCCCTGCATTTTAACTAGGTGTATATGTCTCAGAGGAAGGAATGTCTTTCAAAGCAGTGGCAGAGAACACACCTGGGATTCAGAGCTTGCAGCCATGGCACTGCAGTCTCTGGCTTGTACAGTTCAACCATGGCAGCAGTGATGGTCTCAGTGGGCTGAATCTGTGCTGTGATTTTAGCTTCCGTTTTCTTACTGTTTTCTGCATGTAATTCTCTTACCTTCCTGTTGACTGCTTAAATCATCTATATTTTCTATTGCTTGCAACCAAAAGCTCCAGCTGATTGTTTAAATTATTTCACCCCACGCATTGACCTTTATTAATCAATAGCTGATGGGATGATAATGCAATGAAGTTGCCATATGATTTTGCATAGTTCTACAGAACTTCCTTCATCATCTCCTTTGTTGCAGAGAAAGGTAAACTAGCAACAATTAGAATACTGACAATGCCTTGGGGCCCATTAGTGGTGAGATGGCAAAGATAATTCACATAGAATTTTTTGAGTCATATTTAGCTTATTGAGCAATATGAATTGATTCAGCCAAAATGAATATCTACAAATATCTAGACCCTAATTGGTAACATCTTAAAAAAAATGAAAAAACTGAAGTCAGCAACACAACTGAGATATTATACTTTCTTTTTATTCTACTCCTGTTATTAGCCTTTCTTTTCAATTTTTAATGTGTATGATTTTAGATTTGAGTGAATACAATTATCAGTCTAAAAATATTAAATGAGTAGTAGTATGTCACAATCTTTAACTTTATGATCACCACGTAAGCCAATGTTTGCAATGTGTTCATTTTCAAAAAATTACTCTGGTATTGTATACATACCAATCCAAAGAAACTATCAGTCAAGAAATGTGTTGATCCCCAAATCAGTAATTTTAACCAGGGGATTTTTCTGTAATTTTAACCAGGGAAGTTTTCTTATCACCACTGCAGTTGTTTTTGATGACCAATTAGTAAACCAATGTATGTTTTCCATGTAATTCATAAATAATTTCTGATTTTCTGAGCCTTCACTAATACAAATTTACTCAAATCTTTGTTGTTGTTGAAGTTTGTAAGAATTTTATGTTTTCTCTAACAGAAGTTTTTTAAATGGATGTATATTTCGCTAAATATATACTTTCTGTGATATTTATCCATGATAGAAATTATTCAAGGATGTGTTAATTGGTCTATTTAATCATAGGAATACATTAACCATTCAGAAAAGGAAAATGATTCAGCTGTCTACATTTTTTATTCTTTCCCCCTTTCAGTTATTTCAAGGATACTAAAGAGCTTGGCTTCAGGACATTTAGGTATATGAATTAATGTTAATCATAGTAACCACCACCTGTTAATCACCCAGAAATTTGTCATCTAGTATATCTGGACATTTTAAAATATGTGGATGTTTGCTCTTTGGTAAATGTATATCAAGCAATTTAAAAAAAATTCCAAACAGATGTTTGTCTTTGAAGCCTATATTACTATAAATGGATGTCTTTAATGCTCATCAAGTTTTGTTGAGAAGAAGCAAAATAATACACATATCAATATCAAATACAAATACAGCATAAAGAAATAAACATGTATATCAAAGTGCTAAATGTAGAATGTAATTAAATACCTATGTAAGACCATATGCCAATTTTCTACAAGTTGAATTACCAATAGATGTTTTATGTCAATTCATTTTTGCCTAATTTATTTAGATCTCTCATTCCTTATTACTAAGTAGCCCAATTTCAGTTTTTGTATTTATTTCTTTTGAATAGTTTCTTTGGAAATAAGATTCTTTCAGATTGATTTAATTCAATTTTAGTGTTATTATGTATTTATATTTTAACCTAGACTGGTATATCAAAATATATTACATTATATTGAATCTTAATTCTGGGTAACTTTCTGTGTCTCTGTTAAATTTTTATAAGATAAAAGCTATTTGTACTAAATTTGTTTTAATGTTATACAAAAGAATTGGTGAAATCTTTTCAATCCAGCATTAGGGAGTGAGAACAAAAGAGTTCCAGGTAACTTCAACATCTGGCCAATATGGATAATTAGTGTTCTCACTTTGACCTTTGCTAGTGCCTGAATGCTTGTGTCCACCCAAATTTGTATATTAAAACCTTATCCCAAATGTGAGGGTCTTTAGAGGTGTGGCCTTTGGGAGGTGATTAGGTCACGAGGATGGGGCCCTCATGAATGGGATTAGTGCCCTTATAAAAGAGGTGTCAGAATATTCCTAGCTCCCTCTGCCATGTGAGGTTACAGAGAGAAGATGGCCATCTATGAACCAGGAAATGGGCACTTACCAGACACTGAATCTGCCAATGCCTTCATCTTAGACTTCTTAGACTCCAGAAAAGTGAGAAATAAATTTCTGTTGTTTACAAACTACCCTTGTAGTAGTTTGTTATAGCAGTGTAAACAGACTAAGAGTTTTCCTTCCATTAGGTTTTTCATTCTTTCTTATAAGATCTATAAATGAATGAAAGGCTCTTATTTTCAGGTGTCATTGGAAGAAGTTTAGTTACATTCCCTTCCACAATGGGTGGAGCTAGTGATACCCTGAAGTCTTAATAATTATTACCTTTCCTTCCTTTTCTATTATACACACTACCACTGCTATAATTTGATATTTGCATGCATTATTACAAATTGAAAATACCTACACAGTTTATCAGTTTGCATATTTAATACACTCTTCCTATGTATTAGTTTTTATCTTCATTTTGTTTTATATATAAATAATATATATAAAATATATTTATGTATATAAAACCTATCTATCTATCTCTCTATATAAAACATATATAATTTCCTGGGCTCAAGTGATTCTCATGCCTCAGCCACCCACGTAACTGGGATTATAGACATATACCACCATGCCTGGCTAATTTTTTGGATTTTTTTAGTAGAGATGGGGTTTTACCATGTTGGCCAATCTGGTCTCAAACTCTTGGCCTCATGTGATCCATCCACTTCAGCCTCCCAAAGTGCTGGGATTATAGGCATGATCCACCACACCTGGCCTATCTTCATTTTATAGATAAGAACAATAAGAACCAAAGAATTTTAAGTAACACATAATGGTTCATTACATTACTCTGCAATGAAAAAGCTAGTCCATAACCTCTGACCCCAAGATGAGTGATCTTTCTAGTACACTCTAACACCTCACTATTAGTTATGATGCTTATAAAAATGATTTATTGAGCCAAATCCCTATATTTTATACCTATGATAAAACTTACATAAAATTCATGGTCATTTTCATTACACTATGCCACTAGGTAATATGGGTTTAAGTTTGATTGCAAAATATAAAAAATGTTGCTTTCTATGTATTTGAAGAATGATAAGGGCAAGATGGAAGCATGTTTGTTGTATTATAAGCCAAGAATCCAATTTAATTGAAGTCTCTGGGATGAAAATAGACAGCTTATTACTATTTACTTGCAGCCTTTTCTTAAATTGCCTTCTTATGTGTGGATGTCAATTTCAGCCTCTTTCTCAATCATTTTAAGAGTACATACAGGAATATGGAACAACAATGCTATGCAGTTGAATTGCATTTTACAAGTTTTAAGCAGTTTGATCTGATAGAATTCTGTCAAGTTGGGGGGCCAGATTTTATAAATCTAATTTTAGAGATTAAAAACTGGAATTAAGGAACTAGCCCAAGTACACAAACATCCTGAGCAAACAGATTTTAGGTTAGGACTGTTTTCAGTCTGATCTGCGTTTCTTCTGTTCTACTGTCCCACTCTGTCCCAACTCTGCCAGTAAAGACCATCATAATGCTCCTGACAGGTGGCGTATTATGATAGCAGCGTGGCAACAACAGCATTTTTTTCAGTTCTGCTTCAGAAAGCATATACCATCAGCATACTTTTAGAAGGCTTTCCTCCATCTTAACTGGACATTGCACAATCAAGCAATGAAAATAGCTTACAATAAAAACCCAAATTCTAATTCTAAGGTAATACACAAAATAAATGCTTTCCAAGAGATAAATGTTCAGAAAAGAGAAACTAGTGCTTCAGGGGACTGAGTGCTGTTTTATGCCACTTGTAAGTTTAACTCTCACCGTGTATCACCATTGAACTGTTCTAATTAGTATAGTGGAAAATGCTGTCATAACAGTTATCCCAATTTAGGACCAAGAGACAGAACACGTACCTTGAAACAAAAATATTCAAGTTGGGAAAAATGCTGACACTGGCTATGTCTGCGCTCAAGAATAGTTTGACTGTTACTGAGTGAATTGCATATGTGAGTTGACAAGAAGTGATTTCAGTCACTTTTCTGTGAGACAGGTAATATGGGAAACAAAACAATTTTGTATACTTAAAGGAAGAAAGATTCATAAGAAAAGAACAAAATTATAAGCTATAAAGGAGAGCTCAAATTATATGTAACAACATACTAATGAGAATGAATAGACATTGTGTTTCCAAAGAATCTTCAGAGACAAATGACATCTTCAAATTAAATTTGGATACTAAGAAAGGATGCTTGTTGAATTGCATGTTATATAAGTGTCAATTGTATGTTAGATCATAAGCAAAATATTACTTAAAACAAGACAAATGGCTTGGATGTGTGATCATCTCTAAAACTCTGAAAGCTCAATGAATGTGACACATTGTATAACTAGTCAAGTGCTTCCTAATAATAATCATAGGCAGGTATCTGACTTTATGCCCTTTTTATCTGAAATATTCTACATATACATGAACATTTATCCACATATTTAAAATTACAGAGATAAAATGCTGTTAACAGTCATACTGGTTATCTGAATTTTTAAAAACAGAATACTAATTTTAAAAAAGAAACATCTGGCTTAGAAAATGACTATATTCAGCACTAGGAAAACTCTTGTAATCATGTTGTAGAAATTTTAAATTCTACTTTGGACATTTTAAATGTTGTACTTCAGTGACACGTCACTGCCCAAGTAACTCTGTGTTTATGTTTCTTGACTGGATATTCATGGTCTTTACCCCAACCTATCTTCTTATCTAATTTCCCATAAGTTTCCATTTCATATTCCCTGTTTTCTACTCATAATGAATTTTTCTTTTCCAAGTTTTTATTCATGCTTTTCCCACTGCCTAAATGCCTTGTCCCTATTCTGGGTGCCTACATTTGATCCTTCCTTCAAGTCTCAATTCAAATGCTACCTCCTTCTTAAATTATTTTCTACTTCCAAGTAAGCATGGGTCACCCATTTAACCCTAATTACAGACATCTGCAGGAGGCTGCAGTAACAATAGCCTTCTGTGAACATATTTCCGTGTCTTACTGTGAAACGGAATAGGCAATGACTCTAGGAATTGGTGACTTAGAAAGGAAGACATTTCATTGATGAATAATCATATTTTATCAGGCTGAAAACAGCTATTCTGAAAGTGCTTCTGTTTACTGAATAATTTTTTACATCTCAAGTAGCTCTAAAGAGACAGGTTCCACATTTATATGCACAGCAATTCATTTTAGAGAGATGCAGGTTGACATTACGTTTGTATTAGATATATTTGTTTTGTTAATGATGACTAAATCCTTTGGTTTTTTTTTTTTTTTTCCTGTTATTTGAATGTCTTGTGGTTGCCATGTCAAAGACCTGTATCACATTTCAACATCTCGGAAATCTGATGATCCACAGAACATATTGTTCAGCTATATGAGACATCCACTCTAATTGTTTTTTTCTTGAGACTAACAATCAACTTTAAAATGTAACTTTGTTAAAATTACAGAAGATATTTGATGTTTTCTTGGTTTGACGATCCTAGGCATATATTCATTTATTCAACAAATACTGGTTAAATATCTTCTATTTTCCTTAACATTGTGGAAACTCAGGGAAAATCCACTGTACCTGAAGAAATACCCATTTACGATAATATATTTTAAAATATCTGACATTACCTCATGTAAGGTGATTTATAATCTTGTTAACACAATATTCTCCAAGCCTTGTGCTAATACTTCACCCAAAATAATTTATGTTATCTTCTGCTGAAACTTGCTTACCCACAAAATAAGGAGTGAAAGAAAATATTGCAGTTATCATTTTTTAATGAGCTTTTAGTGAGTACTTGCTAAGTACTTATAATTACTTACAATAAATATTTTAATAATAATTAGTTCTATGTTTTAGGACTGTTGTCCTCTGAGATAGAAAGAAAAGTAATATAAAGTTCTATCCTCAAAAGCTTACAGTGGAGAAAAATATTATCTAAAGTTAATATAATCCTTTACTGATATATATATATATATATATATTCTACATATATTACTTATTTGTTATTAATACTATTTTTTAGATAAGAAAATTGAGTTTTAAGAGTCAAGTTGCTGGTCCAAAATTATAGATTAATGCAATGACAAAACCTATATTTAAACTGAAGTCTTATGACTATGAGTCAGAGGCACTACCTATTACAGATTTGACCTTCCATTAATGGGCAGTGAAAGCCCCAAGGAAATTAAAGTCTATCTTCTCTCTGATTATTGAGTTTGGAAACTATTATGGCAACAATGACATCTTTATATTTGATAAGCAATTACTGTTTTCAAGGGTTCTCTTTATCTTTTCAATTTGATCGATTGAATGTTTCATAGCTTTTCGAGTCGGAAGAAAGAATCAATGTGGTACTCCTCTAAAAACTCTGTAAAACAGCAAAGCACTAGGGGCAAGCCCAGAATCAATTACAAAAGGGAGTCCGAAATCAGACAGGTACCTGGGATATATTACTCATTAATGTATATTATCTTTTGTTATCTGAAATGGCTATGTCTAAGTGCTAATCAAACTTTCTGGTAGGTACAGATTTCAGTTTATTTTAATAGGTTTAAGTCCACTCAATCTTCCAGCACCAAAATTGCCATTGATTTTTCAAGGGCAATAACTAATGGTTCCAGTAAGAATGTTAAAGAAAATGCTGGTTTGGAAACTTATGACTGATAGACAAGTAAAACTAATTCGAGGAAGACAAACTTTCCATACTATACCATAAAATATATATTAGAAATAAGCTTGAGTCAATAAGGCTAACTAGCCTAAATTTAGAGAGTGACAGATTTCAGCTCACAAGAAGAAATTTTTCTACCAACTGTAACCCACCATGAATAGAACAAGCTGACTCTGAAGTAGTGAGGTTCTCATGTCTAGATGTTCCAATAAAAACTCTGTGAAAATGTTTTAGTTTCGGAGAGGGTCCCTATGTATGGTAGGATATTGAAATAGATGATCTTGAATTTTCCTTCCATCCCACTTTTCTGACACGATTCCTAGTTTGACTCTTGGCTCTTTCCCCTTCCTTAAATAAACTGGTGATTTTGAGAAGTGGGCATATGGAGGATGCAAAAGAAAGATAAAAAGAAAGAAAAAGATGGAGGAGGAAGAAGGAAAGAGAGCAGTTGAGGAGGAAAGTAGGAAGGCTATATGAGGAGAGATAGAAAATTAGGAAAGGGGATACATAGTAGGTAGTCTAGGAAGTCTAGCTTTTCTATGGGAGAAATGTGCCAGTACACAAGGCTAACATCCGCTAAACATGTCATAGATGTGTGTAAGCAGCATACAAACATCCAGGTCAGACAGACTTCCGTGATGTTAGGGTATAAGATAGGTCTTCCATGATGCTATTACAGGTAGTTAGGCATGAGCAGGGCAGGAGAGGGCTGTCCCCCACCCACTAGAAATGTCTGGGAATGATTCGGCAATTACTGCATTGCCCCTCTAAAAGTGATAAATTGGCAGCCAGCTCCAGGGAGAGGCGATTTCCTGATGTTCCACATCTGTTAACATTGAAGTGTTAACTAAATGCAGACCTCAGGGAGAAAGCAACTCCCTGGGCGTGCACATTAAGAGACAAAAATGGCGAAGTACAGTCTTCCGGGTACACTCCAACAGAAAAAGGAAAAAAGCCTCAGATGGGCATGTGTACAACTTCCTAAACACACTGGGCGTGCTCAATTCCCAAGGGTAAGGTGGGCTCTGCGCATGCGGTAGCACAGCCTGTGGGAAGAATCATGGGAAAGAGGGGAGCTCGTAAAGTCCCAGGATCAAGGTTAAAGGCCTTTTCTTTTTACTCTCTTTTCTCCCTTGGACCTTCAGGCTCCTGCTTGGTCTCTTCCAAGCAAATTCTCCTTTCTTTCCTTTTCTAAAGCTTTTTAAATAAACTTCCACTGCTGCTCTGAAACTTGCATTGGTCTCTCATTCTGCTTTATGCCCTTCAGTCGAATTCTTTCTTCTGGGGAGGCAAGGACTGAATTTGCTATAGATACACCACAGGTAACTCAGGGTAACTCGGATGTCTTTCTGTGGTAACAATGCCAGGCTGAGCACTGACATTCAGCCTGGCCCCTTACACGTTTATTCCTGCCTCTATGGCCCTCACAGAGCACCGTGGAGGAGCGGACTGTTTATGAATGCAGCTGAAGGCTTTTGTACAGAGTCATTCGATTCTTCCTCACCAGCACTGCTTAACTCTTCAAGGTTTTAGCATTGTTTCTCATCCTCCTGTTTTCTTCTTTTTCTTTTTTTAATGCAATAATGATTTCCTCCTGGTTCTGACTTTACTTCTTTTCAGGGCAATTCTATTTCTGTATTTTGGTATTATCTGGAGAGTGTTCTCTAACTTGCACCCTCCTTATTTGATTTGGCCCTTTCAACCCTATTCTTGGGCAATACATGGTCTACTGATCCATCCTTATTACACTCCAAAATATAAACCATTTCTGTTTTTCACAGGCTTAGATAAATTTGCTGATCTCTGCCTAGGGTCATTCAATTCTGATGGGGATACATACCAGATGCTCCCAAAACTTTGGGGCAACAAAGATGAAGAAAATCCATCATTAAGAAATTAAACATTGAAAAAAAAAAAATCTTCTGTTCCTCTTGCAGTAAAGAATAGTATATTAACTTATAAGGCAGTGGGTCTGTGGGAACTATGAAAAAAAGTAAATAACATCTACGGTTGCTAAACTTTCTGGACCAATAATTGCATTCATCTTTTATTTCAAGTCATTAAAAATAGTTTATGCTAAATGTCCTGCTATGGGAATGGGCTCTAGAATGGATCTTATGCCTGCACAGGCGGATATAAAGGCTCCCCTTTTCATATCACAGTCAAACTAGGAATTATGCTAGCAATTTTCCTCCAGTTACTACAGTTTTGCTTGTGGCTTTTCCTTTTAACCTTTCTGCATTGGGCAATAATAGCTCAGCCACTCTCTTCAGAAGTCATCCAATATGAAAAAATTGCTCTGGTATGTCATTAGAACAAGAGGACAAAATGTGAGCAGTTTTAATATTTCTCAGAATATCTCTGCATTTTGGCATTTTGATAACAAGACATACAATTAGCAAATAGATCAAGAGTAGTAAGATATTAAATTAGAAGCAAATGCTATTACAGTTTACGTCTTTAAAATCCGAGTTGGAAGTTTTTTTTCTGTCTGTGAGGGAGTAGATGTATCAAAGAAATCCTCTTGAAGAAAGTAAGTGTAAAACCTGGACAGAAAGTAGAAACAAAGCAAAGCGGCTATCTGGATCCCACAGAAAACAATCATGACAGCCGAGAACTGTGGGGACTAGACCTATAGAAGAGGAAATTGCATTGAGCTGAACCCCAAATTTGCCTGTATATTTTCTCCCTATTTATTTGCAGTTTCTCAGTGGTAATGATAGAGCCTGAAGAGAAAGTAATAGCCTTGAGTTGTTATAATATCATTGGATAGAGAGAACAAAATCAGATTTCAGGAACTGGGGGCAACCACGATTTAAGGAAAAAGGTACGGGAGAGAGGACATTCAGAGGAGTAGCATCAAATATTGCATGCAGTTTTTTCTGGAGCATTCGCCAACTTGTGAGATGCACACACTTGGTGTGAGGCACTGTGAAGTACAGGCAAAGGATTCGTCCAGTTCACAGTGCTGGGAAAGCAATTTTAGAGGCCCCATCCCACAAAAAAAGAAGGGGCTCAAAAAAAGAAAAAACCTCGGTTGAGGATCTTAAAGAGCTACTCGTAACAGTAAGAGCAATATCATAAAAAATAAGGGTGATGTTTAAAAGTAAAGGCAAAGTGGAATTAGAGCAGGAATCACTAAACCTGAACTGCACAATAGACTATATGAGGATGATCTGGCCAGACTCTAGCAGCTTGCTGGAATTAAATTAAATTCTCTTTGGAAGAAGATAATCTCACTTGCATATATATATGCAGTATATATTAATATATAAATTATATATACATACATATATTTAATTTACAAAGTCCAGCTTAAAAAATAATCAGTCATGGCAGGAAATAGGACAAAGTAACTCTGAAAAAGAAGAAAAAATAAAGAAAGGAAAAGGAAAGGCAACAGTAAAACACCCAGAGGAGATTCCATTGTCAGACGTAAAACTTGAATATCAGTATAATTAATGCATTTACAAAGTAGAGAAAAAGATGAATAATTTTACCAGAGAACCACAATCTATAAAATAAATGCAAATGTTAGAAGAAAAATATATATTAAGAAAGTAATATAAGTTTTAGTAGTGATTTAGATATCACAGAACCAAACGTTAGTGAGCTAAAAGGCAGTTCAGCAAGAAATACCAAGATTGAAACACAAAGAATACAGAAAATTTTAAAATACAGAAAATATCATGAGATGTCAAATATAACATGATGAAAAGTTCTGAACTTTGTGTGATTAGAACTCGAGAGGAAAGACAAAAGAGAAAAACAGTAATATTAAAGGAGAATGAAGGGCAATCATTTTGAGACAGCCTTAAAAATTTAAAAATAATTTTTAAAAACCCAGAAAGCCTCTCCTTCAAACGACTTTCAAAACACCCCAATAGAAATATAAGAGCACACACACATTATTGGTGTAGTTAAAAAGTTGAAAACAAGGGAAAATTTGAAAAGCAACTGTATAAAACACATGTTTCCTTCAAAGGTGAGATAGACTGCCAACGAACTTTCTCTCAGAAACAGTGGAAACTACAATAGAAAAAAAATTGAAAATGCCACGCTGGGCTTGATGGCTCATGCCTGTAATCCCAGCACTTTGGGAGGCCGAGGCGGACGGATTATGAGCTCAGGAGTTTGAGACCAGCCTGGCCAACAAAGTGAAACCTCTTCTCTACTAAAAATACAAAAAATGAACTGGGCGCGGTGGCTGGCGCCTGTAATCCCAGCTACTCAGCAGGCTGAGGCAGGAGAATGGTGTGAACTGGGGAGGCGGAGGTTGCAGTGAGCCGAGATCGCACCACTGCACTCCCGCCTGGGCGACAGTGCTAGACTCCATCTCAAAAAACAACAACAACAAAAATTAAAATCACAATAAAGAAATTCATTTTAGAATTTTATTCATGATGAAATTTTCTTCAAAAATAATTTTTAAAAGGCGTTTATAAATAAACAAAAATCAGATTCTTCCAGGGAAGACCTCATTAAAAGACATGAAAAGATATTATCAAGCCGGTAAAAAGATAAGAATATTCACTGCTTCAACAATATGTTATGGAATTGAAAATATGTATAGAAATCATGTACGCAAAAACAGTAGCACAAAATTCAGTAAATGGAGCTGAAGTTGTAAGGTCCTTGCATTGTCCAAGTAGCCGTTAAAGTATTGATTTAAGGTAAAGTCTGAGAAATCAAAAAACCTATAAAACTAGGTTGACCACTAAAAAATTAATTATAACATCATAGAATAAAATAAATTAAGTAATGTTAAAATCTTAAACAATACAAGAATGAGTAAAAAAGTGACAGTGAATAGATGGGATAAAGAGGAAACAGTAGTAGGATAATAGATTTGAAACTGAACAAATCAGTAATTGTATTATATGTATACAAACAGAAAACTCTAGTTAACGACAAAGTTTTTCAACTTGATAAAAACTCATCTTGATAGATGATGTGTAATAAAATCATTAAAGAAATCTAGTATAGCTGTGTTAATATCATAGAACTTGAACTTAAAGGCAAGCACTATTAAAAATATTGATATTTCATCAAAATATTCAATTCACCAAAAATTTTCAATTCACTAAAATTTATAATAATCCTAGATTTGTATGCTGCTAATAACATGTACTCAAAGTACATAAAATAAAATAAAACTTTAAAAAAGGTTGAATCCTATTAGAACCTAAGTAAATATTAGAACAGGCAGAAAATAAGTCATTAAGGATAAGAAAGAATAACAGCCCTCACAAAAGCTGACATAGTGGTAGAAGACTATATCAAAAAATTGAAGAATATGTTTTTAAGTGTACATGAAACTGTTTCCACAACAGACTGTATCCTGGGCCAGAAAAAAAACTCATCATATGTCATAGGATTGAAACTATTAAGAGTGTTTTCTTTGTGCAATTTTGCAAGAAAGCAACACAAAAATAATATTTGAAAAGGTTCAAATATTTATAAATTAAACAATAAGCTTCAAAATAACCAAATGAGTCAAAGATACTAAATTATATACCTATGGGATGCAATTAAATCTGTGCTTAGTGAGAAATGTATAGGCTTAAATGATTCTAAATGACAAAAGGAAACATTTTTAAATTAGTAACCTATGTGTTCATCTCATGAAGCTAGAAAACAAATCCAGCAAATTAAATGTAAACAAACCAATAAAGAATAATTTAGAGCAGAAGTCAGAAAATAGACAACAAATGGACAATGGGGAAAAATGAATAAAGCCAAAAGTTATTGTTTTGGCAAAGACTAACTTGGTAGATATGAAAATGTTTATTTTCATATGAAAAGCGTGAATTGCCTTCAAAGGTTTTTCTTTTCAGCTGTCAGAAGTGTGGTGAGTAGAAAGCATCCAGCTGTCAGCTCCTTCAAAGTCAGCCTCAGCGGTATAGAAAGCTGTTTGCTTTAGAGCATGGCTTTCCAAGGGAATCTCATATCTGATAGAAGCAGATATATAAAATCTGTCAAATTTCAAGCTGATATGGGTTAACTCTTGGGAAATTATTGCTACAGTGCTGCCTGCCGTGTTAGCAAAGGTCTTGGCAGGCAAACATCATAATGTGGATTTCTAATAAACTATAATCCAAATTGGAACTGGGAATGGTTCAAGCAAGCAGGTAAGAAGGTGGATTGCTTTTGAAGTTGGGTTTTGAAGTTGAATCATTCTCCAACTGTCTGGTAATAAGGATCCCAGCACTGAAGAGAGGTGGAGTACAAATGGCCCTGGCATGAGATGGTGGTCTAGTCATTAACCCTATCACTAGTAATTAATTAAGAGGGTGTATTAATGTAAGGAAGTGCGCTGATTAATCCTATGTATTAGGTGTTTGAGATGAATGGAAGAAATGCTATATGGATGACATGCTTGCTTGGCTATAGTTAAATGTCATTGATGTTCCACAGAAAAGTTATGTGGAGCTGAGGACAGTACTGGACAATTTAAAGTCAGGCGTGAAAGCTTCTTCTTCAGTGACAGGTAGAGAAACCCAAGGACAAAGCTGTAGACTTAATAGAGAAAGAGATCAACTTCAAAGACAATTAAATGCTTATCAAGACTCTTCTCTCATGTTAAGGTAAGGGCTCCAGTAGGAAAATCCTAGAATGCTGGCACATTAGATGGAGAGGCCTGGGTGTATGCCATGAATCTTTCTGACGTGTCAAAACCCTACTGAATCTATACAAATGACACTCCCATTAAGAGCTAGAATGCTCTAATATTCACTTCTTGTGTTGGTTAATAATTCAGAGGCTCTTTCCTGTAAGGCATCATGTGTGCCCCTCAGGATCTGCTCCCACCTGACATCATGCCCACTGCTGCTCTAACTGTGTTAAGTTGTAGCGTAACTTAGCTAGTTTTATAGTCAAAAGAAGCCACATAAAATAGACATCATATACCAGCAAGTCCCGGGGGAGCATAAATGGGGCTGGATTCTGAGGGTGCTTAAGCAAGGGGAAACAGTATAAAATAGGATAGGTAAGAGTTTATTGACTTGTAAATACTCTCCTATGATGTAGAATTTAACATCCAGGCAATGATCCCAGGATATGGGGCAAATTTACTAGTAGAATGTCAACTAAAGGCATGTAAAAAGCAGTGGACTATGCTGAATGAAGTTAAAGGGCCAAAAACTGGAGAAGTAGAAAAGGAAAGGAATAAAAATGCTCTTGGAAGTGGACATGCAGGAAGTAGATATAGCATGTGTAGTCAGCAGGTCTATCAGATGAGTATGCTTCATGGAAAGGCCCAGAGGGTGTATTATTTATAAGGGCTATGAGGAATAACCTGGTGAGATAGGCACCAGCAACACTAAAACTTTTAGTATTGTTTTTACTCTGTGAGCTATGGCTGTTAGTTGGATAAACTAAAGTATGCCTTTCTGATAGCAGTGGGGTTAACAGGACCCACCTACACATCAAAAAAATAGACGATAGGTGGTAGAATTAACTACTAAATATAATAGGCTACAATTATCTTATTATACAGCAAGTTATAGTTGAAGTCAAGAGATCTGAACAACAGAGGATTATGAATTAGTAGATATTTATATAGTTATGGAACGTGGCATCCCTATAACAAGACAGATAGGTAGGCAACAAGGATATAACTCAGCTTGTACCAGCAAAAGAAATCAAGGATGAATGACAGGAGGTTGAGGGTAGTCACCTCAATAAAAAAAAAAATACCTTCATCAATTCTCTAACCTGAGTATGTTTCCTGTTTTCAAATCATTTGACCAAAAAGAAAACTAGATCCTCCCAAGAGAAAGGAAGCTGCAATAACACAGCAAGTCTATTCCATAGTAACTCTCATTCCTTCCCTGAAGGGATCCATAGCCAGTTATTCGAGTTAAACAATAAACTTGGAAAAAGGCATTATTCAAATACTTTTAGGACTACTGGACACAGGTCTTAATTGACATTGATTCCTGGAGACCCAAAGAATAATAATCATGGTCCCCTAGATGAGAGCTGGGTCATATGGAGCCACTAAGATGTTCAATACATGTATGGGTGGATCAATATTTGTAAAAGTACCTGGTCTACATTAAAAATAAGAATCAACAAGGGCTAGTTAAATCTGTTAGCTGAATGCTGCTAAGAAGCATTGTTGAGCAGGATATCAGAGTAATATTTGTTTTAGGAATATAGGATTGGCTTGACTTTTGCAGACATTATTTGCTTTCATAATTAATTTTTAACCTAGACTAACATTAAAATTAGTTATTATTCCCAAGGGCATAATGAATGCCAGTAAACAATGTCAAGGACAATTTTCTCAGAGCAGAAAATAAAGTAATACTGCAGTTGATTATTCATATGCAGATACTAGCGAGTTAGCTGCCAGACAATGGTGATCAATAATAAAAAGAAATGTTGAATTCTTCTGTTCTGTGCAGATGACAGCTGCCTATAAGCTGTTGCCAAATCAGCACTCATAGAACATGGATACAGCCCCAGTCTAATTTCTAAGGCTGGAGATTGAAAAAGTGACCACCTGCCCCTCTGCAAGGCAGTGTAATTTTTCAGGACAGGTAAATTTGTCTAAAGCTATATACTGCCACAACATTGAGATTGATTTATAAATTTCTCAAATAGTCATATGTTAGAAATGAATAATTTTAATATTCTTCTTATGTGACCCTGTCATGTCATAGTCCAGTATAGTTGGTCTAGAGATGCTCTGGAATTATAAACAAATCCAGAGTCAGGTAGCATCCAAAGCTCTCAGGCATTTTAAATTTTACTGCACAATCCTACTCTAACTGCTGTTGCCAGAAAGGGTCCCCATAGGGTTTGATTTAATGTAATACTGATAGCCACAATGCTCTAAAGGCTGATCACAGAGGGAAAATCCAGGAAGTAGCCTGGTTCAAGTAGGTCTCCTTAATTCAGCCAGATTTTGTGTAAAGTTGGACATTATAAATGGTTCTTTGGGACATTTTCTCTTTTAGTTCTGAAATGTTTTTCTTTTGTTCCTGAAAATCAGATCAGATGCTCATTTAAAGAGCTTTGTTATAAATATGCAATCTTTAGAGATTTCAAGGAAAGTGAGTTCATTCTTTTAATATATTTCTGTGGGTAAATTTTGGAGAGCAATGAAAATAATTTCATTCTCAAAGTGTACTGAAAATTTTATACAATAACATGTTTTGATCTGGGGAAGAAAAGTAATTTCAATTAAAATTATAAAAATAATACAATTTGAGCACTGAAAAATAGTTTCTTGTTAATGAATATTTAAAGACCATAATATTCCTTGAAATATTTTTATTTATAAATTAACCCAAAGGGATATTTTAGTTGTAATAATTAGACTTGCTCAAAAATTAATTTAAATATCAAAGTACATTTTATTAAAGTACTTGTAAATTAATCAATATACCTATGAGTAAGTAATCAGACAATTTTCATCTCAAACTGAAAACCTCAGAACTTACCTCTGCTAACTTCTATTACCTTCTAGCATTCTCTAGGCAGTAGTGATCTTGCTTTGAGATATGGTAACAGTCCTCTCCCCACAATTTCATTGAACAAAATTCTAAGACTGTTCTGATTCACTAAGAAATCAATTCCCTCTCTCTGTCTCTTCTACTTGAAACTGTGGTCAAATCATGGTGTTAAAATTCTAGATTCACACTTTGGAGGCTGAGGTGGACGGATCACTTAAGCTCAGGAGTTTGAGACCAGTCCAGTCAACATGGTGAAACCCTATCTCTACTAAAAATAAAAAAAAAATAGCCAAGTATGGTCACTCACACCTGTAATCCTGGCTACTTGGGAGGCTGAGGCAGGAGAATCTCTAGAACCCGGAAGGCAGAGATTGCAGTGAGCCAAGATTGTACCACTGCACTCCAGCCTGGGTGACAGAGTGAGACTTCATCTCAGGAAAAAAAAAATCCAGATTCACTTTGTTAAACAAAATTTATTGGGGGGCCATTGTTTTGGACTAGCCTCCTACATGAGGCTCTAGTGAACCAGGAAGGAGTCATTTGTGCTAAGGGCCACATGGTCAAACTAAACTTTCGAAAGAGCCAGTTTTCAGAAAAAAAAAAAGAAAAAAAGCAAAAACATAAAAACAAACAAGATACTAGTCAAACTGGGAAACTGGGGAAGGTTTATAAGGAAGACTTCTCTGGTTTTTTTTTTGTTTATTTTGTGTGTGTGTGTGTGTGTTTGGTTTTTTTTTGAGACAGAGTTTTGCTGTTGTTGCCCAGGCTGGCGTGCAATAGTGCCATCTCGGTTCGCCACAACCTCCATCTCCTGGGTTCAAGCAATGCTCCTGCCTCAGCCTCCTGAGTAGCTGGGATTACAGACGCGCACCACCACACCGAGGTAATTTTTTGTATTTTTAGGAAAGAAAGAGTTTCACCACGTTAGTCAGGCTGGTCTCGACCTCCCAACCTCAGGTGATCCACCTGCCTCGGCCTCCAAAATTGCTGGGATTACAGACATGAGCAATGATGCCCAGGCTAAGACTTCTCTGTTTTAATCCTATAAAGTAGTTTTGAAATGACCAATCTTTTTGTTTTGTTTTGTTTTCTATGTTTTCTTTCTTTGGTTCTATCCTGCCCATAAAGCCAACCTCTTTTGCTTAACTCATCAGAACATTCATTCAGCTTTATACAATGAAAGTTTGCCAATTCTAGAATTGCAATAAAATCCAACTTGAAATTTAATCTAAATTTATTGTAATTTTCTCTTTTAACAATTCCTAGGGAAACTCTGCGATTATGAGAGCTAGAGACTATTTTAGAGGTGACCTAATCTAATAATTTCCAATTGTTTGATTTCTCAAAGTTTGTCTTTTTTTTTTTTTTTGGTTTTTTTTTTTTTTTTTTTTTTTTTTGAGACAGGGCCTCGCTCTATGACCTAGCATTGAGTGCAGTGGTGCAATGTTGGCTCACTGCAGCCTTGAACCCCAGAGCTCAAGCAATCCTCCCACCTCGGTCTCCCTAGTAGCTGAGACCGCTTGTGTGTGTCGCCATGTGTGGATAATTTTTGTAGAGACAAAGTCTCACTATGTTCCCCAGGCTGGTGTTGAACTCCTGAGCTCAGTTAATCCTGCCGCTTTGGCCTCCCTGAAGTGCTAGGATTGCAGGTGTGAGTCACTGTGACTGGTCTCAAGGTTTGTCTTTAAAAAATAAAAAAATCTTTGCAAGCAATGAGGAACTACATGATCTTGCCTTCAAAACCTCCTATGACTCATCCTCAAATAGATTTTCTAGGAAACCCTCAAATAGATTTTCTAGGAAACCACCCAGACAGCTAGAATTCATGACATTTTATGTTAAAATATATAAAAACAAGCTCACAAATGTTAGATTCATTGACTTTTCAGAATTCACTAAACTCTGGGGTATTATGGCTTTTTAAAAAAAAAAGAACCAGAACTTGTGAGTACTTCAGTAGACTTCATTTATTTTCAAATGGTTCCTTCAGTTGGACAACAATGTGAGTAAACCACCCCTTTTCTCCCCAGTGAACCACTGCTGCTAAGACTCTCACTGTTGAAGTTTTGTACTTGTTTACTATTGAACCCACACCACGCAGTTCTCTTCCTCATTATAATGTGATTATTTCACAGTGGTGTCATGTTTCCATAGTGATGCAAGATTGAGTCTGCACAGCAGTGTCATAAGTAGAACATTCTACCGTCTTTACATCAAGTTAAATATGAGTATAAATGGGGATTGCCACAATTCTGGAAGTGAGTAAGGCACCTGATTCTGTCTTTAATGCAATCCTTATCACTTAATGTGTTCTTACATATTAAAGAATATGTGGCCAGTAGAGAAAGCATAGGATAAATGTCATGGTACCTGCAATTTTTTTTAATTCAAATTTACTTTCATTAATGAAAAATTTTTACATCCACTTACCACATTTATAAAACATTTCACGTATATTGCCCATCTTCTTTCGAAAAAAGTCATTAAATCTCAAAACTAAATCAGATCTTCCTATCATATGCTAATATCATATCCTATCATTTTCCTTCTTAGCAATTATCATATTTTGTAATTACATAATGGTGTGATTGCTTGATGAATGCCTGTCTTCTATATTAGACTCTAAATTGCAGTATAGCAATTATTAGTTTTCGTAAGCATCATGACTATCCTTAGCACCTACAGTGCTTGGCACACAGCAAATAATAGGCATTTGTAGAATAACTATATTTAAAAATAAATTATTTTCTTAGATGAGCACCTGCGAGTTGATAACAAAACTCTTACACAAAAAGTCACAGCAAGGCTTCAGAGTTCTCAGCACAACCTTCCAGAGTCACTGCCAATTAAAATGGTCAGACATATTAAAACTTGTTTGTCGTTCTTGACCTTACTACTTATCTAGAACACCATTTCTTAAAATTCCTTCCTGATAATAGTCACCTTCAGGGCTTATTAGAACAAACATATTTTCAGCATCCTCCCCTAGAGATTCTGATTCAGTGAATTTGAGATGAGACCCAGGGATTTTTTAACAAGCATCCCAGGTAATTTGTATTATCAGTGGAATTGGAAAACACTTATATAGTCATGCTTAACAAATTTGTCTGAACATAAGATTCAACTGATAATTCAATTAAAAGAAAAAAATACCTAACCATACCCTGGACTTCTAAATTAGAATGTATAGAGGAATTGGGAATCTGGATGTTTAACAAACACCATGTGATTCTGTTGATTAAATGTGAGAGACTTAACTATCTGTTACTTAACTGTATATAACTTCTGTTTCGTGAGCTTAGATGTAGCTTTTTTTAAAAGAGTAGAACAAAGTTAAATTTTTGAAATAAGAAAAAATGTTTTGCATGAATATGATAAGTTGAACACATGCATTATCTCAATCTTTATCCTTCAGTCCAATTAAAATATTATAAAATTGATTTTAAAACTCACAAGGGTAAGAAAAACAAGAGAAAACATGCCAGCTGAATCCAGAAATCACAACGTTAAATGTACATGAATAGTAAGAATGATCTGGGTTTCAGCTTTCACACCTTTGCTAACTGCTTGCGGGGGGGGGGGGGTGGGGGGGGGGAACCACAAGAATCAAGCTAACTGCGTCCACAGATTCCCAATGAGTCTCATTAATTGGAGGCTCAAGTACATGATTTTCCATGCAATGAATTTGGGAAAGAAGTGTAGAACCGTAAACAAACAAACAACAAATCATCACCACCAATACCACCACCACCACCAACTACAACAACAAACCAGGAGGAAGCGTTTTAAATGCATCCATGAAATAGCTAGCTGTACCTTCAAAACTTCTGGCTCACTGCCCCTTCCCATTCTAACAGAAGGCGGCAGATTTACTACCAGGAGAGTTTAGAAAACAAAGTGCAGTGGAATGCAATAGAGAAAACGAAACAAGTAGACTAAACAGAAATTTACAGGCAAGAATGAAAGAAAAAAAAGCAGAAATAATTAAGGTCAGTCATGTCATCAATGAGCCACTACACTAGCTCTGAAATCCCAACTTTTAGATTTCTTGTACAATCAAAATCACTAAATGTCTTTGATGCTTAGTCTCCTATTCTCTTTCTTTTATGAACTCCCAGAAACACTCTCTACCAGGCTTTTAGTACCCTATGCAGGTAAGTAAATGGCTGTTATCTTTATAAATCAGATTGATAGAAAGGACAGAGATAATGTCAAGTGGATATTTCTTTAAAAAAGAAAAATAAACACATGAAAACACCTGTAACCTATACCCACTGACTATACCAAATAGCCAACACACTAGTGAAAGAACCTGTCAACCACACACACAAGAAGAAATAGACTATCTGAATGGGCCTATGTTCATTAAAGAAATTGAATCAACAATTAATAACCTTCCAAGATACCAGCCCATAAATGTTCATTGGTGAATTCTACCAAACATTGAAGGAAGAAACAATACCAATTCTCTACAAACTTTTTGAGAAGATAGAAGCATAAGGAATACTTCCTACTTTCATTCTATGAGGACAACATCACCCTAAAACCAAAATTAGACAATGACATTACAAGACAAGGAAACTACAGGTCAATATCGCTCATAAACATAGATGCAAAAATACTCAACAAAATGTTAGCAAGTTTAATTTTTTTAAGTACAAAAAGGATAATATACATGACCAAGAGGAATTTACCCCAAGTGTGCAAGGCTGGTTCAACAGTCAAAAATCAATTAATGTTATCCATTACAATAAGATAAAGAATTAAAATCTCATGATCATATTAATATATGCTGAAAAAGCATTTGATGAAATTCAATACTCATTCATGATAAAAAAAAAAAACCTCAGTAAACTTAGAAACTTCCTCAAATTGATACGAATAGCTGCAAAATATCTATAGCTAACATACTTAATAGTGCAAATCTAGATTTTCCACAAGATGAGGAACAAGGCAGGATATCTCCTGTTATGACTACTTTTCAAAATCATATTGGAAGTTGTAGCTAATGCAATAAGACAAAAAAAAAAAAAAAAAAGGCGGTGGGAGGTGGGAGGGGATGAGGGGGGGCGCAGGGCACAGTAGCTCATTCCTGTAATCCCAGCACTTTGAGAGGCTGAGGCAGGCAGATTTCTTGAGTCCAGGAGTTTGAAACTAGCCTGGGCAACATGATGAAATCCCATCTCTACAAAAAAGTACAAAAACTAGCCAGGCATGGTGGTATGTGCCTGTAGTTCCAACTACTTGGGCAGCTGAGGCAAGAGGATCACTTGAGCTCACGAGGTCAAGGCTGCAGTGAGCTGCAATCACATCACTACCACCTGAGTGACCAAGCAAGACCCTGTCTTTAAAACACACACACACACACACACACACACACACACACACACACAGCAACAACAACCAAAAAGAAAAAAAATGCTATACTGATTGGTAAAGAATAAATAAAACTGTTTTTGTTCACAGATGATATGATTCGATATGATTGTTTATGTAGAATATCTTGAAATTCTTGAAAGTCAATTCTTGAAACACTCGACAAGAAGAAACACCTTCTAAAACTAATAAGAAATGTTAGCAAGGTTGTAAGATATAAGATACAAGATTAATACACAAAAAGCCAATTCACATTCCTTTATGCCAGCAATGAACAAGTAGAATTTGAAATTAAAAACACAATGCCATTTCCATTGGCACCCACAAAAGGAAATACTTATGCATAAATCTGACAAATATGTACAATATCTGTATCAGAAAAACTGTGCTGAGGTATAGCAAACAGTATAACAAAACAAATGGAGAGATATTCCATATTCATGAATAGCACCCACAAAAGGAGATACTTATGCATAAATCTGACAAAATATGTACTATATCTACATCAGAAAAACTGTGTTTAGGTTTGGAAAACAGTATAACAAAACAAATGGAGAGATTCTCCATATTCATGAGTAGCAAGACAATATTATCAAGAGGTCAGTTCTCAATTTGATTTATTGATTGAATGCACTCCCAATTAAAATCTTAGATAGTTGTTTTGTTGATATCAATAAACTTATTCTAAAATTTATATAAAAAAGCAAAAGACTTGCAATAGCCAGCACAATATTGAAGGAGAACAAAGTTGGAGGACTGATACTACCCAACTTCAGGGCTTACTATAAAGCTATATTAATCAAGACTGTGTGGTACTGATGAAGGGATAGACAAATAGATCAATGGAGCACAACAGAGAACCCATAAATAGACCCACATAAGTATAGTCAACTGATCTTTGACAAAAGAGCAAAGACAATACAAAGGAGAAAACATAGTCTTTTCAACAAGTGGCACTGGAACAACTGGACATTCACATGCAAAAAATGAATCTGGACGTAGACCTCACACTCTTCACAAGAACTAACTGAAAATGGACACAGACCTAAAGGTAAAACACAAAGCTATAAAACCACTAGAAGATAACAGAGAGAAAATCTAGATTACCTTGGGGTTGGCTATAATTTCTTTAGATATAACACCAAAGGCATGATAATTGAAAGAAGGTTTTGATAAGCTGAACTTTATTACAACTAAAATTTTCTGGTCTGTGAAAGACACTGTCAAGAGAATAAAAAGACAAGACTGGGGCAGAATAGTTGCAAAAGACATATCTGATAAGATTTTTATCCAAAATATACAAATAACTCTTAAAAACGATATTAACAGATACTTCACCAAAGAAGATATGCAAATGGCAAATAAGCACATGAAAAGATACTCCAGGAGTCCTGGCATGTGGCTTATACCTATAATCACAACATTTTGGGAAGCTGGGGTGGGTGGACTACTGAAGGCCAGGAGTTCAAGACTAGACTGGGCAACAAAGCAAGACCCTTTCTCTACCAATAAATAAATAGATAAGCCAGACATCAAATGGCATGTGCTTGTAGTTCCAGCGGTTTGAGAGGTTGAGGTAGGAGGATGACTTGAGAGGTTGAGGTAGGAGGATGACTTGAAACCAGGAGTTAGAGGCTGCAGTGAGATACCACTGCACTCCAACCTAGGTGACCGGGTGAGACCCTGTATCAAAAAAAAAAAAAAGAAGAAGAAGAGAAAAAGAAAACAAAAGATACTTCACATCCACATCATACATCATCAGGGAAATGCAAATTAAAATGCTAGGGAGATATCATTACTTACCTGTTAAAGTGACCAAAATTTGGAACACTGTGAATACCAAATACAGATGGTTTCCTACTTACAATGGTTCGACTTAAGATTTATTTTTTTTCACTTTATGATGCTGTGAAAGTGATACACATTCAGTACGTTTCTCGATTTATGATGGGATCATGTCTGGACAAATCTGTGGTAAGCTGAAAGTACTCTCAGTCAAAAACACACATTTGACTTATATTTTCAACTTACCATAGGTTTGTCCAGACATAGCCCTATCGTAAGTCAAGGAGCATCCCCACAGATCAGAGAAACAGAAACTCTTCATTCATTGCTGGTGGGAATGCAAAATGGTACTGCCTCTTTGGGAGACAGTTTGGCAGTCTCTTACAAATCTAAACATGTTGTTACCATGTGAACCAGCACTTGTGCTCCTTGGTATTTACCTGAAGAAAATGAAAACATACATCCATTGAAAAACCTGCACATAGATTTGTATGCCAGTTTTATCCATAATTTCCTGAAACTGGAATCAATCAAGATGTCAGTAGGTTAATAAACTGTGTTACATCTAGACAATGGAATATTATTCAGTGCTAAAAAGGAATGAGCTATCAATCCATAAAAAGGCATGGAGAAAACTTAAATGAATATTACTAAGTGAAAAAAGCTAAGCTCAAAAGGTTACATATTCTATGCTTCCAACTATATAACATTCTAGAAAAGGCAAAACTATGGAGACGGTAAAATGATTAGTGTTTTTCAGGAGTGAGGAAGAAGGAAGGGATGAATAATCAAAGCAGACAGGATTTTTTTAGGGTGGTGAAAATTCTGTCTATGATGCTATAATGATGGATGCATATTATTATACATTTGTCCAAACACATGGAATGTACAACTAATGTCCAGAATCTACAAAGAACTCAGACAAATAGGTGAGAAGAAAACAAACAATCCCATCAAAATGCATATGGAAAAATGCTCAACATCAGTATCAGGAAATGCAAATTCAAAACCACAGTGCGATACCACCTCACTCCAGCAAGAATGGCCATAATCAAAAAATCAAAAATAATCAATGTTATCATGGATGCGGTGAGGAGGGATCACTTTTACCCAGTTGGTGGAAGTGTAAACTAGTACAACTACTATGGAAAACTGTGTGGAGATTCCTTAAAGAACTAAAAGTAGATCTACCATTGATCCAGCAATCACATGACTAGGTATCTACCCAGAAAAAAAAGAAGTAATTTTACAAAAAAAAAAAAAAGATATTTACACATGCCCGTTTATAGCAGCACAATTTGCAATTGCAAAAACAGGAAACCAGTCCAAATGCCCATCAAAGAGTGGATAAATAAAATGTTGTATGTATGTATGTGTGTATATATATACCATGGAATACTACTGAACCGTAAAAAGGAACAAAATAATGGCACAGCAACCTGGATGGAATTGTAGGCTATTATTCTAAGTGAAGTAACTCAGGAATGGAAAACCAAACATCAAATGTTCTCACTCATATGTGGGAGCTAAGCTATGAGGAAGCAAAGGCATAAGAATGGTACATTGGGCTTTGGGGACTCCGGTGAAAGGGTGGGGCGTGGCCAGGAATAAAAGACTACACATTGAGTACAGTGTACCCCATTCAGGTGATGGGTGCACCAAAATCTCAGAAATCATGGCTAAAGTACCTATTCATGTAACCAAACACCACCTGTTCCTCAAAAACCTATTGAAATAAAAAGTGTAATAGCAACACAAGGTAGAACATGGCATGTGGATTAGTAGTGACATAAGAGATACGACTTTCATATTGTGTGGAAATTAGACACAGCTTTGTGAGAGAAAAAATAGAGTGATCTACTTTTCTTTCTTAGCACCTTAAAACTTCTGTCTCCAAAGGCTTCAACAAGCAACTTTCTCTTCCTCATAAGAAGGTACAGGGATATTATTCTAGATGAGTTCCCTGAGAATTGTTTTCCTTTCCTTAGACAAAAAAGAACTTTCAAACAGGGCTAGAACACACAAAGCATGGCTGCATTAGTTCAGTACCTCTCAGGTTGGCATATGTATATTTAAAAACTAAGACTCCTGGGTGAAAACAAATGGCCTATGTTCTTCTCAGGGTAGAGCACATACCTACAACCATGTAATATATTTTACATGACATGGGAATCCTCATAAGGATATGAAAACCAAAATAAACAGTTAAACCTGGGTATGAAATTGACTCTTGAACAAGTTTGAATTGTGCAGATCCACTTAGACATGGAAATTTTTTCAACCAATATATTAAAAAACTTTTTAGAGATTTGCAAGAATTTGAAAAACTCCCAGATGAACTGCATAGTCTAGAAATGTCAAAAGAAAAGAAAAGCTATGTCAAAAATGAAAAAAATCATACGTAGATACTAGTATATTTCATCAATTCTCACAAAATACACACAAATCTATTGCAAAAAGTAAAACTTATCAAAACTTATGCTCACACTTACAGACCATATGTAGCACAGCTATATGTAGTAGAGAGCAATGTAAACAAACATAAAAATGTGATATTAAATTGTAACTGCATAAACTATGTGTAGTACATATTGTACTACTGCAATATTTTTGCAGTCAACTCCTCTTATTAATAAGTGTTGCATGTATCTGCTTAAAATGCTAGGTGAGGCGAATCATCTTCCAGTGAGCAGTTGATCTCTCCAGTAAATTGCATATTGCAGTAAAAAGTGATGTTTTGCAGTTCTCGTGTATTTTTATCTTGTTTAGTGCAATACCTTAAATCTTTAATAACAGGGAACCACACAAAGTACCACTAGAGCCACTAGTGCTGCTGGAGGTGCCCCTAAGAAGTGGAGAAAAGTCATGGAATTTTAAGCAAAAGTTGAATCGCTTGACATGTGCTGTAGATAGAGGTCTGCAGCTCCCTTTGTTCATCATTTCAGACAGATGATTTATCTTGTAAACACATGAGGTAAACTTACAGCATAAGCAAATACCGTACTATAAATGTATTTTCTTTCCTATGATTTTCTTAACAATATTTTGTTTTTGCTAGCTTACTGGATTGTAATAATACATTATATTATACATTAACCTACAAAATACATGTTCATCAACTATCTGTATTATCGACAAGGCTTCTTCTGGTCAACAGTAGGCTATTAGTAGTTAAGTTGGGGGTAGTCAAAGGTTATATGCTGTTTTTCTATTGTGTAGCGAGTTAGTGCTCGTAGCACCCCCATGTGGTTCAAGGGTCAACTGTATTTTATACTAGGTTTGATGAAAAGTAGATATACTGGACAAAGGAGGTGTGATCTAATAATGATAATCTGGGGGAAGCTTAGTAAGACATGTTTATTCAGATATTTCTCTGTGACCCTTCATCTTCAGAGAGAAGGAGGTTTCTTTCCTCAAGGTACAGGGATAGCAACTCTCACATGAAGATCTCATGACCTCTTTAAGAGAAGAAGGTGAGGGTTGAGGATAAGTTCAGAGTAACATGTCTGCTTCTGTGCTTTTCTTCAATATGTCAAGGTGCCATATTTGAGAGAGTATTTCCCAAATCTCATTATATGTCCTTTTGCATATCATTAGTTCATTCACTTTTCCTTCTGAGCAGTAATTCATTATGCTGAAATTTGTTTACACATTCATCTATTGATGGAAATTTGGGTTGTTTCCAGGTATTGTGGATTACATATAATGTTGCTATGAACAACCTTGTCTATGGACATATTTTTGCTTATCTTCTATAAATACCTATGAATGAAATAAATGGCTTCACATCTTTCACAACACTTGGTGGGGTCAGTTTTTTTTTTTTTTTTTTATTGTAAACATTCCACTAGATGTGTAGAGATACCTCATTCTAAATTTAGTTTCCATTTCCCTAATGATTAATAATTTCAGCATACTTGTATGTGTTTAGTTGGCATTCATATCATTTTTAAAGAGTCAGTTCAAAATTTCGCCTTTAATACGTTTTTTGTTTGTTTCTTATTTTGAAAGTTCTTTATATATTCAACATACAAATCATTTACTAACTATGTGAATTGCAAATATTTCCTTCTGGTCTATGGCTTTCCTTTTCATTCTCTTAGCAGTGTCTTTTGATCAACAAACATACTTAATTTTGATGACATGTAATTTATTAATCTTTTTCTCATATATATGTGTGGCTTTAGTGACTTTATATAAGCAATCTTTGCTTAACTCAAGATAACTGTTATCTTCTAGGAATTTTAATAGTTTTAAGTTTTTTGTACATGATGCAAGGTATAGATTAAAATTCTTTTATTTTTTTGCATGTGAATATTCAATTGATCCAGCATCATTTTTCTAAAAGACTATTCTATCTTCACTGAATTGTCTTTGTACTTTTGTTGAAAATCAATTTCTGGATTCTTCAATCTGTTCCATTTATCTATTTGTCTATCTTGATGCCAATATCATAGTTCCTTGATTAATGCAGCTTTTATAGTATGCATTGAAGTCAGCTTGTGTAAGTCATTCAGCTATGTTCTTTTTCAAAGTTATTTGAGCTATTCTAAGTTCTCTGAATTTCCATATGAATATTAGAATTAGATTGCCAACCTCTATAAAACAAACTGCTGGCATTTGACTGAAATCGGATTGAATATGGATCAATTTGTGAATTGCTACTTTAACAATATTGAGTCTTCTCATCTATAAATACGGACTGCCTCTCTATTTATTTTTATCTCATTTAATTTCTCTCATTAATGCTTTATATTGTTTACATTTTTCATTACATTTATCGGTAAGTGTTTTTATGGATATTATTACAAATACTGTTTTTATTTCACATTGTTTATTGTTAGTATATAGAAATAGAATTTATTTATTGTATATAAAGTTTGCACCTTGCAAACTTGCAAAGCTCACTTATTATTTCTAATAGTTTTTTTGTAGATGTCAGTTGATTTTCTACATAGATGATCATATCTGGAAATAAAATGTTTGATTGTTTCCCGGCTGGGTGCAGTGACTCAAGCCTGTAATCCCAGCACTTTGGGAGCTCAAGGTGGACAAATCATTGGAAGTCAAGAGTTCGAGACCAGCCTATTCAACATGGTGAAACCCCATCTCTACTAAAAATACAAAAATTTGCAGCATGTGATAGTACATGCCTGTAATCCCAGCTACTCAGGATGCTGAGGCAGGAGAATTGCTTGAACTCGGAGGCGGGGGTTGCAGTGAACTCAGATCGCACCACTGCACTCCAGCCTGGGTGACAGAGTTAGACTTTATCTCAAAAAAAAAAAAAAATTCAAAACCACAATGAGATACCATCTCACGCCAGTTAGAATGGTGATCATTAAAAAGTCGGGAAACAACAGATGCTGGAGAGGATGTGGAGAAATAGGAACATTTTTACACTGTTGGTGTGAGTGTAAATTAGTTCAACCATTGTGGAAGACAGTGTGGCAATTCCTCAAGGATCTAGAACCAGAAATATCATTTGACCCAGCAATCTTATTACGGGGATATACCCAAAGGATTATAAATCATTCTACTATAAAGACACATGCACACATATGTTTATTGCTGGACTATTCACAATAGCAAAGACTCGCAACCAACCCAAATGCCTATCAATGATAGACTGGATAAAGAAAATGTGGCACATATACACCATGGAATACTACGCAGCCATAAAATAGGATAAGTCCATGTCCTCTGCAGGGACATGGATGAAGCTGGAAACCATCATTTTCAGCAAACTATCACAGGAACAGAAAACCAAACACCACATGTTCTCACTCATAAGTGAAAGTTGAACAATGAGAACACATGGACACAGGGAGGGGAATATCATACACCAGGGTCTGTCGGTGGGTGGGGGGCTAAGGGAAGGATAACATTAGGAGAAATAACTAATGTAGATGACTGTTGATGGGTGCAGCAAACCACCATAGCATGGTATACCTGTGTAACAAACCTTCACGTTCTGCACATCTATCCCAGAACGTAAATTATAATAATAATAATAATAAATTACTTGTTTTCCAATCTGAATGTATTTTATTTATTTTTCTTGCCTTAGTGCACTAACTAGATCCTTCTAGGGAATGAAATTTTCTTGTTCCTTACCTTAGGAGAAAAGCATTTAATCCTTAACACAAATATTATATTATATGTAGGTTTTTGTAGATTTTCTTTATCAAGTTCCTGTCTTTTTCTCATGTGCCAAGAGTTTTTTCAGAAATAGATGTTCAATCTGATTGTCTTAGTTTTTTTCTGTATCTACTTAGATTACTGTATGTTTTTTTCTTTTTAATCTGTTAACATGGTAAATTATATTGATAAATTTCAAATGTTAAACCACTTTTGCATTTTCTGGGTTAATACATATTTGGTAATGACACGTTATGCGTTTTACATATTGTTGGATTATTATATCTTATGTTCATGCAAAATATCGGTCTCTGATTTTATTTTGTTTTATTTATTTTTGAGACAAAGTTTCACTCTTGTCATCAGGCTGGAGTGCAATGGTGCGATCTCGGCTCACTGCAGCCTCCGCCTCCTGGGTTCAAGTGATTCTTCTGTCTCAGTCTCCGGAGCAGCTGGGATTAAAAGCGCATGCCACCATTCCTGGCTAAGTTTTGTATTTTTAGTAGAGATGGCATTTCACCATGTTGGCCAAGATGTTCTTGATCTCCTGACCTTGTAATCCACCTGCCTCGGCCTCCCAAAGTGCTGGGATTACAGGCGTGAGACACTGTGTCCAGCCGGTTTTCTTTTCTTGTAATGCTTTTTTTGTTTGTTTGTTTTGGTGTCAGAGTAATGCTAGCATCATTAACTGATTAGGAAAGTATTCCATACTTTTCAATTTTTAGAAGAGTTTGTATAGAATTAGCGTAACTTTTTCTATCAGTTATTGAGAGTGGGATATTGAAACCTTCAACTGTTTTTTGAATATGTCTCTTTCTCCTTGCAGCTTTATCTATTTTTGTTTCATGTATTTTGAAGCTCTGTTACTACTTGCATAAATACTTGGCAATGTTATATCCTCCTGATGAACTGACCCTTCTGGATGGTGAAGAAAAATAAAATATTCTTGGCTTAACCTGAGCTCCAAGAATTGTTCCCTTTGGTCCTTCCAGAGGTTCATTCTTCAATTTTGAGTAGACTTCACCCACACATATGCAGATCAGTTCTCTCCTGAAACACTTGAGAAAGACCCGATAGATATTGCCAGAGTTTTCTCCCTGTGCAGCTCTCCCCTCTCTCATGCTCTGTGAACCCTAGCTGCTTTTGTCTGGGAACTCTCAGCTGTCTCCTCAAATCTACAAGAATGCCAGACTCTGCCTGTGTTCCTTCTGGCTCACCTAGGTCTAGGAGATTTAACTGATTATTTAATCTTTCATCTAAAACGAAACATACTAATTTGTACAAATACTTTTAATTCTGTGTGAAATTATTCTTATATTATTTATTTATAATATGTTATATCTTTTATATTATGTTATTATAGTATATATTATAATTATAATATATGTTATATCTCTGTCTTAAATCATCAAATATATAAGGACAGAAAAAATTAAAAGAAAGAATAACAGAAGAAACATATGGATAACACTTGAATTAATTCACCATTCCAGTGTCAGGAAAACAGTTTCTGCAAGCATTTTAAAAATCTGTTTATTCTGACAATTTGATGTCTTGTGATGATTTTACGAGAAGAATCAAATATAAATAATCATGTTGTAAAAGATTGATATACGTGCATCTGCTTTAAATAAAACAAGGCTAAAGAACATTTTGTTCTTGTTACTGCTTCTCAATAAGTTTGGTAGTTCAGTTTAACTCAGATAAGCTTTCCAAATGTCTAGCACCTTGTCCAAGCTCATACCAAAGATGCTCAAATGCCTTGGCACCCTCCTATTATTCCTTCCCTCTCTCCTCATAAGCTTTAATCTTCTCATTTTCCATTTAACCATTCCTGGACCTCACTCTCATCTTGCAACATCTAATAAGCCTTTACTAAGGACTGAACATGTGAGGGCCAGATTTCTGAACTGGACTTTTCTCTCTGTGGATTTTTTCGATAAAGTTTTCACAATGCCCTAGTTCCATTGAGTCAGTAAAACTCCCAGATGTTTCCATTTTTAATGTATCTCTCTTTGTATCCCTCACCTCTGTCATAATTTTAGAGACCCTCTTGACATTTAAAAAATTTGGAAACAACAGTTTCTTATTTCTGCCTAAGAAGACTTCAAAATAAGGTATTTCTGTAAAGATTTGGATGGACACATACAGACATTTATTCCAAATTAAATCAATGGTCTTCTTCAAATTGAGTTTCAGGCTGTACACTTCAAAGGATAAGTTCTGCTTGACTAACTGTAACACCAAACCCATTCTTTTATAAAAACAATTAAATTATCATCTACATAAGATTTCATATCCTGAAAGAATAGAAATAAGTTCTATATTCACAATAAGTTTTCTATGTATAGTCCTCAATCACAGTGCCTATGAACCACCATCCTGGGAGATAAACTTTTCTTGAGATCTTAAAGCAAATGAAGACAAGTAACCAGCATGGCACAAATGCTTCTCTGCTACTATGTGGATTGTATATATTAAAATACTAATTTTATCCATTTATGCTCATCAAAAAAGAAATATATGGTCCATACACTTAAATTTAACTTCTGTCTTAGAGGCAGTGAACTAAGTACAATCACAAGCAATAGACAAACATCATAACTTTAATTTTTGGCTGTAAAAACGGAACAAAAACAGTAATTGTATTCATCATCACTTGATCAAGTCTGGAAAATATTACTCTTATTCTAGGAAGAATGCAGGCAAGCTCTAAAGAGTTGATGTGGCGAGAAAGACACTGATATTTTTTCTGGGAAAAAAAATACCTTGGCTCTGAACAAAAAAGAATCTTGCTGAAAATATATACTTAGGAGCCTAGTTCTCCTATTGTTAAAGCTCTTTTAGGACATTTTATGATATTTTTCTACAAGCACAGGACTGGGGCTATTTAGCTTGGTTTCTATTATGCCTTTCTTGGCATCGTGTAGGATAACTAGCACATCTTATAGGACACCAGTGAAAGACAAAATAGAGAACACAAAAATCATATGGCATTCTTCAAACTGTTTTATGTGAAAAAGAAAGGCTATCTTGGACAATTCAAATCCCTAGACGAATATGTCAAAATAGGAGTATTGAGGGGAAGGGGTTATTTCAAGGGTGTCCCACATATAGATAACATAGTGCATTGTGACATCATTACATAAATATTAATAGTGCCAGGATACTAATCCCTTGATCGGGGAGGAAATGTTCTAAGTTCACTTACCTCTTGCAGCACTTTCCTACATAGTACTGTAGACACAACCCATTGGCATCCTGGAGGTGGCATTCTGAAGGGAAAGCAGGATCTCAACTCCTCTCAAGGTGTTCCTCTCTCCCTTGAAGGTCAAGATGTCTTATGCTGGCACATCCTTTGGTGGGTCAGTAGATGGCAGTGTGTCTGAATCTAGTATGTATGGTAGGGGAAAGCTTTTTAGCATTTCCCAAGAAAATGATGGTTTTGAAAGCTGTGAGGCAGCATGGGGCCTAGTGCATGGGCCAGGAGACTTGATCTTTATTTCTGGCGCAACTCCTGAATAAATTTACTTGAATAAATGGACACCAGCCACTTAACTTTTGTGTTCCTTGCTTTCTTGAACTTGAAATTAGACAAAATACTCTGTCTCTTCCTATCTCCCTCACAAGGACACTGTGAGTTTAATCAGACTTCAAATTCATTTCCGTTCTTTGAAGAAAAGACTCCTTATGAATTTGCTATGCTATTTATAATGTCAGTGGCAAAACTGATCTGGGTTGTTCTTCTGGGACTTGAAGTAAATAAACACAGAGGCAATTGGCAAGAAGGATCTTCTGTATTTCTGTGCCATAAAATATTGGTGTATTTTGGTTTTAAGTAGCAGCACTGGATCTCAGGATGCAAATTTATTCTTGTTACTTGGAATTAAAATAACTTCCTCCATTCCATGGAACTTGACAATTATGGAAGGTAGCCAAAAGGCCTCTGGCACCTTCCCAATTTAAATTTCAACTGTTCACTGCAAGGACAGATTCAATCAGATATAATAATTTTCACTTTTGCCACCTATTAAACATAAGAATTTTCACTTCAGCATTTTACTACAAAGCTGGCACTCTGATAAATGTTAAATGAAATTGTAAGTAGAAAATACTGTTGAAGGGTTGAAAGATGATCCTTTTTCCCAACAAGATCCAGCTGTGCATGAATTCACTGGAAGTTAGAATCCTCAACCAAAACATACCTTCAGCTGTATGGCACCAAAATGAGTCATGACAAGATCATGTTGGGGCAAAACAAACTTTAACGTCTCACCTGCTAACCTGGCTCTGGCCACGATCAAAGCTAAGCTTCTTTGCAGAAGCCTTGCTACTTCGACGCTGGTAACAAGGATCAAAAAGGGATACAATAAATAATACTACTTCTGGACAGGTAGATTCTGATAGGGAAGTATAGTGTATGTCTAATACAGATGCCTACCTCATCCAGTCTTCCTGGAAACAAAACATTATATTGTGGGGGATAGCCAGAAACCTACCTGCTATATAAAAAGATAAAATTGTAAAATGAAATGAATGTCATGCTTGAACACATGCCATGCCATCATTTTTAGATAGCAGCCTTTCAATATAAAGAAATACATTTGATATGATTTCTGGGTGTATAATCCATTGGAAAAGCTATTCTAATATAAAAATTCACTATCAAAATATTAGTAAACAACTAGTCTTTTTTCAAATCTCTTGTTCTATGAACATAGACTCAAGACAAATGATTTTTGTGGCATCATCTTATTTGTAAGACATGTCTCTCTAGTTGGATAGTGATTGGCTTGTTGGTTTGAATGTCAGGAGGTTAAAATTTTAATTTAAATATGCATAAGTATTAAAATATGTTCAAGAGAATGTCACATCAACCTCAACCTCAAAGTACCAATTATGTTGTTTGGTTTACACATTTGACACTGTTCTGACTACACTGATATCTCCAGTTCAGAATTTCTAAAAATGCCTCAGATCTCAGATTCATAATGCATTCTATGTAAAGTAGAAACATTAGAAAAACTGAATTGTAGAAACATAATTTCGTAGTTTCAAGGACATAGAAGTCAAAACATACTGCTTGAAGCTAATGAACAATTATAAAGGTGCAGAAGGCAGTACATTATTAGCATTAGGTTAGAAGAAATATACTTAGACAATTCTGTAACCACTCAACAGGATGGATTCAAAACAAAGAAATTGTTAAGGTTGGAGTTTAATTATAAACACTAATTTGTAACTTGGATGAGAACAAGTAACTGTTTTTAATCCTTAGCCAGTGTTTTATTTTTTCCCTGAAGCCACTTATTGAAGAAAATAAATGATGCAGGAAAAGCAAGGGGAATAACTAATAACCAACATTTTATGCATATGTATGTGTAGAACTTAAGTGAGGAAAAAAACTGATGGCACCATAGTCAGTTTAAGTAAGATAAAACTTATCAATCAAGCAGTCAACCAGAAATCTCTAAGAAACAAGAAGCCCATGTACAAATTCACAGAAACATGATAATTAATCTTTGTTGATGACCTTGAAGCACTTTGTGATTCAGAAAAAAAAAAAACAAATTTGGAAGTTATCATATGCATAATATGGTTTTATACATAATATTATGTATATTGTATTACATTTTATATTGTTAGATATTATTCATACCCAATTTGTGGCAATCTTGTGAATCTGATCATTGGTAAGTTAGAATACTTCTTTCCAGGTAATTATTTTTAATTTACTATTTTCAGATAATTTTAAACTTTGGTAAAGTGGTTTCAGAGATAGTTGCTCTGACAGGCTATATAAATCGGTTTAGTAACTACCTAACAGCATGGAATATAAGAATGTGCTCTGCATGTTAACTGTATACATCAAGTTCTTAAAAGCTAAAATATCTATATAAAAATAAGGTGCTTTAGGAAAAGAATGCCATTGGAAGACCCATGAAAATGGAAATTGACTTTCTGAACCAGAAAAGTAAAGAGATAACATAAAGGAAAGAAGCAAGGTGACAAAAGGAATCATAAAGTATTACACTTAAATGCTCTCAATTACATAGATGGCAGTTCCTGGATCATCCTGATTTTGTGAAGCAAGTGGAAAATAGATAAAAGTAGACTGCCTCTCTGTAGACTGGTAAGATCCCAACTGTTAAGAAGTGAAAAGTTTACCAACTTATGCAAATGAAGAATTGCAACAAATTGACCAGAAAGATGATGGTATCTATCAGTCAGGGCTCTTTCTGCTCTAAGTGATTGACAATTCAACTTAAATTGGATTAATAAAACTGAGGTATTATTGGCTATAATATAAACAAGCAGTTCAGTTTAATTAGAGACTCTAATTCTGATGATTAGAATTTCTCTTTATACTGTCCCTTGCTCTCCGGGCTAGCTCAGCCCTTTGAATAGTGCCTCTCAATGGATGTACAAGAGCAGCAGCAAGCAGCAACCTTTACATTCTTCTACTACCCACTTCAGAGAAGCTATTGTCTCACAAGCCTAACAATTGTTCTTAGGATCACACTTTTGGGACTGGACTAAATTATTGGCCAATACCTGTGGCAATCTTGATGGCCAGGAAAATATAATGTACCTATTGGCTTAAGCCTGCATACATCCATTAATTAGTGAACTCATCCAATAAATAATCAATCTGTTGGAACCTTTCTTTGACCCCAATCACTGTGGCCAAGAGTGTGAGCTGTGTGAATAAACCCTAGGCAGTATCATCAAAATTCCATAACCTATAATGCAAAACTAGTAGTTTTCCAAAAGCAGATGGGATATTATTTGAAGGAAGGAAAATAATAAATGCTGAAAAGAAAGCAACTCTAGGGAAATTCCCAACTGTTTTCTTGATTCAATACATATATAGAGTGGATAAGTTCAAAGAAGCTGAACAAAGAGAAAGAATGCATTTCAGTATTTCTAATGCAGGGTCAGAAAAAAAGGGATATATATAAGGAGCTATTAAGTTCATCAGTAAGGTGATCTAGTCTTATAAACAAGGTCATATCAAGTTTTTTGAGTCTGTTCCCTGTTAGAGCACTCATTTATGCATTCTGTAGTACTTAAGGTTGAGGTAGTTTTATGTTTAAGTTATATGTAGAGAACTTCTACTCATTCTTTAAGAGTTGGCCAAGTATTCTTTCTGTGAATACTTAGCTGAAACCCCTTATATCGGTCACAAGTATACTTCATGCATATACTAATTTGTACACTTTTCAGAGTCTGTTGTAATTATGTTTGTGTTTCTGTCTTCCCTACTTAGCTTTGAGCTATGAGATGACATGTTTTCTTCATTTTATCTAGGATATGTCACAACTGGGTATAATGCTCAACAAATACTTGGTTAAAAAATAAATATAAAATTTAACATTTTTCTTTCTTTACCCATTCATCCAGTAAAATCTCAACAATTTTATATAGAAAAAAGCAGAGTATCTGAGAAAGAAAAATATATATATATATTATATATACACATATATATAATATATATACACACTATGGGTATATAGAGTATGTGTGTTATATTTGTATACATATATCTATAATACATAGTGCTTAATGAAAATGAACCTCCTCAACAGGTTAGAATATGCAACTGGAAACTGAAAACAAAGTGTGAAAACTGAAGCTGCTTTGTTTCTTCCCTAGGAATCATGTTGGAGTTGACTTCTTGGGATTTATTTCAGAAATGGCTGTTTGAGAAGAGAACTGAAGGTTCTGTGAGTCTTTTACATGATTGCATTTGTACAATATCTGCAGTCAGGCCATATCCGAACCGGGTTTAAATGACAGTTTTGTGAAGCAGTTATACCAATATCTGGCCCTTTAGAAACTCCCATAAGGTATTCCTTGTGCTTTTAGGGGATCCTCCGAGTGAGTTCTCACTCACAGGCATTTGTTCTTGCTCAAAGACTTTTCTCTAGATTTGCCTTTCAGTGATTTCTTCTCTCTCAGGGTGAGATAGCCAAGCTCTCAATTGATTTTGGATCTCAAAATGTCTAATCATATATTAATTAGTACCTGATTCACAATTATTTTGTAAGATTCAAACTTTTTAATGTCTGAGCATTTTTTCCTGAAAAACATGGTAAAAAAATTATTTGCACTTATTAGGTTGTTGATTTTTTTTTTATCTTTGCACTCTGATAAAGGAGCTTTTTTGTTTGTTTAACATGATTCTAGTGTAGCACAATGGAAATGAAAGGGAGAGCCAAAGCATGAGGAACTGGTAAGGAGGTTGTTCCTATAGTAGATTTGGAAATTTCTGTATCATTGCATTTCTAGTTGTTTTGATAGAAGAAAAAGTAGATATTAGATGAGGGTTGCAAGAAGCCAGACTAGCCACTCTTCTAAGATAGTGACTCTACTCATGTGGAATGGGTGGATTTACTTATCTGGATGCAATGACTCCACATATGGTGTCCCTAACATGAAGGTAAGTCTCCTTGGCTTCTCCCGCATCTTCAGTGCTGCTCTATTAGTATCTTACTCCAAATGTAAAATCTTGTGTCATTGCCCCAGGTTGAAGTGTGCTGCAAATCAGTATTGGAGTCAAAGGGGCAGGGAAAAAGAAATTAAGTGTTGAGAAGGAAGACAAATACAGGGTGGAAGCATAGCATAGGCTAAATTTTGAGGAAAGTAAATCAAAATTAGAGAAGTAACCTTATCCCCCTGGCAGGGCATGTGACCTGGGTGTGACTGGCTTCTTCCATGCCTAGATGCTCAAACCCCTAGGGGGAGCATGCAGACAGGCAGGTGCATAGGTCATGAGGAGCGTTTGGGGGCTCTGGCCCCACAGCAGCTTATAGGGGTGAGTGTTCACAACTCTTAAAGCCCAAGTGGACATGTGTTACAGTGTGTTCTTTCAGTTTTGCTGTCTGCAGATGGCTTGTATTAATCAGCTCAATTAGACCCTCTGCTTTATCCGAAGAAAAGGGGCCAGTGTGACAACCTGGGTTCTTGCCCAGTGTACCTGAAGAATCAGAGCACATGTGGGCTGGAAGGATGAGTGCAAGGTTTATTGAGTGGTGGAGGTGGCTCTCAGTGAGATGAATGGAGAGCTGGAAGATGAGGATGGAGTGGGAAGGTGATCTTCCCCTGAAGTAGGGCTGCCCAGCTACTGAAGTCTTCCCTGACTGCCCCTGGCTGAACTCTCCTCAGCCTCCAGAAGTCCTTCCTCTTCTCTCTTTCTTCCTTGTGTGTGTGTGTGTTTTAATTATACTTTAGTTGGGATATATTTGTAGAACGTGAAGGTTTGTTACATAGGTATACGCGTGCCATGGTGGTTTGCTGCACCCATCAACCCATCATCTACATTAGGTATGTCTCCTAATGCTATCCCTCCTCTAGCCTCCCACCCCACAACAGGCCCTAGTGTGTGATATTACCCTCCCTGTGTCCATATGTTCTCACTGTTCAACTCCCATTTATGAGTGAGAACATGTGGTGTTTTTTTTCTATTCTTGTGTTAGTTTGCTGAGAATGATGGTTTCCGGCTTCATCCATGTCCCTGCAAAGGACATGAACTCATCCATTTTTATGGCTGCGTAGTATTCCATGGTGAATATGTGCCACATTTTCTTTATCCAGTTTATCATTGATGGGCATTTGGGTTGGTTTCAAGTGTTTGCTATTGTGAATAGTATTGCAATAAACATATATGTACATGCGTCTTCATAGTAGAATGATTTATAATCCTTAAACTGGCTAGCCATATGCAGGAAACTGAAACTGGACCCCTTCCTCATACCTTATACAAAAATTAATTCAAGATGGATTAAAGACTTAAACCTAAGACCTAAAACCATAAAAGCTCTAGAAGAAAACCTAGGGAGTACCATTCAGGACATGTGCATGGGCTAAGACTTCATGACTAAAACACCAAAAGCAATGGCAACAAAAGCCAAAATTGACAAATGGGATCTAATTAAACTAAAGAGCTTCTGCACAGCAAAAGAAACTATCATCAGAGTGAACAGGCAGCCTACAGAATGGTAGAAAATTTTTGCAATCTATCCGTCTGACGAAGGGCTAATATCCAGAATCTATAAGGAACTTGAATTTACTAGAAAAAAACCAACAACCCCATCAAAAAGTGAGTGAAGGATATGAACAGACACTTCTCAAAAGAGGACATTTATGCATTTAACAAACATATGAAAAAAGCTCATCATCACTGGTCATTAGAGAAATGCAAATCAAAACCACAATGAGATACCATCTCACACCAGTTGGAAAGGCGATCATTAAAAAGTCAGGAAACAACAGGTACTGGAGAGGATTTGGAGAAATAGGAACGCTTTTACACTGTTGGTGGGAGTGTAAATTAGTTCAACCATTGTGGAAGACAGTGTGGCAATTCCTCAAAGATCTAGAACCAGAAATACCAATTGACCCAGCAATCCCATTACTGGGTATATACCTCCTTTCTCTTTCTCTGCCCTGCCGCCCTGCCACACTCTTCAGCGCTTTCCACTGCTCTGTTCCTCTGCTCCTCTCATTGCTCAGCTGCTTCTGTCTGTGCCTGCTTAAAGTCTCAGATTTAAATGGGCACAGGATGGGGGGTGTGGTAGGCCAAAAGACAACCTTTTGGGCATGAAAACTGAAATGTCTGTCCTCATTTAGCTCCATGGGCATAGACTCAAGGGTGGAGTGCTCACCAAAGACCCCACACTTCTCTACCAGCACTTACTTCCCTGCCCCCTTCCCATATTAGAAAAATGTGACCAAAAGGCAAATCTTGGCCCATGTTATTTTTTCATGTCCTCACTATCTTCTAGTTGTGTTCACTGTGTTAACCCCCGGTTAGACCATCATACATGAGCCAATCTTGTGAAATCTCCATTCATACCATAGCTGCCAGCTCATGTAATATTTTATGACATTGAAAACTGGCTAAAGGCTGAAAAATATTGGAAAGGGTATTCCACAGAGAACTGAAAATTTTACAGAGTGTAATAACAAGGTAAGAACTAGGTTCTTTGGAGCAGGATGGAACTAACTAAAGAGAGAGCTTCCACTTGAGAAAAGGAGGTAGAACTCAATGAAGAACTAGGCCAGTAGCCCACTGGGGAAGGAAGAACTGAAAAGGAATTCACCTAAATCTTAAGAGTTTGCTTGGCTAAGAGTAAGAGGAGAATGTCACTGGAACTGCAGAGCAAGCATGAGAAACATCATTATTTCTCTTATGAGGGGCTGCAGGCAGGCCTTGAGATAAATAGAATGGCTGACATTATGGAAACTTGATGGGCATGGTTTATTCTGAATATATTATTGCTACTACTAATTAGAAGTTGTAAGGAAAGTATTACTATAATAATATTTGTATATCTGTATTTCTGGAAAATTATATTGGGGCCATGAAAATAGCGTAGAAAACTCCTATAGGCTACATATCACATCCATGAGGTATGGGGAGGGAAGAGGCAGAAAGATTCACTCTTCTTTGTTCTGTATGTGCAAAAGAATGACTGGAGGGGTAAGTGCTGTTACACAATATGTTTACACTTCCTCCAGTAAGAGACTTTTTTTTCCTGAAGGAGGAGAAAATTTCCACTTAGCAGGAGGATATTCCTGAAGCTCACTCTTGATTTCACCCAATGGGGTCACCCTTGGGGAGATTGCATACATAGTAGTACACAAGACTTTCATAGGAAGCACATGTCATACAAGTACTTTATTCCTGACCTGCTTATATGTCCCAGAACCTCCCCTTGTACTGGATCTGGGAGGAGTGACTGAGGTTTCAGGGCACATTTCAGATCTCAGTATCTCCAGGTCCTAGAATAAAAGAACAAGTGAGAGCAACACAGGGAGCATGTGCATTTGATAAAGAAATACAGATTTATTCCAACATCTGGTGCAGCAGAAAGATACTGTGAAAGATAGGGTTGGGAACGGCCTTTGTTGAGAATGGATCAAATACAGAAAATAGAATAAACGCTGGCTCTCAAAAGTGAGCTTCCCCATCCGCACCGGATGTTTGTGAATATCTCAAAGACACCATTCATTTCCCCTTGGCAGCAGCCTATGAAAAAGAGGGAAAAAAGAGTTTACAAAGGCTTTTTTCTACTGCGATCATAAAAAGTTATTTTCAAAATAATTCATAAAGAAGCATGTTTGTTAAATATCTCTCCTATTATTTTCAGAGACCCATAATTTAAAGAGAAATTTTACAACTTTATAGTTATGAGAGACATATTAAATGAATTTTAAAATGTGAAAGACTTAATATTGTCAGCTCCAAAAACTACCAGATTGCCCCAGTATTATTAAATTTGTTTATATAACTAAAAAAATTATTACTATTAATAGTATAGAACTAATAAGGTATAACTTATTTAACTATTGATTTACAGCTCTGATGTCTACCTAGGACAGTCTCCTTTTACCAAAAAGTGTCTTTGGTTATCATAGTCTTTTATTAGTCTTTATAACATCTTTTATTTCACCTCTCTGTCAGAGTACAAATGCATAGATCTAAAGGGATAATAAGGTTTAAGACTAGATTAATCTTGTGAGCAATGTTATCCCAAAGTGATTTTATGCCTAGAAAAAAGGTAATGCTGAAATTATCAAACATTTAAAAAATGCAGCATGGCATTATTGGTGAGCTTCCTCATTGCTTAATGTTGGTTAAATAAGTCAACATTTAACCAGCCATATTTTCCTCATAGAACCCTATATTATTTGGAGCGACTGGAGCAAACTCCAAGAAGTCCCTATAACCAGTATTAGCTCAGAAGGAAGAAATTTGATGTCAGTGTTTTTCATGCATACACGAACATACTACTTATAAAATCCATGTTACCCCATTGCAATGCATCTTACAAACTGCTGCCAGATAAGTCTCTCAAAGACACAGCTCTGATGCTGTCACTCATATCACCAAGAGCATTTAATGGCAGATTCCCAGCTAAAAGGAAAGCTCTCTGGGAGACCTTGAAGCAGCTGTGTTTCAACCTTGCGCTAAAATATCTAAAATGACTTCGAAAAATAGAATAGTTGCAATATAAAGGATCAAGACTAAAGGTCAAAAGATTGTCATATTTTAAAATAAATTTGTAGTTATTCTAAAGATAATGCACTTGTGGTAGAAGAAATCATTGGTGGCCCACTATGCTTTACTCTAAGAAATGCATGAGCAAATGTTGACCATCTGAAAGAAGGTAGGAAGACAGGCCATTCCTCTCTGTCTGCCCAGTGAACTCAGATCTGGGAGGGAGTTAGCTTTCTGCTAGGTTGTCAGAAACCTGGTGAGCACATTATGTAGTATTATGCAGGCACAAGTAAGTTGGCATAAAGCTCTGCCCATCACCTCAGTCTTTCCACTCTCCAATCCTTGTTGAGACTTGCTGTACAGGAGACAGCATACATACTGAGAAACAAACAGATCGTGTGCCCTGACTCCTACTCACTAACTCTATGACCTTGGGTGTCCTTGTGCCTCGGTCCCTATGTCTAAAATGGGAATAATAAGAGTGAAAGCACTACTTTATGGAGATCTTAAGAATTAAGTGAGTTGATTTTATTACTAAGGCAATTTTTAGCTCAACACAAAATAGAGCCAGAGAGGATTTTCTTAATGCTTTGAAGAAAGATTTTTTTACAGGCCATGCTTAATCTTAAAGTAAATCCCTTTACTCCTCCCTATTCCAAGGGTCAGAACAGTCTAAATAACCCCAATTCTGCTATCTCAGAGGAGAGGGACAAACAAATTTCACACAACTGTGGCAGGGATTTGGGCAGAGGACATGCTGCAGGAGAGTTAATATTGGTAAGTACTGTTATCACAGACATCTGCGTGGCCAGAAGAAAATCCAAACAGATAGGTAGAATGATAGAAACGTAGCTCATGAAGAGAACACTTTAAAGTCTGAACCTGAACAACTGCAGAGAGACCAAAAATGCTTTGCTTTTGTATTCATTCCAATATAGGAAGTCACCAGGTCGCAGAGGGATGGGAATCACATGGGAATCAGTGTGAGGTACAGAACCAGGATACAGTGAGCACAGTGATACCAGGAAAGGCAGGATCAGAATATTTTAATATATTATAAAGTGATAGTAGGTCAATGAGATAAAATATAACCTTTAGAAGAATGTGTTTTATGTGAGTTATAAATGGACTCACAAAAGAACTTTTTGCCTTTCCAAATTATTGACCTTGCCTGGAGGCAAACATTCATTTGGAAAAAGGAATTAGTTCCCACAATAGTAATCATAAAAATTAAGTTTATACCATGAATAATTTCTCTGTTTTATGTTTATCTCACTCTTTCTCTAGATCTCTAATTTTAGATTCAAAATGATTAATTTTTAAAATACTTTGAATAAGATAATTCTATATTCATAACACTAGTATAGTTCATACTTATTCTTTAAAATTTTAAATATTTGATCATTAATTATGATTATTTGTCAGATTTATATAAGAGAAAAAATTAATTTGAAAAAGTGGAAGTTTTACTTGAGACATTAAGCTAAATATTTTATTAGAATCAAACTACTCATACAATTATTCTCAAAAATACTACAATGGCTCTAGATGTGATTACCAATCTGTACCTTCATTCTCTTAATTCTTCTCTTTTCTCTTTAACTCTTCCTTTTCAAGTCTCCCATGAGGTCTCCTATTCCTCCTCCACCTCTTTATGCCTCTTCACAAGTTGTCATTCCACCTTTCACCCACTGATCATCTTATTTCTTTGTTCTCTTTGAGAAATCACTCCGTTCTCAAGTGTTTAACAATTGTCTACATGCATAGTGTCTTGGTTAGTTTGGGCTGCTAAAACAAAGTACCTTAGTTTGGGTGGCTTAGACACAACAGATATTTATTCTCCTAATTCTGGAGACTGAAAGTCTGAAATCAGGGTGCCAGCATGATAAGGTTCTGATGAGGACCCTCTTCTGAGTTGTAGACCGCCAACTTCTAGTTTTATCCTCACATGGTAGAAAAAGAGTAAAAGAGTTCTTAGGGTCTCCTTTATAAGGGCACTAATTTCATTCATGAGGGCTCCACCCTCATTACCAAATTATTTCCCCATACCCCCACTATGGGAATTAGGATTTCAACAAGTGAATTTTGGGTGGACACAAACATTTGGTTTATAATACTTAGATTACCAAATTTTACCCTGATCTTTCCCTAACCTTACAACTCCTATATCCACTGAACATATCTACCTGGAGATCCATGATAACTCAAAGGCAGCATTTCTAGTAGTGAACAATACACCATTTTTTTAGCCAGTTTTTTTTTTTTATCTTTCCCTATTTCTGAACACAGTGCATGAAACCATCGTGTAGCTTCTGAAATTAAAGCTAACTGTCCTACATTTAATCCCTATCATTTGCTAGCCTATTTGTCTTGGTTTTGACTTCCTTTTCATAATTCTGCATATACTTATCTCACAACTGTGGCTCTTCTCTTTCAATTTGAATGACATTGGATTAAACACAAATCTTTCCTTGCCTGTGAGATCTATTCAGTTTCTCAAAACAACTAGTTTTCAAGATTTGGTTTTCTAATACCCTGCTTCAAAGAGATTAACTAAGAGGTCAATTCTTTAAAACATACTCTCCAAGTTTCTTCAATTCCCTTGGTCCCCATGGACTTCAGCCATAGCTTTTCTTCCGTTCTTCAATTCAGAATCAAGCCTGGACAATAAACAAATGCTCTTTAAGAAAATTATATAAATATACTGATTTGATTCACATAAAAGTATAAGTTCTCAACTCAGATAAGTCTTTAAAGTGCATTTCATGTCACTCATTTTCCATTTCCCCATAGTTACACAAACAATTATTTCGGAGGTCAAACCAGCTATCTTCATCACCAGTGTAACTTTATTTCCCACAGACACAAGAACTATCACATACCAATTATTTTGATTTCTCTTCCTTCCTTCTCTGTACCTATATCTTTACTTATTCTAATGTAAATAGATATTGTGTCTTGAGTGACATTTTTATGTTGTTTTACAGTTGATGCTAAGACTTAAAGCTAAAAATAGAAATTTCTAAGTACCTCATATTTTAAATTCAGAGATTCAACTTTTGGACTGGCCATCTTCCATAGGGATAATTGAAAGATACCATCATAGAATGTATACTCCACCATTGCTTCGACAAATCTACCTGATAAAATGAGAGAACCCATACGGGAGAAAATGGCAGTGCTCTTTAAAAGAAGCTACTTCTTCCAGCCTCTTTCCTATGGGAGGCAGAGTCTGCTTCCCCTCACCAAATCAAAAGAGAAAGGTCTACTCTTGAGTATGATAAATATAATTTACATATCCCTTAGGAAAAATCTGAGTAACCAGTAGGTACTCAGAAAATGATTGATAGATTATGCAAATAAGATCTGTCCTATTTTTCCAGAATCAGTGTTGCTCTATGCACTCTTTCTTGAAGGTTGGGAAATTGCCCTTGAAGAATTACTAGATATAGACCAACAAAGCCATGAGATATTTCAAAAAATGTAACTGTCACAAGATAATGAATAATGCTATTGGTATTCATTTGGCAGACCCATTGACTCATTATTTGAGCTGAAGGAAAACAGTTCATGTTCTTTACTACATTATCATCAGTGCCAGAGAGACAAAATGAGATGTAGTGAGATAGATATACACAGAGCCCATCCAGCCTCAATCTAAAAGAAGTTTACTGATAAAGCGTTCTCTCATTCAAATGTATAATTATCTGCCTAATTGAAAACTGAATTTAAATATTTTCCTGGGAGAAAAATGCCAGTTTGATGCTCTTTTTTTTTTTTTTTTTTTAAGTCTTTGTCGATGTAAAATGAGAAAATTTTATTGCAGGGTGCAGTGATTTCACATGCATTAAAATTTAGTATCTAAAATATCTACAGGGCCTGAAAAGGTATATGGAAATGAGCTGTTTTCCAAGTTAATGCCACAGGAAATGATAGCTAAGCTGATCTCTTTTTCACAGCCTTTTAATGATGTATTTCTCTTAGGATTTGAAAGAATTTTAGATCTAGCAGCTTTCACCTCTAAGGTATAGCTGATTCAAAGTGAAATTAGTGTTGGGTTCTAATATGTTAATTCAGAAATAACTGTAGATTCATTTATAGGAGCTCAATTTCCATAAGTGATATGTAGGCATGTAGGCAAACTTATGAAATGTGCAACATTTATCTCTAGTCACATCAGACCTTCCATTTTCTAACCTGCCTTGATAATTTCTACAACTTTCATATCTTTTTCTTTTTTCTAAAGATGTTCGATCCTTCATTTGACTAATCTGGACATGTAAAATATAAATTTCTTTTTCCTTGTTAAACCCCTTTTATTACACATCAGTAGACCACTGGAACACAGGACAGTAATATAATTATCAGGATATTGGCTTGGGGTGAAAATTATGAGAAAAAATTTATGGGAATATTGTATATGTAAGGATTGAAAATATATATTATATTATCACATATAATAAAAAACAAAGGTGCAATTTTGCATATTAAATTAGCTTTGGAGATATTCTACACTGTATTTTGTCTATGAGAAAACTGATGACAGATGAGTTAAATAAACTAAACATGACACAAAGTTCAATTTAATCACAACGGTGGCTTTATAATTTTTTGAAAATGTTCAACATAGAGGAAGGTAAGAATTAAAGGTCTCAGTTTGTTGAAGTCAATAGGTAGATTGGCCATATGAAGCCACTGCAAAAGTCCTATCACATTCCTTGTGTTTTATGGAACGCTGGATGTTGAATTGTAGGACTAGATTTTTCATTCTCAATGTCATCAGAGTTATGAACATAATATGTAAAACATCATTTATTAGCAACAGTTTTAAAAGCTGTAGCTTCGTATTGGTAAAAATGAATTATAAGAAAAATATTGAAATTTTGTGTTTATTAATATTAGGAGTAATTCTATTCAGAATAAAAAAACTAAGCTGAAATAAACTTTAATATAATTAAAAGTAACAAAGTATGCATAGATGATGTCATTTTTTAGAACAATTCTCCATACTTTTAAGGACTATTTCAGAAATTTGTTCTAATGAAACTGACTCATATGAACTCCTTTCTTCTCATTAACTATCCTGAACTTTTTCTATTTCCAGTGCACAGCATCTTTCTGCCAACTCTAAACCTCCAGGCATAACCCAGATCACACTAAGAGAGGTGAAGATACAATAATCGTGGGGACTATGCTGATTAAAGGGTTTTTGGCATTGAACCCATGTCCAGATGATTCAGTTAGTTGCATTGGGCTTATGTCCAGACAACAAGGTTACTGAGGCCAGACACATCTCCTTTTAATTACTCTGGGAGCTCTGTAGTTAGTACTGGTAACTACATCCTGATAGATGTAGTACGGCTCCATGGAAGTGGGTAACAGACTAACTTTTGTAATAGTCCCAGCTCAATACATTAATAGTTTTGTCTTTAGCAAGCAATTTCAGCAATATTTGTATCTATTTAAAACAATTTTTAAAATAATTAAATGAAGAAATAATATAAAAACTCGTAGGGCTTCAGAAAATAATTTCCAATAAATGGTAAATATTATTAACTATTTTTTCATGATAACTTGTCTAATTGTGCGAGTCAGTTTTTAATGAGGTTAATAAAGTTAATGTCAAGTTGATTAATACATGATAAAAACAATTTCAATTTACTGTCACACATTTTAGTATAAAATATAATAATCATGTAAAATATAGAAAATGATATAACAAACAGTAGTATACTCACACCTCAGCTTTAAAAAAATTTAATATTTGTCCATATTAACTTCAGAGCTTATATTGTTTAAAACTTGAATCAATATAGATACTGGCAGTCATTAGTGAACAATTTCCACTCCATTTTTTTCCCTCTCAACTTAAAGGGAATCTTCTAAGTACATGAAAAATATTTCTCTTATGTTTTCATGCTTTAAAAATATGTTAGAATCAATAAGCTTTAGAAAGTTTATGTTTTTAGATTTTTTACATTTAGGTATAGACTATTCATTGTATGGCTGATTAAATCTTTCCTTATTATGTATTAGGCTTTTAAACTCTGCTTTCTTTTTAATGAACATTGAGGTAGATTCAACTATCTTGCTATTATAAACATCAATCTTTGTGCCTCTTCATTTTTAAAGTGGAGATATTAATAGGAACTCCCTCATAGGGACTTTTGTAGAGAATAGTATGGCCAATAAATATAACAATTGTTCTTAGGCAAAATTAATACTATATGTATCTACTATTAATATAAATAATGTTGCAAGGGTTCTTTTTTGTATTCGCCTCTCTGACTCTATGTAGAATAGGAGTGATATCCAGAAGTGGAAATGTATGGTTTTCAGGTGTATACCTCTTCCCTTTTACTGTAGTTTTCCATTCTGCTCTCCAAAGTAATAGTACCATTTTATGTTCTCAGGGCTTACAGTAGGTTGTTTCTAGACATGGATTCTGGAGTCAGATACCCTGGCAACCAGCTGTATGACCTCGGCAAAATATTTCTCATTTACCTAGTTTTCTAATTCATCAAATAAACACAACAATATTATACACTTTACTGGATTGCAGTAGAGAGTAAATAGTTTATTTATATACAGCAGTTAGAAGAGTGTTTGCAACACATTAAGTGTACAATAAACATTTAGCTATCGAAACCATCACCAGCAGCATAGAAGAGTTCTCTTTACTAGTAGCTGAAATTGCCTGATTTGATGTTTTTGTTTGTTTTCTGCTTTTTGCCAAATAAATGAGTGTGAAGTAGTTTTTCACGTGTGCTTTAGTGTGCTTTCCCCTAATTCCTAGAGGTTGTCATTTTTGAAGAAGCCCAACTCCATCTGCTCTGTTTCCCTCTTAACATGTAATGATTTTAATCCTTGACTTGGTCCTGAAACCAATCCCAGGCCAATTCCTCCTGGAGGCCATAAATTTTACCCTGCTTCTCCTCTCAGTTCTACTCCACGCAGATAATTTTTTTCTTTTTGAATGAGGCCATATACTTGTATTTTTTTATTATTGTACTTCATAAGACATATTTTCACAGTAATTTCATTTCATAGTCATTTGGTGTTGGGACCAGAGACATCGCCTCCAATCATGAATTTACAGATCTTGACTAGAATTTAAAATTTTTTTTTCCTGATAAAATTCTTTATGTTCACTGTAGGCAACATGGAAATAGATGAATTGAGATTGAAATAACACCCCATTCTACCACCAAAAATTCTTTAGATCATGAATAGAGCTGCATTAAGCTGCATCTGTAAGTTATTTTGGGAAATAGTTGCAATTATGCAATGGTATTGAATTTCCTAAAATTGTTTTCTTTAGAGTGCTATTCTTCCAGGTATTAATAGATGTCCTTGGAATAAAAGATTCCACAGTCAAATAAGTTTGGAGTACACGGGGTTAAAAAGTTAAATATATACTTTTGCTGCAAGACTACTTGAGAGAGAGATAAATTATATATGATTTCTAAAACATATTTGGCCATTAACTACTCCCAGCTCATGTATGCACTTTCCTTTCATATTTCTTCAGTGCTTAGTGGTGAAATTTACAAGTAATATTCATAACTCAGAGAAACCAGATCCCAACTTTTACTCTATTAAAGATTGTTTGCCAATAAAGTTTAATTTTATTGTGTATTTAAAATGTTGTTCTCAAATTGCTTGTGTTATTTTCCTAAACTGGATATTGCAATTTTATCTACTTATTAATAATAGTTTTTGACTTTAAGGGATCCATTTAAATTTTTACTCATAATGAAATGTGAACAATGTTGATTTTATGAAGATATAATCTTCCTCATTGAATGAACTTCCACGGAATGCTTACTAATTTCCAGATTCCTTCTAAAAATGAAGTATCTAAAACAGAATAAAATAGGCAAAGGCCTACCTTACAATTGCTGTAAAGCATTTAATCCAATAATATAATAACTTACTTTGCTAAAATACATTTCCCCTCAGTAAACTTTTTGAATATGCAACTTCAGTATACACAGATTGCCTTATGTATAAAGACATTATTGAGTTTAATATAAAAGTTAACTTCTTGAAAACTTGAAACTATACAATATTGCGAACCATTTTGACACATGATCCGATACCTACAGTGTTTTTTCTAACTACGACTTCTAGAGGCCATATTTTCATGCTCAGAATGAAAATTACATTATACTTATAGCAGCTCTAAAATCACTTTTGTCTGCCAGATAGTTCAGCATTATTATTTCTTGAATATTGGGGGGAATGGCTTATATTGGATAGAAACTTTTCATTTGAAGATCTCAGATATAATCCACCTACATGGAACATTAAAAGCAATTTATCTCCACCATTTAGCAAAAATAAATAAATAAATAAATAAATAAATAAATAAATTTTATTCTAGTACATTTATTGTGGGAAATCTTAGCTATCAAGAGTTCGCCTGACAATATTATAATCATAGACCTCTGCATGACCCCTGTTTTGTTTATGGATGAGAAAATAACCTAATATGATTTTCTTCCAGGGCTCAGTAACATGACTTGTACTAATCTTCTGTTAAATTACTTTACCATTTCACATAAAGGATGGAAAAATAAAAGTATTAACAAAATAATGTTAAAATTTTAGTTATTTTATAATTGAGACACGTATAACAGTAGTAAACATGTGAATTTGGGGAATCTTAAACCAAAACCAATTGGTGGGGAAAATCTTTCAGTAATAACCTCCCATTTGGAAATGTGCAGCAGGCAAGGCTGTCAATTTTATACAAAATGTAATAAAGTGTCATGGAATCAGACAGGAATCATTCCCATTTACAGGAAAATGTGGAGGATATTTCCCTTAGCAATTGATGACCCTGAGGCAAAACAAGCAGTGAACATTCATTTGTCCATGGAAGTGAGGTAGAATTAGGAAGGTTTCAATATGCAGCACAAGGCAGCGTGGCTCCAATTACCACTGCAATGTCTAAACTATTTCTATCTATTTGGAATAGTGTATTAAAATGTTTCCACTTCTTTAAGTGAATGAAGCGTCAGTTTCTGCAAAGCCTATAATGAAGCTATGGGGGATTTTTCTTTCCATTCACCCACCTCCCCACCCGGAAATGCAGTTACTAATGATGACATTTACATTTTTTTCAGAGACATTCCAAATCGTGACCTCAAAGAATTCTTACCTTGTAACCATTTTTCAGTCTTAATGCATATTTAAAGCCAGACTTAAAAGCAAGGGCCACCAAGGGTGCTTTCCTTGAAATGTATTTGTGATCTTGAAAATTTTTATGTAGACAGTTCCTGAGTTGACAGTACATCTTATATGCAGAGGTGAACATGGTTGAACAATTTAGTTTCTTGGAAACTCTAAAAATAAATTAGGATTCAGCAGCAGCAAGTCAGGTTTCAGCTGCTCTAAGCATTTTGCTTTTGTTATAATCAACCACGGGTGATCAAGTGGATGGCAAGTAGAGCAATATTATAAAACAACACGCATAATGAGGGGCTTACAGTAGTTAAATGTTTGTTTTAGACACTAAACTTGAAATTTTTAAGTAGTTCAATTTGACACAGAAAAAAGTTAGACCTAATAAATTCGTGCAATAAAATAAGAATCTAGCTGCATAACTGAGACAGGTTAAATCAGGACAAAGGACAGTGTTTTGTATTTCAATATGAATGCAATGCTGTATGCAGTCTCTCCTTGCTAGAAATCAAGGTGACAATATGTTTTGCAACTATTTTAAATGGGATGCATTTTCTTTATTGAGATACATCATACTCTTTCACATAAATATTTAGTTAGAGTAAAATTAAGCTATTGGAACATTTCCTTTATTTGCAGTGAGTTTAGTGAGTCTTTCAGTCTTCATTGAATATGGCAATTTCCGGGGATTTACTAATACTTGCCAGAAAGCTCATTCATTTTCAGCTCTCTATGAGTAAATGAAATAACTAAAGATTTTTTTCTCCATAAGCCATCAGAAAAAAGTGAAGCATAAGAGTGAAAAATCAGGTTGAAAAGATGAAAAAGTGACTTAACTTTTAACTGTTGCTGTCATTTAAATTTTCTTCCTTCATTATCTTATAAAAAGGTCTTTTATAAGAGGATCCTTGAAAAATCCCATGCATCCTGTTCTTTTCTTCTTCAATGATCTTTTTATTTGCCCTTATTAAAATAACATTCATTTATTAAGTATTTCTTCAGAAAAATCATGATACTGTTTTAGAGGCTGCATGTTTGTGGATCTTTTCTTCTTTCTTTTCTGACTCCATTTTAATAGTTACCACACTGGAGAATAATGAAATTCAGCTCTGCTTTCTCTCTTTCTCCAGTTCCATTTCATAAGTGAACCACATAAGTCTATCATGATCATCTTTTCAGCACATTGATCCTGAGTCTGTTTCATTTATTATGACTTCCTGTGGAAATCTGATTAGGCCAACTATGAATGCATTCATTTCTCTGAATTGGTTACATTGTTTCAAATTATTTCATCTTCAAAGTAGACCAGGTATGGAACAATAAAATCAGTACCTGCTCCTTTACTTGAATTTGAATAAATTTTCTTTTCATTTAGTCAGAAAAATGATGTTCTGACAATCCAATCAGAAATTTCTACTCACTTAGAAAATGCCCTAGAAAAGAATATATACGTATGTACCCACACACACACACACACACACACACATACTGTACTACTCCGTTATACAACTCAATGACTGTGGGTTAACTCCCCCTTCTCCCCACCACCTTACCCCATGACCCAACAATTTAAAATGCCATAAAGATCTGACTTTTATGTGAAATCTCTCCAGCCCTCTTACATGTGGCCTCTTATCCTATCTTCCTCATTCTTTCTGTACATCTGATTTTATATAGTGTTTTGACTTAGCAGTTAAGCTAATAATAATAGTGGTAATACCAAGAGGGCCTTATGTCACAAAGTTCTGTCCAGCTGTAATTAAATGCCCTGTGTTTTCTGAATCATTGACTTCTATATGTTTCTAAACCTCTTCAAAACAGGCTTCTCAAAAATCTAAATGCCTCTACTGCTAAATTTTATGTGTCAACTTGACTGAGTTAAGGAACACTCATATAACTGCTAGAACATTATTTCTGAGTGAGTCTGTGAGGATGTTTCTGAAAGAGACTAGCATTTACAGAATCAGAAACTAGCATATACAGAATCAGTAGACTCTAAAGAAATATGCCTTCATTAATGTGGCTGGGGGGTGGTGGAATAATATAATCTACTGAAGAACCAGATAGAAGAAAAGGTGGAGTAAGGGTGAATTCACTTTCTCTTCTGGAGTTGGGACATCCATCTTTTCCTGCTCTTAGACATCAGGGTTCCAGGTTCTTGTGCCTTAGAACTCTGAAACTTCCACTATTAGCTCCTCTGGTTCTCAGGCCTTTGATTCAGACTGAATTACTCCACTGGCTTTCAGGTTGTTCAGCTTGCATGGGACTTCCCAGTCTCCATAATCTCATGGCCGATTTCCATAGTAAATCCCCTCTTATAAAACTCTCTGTATATATCCTATTGGTTCTGTTCCTCTGGAAAACCCTGACTAATACAATAAATAATATTCTTTATTTTCAGAAGTTGTTTTAAAATTTTTGAGTAAAAATTTTGATTTATGTTATTATTCAGTTCTTAGATATTTAGCATGCACACCTTAATAATGGTGTTAATGTGTCTGAAATGAGTAACTTGACTATTAAGAGTATTCTGATTTGTCCCATTATATTTGCTCTATTATTCTCAGTATACTGTAAGCTCTTTGAGGAAAGGGACAGTGCTTTCTATAGTACTTTGACAATTTAAAGTACTTTGCAACATTATAACAAATAACAAAATAAGGGAAAAAATTACATACTGGTATTGATTCTTTGGTTTATTATGCTCTGTTTATGTGTGTAGGGAAATAGTAAAAAAAATTGTAAACCTTATAATAAATGCTATGTAAAGAATATTTATAATAATACCCCTTTATGAAGATTTTGAAATTTCTGATTAACAAATACAATTCATTTCACTCATGGAAAAATTAAAGTTGCCATCCACGTTTAATCAAAGTCTACTGATCAATCACTTATTATGTGCCAGGCACTGGGATAGCCACAATACTTTGTGAGAGGCTAGAATATAATAACCATCTCCTCACTTAAGCATTTACTCATTGTTCTTATCTATTAATCAGATATTAGCCTGTTTGGTCTTGTATTATTAGACTTATGTTATGCTACATATCAAAGATGAGAGGATTAGAGCCTGCATTTTCTTGCCTCTTTGTGCCAGGAAACCGCAATGCCATTTCCTTCATTGGCTCTTTCATCCCACAGGCAGTGCCTGACATGTAATACTAACTTCTCTTTAGTATGCTTTTTCTAATGAAGGATAATGAGATTCTGTAATGCAGCAAGTATAATTTATGAATCAGCATCAAATAAGGCTTTGAAAGCAAACTAAAGACAAATCTCACCAAGTTAGCTATTCATAGCCTGCCCTGGAATTAAATCAAAAGCACTGAACAGCATCTAAAGATTGTGAGCCAACTGTCTTTTACTGCTGACAAGATGCTTGGCACTAGTCTGCAAATCAAAAATTATTTTATCATGTATAATTTTTGAGGGTGTTGCAAGATTGTGAAAAGAGTCAAAAAGGAACACCCATGGGCCCTTTTAGAGGAGTATTTTTTGACAGCAGTAGTTCCTTATATTGTCAGATATAAATAATTAAAATACACACTAAGTCACAGACATTAAAATAATCTCCAATTTTGCATGAAGATCCATAAAAGTTAATAATTTTCTTATTCTGACATGTAGTATTTTCATCTCACGTCCAAACCTGAATCCGTAATCTTCCTCTATCCCAAATCATTGTTTATTCATAATTTTGTTTTCCTAGTTTTCCCTCTTATACCCCTCAGCTCAAACTTTACATATTCAGTAATCACTAAGCAAAGTTAATTCTACTTCTTAAATACGTTGCTCAGTTGTCCTCTTTACTCTGTTTATCATGTCACTGCTTTACTTATTCCCATCTTCCCTCTTATCTAGACCAAGGGAGGAGGCCATATGGAGAGAGGAGAGTACAGAACAATATCCATATGGCTGGGATAAAAGGTATGGTAGAGGATCAGTGCAAGTTAAAGATGGAAATGAAGATCTATGAATGGAGAAGGGCCTTGCATGGTAGGACATCAAAATTTATCCTGAAATTTATGGAGAATAACTAAAAAAGTAAATGCAATGATCAGAAAACAAAACTACTCTGGTGGTAATGAGTTGTTAGAGAAGGCATGGTACTCAGAATCATGAGTCCCCAAGATGTCAATGTCCTTATCTCTGGAATCGATGGATATGTTCTCTTACATGACAAAAGGTTAAAGAACTTGAGACATGGAGACATCCTGGATTATCCAGAAGACCTAATATAATTACAAAGACCCAGCAGAGTTACAAGGTCCCTTGTAAGGAAAAGAATGAGACAGGAGGCAGAGCATGGAATGTGATGACGGAAACACAAACAGAAATGGGGGGCGGGGGGAAGAGAAAGAGAGGGAGGAGGAATATTTGAAGGTGTTATCCTACTGGCTTTGAAGGTGGAGGAAGAGGTCATGAGGCAAGGAATGCAGGTGGCCTCTAGAAGCTGTTAAATAAAAGGAAATAAACTTTCTCTTAGAGGCTCCAGAAGAAATGCAGCCCTGTTGACACCTTGGTTTAGCCCAGTGAGACCCATTTTGGACTTTGGCCTCCAAAATTATAAGTCAATACATTGGTATTGTTTTAAGCTTCTAAATCTGTGGTAACGTGTTAGGGCAGCCATACAGAAGGCAAAAAAGGAATGGGAAAGTGGAGAAGGTAGGTTTTAAGGGTTATCATAACAGCACATTCCTAATAAATGCAGCTGTTCCAAAAAACACAGGTTTAGAAGGCAAAGAGAAAATTAAGTATTATTTTTGAATCAGAGTGCCTTGGAAAATAAACAAAATATCTGACATATTTGAAATAATTATGCAGTTAGGCAATGACACAGATTCTATGCATAAGACCCTGTCCTTTGTAAGACATTTTTCCTATTTTGTAGGAGAAATATAAGCATGGTGAAAAGGCAATTTATTGCTATTAATATGAGACTTAATGCAGTTGAAATTTAATAATGAATTGTATCTTTTTCAGAACATGAAAGGTTGCTTCTTCTTAAATCAAGTATCACTAACATTTGCATAATCTTGGATAATAATATAACTGAAAATACTTTTGCTTTCATTCTAGTCCCCAAATATATGCTCAGAGTAACAAAATTTAGTGAGCATATACACTGTGTGCTCCACATCATTACTTCATGTCTTAGTGGCTATTATAAACCAGAAACTAAATGGAGTAGACCTACAGATGTATGTATGTTGGAGAAGTGATAGATTTTTTTCTTGGTTGTATCTAACACTGAGGTAAAAATATTTCATAATATATTAGGCAACTAAAGCCATTTTGTAAGGCAAACCATTTTGCATCTGAAGAAACTTAGACCCATAAAGACTAAACAACCCACCTTGATGACATACTGATAAGAAATGAATCCAGGACATAGGGCCTTATGTGTGGACATCAAGGCCTGGTCCCTATTCTCAACCGCTACACTTCGTAATTATACCTTATGTACTGTTAGGGTATTTGTATTTTGCATTGGTGAACAGCTACACAACTGAGTATTATAAGTTGACTCACTATCTTAATGGCTGCCTAGTATTTAATGCAGCATTATTATTGTTGAACATTTGGCTTGATTACAATTTTTTTCCTTTATTAGGAAATAATAAGCAATGTTGCAGTGCTCATCCCTCTAAGGGAATCTTTATATGTTTTATTTACCTTTAATGCCCAGAAGTGGAATTACTTTTTATTAGGCAGTACTAAATTGACCTCCAGAAAAGACTTATTTATCATGTCTGCGTTTTAAATTTTCCTTCAGTAATGATCTACTATATAGGATGGCTTTATAATTACTCATAATAATAGTTCACAGGAATGCAGCCACCCATCCATCTTTCCTTTGATCACATGGATGCATTTCTGACACAGCCAAACATATTGGTGGATATATTTTGTAAACACTGAATTTGAAATGAAATAGTGGCATCTGATATTTCACAAAATTCAGAGAAACACTTAAGTTAGAGAAGGAAACTTTCTGCTGTTCTCAAGGTAATTTTTAAAATGCCTAACATGTTAAGGTCAGAGTCTACTCAATTTAACGAGGTGTTAACATGCTCTAAAAATAGTCTAATTAGAACTACTGTTGGGTTAAGTTTTCATGCCTCCGGGAGATGGGTCTGCTTTGATTTAAGTCAGTTTCTCTCTTCTTGTCAGAAAGTTATTCAAAATGTCCTTTCCTCTTTATTCCTTTTTCCTCCTTCTTCCTTCTACTTTTGCATAAGTTCTAGAGGTTTGAAATGAGCATTTTGAACAAAGCACACATATGCTGAACTTAATGATAAATGCACTGTCTGTAATTCTTTCAACTTTGTTCTGCATTGCTACAGCTGTTGCTTTCTCATTACTTTATTTTTAAAAGATTTGGAGTAATTACTTTTACTCATTAAAAATAGCTTAACTGCCGGTTAATTATTATACAATCATCTTCTTTATGTGATCAACTTAACTGAAATCCTTCATGAAAAATGGGCTCAGGAAGTGCAGGACACAATCTCCATGTTTCAGTCACAGTAATCAACTTAGTATACACACACACACACACACACACACACACACCATTCATTCATTTATTCATTCATTCACTTTTCACGGAACAAAGCCTTATTGATCAGTTATGATATTCATGATACTATGGGAGAGAAAAATAATAACCTATAGTCCTTGCTTGTAATTAATCCAATAGAAGAAATAAGAACATTACTCTAGTATTAGAGTGCAGAGTGAAATAGAATTCTGTATTATAAGGTTGTCCATGTTCTTTTCTAAGTAAAAAACTGTACTTTTAAATATTGAAAAAATTAAAGGCATGAGGAGGCCTAATCAAAGGTGTGGAGGCAAAATAGACATGGAGTGTGTAAGGAGCAAGGAGTAATTATTTCTATTTGGCTAGGGTACACGGTATCTAAAAGGAGATTTTGAAATAAGGTAAACAATGAACCTGTCTGAGAGATATTTGGAGTATATTCCATTGGTAATGGAGAATGTTTAAAGATTTTTTAAAATGGGGATAAAATGATCAAAGATTTACTTTCTAGAATTAATATGAAATCAGAGTGAAGGACAGAATTAAAAAGGAGGCCTCTATGGAAAACAGATATCATTATTATAAGCTATTTATTTATTTAACAAACATTTAGTGAATTTCTTTCTTTTCCTTCTTCCTGTCTTTTTTTTTTTTTTCACTTTTGTTTCAGACAAGGTCTCATTTTGTTACCCAGACTGAAGTGCAATGGCGTGATCATACCTCACTGCAGCCTCAAACACCTGAGCTCATGCAGTCCTTCAGCCTTGGTCTCCCAAAGCACTAGGATTACAGGCATGAGCCACCACACCTGACCAGTGAGTTTCTATTACATTTCAGAGTATTCAATACAAATATATAGAGAGAATTAAGGCAAAATTCCCCGTCCACAAGAAACTCAATCTAGTGTAAAATCCACTAACAGAACCGACAAAGTATAATGTGTAAACGTGAAGGTAGAGATATGTTTGGGCTACTAGAAATACATAAGTAAACATATTTACCTGGGATAGTTCAGGGAAGGAATGATAAGCTTCCAAAACAAGGGCCTTAATGAAACTGATTCAAAAAAAGTAACATTTTTGAAAAGTTGAATATGTGCAGATGGAAGAATATTATGAGCAATAGCACAACAAATGACATTTTGAAGGCTAAGACCAATGGCCAAAACTAGGGATTTGTGTGAAGTTATGACAGGGAATGATGTCATCAAAAGCCTAACATTCCAAATTATCTTAGTTTAAATAACCTGTTCAGATATTTTTTCTGAAGCCAGCAGGAACTATTGAAGGCTTTTAAGCAAGGAAATCGCATGACAATAACATTGTTTAGAAAGGTCACTTTAACACATAACAATTGTATAATGGACATGTGGGGTCACTGCTGGAATAAAAGAGACAAATCCATTGTTATTGCCATAATCCATGTGAGAAACAATGTAGGCCTACAGCAAAGCAAAGACGTGACAAATATTATAAAGGGATCAACAAGTTCAATAGCTCTTGGAAACTAGTTGGATTTAAGGTGGTACTGAGAAGATGGGATGACTCATAAGTAAATAAAATGTTTTGCAAAACAGAAATATATCATTTCCAGAGTAGTTCTAGATAGGGGTTTAAGATAAGACTTTAGCATGGAGAGGGGATCTGTTTTATACAATAGAACGAGGGAGTCTTAAACACAGCAAGCAGATATCTACATTAAATTTTGACAGAGTAAAATTTTGTGACTGTAAATTTATCAGTAATTAATCTGTATATTGTAGCTGAGTTTTCTGCGGTGGCTCAAGCCTGTAATCCCAGCACTTTGGGAGGCCGAGACGGGCGGATCACGAGGTCAGGAGATCGAGACCATCCTGGCTAACATGGTGAAACCCCGTCTCTACTAAAAAATACAAAAAAAAAAAAACCTAGCCGGGCGAGGTGGCGGGCGCCTGTAGTCCCAGCTACTCGGGAGGCTGAGGCAGGAGAATGGCGTAAACCCAGGAGGCGGAGCTTGCAGTGAGCTGAGATCCGGCCACTGCACTCCAGCCTGGGCGGCAGAGCGAGACTCCGTCTCAAAAAAAAAAAAAAAAAAAAAGAAATATGTTACTGAGAACACTCTGATGCTCAGCAAAAAAAAACAGGAAATGCTGACTGATGACTTTGATAATGCAAATTTGCTAGCTGGGCTGAGGGAGCAAAGCAGCAACTCATTGTTGAATTTCTCACCTTCCTTTTTTTGCCAACAATAAAGTGGATTATATTTGTCATTTTTTCAATATAAAACATCAGCAATGAAGAGAAAATTTTATGCAAGTTGCAGAAAGTTGAGTAGTTTTATCTAGCAAAAGTTGGAAGTATTCTGACCTTATGATCAGATAAATATTCCAATGTGTGAAATTCTCCCTGTTATTGAAGAGCACAGGCTGGATGCAGGTGGCTCTGGTTGGCAAAAATTTTGAAAACAAATTGTTGATTATTCTGCCAGTTTACTGATTACTTTGGGTTTATTCATTTGTTCTCTATTAAGTTTGGGGAATATTGTATAATTGTTACAAATTCAGCATCGTTGTCATTGTTCTGCTATTCTTTAGAGTCTGATGATGAGCTCCATCAGTCATTGTACTTCCTCTTTAAGTTCTTGGTTGGAATGAGGAAAAGCATGATAAATCCAGAACTTTCTACTAAGTACGTGGTTGATGTTGAATAAATAAACAATGAATATATGAATGAAAATCTTGACATCCTGATGATAGAATACATTTATGTTTTCAGTGTCAGAAAAAAAATGTGAAACATTGGGAAAAACTTTGAAAAATACAAGTGTAGAAAACTAGCAAATTCGCATTATCAGATATATATTCTGCCGCTGCTTTTTATTCATGGTAGTTAAGGTTGTTCATTTATCCATAGTGGCTCTTATTTTTCATTGTTTTTTTCTTTGTGACATTTCTACAGTTACTGAGATAACATTCACCTTTGGAATAAGTTGCTTGTATTAACCTTGTCAGATGTTATTTCCTAAAACCAGTCAATAAGAGTTTTGCCACTGAATGAACGATATAGCCATGGCCTTTGGTCTTTCTTTGTTTTTATTTACAGAAAAAATTTCTTTCGAATGATAGGTTCAGATTTTTTCCTAAGAGTATTAAAGAATCAATTTAATTGATATGGTCTTAGACCTAATTACTGCAATTTTATAAAAATGAATGGTTTTTTGAATTGTGGCTATTTAACTACAAAATGTACTCTTGCGTGTTCTTATAGATGTCAGCAAAAACGTCCTAGAAATGCTTTGTGATTAAAAGAAACAAGAATATACATTATACTTAGAATGTTGCAAATATTTATTAATCATGTCTTTTGTTAGAAATGTGTTAAAAAGTTTAATTCAAAATAAGCGCTTTATTTTGTATTGGGTCAAAGTATTCAAATTTTGTTCTTTCTTGTCTTTTTTGCCTACCTTGTAATTTTTTTTGTTGGCAACAGCCAGACATAATGAGTCAGGAAATGTGGTAAATAAGTCTTTTATTTATTTAATTATTTTTTTTTTAGATGGAGTCTCTCTCTGTCGCCCAGGCTGGAGTGCAGTGGCATGATCTCAGCTCACTGCAAACTCTGCCTCCCAGGTTCAAGGGATTCTCCTGCCTCATCCTCCGAGTAGCTGGGATTACAGGCGCCAGCCACCACGTCTGGCTAAGTTTTGTATTTTTAGTAGAGACAAGATTTCACCGTGTTGGCCAGGCTGATCTCGAACTCCTGACCTCAGGTGATACACCTGCCTTGACCTCCCAAAGTGCTGGCATTATAGGCGTGAGCCACTGCGCCTAGCTGGTAAACAAGTCTTTAGTGTAAGTTCTTTTGCTAATCCTGCTAGGAGTTGAACTGTGTTTAATGTTTGCTCTAGCTGTTAGTGTCAGTGGCTTCGGTTTTTTTAGTGTCTGCATTTTTGTCTGTCCCATCATCTTTGGCAAAAGGGAACAAAGAGCTTCTTCTTAAATAGACTCTGTCTTGCAGTTATTTCAGCTATAATCTATTATTGTTTTACTGAAGTTTTGTTGATGTGTTGATGAGATATGGGACAAAGGAAGTATTCTATAATGTTATAATCAATGTCAGTTGCTTTGAGTGGGCCTGAGTTCACAAATGTTTCTTATCAATTTTCCCTCCCCTTCGGTGAGACAAGAAGGCTAGATGAGACTGGAGTTGGATGATTTCTTTTTCCCAAGTTGTATAAGGATTTGGTGGTCTTTTTCCTTGCAGGGAAGATATTTCTTAAAATGGAAAATGTCCTGGGAGTATTTCAAAATGGTTAGCTTTCTCCTCCTCTTGCTAGAAATGTAATTATATTTCTTGCTAGAAATACAATTTTCTCTGAATTAGTGGGATTCCTAGACATAAAACCCATGAATGTGTGGTTGTCCTAGGACTCAGCCCTTAGGAGTTCTCACTCTAAGCCAGTCCACACTCAGCCTTCAGCGAAGCATCACAGTCACCATATAGGTACAACTACCAATACAAGGTTCCAGTGGCTTTTTCTTCATAAAGCAGATCTCAGCTATGAATCTCTGCCTGTCTCTTCAGATTTTATGGTGCTGGTTTACCTTGTAACCTCAATTCTTTGATAGGTGCAAGAAAGGTTGTTGATTTTCAGTTTGCTCTGCTTTGTTCTTCTTGTGAGGAGAGTAATGATGGCATCTGAGCTCTTTACATGGCAGAGGTGACACCAGAAGTCCATGATCATCATTTTATACATTTACTATGAAAGTTTTCAAACATACACAAAATTATCAGTAGTACACAGAAACCTTATGTGTCTATCGCAGAATAGATCACAAATAACAATATTTGTTGATCTTGTTTCATCTATGTCTCCCATGTTTTTACTTAAACCAAGACTTATTATAAAATAAATACCAAACATCAAAACCCCAAATGCACAGAACCTTCAAGCCTCAATTTATTCTGTTTCAATGTTGACATTGACTGACTATTAGATGGTATTAAGAGATTATTATTAACTTTGTTGGGCCTTATGACAGTTATATATTTTTTATTATTTTAAAATCCCCCCAGCTTTGTGTAATCCCCGATCTAGTCTCTATGATAAAGTGTATCTTAAAAAGTGGATCTCATAACAGTAATTTGTTTTTATTTTTAGTTATTATAAATACATACTAGTTATACACATTTACAGGGTGCGTGTCATATTTTGACACAAGTACACAATGTGTAATAAATCAGAGTAATTGGGTTATTTCATCACCTCAAAAATTTATTTCCTTGTGTTAGGAACATTTTCATTTCACTCTTCTAGTTATTTTGAAATACACAATAAAATATGATTTACTACAGTCACTCTATTGTGCTACTACATACTAGATTGTATTCCTTCTATGTAACCATATTTTTATACCCATAAACCATCCTGTCTTTATCTCCCATTCCCACTCTCCTTCCCAGCCTTTGGTAGCCATCATTCTACTCTCTAGCTCCATGATTTCAGTTTTTTTTTTTTAGCTCATGAACATTATTGAGAAGATGTGATATGTGTCTTTCTGTGCTTGGCTTATTTCAATAAACAAAATGTCCTCCAGTTACATCCCTGTTGTTGTAAATGATGGGATTTCATTTTTTATTGCTGAATAATATTCCATAGTGTGTACGTACCACATTAAGCATCCTTATTTATTAGAGATAAGTGCTGAAATTTTTATGGGTGTTGGGGTTGTTATTGTTTTTGTTGTTTTCAATTATTGATAGTTATATAACAAAAGGCAGACTTATTATGGAGAACATTGTTTAAATAATTAAGTCATCTTTCTAAATACTTATCTTACCACCAAAATAGAAAACATAGTATATAAAACATTTTATAATTTATTATTACTTAAATTAACTTAATAAAATGAACCTTACCACTTCCAAATTTTAATGGAAGTTGTGTTTTATTTTCTCCTTAAGATAGTTTCTTTCATACATTTATACCAGACACCACCCAAATAATGGCATGCTGGTTTCACATTAGGCACCAAGATCCAGTGGGGTGGGGAGGTGGGGCCATAACTTTAAAAAGATGCCAGGAACGCACCTGAATATTTGGAATACCGTGGAATGTTTATCATGACATTTATATACAGATTACTTCAGCGTAACCAAATAGCTGATAGGGGACATTTATCTTTTTTCTTTTTTTTTGAGACAAAGTCTTGCTCTGTCGCCCAGGCTGGAGTGCAGTGGCTCAGTCTCAGCTCACTGCACAAGCTCTGCCTCCCGGGTTCACGCCATTCTCCTGCCTCAGCCTCTGGAGACGCTGGGACTAGAGGCGCCCGCCACCACACCCAGCTAATTTTTTGTACTTTTAATAGAGACGGGGTTTCACCGTGTTAGCCAGGATGGTCTCAGTCTCCTGACATGATGATCCACCCGCCTCGGCCTCCCAAAGTGCTGGGATTACAGGTGTGAGCCACCACGCCTGGCCTTATCTTTTATGTTAATATTCATAGTACTAACAGAGAGCAGAATGATAGAATTAGGACATGACTATATTTTAATCTCTAAGGAATTAGTAGATTTAGACAATAATCATCAAAATAATGACATCAAGAAAAGCCGGACATTATGCAAGTATACAACACCATCTATGAAGTAGTTTTGTGTCTTGTGATGGATAGATATAGAAAAATATCTCATTCTTCTGTATTTTTTTTACTGCAAATTAGTGGTTAAATTCAGAGGCCCTTGAATTATGGTAGTTTACTTTATTGATAATGTGTTCTTATCTTCTTTATATACTGACCAATAAAACTTTAAAATACATATTTTAAAAGTTATATTATGAATGATTTTACCTGAGCTGGACATACCATATATGAATCTAAACTTGCAATTTTTTTTTATGACTAACTCTATTCACAATCCCATCTGTTGTGATTTTAGTTGGTTATTTCACACACTAAAAGAGATGTACACATATATATTATATTATGGAGTGTCCTTGTGGGAATTGCCAAATATTGGCAATCACAATATTTAATATAAACTTTGTGCCATATTCTACTATTTGATTCATATATATCTTCTCACTTATGTTAATACTCCCATCATACATACATGGAAACTGAATAACAAAGAAGATATATAACTTTCTGAGGTTACATAAGTGTTAAAACTTACTTCTGTTTGACTCCCGTGATTATAGTTTTAGCCACAAAAATTAATGAATTCATACAGTACTAATACATTTCAGTGGCAAGTCACATATGACAACAGTCTTGGAGGTTGACCATAAAATTTTCCTTTCCTTGGCACAAGGTAGGTTTTAAGGTCATCTGGTTATTCAAAAGGATACCTTTGTACTTACCATTGGACTCAGCAATCCCACTCTTACATATTTATCCAAGAAAAATGGAAACACCTTTCTATACCATATGTGAACAAATCGAAATCTGTATTGGCTTCTATCTCCATTGTAACAAATTACCACAACCTAGTGGTTTAAGTCAACACAAATTTACCCTCTCTTACTGTGCAGGTCAGTGTTTGCTGGGCTGCATTCCATCCAGAGGCTTCAGGGTAAAATTCATTTCCTTGTCTTTTTCAGCTTTTAAAAGCTACCTGCATTCCATGACTCACAGACTCTCTCCAACATCACTCCAACCTCTTGTTTTCACAGTTTTGTCCCCTGTTAAACCATAGCAACACTATTCATAATAGTCCAATTATTTTTAAAAATCTAAATATCAATCAACTAGTGAATGAGTAAGCAAATTATAGTGTATCCGTAATATGTAATACTATGCAGCAATAGATAATACAACCATGAGGATAACTCTTGAATATATAATGCTAAGTTTGAGAAGACAAATACAAAATACTACATACTGTATGTATAAAAATCTGGAAAAGTCAAACTATTATAACGAAATGCAAATCAGTGTTTGCCTAAGGCCAAGGGCTTAGTGAAGTGATGGCAAATGGACAGGAGGGACATTTTTATAATGAGATAAATGTTCTATATATCAATTATGATAGTGCCTATACAACATTATAAAATTGTCACAACTCATCAACTGTGTGCTTAAAATGGAAAGGTTTGATTTTATGTAAATCATACCTCATTAAATTTGGGAAACTGTTGACAGACTATCCAGGTTATTTTATGATTTTTTGCTTTTATATAAAATCCTTAATTTTCCAGTAATTAGATTGTCAATGACAAACCTTATCAACTTATACATTAGAAGAATGAGTTCCACATTTTTCAGGATACAATGCAGATAAGCATCAGAGGCCATTAGAAAATCAGAAATGCAAATACATTAATAGAAATTAAGATGAGACAATTTTCCATTAATAAAACTGAGTTTGAACTTTCAAATGCAGAAAATGTACTGATAAAATTTCAAAGCTTCTTGGATCATTTCCTTTTTTTCTTAGGAACTTACATTCCTGACCCAAGCCATGAGTACCAATGGATCCTGGGACAGTTGCACAAAGAATTTAACGTTAGAACCAAATAATCATTTTCTTCAAAGTTCTTCCTAAGGATGGTATAAGCATGGATAGGCTAACTGTAAATTAAACTGTGCTGATCCCTCAATGAAAGGAATATCAACAAAGGTACCCCTCATTCTATATAATATCTTCATTTATAAAATGATCCAAGGGTATAGTTTTGATATAGGAGAGTTAACTTTGTCAAATGCTGTATGCGAAAACATCAAAGGGATTTTTTCTTAATTATGATGATGATGATAACTGTAAATGTTACACACATGTCCTGCTTTGCATAAGTTAATAGAAAGTTCAATTTCCCTCCATTCCTTCAAATAAGGCACAGAGCAACTTTAATTCATCCTTCTGCAGAGTTATCTGAACAACTAGGAGCAATTAATTTGTAAGTTATTTACAAGTGCTCACTGAAGCACATACACTGCTGATTTATGTGGCAGCCAAAGGGCTATGAAGAAGACAATGCTCACTAATCACAGGCACCTGGGACATTATCACCACAAAGTAAGTGACATCTGAGTGTCTTAAAACTGTCACAGAAGGGTTTATACTCATTAGTGGCAGCTAACAGTCTTTTTCAGAACCCTAAGCACCAATGGCTAAAAGCATTTATTCCATCCAGGGGTAAAGCATAACATAAATATTCGTATCAATTAAATTATCCTGTGTCACCCATCTAAGTATTATCTTCAGCTCATCCTTTAACCCCCATATCTGATCAAAGGCCACATCTTGGGAATCTTACCTCGTGCATGTCTCTTAACTCTACCCTTCTTCTCTTCTGTTCTGGACTATTATAATGACTTCGCCTGTAACCACCCTGCCCTTAACCTATCCTCACTCTACCTATTTCACTGAAAACAAATCTGATCATATCACGCACCACTTAATCCTCTCCTCTCCCTCTGGATGCTTTCAGGTTGAGGTTGGAATATTTTGATGCAATAAATAAGAACTCAGTTGATCTGGCCTTTCTCCACCTTACCAGTCTAATTTCCCATCAACTTTCCTCTTGTCTCCATTGTTGTATGTACATACAAGGGTGTTACTATTCAGAAGCTCTAAAGCACTTTCCAGAACATAGCATTCTATGTCATGTCTGCAATATTTGCTGACCCGTGCTTTTTGCTGTGTCTTCTATGTAAACTCATAAAATGCTTTTATACTCACCTAGTGTTACTTTCCCTTGAAGCTTTCATTGGCCCAATAACATATCAATTATTTACACTCTTCTCTATGTTGTTCTTCCTATGTTACTAAAAAAAAAAAACTCTTATTTTTAAATCAATTACCTACAAATCATTTATCTGCTTTTTACTACTTGTATATTATATCTTTTTTCTTATTTAGGAAGCATAGCTTATCTTTACAAATCTGGTGGCTGTTGCAGAGTAGATGCTTAATATACATTGCAATGGACAACTGTGGAGAAAATTCTGTATTAGTGGAAAGTTAGACTAGGTGGTTTCTAATGTCCTTTTCCAACTGAAAGACTTTTATATCACTTTCTTCTTTATAATATCATTTCAGAGCCACAATCTGAAAAATCCAGTTCCTTTCTAGTTTGAGTCTCTTTGTTAGAAAATTTCTGTCCGCTATAAAATACAACTACTTATTCATAAAGCAGAGCAAATACAACATTCTCTTCTAATTTGTAACAGCATATAAATATTGTATAATGTTATTCTTTCCTAATATTTCTAAATCTCTTAGGGCATTTATGATACAAAGACAAATATTAATTTAAGTTCACTTAATTTCCTTGTATTTACTCTTAAACTTATGTGTTAACAAATCCAATAAATTGTACAAAACACAGAGAACTCACTCTGTTGTAAATCTATATGTTGTCACTCTTTAGTTCAGCAATATTACTTGCATCAATTTCTTTTTGGAAAAGGCACATTTTCAATGATTTTTAACTGAAGTATTAAAAGTTTAAACATACACACTCACTATGTGCTGCGTGGATCTTAGTAATACATTTTGGGAAAACTGAGTCATCCAGTTTTCTGTGTTGATAACAATCTGAGTATTCTTACCCCCATAAAAGCCATCAAAAAGACATGAAGCTAAAAAATATTTCAGTACCTCTTTTATTCTCTGAGATAAATGTTTAGAGTTACATTTAAATAGGTTGATTTTTCATGACTCTACCACTCCATCAAATCAATACTTTATTCACATTGATATTTATGATTCTTTTCTAACTCCACTGTACATAAATAAAATTTATATGTACTGTCAAATGTTGTAGATGAGATGCTTAAAAACAGAATCTTACCCTTGGAAATATAAGTAGGAGCTATATCAAGATGTTCTGAAACCAACAAGAAATATAAACACAGACTGTTGTATTTTAAAATATCTAGGTTTTCAAAGGCTGCAGGGATCAGTTATATTCTAATGATTAAATGGCAGATTCACACAAATGGTCTGTTCCAAAACCACCTACTCCACCTGTGCCTTCGTTCCTTCCTCTGAGAACTTTTCATGGATGCTTTCCTTTGTCTTGGATCATTTTATTTTTCTCTCATGTCAGTTAATCTCTCCCTCACTACTAGAAGTTTTACCTTCCCTGCACATATGAGTTTCTCCTCTTAAAATGGTCTACCTGTGACCTGGTTAAGTAGCCATTCTCTTTCCTTTCTTTTATTGTCAAAGAATGGGAAAAAAATTTCTTCTCATGTTCTTCCTTTTCCTTTGACTCTCACTTTAACTTCTTGAAAAGTGAGTTCATATCCAATATCTATGAAGACTTTTCTTAGTCCTCACTGTCCTCAGATACTCTGTTGAATTTCCTATGTGGAAACTATAATTCCCATTCTCTTTTCCTTTGTGGAAATTCTTTCTTCTCTAAATTGCATGCAGCTGTATTCTTTTGGTTTTCTTCTCATGGGATCTAAATGTTGGGCAGGCATAGAATTCTGACTACCTAGATCCAATTCTTACTCCATCATCAGCTGCTGCATGACCTAGCACAAATTACCTCGCCTCTGCATGCTTCAGTTTCTTCATTTAGGCCAAGGTCTTATCTTTAGAGCAGGTAATCTGTTAGTCACTGCCACTAAAAATTTTTTTAAATCTCATTAAACTAATGGGTCTCTTCAAATTAAGCCAAATCCAATAGAAAATTCCCATACAATAAAGTTAAATATATAGCTATTTTTGAAAATCAATATTATATCATAAGCAGTGGGCTTCATTGCATCTTACAAAGTTTTTGACTAACAAATAGAATAATGTACGTTAAACTAAAATATAATAAATAGGCATGTTTTTATGCAATACTTAACAAATATTTGAACATCCATTAAGTACTGGAAACAGCACCAGTTACCTGAATATACAATAGTGAGTAAAACGTGTCGTATAATAGATGTTAACATAGTAACATTTGCAGAATGAATAGATTAATTCATTCTTCAATTTAACTGGTGCCACTAGAAGTTAAGCATTCAAACTTTCATTTTAAGATTGTAAATATTCATCTTATTTGTTTTAATTTATTTTATTTTTGTTTTAAGGAGAGAGTCTGGCTCTGTTGTTGAGGCTGCAGTGCAGTGGCATGATCATAACTCACAGCAGCCTTGAACTCCTGTACGCAAACGATCTTCCCGACTCAACCTCTTGAGTATTTATGCAAAATAAGGTCCACAATTTCCTGTTGCAATGCAGAAATCCTTTCAAATCCCTAAAGTTAATAGTTTTAAAGTTTGAAATTCACCTTGGTTAATATTTTATAACATTTTATCCATTTGTCCCAGAGTCTCTGAAATTACGTTATCAGCATATGAAGAATATGAAGACTTTTATTTATTTATTTATTTATTTATTTATTTATTTAATTTTATTTTTGTTGAGATAGGATCTCCCTTTGTCATCCAGGCTGGAGTGCAGTGATGCATTCATAGCTTACTGTAACTTGGAACTCCCGGGCTCAAGTGATCCTCCCACCTCAGCCTCTGGAGTAGCTGGGACTACAGTTGTGCAACACCACACTTAGCTAATTGTAAAAATGTTTGTGTAGAGATAGAATCACATCGTGTTGCCGAGGCTGGTCTCAAATTCCTAATCTCGAGCAATCCTCCCACTTCAGCCTCCCAAAGTGCTGTGATTACAGGTGCGAGACACTGCACCTGACCTGAAGACTTATTTATAATGTAAATTCAACTCTAAAATGAGTAGTTTCAGTTTAGAGAAATATATATTGACCTGAAGTCATACTGAAACTGAATATCTTGTATCATACACTTTCCTGATAATAACTTTTGGGGAGGAAAAGATTCTTAGCATTACAAGCATTTAGCATAAGAAATAGTAATATGTTCACTACTAGTGCTACTACTGAAAATGTGTACAAATGTGAAAACAGGAAGTTCAGCTTGGAGTGAGGGGAATCATGGTTTTCCAGCCTCAGAAGCTAACAGAAGAAAAGAAAACCAAATCTATCATGTGAGCTAATCTGTAATGTTTATTGTGTATAGTAATTTTGGTAACAATATGAATCTATATTTTAATAGAATGAGCTCTGGGAAATACATTGCAGTAAATGCTGTTGCTTTTGTAAAATTACCCCATTCTTTTTATGTAAAGACATACCTTCTTGTCTGTTACTTTAATATCAGTTCACAATTATTAATCTGCTTAAAATTGCCTGCTGGTTGGCACATTAGAATGTTCTATATAATTTATAACATAATTTTCCTTTTCCTTTGTATTTTCTACATTTAGCATTACTGAGAGAATTCATTACCTTTCTGACACAATTGCATTATGACTTCTGATAAATATAAGGGCATCAGGCAAGATTGCTCTTGTGTTAATATGAAAGTGTTTTATTTTATTTGACTTTATCATATTATTAATATTTCTTTTGAGCAACGAGTATTTCTGCTCTTTTCTGAGCCTGTTAACTCAATACTTTACTCTTAAGTAGGACAAACCTCTCAGATACAGCCTCTCTGCTTTTTATTTTACTTCATCTCAGTCTCCTCCTCTTTCCTATCTTTCCATGGACGAGTGGATTCAGGGGTGCACATTAACTTAACCAAAAAAAGAGCAATCTCAGTGACAAAATGCAATTAAAATGAACAAGGTTGATCAATTCCATTTCCTCTCTCTTTTCCATATGTCAAGATAATCTACATGGAGGATATTGCCTAAGATTGCTATTTTTACTTTCAAAACACATACAAAACATCCCTTAATAGATTTTCTATAAAGATTTACTCTTGATTTCTCCTGTAAAAGGGAAGTCTGATTTCCCTTTGCCTACAAAGCACAAAATCCTCAACCTCAGGAACACAGGCCAGAGCAGAAGCCTTCAAACTTTTGGTTGGAAAAATAATCACGTGGGTGTAAGGAAAATGACTGTACTTCAGTCAGGAGTAGGCAGAGGTAGACATCTGGTACAGTATGACAGAGGGTTTGGAGCGCAGGTTCACAAATCTGTGCACTAATCACATTTATGTAGCCGTGTTAATGTAACCTGTTTGTGTGCGTTTATATCCGGCTTTGAGCCACTGTTGTCTGTGAAAAATATAACTGCACGGCTGACTCTGTAGGAGAGAGTGGGGAGAGAATAGAGCCATGTCTCAACTGCCTATGGTCCCTCAAGTGTTCTTTCAGTTACCTGCCACCTGTCTACTAGCTTCCCTCCAACCCCAGCTCAGGTTGGAACGTAACAGTCAGTTTCTTGTGAAAGGTTCACATTCTTCAGAGATACCCTCAAAGACACTGATTTCGTGAAGTTGAGTGGCTTCAGGAATCTGTATTTTAAAAAGTATTTCATGTGATTTTGGTGCAGATAATTCAAGGACCATGGTTTGAGAAATTTTAGCCTGCATTTCAGTTTCCTGCAAACAATTTCTTTAAAAAGGATCCAAACTGTCATTATTCAAATAAAAATGTTAAAGTCTAAACCTTAAGATTATAAAATTATGGGAGGAAAGAGTGGCAGGCTACTCATTATGTCTTTTCTGGAGCTGATAGTTGACTCAACACCCTAGGGATGTGTACAGATCAGAGTCAGTATTTCGTGAGCCTTTTGTCACAGTCTACCAATTTAGGGCAAGTGGAATAAATACTATGAAAGGCTCAATCATGCTGGAGGATGAGAACATAGTAGGAGCCCGATTTCTACCAGTTTTCCCAGAGTGATTCTGGTGGGACACAATGTTTGATGAGTATTTTAAGAACAGATTATAAATCAGGTAGAAAGTCTTTCTTAATTCCATAGGCAATGGAATAATGTTGAAAATTCAGCCACGGAATTTCCCTACTTTCACACAAGCATCCAGAGTAAGAGAAGTCTGTGACTAGAATAAAACCATAACCAATGTTCAGAACTAATTGAGTGATCATAATTTTTAAATAATTTATCCATATTTGACTAAGATATTTAAAGAGATTATCTGTGTTAAGCATATATGATGCCATCATATTTTCTTTTATATAAATGAAATTGCTAAGATCAAATTATCAAATGCATTAGCCATTGAAGGAAGATCAAGATCTGCCTTCCCTATCTCTTTTATTCTTCTTCCCCGATGAGGCACATACAAATGACAAGGGAGAGGCCAGTGCGGTGGCTCACGCCTGTAATCCCAGCACTTTGGGAGGCCGAGGCGGGCAGATCACCAGGCCAGGAGATTGAGACCATCCTGGCTAACATGGTGAAACCCTGTCTCTACTAAAAATACAAAAATTAGCTTGGCGTGGTGGCAGGTGCCTGTAGTCCCAGCTACTTGGGAGTCTGAGGCAGGAGAACTGCTTGAACCCGGGAGGTGGAGGTTGCAGGGAGCCGAAATTGCGCCACTGCACTGCAGCCTCAGTGACAGAGCAAAACTCTGTCTCAGAAAACAAAAAACAAAACAAAGACAAAGGAGAAAAAGGAGAAAGAAACACAGTTAAATACCAGATACTGGCTAATATTTGTAAAATATGTTAGGAATTCTAACACTGAGAGTGAGGTAAGCCTTGACGAAATACAAAAATTTCAAAAAGGCATTTATAAAATGTATTATGTGCAAAGTGAGTTTCGGTGAAGGCATGACCCCGATATTTGAGGCAGATGACCAATGTGCACACATGATGATGAGAAATAAAATACTGCTTCTATTTTACCTAAAGTTATAGTTCAGGCTAACAACATTTTTTTTAAAATTAATAGTTACTTGTCTAGCACTGTTCGCATTGCCAAAGATACAAAGATCATCAAACATAATTCTTAGTATTGGAGACTAGTCAAAGAGTCTTAACAAATTCTAATATTTATTTAAAATCTTCTTTATGTTGTCCCCAGTTTAAAATGATGAGACTAACCGAGTGGCATTCTTTGCGTAGGCTTTTACACCACAAATAATGATAAAATAACAAGAAATAGTTAAACAGAAATAGGATTTTATTATAGGAAAAATCATGGATGGATAACATAAATCCAATATCCTAGGACAAAGAATAAATTTGTATCATATGGAGAAAATTCAGAGATAACCTCAGTGAATTAATGTTTCAAAATTATAGAATATAAGAAAAATACTAGAATTTTAGAACTAAGAAACTGTTTTCCTGGCTTTTAAAAGAGTAAAATAAAGTTATTATGTACATGAGAGAAAATGGGCCTTGAAAAACAGTGGTCTTCTTCCTTAGAAAGAGAATCAGTGTGGGCCAGGCGTGGTGGCTCACGCCTGTAATCTCAGCACTTTGGGATACTGAGTCAGGCGGATCACGAGATCAGGAGATTGAGACCATCCTGGCTAATACAGTGAAACCCCGTCTCTACTAAAAATACAAAAAATTAGCCAGGCGTGGTAGCGGGCGCCTGCAGTCCCAGCTACTCGGGAGGCTGAGGCAGGAGAATGATGTGAACCCGGGAGGCGGAGCTTGCAGTGAGCGGAGATCACGCCACTGTGCTCCAGCCTGGGCGACAGAGCAAAAAAAAAAAAAAGAATCAGTGATGATGAACACGTATCATAGGTTATATATATGTTTGTTTTTTAAATTATTGATATGATTCTTGTACTCAGGGATTGAGAAATGCTACCTAGGTAATATATTTGAATTTCAACAAGACATTAATCTCTGAAAATATTTGTTAGGTGAACTAATAATTGACAAAAACTATGTATCTTAAAGTACTGGATAATGTTAAGTTTTCTCCTGAAGGAAAATTACTACTAGTAAACTGTGGACATTTAATTCTGTCTTCTGTTCACAAATCTAGGTCATTCTTCAATAGGGGATAGCTCGTGAGGAATATTCACTGCTGAGAGAAATCTCAGTTTAAGGACGAACTGGAAATTTACCTAAAAGATTGTTCATGTGACTGCCAGGCAAAACGAGAAAGTTAAGAAGGGTAACCAAGAAAAAGAGCTGAGATCTGAGGTGCAGAATGAACAGATTAGGTATTCAATCTAGAGAGGCTAAGTATAAACAGAGAAAGAGTACGTTTTACTAACCAAAGACACTGAAAGAATAGAGTAAGATACATCTCAGTGTGATATTGTTTAGTATTTATGTTAGTGCTGACTGCTTCTCCAGGTGGCTTTTAACACATGGACAAACATGTTGAACTAGCAACACTTCCTAACGGGTCAAAACTGAAGATGCCATCTTCCTTTACTGCAGAGGTGCCCTAGAATTTGGCAGTCATTCAGGGACTCCACAAGGTCACAGTCATAATATCATTGAGACATCGTCTCTTTTTTTTTTTTTTTTACTGTGTTCATTGACAGTGCAAAACTACAGCGAGTAAAACTGCTGGGGACTTACCACAAATCAAGATAGTGGCAACAAATTGTATTTGTGGTCACTGCATTCTTCACTGTCATGTAACACACACACACACACACACACACACACAAATGCATTTTTTACTTATGAGTGTCCTTGATAAAGCAATAAAATTGATTAATATTAAATCTTGACCCTTGAGTACATGCCATTTTAATATTCTGTAACAAAATGGGAAATTTTCGGAAAGCGCTTCTGCTGCACGCCAAAGTGTATTTGTCTCTACATAAAGCCATTGTGTGAATGTTTCAGTTGCTACCTGAACTAGTCCTTTTATTCTATTTCACTTAAAGTTTCAACAGACTCACAAACTATGGATATTGAAGCTTGGATGTTTTGCCAATATTTTCTGTAAGAAAATATAAAGCAAATCTGTCACTTCAGAAAACTGATAGTATAATAATGGAATACAATTTAAGCTTTCAAACAAAAGTAAAATTTTGGAAAAATTTTATTGCCACCATGAATTTGAGAGCTTCCCAGGACTTGATGTTTCTGATGGTATTTGTAGTAATATTAAGAAATGTGGTTTTTTTGTGTGTTATATAAAAGAATATATCAAGCTTTAGTAAGATCTTAATTCAGTTACCAAAATTTCCAAATGACTTACGCATGCTATTACAAAATCAGCATGGGTAAAAGATTCATTCAATGTTTAAGATAGAAAGTAGTTTGTATAATAAACATAGGGTAGATATAAATCTCCCTTTCCTTTTGTCACATAAAAATAAATGCACACCCACTCATATACACATTGTTATGCAATATGCAAATTACAATAACCTACAATATCACATTATCCTACAGTTACTCTGCAGTTTCTAATGCCCCCATGATACTCATTGTCCCTGTTGCTTGAAGAATTTTTTCAAATAAACTATTTTTTAAAAGATTGTTTGCCAAATTTTGCTGATGTAATCACTCTGCTAGTATTCTCATAGCTTGCTTCTTACTGTGAGGTATTTTATTTCCTGCCTTCCTCTATTCTCTAAATAATCACAGTTCAAAATAAATTGGAGATGATTTACTCTTCTTGGCAGTTTCCCACATACTTACCATCCAGCAGGCATCCTGCCGTAGCTACTTCTTATCTTTCAGCAGGGTATTATCTTCACAGTTACATCTGAACTACTTAATACCTATGCACATAAAATTTACAGATGACTAATAAAATAAACCAACTGTTTGCATTTATGATGTTCTAATGTAAACAGCCTCAAAATACCCTAAACTCTGCTTAGAAGTTCCATGAAGAGGCGATCTAAAATTCAAGTGTTGGCCAGTGTGTCCTGATGTTTTTACTATCATTGTTCATACCGAATCATTTATGAAATTATTAGTGGCTCAATGCCTCATCCCACTATGACCTTGGAGATCTGATATCAGATCCAAATGACCTTTTATAAAAATAAAATTTAAAATTTGAAGGACATTGGGTCCATTCTCATATCTCTAGGCAGGTAAATGTCTAATCTATTCATTGAAAAGCAATACTGAAAGTCCTCTAGGCATCACATGCCTAAATGTGCATTTCTAGTTTATCTGAAAAATGAATCATTCTAGCAATCAATCATATTCAACTTATAACTAAAAACATTATCAGAGAAATTTACTTCTCATTTTGTGTTATTCAGATGGAGCTCAACCGGTCAGCATTCTCACTTAACAGATATGCTTTAATATATTGTAAATAGTTAATTAGTCACTCTAGACCTTCCCTTATTTTTTTTCTTTTAATAAACAACTCTTGCTCCATTAACCTTTTCTCACATGGGCTTAATTCTATCCATTAAATTATTTTTGTTGCTTGTTGCTGTCCCCTTTTAGGTTTTTGTTCTGTCTTGTTTTCTAATGTTATTTCAAAATGTAAGGCAGATTATGGACTATGCAATATTTGAGCCAAGCCATTCACAGAGGTTGGATGCCAGCCAACACTTTAGGAGCAATTCAGTAACATTTTTTTTTTGCAATAGGATAATTGTCTTCCATTTGTATCACACTCAAAAAATTCTCTTTCTTGTAGGACTTTAAGAATAAGGTAAATCAAACCCCTATGCAGTGCCTGAAATAAAATGAAGGAAGAAAATAAGAATTGGGTTATGAGAAAATTTATCATCCTAATATTTATTTTAATTTATTGTCTTTGGTAGTATGTTTCAAAAAATTACTAAAGATAAATATATTTAATCCTGAGAGTGGTTGATTGGATATTATTCTTATGAAATGACAATCATAAACCCTAACACCACATCTCACCCCTTTCTGTACACCAGTTAATTTGATTCTCACTGATTGCTATCAAAGACCTGTTTGCTAGATGTCTGCTATGTATAAAGCATTTAGTTAGAAGCATGACCAAAAAAAGCCCAAAATTTATTGGGAGAGATGAGAGACAAGAGCTTAATATAAGTCAGACACATAGAAGAATAAGCAATACTATGGAAGAACTGGCATAGGAATAATTCATTCTATCTTGGAAATTAGAAAATTATTACAAAGGAGATGACAGGTGAGCTGGGCCTTGAAGTATAAGATAAATTGGGTCATAAAAAAAAACAGTAGGAGCAAAGAGATGGGAGAGTGGAAAGCCTGTTGTATATTGGGGAAAAGGAGAATCACTTAGGGATAGAATGTAGGACCAGAAAAATAAGTTTGATACCATAATGTACATCTAATGTTTGACATAATGTATAAATATATAGATGTACCTGATACAAAAGAAATAGAGAAAAAAAGTGGTGTAAGATCCTGAGAGTTTTCAAGCCAGATTAAAAATCCTTGGATGGAATAATACAAATTGAGGGTAAATTTAAAAATTGTGAGAATAAAAACAGCATAATTAGATTTGTGTTATGAAAACTGCAGTGAAGTAGGGGAAAAGAAAGACAGTAGAATCAGGGTAAAGAATTACTAACTCATTAGAGGAGCCCAGATGAGATGTGACAAGCATACTAAATAGGACAGTAGCAAAGGGCATGGGTATTACATAACAGATGTGATAGATATCTTGTAGTAGAACAAATATGAATTGATGATCACAACAGATACTCTAAGTGATCCATCCATCTCTCCTCAGCACTTACCATTTCCCTACACTCTGGCCCAATTTCCAACTGCCAACACCTCTGATTCTTTGTCACAGGGTACTCTGTGACCACCAGAGTCTGCTATGCCTTCTCAGGGGATAGGCCAGAAGCACTGGTGAAGGAATGGCCCTTGGGATCATCCATCTCTCAAACAATAGATAATGAGAATATCTGGATCCTCGTTCCATTTTCCTTGTCCCCTGGATGGGATAATTCTCAAGTATGTAGAAATTCACCTGCTTTCCTGAATTCTTCCATTTGGTTAAGCTTCAGGTGCCCACAGCTGTAGACACTTTTTATTGGCTTTCTTCCCTTCATTATATTACTTATCTTCTCTCCAATTATGTTTCCTGGAATCACTTCCCAAGTATATTTTTGCACTCTAATTATTTTCCTAAAGATCTGCTTCTAGGAAACCAGAAATATTGATAGTTATACACTAGAAGTAGTCAGATAGATCCTCAGGGTGAGATACTAACAATGAACCAGTTTCTAAGCATGTATCACCACTGATTATACTGAAGTGGTTAGAGAATTACTAATGCTCTCACCTGAGGAAAACGGGGGCAAAATCAGTGTGAAATGGCAGCAGAGTTATTGATTTTCTCTTTCTGCCTTACATTACCACAAATATAGTGGCTTGAAACAACACAAATTTATTATCTTAGCATTCAATAGGTTAGAAATTCAGCACAGGGTCTCATTAGACTCATATCAGGTGTTGAGAAGTCTGTGTTCCCTCTAAAAGCTCTTGGAGATCATTTATTTTCTTGGCATTTCCATCTTTTAAAGGCCACTTATATTTCTTGGCTTGTGGCTTTCTTCTATCTTCAAAACAAATAATGTTGTCTGTCTCAGACCATTCTCCCATAGTCACATTTCTGTCTAACCACAACTGGGAAGGGCAATCTGCTTTTAAGGACCTATGTGATTAGATTGGGTTCAACCCAATAATCCAAAATAACCTTACCACTTACACACACACACACACACACCCAAACACACACATTCCCTTTTGCCATGTGAACTAACAAATTCGTAGGTTCTAGGGGTTAATATGTGGACATCTTTGGAGAAATATTATTCTGCCCACTCCAATTGGCTTATAAAAACTATCAAGCATTTAAGAGAGATGAGGACCATGGTACTTAAAGCCTATGTGGTTTGTGGATTAACTGGCAATAAAGCATTAATAGGAAAAAGGATAGGCTTGGGTCAGATAATGAGCAACTTAGTGTAAGATGTGGAAACAACAGGTATCTATGGAATTAAAAAAAACTACAGCAGAATAATTGTCTCCTGCAGGTAGCTAGGAGATTGAGCTAAAAATGAGACTGGAATCTGATATGATAGGCATAGAGTTGAATTCATAGCCCCAAAAAGCCTTATATTAAATGTAAAGATGTGATAAAGAGTGAGACACTAAAATATGAGATAGGAACATAAGAGTGGTATTCTTATGTTCTTAATATTCTTATATTATTAAATATGAGATAGGAACATAAGATATTCTTTAAAACCTTGGACATCCACATCCCACTAAAATGTCTAGGTCTGCAGGAAGGAGTGGCCATGTGGCTGCTGGCAGGCCTCAGATGCTTGCTGGCTGTTGGCCGGGGACATCAGTTCCTTGCCACATGGGCCTCTCAGTAGGAAAACTCTCAACATGGCAGGTTACTTGCCCCACATAAACTTTAAAACAACAAATGGTGTTTTAAGCAGCTAAGTTTTGACAATAATCTGTTATACAACACAAGATAGCAAATGTAACACTTGAAAGAAAGCAAATACTGTAGAGGAAGCACCAAAGAACGAAATGGATATAATGAATTTTCCAGTGAGAGTGAGGCAGCATTTCTCCTTGACTACTTCACCACCTCCAAAATAGTTCAATGAATGAGCTAGTTATGGTGGCAGGGATCAAGACTGAGCATTGGCACAACATCATGGGCTTCCTCTTACCAAGATTGAGATAGCTGTTATTAATGATGAATACATGTCCTGTCAGCATTGGAGACTGACACGGGGCCCCCAATATGGCATAGTTCCTTGAAGACAGTAACCAGCTCTCAGTGGCAAGTTGATTATATCAGATGTCTTCACTTAAAAGTAGGAAGTGCTTTGGCTTTACTGAGATTAGTGTGCCTTATTGGTATGCATTTGTCTTCTCTGTATTAGCCAGCTTCACTATCCCAGGTTCACACACTGATGATGGGATTTTTATAATATGCCCTTGGGCTAATGGGCCTATTTGAGGAAAGTATAATAATATAGGGCCATGAGACCACTGATTCTATGTTATACTGTATTGTCTAGAAACTGTTTTCTGTTAGTACATTAGAACAATCTTACAAAAGATACATCTGAATTGGCTGGGCACGGTGGCTCACACTTATAATCCTAGCACTTTGAGAGGCTGAGACGGGTGGATCACAAGATTAGGAGTTCGAGACCAGCCTGGCTAACATGGTGAAACCCTGTCTCTACTAAAAAAAAAAAAAATACAAAAATTAGCCGGACATGGTGGCATGCACCTGTAATTCCAGCTACTCGGGAGGCTGAGGCAGAAGAATTGCTTGAACCTGGGAGGCGGAGGTTGCAGTGATCCAAGATCTCACTACTGCACTCCAGCCGGGCAACAGAGCAAGAATTATTTAAAAAAAAAAAAAGATATATCTGAATTAAGCTTTGGGGGACGAATCCTTGTAGAACTAGAGTAATTTTCTATAAGATACAGCATATATTTTAAGCCAAAAGCTATTAGATGGTGCTGAATCCTCAATGGGTAGAATAGATGTTTCTCAGAGAAGAAGGTAGGAGTAGAACAGTCTCATGGCCATTGACTCACTTGGGTAATATTTAGTTTCTTTCTTCTGAAGATCTGGCTCTGCATGAATAGACTCCTAGTTTTGGGGAAAGGGTGACTCTACCAGCGGACAGAAAATGGCTCCATTAAGCCTACAGGTCTATTTACCATAGGCCATTTTGTGCACTCTTATGCTACTCTTATGCAGGCAAAGAGAAACATTTTTATTCTAGCAGAAGTAATTGACTCATTATATGGAGACCATAGGATTGCTCCTATATTATTGGGTTAGGTAGGAATGTGTCTGAAACTCAGAGATTTACTGAGATTCCTCTTCATTCTCTCATGCATCATGATAAATATAGATAAACAATTGTAGCAAGCATGATTGGAAAGATCATGATGAGCAGGATGAGGATCTGAGTTATCCCACCAAAGGTGAAAATCCAGCCCTTAGACTGGCAGAATTGTTGGCTGAGGATAAGGGTAATCTAGAATAGGCACTAGAAAAGGGAGACTGTGAATATCAATTATGGTCTTGGGACCAATTGCTATAGCAGATACTATAATATTCAATACAAGAAAACAGAGTGTTAGATAAATGTAAGTAATATCTAAGCAATATTCCCAATGACATCACATATAGACATCTTGGAGATTAAAATTTTGACAGAGACAAAACTATGTGTTTTTTTAAAAATCAAATATTTTTTTTCTTTTTCCTTTTTCTGAATTCATTCTCTAAATTTCCTGGCAGTTAGGTTGGGTGTGTGAGTTATAGACAATGGGATGTGAGTGAAAGTGATGTACACCTGGCCTTTAATAATAGCTGATGCTTTCATTCAGCCTCTTCTCTGCTCCATTTTGACCTTGAAGTCTACAGCTTTTCATTTCATAGCCCAAAAAGTAGAGGAAGTTTTCCTGATTGATATCAAATTATTGAGTCAACAATAAATTATGCATTCTAGGGTTAATTTATTACCACAGAATAACATAATCTAACCTGACTACTGTTCATTTTTTAAAAAAGGAGACATGTCTCACCTCAATAGATATGTTTAACAGGATGGTCACAGCAAAAATATAAAATGAGGCAATAGGAAACTGACTTAAGTGATTACCTCAAAATAAAATTCAAATGACAAAGATATATGATGTAAAAAAAAAAAGATCTAATATGTACAGATAATTGATTCAGCGTTTCTAGCAGTGTCTAATGGGTGTTCAGGAGAGAGAATGGAGACAGAAACAGCCAAAGAAAAGAAAAAGAAATCTATGAGCTGAAGACTACCTCAGGGATTTCAAATCAATGGGAAATGACAAATAAACTGTATATATTGCATCCTATAGGAACAAATAGTGGAGTGAAAAGAAAAATCACCCAGCTGGCTAGACTGGAGATAAAGGTTCATTTAGATTTCAGAACTGAGTTGCTTATTTTAAGATCATGTCAAGAAATAATGAGGATGCAAAGGAAGTGGGTCTATTAGAAGAGAATAGTGGAATAATCCCAGAGAGAAACAGATGAGAAACTGTGGTCACTGAGAAAGGAATAGAACATCCAGATTCCTGTGGGATTTTCAGTACATGTGAGGTCTAGCTCTACTGTCTTTTATCCTTCTGTCTTAAGAGATTTATCTTTACTTCATTTTCTCCATTTAGGATTCTCTATGTCTTGCAGAAAAAAAGAAAAGTAATGTTTAGAATAAGCATATACAACGTGTCTCAGTTTAATCCATGTCTAACTCTTTGTTCTTATATCCTGTGACCTTCTACAATTCATTCTTCTTTGCCATTCCTAATATCACACCATTTTCCTTGAACACAATGTCCTTTCCCTTATGCTTATTTTCATACGTGCTACAGTATTTCTTTGTCTTGAAATGTCTTTTATATTTTTCTCCCTGTAGCAAATTTATACGTATTCTTTAAAACTTAGATCAATGGTATTCAACCTCTGTGAAACTTTAAACTTTAGTCAATGCCTTGAAGCAGACTAAATTGCTTCTTTCTTGTATTTCATAATTTCTTGTTCATGTACCTCTAAAACCACTGGATGACAATATGCCAATCTTGATACACGTCTGTCTTGCATATCAGACTTTGAGTTCTTCAGTGCAAGATCTGTACCTTGTTCATTGATGTATACTCAGTGCCCACTAAAATATCTGGCATATAATGCATGCTCCATAAATGAGCAACCAAGAAATTTTCCAGATTAAATTAAATAGCAAGTTAGCTGTTCACTTTCAGTTACTTGGCTTTATTTTATTCAATAATGAACTATTGACTCTGGAAATGATTGCCATTTAAGTTCATGAGACCACTGGAATTGTAAAATGATTTCACATTTATTTTATGTTAATTCATTTATTTATTTAGCTTGATAAACTCAGGAAAGAATTTGGGGTCAGGAGAGCTGAGAGGATCATTAATTCAACAACCACCAAGGCATATGACGGCCCTCAAGGCAGTTCAAGAGCTACTAGTTTCACCAGCTGCTCCTGAAAGAGTCTGCCAAGTAGTCCATGCACTGTGGAGAAAGCAATCGGGCCCCGTATGACATCTGTGATTTCAGGTGGTCAATAGTGTTTCCTTGTGCCAGACTAGGAACAAAGATATTTATTATTTTCTGCAGTGTTTGAACAAAAACCACATCATTTAAATCTTTATTTTTTTGTCACTCAAAACAACAGGCCCAGTTGCATTGCCTTCATGCAAATAATAATGAAGAGAAAATTGTAGATGGCATATGTGTCCATTTTTGAGGTGACTAAGAGCACTGCCTAGTTTTGCATTTGCCGGCAAATTTAACCTGTAGTAGAGGTATTGTCACAGTTAACAGTTCATGAAAATGTAAACTAATCACAAACACACACATGCACACACACAAATAAAACCTACCTGGCTTGAATCGTACGTGATCTTACAACAACAACATTTTTTTAATTACATGAGAGCAGCATTTATTGCAGGTCTTTATTTGTCCTGAAAATAAAAGGCTAATTAAAAACAGTATAGAATTCTGATTCCTTTTATTAAAAGTAATATGTAATATTTTGTTCACAGTATTTTGTATTTTTTCATAGTATTTCTAGAATATTGCTGCAAATTTAAACATATAGGCCCAAATTACACTCCCAACCAATTCAACTTGCTATTTTGAATTGGGCTTTCCAAATAGACTGCTTAACCACTTATGGCTCAATTTTAAAGAAAAGAGAAGAACGATGATTAGAACTGTAAATTTGGAGCTTGGTTGACCTCTAAAACTAAAATTACTTTGCATACTTCACTTTTCACTCATAAAACTAGGTACAGTTGCAATTTGTTTTCAAAGAAGATGAGTCTTTATTATATTATATTATTTTATTTCTATTTTTGCATAACTTACGTTCAGTAAAATTCACTCATCTGGGGGCACAGTTCTCGATTTTGGCAAAAGCGTGCATTTGTGTAGCCACCAACACAACCAAAATATAGAATGGTTTAATTTCATCACCCCAAAAATTCATTCATGCTCCCTTGCAACCAAATCATAACCCCACCCCAGTATGTGGAAGGCACTGATTTATTTTTTCATTCCTATACTTTTGTCTTTCCAGTATGTAATATAGATGAAATTATTTTAGTATGTAACCTTTCCATTCTGCCTTCTTGTCCTTAGTATAATGAATGTGAGATTCATCCATGCTGCAGAGTACAACAGAAGTTTAGTTCTTTTTGTTGCTGTCTAGCATCCCATTGTACGGATGCATCAGTTTGTCCATTTACTATTTAGCATATTTAGAGTATTTCTGGTTTTGGGTAGTTATGACTAACACCACTATAAAGATTCACATATAATACCGTGTATAAATAAAAGTATTTCTCTCTCTTGGGTAAATACTTAGAGAAGTTGGATTGCTCAATTGTAGTTCAGGTATATGTTTAACTTTATAAGAAACTGTCTTGCTGGGCATGTACCACCAGAGCCTCTTCGCCTGGTCCCAGTCATTTTGGCAAGCACCCAGTGGAGGTTCATGAAGAAGAGCTTGTGAATGTGAGTAAAGTTCCCCTGTGTCTGTGACTCCCAGAGAGCCACATGATGATGTGGCATCATGCTCTTAATGAGCCTCTTCTTGCCCTTTAGAAATCTGGGGAACATGGAGCTGAATCCTTACTGGTTTGTTGCCCAACTGGCATGTCTTCCTCTAGTGTTCTCCCAAGTAATCCTGGGCTCATGTCCTGTCTCATCCAGGGAACTCCTATCTTTCATCAGTTTTTAGTCTGTTTGATTGCCTTGTAACGCCAATTTTCTGATGGGTTCAAGAAAACTTGTGATTTTGTTGTTTTCTTGTGGTTAGAATAAAAGCATTGCCTCTTCCAGTTTCCTCTATCCTCAGTGGGAGTTTAGCTATGCTGAGGTTTTTAATGAGACCACATTACAATTCTGATGCTCTCAAGCACAATTTTCTTTAAATAAACAATCTTGAGGTAAATGAGCTACTCAGTGAAGGTGAGCTTCGGCAGAAGTGTCTTGAAATTTTTGAATGCAAATTTCTCTCTTCCATTTTAACCACTGTGGAGTCCTGAAGAAATATCTTCTGGCATTAACTTTGAGCTTTGTAAAATAATATAAAATGATAAGGAAGAAGAATTGCTACTATGATCATTATATAGTCAAATCATGGACAGAGCTGGATATTAAAATCAATGCATGTTTGTGCTAATTAGCCAGTAGGCTTTTTTCAGAAAGCTAGAGAGGAAAAACCATCCTTTTACTGAACTAAACTTGTTGCCTTTTCCACAACTTTCAGTTGCATATGAATGCTTACTTTTCCTTTCCTTTTATTATTGTTTACCAGAGTAAGCATCCATGCTTTGCTGGTGAACTTACTCATATTCCTTAAGACACAAACTATTATTTTTATCTTGCCTTTTTCCTTAACAGAAGCATAGTGGCAGATGTTACGAGTTATCTGGTATGGTTTGGACATTTGTCTCCACCAAATCTCACATAAAATTTGTTCCCCAAAGTTGGAGGTGGGTCCTGGTGAAAGGTGTTTGGGTCATGGAGGTGGATTCCCACATTTCCTCTCTCTTGCCATGTGATCTTTACACACTGGCTGTCATTCACCTTGTGCCATGAACAGAAGCAGTCCAAGACCCTCATCAGAAGCAGGTGCTGGTGCCATGGTTCCTGTATAGTCAGCAGAATCATGAGCCAAATAAACCTCTTTTCTTTATAAATTACCCAGATTTAGGCTTTCTTGTATAGCAACATAAACAGAGGAAGGGATCATCTATGCTTTATTCTCTCTCCCTTTCTTTCTTGATAGGAGAACTCCCAATTTTACTTAGGGTTTCATTTTCTCTAAATACTCCCAGACACCTCTTGGATAAAGTTCAATCTCTCTAGTTGGGAATATGAGGTTCACCACAATCTCTTTCCATCTCAGCCCTCCAATCTCATTGCTCACCATTCCCTGACTCAAATACCAAAAGGCAAGTGGCACCCTTTCCAACCCATGTTGTTTCTCTTTTTAATGTTTTGCCTCATAACACATGCATTTTCTGCAAAGTCTACGCCTTACCCATTATTAAACATATTTCAAATTTCAGATCTGAAGGCACCTCCTCCAGGAATCCTTGCCTGATTCTCCATGGGCTGTTATGTTCACCTTGAATATACCCTCTTTATCATCCTTGTTGTAACATACATTATGGAGTAATCATATTTTGGGATTTTTTTTCTATCTCTTTCTTTGTTTACTGAGCTTGTTGAATAAAAGGATTGTCTTATTCAGCATTATGTTTTTTGCACAATGCCTGACACAGTCAATATATTTTTCACTTTTGATGTTTCACTTAAAGGCTAGTGCTTTTTCTGAGTAAAAAGTCAATGAATTAAGAGCTTAAAAAAAAGAAGGCACAGAATGAGATAAAATATTTGCAAAACACATACCTAAAAAAGGACTGTTATTCAAAATGTACAAAGGACTCTTAAAATTCAACAATAGTAAACAAACAACCCAATAAATAAATAGACAAAAGATCTGAAGAAACATCTCATCAAAGAAGATAAGTAGACGGCAAGCAAAACAAGGATAAACAGATGTTCCACATTATATTCCATTAGGAAACTGAAAATTCAAAAAACGAGACACCTCTACACACCTATTATAATGACTTAAATTCAGAACACTAACAACACCAAATGCTGACAAGAATATAGAACGAAAAGAACTTCCACTCGTTGCTGGTGATTGCAGAATAGTACAGCTGCTTTGGAAAACAGTTTGGAAGTTTCTTACAAAGCTAAACAGATTTTTTACCACATAATCCAGCAATTCACTCTGTAATATTTACCCAAATGACTTAAAATTTATGCCCACACAATGACCTGCATATGAACATTTATAGCAGCTGTATTTATAATTGCCAAAAAAAGGAAGAAACCAAGATGTCTTTCAATAAGTGAATGAATAAATAACCTGTTATGTATGCAGGCAATGGACTATTATTTAGCATTAAAGAAAAAGGAGTTACCAAGCCATAAAAGGACATAGAGAAAACCTAAGTGTTTATTACTAAGTGAAAGAAGGTAAAGTGAAAGCTCTACATACTATATGATTGTAGCTATGTGATATTCTGGGAAAGAGAAAACTGTATAGAGACAGTAAAAAAATAAAATAAGTGATTGCCAAGTGTGTGGGGGTATGGGGAGAGAGGAAGGCAGAAATAAATAAGTGGAACACAGAAGATTAGGAGGATAGTGAAATTATTCTCTGAGGTATTATAAAGGGTGGATACATGTCATTATACATTTGTCAAAACCCATAGAATGTACATCACTAGTGACTTCTAATGCACACTATAGAACTTATTTAATGAAATGTATCAATATTGCTTAATCACTTATAACAAATGCACCACACTAATGCAATATATTAATAATAGGGGAAATTGTGTATGTTGTGGGGTGGGAGGTTATAAAAACTTTATGCTTTCTGCTGCATTTTTCTGTAGACGTACAACTTTTCTCAAAAATAAGCTGTATTAACTTAAAATAAACTAATGCATGCAATTTGTAGGGCATTAGGTATCTTCTTGAAGACTCTGAAAATAGGCTTAGAAAATGATTTGAAGAAAAATATCTGATGTATACTGTAGGGTCATAGAAGGCTTGAAACAGGCTGCAGTTTGACATGTGAATGCAGGAAACAGTCATGCATCTTGAGGGAAGACAAGATCATGATTCAAGCCATATACGTTGCCATGACACAGTCCATCTTTTGTAAAATTTGATTCCCTGTGCCTATTGAAGGACTGGTTAAGTTGAGATGAATTCCAAGGGAGAGAATATCAAACAGCTAATTCAGTAGCCTTGTCATGATTTATAGCCATAAAGCCTTTCATTATTCAATTCCTACTGAACTCTAAAAATAGCCTAGTAATGCATGTAGCACAAATACTGTTAATACCATTTTACAGATGAATAGACTGAGGCTTAGAAAAATTAAAGTTGCTTAAAACAGGTTTTTTAGTTTCCATGTCTTGCAACTGACTCATTTCTGCCCCTTTATCAATATATGTATGTATCTGTGTCTCTTTGCACTGGATATTGTATTATAATTTATCACTTTCTCACCTTTGCGCTAATGTATAATGGGAATTCACATTTTCAATGTCCTCCTCTTCTTCCTCCTCTTTTTTTTCTTTTTTTAAATATAATAATGCTGATTTTAAAATATGACAGAATTGAGACCAAGCATATAACTCATATTAATAAATATTAATGTGGCTGGGTGCGGTGGCTCACGCTCGTAATCCCAGCAATTTGGGAGGCCGAGGTGGGTGGATCATGAGGTTAGGAGATCGAGACCATCCTGGATAACATGGTGAAACTCCATCTCTACTAAAAATACAAAAAATTTAGCCAGGCGCGGTGGCGACAGCCTGTAGTCCCAGCTACTCGGGAGGCTGAGGCGGGAGAATGGTGTGAACCCGGGAGGCAGAGCTTGCAGTGAGCAGAGATCGCGCCACTGTACTCCAGCCTGGGCAACAGAGTGAGACTCTGTCTCAAAAATAAATAAATAAATAAATATTAATGTGCTTGACTTACTTAATACAAAAATGATTTTAAATTTAGTTCACAAAGTAAGGTCCAACATAGTTCTACTTTTTTTATCTACACCACTGCATTGCATTTCAAGTATGCTTGGCTTAGATATACTCAGGAATAGCTGATTATGTATTTATTTGGCCATGTCAATTGTCTTTATGTATATAAAATTTTTATATGTCTAATTGAAACAAAATTTGGTAATGAGTCAAAACAAGAAATTCAAATTTACACAGTTTTATAAGAGTTGATATATTACTTTGTCATATAGAGAATGGCAAAGCATTTGACTAAGGCCAATGCTTTTAACAAAGGGTTATGGAAAAGAGTTAGGAGAGATGCTAGAAACTAACAAGGGTTAACTAGCATTGGCAAATACGTTACATGTATAGTAGCAATGTTAAAAAAAATCCATAAACAGATAAAACACACTGGCTCAAACATTTTTATTTGAATTGTGTTCTCCAGAGAAAGTTGAAGTCAAGTTCATTTACCGGATAAATATATCTTTACAATGTATTTGTAAGTGTAGCTGTTTTAATGTAAACCACTTATGTATACAAACCATTCATATTTGTAATATAAGCTTTAATTATAGGTTTAGCTAAACTGAAAGGTTTATGCAGAATATAAAATTACACTAATGTGCTCACTATTTTTATGTTGATTGTTAGAATTATTTTACACCAGAGATTTGTTACATTAACAGGACTGGAATTATAGTATATTAATTAAGCATATTACCCAGTAATTAAACAGAACAGATAATTGAATTACTATGTTTATTGCTTTAGGGAAATACTTTGTGATAACCAAGATAATATTCTACCTTGAAAGTCTAGCACCACACAGCATGCACCTTTGTGGTGCGTGGTCTGAAAATTACATCTCCTATTACTTGTAGTTTTGCATGCTTCCATATTTTTCCACCATGACTCTCTTGTGTATTCTATTATGAGTTAAATTAACTAGTACACAGCTTCACAACCATTACTAAAATATTGAAAAATCTAAAGCTCTACTCTAACTTTCAAATCCCTTTACTGCTCCTCATACTGACTCTTCTCTCAGCAACCAGTGACATTGATACAGAGAAAAAGAGGTGTCCTGAACACTCCAGACCTAGCTCAAATACTAGTCCTTGATGGACTGGCAAATCGTAAACTCCCAGACTGAAATTTTTTCATTATTCATTCTCTCATTTATTCATGCCACAAATATTTACTGAGCATTTACCATGTGTAAGGCACTGATATGAGCATTGGGGATTAACCAGTAATCAAAACCTACTGAATCCGGCCTTCGTTGGAGCTTATCTACTAGTTAAGGATGATAGAGATTAATTAATTAATTAATTAATTAAAGTCACAGTATAAGTCATGAGTGCTATGAAGGAAAATACAGAGAGTAAGAGGGATAGCGAGAAGAGAATTATGTTTTACATAGGTTGCTCAGGGAAGGAATCACTAACTGGGTCACATATAGTTAGAGAGAAAAGCATTAAAGGGTGTTATGTAGTTCTTTAATAAATATGATTCAGGCAGAAAGAACCACATGAGCAAAGACTTTAGAGAGGAAGAGCGTTCTGGGTAAGCAAGAGGAACTGCAAGAATGCCCATAATGCCCATGCACCTGGAGTAGAGTAAATGATGGGAAAAGTAGCAGGAGGTAACTACAGAGAATAAGTGGGATGGTAGATCATTAGCGACTTGTGACAGTTGAAATGTTTGGAATTTGGGTAAAAATTATAAATCCACTTGTGAGTCATTATTATAGATGAGAGATACGTCTTTATCATGAAATGTAGTATCTCTGTTTGCTCAAGATAAAAGGATTTATAACTGATACATAAATGAAAGTTTGGAAATGCTTAGTGGTTAATGACTCAGCCACACAGAATGCTATTACTACTGGTACATTCAACCAGGTAAAGAGTATGCTTCAAAAGACTATATAGAACAAGAAACCACATGACTGAAGATCACAGGGATAAAGGAAAGTTAGGATTAGAGCAGCCATTAAGAATTACAGAATTGGATGAATTGGGGCAGTAATTGTTACTCAGCTAAGTAAATGGAAGAGCAATTTTGGAAAAGGACAATTGCAGAAAATAGGTCAAAGCAAGATGGTTTTATTGATTTACCTTTATGCTTACCAACCTCAGCAGAAGAATGTGTTGAACAGAATGCAGTTATATTATACCTTTGGATTTTAAAAACAAAAATTCAGTCTACTTAAAAGATCCCAGAAGTAGAGAGTTTTATTTGATCCTGAAGATTATTTGATCTGCTGATTCTTGACCTTGGCAGTATTTTAGATTCATCTAAAAAGACTTTAAAAAATACTGATGCCCACCGGGCATGGTGGCTCATGCCTGTAATCCTAGCACTTTGGGAGGCTGAGACAGGTGGATTACCTGAGGTCGGGAGTTTGGGACCAGCCTGGCCAACATGGTGAAACCCCGTCTCTACTAAAAATACAAAAAATTTAGCCAAGTGTGGTGGCAGGTGCCTGTAATCCTAGCTACACTGGAGGCTGAAGCAGGAGAATTGCTTGAATCAGGGAGGCATATGTTGCAGTGATCTGAGATCGTGCCATTGCACTCCAGCCTGGGCAACAAGAGCAAAACTCCATCTCAATAATAATAATAATAATATATTGATACCCAAGCCCAATTCTACCTCTATTAAATCAGAATCTCTGAGATGTAAAGCCCTAACAGTATATTTGATTAACTTTCTGATTTATCCTATTGTGAAGGCAGATTTTAAAACCAGGAACCCGTGTCTTACCTATTTCTCCTAGCTCCATATTCCAGAGAGTTGCATGGAAAGGCTCTCAGAATCTCTTTACAAAATTTAAGATACAGTTTTTGGTAGCCTCCCTAGACTTATTTAAATCAGTATCTCTTATTAGGTATTCAGGTTTGTGTATTTCTAAAACATTTTCCAAGCCATTCTCACATAAATATCTATTAAGCTGCTATCCTACTCCAGGCTGAATAACTGAAGCAGAAACCATTCAAATTTTGCCAGAACATTTCCAGTGGTATTGCGCTATTTCACAAGTTAGCCTACTTTAATTGATATTTTTAGTTCTGATACTGAATCAATATTCACCTCATTGTAAATGCTATTCTTTAGTCATTTTTCTGTCCCGTGGAGTTAGATGGAACAGATTGTCTTCCTTATGACAAGCTTCATATATTTGAGATTCTCCCAAGCCTCTTTTTCTCAAAGGATAATATTCTTAATTACCATAATTATTTTTCCTAAGGCATTGTTTTTAGACCTTCTGTTCACCTTTTCTTTAACTCATTCCCAATTGTCAATATCTATTCCTGACAACATTCTTCTGTTAAGGTGACTGGAACACACATTGGTTTATTTTCACAGTACATCAGTTGAATTTGTATTCAACTTAAACTACCATACATTTTTTTCCTTATAGGAATTGTTGAACTGTCGTTAAAGTCTTTATTGCACCCTCTTATATATGACAAGATTCTTTCTTTATTTAAAAATAGGCAGGCTTACATCTTATACCACTTTGATAAATGTTTCAAACCCAAATTTGTATCCAATAGAAAAGATACTCCAGGGAGCCCCTACATGGGAGATACAAAAAGGAGAAGAAAATATATTTTAAATAATTTGACACCATATCCAAAACAGTTGAATTTGGGAACTGGTGAGACAATATCTGGAGACTGGATGTTCTGCTTCCGCCTAATGTGTATAAATTTTGAAACAGTACCACTCTCAACCTCATAAAGAAAGAAACCTATATGAGCTACAGAATCACAAAGCCAGTGTGAGCTAGCATGGCAGTATAGAATTCCTGGGATCTCCTGACACAAGTGCCGTTTATACTTACTTCCAGACTCTTTTTATGACCCCGAGAAATGACACTGAGTACATATAATAAGGCTAAAGGTAGGGTGGGAGATCAGAGAAGTGCAGAAATAGAAGAGGATGTGGAGGCTTTATATTGTATCACCTCGGCCAGGGTAAATTACATTTCCTTGAATTACTCTTACTGTTTCCAGTTAAAGAGGGTGGCAGGAGGTATTATTAAGAGATTAAGAGAGAGGAAGAAAGTCAGCAGTGGTTTTGCAGCTCACCCACATTTATTATTAGGCTAATTTACCTTTGCAGCAGGAAGTTTCCTTATTTTTCCCTGGATCCTTCAGCTTCTCTGACCCTGGACTAGGTGTGTACTTAGCTTTGGGAAGAATGGCCCAGCTTCTGTAGGACACTCAAATCATCAAGTTCAAAAGCAACAAAAATGGACAGGGTTTTATTTTATCCTATTGAGACTCTGGCCTGTGGTTGGGATTCCAACATGTTCTTGATCTCTCTACTTTTCATCCATCTTCCCTTCCCAACTGCTTGGCCTATAGATTTCCAGCTCCAGCATTTGATGCAAAGACAAAAATCTCCCACAATGGATTAAGGCCACATTCCTGTAATGAATCTGGATTCATGTATTCGTGGTTCTATTTCTCTGTTTGAACCCTGATAGATACAGGAGGGACCAGTCTGTATTTCAGGAAAAGCATGAAACCCCACCCTTTGCACATTGTATTCTCTCATATGGAACTAAGGGAGGGGTGTAAAACCATGTCATATACAGGGGAAAAATAGTTATTGCTGCTGAGAAAAAGGTAGGGTAAAGAACCTAGAAAGACAACCAGAAAGACAATTCAAGCTCTCCTATTGGGGAGAAATAGAAAACTCTTTCAGAAAAGTTCCACCACACATACAAAGCAAGATTTGCCTGCCTTGGGGAAAAGCAGCAAGAATTCTAAAAATTCCCTACTCCTAAGACCAAGACACATGGAGCTCATTTGAGACTATGGTTGGACAATAATGCACAGAACTCTTCAGCCTCTCACCACTAACCTTGTAAACTCTTATTATGTAGTAAATGGATCTATTGCTCTTGAAGGAACAGAGCCTCAAGAGAGAATCTTTTGTGGCACAGATGTTCAGGGCTAGCTAAAAGCTGAAGGTGGACCACAAACAAAAACCAAACCTGTCAGCTCCCCAGGTCCCAGTGCAAGAAAATCTTTAGTGAAATTTGAAGCCTACATTGATTGCACTGAAGGTAACCACAAGCAATCAGAAATCCAAACTCAGCTCAAATCCTGACAAGATTGACTTAACACTCCTACAAACTGCATATAGAATAGTATTTGCAGGTGTTAATACTGTTTGCTTCAGTCTACGTTCTTCTACACATTATATAAGGTTTTTGATTTCAAAAATTATGAAATTCAAATAAAGGAAAGTAAAATAACCATTTTCTATAGACAAAGAATTCAGAAAACTCAGGGAGTATATTATGGTGGCTACATTGAAAGAGGAGTTTTATAATTCCTATAGTTAATATTTTTAAAGGATTTAGTTAAATGATGGACAGCCTATATGTATAGATTGAAAATTTCTGTATAATAATAGAAACAATTAGACTAAGTCAAATTGTAATATAATAAATAAAAAAAGAATCACAGATGCAAAAACCCTTAGGCTCATGAGTAGATTCAACAGAAATAAAGAAGAAATTAGTAAGCTTGAATAAATATTTTTAATTAACCAAGTTGAAATACAAAGAGAAAAGCTTATTAAAATTGGCCACAGTGTATGGATCTATAAAACAATTCTGAGAAGGAAGCCAGACAATAGACACTACCAAACAGATGAACTCAAATCAAAATTATAAGAGACGATTTGTCAGAAACTATGCAAGACAGAAGACAGTGGAGTGACCCCTTTAAACTGTTGAAAGGAAAAAGCAAACACACAAAACAAACACATAAGCAAAACCTGTTAGTGTAGAATTGTATACCAGTGAAGAAGATATCTTTGAAACATTAAAGTGGAAATTAAAATATATTCAAACAAGTGAGAAAATGTATTACACTATAAGAAATGTTCAAGGTATTTCTTCAGGCAGAATGAATCTGTGGCAAGTTACATATGTTTATTGGATAGCACAGAGCAATCACTAAAATTAAAAAAAAAAGGGAAAATGTGATACAACAAATAAGCTAAGAGTGGACATAAAATGGAATCACTAATAAATTTATATTAATCACAAATCATAAAAAAATTGAAGAAAAAAGAGCAAAGGGCAAAAGGAACAAATATCAAAAAACTAGGAATATAGTACATTTGAATAAAAATTACATCAATTATTATATCAAATGTAAATGGTATTCAGTATCATCAAAAGATTTTTTTAAATAAAGAAACAATTGTATGCTAACGATAAGAAATATGCTTTAAACATTTTAAATATAAAGACAGGTGAAAAGTAAAATAATTAGGAAAGATATACCTTGCAAAATATTAATATTGAACCAAGTAGACTTTGAAAGAAGGAATTCTACCAAGGAGAAAAATTATAGTACATAATAATAAAGAAAGTAATTTACTAAGTATTATATAACAACCATAAACGTCTGTGCATATAACAATCACACATCAAAGTGCATGCAGCAAAACTATTAGAACTGACAGAAAAAATCAACAAGCCCTCAATTACTGTTGTATATTTCAACATTAATTTTTCAACAGTTAATAAAACAGACAAAGAGAAAAATCACTGAGAATATAGAAGACTGAACAATACTATGAAATGCTTTGACCTAATTGACATTGATAGAATATTTCACCCCCAAACAGCAGAAAATATATTCTTTCCAAGCACACATGGAATATTCGTTTAGACGGGCCATATCCTTGTCCATAAAGTGAATCTTCACAAAGTATAATAAATCAAAATCATATAAAGTACTTTTGTGAGCAAAACGGAATTAAGATAGGAAGTAATAAAAGCATATATTGATAACCCTCAAATATTTGAAAATTAAACATTTTTACATAGCCTGTGAGTCATAGAGAAAATCAAAAGTGAAATAGAACATATTTTAGATTCAATTATATTGAAAATGAAATATGTAAAAAATTACAGCACATACTGAAAACAGTCCCAAGAAGGAAATATACCATTAAATTCTATATCAGAAAACAAGAAAGATCTCAGTGATCTAATCTTTCACACTGAGAAATTAGAAAAGAAGTGAAACCTAAATGCAAAGCAAATAAGAAAAAAAAAAAAAACTTAAATGCAAAAATCAATGAAATAGAAAATAAAAAACAATAGGAGCAGTGACCCTTTTACATTTGCAGTCAAACTGAAAAAAGAGAAGGCAAAACAAACATTATTAGAAATGAAAATAAAATATCACTACTGACATTAAAATTATGCTAAGCAAGAGTGTAAGTGGATTGTTTGTAACTCAATGGATAAATGCTTGAGGGGATGGATACCCCATTCTCCATAATGTGCTTATTTCACACTGCATGCCTGTATCAAAACACCATATGTACTCCATAAATGTATGCACTTACTACGTAACACACAAAAATTAAAATTGAAAAAATTTTTAAAATTATGTAAGTGAAAATCGTAAAGAATTGCATTCCAGAAAATTTGACAACTTTGATAAAATGCATAAAGTACTTGGAAAGCAAAGGCCAAATTCTGCTCAAGAAAAAGTAGATACTTTTATCAGTTAAAAGAAGACTCTTTTATCTATTAAATAAATTAAGTTCGCTGCTAAAAAGTATTCCAAGAAAGAAACTTCAGGACTGGTGTCTTCACTGTGATATCTTTCATACAATTGTAGAAAAATTAAGACCAATCATATATAAAGTCTTAAGAAAAATGAGACATTAAACATTTTCAACTTGTTTGATAAGACAAAACTGGATAAATACATAACTGAAAAAGAAAACTGTAGAAAAATAGTTTTCTTTCATGAATTATTCTCAAAATTCCTCAACAAAATATTAGCAAATAGAATCCAACATATATAATTGAAAATACAGGGTAAACAAGAGCAGTTTAATTTGGGAATGCAAAGTTGTTCCCAAATTCAAAAATCAATCCATGTAATTAGCCAAAGCAGTGGCTAAAGGAAAATATATATATACATCTTCAGAGATTAAAAAAAAATTATAGTCAAAGCACGAGAAAGAAACATATACTTTTGACCTCCATGAATAAATCACCTTCAGGAAAAGTAAGTGTCAGAGACCTGAAAGTTTGTTCCTGCAAATATTTTATCAGGATGACTATTTCTATGGGCATAGGTATATGAAACCCACGATGCTGCACAACTAAGAGGTACCATTCACCTGATAGTATATATGATTGTGTTTGTGAAGTTAAATAAATTACAAGTGGTAGCCTGGGAGTAGCATGGGAGAAGTGAGAATTTGCTCAAAGAGATAAGGTTAATGAAACTTCATGGCTAGTTTACATAGAGATGATGACAAATTTGTTTAATTATATAACAAATACATTTTCTGAAGTAAATATTATATCTTCTAATTGAAAACATACCTCATGATCCTTAACAATAAGCAAAGGTATACATTGATAATATTTCTTAATCTTAGAAATAGAGAGGTATATAGTCATGTAGATGAAAAAAACTGAATAATATACAAGAAAGAACAATCAGAAGGCTCCTGATATCTACACAGTAAGACTTAATGCCAGAAGAAAATTTCTACAGATTTCTGAAATACAAAAACTGTGTCATATATATGTACAGGATATATGATATAGATATATAATTATCTAACATATATATAATTTTGTATTAATTTCAAGTGTAGAGTCAGGAGAAAACCATTCTTGGTTTGCAGAGAAAAAATAACGGATTTTAGGAGCTTTCATTTGGGGAAAAATAACCAAATAAAAACAAAATCAATTTTAATGACATTCGGTTAAACAAAATATGCTGTAATATAGAAATTATTATAGCAATAAATGCTGAAACCTTTAAAATATAGATCTATAAGTGAACAATTATAAAAGTTATGGTGTTGTAAAAAATACTCTTTCAAAATTTGTCAAGGTAAAATTAATAATACAACTAACAACATTAGTATGTGTGAAGTGAAAGTATGTTACTATTATATCATTTTCCATAGCAGGAATTTATTTCATGATATCTTAATTTGAAACATACAATTAAAAAATAAAAAAAATTCTCTAGTTGATTTTTCAGATAGATCTGTATACATATTTAACTCTTAAGATATTTAATGAATACATATCACTTACGGTAGAAAAGCCTATATCTGAAGTTTAATAAATCTTTTTCTTTTTTATCAGATTGTCTTCTTTTAAAATTCAATTAAAATTAAATGTAATATGTTTAAGTACACGCATGCGAAGATACAATTACAAACATATTTATCCATTCATCCATATATATATGCCTATAGAATTATATATTATATATATATGTCTATATGTAATATACCGAATCATACCTGAAATTATGTTTACCAAATTTTGAAGATAAAAATGTTTTGTGATTCAAAAGGTATTGACCTTTTCATTTTATGGTCATGTGTCAACGTTACACAAACCAGAACCTTTAATTTTTAAAAATATTTGAATTAAAATAGGTTTAAGAAAAACAAGCAGAATCTCAAGTATGACCAACTCATATTTTTATATAAAATAGGTTTTTGGAGGAGTGCAGGAAGTTTCACTTTAAATCTGTATTATTTCATAGTATATGACATTTGATTGTGTTTATATTTTTTATTTGATGTGAAACTTCAGAATAATACAAAGATCTTTGCCCCACAGAATAAGAAACAAAGGGTCTTCCTTACTTGAGACACTAACATTCTTAAATAGAACAGAAAAGTCTAAACCAGGGTAGAAAAACTGCTCTTCTCAGAGTGAGAATGAAGAAAGAATATAGTACTTCCCCAGGTCTATTGTGACCTACCAGGACAAAATTATCAACCCTCTAGTAAACTAAATCGATTAAGATCTGACATATAGTCAATCGAGGAGAGATTAGAGAATAAAAGGTCTCAAAAAAAAATTTAAAAACATTAGAACAAATTGTTATCAAATGATCTACAGAATATTTCGTTTCTTCCCAAGTTATGTTTGAGCTCTTGGATGCTATCTTTATGCGAGCCCATTTGGCTCTCTAGCTTCTTCACATGTTGTTCAGCCTGCATCTCTGTTACCATAATGTACATACCTTTTCCATATTTTTAAAATTTATGTTTTTTATTTTTAATTTTCAAACTTTATTTTAGATATGGCTTACATGTGCTGGTTTGTTACATGAGTATATATTGCATGATGTTGAGGTTTGGGGTTTGGATGTCAACACCCAGGTAGTGAGGATAGTACCCAATAGGTAGTTTTACAACACAGGACCCCCTTCTCCATCCCCCACCCCAGTAGTCCACAGTGGCTATTGTTCCCATGTTTATGTGCATGTGTGCTCAATGTTTACCTCCCACTTATAAGTGACAACATGCAGTATTTGGTTTTCTGGTTTTGTGTTAATTCACTCAGAATTATGGCCTCCAGCTACATCCATGTTGCTGCAAAGAAACATGTCTACAAAAGATTTTGTTCTTTTTTATGGCTGTATAGTATTCCATGGTGTGTATGTATCACATTTTCTTTATCCAATCCACCACTGATGGTCACCTAAGTTGATTCCATGTCTTTGCTATTGTGTATCACACAGCGATGAACATATAAGTGCATGCGTCTTTTTGGTGAATGGCTTCTGCACAGCACAAGAAACTACAAACAGACTATACAAGCAACCTACAGAATGGAAGAAAATATTAGCAAACTGCATCTGACGAAGGTTTAATATACAGAATCTGTAAGGAACTTAACAATCAAAAAACAAGCCCCTTAAAAAAATGTGCAAAGGACATGAACAATACTTCTCAAAAGAAAACATACAAGCGGCCAACAAACAAAAGAAAAAATAGTCATTACTAATCGTCAGAGAAACGCAAATCAAAACCACAACGAGATACCATCTCACACCAGACAGAATGGCTATTATGAAAAAGTCAAATGGACTGGGCATAGTGGCTCACACCTGCAAGCCCAACACTTTGGGAGGGGGAGGCAGGTGGATCACTTGAAGTCAGGAGTTCAAGACCAGCCTGGCCAACATAGTGAAAGCTGGTTGCTACTAAAAATACCAATGTTAGCCAGGCATGGTGGTGCACAACTGTAATCCCAGCTACTTGGGAGGCTGAGGCAGGAGAAACACTTGAACCCGGGAAGCGGAGCTTGCAGTGAGCTGAGATTGTGCCACTGCACTCCAGTCTGGGCAACAGAGTAAGACTTCATCTCAAAAAAATATAAATTAAAAAAAAATTAGTCAAACACTAACAGATGCTGGTGAGGTTGTGAGGAAAAGGGAACACTTACACATTGTTGATGGGAAAATAAATTAGTCTAGCCACTACGGAAAGCTGTTTGGAGATTTCTCAAAGAACTTAAAACAAAACTACTATTTGCCCCAGCAGTCCATTACTGGGTAGGTGCCCAAAGGCAATTAATCATTCTCCATATTTAGAATGGCCTTCCTGAAATCCTGTACCCCTTACATTCCTAACTCACATGTGCCTGAGATTGATCACTGCCTATAATTTTGACATGCCCAGTCTACTGCCAAAGTTATTATCATGCTTCACTGGTCATTGATCTTTTTAATGGGGATGTAGATGAAAGGACAATTCAGAACGATGTGTAAGAAGATGGGCAAAGAACCAAGAGGTAGATGGGTGTGGGGAGTACCAGAACAATTTATCGGATAATTTGTGTGTCATTTTGGAGGCTGCCAAGTTTTTTTTTTTTTTTTGAGACGGAGTCTGGCTCTGTCGCCCAGACTGGAGTGCAGTGGCCGGATCTCAGCTCACTGCAAGCTCCGCCTCCCGGGTTCATGCCATTCTCCTGCCTCAGCCTCCCGAGTAGCTGGGACTACAGGCGCCCACCACGTCGCCCGGCTAGTTTTTTGTATTGTTTTTTAGTAGAGACGGGGTTTCAACGTGTTAGCCAGAATGGTCTTGATCTCCTGATCTCGTGATCCGCCCATCTCGGCCTCCCAAAGTGTTGGGATTACAGGCTTGAGCCACCGCGCCCGGCCTGCCAAGTTTTTTTGTTTGTTTGTTTTTGTTTTTGTTTTGTTTTGTTTTTTAACTAGCAACATTTGAACATTTGAATTAGTGGAAATGGTTAATTATTTCTGAAGATTAGAGAGGATTCAGAGACCAAGAAACTGATTCAGAGTCACCTACAATAACGTGATAATGGCAGCAGTATTTATAGACAAATAAATGTAGGAAAATATATGTAGAGAGCCAAAGGTGATTTTGAAGATCGAATGAGTAGAAAGGGCATGGGAGTCAAAAAGAAATAGTGAAGAAGGAAATGAGCCAAGCTAGTGTATGGCAAGCAAGGGAAGTCTGCTAATGAATCATTGCTACCATTTATTGAAACGTAGGCATGGCCAACTTAACAGTGTTAAGCACTGTGGTAAATGCTCTCTAATGCATGACCGCATTTAATTTAATTCTTAAAGGAAACTGTATGAAGTAGATTTTACTCTGACTTCCGTTTAATACAATCAAAAGACCTGGCTTAGAATTGTCAATAATAAAATCACACAGCTAGGAAGTAGGACAATTATGATTTAAACTTTTTTTTTTCTTTTTTTTCCTGCTCTAGTGGCTAAGCTTTGAAACTACAATGCTATGCTGTTTCTTAACAATGGCAAGCCCTAAAGACACTGAGAAAAGCCAAGGTCAACTTCAAGAGAGTTTTTCTCAAGTTGGCACCGAGGAAAGAAATCAGTTTGAATGCAGATAAAATAATTCAGTGTTGCAGAACAGAATACACTGAGTAAGACAGTATGTTCTGGAGTCAAACACCCTTGTTCAAAACTCACTTCCTCCACTAATTAACTTTGGACGAATTAATGCCTTTTAATTTCTTTAAATTTCTCCTCTGTAAAATAAGGTTAATTGGCAGCATCAAACTATAAGACGAATGGTGACAATGAAATCAATTAAAACAGGAAATGACGCGGGCACCTAGCAAACCTAATAGCTTATAAACTACTTATTTGGGAGTGAGGAGGTTACAATTCTGAAAAGAGGAGGTACAAAAAAAGGGGGGCCATTTAAAGAAACAATATATTCAAGCAAACTTTTTTTTATTGGCTATTTTTTAAAGTATAGAAGTCATCTAAAATATAACTGTAAATAAATAGAAAAAGTCTCAATAGAAAATAAAACGTAGAGTAAAGATTCAAAAGGAAGAGTAACAGGAATTTGTGGGTCATGAAACAGTGCAATCTTTATTGAGGAGTCCTGGCAGTATGAGATCCATGGCCCAGGAAAAGAATTGTTCTTGGAAAGATGGAAGTTTAATTTGGAAAAATAAACAGCTTTTTTTCTGAAACAGGAAAAAATTTAGGATAGCTGATGGTTCAGAGTGTTTTGACTATAATATAGACATGGATAATTTGGGGCAAATAACAGAGTTAAGCTTGCAAATAATCTAATTATTTTAGGAAGGTAGGCTGTGGGATAGTCAGCTGGGTGTGAAGTTGCTTTGGAGCAGCCCTTTGAATGAAAGCTTCCTCTATTTGCAGTGAAAGTCAATTTGTAGTTATCAGGAATGTAATTCCAGGTAGCTTTGGGATTCTCATTATAAGCTTCCTTAAAACTGCTTTGACTGGATTGCACAGAAGTAACTGCTCTACGAAAAAATAGCTCTTCTATAAAAATCCATTCTCCTGAGGATCCAGCCCCGTCCATCAGCCAGTTGTAGCCTTAAACTTACCATCCACTTTTGTGGGAGTCTTCTGTTTTTTCTTTTTTTCTTTGTTTCTTTCTAATTTGATATTTCAAAATTATAGAGAAGTTATAGGAATGAAACAAGAAATTCCTATACACCTGCCTAGATTCACTAATGATTTACATTTCGTCATTTGTTTTCCTTCTCTTTTTCTCTTTCATTTCACACAAAATATGTATATGTAAGAATTTTAAAAACAATTTCAGAGTAAGAGGAAGTTGGAGACATAACGACCCTTACATTTAGATGCAAATACTTTTGCATCTATTTCCTAAGGTTAAAGAGACACCCTTATAAAGAACAGTTATCAAAATTAGGAAACTTAACATAGATACATTAACTAAACATAGATACATTCCATATGCAAATTTTGTTGGTTATCACAATAATGTGTTTATAGCTTGCCTTTTTTTTCTATAAGATGTATGGTGACTATTAAATCAGTTAAAACAGGAAATCATGCTGGCACCTAGCGAACACAATGGCTCAAAAACTACTTATTTGGGAGTGAGGAGGTTACAGTGCTGAACAGAGGAGGTACCAAAAAAAAAAAAAAGATCATTCAAAGAAACAATATATTCAAGTTATTGGCTATTTTTTTTAAAGTCTAGAAGTCATCTAAAATATAGCTGTAAACAAAAAGTATCAATAGACAATAAAAATATAAAGATTCAAAAGGAAAAGTAATAGGAATTTGTTACTGGGATCCAATCCATGATCACTCTGAGGATTTCATTGTCTTTAGTGCTTTTACATCTGGAGAAATTCTTGAGCTTGTTTTTGTTCCTTGATCTGAACTTTTAGAAGAATGTCTTTTGTTTTCTTTTTGGAAGAATATTCCTTAGCTAGGACTTGCTTATCATAATTAGATTATGAGGAAAACTCATATCAGGAGCATGGTGTCAGTTCATCCCAATATTGGCCATGCTAGCTTTGGTCATTTTAGTTATAGTGATGTTACCAAACTAACAAAAATGTGGGAGGATGCTTTGATGTAATAGAAATTTCTGATTCTCATCAAATTTCCTGGTACAAGTTTCAGCATCAATTGGCATATTTCAAATTCCACTGTTCTTTCTGTATGTATTAGGTGACATCCTATTATAAGGAAGAGCTTTCCCTTCCCCTCTATAAATTAATTAATTTTATATCAGTATGGTCTTGATTTTTGTTTTACTCAACAGTTTATAATGTATTACTCTCATTACTTATTTTATTGCCTAAATTATCCCAGATCTGTTCAGTGGAAGTCCTTTCATGACGGTTTCAGTGTCTTTTTGAAATGACCCTGGATTCTTTGTGCACTCTCTTACTGCCTTACTTTCTTATATAAGATGATCCAGGCTCATCTAAAACTTTTGCTTCCCCAGCCCTGGAATCAGGCACTTCTTCAAGGAGCTTTGGTTCTATTTCATGTTGAATGGTGTGTATGAAACAATATCTGATTCCGAAGTATGCTCATTACTGTGGGTGTGCTTCTGAGCCTTCTGACATGAGAGAACTAACATGTATACATATACACATACATATAAGTATATATCCAGAGTTATTTCTATACCTTCCTATATATCCATAATTTCATAATGATATATAGTGATAGTTCTAATTTTGATTCAATAGGAGTGTGTACATTGTAGTCATTGCTATTTCTATATTTCTCCCTCCTCAACAGTGAGGAATTTGGCTTCCATTATTCTCAACGCATTTGTCCATTTACCAACAGGGGTGAGGGTTAGCTTTTCTAACCCATATCACTGTGAAAAACAAACTGTAAAGGTAAACTGAGGCTGGAGCCGAACCGGGAACGAAGACACAAGACAAATGGCATTGAGAATAGCCTTTTATTAGGGCTTGCGGGCAAGGTTCCTCGGTCCAAAGGTGTGGGCCGAGGAAGTCGCACTGAGGGAGGAGGGTAGGGGCTTCTTATAGCCTGAGAGGTAGGGAAGCTGGTTGTGCAAACAGGGCCTGGGGGGTCTTGAAACTACTAGGACAGGAGTTGAGTCACTAGGAAGGGGTCTTTGGAAACTGTCAACCGAAACTGCTGTTTACGCACTTGTGGAATGCAGGTGAGCGGCAGGTCACAGAGGAGTGTGGTTGCCCAGCCAGAACTCTGACGCATGTAAGTCTGTGGTGTGTACAAGGGTGAAGGAAGTCTTTAACAAAAGGCCTGCTACGCCGGGTAATGCCACCATGTTGGGTCTAGATTCCTGCCTAACACAAACTTGCTAACAAAAATCAATATTTACATACAACTAATTTTATGAGGTAAAGTTGACATATAGTGAAATGCACAAATCTTAAATTTATAATTCAGTAAATTTTTGAGTTAGAATTTTAGAATTCAGAGGTAAATTGCACCTCTGTAGCCCACATCCCTGCCAAAATACAGAATAGTTCTATCACTCAGAAAGACGCCTTATAAATTTTGTGACTCTTTTCCTCCTAAAAGTAATTACTCTTCTGATTTCCCATCATAGATTAGTTTTGCCTATATTAGAATATTATATAAATGAGATCAAATAACATGTGTTCTTTTATGACTAACTTCTTTCATTCAACATATTGACTGTGAGGTTCACTGATGTAATTGTACATATGAGTACATCATTTTTTTTTTTACTGTATTAAAATACTGAGTTTTATTTCACATGTATATTTTTGTCTCCCCACCATTTCCATGTCTGACCACTGTTACTACTATATTTCATCATAACATTCCATACATACCTAAAACCAAGCAAAGGGTGGAGTTCCATTTTTAAAAACTAAACAGGCATTTTGGACAACACATTCTTGGCAATGGAACCTGGACAACATTGATCAAACACTGTAGGGAAAGTTCTCACTCTGCATTATAAAAAGGACAGCCAGATATCTACTGTTACAGAAATGAAATAAGACAGAAAAAATTTAACAAATTGTTTAAACTATTTTCTTAAAGAGACTTCCTCTACTGCCAGAGATCTTGAATAGCCTCCTATTCCCAATTATCTGGAAGCATTCTTCATATCATTGATGAACTTTCCTTCCACTTTGGGAAGAGAACCACCTTTTTCTATACTTGCTTCCTTTTTGTGCTTTAATGTCTTCTCCAGAACTAGGACCTTTTGGTGTTTTAGCAGTTTTTTCCTGTTTTATTGTACATTGTTCTTTTTATTCCTGAATAGTGTTTCATAGGATGAATATACTATTTTTTTGTTTATTCTATCTACTGTTTATAGCATTGATATTTGTTTATTCTATCTACTGTTTATAGCATTTATATTTACTGTATATATTTATTATCTACGGTATATAGCATTCACATTAACCAGCATTTATATTTGCTGGTTAATGTGAATTAAGCTGCCATGAATTTTATATAATTTTTATTTTTATTTTTTTTAAAGACAAGATTCTACTCTGTAGCCCAGGCTGGAGTGCAGTGGCACAATCATGGCTCACTGCAGCCTGAGCCTCCTAGTCTCAAGCAACCCTCCCACCTCAGCTTCCCAAGTAGAGTAGCTGGGACCACATGCATGTATTACCATCCCCAGCTTTTTTTTTTTTTTTCTTCTTTTTTTGAGAGACAGAGTCTGTCTATATTGCCCAGGCTGGTCTTGAATCCTAGACTCAAGTGATCCTCCCACCTCAGCCCCAAATTGCTGGGATTACAGGTGTAAGCCCCCACATCTGGCCTCATATAAGTTTTTTGTGAACAAATTTGTATTTTCCTGCGTAAGTATCTACAAATGTAATTATTGGGTCATAATCAGATAAGTATTTAACTTTATAAGAAGCTACCGTTTCCCACAGTGGTTGTATTATTTTATACTATCACCAGTAATCATGGAAATCCTGATTTTAATCTTTCCAGTGTATGTGCAGTGGCACTATGTAATTTTAATTTAAATTTCCCTGAAAACTAATAATATTGAGAACTTCTTTGTTAGTGACCATTTTTTATATCTTTCTTTATGCAGTATTTGTTCAAGTCTTTTGTCTTTTTCTTATTTTTTCCAAATTGTAGGAATAGTTTATATTCTAGATTCAAGTTTCTCATGAGATATGATTGAACAATATTCTCTCCAAGTCTTTGCCTTGTCTGTTATTAATATCTTTAGATGAGAAGTTTTTCATTTTGACAAAGTCAATTTTATCAGCTTTTTAGTTATTGGTTTCTGTGTCTTATTAACAAGGTAGCAAAAATATTCTCCTGTGTTGTCTCTTAGAATCTCTATTGTTTTGACTTTTATATTTAAATCTATGATCCATCTCAAACTAATTTTGTGTGTGGTATGTGATAGGGTCAAGATTTTCTTTCCTTTTCTTTTTTACATATGGCTATTCAGATGTTCCAGCACTATTGAAAGTAATTTTCTTTCATAATTCAGTGGACTGAATGCCTTTGCTAACACTCAAATATCCACATATATGTTGGTGTATTTCAGAATCATAATTTTGTTTAATTCATCAATTTTACTCTCTTAAAGCCAATGTAACATTTTCTTTATCATTGCTTCTCTGATTATGAAGCAAAGTCATACATTATAAGTGCTCCACTTTTATTAATTTGTTCCAGGCTTTTTATCTACTCTAAATTTTTTGTGCTTTCACACAAATATTTAAATCAACTTGTTAATTTTTGTTACAAAATCCTGCTATGATTGTGATTGAGATTATCTTGAATATATAGATTGATTTGGGAAAATTGATGTTTTAACAATATTTACTATTCTGATCCAAAAATATAGTATCTCTCCATTAATTTATTTCTTTTTTATTTTATTTTGATGATTTACACAGTGTGGAGATTTTGAACATCTCATTAATTTTAGATTGTTTTTGAAGCTATAATGAATAACATTAATTTTACTTTTTATTTATTTGCTCCTAGTAATGAGAAATAAAATTGATTTTTCCTGTGATATACTAAATTAATTTATTGGCCCAAGTAGTTGTTTTATATATTCCTTAGGATTTATTGTATGATCAATCCTGTCATTTGTAAATAGCAAAATTTTATTTCTTCTTAAATAAACTTTCAGCCTTTAATTTCTTTTTCTTGCTCAGTTACACTAGATAGAATGACCAAGTTCAATGCTAAACAGAATCATTGAGTGCAAACATCTTAACTTTATTCCAGACATTAGTGGGGTGTGTTCAATATTTCACTAATAGTTACTTCTGTTAGGTAGACTTCTTTAATTCCCTTTATTGAACTTCAGACTTCCTTCACTCTACCTAGTTTCTTAGGCCTTTTCCTCTTTCATCTTTATTTTTTCTTTTTTAATCTTGAGTACTGGATTTTGTCAAATTCATTTTTTTGCCTCTGTTGAGTTGATCATGTGTTCTTCACTTTTATTATGTAAATGTCTGATTTACTTTGAATGGTTTTCAGTGTTAAACAAATCTTGCATTGTTTTAGAATTCTTACAAACTCCACCTTCTAATGCTGAACTACCCTTCGTATACTATTGCATTTATTGCATGTAGTTATTAATATTTTCTTAAGAATGTTTAGATCTATTTGTTAGAGAATTTTGTCCAAATTTTTAATTTCTTGTAATGTCTTACCAAGTTTCCAGCTTATGCCAGTCATACAAGACAAGTTAGGATGTATTCCTTTTTCCTGTGCAGACCAGAATATGCCACCTCACATTGTGCCATCTTGGTATGAGGGTTATTTTAAGCTGAAGGCAATTGAAAAGAAGCAGATTACAAGCAAAGCTCTCTGGCCTCCCCTAACTGACTAAAAGCAGAACACAAAATTACAAAGACAAAGGTGTCCCTCCAACCTTCTCTCCTAAGAACAAAAATTGAACCTGAAGACAACTTTAGAAGCTTATCACCCTGGAGGTGACGCCAGAGAAATCCACATGACAAACTTTACTAATACTACTTTATCTACTATTCATTTGCCTTCCCACAATTTGCCATGCCTTAGAGATCCAAAGTCCTTTTCCTTCTCCTCGTCATTTCTCAAAAAATTCACTGTTCTTTATTGAAGATGCTATATAAGCATTAATTCAAAGTCATCTCTTTCAAACTTACTCATTCTCTGGCTGTCTTCCATGTATACATGAGATATACATGTTACACTCATATTTGTTTTTCTCTCATTAATCTGTCTTTTGTTAGAGGGGTCTGCTTCAGCTAAGAACTGCGTATAGGGAAAATTATTTGCCTCCCCTATATCTGTATATTCCGAAAAAATATACATGATAGAATATTATGTCTAGTTTTTTTGGTGTGGTTTTAGGTGTTGTTGTTTGTTTGTTTGTTTGTTTTATGTTAGAATTCACTCATAAAACCACCTGACCTTAGCGTTTTCTTTTGGGGAAGGTTTTTGATAATTCAATATTTGTGTGTGTATGTGAGTGTGTTTGTGTGTGTTTTGTATACATAAGCCTATGCCAACTATAATATCTTTTTAAGTTGGTTTTAAAAATAATTTGTTTATATAATTTTAGTGGTCAAATTCATTGACATAAAATTACTTAAGCTATTCTTTATTCTAAGACAATAGGAACTACAGTTATATATCCTCCTTCATTCCTGATATTGGTAATCTATTTTCTTCCTCTAGAAGAGAATGATAAATTTTCTGTTTTGGATTTCTTTTTTTCTCACTTTAGTTCTCTTAGTTTAATTTTATAATGTTTATATTGTCTAATGTTTGCATAGGTATGTCAACATTTTTATTCTTAATATTTGCTTAGTATATCTCTTTCCTTATTTTTACTTTAAACTAAAATTGTATTTATGTTTAAAATTCATCTCATAGAAAATATAATGTTAATTTTTTTTTTGAGACAGTAGCTCACTCTGACACCCAGGCTGGAATAAGTCTCTTTTTAAATTTGGGTGCTAAATGAATTTACATTTAATATAATGTAAATAAGCATAATTTAAAATACCAGTATAATTCTTAATTTTTTAAATTGATCCCATATAATCTTGGATTTGGCTTCCTTTTTGTGTCTTCTTTTTCATTAACTGAATGTTTTTGTATTATTTTATTTTAATTTCTCTATTGTTTTTTCAAATATACCTCTTTGCATTATCTTTTAAAATAGTTGCTCTAAGGATTAAAATATACTTCCTTAATTTTTCATGCTTTACTGAGCTGTTACATTGTATTACCTCATGTAAAGCTTGTAACAGATTAATTGTTTACCTACTATCCTTTGTGTTAGTTCTGCCATTTATATTATTGAGTTCCTTCAGCAATTTTCCTTCTATTTCCATGCTACATTTTTGGATATAAAAATAGCTGCAGAATTGGGGAATAAAATATAAATAGCCAAAGACAGATGCCAACATTCATTATCTTAGTATTTATCTGATACCTAAAAAAAGGAGAGGATCTCTTTCTCAGCATATAAGAAGGATAAAGATTGGTAGGATGTTATAAATGTAAGCAGTACCAAAGGAATAAATGTGTTAGAGTGAAAAGAATAAGAATTTGGGAAGTTGCCTAACTGTAAATCTTGTAACTTTAATTTGTAGAAATATTATATTGAGAATTAATAACAATAAACCTTCCTTGCTTCCTCTCTCCCTATCTTCTTTTCTTTCCTTTCTCCTTTCTTTTTTCCTCTTTCCTTTATTTACTTCCTTCTTTTCAGCCTTTCCTCCTTTCAGAAACATTCCTTGTACACCTACTATATCTTAGGCACTGGAGACAGTCTCAGCCTCACTTCTTCATCTGTAAGGGGTTTGAATAAATATCTCATTATGTTCTTACAGAGATTAAATTAGAGGAGAAAATATGTGTGTCATGAAAATTATAGTCCTTATATTTGGTGACTAATCAGTCAATTGTATTGGCCATAATTATTTAGCAAATGTTAATTCTCTCTCACCCTCCATGCAGTAAATTATGTGGGGTTTACTTTGCTAAGTAAAATTATCTAGGCAATTGTTCTTTGCATCGTGTCATTCGAAGGTTCAGGAGCTTTCACAATAGCCTGGAAATATCAAAGCTTTAAAGCCAGTAACCTCATTCCAATTTCAGTCTCAAAATCCCAGTTGTTTAAAGGTACCAGTATTATATTCCACAAATAACAGAGCTCCAGATGCTTGACTGCCAAGCAACTCTACTATTTTATTCATATTTATTCTTATGCATTCACTATATACTGCCTGTATCACTCATCCTAGTTTTGGTAATGATTTTCAGCAGGATTTCAGTATCTCAAATTTGCAGAACATCGATATTTAAATTCATCTAGCTATATATACTGGCAATCAAGTGTGACTAACATAATACTTGTATTAAACTTGCTGCCAGCAAAACTTTTCCCAACCCCAAATTTCCTTCTGGTTCTTCATATAATGCATTTTAGTCCCCACATGAAATCAGAAATATTTTATACTCATGTCTTCCAGAAGGCGGACAAAAACAACCTGAAAGAAATTCCTAAATAGATTCACCTATGAAACCCGGCATATTCCAGGCAAGAAAGCCTGGACTTAAAATAAGACCAATCAATACGCTTGCCTATTAGAACAAAAAAAAAAGAAAAGAAAAAAAAACAGCTGATTATTTGCAGTTTGGTTTTACATATTCTCTATAGAAACCAACTGTTTATGTTATAGGAAAAAAAATGAGCTTGAAGAACTCACTCTCAAGATTTGATCTCCTCAAATATGTCACCTTATTTTCTTTCCAGTAAAGGTAGTCATTATTAATCACACATATTGTTATGTGGAAAACAGATGTGATAATGTGAATTTTCCTAACTGCATCTTCATATGTATATTAGGTTCCTAGGGCCGCCATAACAAAATGCGGTCAAGTAGGGGGCTTAAAACAATAGAAATTTATACTCTCACAGTTTGGAGGCCAGAAGTCTGATATCAAGGTGTCAGGAAGACTATGTTTCCTGGGAGAGTCTGGGTAAAATCTTTCTTTGCCTCTTCCTAGCTTCTGGTAGTGGCTGGCAATCCTTGCCATTTCTTAAGCTTGCATGTAACTCCCGTCTCTTCCTCTGTCTTTGCACAGCATCCTACCTGTGAGTCCGTGTCTATCTGTTTTCTCTCTTTATGAGGGCAACAATCATTGCATTAGGAACCACCCTAATTGATTATGACTTCATCTTAACATAAGCACACCTCTAAAGATCCTATTTTTAAATAAAGTCAAATTTACAGGTGTGGGGGTCACATTTACAACTTCAGCATACCATTTGGTGGACACAATTAAACCCACAAAAATAGTCAACCCATTTTTTTTTTTTTTTTTTTTTTGGAAATGAATGCTTAATGCTGAGAATCAGGTATTTAGGATGAATTAAGTATCAGGGAAGAACAATGTATAACTCCAACATTTTGTAAAAATATCTTTCCGTAACAATTTAAACTGATTTTCAATGTACTATATGCTGCCCATCAGAACTCCGTTGTCTCAGACAAGGAGGTTTGGTTTACTAGTTAGGTTCAATATATTCAGTTACTATATTTACTTGGCATCTCAGAATCACAGAGCCGTTCCCTTAGGTCTCTGTTCGAAAGGGAACTTGTCGTAGCTGCTTCCTGGGTTTTCTGACTCATTAATTTCACTTCACCTAGGAAATGTTCTTTATTCTTCTTGGGAGTTTAAATGTAAGGATTGTGCTCTGCTGAAAATTCCCTTTGAGACATGATGAAACTGAAAATATTTCTAGGACTATGTTACAACATTAGCCTGTCATCAGAGTTATTTTTCTCTAGTTCCCTTTAAGCAGTTTGTAAGTAAAAGAGAAAATACTAGAATATTCTCTTGAAGATGTGACAAACATCTTACCTCCTTTTTGTGAGTTAGTAATTGTTTTTTAATCTATCATCCCCTTGCCAAATGTTGTCTATTTTCCAAATTTAGTTTTCTTTGTAATAGGCAATTATTGCAGAACCTTTATTACAATATGTACAATTATCTTAACAAAGTGGCTAATAATTCACATGGTGGTCCTGGTATGTTTTGGTGAGCTTCATTTTTTAAAGTTTTATTTCAATATTTCTTCTTAGACTTAGCATAAAAGTGTTAAGTATTTAAATGCTGCTTAGGCTTGTTACTCTACAGGGTGTGGGTATGCAAAGATCAGCAGAATATGCATAATGTCTGGCATATCTGAATTTTCAGGAGAGGTTTTAGAAGATACAATTTTATTTCAGTGGAGCATAATCATAGGCAAAATATCCTGGTAGATTTACTAATGTTCAGGGTGTTCAGAACAAGGCAAAATCTGATCAGATATTTTTAGACTAAAAAAATTTGTTCTCACTCATATTTAAACTAGAGTATGAAGTAAGAGTTTTCTTTGTGCACTAAACTTGCAAAGTTATTAATACATTGTATGTAAGATAACTATCAGTAAATTATAGTTGTATTGTGGAGTATTAAAATTTGAATGAGCTATTAAAAAAAAACCACATTCAAGCACTAGTTTCTGTATTTTTGTGTTCTATCTAGTCATGATGAAGTTGATGCCTAGAATACAGCAAATGTCACAGAGCAATTAGCGCAGAGAAGAGAATGAAATTCAGGTTCTTTGATGTTAGTTTCAGGCATTTTTGGACTCTATCATCCTATCTTTGAATTATGTAATGCCATATATAGTACCATCTGCCTATTCCTTCCAAATCTGCTTAAATATCTTTCTGGTAACATTCTACCAAACAGAATTATTTCAATGATTTTGGTAATTCTTTTTACTTTTATTCTTAAATTGCTAGCTCATTTTCACTTTTTATTTTTTAGTTTGGAATGTGAAGTTTTATTATGTGCTCGTTTCTCTCCAAAGAATATGTCTTTGATGGCAAACAGTAAATAAATTCCATCATGCTGAATATTATGATTTTTGTGGTTTGGCCTATACACATAAAAATTCCTTATCCTAACCATGTCTTAAATTAAAAATGTTATACTTATGGAGACATGAATTTAAAACATAATAAAAATATTAAAGTAGCTATATTCATGCTGGAGAATTGCCTATTTGTGCCAACAGATTACTCTTCCAGATTTGCTTGTTTGGTGGAAGTAGGAAAACATCCACATACATGAGTTGTCAGATTAATGAGATAGAGCCTAAGAATATGTTGAAATTTCCACGTTTGACAAGATCAATGTTACCAACATTAGGATCTAATAAGATAAAAAGACATAGCAGATGCTTCTATTTAACAAAGACATGTGGTGCCCTCTGAACAAATCCAGATGTGTTCATATAGCTTGCAGTGAAATTCTAAAGTCAGCAATTGTACTCACAATTTTAGACTAAGTAAATAAAGACAGGGTCCAAATATTCTTTCCCCAAAATCTACCAGGTGCCTAGATAGTTATAAATATTTTTATGAACCAAAATGAATTACAAAGTGAAACAAATTGCCTCTGAGTAAGTTGGGGAATATAAAAAGTCAGAGATGATATGACTTGCACAATTCTTTTAAAACCTGGTTAAATCACACACACTCTCCATAAACAAAGGTACAGTACAGTAAGATAAAGAGATTTTCATTTTCCAGAGGTGGAACTATGTGCAAAGATGAGGACAGGGTTAGTAGAACTGGGTGATTCGAAGTAGCCACCATGAAAGTATTTAGAGACTGGCAAACTTTTTCTGAATAGGTGAGAAAATACTTTAGGCATTGCAGTCTCTTTGAAAAATGGTCATTTGGCCAGTTGCAGTAGCTCATGTCTATAATCACAGCACTTTGGGAGGACAAGGTGGGTGGGTCACTTGAGGCCAGGAGTTCGAGAGCAGCCTGGCCAACATGATGAAACCCCATCTCTACTAAAATTACAAAAATTAGTTGAGGTGGTGGCGCACACCTGCAATCCCAGCTACTCATGAGGCTGAGGCAGGAGAATCACTTGAGCCTGAGAGGTGAAGGCTGCAGTAAGCCGAGATCGCACTGCACTCTAGCCTGCGTGACAGAGCAAGACTGTTAAAAAAAAAAAAAAAATTACCAATTCTTGCCATCATAGTGTGGAAACAGTCGCTAGTAGTACACAAATAATCATGACTGTGTTTCAACAAAACTTTATTGAAGAAAACACCCAGTGTGAACATAGGCTATAGCTTGGAACATAGGCTATAGCTTGGTGACTCAGCCCTACAATACATAATAGTAGAAACACCAGGGAACTCAATGTCAGGGAATATTGTTAGAAGTATACACTCTTTAGTAGGTTTTTTTATTTTTATTTTTATTTCTTGTTAATACATTGGCCAGGCATGTTATCTTTCTGAAACTCTCTTCTTAACTCATTGAGGGATTGCTGTAAAGATAAAGTGAGATAACATAGACATCCTGGTGAAAAGAACACACAGTTTTTAAAATTTTATTTCATCACACACTCCACTAATATGACAGTAGATGGAGAGGAAAATATAAATTCCCAAGGTCAAAAATGGGAGGAGAGAAGATACCAGATACAAGACACATCAACGAAAGTTTTGAATTTGGAAAGCTGAGATATGGATAGAAACTGCTTTATTAGATTTAAGAAGGCTGAACGTGGCCGGGCGCGGTGGCTCACGCCTGTAATCCCAGCACTTTGGGAGGCCAAGGCGGACGGATCACGAGATCAGGAGATCGAGACCATCCTGGCTAACAGGGTGAAACCCCGTCTCCACTAAAAATACAAAAAATTAGCCGGACGCTGTGGCGGACGCCTTGTAGTAGTAGTGCCGCTACTCGGGAGGCTGAGGCAGGAGAATGGCATGAACCCGGGAGGCGGAGCTTGCAGTGAGCAAAGATCGCACCATTGCGCTCCAGCCTGGGCGACGAGCGAGACTCTGTCTCAAAAAAACAAAGAAAGCTGGACATTAAGTATCTCAGAAGCAAAGCTAATAAGAAGCAAGCTGAGTTGTCCTCCGAAAACTTCAGAAAGATTTTAGAATTGATGGCAGATAATACATTTCAAGGTGAGGATATTAGATGATGCTAAACCCAGAAAAATTTGTACATGAGGCAAATCCTGCCAGATCCCACATACCAGCCAGCAGAGCCACCATTTTCTATCGTTTCTCTATGCCAACAGATGGGAGAGTCAGTTTTTCAAAAAAATAATTTTGGTTTGGTGTGGTGGTTCACGCCTGTAATCCCAGCCCTTTGGGAGTCCAAGGTGCGCAGATCACCTGAGGTCAGGAGTTCGAGACCAGCCTGGCTAACATGGTCAAACGCTGTCTCTGCTAAAAATATATTTAAAAAAAAAAAAAAAAAAAAAAAAAAAGCCGGGCATGGTGGCAGGCACTTGTAATCTCAGCTACTTAGGAGACTGAGGAAGGAGAATTGCTTGATCCTGGGAGATGGAATTTGCAGTGAGTTGAGATCATGGTATTGTACTTCAGTCTGGGCAACAAGAGCGAAATATAATCATAATAAAAATGAAAAAATAATAATTTCAATTTTTGTTTTAGATTCAAAGGGTACATGTGCAGGTTTGTTATGTGTGTATATTGTGTGCTACTGAGGTTTGGGATAAAGATGGTCCCATCGCCCAGGTAGTGAGCATAATATCTAATAGGTTGTTATTCAGCCCATGCCCCACTTCTTTTTTCCTGTCCCCAGTGTCCATTGCCATTTTTAGTTTTCATGTGTACTCAATGTTTAGCTCCCACTTATGAGAGAGAACATGTTATACTTAGTTTTCACATTAATTCGCTTAGAATCATGGCCTCCAGATGCACCCTTGTTCCTGCAAAGGACATGAGTTTGTTCTTTTTTATGGCTGTGTAGTATTCCATTTTGAATATGTACCACATTTTCTGTATCCAGTCCAATGTTGATAGGTAATATTTATAATATTGAGCCATCACTTCATTTGAGGCAGTCAAGCAAACTAAATGTGGCCTAAGAAGGACTCCATACTTCCCTATTTGAGTCCTTGTGGATGAACTGTAATCTAGCTTAATAGTCAGACAAGGCTACTCCATATTCGATTCCATTCCATTCCATTCCGTAATCCATTCTATTTCATTCCATTCCCCTCCATTCCATTCCATATTCCATTCGATTCCATTCCACATTCCATTCCATTCCATATTCCATTCCATTACGGTTTCCATTCTACTCCATATGATGCAATAGTCTTTGAGCTTAAGGATACTAGTCAGACAATATGAGTATTTAGATTTACTGAATACAAACAGGCTTAAGTAAATTTTGAATTCTGAATGGTTATCAACTCTCAGCTGTCTTCCCCTAATTCACTAGGATGCTGATAATATTCAGGCTTATAAGTTTTGTAAAAAGTGATTCATGTAAGAGAAAGAAACCTTTCTGTATTGATAGATAAGACAAGGTCATGTACTTACCTTATCTCCAATTCAACAAACGCAAACCATACATGAAGATACCACTCATCTTTCTAGTGTCTCACTTTAAAATGAGCAGCCAAAATTATCAGGTGTTAAAAAAACAACTCTAACATGAATGACTAAGACCAAAACAAATAAAAAGACTAAAACAGTTTAGAAAAATACAGATTATGCACATGTGTAGGGAAAAAAAACTTCAAACGGTGTAATTATATCATCAGAGAGATGAAAGATATTATTCATAAAACAAGAAGAGAATGCTATTATAAAAAGTAATATTCAGAGACCAAAAAAAGGATCATAGGGACATTAAGAGTACAACAGTAGAAATTTAAAAATTCAGCATAATGACTGAAGCACAAGTGCACAGTAATTCTAGAGATGTGCTTCTCAAATTGCATTGTGAATAGAATCACTTGGAGAATTTGATTAGAGGCAAATTCTGATTCAGCATTTCTGGAGTGGGACCTGAAACTGTACATTGCCAACAAGTTTGCAGATGATACTAATGTTGCCAGTCTCAGGCACTCTGAGAAGAAAGGCTCGATAGGGTATCAAGTAAACAAAATAGATAATAAATAAGAAAATAAGGTATCAATTTTGGGGATTGTATACCTGTCCAAGAGCACATCCAGAAAGAGAAAGAAAGGGGGAATTAGAGAGGAAAATAAGTGTTTAAAGACTGAGGAAAATTTTGCAGAATATGAGTTTCCAAATGAAAAAGCCCCTAAGTGCCTAGCACAGTAAGTAAAATGTTATCTACGCCAAGGCATGTAATAAAAAATATTCAGAGTACTATGTAGAGAAAAAGGAAGATCATAAAAACTTCCAAAATTGAGTCACACACACCTCAAACACACACACAAACACACAAACGTGCACAGACACACACACACACACCTCACAGCAAACTTTTTAAAAAATCAAATAGCCAGGTAGCAAATATTGCAGCTGTTTTTTCAAATCTGTCACTGAAAACCACTGTATCTAGCCTGATTCACAATCCAGTATGACAGAATAATAATTATGTCTTTATATATGCATGGCATGCAAGTATTATGGAGTAAAAAATTTAAAGAAGTTTCAGGTATTTTTTTTTTTCTCAGATGGATATTTGCCACCCAAAGCATAAACTTCCCAGAATCTAGGAAGCAGGAGATACGACAAAAGTGAGAGGCAAATGACATTTCTAGATGGTAATTATGATGGAGTCAAGACTGACAGTTATTTAATGGGTCTAGAAATTAGCCAGTACAAATTGAGGCAGGGAACACACAGGTTCAGGAAAAATGTTTCTGAGAATGAAGAGGGCCACTGAGTGAAAGGAGCCACAGAAAGACTCTCATCTCAGGCCACCAGGAGCTCTGCAAATGAATGAGAAACCCTAATTCACTTACCAGGCTTGAAGTATTGCCTATTGGAAGGACAGATGAGAGATGGTTACTGATAATGTAATTGCCAACAGGTTCTTTCTGCCCACTTCACAGCCAAGATGCACTGACACCACGGCATTGTAGTAGAGAGTTTAATTGACACGAGACTGGCCACACGGGAGAATCAGGCATTTTACTCAAATCAGTCTTCCCAAAGGCTTTGAGCTCAGAGTTTTTATGAACAATTTTGTGGGCAGAAGGCTAGGCAATGAATGCTGCTGATTGGTTGGAGATGAAATCATAGGGGCGTGGAAAACAATCGTTATGTGCTGAGTCAGCCTCTGCGTATGGCCACAGGACCAGTTCAGTCATGAGTCATGGGTCTGAGTTGGGTCAGTCTGAAAAATATTTTTTAAAAAATCTTAGGTGTTATAATAGTGATGTTATCAATAGAAGCAATTAAGGAAGTCACAAATCTTGTGACCTTTGGCGACATGACACCTGAGCAGTAAGGGATTATAGAAACTACAGAAACATTTTAGCAGAGTTTGGGTTCCTTCCATGATCTTATTCTTGCGGTCTTTTCTTAATCTTATGAAAGTGGTTTTCAGTCTCTGAGCAAAGAGGGAGTTAGTTTTAGGGGGAGACTATTACCATTTTTGCTTTCAAGTTAAACTATAATGTAAATCTTTCACTAAGTTAGGTTGGCCTATGCCCAAGAATGACCAAGGACAGCTTGGAAATCAGAAGCAAGATAAGATGTCCGATTTCACTTATTGTCATAGTTTTCCAAAGGCAATATCAATCGGGTTTCCACAGAACTCATGGTTACTATTACACAAGAATGGATATTTCAAAAACCAGAATGAAGAAATGTGACTAGAGGACTTTTATATTCAAAAGATCCCAGAGAAACTATGAGACCTGACCTATCGCTATAGAGTGGGTTTCAATGACCAGTGGGAGAAAACAAAGTTAATTTCTATATCCTACAACTCCCACTGTTTAATGTAAAGACTACAGTAGAATTTTCATGGGCTAAAGACTTTTGCAAGGACCTCGATACATTTTGGGGTTGCTGGACAGAAGCTAGAAAAATATGCCTGGGTCATTGAAAAGAAACAAAGTAGCATTCTGTTTGATGCCAGATTTTGAAGAAACTGCTGCCATACTTCATAAAAGGGCTGTATCCCTTTTAGCATCTTTACTTTTGAAAAGCTTTAAAATAAAGGGAACAGAATTGAAATAAGGCTACATCATGATAATCTCAAAAGGACTCTCCATCATCACCACTCATCCCTCACTCCTGAAACAACTAATATAAGTTTGAAACAAACAAACAAACAAAATTTTAATACATTGTATAGCCCACTTGGAAATTTATTACCCCAAGAGGAGTGCCAATTTTAAAGTAGCAGTTAGAGATTTCTGTTGTTTGGGTTTTGTTTTGTTTTTTTCTTTATCTAGCCATAGGAGGTGATAAAGGTAAGTAGAATATTCTGGGGACCAAAAAGTTGATGTCATGATTATAATGATCCTTCCATATATACTTCTCTTGATACCATTTCCTGCATTATTAGATAAGGGATCCAAATAGGGCTGTATAATTGGTGTTCATATTAACACAGAGATTGAAGCAGAACTTTCTTAGAAGATACTGAGGACTTAAAATTACTTGAACAGTCACTTATTTGCTTACTTATTTAACAAAAAAGTATTGGGTATTTACTATGTGCCAAGCACCCTGCTAACCACTAGTAAAAATATATTATAAATTTTATATAAGCCTGGGATTTTGTTGTTAAGACCAGCAAGGTTGACATAAATTGAAATGTAGAAAAATATAAGACATATACTTGAAAACCAACTAGTGGAGGAAATAAAATAATAAATAACACATAGTTACATAAATACTGTACTTAAATATTTATATTATGCATACAACTTCCCTTTCATCCTCACCAGAGTCAATCAGTAGATCTGAAGAAAATCCTACAGGGAGACCTGGCCTTCTCTGCCTTGAGTACACATAGATCTTTCTCCAGAACAATATGATCTCACATCTGCAGTTGTGACCTTCTTCTGATGCCTCTTGGAAATGCAGACATTCAACAATTATAATGCGGATTATGTAAACCCAAATGAAACCTTTTGAAAAACTTCTAAAATATCTCTCCAGGAGACAATTAAGGAAAAGACATAATAATCTCTTCAGCTCTGCCTACAGCCAGAAAGATTTCTTTGAATTTTTTAATGGCCCTTTCTTACAATGTTGATGGCACTTCTGTTCTCTACGTCTGAAGCATTCTTTGAATGTTTGCTCTTGTCTATTCCTATTGCTTCAGTGCCATTTCAAACTACCCCTTCATGTGAATTACCACAATAGCCTCCTATTAGCCTCCAACTACTAGTCTTTTCATATTGCTTGCATTAACTCAAGTGAAAGTCTAAACATTAGAAAAAATATAAAAAATGATAAGATAATTTCTGATCATGTCATTCCACTACTGAAATTGACTGGTCTATTTAATTAAGCCTATCTTCACAGGTGGTCTTCAAAGCTCTAGGATTAAGATATCATCTCTATCTAATTCCCTACTACTCCCTTAACAATATTCTCTGTTGCAACTACTAACAACTCAGTGTTTATTAAACATACTGAACTCTCCTTACCATTTTTAATAGCCTTCTCTCCCCTTAGAATTTCTTTAATCCAACTGTGACCGATTGTATTTCCCAAAGATGGCCTCAACATCCTATATGCTTTTCTGCAGTGTGTTCTTGCAGATCCTCCACCCAGCAGTGCAGTCTATTTCATCACATCCTAGAACATAGACAATTTTAACAGCTTTGACAAACAGAGTATGACAAAAATGATTCTGTGCCAGTTTCACACATAGGATGTAATTGCCCAGCAACATCTGCTTTCTGCCTTTTTGTACCCAGCCTCTATGTAAGCAGCATAGAAATGTAATTACTCTGGGATTGTCATGTTGTGAAAAGGTGCTAGAAGATGCAGAGCTATGTGGTGGGGGCTTGGGGAGGGAGAAGAGAGAGAGACAGAGAGAGAGAGAGAGAGAGAGAGAGCGAGCGCTCAAGGATAACCAAAGCACCAGACATATGAGTGAAGAAGTCCTATTAGAAATGGATCCTCCTGACCCTGCGGGTGTCCCTTTGGATAGATCAGAGACAATCACACAGTTGAGCCCTTTTTGAACTCCTGACCCATAAGATGACAGGAAAAATAAAATGACTACTAAGTTTTAGGGTAGTTTGCTGTGCAGTAATAGATAATTTTCAAAAATGCATTCAACTTTACTCTTCACCAAATGTGCTTTCACCAAAGGTATCGATAACGACCTAAACTAGAAGTCAAATAAGTTTCTGTTCCCCACTCACTAAACTTCTGTGCAGTCTTTTTCACCCTTCACTTTCCTTTTTGTAAATATTATCCTGGAGTTGTTGGTACCTCTGGTCTATCAGTTTTCATAATCTGTTGCTGAGCCCCACCAACTGCTCAACCTCTCAGTATTGGTTTATCCTCAGAATTCTCTCTGGTCCCACAATCTTGTCTTCATGCAAACATGGCAAAAGCCACATGAGATAAATCCATAAGATGATGCAGTCAGAAAATATATTCCCACACTCAAAATCAGAAAGCTGCTTCTTCATTTCTATTTTCGAAATGCCCTTGAATATTAACATTTGTATTAACCAATTTTCTCATTGGCATTCTTGTTTTTAATAAAACAGGTAATTTAAATAACAAGTATAAATATTTTCTCTCATTCCACTGAACTGTTTTCATTTTAAATGAAAAAGTATAATCCATAAATATATATATTGTCCCTCTAGATTTGATCCTGGTACAAAAAAAGAAAAGGAAAGAAAAAAGTTGCATACCATTTCTGTGTATCCTGATGTCCATTTCTAAATTTTAATATTGATATGATTTTGTTATCAGATTTTATGTCTAATCATACATTAACTTTTTATTTCATATTATATTTAAAATAGTCTCCGGTAATTTTTTTTTCTTTTTACTTTCTGTAGGAATAATAGATGTTCTGTGGCCGGGCGCAGTGGCTCTTGCGTGTAATCCCAGCACTTTGGGAGGCCGAGGCGGGCGGATCACGAGGTCGGGAGATCGAGACCATCCTGGCTAACACGGTGAAACCCCATCTCTACTAAAAATACAAAAAAACTTAGCCGGGCGTGGTGGCGGGCGCCTGAGGTCCCAGCTACTCGGGAGGCTGAGGCAGGAGAATGGCGTGAACCTGGGAGGCGGAGCTTGCTGTGAGAGCCTGGGTGAGAGCGAGACTCCGTCTCAAAAAAAAAAAAAAAAAAAAAGAAATGTTCTCTCTCAACTGTTACAGCTTTTATTTTATTTTTATTTATTTATTTATTTATTTATTTATTTATTTATTTATTTGAGACAGAGTCTGGCTCTGTCGCCCATGTTGGAGCGCAGTGGCGCGATCTCAGCTCACTGCAAGCTCCGCCTCCCAGGCTTACGCCATTCTTCTACCTCAGCCTCCTGAGTAGCTGGGACTTCAGGCGCCCGCCACCTCGCCCGGCTAGTTTTTTGTATTTTTTTTTTTTTTAAGTAGAGACGGGGTTTCACCATGTTAGCCAGGATGGTCTCGATCTGCTGACCTCGTGATCCGCCCGTCTCGGCCTCCCAAAGTGCTGGGATTACAGGCTTGAGCCACTGCGCCCGGCCTGTTACAGCTTTTATTAGGGGGTGATTAAAGTAAGCACTCTGGAGGCAAAATTGCCTAGTCTCAGATCTTTTTTTTTTTACCATTCAGTTGTTTGATGGCTTTGAACAAGTTGTTTAATCTTTTGCTTATAGATCTTGAACGCATAGACTACAGAAAATCAAGTTTAGTCATCCAATGAAAAATTGACATTCCATACATATCTGTGAAATGAATGGCTTTATTAACCCTTTAAAACCCTGCTTTAATGCCATCGCCTTCATGAAACTTTCCCTCTTATTTCTAAAAACTACTCCTTTTCTTTTCAAAAACTCATAGGACTTTGTTAATCTCTCTTGTTATATTGTATCATATATTACAATTACATACATCTCTCTTATTCACATAATGTAGTGAAAGCTCTCTGAGAACAGAAACTATGACATCCTTTCATTCTTCACAGAATCTAGCATAGGCCCTTATATTAATCGCTGAGTGAATACTTATCACACAAATTAATTACTTTTTTATTCATGTCTTTTTAAAAAATTATTTCTTATTTTTAAAAATAGAGAGGAGGTCTTGTTATGTTGCCCAGGCTTGTTTCAAACTCCTGGACTGAAGCAATGTGCCCTCCTCAGCCTCCCAAAATGTTGGGATTACAAGTGTAAGCCACCACGCCCAGCCCCATTTTCTTTATGTGATAGAATTGGTTCCAATCAACATATTCCAAGTTATTTATAGTTCTTATCTCAATATATTTATATTCTTCATAAAGCACTTTTTAAAAGTTATTTTATTGGTTACCTTTATTTTGTTTCCTTTTTATTTTATATTATCTTTATTCAGTATAGTATATTAACTATTTAAAATAAGAGCTATTTTTCTTATATATGTGCCTACATTTAATATGAAATAATATCATCTCTCACTAGACCATCACTAATGAATAAAATCAATTTAATTTGAGCAAATAGCTTGGATTCATTATACTTCTCTAGTGCTAAATTCATATATACTCCTAAGTAAATACCACGTGTATACATGCATCCTTTAAGAATTTAATTAGTTATGTTAAATATAACATTCTATGTTTTTATCTTAGCTTTGTTTTTAGTGGCAAATTTTTCTTGTAGTCAGAGTCCTACTTCTGCTACTTCACTCTTTGTTTGGATGCAGTTGCAGACTGTTGTCTGCAGCTGTTGCTCATTAACTAAAATCTGCAGTGGAACTTTTTTCTTTTTCCCAAATGGTGGTGTTTTGATCATAGCATTCCCTAGAGCACAAAATGAATGCATATGTATGGACCATATAATGAATGTCCTTCTTGGTAATAAATAAAAATTTTAAGAGCTGTTTACATTTTTATAAATACAGAAACAAACTAATTTTTGAAAAAATATGCATATTAATATATTCATTTGCTAAGAATGCATCAATTTACCAAGTATATGTTGTGTATATTGAACTAGTGTAAGATATAGAAGAATACATCAAATATAGTGATAAACTATTTTAATTCTTATAAGACACACATTTACTTTCATAAGTTCACAAAGTAACCAACATGGTCTGTTTATCTGTCAATCTATCTGGCTAGCTAGCTGATAACTAGGAAGAAAAACAAACCAAACCAGGAACTCAGCCTTGTTTGCTGTACTCTATTCATGACCCAGTCTTTCTTCTGTATCTTCACCTCTAGCAGAGACAGGTTTATTTTCCTTAGAAGTCTCATTACTGCTTGTCATGTTGTTGAATCAGTAAAACCACATTAAATGTTGCTTCATAAACTTAGAATCTTGAACAGGCTGGTCTGTTAGCGTGATCTGTCCTTTGCTGAACTTTCTTCTCATTCAAGAAAGGCATTTAACAGAATTCCAGGCAAAAGTCCTACCAACATTCTTATTAATGATCTTATGCAATAGCAGGGAAACAATTAATATAGCAGTCTATTTCATTCAGTTCTTAATTATCACTGGAGTCATGGTGATGATCCTTGGCCAAGTCCTGAAACTAAACTACTGGAATGTTCACATAGTTACTGTGTAGTGATGTTATTCTATATATGTAGAAACAGTGGGTCAAGATGAAGAAGCACGGCCGGGCACGGTAGCTCAAGCCTGTAATCCCAGCACTTTGGGAGGCCGAGACGGGCGGATCACGAGGTCAGGAGATCGAGACCATCCTGGCTAACACGGTGAAACCTCGTCTCTACTAAAAAATACAAAAAACTAGCCGGGCGAGGTGGCGGAAGCCTGTAGTCCCAGCTACTCGGGAGGCTGAGACAGTAGAATGGCGTAAACCCGGGAGGCGGAGCTTGCAGTGAGCTGAGATCCGGCCACCGCACTCCAGCCTGAGCGACAGAGCGAGACTCCGTATGTGTGTGTGTGTATATATATATATAAATTTTTCAAGAACACAGCCTACACATAAAGCAGTACTGCAAACTGTCAGTCTATAACCTAAAATTTTGTGTATTTATATTGGCTAGCGCTAAAAAATGGAATTTTCATGCTATTAACAGTGACCTGTTTCCCGTGGTCACTACAGTTGACGCATCCTTATACCAGTGTATTTCGCATATCCACGATAATTAAAAAGGCTTTGGGCTTGCAAGTGTTGAAGAAATATAATTAAAAACAAAATATTCTCTCAACCCAGAAATTCTCTCCACAAAGACAGTAGAGAACGAGAACACTTTTATTATTGAAAAAGCATTACACCATAATATGATGCACATCACAGGAAATCCATTAAGAGATTGCAAAGACAGAAAGGCATCTCTACCCCTTATATAATCAAGTAACCCATTATATACATTTTTCAAGATGAGCAGTAACTAGCTGTCAAGTAAGAGGACTGACGGCACCTTTTGTCACACAGTTCATCCTAACTTTACCTTGTAATTGGGGTGACCATCTGTGTTAGCATATTGGCTATATCGAGAGAAGCAAACAAACAAACAAAATCATATACCTTTATGATAGGACGTAGCTTTGCAAATCAGAGGAAGGTGCCCACAAAAGTTAGATTCTTATCCTTCCACAGAAACTGGGAGATAGGAGCACTGTCTTCCTTGATGTTAGCATTTATATTAGTCTGTTCTCATGCTGCTATGGAGAAATACCTGATGCTGGGTAATTTATAAAGGAAAGAGGTTTAATTGGCTCACAGTTCTGCATTGCTGAGGAGGCCTCAGGAAAGATACAATCATGGTGGAAGGCAAAGAAGAAGCAGGCACGTTCTTCACAGGGCAGCAGGATGGAGTGAGTGCAAGCAGGGGAAATGCCAGATGCTTATAAAACTATCAGATCTTGGCCGGGCGCGGTGGCTCAAGCCTGTAATCCCAGCACTTTGGGAGGCCGAGACGGGCGGATCACGAGGTCAGGAGATCGAGACCATCCTGGCTAACATGGTGAAACCCCGTCTCTACTAAAAATACAAAAAACTAGCCGGGCGAGGTGGCGGGCGCCTGTAGTCCCAGCTACTTGGGAGGCTGAGGCAGGAGAATGGCGTGAACTCGGGAGGCGGAGCTTGCAGTGAGCCGAGATTGCGCCACTGCACTCCAGCCTGGGCGACAGAGCGAGACTCCGCCTCAAAAAAAAAAAAAAAAAAAAAAAAAAAAAAAACTATCAGATCTTGCCGGGCGCGGTGGCTCAAGCCTGTAGTCCCAGCACTTTGGGAGGCCGAGACGGGCAGATCACGAGGTCAGGAGATCGAGACCATCCTGGCTAACATGGTGAAACCCCGTCTCTACTAAAAACTACAAAAAACTAGCCGGGCGAGGTGGCGGGCGCCTGTAGTCCCAGCTACTCGGGAGGCTGAGGCAGGAGAATAGCGTAAACCCGGGAGGCGGAGCTTGCAGTGAGCTGAGATCCGGCCACAGCACTCCAGCCCAGGCGACAGAGCGAGACTCCATCTCAAAAAAAAAAAAAAAAACTATCCGATCTCCTGAGACTCACTTGTTATCATGAGAACAGCATGGCGGAAAACCACCCCATGAACCAATTACCTCTACTTGATCCCGCCCTTGATAAGTGGGGATTATGGTGTTTACAATTCAAGGTGAGATTTGGGTGGGGACAGAGAGCCAAACCATATCAGTGTTTCAAAAAGATGGTTTCCAAGCTCTGAAGGATATTCCTGAGTCATAAAGTTGACAAAAGGCCTATCTAGTTTTCAAAATAATTTCTATACATTTCAAAGAGAGGACAATGTACTTACAATGTTAAGGTTTCTAAAGTAAACGCTCTAATAAAAATGAGGATGAAGAAGTCCCTTTCTTTATCTCAGTGGGGGAATTGAGTGTCTTGTTTTTAATTTTTATTTATTCAAAAGTACCCCGACAAATTCACCTGAATGTGCCTCCTCCAAAATGAAGTAGCTTAAGATGACCTTTTAAAAATAATTCTCTTTAACAATGACAGTTACTGGCATTTGTGTAGTGATTCTATGAACCAGTTTTACCGAATTAGGAAGCTTCATAAGTGCAGATTTTAGGTCCCTTGGTTATAGAAACCAATTAAAAAGACCTGGGATTCAGTTCAAATAGTTTCCTTCTTATCAAATTCTTTCAAGGCCATTTTGAGTCTTGCTATCCGTTGCTACTCCTTAAGAAATACCACCTATGACTACACAACCTCAGTGAAATAATAACCTCACCTAATTGCTTTCGAATTTGCTTAATGGCTTTTGGGTCACCCTTAGGCTACTTGTTTATCCCAAACAATTAATAATTTCTAATTATGCCTGGAGGCAACTTTTTTATTTTGGCAAATGAGGTATACCCTGTTCCATAACTGAGTGATGATCATGGCATCAGTAATTCAGAGCATCCCCATACTAGACCCATATAAATGCACCACAATGATGTAGCTTAAATATGTTTTGAAGAAAACATTTTTTAAAAATATCTCATCACTGTTATATTTAATTTATAAGCCCAAAAGAAGACTAAAACTAATGAAAATTTACAATTAAATTTGAAATATATCTGTGACATACTGCTATGTCCAATACATAAGCAAGTCCCTGACTTACTCTAGTAATCAGTCTTTCAGTTAATTTCCTCTTTATAGCAGTACACTAGACCCCTAAGGCATGGCTAACTATCTTCAACTTAAGCACTTCAGGCAATAAGTAGCAAAATCACTAAAACAATTATGATGATAAGCAGCATAAGTGACAATAACTTTTTTAGTTATTTAAATTGTACAGCTGTAGCTTTAGAATTAACATAACCTGCATTGAGTAATTTGTTAAAATATTTTAGTAAGATAATAAGCTAAATTAACATAAATATTTAAGGTAAAGAAAATGCTTTAAGTCATTCTTTCAGAATAAAAGTAATTATATTTTCTTTAGAAACATTTATTCACATATCAATGTATTATTAAATCTTGGAGAAACGCTTTCAATAATTCACTTTTTGTTTTTATTTGTTGTGATGATTTTTTACAGAACTTAGTGGACTAGGGAAATGTTTCTGCAAAGCATGTCTGGTCTATAGAAAAATAACAATTAGTATTGATTTTTATTAGGATAAACACCTATAGTTTAAGGAAAACATGAAATAATTCCCATAGGTTATAATTCGTTTTCGTTAGCTTAGCTCTTTCTTCTGTTTTCAATTACTAGTGCCAATCCCCTGCAGTCACTGTCCCCCCCAGAATAATACAGAAGAGGAAACATACTGTTTTACCTGATCCGTACCTATCTCCTTCAAGCTCTTCAAATGTTTGAACCAGGTAGTACATTGCTGCTTCCTTCCCCCACGAAAAGGCCCATAGCCAGATGCAGCAGTGCATACCTGTAGTCCCAACCACTCCAGAGGCTGAGGCAGGAGGATTGCTTGAGGCCAGGAGTAGTGCACTATGACCACATCTGTGAATGGCAACCACACTGCACCCTGTGCAACATAGCAGGAACTTGTCTAAAAAAAAAAAAAAAAAAGCCAACACTTGACCTCTCTAGCCCTTTCTCCACTACTTTCTATCTAGCCTTATCTAGACAGTTCAATTCTCTGTTAACTAAATATCATTTTCTTTTCCTGCCACCTTGTCTTTGGTTGTGATTTTGTTAGTGTTTCTTCCTGGAAGGTTCTCACACATTCTTCATCTAGCTTCCTCTCTTGCCGAACAATACTAATACCTGTATTTCAGCACCTAGGCAAATTCTACCTATTCCCAAATACCTTTGCCTCCACAGCCAGAAATAATCATCTCTAAACTACTATTGCCCTGAGTTTATATCACCTTCTCACACATCCATGAAAAATATAATTGCTGAATGCCTATTATGTGCTAGGAAATATTTAGGTACTACGGACCACTGCTGAACAAGGTCAGATTGCAACCTCATGGAAACATAAAGTCTCTGCTAGTAATATTCGTAGACTAACTTTTATTAGAGTTATATGTGTGTTTCTCCTCGCCAAGTGCATTAACTTTCTGAAAGTGGGAATAGTGTCCTATTCATCTTTGTATCCTTACAGTGCTTAGGATAGCATCTGGAATGTAGTAGATGGATGATTGATAAATTGATCTTACTGTGTGGAGAAAACATGCTCCATTTTATTTGAGTACCTTTGGAAGCACAGGTGCCCCCTGATTTACTGGCTTATACTTTCCCCTCTGTGTGGTTTCTTCTCTATCTTTAGCCTGAACTTAGCCTCTATTATTAGCGGCTTATGAGTTATTGTAAAATAACTTGGAGATTTTAAAGAGTGGAAGTGGGACTTTGGAATGTTAAGGGGAAGCTTGCAATTCACTAGTTAAGAGAAGTAGCCAAAATAAATTATCTGAAATGCAGATCTGAACATCCCATTTCCATATTGACAACTATTTATAGAAAATATTTTTTAGAATAAAACCTAAACCAATTAACATACCTTACCAGGACCTGCATAAAATAGATTCTGTAAAGTTTTTCAATTTCATTTCCCCCATTCCGTTTGCCTGGCTAATTCCTGCTTGGCTTTAGTAGTTCTGTTTCCTGCTACAAAACACACTGAAGTTTTATTTTTAGGAACCACCTTTCCCCTATTCTCAGCCTTGTGGTCTGTGAAATTACACTTGACTGGCTGAAGTTAACTAGGAGTACCTAATCTCCTGCATTCATTAACAGACACTCCTCATTTCCTTCCACATTCCCCAGCTATAGGCAATCACTAATGTATTTTCTATCTCCATAAATTGTCTATTCTGTACATTTTATATTAATGGAATCACACAACAGCGATTTTTGTGATAGCATTCTTTCGCTTGGCATAATGTTTTTAAGGTTGATCCATGTCATAGTGTGTGTCAGTACTTTATTCCTTCATAGGGCTGAATAAAACACCATTGTATGGATAGATCATATTTTATTTATCCATGGATATTTGAATTATGAATTCTACAGTGAACAAACATGTGCAAGTATTTGTGCAGACATATGGTTTTGGTTATCTTGGATTTGTACCCAGAAATGGAATTGCTGGTTATATGGTAAATCTGTTTAACTATTTAAGGCACTACCAAACTGTTTTCCAAAGTGGTTACAGCATTTTACATTCCACAAACAATGTGTGAGGGTTCCAATATCTTCACTGACTTCTTGACAACAATTGCTATTATCTGTCTTTTTTGTAATAGTCATCCTAGTGAGTATAAACTGGTATCTCATTATGGTTTTGATTGGCATTTCTCTAATGACTAATGATGTTGAGCATCTTTTCTCCTGGTTATTAGCCATTTGTATAACCTTTTGGAGAAGCATCTATTCAAATATTTTGCTCGTGTTTTTTTAAAATAAGATAATTTTTAGAGCAGTTTTAGGTTTGTTGCAAAATTGGGTGGAAGGTACAGAGATATTTTACTTACTTCCTGCCTCTACACACGTGGCTTCCCTGACTTTCAATATCCTCCACCAAAGTGGTACATGTATTGCAACTTGAACCTACATTGACACATCATTATCCCCAGAGTCTATAGTTTACAGTAGGGTTCACGCTTGGGGTTGTATATTCTATGGTTTTGGACAAAAATATAATGATATGTATTCACCATTACAATATACAGAGTAATTTCAATAACATAAAAGTTCTCTCTGGTCTGCCTATTTATCCCTCTTTACATCCTCGTCATCACTGATTGTTTTACTGTCTCCATAGTTTTGACTTTTCAAGAGATTTATATAGTTGGAATTATACAGTATGTAGACTTTTCAGATTGATTTCTTTCAAGTAGTAAGTAATGTTTACTTAAACTTCCTCTGTGTCTTTTCATGGCTCGATAGTTCATTTCTTTTTGGCATTGAATAATGTTCCATTGTCTTCTCCCCTCACTTTTTCACTTTTCTCATTTCATTTACTTTTCTCTTTTCAATCTGGGTGCCTTCTATTTCACTTTCTTGCCTAATTGTCCTGGCTGGAACCTCTAGTACAATTTTAAATAGAATAGGCAGAAGGACAGACATCCTTGTCTTATTCCTGTTCTTAGGTTCTCAGTTTGAAAGCATTTAGTTTTTCACCATGAAGTGTGATATTAGCTGTGGGTTTCTCTTAGATACCCTCTTTCAAGTTGAGGAAGTAGACTCTGTTTCTAGTTTTCTTAGTTTTCTTTCTTTTTTTGTTTTTTTAAATCATGAGTGGGCATCAAATTTAGTCAACTGCTTTTTCTGGTCTATTGGCATAATCATGTGGTTTTTACTTTTTAGTCTTTAACATGGTGGATTATATTAATTTTCCATTTTAAACCAATCTTACATTCTTGTGATAAATCTCATTTGATTGTGGTCTGTAATCCTTTTTATATGTTGGCTAGATTTTCTTTGTTAGCATTTTTAAAAGAATTTTTATGTCTATATTCATAATAGATAATTGGTGTATAGTTTTATTTTCTTGTGATGCATTTGACTTCAGGGTAATACTACCCTCATCAATGAGTTAGGAAGTGTTCCTTTGTTTTCTGTGTTTTGGACAAGGTTATGAGGATTCATATTAATTTTTTCTTAACTAATATAATTTACCAATTAAGTAAGCTAGGATTAGGCTTTCCCTAATGGGAAGTTTTACAATTACAAAATCCATCTCATCAGTTATTACTGCTCTGTTCAGATTTTTTATTTCCTTGAGTTAGTTTTAGTAGTTTGTGTCTCTTCTGGAACTTGTGTATTTCATCTAAATTATCTAATTTGTTGACATATAGTTGCTCGTAGTATTCCTTTTTAATTCTTTTTTTTTTTTTTTTTTTGAGACGGAGTCTCGCTCTGTCACCCAGGCTGGAGTGCTGTGGCCGGATCTCAGCTCACTGCAAGCTCCGCCTCCCGAGTTCACGCCATTCTCCTGCCTCAGCCTCCCGGGTAGCTGGGACTACAGGCGCCGCCACGTCGCCCGGCTAGTTTTTTGTAGTTTTTAGTAGAGACGGGGTTTCACCGTGTTAGCCAGGATGGTCTCGATCTCCTGACCTCGTGATCTGCCCGTCTCGGCCTCCCAAAGTGCTGGGATTACAGGCTTGAGCCACCGCGCCCGGCCTCCTTTTTAATTCTTTTAATTTTCATAATGACTGCAGTGTTCTTTCTTTCAGTGCTAGTATTTTGAATCGCCTCTCGTTTTTTCTTTGTCAGTCTAGCTAAAGGATTGTAAATTTTGATGACCAAGGAACCAGATTTTGATTTCATTAATTTTCTCCATAACCTTTTTGTTGCCTATTTTATTCATTACCACTCAACATTTATTATTTCCTTCTTATGCTTATGTTACATTGTTCTCTCTTTTTAACAGTTTCTTAAGATGGAAGTTAGCTTTCATATATGACATTTTATTTTTTAAGTTTAGGCATTTGCAGATTTACATTTTTCACTAAGGACTATTTTAGCTGTACTCTATAAGTTTTGGTATGTTGGAGTTTTTATTTTTATTTATCTAAAGGTGTTTTCCTAATTCTTTAATTTTTTTCTTTGATCAATTTATTATTTGAATGTTTACAAATTTCCACATATATACACAATTTATTTTTGTCATTGATTTCTCATTTTATTCCTTGTGATCACAGAACGTATTATTTTTTCAACTTTATTTTAGATCCAAGGGGTACATATTTGGGTTTGTTACCTGGGTATATTGCATGATGCTGAGATTTGGAGTATGAATGATCCCAACATCCCATGTACTGAGCATAGTACCCAATAGTTTTATAAGCCTTGCCCACCACCTCTAGTCGGCTCTAGTATCTATTGTTGCCATCTTTATGTCCACAAGTACCTGAAGTTTAGCTCCCGCTTATAAGTGAGAACATGCAGTATCTAGTCTTCTGTTCCTGCATTAATTCACTTAAGATAGTGGCTTCCAGCTGCATTGGTGTTGCTGCAAAGAGCATGATTTTGTTAATTTTTATGGCTGCATAGTATTCCATGGTGTTTATGTTCCACATGTTCATTATTGAATCCACCCTGGATGGCAACTAGGTTGATTCCTGATCTTTGCTCTTGTGAATAGTGTAAACATACAAATGCATGTGTCTTTTTGGTAGACTGGTTTGTTTTCTTTTGGCTATATCACCAGTAATGAGAAGGCTGAGTCAAACGGCTGTTCTGTTTTAAGTTCTTTGAGAAATTTCCAAATTGCTTTCCACAGAGGCTGAATTAATTTACATTCCTACCAACAGTGTACAAATGTTCCCTTTTTTCTGTAGCCTTGCCAGAATCTGTTGTTTTGACTTTAATAATAGCCATTCTGACTGTTATGCAATAATGTCTCACTATGGTTTTAATATGCATTTCTCTGATGATTAGGGATAATAAGCATTCTTTTATGTTTGTTGGCCATTTGTATGTCTTCTTTTGAGAAGTATCTGTTCATGTCTTTTGCCCATTTTTTAAAGTGGTTATGTATTTTTTTTCTTGTTGAATTTTTAAGTTCCTCATAGATTCTGGATATTAGATCTTTGTTAGATGCATAGTTTGTGAATATTTTCTCTCATTCTGTAGGTTGTCTGTTGACTTTATTGATAGTTTCTTTTGCTGTGCAGAAACTCTTTAGTTGAACTAAGTCCCACTTCTCAATTTTTTATTGTTGTTGCAATTGCATTCGAGGACTTAGTTATAAATTCTTTTCCAAGGTCCATGTCCTGAATGGTGTTTCCTAGGTTTTCTTCTGGAATTCTTATAGTTTTATATCTTACATTTAAATCTTTAATCCATCTTGAGTTAATGTTTGTATGGGGTGAAAGGTAGGGGCCCAGTTTTGTTCTTCCGGATGTGAGTTCTGATCTATCCCAGCACCATTTACTGAATAAGGAATGCTTTCTCCATTGCTTATCTTTGTTGAAGACTAGGTGGCTGTAAGTATGTGGCTTTATTTCCAGGCTTGCTGTTTTGTTGCATTGATCTGTATGTCTGTTTCCATACCAGTACCATCCTGTTTTGGTTACTGTAGCCTTATAGTACAAAGTTGGATAATGTGAGGCTTCTAGCTTTGTTATTTTTGCTTAGAATTACTTTTGCTGTTCAGGTTCTTTTTTGGCTCCATAAAAATTTTAGAATATTTTTTTTCCAATTTTGTGAAAAATGACATTGGTAGATTGATAGGAATAGTGTTTAATCTGTAGATTGCTTTGGGCAGTATGACCATTTTAATGACACTGATTCTTCCAATTAATAAGCATGGAGTATTTGCCCATTCCTTTTTGTCTTCTATGGTTTCTCTTAGCAGTGTTTTGTAGTTCTCCTTGTAGAGATCGTTCACCCTCTTGGCAGAGAACATCCTTTGTATGATGTCAATACTTTCAAATTTATTAAGATCTGTTTTATAGGGTGACAATAATCTCTGCATTTTATATGCACTTGAGAAGCGTGTGTATCTTGTTGTTATTAGGAGAAGTGTTTTATAGCTATCTACTAGGTCTATTTGGTTTGTAGTGTTATGCCAGTCTTGTATTGTCTTGTCGACTCTCTTTTTAGTTGTTCTATCTATTACTGAAAATGGGGTAGTGAAGTCTCCAGCTATAATGGTTGAATTAAATGTTTTTCTCTTAAATTCTGTCAGTTTTTGGGTTATGTGTTTTGATCTCTGTTGTTAGGTAAATGTGTGTTTATACTTATCCTATCTTGTAATGGTTTGGCCATTTTGTCATTATACAACATCTCTTCTTATCTCTGGTAACTTTTTTTATTGTTGTTTTGTTTTACAGTCTATTTTGTCAGGCACTATTATAGCCTTTCTTATGCTTGTTTGCCTGATTTATTTTTTTCCTTTCCTTTTAATTTAAACCTAAAATATATTTAAAATCTAAATTATTTCTGAATTTTAAAGTATGTGTCCTATAGACAGTATATAATTAAATGTTTTTTAGCTTACCTGACAATCTCTCACATTTCATTAATGTATCCACATTAGATTATTATTGATAAATGTGAATTTATGCCTACCATTTTACCTTTTATTTTTTATTTATTTTTTTTTTTTGAGACGGAGTCTCGCTCTGTCGCCTGGGCTAGAGTGCAGTGGCCAGATCTCGGCTCACTGCAAGCTCTGCCTCCCAGGTTCACGCCATTCTCCTGCCTCACCTCCCGAGTAGCTGAGACTACAGGTGCCCGCCACCTCGCCCGGCTAGCTTTTTGTTTTTTTGTTTTTTTTTTTTTTTTTTTAGTAGAGACGGGGTTTCACCGGGTTAGCTAGGATGATCTCGATCTCCTGACCTCGTGATCTGCCCGTCTCGGCCTCCCAAAGTGCTGGGATTACAGGCTTGAGCCACCGCGCCCGGCCTGTTCATTCTTTACTAATTGTTAAATTAAGTGAATATTTTCTAATGTAACATTTTAATTTCCTTAATAATTTTCACTTTTTTGGGTATTTTCTTAGCCATTGCTCTAGGACTTACTATACACAATTTGACTTACCAGAATCTGTTTCATATTTGCACTCACTTAATTCTGGCAAGATGTAGAAATGTTATTTGGGACGCTGAGGTGGGCAGATCATGAGGTCAGGAGTTCGAGACCAGCCTGGCCAACATGGTGAACTGCCGTCTCTACTAAAAATATAAAAAAATTAGCCAAGTGTGGTGTTGGGTGCCTGTAATCTCAGCTACTTGGGAGGCTGAGGCAGGAGAATTGCTTCAACTTGGGAGGCAGAGGTTCCAGTAAGCCGAGATTGTGCCATTGCGTTCCAGTCTGGGTGGCAAGAGCAAGACTTCATCTCAAAAAAAAAAAAAAAAAAGAAAGAAAGAAAAAAAAAAAGAAACGTTATTTGTCTATAATTCTAATTCCTCTTCCCCTATTTTGTGCTGTTATTGTTACTGATATTATATTTCCTTATGATAAATTATACGCATATTGTAATATATAGTTGTTTTGTAAATCAAGGGCAGAGAAGTAAAATATATTTAATTGTATCTTTCATAATTACATAATTACATTTATCAAAGCTTTTTTCCTTTCATGTGGATTCAAATTACTTTCTGATGAAAACTGCTTTCTCTGTGAAGGAGTCCTTTTTGTTTCTTATAAGATATATTTCTTATAAGGTGACTGCTAGGAATTAACCTAGTTTTTGTTCATGATTTGTTCCTTTGCTTTAATAATTTTCACCTGTTATGGGTTTTTTCACTGCAGAGAAGGTCTAGAGATCACCTCATTGTATTCTACAGTGACACACTTTGAATATTTACATTTATATTTCCCTGAAGGCAAATATAAGATTCTGAATCAAGGAAAAATGTTATGACTTATAGCAATAAACAAATCAAGGGAGAGAAATCAAAAATTGTGAACCTAGAAATTTATATCATATGGCTCACATAGCAGTTTTCTTTTTCTTCCTAAGAGAGGGAGAAAATAATCATCTCCCTAAAGAAATTATCCATAAATAATAAAGAGTAAAATAAAGGTTAAAGGTACTTAGATCTTGCCCTTTGGAATAAAAATAAATCTTTGCAGTAGGATTGATAATATAATTGTCTCTTGTTTACAGTCACTAAAAAATCTCCACCTTTCTGGGTTTTCTCCCCCTTTGGGATTAAAATACCTATCTCCAAGAAGGTAAATCTTTCTGGAGTTCTCTCCCTCTCTATTCTGTCGTCTTTTAACAGTTCATGCTTGTGTTTCAAGCCAAGTTCCAGTTTTCATTGCTCAAACATCTTCACCATGCAGAAACTTGAAGGTATTCATATTTTTTCTAACAGCCAATAGTGTATGCTTAATTACTTATTGTTGATGTCTTTTAAGGCTAGAAATCCAAAATAAGATCAGGACATATTTTCCTATTTTTATTTTTCATTGTTCTACGTGGTTACCAGCTTCCAGAAACATAACCCAGGATAATATTAGCATTGCCACTTCAGCTACAATGTCACTCAAACATTGCCTTTGGCAATTCACAACCTCATGGTGCTCAGTGTTTTAATCTTGGGAATTAAATGGTTATCTAGATAATCAAGATCCCCTCTAGCTAAAATTTTTTGACTTTAAATATAGAGACAGGTTCATTTAAAGCAAAACGAGATAAAACAAAACAAAAAGTTTGTTCACCACTCCTGGAATTATTACTGTAAAGAACAAAACTGTGTTTCAAGTTTCAAATGCTCCACTCAATCTTTTATCATGCATTTTACAACTTATTCATAAGTATCTCATTTAATAGTTAAATTCAATTTAGTGATAATGTGAATAAAAATAAAACCTCTTGGCAAGTTTGGAGTATTTTTCAGTCTAAGATTAATTAAGCAGGCTATCGCTCACAAAAATTTGAGAAAGAGCTTTTGGTTACACAGTAGTCAATCATCTCTGCCTTGTAATAGTCCTAGTATAATAGTATACGAGTCTTAGTCTATTTTGTGCTGCTAGAACAGAATACCGCAGACTTGGTAACTTACCATGAACAAAGGTGTATTGGTTCACACTTTTGGAGGCTGGGAAGTGCAAGATTGAGGGGCCCGTATCTGATGAGCACCTTCTTTCTGCATTATCACATGGTGGAAGGCATCACATGGTAGAAGGGGAAAAACACGCAGAGAGTGAGCAAGAGGAGACCAAACTCAACATTTTATTTAAAAACAGACAAACAAAACTCACTCCTACAGTAATGGCATTGATCCATTCATGAGAGTGCGGATCTCATGGCTTGATTACCTCTTAAGAGCCACACCTCCCAATACTGCAACATTGAGTATCTAACACATGAACTTTGGGGATCACATTCAAACCATAGCAACTTGCCTACTCTGAGAGGTGGAGAAATGGTCATCTTTTCCATGTACTTGTTTAAAAAAACTCATGAATAGGTCATTATAAGCAACTAAACAATAAACAGACCTTCAGAAGAAAGAGAAAAGAGATTATTTGACCCTGAAAAGATGACAGAGCCCTGAAAAGGGCTCTCTTGGTTTATCAGAAATTTTTAGAAACCAATTCAGATGCCTCATGAGTTGCAATTACCCTTCTTGTCTTTGGTTATATGCAGAGCCACTTAAATAATTTCATTTATGTATAATCTGACTTGAATGGTTTTCTACTACACCCAGTTCTGCTGTCATAAACACAGACATTCCTAAAATGTATTGCACTATCTAAAATCATGCAATAAAGGCAAATAGTTGATAGTAAATGCAAAGTTAGGAACAAAATCTTCAAAATTTTTATCAGTGACGCATACAAAGCAAACGTAGGAAAATAGTGAAAATGATAGCCCAGTTTTATACATATTAAATGGTGAAGAAAAACATAAATACTGCAATCAATATTATACTTTGGAGGGGGCTGCCATTTGTTTCTCTAAGCAGGCCTCAGATGGATTGAAGCTTGTGAGTTATCATGAAGTGGTAGAAAAGAGGTTACCACATTTGTAATCTTTTGTAACCATAAAACCCGGGGCACATTTTTTCTTGCTATTGACAATGTAAGTCTTTTAAACTGTGTGTTTATACTAGATACCTATTTTATCAAAACTGAAAATTTTATATGATGTATAACCTTTAATTAACTTTTGTATCACTGCTGGAAATACATTTAGTGCTTTCTAATCTGCACTCATTACTTTGCTTAATAGCTGAAGGCTTTGAAAATTTTACTGGTGTTTGAAAATAACCAAACCAGCCACTACTTGTGCTAAAAAGAGCTGTTTCTGCAGGTTTTGGCAATTTCCATTGAAAGTCTCAGTTTACAGGTAGTGCCTTATATTTGATTGTGAGAAAGGATATTTATGACTTTTTGGCTGTTTGTTCTCCTATGCATAAGCTCAATAATCTTTCCATTACATTACATTATTTGGGTCTTGTTTTCATTGACTTTGCAGCACATGAAGTTTTTCTAATCAGATTTTTAAAATTATTTTTAGAGCATTGTCTCTAGTGGGCCACAGTGTGGATTCCTTTAAGTCTATTGTTTGAGAGCTGCTGCACGCTCTCCCATTTCTTTCAAAACATTTTATTATTTCAAGTTTCTTCTCAATATTTAAAGCTTTCTTTTCTGATGCACTGCTTGGTGTTTTCAACCAAGGACACTTGTATTTTTGGGATTTTGAATGAATGTCACAAAGGCAAAATATTACTAAATCACTGTCTTTTAGGATAACGTGTTCAGTGAACATAAGGAATTGACAGAAGAGATATTTGAGATGTTGTGCATATGTGTATTTTGCATATTCCTATGTGATTCATTTCAGTGGGATACAGTTTTCTGTATGAACTTTGAATTTCTTGCAGGTGAAATTTCATGTGAACAACTGTGATATTGACATTATTCTCAAATTATTCCCCAATAAATAAATTGCATTGGAACAAACTTGTGTTTTCAAAACAAGTGTGATAGCAGAACTCGCTGTACTTGTGTCCCAAAGTGCCTTCATTAAGGCCCCTTTATTTGACTGTTTTTGAGGGCAAGACATATCATGTGATTTTTTTTTAATTATATTTTTAAAAGTTTAATTATATTTGGAGGTATTTAGCCATCTTCAAGAAAATGAATTGTCTACTTTTAAGATTTTGAGGAATTTTGGAATATGGAGTGTTAAAATAAATGATTATTCTGTAACCAGAAGCATATTTTGTCTTATGAATTAGAGCTCAGACTCTAAAATTACTTTATGTAATTGAACCAGCTTGAATACATTCATATTGCTATGTAACCTTAGGTAATTTATAATAAACGATTGATGTTACTATCTTTAGAGTAATCACTGACTCTACACATTTAATGGAAAAAAAAAACAGTCTAGAATTGCCAATATTCCTTAAAATAATGAAAATATTGTTCAGGAGAGATCATCTTTAGCCAATATATAACCTATTATTACCTTTATAATATATAAAGGTAACATAAATGCAGACAAAGAAAGCCTTGTTTATTTTATAATTTACTGTATCTTTGTCTCCTCTTCAATTTTTCATGTTGAAATGCACCATTATAAAAGGGACTATAAACAACTAATGATAAATACTAAGTTCAATAAAAATAAATTCTTGACATTGGAATCCATAAGAACTTGGCAAACTCCTATAATGGGAGTGATATTCAATAAATAAGGCTTTGTGGGCCATGTAGTCTGTGTTGCAAAAGATTAAGCCTGCTATTTCAGCTCAAAAGCAGCCATAAACAATACAAAAATAAATGACTATGGTGGTGTTCTAATAAAACTTTACTTACAAAAGCGGAGAGAAAGATTTCGCCCACTGGCCATAGTTTGATGACTCCATGGAATAAGTCACTCAGATTTCGCAACTGACTTTTAGAATATGTACATTTCTGTAACAGTGTTAATCTGTACCAGAGATATCGAAAAGAACTTTATTTCAGCAGCCTCATATCCAGTATTATCAGGTCACCTGGATTGATTAAATAATTTCTGTAGGACCTCTGCTTTAGTGGTTCTTACAACCACTAAACTTGACCCTTACAACTATACCAAACATGCCACCCCTCCATAGTGACTAATTTAATTGGCCTGAGGATATGTTTCAAGTATCCATATTAAAAGAGAAAATACAGGTGACTCAAAGATGCAAGTATGGATTACACAATTCTAATTTTAAGCCAGGTTTTGCTACAGAAACGTTTGTTAGTGTTTTAGAAGGTGTTCATTAAAGTGACTACATAATCACTTATTTTTTGACCTTAGACACATTACTTAATGTATTTGTGAGGCAGAGACTAGTAGGTAGTTTTGTCTTCAGTAAAATAGAAATGACTTGGCTCCTACCTAGATGGATCTATAATAATCATTTTGTTTAACACTTGTATGTCAGATTAAATAAACCAAATCAGTAATTATATATGCTAATTTTCTTATTTTCTAAGGCTTGAACATAATGTTATGCAAAATGAAATACAGTCTTTATGGAATTAATATTTATTAACTTTAATATTTATTAATATTTAACAAAGTTTTTCAGCCTCACTAATATTGACATTTTGAAATGGTTAATCCTTTGTTGTAAGAGGCTATTTTGTGCGATGTAGGATGTTTAGCAGCATCCCAGGCTTCTAACAACTAGATGCCAATAGTACCCCTCCTTCTGCATTTGTGACCATCAAAAAATTTTTCTAGACACTGCCAAGTATTTTGGAAAAAATATCAGTTGAGAATCATGGATAGTTACTCAAGTAAAACATGTAGTATTTTATGTAGTATGTTGTAGATGACTGTGGTAGGCTTAGCATTTTATAAGATGGCTGCTAGTGGCCCTCATCTTCCTGTGTTTTTGGTCTTGTGTAATATTCTCCCATTCAGAGTTACTTAATGATTTGCTGCCAATAAGTTGTCTATGACCAAAGCGGTGGAATGCCACTTCAAAGATAAGATTCCAAAAAAACTCTGCTTTGTTAATCCTCCTTTTAATTTTTTTAATTGACAAGTAAAAATTATATATATATATATATATTCATGGTATATAGCATGATGCTTTGAAATATATATATACACATTATGGAGTGGCTAAATCAAACTATTTACCATATGTACAACCTCACATATTTATCACTTTTTCTGGTGAGAAAACATAAATTCTACTATTTTACCATTTTTCAAGTATACGTTTTTATTCGCTATAGTCACCATGATGAACAATAGATCTCTTTAACTTATTTCTCCTGTCTAACTGAAAATGTCTGTCTTTTGACTAATATCTCCCCAATTGCTATACTTCCTATACTCTGGTAACCACCATTTTACTCCCTGTTTCTATAAGATCCACATATAAATGAGATCATGCAGTATTTGCCTTTCTGTGCCTGGCTTCTTTCACTTAACATAATGTCTTCTAGGTGCATTTGTGCTGACACAAATAACAGGATTTACTTATTTTTTTAAGGCTGAATAGTATTCCATTGGGTATACATAACACATTTTCTTTATTCCTTTATCTGTTGATGGAAACTTAGGTTGATTCCATAACTTGGCAATTGTAAATAATGCCATAGTAAACATGGCAGTGCAGACATCTCTTCAACATCTGGTTTCACTTTCTTTGGATATATGTCTATTTGTGGGATTGCCAAATCATATTGTAGTTCTATTTTTAACCTTTTGTGGAACCTCTATACTGTTTTTCAAACTGGCTACACTAATTTACCTAAGATAATTTACCAAACTGTTCTTTCATCAATTTGATATTAGCCATTTTAGCAGGTATGATATGATATCTCATGGTGATTTTAATTTATGTTTCCCTAATGATTAGTGACATTAAGCATTTTTTCATATACCTGTTGGCAGTTTGTATGTTTCCTTTTGAGAAATGTCTATTAGGACGTTTGCCCATTTTTAAAATCAGGTTACTTGTTTCCTTGCTATTTGTTTTTCTTATATATTTTAGATGTTATTAATGTCTTATCAAATGTATAGTGTACAAATATATTATTTTATTCTGTGGGTTGTCTATTTGTGGATTCCAAAAATATTAGAATTGTTTCCTTTGATGTGCAGAAACATTTTAGTTTGATGTAATCTTATTTGTCTAGTTTTGCTTTTATTGCCTGTGCTTTTGGGGCTATATCCAAAATAATTATTGCCTACACCAATGTCATGAATGTTTTTTCTTATGTCTTATTCTAACAGTTCTACAGTTTCAGCTCTTACATATATGTGTAATTAATTTTGCGCTGAGTTTTGTATATGGTTTGAGGCAGAATCTATTTACATACTTCTGCATGTAGATATCTGGTTGTCCCAGAATCACCTGTTGAAGAGACTGTCCTTTTCCCATTGTGTCTTCTTGGCATCTTTGTCAAAAATCAATTGACCATAATTATATAGAGTTTATTCCTGAGCTCTCTATTCTTCCCCATTTAGCTTTGTATCTGCGTTTATGTCAGTACTATGATATTTTGGTTATTATAACTTTGTAGTGTGTTTTGAAATCAAGTAGTGTGATATGTCTGGAAAGTCTTTTTGCTTGAGATTGCTTTTGCTATTTGGGGTCTCTTTTGGTTTTATACAAATTTTAGGATTTTTTCTACTTCTGTGAAAAATACTGAAATTTTGATAGAAATTTCATTGACTCTATAAATCACTTTGGGTAGTATGGACATTTTAGCAATATAAATTCTTCCAATCCATGAATATGGGATACCTTTCCATTTGTTTGTGTATTCTTCATTTTATTTTATCAATGTATTACAGTTCTCAGTGTATTGATCTTTCACCTCCTTTGTTAAATTTATTCCTAAATATTTGTGTATGTGTATGTGTGTGTGCATGTGTGGCTGTCATAGATCTTGTATTGTTGCTATAAAAGAATACCTGAGGCTGTGTAATTTACAAAGAAAATACATTTATTTAGCTCATGGTTCTGCAGGCTGAGAAGTACAAGAAGCATGACACCAGCATCTGCTTAGTTTCTGATGAAGCCTTTTCATGCTGTGTCATAACATGATAGAGCAGGTCAATGGGAAAGTGGACACATGTAAAGAGGAAAATTCCAAGGGAGTACCCTGGCCTTATAACATTCCACTCACATGGGAACTAATCTATTCCCTCAAGAACAAATTCACTCTCTTGTCAGAACAATAACTCACTACCAGGAGAAGGACACCAAGCCATTCTTGGAGGAATGCACCCCCATAACCCAAACATCTCCTAGGCACTATCTCCAAACACCACCACGTTAGGGATAACATTTGAAAATGAAGTTTGGTGGGAAAAAACTCCAACCATAGGAGTAACTACTGTAAATAACATTGTTGTCTTAATTTCTGTTTCTGGTAGTTCATTGTGAGTAAATATAAAGTTAGTAAATTTTGTATGTTAATTTTGTATGTAAAATTTGTTAGTAAATTTTGTATGTTAAAGTTGCATCCTGCAACTTTACTGAATTTCTTTATTAGTTCTAATAGGTTTTTTAGTGGAGTTTTTAGGATTTTTCCATATACAAAATTATGTCATCTGCAAACAGAGACAGTTTAACATTTTTCTTTCCAAATTGGATGCCTTTTTTTTTTTTTTTTTTGCCCTGCCTAAATGCTCTAGCTAGGACTTCCAATTCTGTATTGAACAGAAGTGTTAAGAGTGGGTGTCCTTGCCTATCTAAGATGAAAGCTTTAAACTTTTCACCATTGAGTATGATGTTAGCAATACGTCTGTCATATACAGTCTTTATTTTGTTGATGTACATTTCTTCTATAACTAATTTCTTAAAGATTTTTATCAACAAGACTCTGTCTTGACAATTGACATACTGCAAGAAGCCCTATGGAGAAACTCAGGTGCAAATAACTGAGGGAAACCTCCAGTCAACAGCATACAAGAAACTGAATCCAACTAATGACTTAAATGAGTTTGAAGTGAATTATTTTTCACTATTTCCTCTTGAAATATATCAAAGAAATTCGTTCTAGTTTAAAATTGAGATTTTGTTGTGATAACAAAACACAATCTTTAGCATGGGCTATAAGTAATTTTTTCTTGATTTTTTATTGTAATATGTATCAGTCTTTTTACAGTTTTCACAAACATCTTCTTTTTCCTGTTGAGAATGGGTGTCCTTGCCCATCTAAGATGAAAGCTTCAAACTTTTCACCATTGATTATGATGTTAGCAATAAGTCTGTCATAGATAGTCTTTATTTTTTTTTTCTAGTAGAAAAGAATCTGAGTAGCTGAAGTCTGTCACACAGGCAGTGTACGTCTATGTGATTGTCGCCCAATAAACACCCTGGACACAAAGGCTTAGGTGAGCATCCTTGGCTGGCACCATTTTTAATGTGTTCTCACATATCATTGCTTGAAATGGCTACAGGTTTCAGTGACAGCTTGTTTGCTGCTTTGTGAGAGATCCTATGCCAGAGGACCCAGATAGCCTGTGCCTACATTTTTGAAACTCAGGAAAAAAGTAAGATAATAAGTGTTTACTGTTTTAAAATGCTGTGTTTTGAAGTAATTTACTATGCAGCTGTAGGTAACTAATAGAGTGATAGTTAATTAAATATAATTTATTTAAAAATTTAGCATTCTGATTTTTTTGGTAAGACAATTTTTAGGGATTTGAGCCAAGTAGCTCTCAGCCATTATAATTTTATTTTCTTTGCCAGTGTTGGAAAGCCTTTCTTTACTTTTTATAATTTATCTAAAATCTCTAATTTATGACTCTTGAGACATATGGTCACTGATGGAGAAAGGAAACACACAGGAAAAAGGTGTTGGTGAAAACAGTAAAAAGGCCGGGCACGGTGGCTCAAGCCTGTAATCCCAGCACTTTGGGAGGCCGAGACGGGCGGATCACGAGGTCAGGAGATCGAGACCATCCTGGCTAACACAGTGAAACCCCGTCTCTACTAAAAAATACAAAAAACTAGCCGGGCGAGGTGGCCGGCGCCTGTGGTCCCAGCTGCTCGGGAGGCTAAGGCAGGAGAATGGCGTGAACCCGGGAGGCGGAGCTTGCAGTGAGCTGAGATGCGGCCACTGCACTCTAGCGCGGGCGAGGGAAGCGAGACTCTGTCTCAAAAAAAAAAAAAAAAAAAAACAGTAAAAAGACTAATATGCATTACAATAAAAAATCAAGGAACAATTACTTATAACCCATACTAATGATTACATTTCATTATAACAACAAAATCTTGAGTTTTAAACTGAAAGGAATCTCTTTGATGTATTTCAAGAAGAAAAAGTGGAAATGTATAATCTTAAAGAATCTTGGAGAATATAGTACTCGATGTTGGTTTTGCTTTCATATAATCAAAAAAAGAGAATGTCTTCCAAGGTATAAAAGACTAGAAAAACACATGATTAATATAGAATTTAAAACATAGAGGGAGCTGTGCAGAGAAAGCGAACTCAGCAGGCCTGGGTTGCTGAAATCCTCAGATTTTCCAAATAAAGATCTGTCTTCAGGACTGGTCTGAAGCAGGCTTCTAGAAGATAACCTCTGATAGCTTAGACTATTCAGCCTGATAAGAGTATGTGTATATTCTTGAGGTCTTGGGCCATGCTGTATTTGTTTGATCAGATAAGTTTACCGTAACAATGCAATTTATGGTTAATGCTTGTTTTTGCTTTGGGAGTGGTAGAATCTCAGTAACTGAAGTCTGTCTCACAGGCAGTGTATGTCTACATGATTTTCCCCCAGTAAACACCCTGGATACAAAGATTTAGATGAACATCCTTGGCTGGCACCATTTTTAATGTGTTATCACATATCATTGCTGGAAGAATTAACCATATCTCTGTATGACTCCATTGAGAGGGAATGCCTGAAAGCTTTGCCTGCTTCCTCCTGGACTTTAGACCATGTGACTTATGCCTTTGCTGATTTCAATTTGCATCTTCAAAGTTATATAATAATCTATAACTATGAATAGAGCAGTTTTTCTGAGCATCTGAGCCCTTCTAGCAAATCTTCAAGCCTGAGAATTGTCTTGGGAACCTCTGACACAGAATAAATAGTAAGAATCATTATAGATGAATTTAAGGCTTCAGTTCTAGTTGAAATACATGCTAAGGTACTGAAGTAACTAGTATATCATCCATACCACCCTTAATAATTTTTTAGGTATTATAGAAAATAAGTGCCAGAATAGCTGTGATCATCACAGATTATCAAACATGATCCCAATTTTTCAAGGAAACAACATCAGGAACTACAAATGCATAAGCTTGATATCAGATTCTGGAAATACTCTATAATGTATTTTAGAGCATATAGTGAGCTTATTGAGAGCCAGAGTTACAGAGTAGATCTCTTATAACTGGGGAACATAATACATAGCACATAATAAATAGAACACATAATACATAGTAGGTGCTCAAGAATTATTTGTAAAACTAAGCAAGTAGTGTTGGGTTGCAAGACCAAAAAGGTATCATTTCTAGGAATTAGCGTAGATGAAGAATCAATATAGGAAGACAACCTAACTCCATAGGCTCTTTTAATCAGGTGATATCTAATTAGATTGGCCAAGCATAGGAAAGTCACAGGTAAAAGCTTATGTGGATGTCAGCAGTGTGTTAAAATCTTTCATGATTTATTTGTTTACCAGTTGGAGAAATGTAGGCCAGATGTCAGAAAAATCAAGTATTGACAGAGTTGGATGAGATAGATTCAAATGATTGAATGATGGTTTCTCAAGAGTCATCACACAGGATTCTGTCTTAAGCCTTGTCCTCTCTAAGATTTGTATCAGTGACTTGGATAAAGACAAAAATGTATGCTTATAAAATTTTTAGATAACAAAAAGCTGTGAGAAATGGTTAATGTGCTGCATAACAATCAATATTAGAAAAGATCTTGACAGCAATTTGTGTGAAAAAGACTTCAGGATTTTAGTCGACTGCCAGCTCCATCATCTATGACTGCCAAGGAAGTTAAATGTGTGACGTATATAAATGCAGTAGCATGTGTGTGTGTATGTGTGTGTGTATTTCACACATGGTTGTTAGAAATTATCTCTTAGGAAATCAGTGAATCTAGTAGAATTCACTGACAGAGGTTGTCCTAACCCAAAATTCTTGGGTTTCCTCTCACAAGTCAGTTATTATGATTGTGACCAACCATGCCCTAGTGTGTGCTAGTGTGACCCAAAAAGCAGTTGTCCTAAGTGACCTTATTAATGCAGGAAAGTAAATTGTAAAACGGTATTAGGGCTTATTTCAATAAATATGTATTAAATTGTTTAAAGTGACCCACTGTAGCAAGAATTGTCTGTTACTGGTTGCTTTGAGATCAGAAGGGAGAAAAGATGGATGACCTGCCACAGAGCCACCTGTAAGTGGAAGTGAGAAAACAGGAAGTTTGTAGTTTCATCTGCCCCCCAAAAAAAGAAAAAGAAAAAATCCTGTGTGAGAAGGAAGACTGTTAAATTAATAAGCAAATCATTTTAAGTGAAACAGAGAAAGTCAAAATTTAAAAATATTGTTGGGACAACAGAAGATGTTCTAGCATGTTAAAATGGTTTCTCTGTGACCACCACCACCCTACTGTGAGGATCTGTAAGGCTCAGGAAGCTGCTGGGATTGTCTTCCTGTCGCCTTCCCACGTAGGTCTCTACTGGAGCTGTGCTCTCTGTACTGCACAATGCCCTTCAGTGAATCAAGGGGTCACACACCTCGTAGCTTTACTCACTTGCTTGCAAGGGAACCTGCAAGGTAAGCATGTGAGAATATAATTACTTTTGCTAATAAGGGCCTGGAAAGGGGACCACAGGTGAATTCCGTGATAAGCTGCTGAAGTAGGCTAGAAGGAATGCGGGATGTTAATACTTCAGCAAAAGCAGAAGATGATTATTTTTTGCACAATTAAAGGCAGAATGTTAATTATGGCTATGTTTGTCACAAGAGAGTAACATGTAAAATATTTCGACAAATTGATCAGGGCTGGCTCCGGAAAAGACAAACAAGCATGAGTGAACTAGGGCCATCCAGTATCAATCATTGTCTTAACATGAAATAGCAAAAGATAGGCCCTAGGCTACTTGGAAGGAGTTAGGTTTATATTCTTTCAAATAATAATTTATATATATATAGTATATATTTTACATATGCATAATTATATTTGTGTAATAAATTATACATAAAATAAATAATGTTCTGTTACATAGACTTTTAAGGTGGGAATATAATTACTGTTTCTAGTTTTGTTAAATGAAATTTAGAAGTTTTAGATCATGTATTTATCCATAGCAAATTATTCAAATATCTAATATTTACTTGGAATTAGGGTATTGCATGAAATCATTAGCCTTTTACAGTGTAGAGTCTAGAGGGAGGCGAGAAGAAGTATATCCTCAATTAAGAGATATTCACTGCCAATAAATTGCAACTAATAATACCTTTACTTTTCTCAGTGACCTGGCTTATGAGGAAGAGAAAATGTTTGTAAGTTTCAGATAGACAAAGAAAAAAAAAGAGACAGAGAAGAGATTAACTTGTCCATTTCTTTTCAAGGTTGTATTAGATTATAATAGTATCAATCATCATTAAACAAGGTAACTCTAACAAACAGAATTCTCCCTACTACATGGTGGCTGAATTAACTTAGAGAAAGTAATGGGAATGGGATTAGAAGAGGAAGGTGTATGGTTTGGCTGTGTACCCACCCTATTCTCATCTTGAATTTTAATCCCCATAATCCCTATATGTCATGGGAGGAACGAGGTGGGAGGTAATTGGATTATGGGGCAGTTTCCCCTATGATGTTCTCATCAATGAGTTCTTGAGATCTGATGTTTTTGTAAGTGTCTGGCATTTCCCCTGCTGGCACTCATTCTCTCTCCTGCCGCCCTGTGAAAAGGTGTCTTCTGCCGTGATTGTAAGTTTCCTGAGGCCTCCCCAGCCCTGCGGAACTGAGAGTCAATTAAACCTCTTTTCTTTATAAATTACCCTGTCTCGGGTATTTTCTTATAACAATGTGAGAATTGACTCATACAGAAGGCAATTGTATAAATAGCTTAGTTGAAAAAAGAAATACGAGGGAGGATTTACAGAATTAAATGTAGTCTGCAAGGATTTATTTCAACGTCATCTTAGGCCAGTTTCTTGGAAACAAGACTCTGAGCTGACAATTTGCAGGCAGGAGGCTAATTGGTGTGTAACTGAGAAATGGTAACTGTAAGTAGTTAAGGAAAGAAGAACTGGGTGAAGGGAGAATTTGAACTGCAGTCCAGTTCCCATAGAGGCCTCAGCCAATCACCCAATGGCCTGTGGGACCACCATAGTCCTTTAGAGTTATAGTGAGTTTAAATAAACGACCCAAACATTGCCCCTGGCTCTCTTAACCAGTTGTTGGATCTGGGCTGCCCTTGGGAAAATGGCATTATATTGAGTGAGAGAGCTTTTATCAAATAAAAGCCATTTCAGGGAGTGACTCATCTGTGAGTGATCAATAGCCACTAGGGAAATAAATGTCAGGGATAAGGAAGGAGGTGTCTGGCCTGACTGTGTGACCCTGGTACCCATTACAAACATCTTCATGAATCCCATTCACTAGTTTATCCCCAGAATTTGCCTCTATATAGAGAGTATTCATCAGTTTTAAAGGCAAATACACAGGCAAAATAGTCCACCTTAAGGGGACTATATAACAAATAAGTATTTATTATATTTTACGTATAATTCATTATACTTACATAATAATATATATATGTTATATGTGCTACGTATAAAACAGTTTTAAAGGATATAAGCCTGACCCCTTTCATTAGCTATCTCCTCTACCCAGACTCTCAAAATTCAGCTAAGTAACTCAAGTTTAGAGTTAGTAATCAGAAAGCATTTGGAGGCAGTTTAGAAGATGAATTGCAAGGGAAAACGGGTAAAGGCTCTGAAAAAAAAGAATATTGGTCACAGAAAACAGAATAGTGAAGTCAACATTCACAAAGTTAGTGTGCCAGAGGGGATTAAAGGGAGAGACCTGCTTGCATTTTTTTCCTTAGACCTACTTTCAGAGGTGTAGCAGACAAATTACAGAAGATAGAATTAAAATTGATTCCACCCATGGGGTCTGCCACTATTCCACCTAAATAATACAGAAGAGCCAGGAGCAGGCATAATGAGAATTCATAATTTCACAGCTTGAATAAAAGCTATAAAAGTCATCAGAATGTTAAACCTGCAAGGAGAGAGAGAGATAAATGTGTTTTTATTTTGTTGTTAACTCCTTGGTGCAACTCCAAGAAAGAAAGCAAAAATTTCTTAGAGGCCAAGAAATAGAAGCACAAGGGAGGCCTGTGGGGAAAGCAGCATTTTTCAAAGAAATGGCAAATACTTTTTTAAAATGAGGTGTCTCCTGAAATATTCCCTAGGAATAAAATTAACTCATAACCCCTAATTAAATAAAATATTGATATTTTAATTTATAAATGCATATGAATGGCTGTGCAATATATTTATTAGAATGTGTTTCAGTTGTGCAACCATTGTACACTGCTCTATGCCATAAAATTGCATAATTAGATATACCAGAACTTATATTTAATACCAACATTGAAGTCTTCTTGCAAATGGTGTTGTGTGGGAGTTACTGCATCTGATAAACTTGCCGGGGCAGAGAAAATTCCAAAGGATGCTTAGTTGGGGGAAAATGTATTATAGATTTCATATGATAAAATAGTGAATGTGAACTGGCTCTGGCATCTGGATGCCTGGTTCAAACACCAACTTTACTACTTACAAGTTGAGCTCAAACAAGTTATTTGAACTCTGGACTCAGTTTCCAAATCTGTAAATTGGGGTATTATTTGTAATTACCTCACAGGACACCAATTAATGTTTATGGCTTATTTTAGCATCTTGCATATTTTAATTATTTCATAAATGACAACTATTGTTATTAATATTAATTGCTGTAGTGAGCAGAAATATGTCTTTAGAATAGAAATGTATTAGGACAATAGTAAGTGTGGATGTGGAGAATATAATGAGTGAGGATCTAATAAGTAGAATCAATCATGTTTAGTAAAACTCAGTTACCTGAAATGTAAGAAAGCTAAAAGACTTGACGTATTTCTTCTTAATAAATTATTTTTGTATTATTATTTTGTGAAGCTCCTTAGTAATATACATTCAGTATGAGAAGCTCCTTAGTAATATACATTCAGTAGTTTGATTGGGTCATGTGTTGGGACCACTAATGTTTCTTCACATTTGACGACAATAAGAACAAACATTTATGAATTTTCTCACTGTTTGTCTGATACTGCTCTAAGCACTTTATATGCATAGACCCAATTAACCTTCTCCAAAACGTTTATAAGGTACATGTGAGTCTCATCTCAAGGGGAAGAAAATATGATAAGAGAGTTTCTAGTAACTTCCATATTGTTAAATCACAGAGTCAAGACACAGTCCCAGGCACTCTGGCTTCAAAGAGCCTGGGACCTTAAACAGTGTACTATATTGTAGTATATCTGCTTACATGTGTCCACTGCACAAACATAGTTAAAAACATTTGTAAGTAAACCTGTTATTTGTTAAGTCAATTCAAGAGAAAAAAAGTTTTCTGATTTCAGTGGCTCACCACTTCTATTATAGGCTGTCCCTGTTTACACTGTTAAGACTATTTGCAATCTCACTTCCTGGTAATTCACAAACAGTGGTAATTACTATTACTATTTACAACCTCACTTCCTGGTAATTCACAAACAGTGAAAATGAAACAGGGTTTTTAGGTTTTCTCCACTCAGTCCAACTCCTTTATGGCTCTCTGGCCAAGGGCAAGAGTGGGAACTGTGGTTATGTACATCCCACAGCATCTAACAATGGTGAGTGGCTTATCACGCAATTATGGGAATCAACTGGTGAGAAATAAGGTGCCACAGTCAAAATAGCCTAATAGACCAACTATCAACACATGATATTGGCAGCCCCAGGGGGATTGCAGTAGGATTCAACTAAAAGGATTAACTTTATCTTATAGTCACACGTATTTGAGGTAATTTGAAAATCTACTTTCAGACATTAGATGTTTTCTCTAACACTAAACAGCAGTTATTTATTTAAGATCATATGTTAGTTTGCTAAGGCTTCCTTAATGAAATACCACCATCTGGGCAGCTTAAAACAACAGAATTTTTTTTTTTTTTCTGTCAATTTTGGAGGTTAAAAGTCCAAAATCAAAGTGTTAGCAGGGTTGGTTTCTTCTCTCCTTGGCTGGTAGATGACTGTCTTCTCCCCGGGTCTTCACGTGGTTTTCTCTCTGTATATGTCTGTGTGCAAATTTTCTTTCCTTATGAAAACATGAGTCATATTAGAATAGGGTTCAATGACTTCATTTTAACGTAATTATCTCTTTAAAGACTCTATCTCCTCTATAGTTGAATTCTGAAGTACTAGAGGTTAGGACTTCAACATACAAACTTTTTTGGAGGACACAATTCAGTCCATGACACAGTATCAGTGGAATAAAAATCATTCTACTCTACCATACTAGAACAATATTTTGGGCCTGGCTCATGGCGCTGTAATCCCAGCACTTTGAGAAGCCGAGGCAGGGGAATCACCTGAGGTCAGGAGTTTGAGACCAACCTGGCTAACATGATGAAACCCCATCTCTACTAAAAATACAAAAATTAGCCGGGCATGGTGGTGCACACCTGTAATCCCAGCTACTTGGGAGTCTAAGGCAGGAGAATTGCTTGAACCCAGGAGGCGGAGGTTGCAGTGAGCCAAGTCGCACCACTGCACTCCAGCCTGGGTGACTGAGTGACACTCTGTCTTGGGAAAAAAAAAAAAGAACAATATTTTTCCACTGTCACCCAAACTTATATATATTATTCCAGTCCAACAGAAGCTTTAAGTTAAAAAAGATGATTTTAAACTTTGCTCAACATGGTCTCCTAATAAGCTGGCTGCATGAAAATGAGTTGGAATTTCTTCCCCACATAGTCTTTTGTTCCTTTGATGGGAGATGGCAAAAAGGAAAGCTTCTCAAAGTCACACCTCATTTTGCATACTTACGAGAATCAAAGATGAATGTTCAGAATATGCACAGATGAATAGAATGTCTGACCTTAATGTCATTTTTATTAGCATGTACTAAGCCTTTGTTTCTCAACTAGCAGTAACTATGGTTACACTTCTCATATTTTCTGAAAACCATTGGTTAGAGCAGTTTTGTACCCAAATATTCTTCATCTTAATGATCTGAAAAACAAATTACTAGACACTAAATTACTAAATTTTTTATAAATTAGGGTCCTCAAAATTTTACAAATTAACTGAAACTAAAAATTCAAGCAAAACAGTGACGAAACACTCAAAATGTAATTTCAAAGTTAGCGATTTTTTGTTAAGAACATAATTATGGAAGAAACATGCATCTTTATATATCTGAAGTGTTGATCTACATTATTTTAATTCAGTATTATTACTTTATTTCTTCTCCCAAATGTTACTGAGAAGTAAAGAACAGATTAAGTAATTTCCATGTTCTTCTGTATGGCAGCAAAGAAAATATTATTTAAATAATGATATATGGAGTAAGTCTGAGCCTAAGTTAGAACTCTAGTGTATACAGTGGAAAACTTGAGAGGCTTAAGAAAGACTTAAAATCTCATTTAATAGAAACTTCACATATGAATATAAGTAGACAAGATTGCATAATGATCCTCCGTGTAACCATTATAGATAGCCTCAAGAGTTATTAAATAATGACAAATCCTTTTATTTTTGATCCATAACTCCAGTGACACCCCTTTTCACTTGATTATTTAAAAGTGAGAGCCTAAGCAACATAGCAAAACCCCATTTCTACAAAAAAATTAAAAATAAAAACTAGCCAGGCATAGTGGTTCGTGCCTGTGTTCCTAGCTACTGAGGAAGCTAAGGCAAGAGAAACACTTGAGCACAAGAGTTCAAGGCTATGGTGAGCCACGATTGTGTCACTGCACTCCAGCCTGGGTGACAGAGCTAGACCCCCATCTCTTAAAAAAAAAAAAAAAAAGTTCCAGGCATCAAAAAATTTAGAAATATATATTTGAGTATGTAACTGTAAAATATAATGGTTCTTAATAAGTACCTCAGAGTAGGCTGGGTGCAGTGACTCATGTCTGTAATCCCAGCACTTTGGGAAGCCGAGGTGGGTAGATCACTTGAGGTGAGGAGTTTGAGACCAGCCTGGCCAACATGGCGAAACCCCATGTAATTTTTGTAAAAATACAAAAATTAGCTGGGTGTGGTGATGCATGCCTATAATCCCAGCTACTTGGGAGGCTGAGACAGGAGAATCACTTGAACCCCTGAGGTGGAGGTTGCAGTGAGCTTAGATCATGCCACTCCACTCCAGCTGGGGCAGTAGAGTGAGACTCCATCTCAAAACAAATCATATATATATATATCACAGTAGTATTCACATGCTGTGCTGCTTCGATTGATTTCTTTTTTAACTAAATGTCTAGTCACTTCACATTTTCCAGATTATCATATATATAGTTATGTATTTATGTATAATAAAATACATGACATATATTTGCCATTATATTAGTATATGATGTATTCAATATATTCAATATGTATTAAAAAATATTTGAAAATTCAAATGCAGTCTCTATATTCCAATTGGTTAAAATGTTGCTTGTCTTTTTTCACTTGCTATCTCCACTTCCCTTTTTCTTTCTCTCTGTTTTTCCTGTCATTTTGCTGTTGTTTTTGAGGAAACTAAGTCATCTGTCCTAGAAAGCTCTCAACACAGAAACTGCTTTTTGCTGACTGTCAGTAATGACAGAAAAACAATTGCCTAAGTTGTCTGTTGCTAAGAATATGTTTTCCAGAATAAGAACAGATGAAGATAGGAGGCAGAGGAAATATTCTCTGATGTCCAAAGTTTGTGTGGAAAACTAGAAAGGAGGCCAGAACAGAGATTAAATCCTGACTCTGAGAAGGACTGGCTTGATATGAGGCAAATTTTTATTTTTCCAGGTGTCAGTGTCCAGGTATATAAAATCACATATAAGTCCATCATAGTTAAATCACTGAAAGCCAAATGTATTTTTTTAAGTTGTGAAGGCAGCTAGAGAATAAAAGACACGTTTTTTATAGGATAACAGTAAGAATGATAGCTGATGTCACAATGAATACATAAAACAAGATATCTTAAAAGAAGAGTGGAGGTGAAATGTTTAATGATGTTAAAAGTTTATGTGAAATATTAAAAGGAATAACCTGTGATAGAGAAACAAACAAACAAAAAGAAATTATATGGTTTAAAGCTTTGGTTTGGGGCAACTGAACCAAGGTCAAATCTCAGCTTCACCATTTTGTTTCTAAACAGCTTGTGGTAGTTACATTGGCTGATTCCTAATTTTCCTTATCTTTCAAATGGTTATAATCATGTCTACCTCATGGAGATGTTGTAAAGATCAAAAGATAAAAATCAGTAAATTCCTTAATAAGTGTCGTAGCTACCACAAATTGACAAATGTGATTGGGGGAAGAGACTACGCTAAGGAAATATAAATAAAATGACCCTGAATTTTACATTTTGTTCATGTTTATGTACGTGTATGTGAGAGGCTAAAGTGACTATCATCACAGTAAACCCAATATTTGAAATAATTCATTTGAAAAATTTATTTTCTTTACAATTATTTTCTAGCTGAGTTAGAAGGTTTTTGGGATTTTTTATTTTGGTTTTTTGTTTGTTTGAGACGGAGTTTCACTCTTGTCACCCAGGCAGGAGTGCAAAGGCACGATTTCAACTCACTGCAACCTCCACCTCCTGGGTTTAGGTGATTCTTCTGTCTCAGCCTCCAGAGTAGCTGGGATTACAGGCACCTGCCACCATGGCTGGCTAATTTTCATATTTTTAGTAGAGATGGGGTTTCACCATGTTGTCCAGGCATGTCTCAAACTCCTAACCTCAGTTGATCCGCCTGCCTCAACCTCCCAAAGTGCTGGGATTACAGGTGTGAGCCACCGCGCTGAGCCTGGCTTTTTTTTTTTTTTTTATACGTAAGGAAGACACAGCCAGAAGGATGTGAGAAGGGATATACAGGGGCTCAAACTTTATTTCCCTGGCTGAGGGTACATGATTGTTCCTTGTATTATCCTCCATGCCTGTCTTTATGTCTAAAAGCTTTGTAATAATTTCCAAAATTATAATTTAATTATAGTTAGCTAGCACTAAGAAATGAAAAGTCTTCAACAAATCTGTGGGATAATTTAGTTTCAGTTAATGACGTATGGGGTGTGCAGAATGTGTTAATGATATGTTATATTACAGCTGTCGATTACAAACATCTTTACTTCCTGTTTCTCTGCTCTTTATCTGTTTAATATCCTCTTTCTTATATATCCAAACACTTCTCTTCCTTTAAGGATATTAAGTCGCCTTTGCAGTTATTAATGTTATATTGGTTGAAATAATTTAGGGAATGAGGTCAACAATGTACAGACTAGATAATGTGACTCCTGGACTGCAGCAACATTGGCTGCAGTTAGCCAGGAAAAGTTTGTTAGATTATTGGAAGCCATTTTTATTTTTTTCATTAAATTTTAAATACATTCTGCTTAGTCAAGGTTACATTGAAAAAAAAATGCTCACAAAGGGTTTTAATTGATAGTTTTCAGTGCTCAATCTATTGTTTTAATGAATGATATATAAACATGTTTGTTTATATATTGTTATCTTCATTGATTTTTTCATAATTATTAAAGCAAGCTCTGGTATGAATTAATGAAGGTATGTCGATTTTAGCAAAATGCAAGGATGCTTCAAGTTTTATATTTTTATTTTTAATTTTTCAAATTACCCTTTAAATGTATCACATTTTTAGGGATCATAGTTCAGGCTTACTCTAGCTGGCATTGTTCTCTCTAGATATGTGTTTATCCCTTTGGAGGAACTGTTGTATTGTTGAGTGTTTTGGAGAGAAATTTTTATAAGAAATAGTGTTTATTTAGAATAAATAATTTGATGTTTTCTTAGAGCGTTTATTTATTTGCCACTTAGAATATACTTCAGGTTCTTCGGGTAGTAAAACTTAGTTTTTGGTTTGGGTCTCATTCATATAACCCATGTATATAGAATGATGCCAAATATAAGTCACCTCCAGAGCAGATGTGAATTAAGGATCACGGCAGCTGTACATTCTTCTGTCAGACCACAATAGTTGTTTCAAAGATGGGTACATTACCTACGTTAAGCCAATCAGAATGAACAAGTTGGATGTGGAGCGGTGAGAATGCACTTCCGGAGGAGCCAAGATCTGCTTGGGACAAAGAGAAGACAGCCTTGTTAATAATAAAACAGAAAATGGAGGAAAGATGATGGGAGAGGGGGAGGACAACTGAATTATTTTGACAAAGCCCCTGATTGACCACATCAGAAGTTAGCGTATCCCTTGATCCTGAAATCGAGTTTGGTTTTCGTTTTCTGGATTCACCAATACATGAGTCCTTATTGATACAATTTCATTGATAATGTTTAAACTGATGGTGTTATAAAAATAAATTACTACAATATTAAAAATAATTCTGGGTGTTTATTATGTCTTTGTGAAACTAGCTTTTTGATCCCATGTAGCTTTTGAACTCAGCATTTTAGTTTTTATCTGATGTTTGAAGTAGCCCAAAAAACAGCAACTACATTCTTGCCACATATTCACAGGCATGCAGGCAAACTTTAAAAAAATATAGTCTAATTAATCCCCAAGTATCTACCCCGTTTGAGCCTCTTTGCTCCTCACCCTCCATATATATCTCATGAAAATATTTAATCTTATGCATTTATGAGTTTGTTTAGTTAACTAAACAGTTCCAATAGTCTGCTCAACATTTTGTAAGTCACCAGAGTTTAGAAATGCCATATTCCCAGTATTAGGCATATACTGAAAAGTCTTTTATGTTATCGACAATTTCCTTTTTCAATCCCCAAGGGGACATCAGGGTCAGAATCAATGACACTCTTATTCTCAGGTTGCTGGCAGAAGAACTAATTCTGTGACAACGGCTCTCTCTCTATCTCTGACCTCCAAACCCCTGCATTTCTGATGAATGGCACCCTAGGAAATGAGGCTTGACATGTTTGCTTGCTTGCTTGAAATCAATCGAGAAAGTAAAAAAGTACTTTAGAGATACATGGGGTTCTCACATGGATTTATTGCAGAAAAAAAGTATTTATTTTCTAATAAATAATTTACTTCCCAAATTGGTTTTTAGGCAGAGAGAACCATTTGTGTTTCAAGAGGTATAAGCAAGAATGATGATTGAGTGCTTAATATAGACATAATCTCTAGCTCTCACTGATTAGTTCTCCATGGATTTTTGCCATGGATTAATACACAGCTGCAAAATTTATGCAGTAATCCTCAGCTATGCAATTTGGTGACAGGCTTTATTTTAGAGCCATTGTCCCTACAAATAATTAGAACACAACATGTATCAGTGCTTAGTTTATATCTTCATACTGATAGATAAACAAAGGGAAGACAATAGCCTAAAACTACAAGGAAGTCAACACAGAGATGAAATCTGACAGTAAGATATATTATGTGTGAATGAATTGGGTTATTACCCAGCAAGAGCAGGGTGGCTTCAGAGCAGTGATGGCATGTGAGTTGTACCTCAAATACTGGCTTGGGTTGTATGAGAATTATGCATTTCTATTAGGAGTAGAGGTGGCAGGAACAATGCAGGCAAGGCATGTTTGTGAGCAGGAGAGAAAGCCTGGTGGAACAAGGTGGTCACACTTGGAAGAAATGAGACATAATGATACAAGTGAATCCTGAGCACATGGTTGAGACAGTCAAAGGGTTTTGGAATTTATCCCGTGAACATTAAGTGTTCTTACTGTTTTTACGTCTCTGCAGGTAGCTAATGAGAAAAAAAAACCCATCAGGTTAGCATGCATTGTTTTGGCTTCTGGAAAACCAAATTAGGGAATATTTGAGAAAGCTCTTTTCATCATAATAACTGATTCCAAACAACAAAATGGAGTTGAAAGTAGCCAATGTACCATTCTCTTTGAATGTGTGGAAATGACAGGATTAAATTGAATTAGTTTTAAAATCATCTCCTATGATTAGAGGAAGGCAGCATAGTTATCTCACCTTAATTGGCAGTAAAATGGAAGACAAAGTTGTAGCAACATGGCTTTGGGGAGAGACCTGGGACAAGTAAGATAATGTTACATGGCATTGTTGAGATGCCTTAGGTTATGGGAAATCACAGTTTCAAATACTAACTCATAGCATAGAGATGCCAAGAAATAGCTACCGTAAATAAATGAATGTGCCACTCAGCAGACAGAAAGAAGGGAAATGAAGAAAATTATCTTTAAGACACATAACAATAATCAAGGTTCCAAAACTACTAGACTTAGTATATAGTTATCACCCAGACCGGAGACCACTGTAGGTCTGAGAAATAAAGAGATATTGTCAGTCAAGCAAAAAGCAGCACTGTCGGGAAGGTAGAGTGTTCTAGACTCAAGTACAACTTCAGAGAAAGTATAAAATTGATAGATACTATTGGGATAGAAAGAATATGGAAAGAATAGGCAGAAGACAGCTTAACAGTTGAGACAGGTTTATTGAGAGTAAATCTGAGAAGGACTTTTGGCCGGCAGGGTGAGGAGCAAAATTCTCTTACTGCCCAAGGCTTCTTTAAAGGGCCTGGTGGAGAAGTATGCTTTAAGGCAAAATTTTATTAATAAGGGTTTGGCAAAGTGCTGACTGTTTTGTTATGGTTAGCACGTTTATGCTCTGTTGAAGCTATGGGCAGGGCTGACATTTGCAGTGTTGGCCAGGTGGCTTAAGATGGTGGGGTGTCACAAAGATGACGGTACTCCTGTCCTATCAATCTGGACTCTGTGGTTAGATAAGGAGATGGGCCAGTGTGCTTTTATGGCTACTTCCTGCTGAAAGGGGGCTGTGAGATGATTGGTTCCAGATTGACTAGAGGGGTAGCACCGTTTTCAGGTGTTCCTGGGTGGTGGCTTGTGAGATAACTGTGATCCTGTTGGTAAGGAACTTTTGGAAGAGGGTTATTAAACATGGTAAAAACAGTAATTCCAGGCCGATTATTATTAGAAGGACTATGAAGGGGAGAATTTGGGTTAATAATTTACCATTTAACCAGGAACTGATTTGGTTTTTTTGTTGCTCCCTAATTCTTTGAGTTTTTTTTCGTAAGTTTTGAGGCTGCATCCCTTATCAAGCCTGAGATAAAAGCAGCATTCTTCCCCTAGAGAGAAGCAGAGACTTCCCTTCTCTGCTGTAAGGAGGCCGAGCCTTCTCCGGTTTCGGAGGACTACTCTAGTTGGGGAGTCTAGCTGGTGTTGAATTTTTACAAAGCCTTTGGCTACATTTTCCAGGAATTCTTGTAGGTCCGTGGAGAGAGCCTCAAAATATGAGAGTGAAATGGCTCATTCCCCAGCTCCTAAGCTGATGCCCATCACAGCCAATAAGAGAATGATTTGGTTTGTCCTTTTCTGTTTGACATGTTGAACGGAAGGCACTGACAAGGACTGGTTAGAAGGTAGTATTCCGATGGCTAGAGAAAGGTAGCCCAGAGTACAGGTGCTTGTCCTATTGGTTGGGAGGCAGAGGTATGTGTTGGTGCCTCATAAGAAAAACAAGCCTGCTTCGGAAATGCAGGTAGAGATATGAAGGGCAAAAAGGTGGATTAAAGGCCTCTTTTTTTGTGTTGGGTTTCTGGCTCCAAACAGACAGTGGAGATGCAAGGGAGGCTTCAGTGATTGTGGAGAGGTGTTAGGAGTTGACCTTTGTATATTTAATGCAATCTGAAGTGGCACCAGTTATGGATAGCCACGGATAGAGATGTGTGTTGCGGATACAGCAATTAAAAGATGCGACTGTGACTACAGTGGGGTGGGAGAGCTGTAAAGCGGACTTGGAGGAACAACCGTTGGCCTCTGGTGAAACTTGATATGCAACCTGGTTAGTTTGATGCTTCATAGGATGCTGGGTAGAAATGGTTTTGTTACATTCTCCTGGGGTGAGGGATCCTATGGGGGATGTACCTGCATGGCTGAAAAACAGAGTAGAAGCTGTTGAAGGAGGTGGGCATGAAGAGCAAGGGGTCCTTCGATCAAGGGGTCAGACGAAGCATATCTTGTTAGCGAGTTATAATATGTTTGGAATAGTTTGTTGGCTTTGTTAGCAAATTAGTTAGCGTACTTGCCAAGTAGAGTGCCTGCCCTTTCAAAGAAGGAAGACTCCTTTTGGAGTTTGTAAATTAGAAACGTTTTTTGAGTTAAAGGAGAGGCGCTGGTAGGGTGGTATATGCCGACCAGGAGAGTGATAGGCACATTCAACAATTATGAGCATAAGAGGAATTAGCTTGCCGCAGACGGTACTGAGTGAGATTTAAAGAGCGTTCCAGATGGTTAATGATTAGTAGTGACTTGATGGGAACTGAGGATTCCATTGTAGCGAGGAAAAGCAAACTTAGGTAAGAAGGAACAGAAGGCTGAAGGAAAAGAAAGTTATTTGGGTGGGGGAGAAATCCTGGAAGGTATCTTGAAGCCATAAGTCCCACAGAAGGTTAAGGATTTGATTAGCGGAAACTAGAGGCTCCTTGTGAGGATACCAGGTAAGATCTGAGCTAAAGAGTGTGAGGAAGAGGCAAAAATTGTAGGGAGAGAGACAGAGAGAGTTGATAGGCTTTTAATAGAGAGCCTATTAACTGGAAATTTCTTCTTTGGGAATCTTGGTTAGGCAGATGGATGTAGGCCCTGTGGAAACATAGGAAAAGGTTGGGAGGCATTTAGTCTGTGTTGGTGGGGGGCTGGATGAGGGAGGATTGGTTTTTTTTTGAGGGATGAAAGGTGGAACCAATTAGCAATTTTCTGAGAGCATTTTTTAGAATGCCATTTGTCCTTTTTACCTTCCCGGAAGATTGAAGTCAGTAAGGGATATGAAATTTCCAGGTAATATGAAGGGCTTTTATAAGATTTGGAGTGATTTGGGCAGTGAATTTGGGATTATTATTGGATAGCCTCTGTGATTTTGGAGTAGTAGGGCTGCTAGGGAGTTTATTTGGTTTTGTGTGTGCTCCAGTTGGGCTGCTAACTCCGTTAGTTTCTCCTTTAGTTGAGCAGACAAGAGAAGTGAAAAAACTAGCCTTGTAGAACTAAGGTCTATTGCAGAGGAAATTCCCAGAGCAGGGAGGATGGCAATTAATTGGACCACCCTTTCTGTTTCCACATGTGTGTCTAGCGGGAGGGGAAATTTTTGATCCTCTGTGGCGACAGACAGGGAGGCATATAAGGGTGGTGTTTGCATAGGAGTTTCCTGAATGCCCCTCATGCCAACAACAGAGATGGAGGAACGGGTTAAAGGACCTTGGTATTTAATTAAAACAGATGAGCTTGCCTCAGTATTTAAAAGGAAAGAAACAGTTTTACCAGATACCATCCCAATTATTCCTGGGCCCTAGGGACTCACTGGGTGTGGGGGCAAAGGATCCTGGGCATTTTCAGTTGTTTGTTGACAGTGCCAGCAGAGAAGAGATTTTCTTATGTGGTGGGTAAGAGGCTACTTTTTGGGCCGCACCTGAACGGGGAGGGTGTACCTGTTGGGGACAGTCCATTTTCCAGTGTCCCCATTGACCACATGCCAGGCATGGCTTAGTGGGGCAGGAGTAGGGGGTGGGGAGGGCTTGGGCATGTCTTTGCCCAGTGTCCAGGATTGCCACAACAGAAGCCAGCTCTTGGGGTATTGGGAGGATTCCCTTTTGGGTGTCCAAGTGGGATTTGAACAGCAGAGACAAGCATTTGGTATTTTAAGCGAAAATGCTTTTTAAATTTGTTTTCCTTTTTTTATTTGTAGAAGACACGAAAGGCGGCACACACGGGTTCCACTAAGGAGTTTGGGGGTCCTTTTCTAGGTTTTGGAGTTTTATTTGAATACTGGGGGCAGATTGGAAGATGAACTGGAGGTGGAGGAAGGTTTGACCTTCCTTAGATTCTGGGTTTAGGTTAGTATAATTTAGCATAGCCTCTGTGAGGTGAGGGGGAAAAAAAAGAGGACAGGTTTTTTGTTTTTTGTTTTTTATAATTTACAGTTGCTCTCTCTTGGAGAGGGAGAATAGCAGGCGCAGTCTCTGGACAGTTAAGCGGGGGAGAAGGAAGGAGGGAAGGAGGGTTGAGGGGGTGGAGCTGACAGGGAAAGAGATCCAGGCTGTATGGGAGCAGGCTGGGGGACATGCCAGAGCAGGTTGAGGACTGAGAGAGGCATGAGGAAGGTAAAAACAGGCTTGAAGATAGGGGACTTTTTGCCTTTTGCCGTTCCAGTTGAGGAAATTTTCTAGGTTCCTAAGAATTTGGAAATTGAAAGCGCCATTCTCAGACCAAAGCCCACTGTTATTTAATTTGTACTGGGGCCAAGCTGTATTGCAGTGGACAAGTAAGGGTTAGGCTTTGATAACCGAGATGAGAGGAGGGAAGAATTTGAGATTGCTTGGACTCCATTGAGAACTGGCAAGGAAAGGCCAGAGGTGTCTGCGGTTAGACTAGGCATCCCCAGACAAAGGACAGAGACCAGAGATTTTCTCTCAGAGAAGAGGTAGATTGCAGGGAGACGTCAGGTGTCCCTGAACATTCACTTCCCAAGGTCCCTGATAGTTCCTGGAGGACCGGGACTGCGGACCTGACTTTCCTGGGTACCACAGGAACCCAGTAGTGGGCAAATTTTACCAGTTTTTCGAATTAATGTCTGGTGTTAGATGCTTTAGAGGGACCCCCGACAAAGGACCTCTCAGACTGGAGCCACAGGGGAGAAATAGAAAGCGAATTACCTAGATTGGGTGGTTGGTGTCAAAATTCTGGGTCTGGGAGTTTGGAGAACCCACCGGGGAGTATCCCTGGCCAGAGCCTTGCAGTCCTCTCCGGTCAGTCAGTTACCTCACGCAATTGGCTTAGGGAAAAGAGATGAAGGGTTGAAGGAGGGGGCCGGAAGCCAGAGAACCCTCAGGATCCAGGAGTTAGCCCGGGACAAGCTGCTGCTGCCCACTGCTTCCTTGATTGCAAGAGAGTTCCCTGCCCCAACACCTATCCCGAGTTTTGACACCAAATGTTGAGATAGAAAGATTAAGGAAAGAAGAGGCAAGAAGGCAGCTTAACAGTTAAAGTCAGGTTTATTGACAAGAAACCTGAGAAGGGCTTTTGGCCAGCAGGGTCAGGATCAAACTTTTCTTACAGCCTGAGGCATTTTTTTGTTTGTTTTTGAAGAAGTCTCCCTCTTGTTACCCAGGCTGGAGGGCAGTGGCACAATCTCGGTTCACTGCAACCTCCGCCTCCCAGGTTCAAGTGATTCTCCTGCCTCAGCCCCCTGAGTAGCTGGGATTACAGGCGCCTGCCACCACACCCGGCTAATTTTTGTATTTTTTAGTAGAAGCGGGGTTTTGCCATGTTGGCCAGGCTAGATTCGCACTCCTGACCTCCAGTGAGCCACCCTCCTCGGCCTCCCAAAGTCCTGGGGTACAGGTGTGAGCAACCGTGCCAGGCCTGCCTGAGGCTTTTTTAAAGGGCCCAGGGGATAAGTGTGCTTTGAAGAAAGATTTTATTAGGAAGAGGTTGGGATAGTGCTGGCTGTTTTTTAAGCTCTGTTGAAGCTGTGGGCGGGCTAACATTTGCGTTTTGGCTAGATGGCTTCAGATGGTGGAGTGTTATAAAGATGGCGGTACTCTTGTCCTATCGGATACTGTAAACAAAAGATTAAATTCTAAACCCCCGGTTCAACGGACTTTTCCTCTCAGCTAAGAACACTCTAAAGCAAACCTGAAACACTAGTTCAGGCCATGATGAGAATGGATAGTTGGTCAGATGTGCCTCCCAAAGTGTTGGGATTACAGGCGTGAGCCACTGCACCCAGCCCTGTGAATTTTTTTTAAAAGCTCATCAGCTATTGTTAGTGTATTTTATGTGTGGCCCAAGACAAGTCTTCTTCATCCAATGTGGCCCAGGGAAGCCAAAAGATTGGACACCACTGGTCTAGGGAGTGATTGTGACAATAAATAAGTAATTATAGTATCAGGTGGAAATCAGATTTATAAAGAAAAAAATAATAGTGTTAGGGAATAAAGACTATTGGGGATGTTTTAAATTGTATGTCAGGGAAGGGACCTTGACAGAGGTGGCATTTCAACAAAGCCCTTGAATAAGTAAGGAAGCACTGCAGGTATCTGGTAGGAGACTCGCCTGGGCAGAGGGAAGAGTCCTTGCCTAGGCAGTACTCAACATTAAGTGTTCAATAAAGTTAATCTAAAATAACCCAAACTAGATGCATTAGCATTATCTACATGTTTAGAAAACTGTTTTCATCCTGGAATAAAAATGCCCCAAAGAATAAAATGCTATACCTTAAAGCCAAAGAAGATCTTAAAAAGGACTCAGTTCAACCACTTCAATTTGCCACTGAGAAAACAAGGCTATGAAAAACAAAACTATTGGCAGAACTGGGCTGGCACTAGAAATTAGGCCCTTTCAACCTCAGATTGTTTATTATTTTTCTGTGATCTCTGCTGGTACATAAGAAAAGGTCTCAGGAGTTGTCTTGACATAGCATCTAGTTTAGTACCAAGTACAGTGAGCTGCATGATTTATCAACCTTGTTCGAAATGACATGACAATTCAGAATCTTTTTTATTTCTTCATGAAGTACTATATATATTTTATTGAGGGTCAAAAATCTCACTTTTACACAGTAAAACTGCTTTAAACTTAGGATCCCAACATGAGCAGCATAAAAATTTTTTTTAATCTAGAAAAAAATAGAATTTCATTATTGAAAAAAATCCTTGTCTACTTTAAAAAAAAAAAAACAAAAAAAACAAAAAAACATTGCTCAATATGCTCCCATTAACTCTCCAGGAACATTTAAGATGACTAAGACTGACCTTTTTGCTTATTTTTCAGTTTAAAAAATGTGAATCACTTTTCCATTTTCTATTTCTTTAATCTTTATTTGGATTTTGTGAATGTGCTGCAAAACATCTTTCCCCAATAGGGCTCTTAGAGTCATTTGCCTCTACAAGTGGTCCATTATTATTTCCTTGCTTCCCCACTGCCACCCATGGGCTGGGAGGTTGTTGCTAACATGGTATTGTGATTCAGGTATAACTCTTGCCTGCCATTCTTCTAGCTCTGCTCTTCTTGAAAAAGTCACTGTGTGTCTCTGCCCCCATAATGCTAAGTGATTTTGGCATTAATGTTAAGTATTTGTCTGCAGATAATCAATGTATTTTTTTGTTGATGGCAATCTAACTCCTCATATGACATGTTTTTAAAACAAAAGTTCGTAAGTATTCTTGCAAGAAAAAAGGTGATAAATTATGGTAATTTATTTGGTTATTCTATAAAAAGGCAATTTTATTCATAATGTAGTTCTACTCTAATACTTATAGTACCATCCTAAAATTTCAGCCCTAGGGCAGAGAGAGATGTTTTGTGTAGAAAGAAAAAAGCACATGGGCAAAAGAAGGAGAAATTGCAAAGAATGAGTTTGTCTTCTTCCTCATTCCTAGTTTTAGAGATGATAGGATACTTTTGAAAGCAGGGAAATTTGTATGTTTACATCAATTTTACTTTCTTCCTGGAAGCCCTTCATTCAGAGGTCAAAGGTTTTAATGACTGTAATAAATTAAAAGTGAGCCAGCCCAAAATCTTTTTACACTCCTTGCATTATTAATAGGTGGGATGTAATTATCTTCCCTCTAATCTGGGCAGGGATTGTCCAATGGAATAATGTAGAAGTGATTATTCTATTAATGCCATACTGATTTTTAGACCTAGGTTTAAGAAACTTAGGCAGCTTCCACTCCTTGTCCCTTGAATACTTAGTCTTGGGACTCAGATGCTCACTCCATGGCAGCCTAATCAGCTCTGAGAAGCCCTTATAGAAAAGAACTAAGATGTCTGACAATCCCAGCCAACCTCTCAGCTGATATCCAGCACCAACTTGGCAGCCATAGGAGTGAACTCATTTTGGAAAAAAACATCGTTTAGCTCCAGTCAAGCTGATGCAAAGAGACCAGTGATTAATTCCCCCTGACAATCCCTGCACAAATGACAGGTTAATAAGGAAAACAGATTATGTGGTTTTATGCCCAGAAGTGTTGGGTGCTACTTTATGCACCAGAACAGTACTCTTTTGTAAGCATCTTCACATGAATCAGGCTTGCTATTTCTATGAGAGTGTTTTATACATACCTGCACTAAATGAGTGCCCTCTCCACAAAGCCACCTCCCAAGAACTTCCCCAGATCGATGTTCACCTTCTTTTAGAGCAGATGGGCTAATTATTTGTTAGAAGGAAGCAATTTGGTTGAAGTAATTCTCAACAAGGCTTGAATGATTAATGCGTATTTAAGCCACTCAGAAAGATTTAATTGGCAACATGTCAACCAGTATAATAAAATAAATTGAAAAAATAGTAGACAGTATATGGAGAGTTATTGTCAGATGGTCGCCACAGTTTAGAGAATATAAATTATGCAGCCTGTCATTAGTAATAGTTTGGGCCTCTGAATTGAGTAGGTTTTGTCAAGGATATGCATCTTGTGTTAGTTACTAGAAAGGGGGCACCTTATAGTATATTGCGTTGTATTTTAAAATAATCCCTTGTTTACCTCTATGCCTAGGTTGACTATTCCTTTATGGTAGGAGTGAAATCTACCTCCTCCATGTATGTCCCACCACACCTAGTACAGTGTATTTTGTATATGGTAGGTATTCAATAAGTGTTTGTTATATAATATAATAAGAAACATACCTGTATACATATTTGCCTTTTGTTTAGATGTCAAAGTATACACAGACTTTACAAGATATTAACATAATATAATCAAATTGATATTATATCTTGTTTTTCTCTTTATTGCACTGGTGAAAATGTCTAATGCAATGTTGAACGTATTGATTAATTTTCATTTCTTATAGTTCCATTACATTCATTGAATAACCCCAAACTAGTAATATTGTACCGTTCTTTTTATGTATTTCCTGAGTCACTTTTCTCATATTTCACTCAAGATTTTTGCATTTATATTAAAGAGATTGGCCTGTGATATTTTTAACCATAATTTTTAAGTCAGGTATTGTTATCAAGTTTAGGCTAGCCTCATAAACAAATTAAGAAAGGGTCTGTCGGCCGGGCGCGGTGGCTCAAGCCTGTAATCCCAGCACTTTGGGAGGCCGAGACGGGCGGATCACGAGGTCAGGAGATCAAGACCATCCTGGCTAACACAGTGAAACCCCGTCTCTACTAAAAAAATACAAAAAAACTAGCCGGGCGAGGTGGCGGGCGCCTGTAGTCCCAGCTACTCGGGAGGCTGAGGCAGGAGAATGGCGTGAACCCGGGAGGCGGAGCTTGCAGTGAGCGGAGATGGAGCCACTGCACTCCAGCCTGGGTGACAGAGCAAGACTCCGTCTCAAAAAAAAAAAAAAAAAAAAAAAAAAGGGTCTGTCTTCTTATAATTTCTGAGATAATAAATATATGCTAGCAGTCTTCATAAAAGTCATTTGGTGTTGCATTTTCCTTTGTAGGAAAGATTTTTAAAATGAATTTAAATTCTTAGGTAGTTATGGGACTATTCATTATAACCACTGGAAAGAAAAAACATATTCACAGATGATATATTTATTGCATTAATGCAGCATATATTTTATGACCACTCATGGAAAATTATATTTTAAAAAACATTTATGGAGGATGTATAATAATTAGATGTATTATGAAAAAAATTGAAATGATTCACGCTAAAAAGATGCCAATTCTCCTAAATTGGTCTGTACATTTAATACAATTACCATAAAAGTTCTAGCAATGTTATTTGTTTCTGACCACAGTTAATTTTAAGTTTATAGCAATTTGTAAAGGACCAAGAATAGCTATCATAAGAATAAATCGGTAAACAACAGAACAACATTGGTAATGCAGAAAAAGATCTTATCTTAAAAGGATATGTAATTAATGACAACAGTAGAAGTTGATATTAATCTTTTACAAAATATAAAACTTGGCCTCTACTTCAAACTGTTTCCAAAAGTTAATTCCAAAGAATTAATAGACATTTATGTGAAAGAAAAAAGAGCAAAGCTTTTAGAAAATGATCTGAGACTATTTTTAGTGAAACAGGGTTTTACCATGTTGGCCAGCATTAACATAACCTATAGGTAGGCAGGAAAATTTTTACAAAGGGAACACATAAAGCACTTCTTATAAATGTAATTTAATGAATTAGAATAAGTTAAAATTAAAAATTCTCTGGAAATTCAAAATAAGAGTGAAATGGTAATCCATGCAGTAGACAAACTAATTCTAACACATATAATTAACAAAGGACCTGTATCCTTAATATAGAAAATTGTCTAAAAATCAATACAGAAAATACAGAAAATCCAATAGCTTATCAATGGAACAGACATGTTACAAAACAACATATCTACATGGCAAGTTAATACGTGAAGAGATAATCAATCTTTTTGGGAATCAAAATAATGTTGATTAAAATTGTAGCAGAATGCCATTAAAAACCAGTAAATGAATAAAAGTAAACAGACAGATAATATGGAAGTTGGCAAGAGGTGGAGCAGCCAGAATCCTTATGCTCTGCTGCTCCAAGGTGGAATTAACACAGTGACTTTCAAAAACTCTTTAACCAGTATTTACTAAAGCTGAAGGTGTATGAGCTTCATTATGATTCAGCAATTCTAATTCTGGTTATAGACTCAGCAAAAACAGTTGATGATAGGTAGATAGATAGATAGATAGATAGATACATACATACATACATAGATACATAGACAGACAGATAGATGATAGGGAAGTTGGCATTATCTTTTAAAATCACAACTATACATACCCTTTGACACAGAAATTTTATTTCTAGTCATTCCCAAAGTTATCCTAGTATGTGTGTGAAAGGATTATCCACTGCTGTATTACTAAACAGGTTCAAAATCCCTTATCTGAACCTTTGGAATAAATGTGCTATCAAATACAGATTTTGTGTTTATTTTTAGGAGGACACCACCATGCGTATGTCATCTACTACATAATACGCTCAGTAGGATTCAGGGCACAATCCCATATCGAAATCACTACCACTTCTGCAGTGGAATGTGTGTATATCCACACTAAGTAGAATAAACAAAAATATAAATAGTATTACTGTCTACATATGGTTTTTTAATGGTAGTCACTGATTTTTGAAATAATACCATAATATAGGCCAGTGGTTTGCAAACATAAGCATACATCAGGGTCACCCCAAGTCTTGTGAAAGGACAAATTGCTAGGTCTTCACTTCAGATTGCATGATTCTGTAGGTGTGGGGTAGGACCTTGTGATTTGCCTTTTTTATGAAGTTTATGAAGTTTTTTTGCCTTTTGCTGATGCTGTTGGTTCTAGGGGTCACATTTTGAAAATGCCAATATTGGGGATAAACATTCTGTGCTTTTTCTTTCTACGAATAATATTTAATAAAACTTCAAGCTAAACTTAAAGCCTGTACATTTACATATGCTGAATTTTTGCTATAATAGCATGGCTTGGAAAAGGGAACACATCAGTGTGATCATTGTAATCAGAGTGAAGTTACATGTCTGAGGGTTGATGTATATAGCAAGTTTCTCAAATGACAAAACCATACCACAGCATTATTAAACCTCATTATAGATGGCTTTATTTAAAATTTCTGGGTCTTCTGTCTCATTACCATGGGTTTATAATAAGTTTTAGTCTTTGGCTCACAGAAAAATGCATGTTATTTAAGGGCAGAACTTAATTGATCAGACATTTTCTCCCCATATTCCATGAAGCATTTAAACAGTCATGCAATTTCTGCATTATTTACGTAATACACAAGTGCTTTTTAACATTTTTAACACAATTAAACATTTAAACAGTCACACAATTTCTGCATTATTTACATAATACACAAGTGCTTTTTAAAAAGCTAACTTTTCCACAGTCTTGGGTGATTAACTTTAGTCTGAGTGATGAGGTCTGTTATTAATTCTTATAATTATGCAGAAGTATCATTTAAAGTCTTCACCAGCAGGGTTTTTCAAACATCATTGCTAGTTTGATGGCTATGCCAAGTATTTGTTAATATTGATGTATCAAAATAATTCCAAGCATTTGAGACAATATGTCCTACAAACTGAATGCTTGTAGAAAATTTGGATTGTTCAACCTCTGTTAATTACTGCATGCTTGCATTTTAAAATGTGTTTATGCTTGGTCTTCCTGAGTGTAATGATCATGTTACACATGTCATATTGAAGGGAAAATACTCATCCATGAATAATAACATATTAAAGTTATTTTTTCTAGTCAAACTAATCTGCAATGGGTTCACATAGCTATTTCAATATTAGTTTTGAGACAGTAAGAAAACATATCTCTAGTTATCCTTGTTTCATACCCAAGAAGAGTCAACATTATTTATTTGTATTATCTGTTGTTCTCTCCTAAGTATCATTAAGTTGTTTCTAGGAATGTAGCACAGTGCCAAACTTTTTATCAACATTATAAATTTGCGCAAAACTGCATTTTTCATTATTACTTTAAGAAGTTTGTCAAAGTACCTTATTCGACTGTTTTTTTTAGACGTATTTCACCATGGTGCTTCTTAACACTTTGGAGTCAACCTCCTAAAGATCCGCATTCACCTTTCATTGTCTCTTCATGGTCTCTTCTAGATCATTTAAAGGCCAGAAAATTTGTTGGAAGAATAGTTTTACTTCTGATTGTTGTATTAATATAATCAACATATGGTCATGACCTTTATTTTTCATGCCATATGTTGTGTTTCTCTGTTTCTTTAACTCTTGCTCATCACAGCTGCAAAGTGAATACAAACATGCTAACCAATATATTACTGTCACACAGTAGCATTTTCTGATGTTCTGACTTTCTGCTTCTGATTTGCACTGTCACCAGGGTAGTAGCTTTAAATATAAAAATATTTTCATAGTTTAAGGTCATAGTATAAGGTCAAAATATAAAATGTAAAAGGATGCCAAATACAGTAAAATATTATAAAAAATGCAATAGTATATAAGCAAACAGAAAGTACACCTGTGCCTGTTGGAAGCACAGATACAAAAATTGTGACTCTGTGCAGATTAGATTTTTTTAGTCAAATGAGGTTTGGCATAAAAATTATTTTTAAAAATATTTTCAAAGATTATCAGATTTTGAAATTGTAAATACAGAATATGAACCCACATAAACAAAATATTAGTAAAAAATTAAATATTCATCATTAGAGTACTGATTAAATAAATTGTGGAACATGTTCTATAGTGTAATACTATGTAGCTCTCAAAAAGAATGAGGAAATTTTATTTTCATATCAAAATACCCCTAAGATTTATTAAGTGTGACTAACAAGATGCTAAATAATATTTGTAGTCTGTTTCTATTCCTGTAGAGAAGGGAAATAATTATAGGAAAACAGAAAGTGTTATGAGAGAGGGGGGAAGAGAAGCTTTTCACTATACCAAAACCATAATTTGGTAGTTTTTGCTACTTAACAATGTACACAGCATGTTACATAATGCTACTGATTCTACTTAAGCACTTGAAAATTAACAGAGAAATTTGTTAGGAAAACTACAGGAAGAAAAAGTATGAGTCCTGATATGGTATGTGGCACAAAACCTGCTATATGACACAAAACTAAAATTTAGCCACTGTAGCCATCCAGTTTGGGGGAAGCCTCCACTAACAAATAAATCAGTAACCATTTCCTTCTGGCATAGGTTTATTAGAACCTATTCCAGTGTTTTATTAGAACATCATCATTGCCATTTACAGCAGAAGACGTTATAACAGAATACCTTTGTTTTATCAGTGGGGAAGTGGGAGAAAGGAGAATCTAGGACGGAACGTGGTTTTCATGTAACTGAGATTTTGTAAGTTTGAGCACTTCCACTTCTAAGGTGCATAGGCTTTAGGCTCTTATTCCCAAAAGTACATGCCAGGCGCAGACATTCTCCCAATGTACTAGTAGAGTCAGCAGCTGAGTTGCAATTAGGATGAATCATTTAACTATTCTGGTGTTAGTTATTAGACTGGTAGGTCACGGAAAGTTCATTGACAGAGTTTAGCTAGCATTTTCAAAGGATTGGACAGCGTCTCCAGTGGTGGCCTGCTGAATGTGATTGAAATTATGTGAGCTCTATAGCAGTACCTTTAGGTAGATCTATAACTATTTAAATATTTCTAGGAAATACTTGATTAATGGATCCTTGTTGAAAAGAAAGAAGGCTACTGGTGGGTTATGCATTCTATTAGCCCTTCTGTTTAACTTTAAACGTTGACTTACCTGTTTATTTTATAACTTCTTATTGCAAACTCACTCTATGTGAGAGTCTGTTAGTCTGCTGGGAATGTTAATAGTAGGCACTGCTTCAGCATGCAAAATTATAGTCTGAGAGGGTTACTGAGGGGGCTTCAAGGTGGCTGGTGAGAGACATCCAGCACTCCCCTCTTCCACAGGAGCCAAAATAGCAAGAAGATAATCACATTTCAAATAGAGAACGTAAGAGAGGACACAAATTCAATAGAGAAGTAACAGAAAACATCTTAGGCATGGAAGGAGAGAGGTGAGACAGCCAGCTCAATCTGGATCACCTGGGACTCTGGAGTGTGGGGAAAGGGTGAGTGAGAGATCCCAGAGACCCACATTCCCACTGTGTATCTCTGTAATCCTACCTACAGGAGAGCCCCTCAGCCTTTTCAAACCCTGAGACTAGCACAGGAAGATGCCTGGATCATGTGATGGAATTGCTCCAGGGAGGGAGCTTATGCTGAGTCCCACACATGCCCCAAGTTTAAGCACAGCATTATTTTGAAAACTTATTCCTCACCAGCCTGCATCCTGTTCTGAGATCCAGCAGTCCCTGCATTGCCACATCCCCAAAGCTCTACTGACATTCTCCCACATCCACATGGAGGGTTGCAACAGCACAGTGCTGATTGGACCCAGCACTCTAGCACGCATAGTCTTCTGTGCCCCAGTGAATGGTGGTGCAGTGCACTAGGAAGGCTGTGCCAGGGACAAAGAAAGTCCAAGTATTTACTCACTAAAGCCTGAGAGCCATTTGCCTGGGGCAGCTAACACAGACAGCAACTCTGACACCCCCAGCAACAGGGCTGCTGTGCACATGCCCTGAGAACAGGCTCCCCATGCTCACCACTGTGGCTGCTGTAGCACCCTGGCACTCCCCCAGGAAGCCTGAGGATCACTCTGCCCTATTCACCACAGCTAGGGCTTAAGTGCATCACCAAGGGGCCTGAAGACAGGCCCAACCAGCCTGGCACTATCTGTACCGCCACCAACAACCCCCAATGCCCAAGCACACAGCCTAGATGCCTGGGGATTGCCCCACTCCATCCACCACTGCTGGCATCTGTGCATTCCTCCTGGGGACCTGAGAATGGGCCTACCCAACCTACTACCACCACAGCCAGAATCCACCTGAATACACTACCTGGGGTCCTGAAGCCTGGCCTTCCTAGCATGTCACAGCTACTGCTAACACGAATGCTGCCACTTCAGAGCCAAAGGGTTGTTCTGTCACTGCTACTGACATCACCCACACCACACATGCTCCCCAGGGGACTGAGAACCCAACCATCTGCCCATCCCACCACTGCCACTGTTAACACCTAAGCAAGCCACCTGAAGGCTCAAGAATTGACCCAGTTGTACCTGTTAATATCAGTGCCTGCATATACCACCTGGGGGTAAAGGACAGACATACTCATCCCATTGCTGCCACCCTGGGGCCTGAGGACTGGCCCATCTTACTTTCTTATCCCCAGAAAAACTTCAACACAGCTTCCACTAATAACCATAGCTTAAGACACTGAGGAAATCACAGGCATCACTGATGCTACTTACAGCTGAAGAAATCATAAGGAGACTACACTACTGCTTATACCCAGAATCAAAACTAAAGTATGCTACCCAACTAACACCATACATATATCTTCAGAAAATGTATTCCTCTACAAAAGCCAATCCAAGAAATTAGAAGAAGTGAATATTATACCAGATGTGCAGATATCAATGTAAGGATACAAGAAATAATTTTTTGAAAAGGATATGTGACACCTCCAAAGGAACACAATAATTCTCCAGCAACAGATTCCAATAAAAATAAATTTATGGAATTCCAAAAAGGAATTCAAAGTAATAATATTAAAGAAGCTCAGTGAGATACAAGAAAGCACAGATAATCATTACAGAGAAATCAGAAAAACAATTTAGGATAGGAACAAGAAATTCACCAGAGAGGCAGATATATATGTGTGTGTGTGTGTGTGTGTGTGTGTGTGTGTGTGTGTGTATATATACACACATATATATGTATATATGTGTGTGTATATATATACACATATATATGTATATATGTGTGTGTGTGTATATATATATAACTTGAAACTGAAGAATTCAATGAATGAAATAAAGAATTCATTCAAGATCTTCAACAGTAGACTAGATTAAGCAGAAGAAAGGATCTCGGATCTCAGAACTTAAAAACAGGTCTTTTGGAATAGCTCAGCCTGACAAAATATTTTTAAAAATGAAAAAGAGTGAACAAAGCTTATACGACATATGGGACACCATAAAGTGAGCAAATATACAAATTTTGGGTATTCAAGAAAATACAAAGAAGACCAAAGTCATAAAAATTTTTTAACAAATTAATAGTTGAAAACTTCCCAACTCTAGCAAGAGGCTTAGATATCTAGATATATTAAGTTTACAGATCCCTAAATAGATAAAATTCAAAAGACTTTTTTTTATGGCACATTATAGCCAAATTGTCATGTCAAAGAAGAAGAGTAAATTCTACAAACAGCAAGGGAAAGGTATCTAGTCATTCATAAGGGAGCTCTCCATTAGACAGTGGTTTCTCAAGAGAAGCCTTACAGACCAAGAGAGAATGGGATGATATATTCAGACAGTGAAAGAAAAAAACCCTGCCACCAAAGAATACTATACCCAGTAAAGCTATTCGTGGTGAATGAAAGATAAATAGTCTTTCCCAGACAAGCAAAAACTAAGAAAATTTATTATAACTACACCAGTCCTACGAGAAATTCTTAAGGGGGTTCTACATCTGGAAGAAAAAGTATGATACCTACTATCATGAAAACACATAAAAGTATAAAACTCATTTGTTAAGTAAATATACAAATGAGAAAGAGAAAAAAACTCAAATTTTACCACTAACCCCCTATTCACCAAACCTCAGTGATAAACAAGAGAAAATAAAGGATATAAAAAGCAATCAGAAAACAATGAGCAAAATAACAGAAATAAGTCCTCGTATAGCAATACCCTTGAATGTAAACAGATTACATTAAAGATATAGACTGGTAGACTGAATTAAAAAAAAAAAAAAACTGACCCAAATGCATGTTGCCTACAAGAAATTGATTTTACTTGTAAAGATATATGTACACTAAAAGTAAAGAAATGGAAAAAAAAAAAACTGTTATATACAAACAGAAACCAAAAGTAAGTTGGGGTAGATATACCAGAAAAAATTTACTTTAAGTCAAAAACGGTAAAAAGAGACAAAGAGGGTCATTATATAATGACAAAGAGAGCAATTCAGCAAAAGGATATAACAATTCTAAATAAATATGCAACAAATTTTGAAGCACCCAGATATATAAAGCAAATATTATTAGCTCTAAAGGGAAAAATAGACTGTAATACAATAATATTTGGGAACTCTAACATCCCACTCTTAGCACTAGGAAGATCTTCTAGACAGAAAGTGAACAAAGAAACACTGGATTTAAACTGGAGTTTAGACCAAATGGACATAACAGACATCTACAAAACATTTTACCTAACAGTTGCAGAATATGGCATATGAAGCATTCTCCAGAATAGACCATACATTAGGCAACAAAACAACTCTCAATACATTTCAAAAAATCAAAATCATAGCAAGCTTATTCTCAAAACTCAATGGAAAAAAAAAGACAAATACAAGAGAAACTTCAGAAAGTATACAAATACATGGAAATTAAACAATATATTCACGCACAAACACTGGGTCAATGAGGAAATTTTAAAAAAAAATTAAAAAAATGTTGAAACAAAAATGGAAACAACATACCAAAACTTACGAGATACAGCAAAAGTAATGCTAAGGGGGGAAGTTTATAACAATAAATGCCTATCTCAAAGAAAGTAGAAATATTTCAAAGACATAATCTAACTGTGCACTTCAAGAAACTATATAGAAAAGCAAGAACAAACCAAACGCAAAATCAGGAGAGGAAATAAATGATAATAAAGACCACAGCAAAACTAAATGATAGAGGGACTAAAGAAAAAACAATGCAATGAATCAACGAAACAAAAAGGTGGTTTTTTGAAGAGACTAATAAAATTGATAAACCACTAGTTCGACCTACCAAGAAAAAAAGAAAGGGAAAACTGAAACAAAATCAGAAAGAAAAAAATGAGACATAACAATTCATATCACCACAATAAAAAAGATCATCAGACTATTATGAACAACTGTACGCTAATAAATTGGAACACCTGGAGAAAATGATTAAATATCTGGACACTTGCCAGTCCAGCAAGATTGAATTAGGAAGAAATAAAAAATTTAACGAGACCGGCTGGGCGCGGTGGCTCACGCCTGTAATTCCAGCACTTTGGGACGCCGAGGCGGGCGGATCACGAGGTCAGGAGATCCAAACCATCTTGGCTAACACGGTGAAACCCGATCGCTACTAAAAAAAAAAAAAAAATACAACAACAAAAAAATACCAATATATTAGCCGGGCGTGGTGCTGGGCGCCTGTAGTCCCAGCTACTCGGGAGGCTGAGGCAGGAGAATGGCGTAAACCCGGGAGGCGGAGCTTGCAGTGAGCTGAGATGCGACCACTGCACTCCAGCCCGGGCGACAGAGCGAGACTCCGTCTCAAAAAAAAAAAAAAAAAAAGGATGAGTTTGCGTCCTTTGTAGGGACATGGATGCAGCTGGAAACCATCATTCTTAGCAAACTATCACAAGAAGAGAAAACCAAGCACCGCATGTTCTCACTCATAGGTGGGAACTGAACAATGAGATCACTTGGACTCGGGAAGGGGAACATCACACACTGGGGCCTATCATGGGGAGGGGGGAGGAGGGAGGGATTGCATTGGGGAGTTATACATGATATAAACGTCATGCACATGTACCCTAGAACTTAAAGTATAATAAAATAAATAAGTAAATAAATAAAAAAAAAAGGAGACCCGTAACATAAGATTGAATCAGTAATAAAAAGTCTTCAAACAAAGAAAAGTCCAAGATTGGATGGCTTCACCACTTAATTCTACAGAACGTTTAAAGAAGATTTAATATCAATTCTTCTCAAACTTTCTGAAATACTGATTTATCTTTGTATTCCCAGAATAAGCCACATTTGATCATGAAAAAAATAAAATGGTTTACCATTTCTAAAGCTAGAATCCTCTTACATCTTTGGACTTTGCATACGTGTGTGTGTGTGTGTGTGTGTGTGTGTGTGTTTTCCATACACATCCACACTCCCAAGGCATTCACACAAAAAGCATAGCTTCTTTCCTCAACGAGGACCTTGAGTTTTCTTTTCTACTAAGGCCCATCTGTGGGACAAATTATATATAAAATGTGTTAAGGTGTTTTCTTAGGATACTAAAGTTAAAAAAAAAAAAAACCTCCTGGTAAAGTACCCATAATTATAACAACTTGGAGCTTTGACAAGTGTCACATTCCTAGCCAGAGCAATTTGTGGAATAGTTGAGGAAATATAGGTTATTCATCTATCCTTTCCTGTATCTCTCATGTTGATGATGGAGCTAATGGAGTTTGTTTGATTTTGAACATCAACTAGTAAACCACGGTCTGGTATTTCAAAGATGGTCTTACACCTGAGATGTTGAAATAAAATATACTATAAATTAAGGCAGTATTATTATGAAGTCAATTTTCAAGGAACAGTTCCCCAATAAAGGTTTATCAAGTAAATCTTTAAATAAGTTTTCAGGACATGGCATGCTTTGAGCTTTTCCAGTTAATTAAATATAACTAATATTTTCCAGTAGAGGAGTTTAAATCAGTTAAAGCTACCAGAAATATTATAGGAAAAGATTGTATTATATTAATTTATTTGAAATATTAAAAATTATAGATAGTGCATGATTTCAATGGAATCCTCTTCTGCAGAATATTAACCACTATAACATCTAGAGACTACACACTTACAATATTCTCAGGACAAACTCTGAAAAACAGACCATAAATCCCACAGGTTGGATATACCAAGTTGCATATAAAGCAAACCAAACCCTTGAGGCAGGAAAGAGAACATTCAATCTCATTCCAGATAACTTTAGAAGAGATATGTTCAATTCAAAGTTTTCTTCATTGCTTGCATACTAGGCTCTGAGAAAGTCAAACAAGTAACCAAGAAATGTATACTCAGAACCAACTTTCTGAAGCTGACAAAGTAAAATCCCAAAATGATATAATATGTAGGCATGGGATGTATTTTTGACACCCAACTCAGATTGTATAACAAAGAAATGTCAAGTGCATTCCTTTCAAGCCTCACCTGGTTACAGCAAACTTAGAGACACATATAGACACAGACACTACTATAAATATTTTTTGCTCTAACATAAGCCAAAGCTTTAGAGAAAAGGTAATGTAAGGATATTTGGAGGACTCCACAAGTACATATAGGAAGCAACCTTGAATTCTAGGTGAATAATAGTGCCACGTATTAGACCAACAGGATGCATCCAGGTAGTGTGAGGCCCAAAATTTATTCAAATCAACATTACCAATGCAAAATTAGTTTTGAGAGTAAATATTTATGTAGAACAAAAATAAATCACAAGTTATAAATTTTAAAAAACTGGAACATTTCATAAACATGAAAAAAGTCCAAAAAAGGTAATAGTTTTAACTACTTATTTTGACTGTTTACTCTTTAATTCCTTCTTCTCAGAAAAACACTTTGTAGTATAATTTTCTCTAGAGAAAATGAATAGCTAATTCTACCTCTCCTTTAGCATGGTTGAATGAAATTTGTTTTTATTACTAATTGTAGAGATCAGAGGTGCAAGAGCCCTTTGCAGGAACTGGGAAGGGGTTGCAGAAATGTGTTCACATGTTTTTGTTAATTTCTGCAAAAGTTAGATATTTTAACCAAGATCAGTTTAGACAACTATGTATTTTCACTCTGCTGTGGTCTATATGTTTGTGTTACCCTTCAAATTCATATGTTAAAACCTAATCACCAATGTGATACTATTAGGAAATAGGGTCTTTGAAAGGTATTTAGGTCATGAGTTCAGAGTCCTTCTGAATGGAATTAGTGTCTGTTAGTGCCAGACAGCCCCCAAAGAACTGCTTACTGCTTTCTGCCATGTCAGATACAGCAAGACGGCACCATAAACCAGGAGAAAAAACCTCATCACCAAATCTGTTAATGCCTTGACATTGAAATTCCCACATTCCAGAACGGTTAGAAATACATTTGTGTTGTTTATAAGCAGTTTATGGTATTTTGTTATAATAGCACAAGTGGACTAATGCACTCCAACTTCTCCTCTTACTCTATCACGTGACTTCATGTCAAGCAGTATTCACATGGCCACAAGAAGTTCTGGAATCTGGCTGGGAGATATTGAGGAATATATGTAGTCTAGATTTAGTGGGATGTGTTTGTGTGGTTTGTAGTCAGTTCTGATTTTACTTGGATTACTGCAGATTATCAGTGTGGAAATAGCTTCCACCAATACACCTCAAAATATATATATGAGGTCAGCTGCTGCACAAAAGCACAATCACAATGCCTTTCATGTTGTACAAGAAATATATGAAAAACATTGTACAGAGGTTTTTAAAAATGTGAAAGTACTAAAATTGACATGGCATTGCTGTTAATAAAGTCTGAAACTGAGGCTGAAAGTGTCATGAAGGGAAATACACAATGAAACTGTATAATCAGTTTCAGTTAAAATATCTTACTTTAAAAAAAAAAAGTGATGCTATGCCCACATTGCTTTGGTCCTTCCTAAAGCATAAAGTTTCATTGACTTCATGGTAAACCTGCCTCTGTATATACCGTAAGGAAAGGTATGACTTTAGATAGGTTTGGCTTAAAATCTCAGCTTCATTACTTAAGAGTTCAGTGTTGAGGACTACTTTTACAGCCTTAGTTTCCTAGTCTATTAAATACTTCACTTGAAGAGCTTAAAAGATTCATTTATTCAACAGCTACTGATGGAGTATCTAAACAGCAGGTGCCGGGAATGAGTTTAGCATATGCCAGGAACGGAAAGATTTATGTGGCTGACAAAGAGTTGAGCAAAGCAGAAAACATTAGTAAGTGAGACCTGAGAGAAGGGACCTCACACATGGCAAGGAGTCTTTATTATTATTGCAAGTAGCTTATTTTAAAATTTTAAACAGGAAGTGACATTCATGATTGTTTCATCTATGTGGAGATTTATAATGTTGACAGCAACAATTGTTTTGGGGGCGTAGATTATGTTACAGGCAAGATACTAATCACTATACATTTTTTTTTTAATGCAATCCTCTTAGAAGCCTATTGAAATAGTGTCATTACCTCCAATTTGCAGTGTTAGAAACCAAAACTTTGAAAAATTTAATTAACTTACTGGAAGCCAGGAGGTTAGATTTGGACAAAGTGGGTTCAAACCTATGTCTCTATTACTTCAAAGCCTCGTCTGCAAACTATAGTTACCCTGTTACCACCTAGCAGGAGTCTAATCACTTCAATATCCCTGAGATTTAAGGGAGTGTTTGCACCATTTGGGTGAGTATTATTGGAAGCCTCTTGTCTATGCTCTAAATTTTTCCGTGGGGAAAAATAGACTATCCTTTTAAATTGAGAAAATGTTGTAATGTGTTGTCAGTTAGCTCAGTAAAGAAAAGGTGTTCTTTTGCAGTTTTGAGTGTGGCTTTTTGCAAATGCAATACTATTTTAAAATGGCTTATTCAAAGGAAATATTTTCAAAAAATAGAAAAATAGATTTAAACCCCTGTGTTATGAAGTTCAAGGACAATCTTGATATACTCCTAAGACAGCATCCAGTACAACAGATGTTTATTTGCACAATACACTTTGGGATATGGGTTCTTTATTTTCCTCTGCTCCAGCATCCACTCTGGATCAGAAATTCTTGGCATAAATGTAAGTGCTGAATCATATCAAATGAGTAAGAATCTCTACTATGAGAATTTGACTAATCTCCTAAGAGTCCTCTAATCTATTAAAAACAGAGTCCTCTATCCTCTTTAAGACCATTTTAAGCCCAAATTTCTTATTTGGGTCTCCTTTATCTAAATTAACTGGGTAATTTCATCGAGGTATGAGATATTTGCCTAATCTTCTCTATAGGCTTCTGTTTAGAGCTTATAATTAAAGAGTGAATGATAGCCCTTGGCAGATCTTCTAAAATAACTCAGGTTTAATATAGCCAAACACTTCCCTTCTAAAGGCACATCGGGCCAACCTGTTTTTTCTAAAAAGTAGAGATTAGAGATGAGCCATGTGAAGATGCTTTTTCTTTGAAAGAAAACAGACAGTGACTGAGGATCTTTTAGGTCTGTGTATAATATAGTAGAGTTGGATCCATGCTAGTGGGAGTTAAATCCACAATAAGCAAATAGTAACACACAAAAAAGGAGCTCTTTCCCGGGCACAATGGCTCACACTTGTAATCCTAGTACTTCGAGAGCCTGGAGGTGGGCGGATCAACTGAGGTCATGAGTTCGAGAGCAGCCTGGCCAACATGGCGAAACTCCATCTCTACTAAAAATACAAAAATTAGATGGGTGTGGTGGTGTGTGCCTGTTATCCCAGCTACTCAGGAGGCTGAGGCAGGAGAATCACTTGAACCTGGGAGGCGGAGGTTCCCGTGAGCCCAGATCGTGCCACTGCACTCCAGCCTGCTGACAAAGCTAGACTCCATCTCAAAAAAAAAAAGAAACTTTTTTGTTGATGTTTCTACTGTCTCTATTCTACTTCCTTTTCGCTTTTTTTCTTTGTTGAGAAAGCACTGAAAGATTATTTCCAATTTTGTGTTAATCAAGAAAATGATTGTTTTCTGATGGATTTCACCTTCATATTTCATCAATACAATTAAATTCTCTATAGATAAACCCACCTATGTCTTCATTTAGTAATTCTTTCCTTAACTTTATCCTTTATGATTTAACCACTAAATATTTTGCATTTGGTCAGTCGAGTATTAGAAACTCAGCAGCAGTAAAGTCAGTGCAACATTTGGTAGATACAATTTCGTAAATGACTGGAAATTTTCATTTCACATATCAGTCAATCTAGATAGATCAGTGGTACCAATGCCTGACTTTCATCCATACCTTTATTTAATTAATTAAGTCAAAAAATGCAACCTTTAAGTAGAACTCAGTAATACTAAAGTGCCGAGAAGGAATCTGTAATCAGTTTGAAAGATTTGTATTTCTGTTAAACACTTAAGATGTCAGACTTGGTTGTGCCCTAGACAGAGAATTTCCTAGAACAACTGATAGTTACTTTAGATTGCTCTGTTTTTTAAACAGAAGATCATACAATTATTTTAGCACTTCAGAGATGAAAAGACTTTTGCATGCAAAAAAATGACAGAAAAGGCAGTAGGTTACTACGTGACTTTGTGCTCATTTCTACCATACCTCAGCCTAATTTAATTTTAAAGGACATTTTAAGTAGTGTTTTGACTATAAAGCTCTTACATCTGATTAAAACATGACAAATCCTTATGTGAACTAAAGTCATAGGAACAAAAATATTTTTGAAGATGTGCAAAAGTGCTAAGAAATTGACAGTTTTGATTGTTAACAATCACTGATGGAATATGGTTGAAATCTGATACCAAAATAATAGCTATTAAATGGGCAATGGCTATGATTTTTGTGACTGAATAAGGGCTATGCCTAAACAATTATACTCTAAGGCCTGATATGGTAGCTACTAACCAGATGTGGCTGCTGAGCACCTTAAATGTGGCTATTCTAAATTTAGATGAGCTATAAATGTAAAATACACACCAGCTTTGAAGACTCATTGTGAGAAAATATAAAACTGTCATAATAACTTCTATATTGAATACAGATTAAAATGGTAATATTTTGGGTATATTAAGCTGAGAAAAATTATTAAAATTAATTTTGTTCATTTTGCTTTTTAAAAGTAACTACTAGAAAATTTAAAATTACATATGTAATTTGTATTTGTGACTCTCATTATATTTCTATTTGATGGCATTGCTCCAAGGGGACTGACAGAGGCAAATAATTTATTAAAGAGTAAATTAAAATCCATTTGAACAGATTTAGCAGTTATATATCTTAGATATATAAGATATATCTTCAAAATATATCTTAGAAGCTTTTTCATAGCTTACCCAGTAATTCTGTCTTTTAGATAACCATCCTTATTAACATTTACATAGGACACCAACATGTACAAATGCACATGTGCACACACACAGAGTTCTCAGGAGGAGGAGAATGAAATAACTGGAAACAGCCTGGCACGCTAAAAAGAAAACTGGAATAAGACTAACAAAATTCGGATATGTTAAAAATATTTGCCCGCAACTATTTCTAGTGACAATAAGTCATTTATTTGACCTGATCCTTAGTTTTCCCATTTGTTAGTTGACTGTGTTAAAGAATCTTGAAGACTTTCCTGCTTGCACACGCAAGGAATCCTTAAGGCAGATGAAAAAAATATAGGATTGACACAAGAATTGATTAGAAAACTAGACTTCACTGGAGAAAATGGAGAAAAGCCATTATAAATGCCCAGAGCAAGATAACCCTTGACGAGTACAGAGACAAGCATCCCGGGAAAATGTCTTTTCCCATTAGCCTCTACCCACTGCTTACACATTTCATCTTCACAGAAGAAAGTGTATCCTCCCTCTCTCTGAGTCTATGTTCTTGTTGAAAAGATTATTTTTTCTCACAAGCACCCCAAGTCAGATTTGTGGCCTTTCCACATTTTGTCCCTCTTCTCACTTGGATTCTCAGGCACTTGCTCCTGCCCAACATCATTTGTTGTCTTTTGATTTCATGTAGGAAGTTCTCCTGTGAATGATCTTGCATTTGCCTCCTTTCTGAATTAGTTTTCTGTTTGTGAGCCCCTATCTTTAAAACAAGATTCAAAGTCAAATTTCTCTAACTTCCAACTTCTAAAGCTCGTATGTGACTTCATCCTTACCTCACAGGTTCTGGATCTGTTATAGGAAAGAAATTCCAATCCAGACCCGAAGAGAGGGTTCTTGGATCTCCCACAAGGAAGAATTCAAGGTGAGTCCATAAAGTGACAGCAAGATTATTAGGAAAGTAAATAAATGAAAGAATGGCTATTCCATAGACAAAGCAACCTCAAGAACTGCTGGTTGCCCATGTTTATGGTTATTTCTTGATGATATGTTAAACAAGGGGTGGATTATTCATGCCTCCCCTTTTCGACCATCTAGGGTAACTTCCTGACCTTGCCATGGCATTTGTAAACTATCATGGCACTGGTGGGAATGTAGCAGTGAGGACAACCAGAGGTCACTCTTATGGTCATCTTGGTTTTGGGGGTTTTAGCTAGCTTCTTTACCACAACCTGTTTTATCAGCAAGGTCTTTCTGACCTGTATCTTGTGCCGACCTCCTATCTCATCCTGTGACTTAGAATGCCTTAACCATCTGGGAATGCAGCCCAGTAGGTCTCAGCATTATTTTACCCAGCTTCTATTCAAGATGGAGTTGTTCTTGAATAGAACACCTCTTACAGATCTTCTCAAAAGGTAAGGCACATTTAGGTCTCCGGTAGGATAGAAGGGTACAGAATGAGAGATTTTCCATTGTACAAAGGGAAGGCAGAAGTTAAAGTAGGAAGGCCAGGAAAGAAAAGAAAATCTCCTCCTTCCATGGCGTGAGTGTTGTCTTCCTTTGTTTGTGATTCCAGCTATTTAATTACTTGTATTGAATATTGAACTTTCCACCTAGAGGTAGACATATGCAGACAAATCATATTCTCTGCCCTTGGAAACCTGTAAAAGCCTAATGTTTCAAAATATTAATATGTGAGCTTTCTTCTTTCCTTTTCCAAATTTCCATTTCGGCAAGATGATCTCTCCAAAATCCCCTTTAGGTGCATGAGAACCACACCCCAAAATGTCCTTTTTCACTTCAATCAACAATTCTGTCTTTTTAACCCAATTATTTCTGAAATGAGCTGAAATCTGTAGCCTGAATATGTAAAAAAAAGATGTGATTTTATAATCTGTTTAGATTAAGTGCAAAATATATTTAAAATGTGAGGGTGTCACTTGTTCAAGATGATATCATTAAAGTGGTTGGTTGTTACTTATACATAAGTCCCTTGAGTAGTTAATGCAAGGCCATTCTCAGTAATACCCAGAGACACTCAAATATGATTCATAAAAGAGACAGTCCTTGAATCTCCTCTCCAGGGTAACTTGAGGTAATAGGTAATCATTATATTCTGTCCTTTTGCTATTACAGCTATCAGAACTGCTTGACAAAATTGCTAACCCTCTCCTTACCGGGTAAGACTAACCCAAAACTCCTTTGGAGAAGAGGAGAAAGGGGAAGTGTTGCTGGCCACCTGGAAACACAAAGTTCTTGACTCCTCACTTGACTCTCATAGGCTAATACTCTAACCCTTATTCTTCCTGGGCTAGAGAATCCCTTCTCATCTCCTCATTGAGACTTAGAGACAAAAGGTGCTTGCATTTATTTTACTCATAGGTCTCAAGATTCCATTTTCCATGTTGAAGCTATTTCAAGTATCTTTAACCATACTACAAGAAATAGAGTAGTATGGAGACCCCATAGGAAATGTGTAAATTGCACTGCCCAAAAACAATGCAGTTAAAAGTCAAAACAAAGAAAAGCCAAAAACAATGCAGTTAAAAGTCAAAACAAAGAAAAGCCAGTGTGAACCCCAAATACCTGAGACAGGTCTCAGTTAATTTAGAAAGTTTATGTTGACAAAGTGAGGACATGCACCCAGGACACAGCCTCAGAAGGTCCTGATGACATGTGCCCAGGGTGGTCAGAGCACGATTTGGTTTTTTACATTTTAGGGAGACATGAGACATCAATCAAAATATGTAAGATGAACATTGGTTCCATCCTGAAAGGTGGAACAACTTGAAGCAAAGGAGGGACAACTTGAAGCGAGGAGGGGGCTTATAGGTCATAGGTAGAAAAGAGACAAATGGTTGCATTCTTTTGAGTTTCTGGTTAGCCTCTCCAAAGAAGGCAATCAAATATGCATTTATCTCAGTGAGCAGAAGGGCGACTTTGTATAGAATATGAGGCAGGTTTGCCCTAAACAGTGCCCAGCTTGATTTTCCCTTTAGTTTAGTGATTTTGGGGACCCCAAGATTTATTTTCTTTTCAAACAGGATTCTCTGATTATAGTTTATTTGTTAGATCTTATGTATTTGGCTATCCTCATCTCTTGTACAAGTGAGGTCCACTAGTCTAAACCTCTTTACTTTCCATTTTGGCATCTTTTGGCAAGGGTACACTGAGTTTATACAGTGTCCCTGTGTCTAGGTTCATGGCTTTCCAAGTATGCCATCATAGAATAGTTTGTACTATTTTACTGGGAAATTAATCCCAGGACTATAAATCTAATTCTTTCTGGATCTTCCTGTATCATTTTTGCTTTTTTTGGGGGGGCGGGGGGCGGGCAGAGTCTTGCTCTGTTGCCCAGGCTGGAGTACAGTGGTGCGATCTTGGCTCACTGCAACCTCCGCTTTCCAGGCTCGAGCGATTCTCCTGCCTTAGTCTCCTGAATAGCTGGGACTGCAGGCATGAGCCACCACACCCATATAATTTTTGTACTTTTAGTAGAGACAGAGTTTCACCATGTTGCCCAGGCTTGTCTTGAACACCTGACCTCAGGTGATTCACCTGCCTCAGACTCCCAAAGTGCTGGGATTACAGGTGTGAGCCACCGCACCCAACCTTCTTTATTTGACATCATATGTGATTCTAGCTCAAATTAAATTGAGAATTAAAACAGATAGTGAATGTAGCCCTTTGTATAGAAAAACAAAGTTCAGGTCTCTGTGATTGTAGCTAACAAGCAGTCGAAATGTCAGTCTGCTTTTTCCTAAGCAATTATGATGTAACTAAGGCACTAAATCTGCCATGTATGTGGTTGCAGAGGCAGGAGAAGTCATTGAAATGCATCTTTAGTTATGAATCTCATTGCAAAAAGTTGTTTTTGTTCTTCCTTAGACTGTCTTTAAATATGTAAAAAGGCTGTAATTAGCCTGTGTTGTTGTAATGGGATCCATAATTTAGCTAGGGCTCACCAGTGGTAAGGGACACAGTATGGCTCAGGAAGTACTAGTAGAAACAGAACAGGGATCATGGAGGAGAAAAAGCTGTATGGGTGGGCCCTAGGACATCAGCCCCCACCAGGAAAAGAAAGACAACACCAGCTGCAGGGTTTGGGCAAGACAAGTAATTTCCTTGTGCAGTTTGCTAGTCTATGTATAAGATTTTGCGTAAGAACTGAGCAAATAGAGGAATCCATGACACTTACTGCCTGCCTATTTCCTGGGTGACATTTGTTGTATACATGCTGCCTGTTGCTTTTCAAAGCAAACCAGAAGAGTGAGGATGTTTTCCAAGAGCAAAGGTGTGATGGACTTCTTTGGAAATGCTTCCTGGAGAAGAGTTATTTACTGTTAGTGGTTACATCCATTCCTCCCCTGTTGCAGTCTGTTCTGTTGAGGGTTGGCAGGATACAAAGAAAGTCTATGATTCTTTCCTCTCTTCATTGTGCCATTCCTGGAGAGGAAACTACTAAGGAGAGAAAGGGGCAGAGTTGGCCACTTGAATAAAGCTGAATGAATACCAAAATTGTTATCCTAATGACCATAATCATTTTTCATTTTAACGTAACAGAGACTTTGAATCCACGGGAAATTATCCTAGGTAACAACGTGACTACTAACATAACATTTACAATAGTGTTCAACTACTTATTACCATATGCTTGGATATTATTGGCATGACATTTATAACATAAAAGAAAACCTTTCTCTGCTTACTTTTTGTGTTCAGGGACAATGCTATTATATTCAAATAATTAATTGTGTCTGCTTCTCTTAGGCTGAGCTACATCTTGGAAGAATGTGCTCTAGCAAGAACACTGCCTATTCTGTTTGCACTGCCTATTCTACTATGCAGAAGCCATGGGCCTACTGCTGAGTGATATATTTATATCTTAGATAAAATAATCGTTGCTTTCTCACAAGCAATAAAATTACTTTGCTTACATAGGGAGATGGAGAAAAACAAAACTCACAAAGAACGCTTAGTGGAGATTAAAAGACTGAAACAAAGAGCATGTGCATTTCAATTTATATAGTGAACAAGTAGGAAAGAATTATTGCTGGGAGAAAAACAACACATCTGAATATGGAGCACACTTGAAAATATGAACAATGCTCTGTTCATGAGCATAAGTATGAAGTGCCGGGCTTAGCATCCGGCTGATCAAAAGCATCTTGCAAAGCCAAGAGGAAGTGCTCATTATTCAATGACTTCTAGGCTTTCACACAACTGTAGTAACTTTGTTTACAAAGTCATCTGATTTTAATTGAAAAAGATCTTGAGATGCTCAGAGATGTATAGAGATGACAGACTAATGGCCTTCTCACACAGCCTAATATTCCTGCAAATCCTGAAAGCTGCATCTTGTGAAACTAATATGAGAAAAGGGTATGGCTTTCCACATTCCTGCCAGCTTAAGTTATCCATCCGATTGGCGTATGACTTGCTGCTGGATTATGAGTAAAGCAGGGACAGATGACTAATATGAGCTGTTGCTTCTAGAAACCAATAGAATGAATCCTAATTCAATCACGCCCACTCAGTATTATTTCTCCCTCTAAACTTCTCTTTGTATGCACTTTTAAATATCCGTTATATTTTCATTTGTCTCATATGGGAGGTTAATGAGAATTATATAAACTGATAATGAGTTTTCTTTAAGTATTAAACACACTATTTATAGGCTAGAGAAATGACATAAATCATGCGAATAAGGAAATAAAAAGCTGAATCTGCAGAATAAAATGTTAGCAATAGATCACATTCAAGTTGCTGGTAATTAAATATTGTGAGCCCAAAATAAGTATGTCTGTTACCAAAGAATATGCTTTCAATATAATTTTCCTTTTATCTTCTGAAGACCATGTTATTTTATTATATTTTCAACATTCTTTATTTTTGGTGGCATATAAACAATGCATAAAGAATCTGCATCAATATGGTTTATGCCATCAAAATTATCACTTACAACTGACAGAATTTTAAACCCCAAATGAAACTATTTAGAAACCTAACCATAAATATATAATACCCTGTCATTTTTTTCAGTCTTATTTTTTCTTTTCTTTTTTTTTTTTTTTTTTTTTTTTGACGGCAGAGTCTTGCTCTGTCACAAGGAATGGAGTGCAATGGCGCAATCTCGGCTCACTGCAACCTCCGCCTCCCGGCTCCAAGTGATTCCCCTGCCTCAGCCTCCCAAGTAGCTGGCATTACTGATGCCCGCCACTACACCTGGCTAATTTTTGTATTTTTAGTACAGAGTGTCACCATATTGGTCAGGCTGGTCTTGAACTCCAGATCTCAGGTGATCCACCTGCCTTGGCCTCCCAGAGTTCTGGGATTACCAGTGTGAGCCATCACGCCAGGTCTCAGCCTTACTTTTCTTAAGTAATAATCAGTGAAATCGCTCACTCAAGATGCCAATATATACGAATAAATTTTTCTGCACACACACACACTCACACAAAGTGAATTAGAATATGGCTTAAAATAAAATGTCCCAAACAAATCACAGAATGTTGAGATGAATGAAACAGAACAGAAGGTAAGAGACAAATAGAACATGCTTACAATGTTTAATCTATGTACTGTTGGAGTCCCAGAAAGAAAAAAATTAAGCTAATGGATCAAAATTAATATTTGAAGAGACATAACACAAAAATTTTGTAGGCCCAGGTGCAGTGGCTCACGCCTGTAATCCCAACACTTGGGGAAGCTGAGGCAGGTGGATCACCTGAAGTCAGGAGTTCAAGACAACCCTGGCCAATATGGTGAAACCCTGTCTCTACTAAAAGTACAAAAAATTAGCTGGGCGTGGTGGCAGGCACCTGTAATCCCAGCTGCTCGGGAGGCTGAGGTAGGAGAATAGCTTGGACCTTTTATTCAATTGCGCCATTGCGCTCCAGCCAGGGCAACAGAGGAGAGTCTGTCCCCCACCCCCACACCAAAAAGAAAAAAAGAAGGAGAAAAGAAAAATTAACTATTAAGATATATATTCCAGAAATGGAACAAATTGGCAACAAAATATATACAAATGAATCTACACCAAGTCACATCATAGTAATACTGCTGAAAAACAAAGACAAAGAAAAAAGACCAATGGCAGCCTAAGGGAAAGCAACAACACACAGTACATTGAAAGGGCAAGAGTGAGAGTGACATATGACTTCTCCATAAACACTCTCAAAGCAGTAAGGCAAAGGAATGGGATCTTAACAGAGCTGAAGGAAAACAACTACTAAAAAAGAATGTTAGACCTAGTGAATATATTCTCTAAAAATAAGGTAAAATAAAGACTTTTCAGACCAAAGTTTATCCCAGCAGTCTTCCACTATAAGAAAAAGATAAAAGGGAAGATTTCTTCAGGCAGGAGAAAAATTACCCAAATAAAAAATTAAAATATAACTAAAAATTTTAAAGTTCTGTTAACTTTAAATTGTATGGATGATTAAAATGAAGGATGATTACCAAAAAAAAAAAAAAAATAGGTAAAAGGTGGTAAATGCAGTATAAAATTTAGATTATTGCACTAGTATCAGAATTAGAGTGTAATGGGTTAAAGATGAATATTATAGTCTAGTGAATAGTAAAAATATGGATTTCTAACAAGTTACTTATAAAACTTGATAAGAATGAATGATAAAATTATCCAATGTATTCAAAAGAAAGCATCAGTCAAAGAAGATAGAACAGCATACAGATGAACCAAATACAAAAAGTTATATAGTGGTAGATTAAAACCACCCATATCAGTAATTATATTAACTATAAATGGATAAACACTCCAAGAAAAAGATTAAGTTATTACATTAGATTTAATGAAAAAGTACCGCTACTTGAAAGAGACATACATTAAATAAAAGAATGTACAAGGTTTGAAAGAAGGATGGAAAATGATATACCATGTAATCACAAACCAAAAGCTGGGGGAGCCATACTAACTTCAGGAGCACTAGATTTTTAAGAAGAAATATTGCTGGAGATAATTAAAGATAAGCTGTACCATAATAGTAATGGAAATGATCCAACAGGAATGTATCAGAATTCTATGTATTTTTCAATAACAATTTTCAAAATTATAAAGTGAAAAGTGAGATATATAAATAAGAAATACATAATTATCATGACAGACTTATAAATTATTAATAACTCCAATCTTCAAGGCCAAAGTCTTCAACTCTTTCTCTGCTCCATCTTTGTATTACTTTTTCCTCTGTGTATGAGCAATGTCCCTCCTTTTTATAGGGATTCATTTAAGACCCAACCAGGTAATCCTGGATAATCTCTCCATCTCAAGATCTTTAAATTAATCACATCTGCAAAAATTCCTTCTATTATTATTATTATTATTATTATTACCATATAAAGTAACATTCACAGGTTCCAAGGATTAGGGTGTGGACATCTTTTGAAGGCCATTTTTAAGCCTACTACAAGTCCAGTCAGATGCTCTTTCCTATCTGATGGATACTTGCTGAGATGACAAATCCAGCTTTGTATAAAGTGCTAATTCTCTTCCTGTAAAGTACTGATTCTTATCATTATGTCCTAGGCCTGATCTTCAACATAGTCAACCCTCTAGCCATAGGAAATGAGTCTCTCTTTAAGCACTGCCAATTGTACCTTGAGTCATTATTTGTCTGTTTTGGGGCTTTCATTTTCCTTCTTCAATGCATCAGTTGTATCCAACAATAACTAACAATATGAAAATACTTATAATTACAACATCCACCTTCTCTGTCCAGTATATGAGGTATTGCATATAACAATTTATTTCCTTCCACCCAGAAACATTCCAATTTGTGATGGTTGAAAATTTTGGTAATCTCACTGCTCTAGCTCCAGCATAGCACAGTGCATAAACAGTTCACTTACCTCCAATGATGATGTCATGATGCCATCTGACCATGGAGGAATTCAACTCCAGATTCCTGTTTTTCCAGATTCCTTCCTGTGATGAACCAGTTTAGGTTATTCAGTCACATTTGCCTGAGGTTGAGTTCTTCAGAAACATAACCTGAAATGAAGATTCATGTGCAAGTTCCCAGGAAAAGCCAGTACAGAAATGAGGGAAGCGGAAGAAGCAAAGCAAGGGGGCAATTTCAGGCAAAGTTCTGGGGAAGGTAGCTTTAATTTTATCCTAGAAAGACACTCAGGAGTATAATGACCCAAAGCAAGGGAGCTGGCTTTCGTTATGCTTCACCCATCAGTCAGTTGCTGTGGGGAGAGGTAACTCTCAAGCACTAGTAGCTTTTTGTGTTTTGGGAAAGGGGCTCTAGAAACCTGAGAAAAATTCTTCAGAGATGAGTTCTGAAAGCAAGCACACTCAAGTCTAAGAAGGGAATACAGGAATAGTAAAAAAGGATCTGAGGGTACCTGAGCTTAGCACTGACAGTGACTGGAACATATAACATAGGTGATGAGCTGCATGCTAGCACTGCCTCCACTACCATGTCCCCTACCAACGTTCCTCTGCCCTGATCTGTTATCATTCTCTCCCTCACTGCCTCACTGTACTTCACACATATTTATCTTCTCTTTGCTTTTTAAATGCACTGTCCTCAAGTATGTTTGATTTTTGCTATTCCCTCTGCTTAGAATGCTTTTCCCATAGATATCAGCATGATACCTCCTCTGCTTGAAATCAACTCCTAGAAGAGAATCTTTTGCTGACCACCGTTTCTCAAATTATATACCATCCACCACCACCATGACTACTTTTTACTTTAGGTGACCTTTCCTGCTCATTTGTCTTCAGAATTCGTATTGCTTTGTGTATATGGAATCTATATTACCTGACTTCAAATTTCAGAATCACTACTCTGCAAACAACTGTGTAAATTACTGAACTTGTCTTTTCTTCACCATCTTTAGCTATAAAATAGAAGTAACAATACTACCCATTCAAGTCTCTATGAGTATTAGATGAGGGAATACAGGCAATGTTCTTAGAAAAATTCCCAGTCACAATTTAAATGTACAATAGGCATAAGCTAAGGTTTGTTTACTTCCTTTCTCACATGACAGGATACTAAGTCCATTAGGAGAGAATCTTTCATCTGTTTTAACTGCTATGCTCTCAGTGAGTATACCATTGTCTCACATGTAGTGAAATTCAGTAATTATATTTAATTAATTTATTTATAAATGCACAGGTTGTTTATCCTTCTAATTCTATTAAAGTTTCTTTCTGCTTTCTTCAAATCAGTAGTGATGACTATGGATGAATTAGTTTCTAAAACAACTGAAATCCACAGATCAGCCCTGCCATGAAAACTCAATTTTCTGAAAGAATGCACTGTGCCTGCACTTTGCCGCCTACGTGGATGACAGGGGTAAAATTAAATCAAATGCAACAGATAGTATATAAGTATCTGCACATGGCGATTACTCATTCTTTTGGGCAATTGAACACAATGATTATTTTGGCAACATGTTTTACACTTTCCTACTGTTTCCTTGTGATAACTTGCTTCAGTCTCCATGTTTCAACAATTGACATTAGTACTTCACTGGAGTGAATGAATGAGTGACTCTAACATGTCTTTCCTTCTGCCATCATCTCACAACCATTAACTGGGTAATTTGATTCAGGAGAAGATAAATCTGTCACTTTAATTTCTATCAAAAAATCATAGTGCTGGCAGAAGCTCCACCCATAAGTATAATCATAAAGCATAGAGCACAAATAGCTAAAAGTATATTGTTTAGTACCTGCTTTTCTAAATTACCCTTAGAAATCTGTGTCACAATAAAATTTGATCCCCAATAATATATTGGCCCTAGTGTACATAGGATTCTTTCTTCTCTCCCTTCTATTAATAACCAGTTTTAAATATTTCTCTTCCACTCATCATACTCAAAAGAACTAGAGCTACACAAAAGTATATATGTCTGTTAAAAGCAAACACACACACACACACACACACACACACAGCAGAATAAGAAAACAATTTTAAAAAACTGTCCCATAAGTCATCAGCCTGCAGGCCCACCTTTATTCTCTTGGTTGCTCTAAACATTTGGACAAAAAGATGTGATCTAATGTTAATAGACTGAGTGGGGAAAACCTGCAAGTCCTCCCTGCTCAGATTCTTCTTGGTGTCTCTGAGGATGCATTCCTTTCTTCTGGGTGTGGGACAGTACCCTCTCTGGAATGGGGACTTATGACCTACAGTCAAAGAGTTAGATCAGATAATTTCTTTATGGCCAGGTTTTACAGAAAAATGTAGAGGAAAACTTAGAGTAATATTTTTATGTTTTATGACTGGCTTTGGACAAAAGAAGTTCTGGTTTCAATGACCCACATTGGGGAGGAGGGATCTTAGCTTCTATGGATAACTTCAGCGGGGGAGCAGGGAGGGCAGAAGAAGGTCAGAGGACAACTTGTTGCATCTAGAACTGCTGCGGAAGACTACATTTTAGGATATTGTTTTCCGAGTCCCACACAGCTGATGGAGTAATATGTAAACAAACATATAAATTTTTTGTTTCATTTTTTCAGAATTAAACATTAAAAATGTGTATTGTTATTTAAGTGAGATTGAAATTGTTAAAAATAACATTAAATTTACTATTTTATTCATATACAAAAAAATTATATGGAAACTGGATTTTTTTAAAAAATTTTATTTATTTATTTATTTATTTTATTTTATTTGAGATGGAGTTTCGCTCCTGTTGCCCAGGCTGGAGTGCAATGGTACGATCTCTGGCTCACCGCAACCTCCACCTCCTGAGTTCAAGCAATTTTTCTGCCTCAGCCTCCCGAGCAGCTGGGATTACAGGCATGTGCCACCACACCTGTCTAATTTTGTATTTTTAGTAGAGATGGGGTTTCTCCATGTTGGTCAGGGTGGTCTCAAACTCCCAACCTCAGGTGATCCACCCACCTCGGCCTCTCAAAGTGCTGGGATTACAAGCGTGAGCCACTGCGCCCGCCTGGAAACTGGATTTTTTAATACTGTTCTTAAATTACTTTCAGCACATGCCATCCTAATCAAGATAAAAAAGAGTATCAGAATACCGTGTGGTATCATTTGAATATCTTACACATCCAAATCTCATATTGAATTGTAATCTCCAATGTTGAAGAAAACATTGGTGGGAGGTTTTTGGGTTTTGGGGGCAGATCTCTTATGGCTTGGTGCTGTACTGGTGGTAGTTAGTGAGTTTTGTAAAAGCTGGTTGTTGTCAAGTGTGGCACTTCTCCCTGTTGCTCCTGTTCTTGCCATTTTAAGTGCCTGCTTCCGCTTTTCCCTCTGCCATGAGTAAAAGCTTCCTGAGATCCCCCCAGAAGCTGAGCAGATGTGGGCATCATGCTTACTGTAAAGCCTGCAGAACCATGAGCCAATTAAACTCTTTTTCTTTATAAATTGCCCAGTCTCAAGTATTTCTTCATAGCAATCCAAAAATAGAATAACACACAGTGTTACAAAGTTAGAAAAATAGGCTTTCATCTAGGGAAACGATTTAGCAACCAACCAACATTTTCTTACTTGGGGCTATTCATGATATAGGCATAATAACTGCAAATATTGCTCTCAAATTCTTTTTTTATTTTTATTTTTATTTTTTAAGATGGAGTCTTGCTCTGTCACCCAGCTGGAGTGCAATGGCACATGCTCGGCTCAGTGCAACCTCCATCTCCTGGGTACAAGAGATTCTCCTGCCTCAGCGTCCCGAGTAGCTGGGGTTAGAGGCAACTGCCACCAAGCCCAGCTAATTTTTTGTGTTTTTAGTAGAGATAGAGTTTCACCATGTTGGTCAGGCTGGTCTAGAACTCCTGACCTCCCATGATCCACCTTCTTCAGCCTCCCAAAGTGCTGGGATTGCAGGCATGAGCCACTGCACCAGGCCTGAATTTTTAAAATATTAAATGATTCTAGAAATTTGATTTTTAAATATTCATTAGTGAGCACAAATATTTAGGATTAGAAGAAAAAGTGGTATGACAAATGTATTGAATTTAATTGTCAATAACAAAAGAATCAAACTCTGTAATATATTTGAAGTGATTTATTCTTAGCCACATATGATTAAGGCCTGAGGTACAGTCTCAAGAGATCCTGAGAACACGTGCCCAAAGTGGAGGGATTACAGCTTAATTTTATACATTTTAGGGGGACAGAAGTTACAGGCAAATATCAATCAATACATGTAAGGTGTACATTGGTTTGGTCTGGAAAGGAAAGAAAATTTGAAGCAAGGGATGAGGTTGAAGAGGGTGGACTGGGGGCTTCCAGGGTACAGGTAGATTCAAAAATTTCCTGAAGGCAATTGGTTGAAAGGGAAAGCTCTGCCTGAAGAGTCGAAGTCAACAGAGAGAAAAGTTTGTAGTTAAGATAAAGGGTATTGTGGAAGCCAAGGTTCCTATTACGTAGATGAAGTCTCAAGTGGTAGACTTCAGAGAATAAACAGTAAACATCACTTATCACATCCTAAAAAGTGTCAGTCTCTTAGTTAACTCTTTTGGATCAGGAAAAGACCTAGAAAGGGAAGAGGGTTCTCTATAGAATGTAGATGTCCCCACAAGAGACAACTTTGCAGAGCTGTTTCAAAATATTTCAAAAATATATTTTGGGGCAAAATACCTGGATTTCTTTCAGGTCCCACTATGTGTCATGGGATCTTATACTAGAGTCAGGTTGGAACTTTGTATCTGATTGCTGAGAACAGTCTGTTTTGTCAGTCTTGAGATCTCTGTTTTAATGTTAATGCTGGTCATCTGTACCTGAATTCCAAAGGGAGAAGGATAAAATGAGGGATGTCTGACCCACTCTTTCCATCATGGCTTGACCTAGTTTTTCAGATTCACTTTGCAATAATACCCTTGGTTAAGAGAGGGATCCATTCAGTTGGTTGGAGGCTTAAATGTTATTTTTGGCATACAGAGTTAAATTTTCTTCATTTTGAACAAAACAAAAATATTTTATACTTTATTGAGGCAACTTTAAAATTGTTTATTAAGTTCTAGTTAGTAATTTTGTAAAACTCAAACTCAACTTGGCTGATAAGATATTCCCATAAAATTATTTCTTGGAATAAGACTATTTTGTTTCTTCAGTGAGCTGACATCAGGCAAAACATTAATTAGTCACTAATAAAAGCACCTAAGTGGTTTGTCCATTTAAGTTCTCACTTGGACCTGTACACACTGTGGTGCTCTCACTGCTTTTATAAGTATGAAAGGAAATTAAATCGTGGGACCCCAAATTCATTTAGCCAAAGGGAAAAGTCAGACTGGAAACTGGGTCACACAAACCTGCCTCCTACTTTGGGTTCCTAAATAAGATGGCTACAAGATGAAAGACTATATGCCTCCCTCATAGTTTGCCCATGAGGAAATTCCTGGTGAGCTGTTAAAACTTCACCATAGCAATGCAAATTGATAGCTTATCTTTACATGTGCAGCACTTCAGCCCACCAGACACAAAGCATATCTGATTGTTCCCCTACCCCATCTTGTCTGTGTTTTCTTATGTAAAAGGCAGATTCCCCACATTGTTCCTCTGCCCGCTTTTGCTTATGTGAAAGCTGTGTGCTTCTCAATATCCCACCCTTTCCGCTTTAAATTTGAAGCCCTCCAGTCATCTTCGGAGAAGGGCATAGACCTGTCTCCTGGGGGTGCATCCTTAACTTTGGCAAATAAATCTCCTAAAATGATTGAGACTTTGTCTCATCATTTTCTTCAATTGACGTGAGTGGATTATACATTGCATACTTATATATCATAGGCTGTTGAGAGTCGGAATATGCCCCCCAGGCAGAGATGGTTCTTACTTGCTTAACTTTCTTCAAAAATGTAAAACATTCCTTTACAGAGCCTTTCACACGTGAAATTTTAGCATAATGAAGAGGAATCTAAGATCTAGACAGATGCATTGACTATTAGGAGTCTGTTAAGAGTCAGCACACCAACATGGCACAAGTATACATATGTAACAAACCTGCATGTTATGCACATGTACCCTAGAACTTCAAGTATAATAATAATAAAAAAATAAATAAAAATAAGAGTCAAGTTGGAGACTAGTGGAAGCTTGGTAGAAGCTGTGCTCCTCCCATTTTAATATCCATATGAGTCACCTGGACGACTTGTTAAATGAAGTCAATTAAAAAATGCAAATTCTGTTTCAGTCCCTCAGAGAAGAGCCTGAGATTCTGCATTTCTATTGAGTGCCCAGGTGATGCTGTGCTGCTGGTCCCTGGTGCATACTCTTGTAAGACAGTCTTCTGGGTGACCTTGGACCAATCCAGCTCTACCCTATTCTTGCGGGTAGTGCTTCAGAATAACTGTAGAATGTTGTTCTGGAAGTGAAACATGCTGAGATAAGGAAGGGCTGACTAGAAAAACTCTGACTTGTTTCCAGCCCCCCTTAGAAACAGGATGTCCTTCAACATTTTAACTCAGCATGTCTTGTTGCTCAGAGGGTATAAAACCCAAGGAGGTGAGCTGTTTTTTCAGAGTCCCTGAGCTGTGGTGCAGGTGGGGCATGCACAGACCAGACTATATCTGCCCCAGGCAGCTTTCCGCAACCTGGCTCATCATAAATCCCAGGCTTCTGTTATATACTGCTGCCTATCTGTAAGTAATAAATCCACTTCTATAACCTGTCTCTGTGTGTGTATGTGTGTGTATGGGGGAGGTATTCTGTCTCACCAGACTCAGACAACTTGGTAACCAATGTACAGTGAACCTGCTTCACAACTCGGATTGACAAAGTATTATAAAGAAGAACATGATTTTCTGAGTTTCCTTTGGGCATCATACTTTTTGAAAAGTCTCAGCACCAAATGTTAAAACACCTTCCCTCCTGTTTCCCTCTTGTCCTAAGAGCATCACTATATACTGGAATAGGAGTGAGCTGTTCACTTAAAGCCTGTTATCAATACGTTTGTCAATGCCCTATTAGGTGGCCTGGCATAAAGGTACAGCCCAAGAAGATGTCTATATCAAATGGGGACTGCCTCACCCAATGATATTTACTTTAAGTTTTGTAGAGATTGTGTGTCTGTATGTGTTTCAGCGGGGAGAGAGAAGAAGAGAGCGAGAGAGAGAATCAGCAGAGCAGAGAGAATACATAACAAACAGTGTCTTCATTCTTACAGAATATAAAGGATACTTTCTACAGTTACTGCTGCATCACTGGAGTCTCTGACAGACACTAGAACTGGAGTGAGTCCTACTGTGTACTCAGTTCTTTCTGAGACCTGATATGCAATTCTTGAGACATCTTTAACTTACTTGCTATGGATCCTCACAAATAAACAAATTATTTACATATGAAGTAACTGAGTATCTGAGAACTCGCAACATTCTCTCAGAAAAGCCCCAAGCTCCTCCACTGTTCAGACTCTTCAAATGTCTACTTCCGTACTTTGAAGAATTATAGTGAAAAATTTCCTCAAACTCTATCATTGGGAGTATAGAGAGAGCTAGGTACTTTTCCAATAATACTTATGCACAGACAAGATTTATAATCCAGAGAATTTCACCAACTTTAAGGCATTCTTGGTAGAAAGAGCAAATGGGGAAGAAGCAAAGATAGATTCTTTTATTATTATCAGTGGTAACCATAATAGTCAACCTAATCAGTCATTAGCAAACACAAAGCAGGGGGCAAGAATTCCATCCTTACGTTAAGGTAGTAGCTAGAGTCTTATTTAAAGACAACTTCAATTTAATCTTCAAGGAAGTATCTATGAAAATTCAGTTGGATTTCAAATTTCAGGAAATCATAAGTTCAGGGAAAATCCTAACAAGTGTGGTAAAGGTAAAAAACATTATCAGATCCTTACCTCAAATATTTTTTAAAATGTTACATGCAGACAACACGTATTAACCTGCCCTTTCTCCACTCCCAGGATACCTTATCTCTGAAAAAAAAAAAAAAAAAAAAAGAATTATTTTAGCAGTGTGAAATAAACTGTGGGATGTTTAAAATGGAATTTTAACAATAGACTTTATATTTTACATCTACAGACTGAGGAATTACAAGGTAAGTTTATGGTATTAGGGAAGGAAAAGACATCTTGTAAAATCCACAAAGGTCATCAAGATAAGAGAAGTTGTCTGACTGAGATGAGTTTTCTAAAATCTTGATTCCCCAAACTGGTGTTCATCTGACTGTAATCAGATTTTCTTTAAAAAAATAAAACATCTCAATATTATAAAGCATTAAATTCATACAAATGAATAGACATTAACATGTATATATACATCTTATATTAAGTGCATACATGAGTACTTAGGCTGGGAACAAGACTGTCCAGCTAAGTATAACTAGGGAAAATGAACTTGCCTGCTATCTTAATGACTATCTTTTAGGAAGAGTTACTTCATAGAACCATGTGTCACTCACAAACAGACAGGGGGAACCTATCAGAGAAAAAAATATGAGGTTGCCACAGAAACATAAGTAAGCCCTACCTCTAGTAGGTGAGCAGTTCCAGGGTTTCCACTTTTTTCTGACAGTCTATGAAAGAAAATGCTTAAAATTTTTCAGATTCTAGAATGAAAACAGCATCACGTAACTTTGTTCTCACTGCTTCAAAGTTTCGGCAGGAAACCATGGCTCCTTCATGTTCCCCATTGGCCCCTCCCCCCCAATAACTTTACTTGCATCTCCGTAGATATTACTTTCACTGGGTGATAAATCACATGTGCCACTGGTTTGCAGTGGTTTGATTTGTTGTTTTACTAGAGGGCAAATGAAAATTTATTAGTTCTGGAACTTCATACTTCCATTCTTTTAGGAAACTTTATGAACTTCGAAGCCCTTTAGTTTTATTCTACTTAATCTTCATAAAAATAGTTTCAGGGTTATATTTAATTTAATTTAATTATGTATTTGTTTTCATTAAATAGATAATAGGAAATAACTCACATATATTTATTTAAAAAACCTTTCTAAAAACCATGTGCTGTTATAAAAGCACCACATTCCTAGCACCTCACTCATTACACTTCCCTGGGCTATGCTCTTGGTAGTCTATACATAAGCAAAGGTGAAAAGCATGTTTATGCTAAGTAAATACAAACTCGTATTTATGTATTTTTCTGCTATAAATGAGATTTAGAAGAGACCTAAACAACATGAGTCACTGTGGTCTTCTTCAAAAAAAGCATTTTCAAAAATAAAAGAGGCATGTTCTCATTTTCTTACTATATTAATATTATTTTAAAGGAAATAATTAAAGTTAAACTTTCTGTGGATTGACACAGTAATAATCACTTGGTTTTGATGAACTTTCCTTTTAAGACAACTCTAATTTTTGGAATCAAATTTTTAAATTTGTTAACAAGAAATTCTTACCAACCAATTTTTATTTGTTTTTATTTTTGAGACAGGATCTTGCTCTGTCATTCAGGCTGGCTCACTGCAGCACTAGCCTCCTGGGATCAAGCCATCCTCTTGCCTCAACCTCCCATGCCTCCCATGTAGCTGAGACCACAGGTGCATGCCATGGCACATCACTATATATATTTTTTAATTTTACTTTTTGTGAAGATGGTGGGGAGAGGGTCTCACTTTGTTGCTCAGGTGGGTCTCAAACACTTGAGTTCTAGCAATCCTCTTGCCTCAGCTTCCCAAAGTGCTAGGATTATAGGCGTGAGCCACCACACAACCAGCCTCGCAAACAGTATTGATTTAAACTTTCTACATTATCAAGACAAATTTAAGGGCTTAACAAATGATAAGAAAGGTTATAAATTTTATTTATAATAATATTGGCATTAATGGGACTAGTGCTACACTCTTAAACATAAAACAGGGAGATTTGTTTTGATCAGATGAAATAGTTAATGAGACTTTCTTGTTAGTATCAATTTATATTTCAGTAATAAGTGAAAAAATCATCTGAAATGTGTTCTTCGTGGATGTCTTTATATTTTGGACACTTGAAGTATATGTTTAGTAATACCATTTTATGTACACTATATTGTTTAATGTCTAATGATGGATTTTTTTCTTAATTTTAGTAATCATCACATTCTTTTCCAAGTAACCGGGTTCTTGAAAGTACTTAGCTTATGTGTTGCTTATAAAGAAACACATGTATAAATACTTAATGAGTGGCTATTCATCACTTGTTGGGTCATGGCATATCAAAGGAGCATCAAAACTCTGAAAGAGACAAATGTAAGAAAGGTTAACTTTAGTCTATTTTCTGTTAACCCTTTTTGTTATTGCAAAAATGATTTTCTTTTCCTCATTCAAGTGAGATGGATTACAATAGATTCAACATTAAAGTAGCAAAAATAAATGTATGTAATAACAACTATGCTATCACATTGAGACAGAATTGAGAAATTCATGGACTTACTCATTTTTTATTTCAGGAAGAGAACTTCAAGACTTTGATTCCAAGTTTCTCCTTTTATGTAACTTGCAGAATGGTAATTGGCTTTCCCATGTTACAGAGTGAGTTTCCATAAAATTTAGTCGAAATCTCTGCTGACTTCTAGTTCAAGCATTTAATAAGTATTACACTAATGAACTCTGCAACTCAATTTCTTTTCAATTTTTCTGTTTAAACTATACTAAGTTCCTACCACTTAGCTTATTACAATATGTCTGTAAGATGATTTAGCCGGATTCGTTTTCAAAAATAAACTAAATGTGAACCTTCAAATATATACATATATATTTTTGTTTTATGTCCATTTTAGATAAAATTAAGTACAGTAACAGAGAATAGAAATTATTTTTTTTTCTTGTTTCTTCTAGAGTATTTTATTTATTTATTTATTTATTTTATTATACTTTAAGTTCTAGGGTACATGTGCATAATGTGCAGGTTTGTTACATATGTATACTTGTGCCATGTTGGTGTGCTGCACCCATCAACTCATCAGCACCCATCAACTCGTCATTTACATCAGGTATAACTCCCAGTGCAATCCCTCCCCCGCTCTTCCCCGTGATAGGCCCCGGTGTGTGATGTTCCCCTTCCCAAGTCCAAGTGATCTCATTGTTCAGTTCGCTCCTATGAGTGAGAACATGTGGTGTTTGGTTTTCTGTTCTTGTGATAGTTTGCTGAGAATGATGGTTTCCAGCTGCATCCATGTCCCTACAAAGGACTCAGACTCATCCTTTTTTATGGCTGCATAGTATTCCATAGTGTATATGTGCCACATTTTCTTAATCTAGTCTGTCACTGATGGACATTTGGGTTGATTCCAAGTCTTTGCTATTGTGAATAGTGCCGCAATAAACATACGTGTGCATGTGTCTTTATAGCAGCATGATTTGTAATCCTTTGGATATATACCCAGTAATGGGATGGCTGGGTCATATGGTACTTCTAGTTCTAGATCCTTGAGGAATTGCCATACTGTTTTCCATAATGGTTGAACTAGTTTACAATCCCACCAACAGTTGTAAAAGTGTTCCTATTTCTCCACATCCTCTCCAGCACCTGTTGTTTCCTGACTTTTTAATGATTGCCATTCTAACTGGTGTGAGATGGTATCTCATTGTGGTTTTGATTTGCATTTCTCTCATGGCCAGTGATGATGAGCATTTTTTCATGTGTCTGTTGGCTGTATGAATGTCTTCTTTTGAGCAATATCTGTTCATATCCTTTGCCCACTTTTTGATGGGGTTGTTTGTTTTTTTCTTGTAAATTTGTTTGAGTTCTTTGTAGGTTCTGGATATTAGCCCTTTGTCAGATGAGTAGATTGCAAAAATTTTCTCCCATTCTGTAGGTTGCCTGTTCACTCTGATGGTAGTTTCTTTTGCTGTGCAGAAGCTCTTTAGTTTAATTAGATCCCATTTGTCAATTTTGGCTTTTGTTGCTGTTGCTTTTGGTGTTTTAGACATGAAGTCCTTGCCCATGCCTATGTCCTGAATGGTATTACCTAGGTTTTCTTCTAGGGTTTTTATGGTATTAGGTCTAACATTTAAGTCTCTAATCCATCTTGAATTATTTTTCGTATAAGGAGTAAGGAAAGGATCCAGTTTCAGCTTTCTACTTATGGCTAGCCAATTTTCCCAGCAACATTTATTAAATAGGGAATCCTTTCCCCATTTCTTGTTTCTCTCAGGTTTATCAAAGATCAGATGGCTGTAGATGTGTGGTATTATTTCTGAGGGCTCTGTTCTGTTCCATTGGTTTATATCTCTGTTTTGGTACCAGTACCATGCTGTTTTGGTTACTGTAGCCTTGTAGTATAGTTTGAAGTCAGGTAGTGTGATGCCTCCAGCTTTGTTCTTTTGACTTAGGATTGTCTTGGCAATGTGGGCTCTTTTTTGGTTCCATATGAACTTTAAAGCAGTTTTTTCCAATTCTGTGAAGAAGAAACTCATTGGTAGCTTGATGGGGATGGCATTGAATCTATAAATTACCTTGGGCAGTATGGCCATTTTCATGATATTGATTCTTCCTATCCATGAGCATGGTATGTTCTTCCATTTGTTTGTGTCCTCTTTGATTTCACTGAGCAGTGGTTTGTAGTTCTCCTTGAAGAGGTCCTTTACATCCCTTGTAAGTTGGATTCCTAGGAATTTTATTCTCTTTGAAGCAATTGTGAATGGAAGTTCATTCATGATTTGGCTCTCTGTCTGTCTGTTACTGGTGTATAAGAATGCTTGTGATTTTTGCACATTAATTTTGTATCCTGAGACTTTGCTGAAGTTGCTTATCAGCTTAAGGAGATTTTGGGCTGAGACAATGGGGTTTTCTAAATATACAATCATGTCATCTGCAAACAGAGACAATTTGACTTCTTCTTTTCCTAACTGAATACCCTTGATTTTTTCTCTTGCCTGATTGCCCTAGCCAGAACTTCCAACACTGTGTTGAATAGGAGTAGTAAGAGAGGGCATCCCTGTCTTGTGCCAGTTTTCAAAGGGAATTTTTCCAGTTTTTGCCCATTCAGTAGGATATTAGCTGTGGGTTTGTCATAAATAGTTCTTATTATTTTGAGATATGTTCCATCAATACCGAATTTATTGAGAGTTTTTAGCATGAAGGGCTGTTGAATTTTGTCAAAGGCCTTTTCTACATCTATTGAGATAATCATGTGGTTTTTGTCTTTGGTTCTGTTTATATGCTGGATTACGTTTATTGATTTGCATATGTTGAACCAGCCTTGCATCCCAGGGATGAAGCCCACTCGATCATGGTGGATAAGCTTTTTGATATGCTGCTAGATCCGGTTTGCCAGTATTTTATTGAGGATTTTTGCATCAATGTTCATCAGGGATATTGGTCTAAAATTCTCTTTTTTTTGTTGTGTCTCTGCCAGGCTTTGGTATCAGGATGATGTTGGCCTCATAAAATGAGTTAGGGAGGATTCCCTCTTTTTCTATTGATTGGAATAGTTTCAGAAGGAATGATACCAGCTCCTCCTTGTACCTCTGGTAGAATTCAGCTGTGAATCCATCTGGTCCTGGACTTTTTTTGATTGGTAGGCTATTAATTATTGCCTCAATTTCAGAGCCTGCTATTGGTCTATTCAGGGATTCAGCTTCTTCCTGGTTCAGTCTTGGGAGAGTGTAAGTGTCCAGGAAATTATCCATTTCTTCTAGATTTTCTAGTTTATTTGCTTGGAGGTGTTTATAGTATTCTCTGATGGTAGTTTGTATTTCTGTGGGGTCGGTGGTGATATACCCTTTATCATTTTTTAATGCGTCTATTTGATTCTTCTCTATTTTCTTCTTTATTAGTCTTGCTAGCAGTCGATCAATTTTGTTGATCTTTTCAAAAAACCAACTCCTGGATTCATTGATTTTTTGGAGGGTTTTTTGTGTCTCTGTCTCCTTCAGTTCTGCTCTGACCTTAGTTATTTCTTGCCTTCTGCTAGCTTTTGAATGTGTTTGCTCTTGCTTCTGCAGTTCTTTTAATTGTGATGTTAAAGAGTGTCAATTTTAGATCTTTCCTGCTTTCTCTTGTGGGCATTTAGTGCTATAAATTTCCCTCTACACACTGCTTTAAATGTGTCCCAGAGATTCTGGTGTGTTGTATCTTTGTTCTCATTGGTTTCAAAGAACATCTTTATTTCTGCCTTCATTTCGTTATGTACCCAGTAGTCATTCAGGAGCAGGTTATTCAGTTTCCATGTAGTTGAGCGGTTTTGTCTCGTATTTCTCGTGTCATGGTTTTCATCTCTGTCAGTTCGTTTATGGCCTTCTCTGCATTAATTATTCTGGTTATCAATTCTTCCACTCGTTTTTCAAGATTTTTAGTTTCTTTGTGCTGGGTATGTAATTCCTCCTTTAGCTCTGAGAAGTTTGATGGTCTGAAGCCTTCTTTTCTCATCTCGTCAAAGTCATTCTCCATCCAGCTTTGATCCGTTGCTGGCGATGAGCTGTGTTCCTTTCGAGGGGGAGATGCGCTCTTATTATTTGAATTTCCAGCTTTTCTGCCCGGCTTTTTCCCCATCTTTGTGGTTTTATCTGCCTCTGGTCGTTGATGATGGTGATGTACTGATGGGGTTTTGGTGTGGGTGTCCTTCCTGTTTGTTAGCTTTCCTTCTAACAGTCAGGACCCTCAGCTGTAGGTCTGTTGGAGATTGCTTGAGGTCCACTCCAGACCCTGTTTGCCTGGGAGTCAGCAGCAGAGGCTGCAGAAGATAGAATACTGCTGAACAGTGAGTGTACCTGTCTGATTCTTGCTTTGAAAGCTTCCTCTCAGGGGTGTACTCCACCGTGTGAGGTGTGGGGTGTCAGTCTGCCCCTAGTGGGGGATGTCTCCCTGTTAGGCTACTCAGGGGTCAGGGACCCACTTGAGCAGGCAGTCTGTCCGTTCTCAGATCTCAACCTCCGTGTTGGGAGATCCACTGCTCTCTTCAAAGCTGTCAGACAGAGTTGTTTGCTGCATAGGTTTCTGCTGGGTGTTGTTGTTGTTGTTGTTGTTGTTGTTTAGCTGTGTCCTGCCCCCAGAGGTGGAGTCTACAGAGACTGGCAGGCCTCCTTGAGCTGCTGTGAGCTCCACCCAGTTCGATCTTCCCAGGGCTTTGTTTACCTACTTAAGCCTCAGCAATGGCGGGCACCCCTCCCCCAGCCTCGCTGCTGCCTTGCAGTTAGATTGCAGACTGCTGTGCTAGCAATGAGGAAGGCTCCCTGGGTGTGGGACCCTCCCGGCCAGGTGTGGGATATAATCTCCTGGTGTGCCTGTTTGCTTAAAGCGCAGTATTGGGGTGGGAGTTACCTGATTTTCCAGGTGTTGTGTATCTCAGTTCCCCTGGCTAGGAAAAGGGATTCCCTTCCCCCTTGCACTTCCCAGGTGAGACGATGCCTCACCCTGCTTCAGCTCTCACTGGTCGGGCTGCAACAGCTGACCAGCACTGATTGTCTGGCACTCCCTAGTGAGATAAACCCAGTACCTCAGTTGAAAATGCAGAAATCACCTGTCTTCTGTGTCGCTCGCGCTGGGAGCTGGAGACTGGAGCTGTACCTCTTCGGCCATCTTGCTCCACCCCCAGCAATTATTTTCTAATTTAAATTTGAAGTCCTAAAATTTACCCTTTCAAATAAAATGTTTGTTTCTTACAGTTCAAATTATAATATAAAATATTTTTTATAGACTTAAATTTGGTGGCATTTCAGAGGTTCGGCTGAACTCTATAGCTTGAACTTGTTAATGAAATAAAATTTTAATATCCTTATAATAGGTGAAGGAAAATTATTAATCTTCATCTTAGCCAAAGACTACATTAATGAAAAGCATAGTTATCATTTAAGGTCTCATGATTTGGATAATGATCATTGGAAAACACTTATTTTCATATGAACTGTTGATTCCAATTACATTAACTTTTCAGAGTGAGATAAAGAGGTATGCAAATGCGAACAGTTAAATTATAGATTATAGAGCTATATTTCCCCTTTAAAGCAAGTACCTCAGTCTTTCTGGATCACTGTCCTTCTTTTCCACACTTTTCCACACCCATTTACACTATCTTTTTACTTAAAGGGCCAGAGCATTATTTTGAGTTGATTGATCATGGCACACACCATAACAGATGATGCATGCACTATTACTCTCCTTCATGCACTGAGAGGTTATGCTGGAGTAGAAGGAGATAGCGCATTCTTCCCACACTACTACAAGCACCTCAAAGGTGGATAATCAGGCCTTAGGGGTGTTTCAAGTCCTTAAATCACTTTAGAAAGAATCCTTAGCTACTGATCTACTGCTAGCATCTAACATGACCCACACATATTTACAAGTTACCAAGGTAATAATGGAGCATCAACTTGGCAACTATGGTTTATGAAGACATCACTGGGTTGAACAAGGTCCATCCTGTCATTTCTGAGGCAAGTAATTGAAGCTCTTTGAGCCTCACCAGCATTCTCCTCTGTGAAACAGATAATAGAAATTACTGCAAAAAAGTAGAATCTATTTAGAAAATATAGTGGGAAGAGATACTCTTGGAGGGTTCAAAAGGCAAAGGATATAATGTTTGGGTTTAAAAAGGAAAATATGTAGGCAGAGGAACTAGTCAACACGACTAATTAACTCTTCTTTTTGTCAAAAAAAATGAAAAGAATTAATATTTCCAAATTCCGTAATGATTAGGGGAAAGTTGTGATGACTAAGTAGAGGCTAGACAGAAAATATCTACTACACAGCCTGCAGCATTACATGTCCATTTCTAAGAATTGGAGACAAGATCAGCTCCAGCAGAGAAGGGAAAAGAAAAAGGTAGATACATGCATATTGATTTGAAAAGCATAAAAAAGGTACTAAAAATGCAGAGTAATTGTTAATAAGTGTTTTTATTTTATTTTTTTCCTCTGTAGTCTGAAGTGGATGACAGGGAATAAAGCAAGGACTTTCTAATAGTTAAATTTGGGGACAGACTCGGACACCCTTCTAATTTTCTCCAAGCCCCAACCCATATTGTAGAATAATAAATACACGGAGGATTGTTATGCTATTCTGGAAAAAGGAATAAATACCTGTGTTTGGCAATCTTTCCAACTATGTCTACCTGGTAAGGTTAACATTCATACTCAAAGCAACCAAATATATCTCAAAATTTTTTTAAAAATTAACTAATCTCAATGACCAAATAAAGAGTCCATGAAGAGATTCACGCATGTGAAGTTATCTATTATATCATTAAGAGTGACATTTCAAATCCATGGAGCAAAGTAATAAAAAAAATGACTTTAAAGCACTTGCCTTTTCATTTGGAAAAAAAATAAAAACTGAATGCCTACTTCACATGATATAAAAATATATATTCCAGAAGGGATTAGAGGATAACATGAAAAATACATAAATTACAGTCCACTATAAGATAATATTGTTTTAATTTTTGTAAAATGTTTTTCTAAGCAGGACACAAATCTCTAAAACCATAAGGAAAAGGCTGAGTAATTTGTGCTCATAAAATTGAAAAAAAATAGTTCATAAAACAAGAGATTATATGTAGTTAAAATGATTTAGCAATCCCTTTACAGAGTATTTATCCAAAGGATAGGAAATAATTATATGAAAGGGATACCTGCACTCCCATGTTTACTGTGGCACTATTCACAATAGCAAAGATATGGTGTCAAACTAAGTGTCCCACAGCAGATAAGTGAATAAAGAAACTGTGGTATATAGACACAGTGGAATAGTGTCCAGCCATAAAAAAGATGAATTCCTGTTGTTTTTAGCTACATGGAGGAAACTGGAAATCATTATGTTAAGTGAGTGAAATAAGTCAGACACAGAAAGACAAGTATTGCTTGATTGTCATACGCACTATATGGGAATTAAAAGTTGATCTCACAGAGGCAGAGAGGAGAATGACAGTTAACAGAGGTTGGGAAGGGTGTTTATGTGGGGTTGGAGATGAAGAGAGCTTGGTGCATGGGTACAAATATACAGTTAAATTGAAGAACTAAGTTCCAATGTTTAATAGCAGAGTAGGGTGACTGTAATTAACAATAATGTATTGTATATTTCAAAATAGTTAGAAGAGAGGACTTGAAATGTCCCTACCACATAGAAATGATAAATATTTGAGAGGATGGATACCCTAAATAGCTTGACTTTGATCACTACACATTCTATACATGTAACAAAATATGACATGTACTTCATAAAAATGTATAAATATTATATCAATAAAAATATCTTGACTGGCTGAAGATGTTGAAAAATGACATTATCAATAAATGATTGGTACTTTTCAGCATTCTACTTTTATAAAACTACTATAAATGTTTATAAGAACTACTTTTATAGTACTACTTTCATAGTTCTTAACTACTTTTATAGTTCTTATAAACATTAAGTGTTAATAATAGAGAATGTATTAAAAATATACTAACATATATTGAGCATTTTATATCTCAGTATGTTAGAGGCATTTTATGTTATAAAATATATGCATTATATTTTAAATGTATATTATATGTTATATATTATATTATATATTATTATTTATTATATATTACATTATATAATATATAATTATAAATAATATAATATATATTATTATATATAATATATAATATAATATATATAACTCCTTTCCCTCATATACGTAATTCCCTATCCTAATCCTCCTCTAAAGAAGAAGTCTCCCTGAGTTTTGTATCTACAAGTCCATTCTCTGACCCTCAGGTCAGAACGTGAGGCTCATATTTCTTTCCCTGTAATATATAATATATTATATTATAATATATTATATTTAAATGTTATATTATACATTATGTATAAAGTATATATATATTATAAAGATACCTTATACACTAACTATATGTATATAGTAGTATTATCTAATATTTACTAAATATTTACTAGATTGCAGGCTCTATGCTAAGGGCCTGTTACTTATTTAATACTCATAGTAACCCTTTGATGTTGGTACTTATTATTTCTTTTTTATAGGTTAAGAATATTTAATCTCAAAATAGTTAAATATCTCAGTCAAGGGTTCACCCTATTTAGATAGCAGAAAAGTCTAACCCCAGAGCCTGTGCTTAGAAGCATATTATGTGAAGTTGTAAGTTCTTATATTGTTATTTATAATAGTGAACATTTTGGAAATAGGTGTCAACAAAATTAGGATACATTCATAACATTCAGGAATATGCAGTGGTAAAAAATACATATATATATATATATATTCATTAACATGGAACACAACTTCAGCATATATTAAGTGGGAGGAAGAGTTATAGAGAACAATGATTCATTTAAGTTTTAAAAATTCTATTATGTATGAAGAAAAAGATAGATACATGCATATTGACTTGAAAAGCATAAAAAGTTATGAAAAATGCATAGTAATTGTTAATAAGTGTGTTTTTTTCCCTCTGTGCTCTGAAGTGGATAACAGGGAGGAGGTTAAGGACTTTCTAATAGTATTCTCTTTGTTTAGTAATGTTTGAGTTTCTTACGAAGATAATATTGTCTTATATTAGCATTTTTAAAAATTTAAAAGCACATTTTCTTTGGAAAATGTGAACAGATTGTTTCGACTATGATTTCCTAGGAATTATTGGTCTGTATGTAGTGCATGCAGAATGTTTGATATATGTAACATCATTCCTAAGGAAAATGTCACAATACTCTGAAGTAGAACACAGTATACAATGTTAGTTTTGATTAGGGTATATATATGAGTACACATGACATAAGTATTATATTTCTTTAGGATATATACGCACAGACATAAGTATTATATACACTTATATAGTATTATTAATTATATTTTTATAATTATGTTAAGTATGTTTGAATATTATTAATTATATATAATACATCTGTATATATAATAATATTTATGTTATGTGTGTAAATATATATTATATATTTTATATATAATACTTAAGATTGATTGTGTTAGAATTGATGTGATTATTTGATTATTTGTGTGACCAATTAACCTAATGACAAATAATTCCCCATATCTAAAATATTACAAATTATCTCCAAAAACATATATATTATTTTATGCATCAGTATCTTAAGATCAATGTGTTAAATAATGTCTCATCAAAATGTAATTTTATATTCTACATTATGTTTAACTTTGATGGCTCTAAAATGGTTTAAATGTGTCAAAGAGAGCATCTCCTAACTCCTTTCCCTCATATACATAATTCCCTATCCTAATCCTCCTCCAAAGAAGAAGTCTCCCTGAGTTTTGTATCTACAAGTCCATTCTCTGACCCTCAGGTCAGAACGTGAGGCTCATATTTCTTTCCCTGTAATTCTTTCATGCACAAGTTTTATGGCTTCCACCTTGAAATACCATTACCAGTGAAGCTGAGTTAGTATATACCAAATTGAAATGAGCCAGGAAATGTTTCTTACAGTATTTCACAATTCCTAATGCAGGTGCAGGTCCTGATAGAACCCTCAACATTGCTATCAAAGTTCAAATTGAATGTGAACCATGGAATGCTTCAATTCACATAAGAAAGATCTATCATTGCTTTGCATTTGGCATAAGGTTAATCTAAAACTGAGGTCTTAATTGGTTGAGTTGCAGTTTGGATATCCATAAATAATACAGATATGAATTTATCTGTAATCAGACTTTTCTGTCTTTCAGTACTAGAGGGTAGACCTTCTTATATACAATATATATATGATAAAATATATATATAATAAAATATATATATAATAAAATATATATTTTTTAACCATGTCCTGACTATTCTTGTTTTTTGTCTTAATCTTTTACTGAAGTAGCACATGCACAGAAAAGTGCACATATCACAGTAGAGAGCTCAATGATTTTCACACACTAAGCACCCTGGTAACCAACACTCAGATGAACAAATAGGCAATTATCACCATCCCAGTTTAGTGTCATTGCTGTTCATGGAGGAATTTCAGAGAAGCTGCCACCAAAACTTCCATACCTAAGGGAGTGTTTCTCAGGAAGAAGCCTGAGAGCTGTAACCAAAACTCTACTTCTGCGCTCTGCCAGTAGCCACATACACGCTTATGTATGCTTGCATCCGCTGCAAGCAAATGATGGTGTGACATAATAAAAAATATATATTTGGTCTCTACACCTGTCTCTTGACATAGAGCTCCTAAAACCCTTGTAATTCCCTGAGTGATAGGGTGCTAGGAGCATCCTTTGTTCAATTTGATCTTTGACCCTGGTTTGTGACATAGAGCTCCTTAACTCCTTGGAATTTCCCGGGTGATAAAAATATATTTTGTTCTAATGAGGCAGCACTTGGTAGGGTACTGGATAGCTTCAAGATGGGGGTTGGTTGCCAGGAAGACCAAGCCATGATTAGAAGCTTGAAACTTTCAGCCTCAGAGAGGCTGGGAATTGAGTTAGTAATCAATCATGCCTATGTGATGAAGCCTCCATAACAATCCCTCAACTACAGGGTTCAGAGAACTTCTGGGCACCAATATATACATGTGCTTGGTGAGTGTCACATCACAACTCCATGGGCACAGAAGCTCCTGTGCTCAGGAACCCTCAGACCCCATTCTATGTACTTACCACTTCATCTGGCTGTTCATCTGTATTCTTTGTAATATCCTTTATGATACACTGGTAAATTTAAGTAAATATTTGCTTGAGTTTTGTGAGCTGTTACAGCAAATTATTTGACATCAGGTGGGGTGAGAGGTTGTGAGAACGTCTGATTTATACCTGGTTAGTCAGGAGTATAGGTGATAACCTGTAACTTGTGATTGGCATTTGAAGAGGGAAACAGACTTGTGGGGCTGAGCCCTTAACCTCTCGGATATGCACTAACTCCACGTAGTTGCAGAATTAAACTGTAGGACAGAAAGTTGGTATCTATACAGTTTGTGAGTCAGTTGGTGCGGGAAAACTTGATACACATTTGGTGTCAGAAATGTTCTGTGGGTAAAAATAGGTTTTCCTTTAAATGGCTTCTCCTTCTCCCTAGTCTATCAAATTTCACCCGAGTGCCTTCCACTGAATAATTAAAATAGAAAGCTATTAGAAAGGGCATATGGTAAATAATATCTTAAGGCTTTATACTGCCACAATCAAACAACAGGTCTAGAAGAGTAGGCAAGATATTGATTATCAACAAACACAACTGGCACACTTTCTGAGTCTTCTGAAACCTAGAGAAATCATTTTTAATTGTACAAACACGATTTACTGTTGCTATGTCCCTAACAGGGAGTGAAAAATTTGAAAACAATTAATATGTGGGGGTGTTTGATATTAATTATAGGAAGTCAAAAAGACTCACAATTTCCCCTTTGCATTTTAAATTTTTAAAAATTTATACTTAATTTTTAAATTATGGATCAATATTTACAAATGTTGAAAAACTGATATGAGAAAATTCCATTGTCTCATCTCCCAATTTCAATCTTACATCTGTACACCCACCTTCTTCCACCTCTTCCTTAAGGAAAATTGATACAAATTTAAAATATACGTACTTTAATCAATAAATATTTATTAGGGATATCTAAAATATAACACTTTTTCAACATAACCACAATATTGTTATTTATTATGCCTAAAACATGTATAAAATTAATTGTTTAATAACACCAAATATTTTGGCAGTGTTTAAGTATCTCTCTTTGATAATTTTTAAAAGAATCAAGATCTTGATAAAATCTGTACATTGCATTTGGATGATAAATTGCAAGAGTCTCCTTTATATAGTGTCTCTCTCTCTCTCTCTCTCCCCCCGCTCCAACACCCCTCTCTCTCTCTAGGAGTTTATTTATTGACTATTCAGGTGCTTATGCACAGTATGAATTTGGTTGATTTCATCCCTGTGGTATTATTTAACATGTTTCTCTGTGCCATGTTACTGTTAAGAGTCTTGACCAGATTCTGAAGTGTGGTGCTGTGTACTAACACCAGGAGGCACATGAAGTCTAGCTTTTTCTCCTTTGTGTTTTTAGCTGTTATTAGATCATTATTTTTCTTGAAGTTACAAAATGCTGACATTCTGACTCTACTATTCTTCGTTTATAATCTAGGGGAGAATTTTCACAACTTAATTAATTGGTTATCCTTAAGTACAGTTCACAATGGAAAAGGTGGATAGACTCTTGATTTTTTTTCTTTATGTATCAGTTCTCAAATAGTTTTCTGGGACCTTAAATGTGGGCAATGTGTACTCAGTTCTAACATAATATTTAAAAGTTCTGTAACACTGAAAAAATTATGTTTCCTCTCTGTTGATATATAAATCTGGTGGAGATGTTTGAATAATTAGGAATAATTCACACAAAAAAATGCCTAGCTGACACTTTGCACACGGTAAAAACTCAATCCATTATTATAATCATTACTCTTTGTTTAAATACTCCATGTTCAGTGTTTACACATATGGCTTGAGGAAATAGAAATATTGAATATATGTATTATATAATTATATATAACAGATATATTATATATAACGTATATGATATATAATACATATATATCATCTTATGTATGTTATATATAATATAGATACACAGAGAAAGAGAGCACAGTAGAGTTACCAAAGGAAAAAATGTTTATTTGGAGAATGTGTTCTAAAACACTGGATTATTTTTATATTACATGTAAACAACAGCTATACTTCAAGCCCCTGTGCCATTTTTACATGCCCTCTTCTGGGTGAAGAGATTTCAAAAATGCCAGTTTTTCAGACAGGAGAGGAGATAAAGGGTTTGAGACAGCAAAACAATAGAGCTAAGAAATATAAACTTGGTCTAAGTCTTTTGACAAAATCTAGCATAAGTCTGAAAATTTATCATTCTTTTCAGAATGTGTTTCATGTAAGCTTGTTAGAAAAGAAAAATAAGATTACGTATACAGATGGCTAACTCAGCAGGTGAGAGCTTGATTAATCTCAGGTCAAGACCTCGTGTCTCCTACAGGCTCATTATTTTCACACGTTTTCATGTCCACAGTGTACATATTTAACCCAGGTCAGTCATTTCATAAAAGCTTATTCAGATTCATTCATAATGGGTAAATTCTTGAAGTTCTAACTCCACAATAAAATAAAAATTTAAAGCACATTCATAGTAATATTGGATTTGTAGTTTCAACCACAAATTAAAACCAACAATAATGTTATTATGCCCATTATCCATTGTCTCTGTATTGATGAATTACATTGATCCATCAACTTATATTTAGGGTTTCTGATTGTCTATTTTACTGACAAGCCAATACCTTCAACTCATTGAAACCATGGGGAAAATTCATAAGATATGCAATAGATGTGAGTTGATATTATCAGATAGCTGTCTATCTGATAATTCTTCCCATGTGTGGGTTACTCTGACCCTTTGAGTATCAAAAAGAAAAAGTCCATCTCTTCCTAGAGAACTGTGAGATTTTCAGCATCTCTTGCAGCTAGATTGAGAGCATGTGATCTAGTTTTTTTCAAATCAGTTTTCCCCACCTTAGACTTTGAATTGGAATTTAGGCCAAAAACCATAGAACATCAATTTTAGCAATAGTGGCAACATCACCAAGGCCCCAGGAATAGGAGCAGCAACAGTAGAAGCAGTGTAGTGCACAGGGAGAATACAGTATTTGGTGCTGACAGTGACAGAAGTGCAAGCTGGCATATGTGGTGTGCAGCAGCAGCAACAGCCAGACAGTTCTCACAGAGCTGATATTTGATGTGGCAGCCAGTCGCTGCTAGCTGCAGCCTAGCTTTTCCTCTTCTTGGCCTTTTTTCCAACCTGGTATTTCAATCTTCCTGACTCTTTTGTGTACTGCTTGCTACCCTCTACATAAATATTATGTTTAAATTAACAAGTTTGCTCCTGTTACACAAAACAATCTAACTGGCACAAAAAGTGATCACAGAAGCTCAAGAAAATGCAGACAATCTGAGATGGATTTTCTGGACAGAGTTAATGTGAAAAACACAACTAAAATTTGGGGAAATAATTATGTTCATCCCTAGCATGCAATGGATAAACGAATGTATTCCATGCTGTGTGAACTCTAATAATCTGAATAGATGTTATAATAACTTCCAATGAAATTAACCAATTCTTACTATCCAAATTGAAAACTTGGTATAACAAACCTACATGCAAGTTTCCGTGAAAACATTTAAATTGCATGGATATTAATGTGAAAATATGCAGAGTATGTTGTAGTTTTACCTTGGTGATTTCCTCAATAAATTTTTGTCTTGGCCGGGTGCTGTGGCTCACGCCTGTAATCCCAGCACTTTGGGAGGCCGAAGCGGGCGGATCACAAGGTCAGGAGATCGAGACCATCCTGGCTAACTGGTGAAACCCTGTCTCTACTAAAAATACAAAAAATTAGCCAGGCTTGGTGACGGGCACCTGTAGTCCCAGCTACTCGGGAGGCTGAGGCAGGAGAATGGCGTGAACCCAGGAGGTGGAGCTTGCAGTGAGTGGAGATAGAGCCACTGCACACCAGCCTGAGTGACAGAATGAGACTCTGTCTCAAAAAAAAAAAAAAAAAAAAAATTTTGTCTTTACTTGCATTTAAAAAATATGATGTGTATTTTTGCTATCATTTTTTCCTACATGAGTAAGTTTAAAAAGTCTTCTAACAAAGTAGAAATGCTGTGAAGAAAATGGGTGAGCCTAAGAGGCACCAAAATTATATATTAGAAAAAACATTTGAGGTAATAAAGCGTTTTAACAGAGGTGACTACATAAAAGACATAATTACGGCCATACACATATTCCCAATAACTGTTTAAGTGAGCTGTTCCTCAGCATGGGAAAATAAATAACAATTATGAAAGTCAGCTATTGCTAGTTTTACCAGCGGAGAGTCTTGACTATGAGTCATCCAGGTTCTTGTCATTTTGAACAAAGAATTGGAAAAAATACACGAACAAAGCAGTGAAAGAAGGAAGCAACAAAAGCACAGATGTAATGAAATGAAAGTACACTCCACAGAGTGGGAGTAGGTTAGAGCAAGTGGCTCAAGAGCTCTGGTTACAGAAATTTCTGAGATTTAAATATCCTCTAGAGGTTTCCCATTGATTAATTGGTTACACTCTATATAAATGAAGGAGTGAGCCATGATCAGTCTGATTGGTTGTGGGAGGGGCCCAATCAGAGGCTGAAGTAAAGTTACAAAGTCATACATGAAGACTGGGGGGAGGGGACCAATCAGAGATACTTTCCATTTTTTATCTGGGCAAGGGAGTAGCCTCTGATCCTTTTGTTATTTGGATGTGGAGAGGTGGGATTTTCCTTCTGATTCAGTTCCAGGAGGTCAGCTCAGTGTTAGGTTCCCTGAGTCCAGACCCTATTGTCCTGTCTCACTGGTTCTGGAGAATTTCAACATGTTACCCATATATGCCATATTAATTTTGAAAAAAATCAGAACATTGACTTGCCCAGTGCATGTGAATCACAATCAGTGTTCGCTGCCCCTGAACATCATATTGGTATAGCAGAAAGTGCCAAACATATTGAAAGACCTGAATAAGGCCATAATAAAGGAGTACGATGACTTAGTGAAGGAGCTGAGAAGTAGACTGAGTTAGAATAGATTAAGGTATTTAAGAATCATGCAAGACTGCACAATTTGAAGATTATGGGTCAAGGAGTTTCTGCTGATTATGAGGCTGCAATAGTCTATGAATTGAAACATTCTATTGTTTCTGACTTCAGGCCATTGGGGAAATGATTGACAAAAAGTAAGAACATCATAAATCTTGATAAGAAGCTTGAATTAGGGAGATGTCTAGAAATATGCTGATGAAATGTTATCAACACATAGTGAATTGCTTACTATGAAGAAAGACATTCTGCTTGATGCTCATCATTGCCCTGAGAAAGAAAGAAAAAGAAAGCCATAGCTGTATGCCATGTCTTTAAAAGAAACTACATTATTCAGAGCAATACTGCAAACGTACTGCTAAAAGTGATCATCACATGAGCAGTTGAAAATATCCACTTTTCAAAAAACAATTGTAAATGTAGGTAGCTTTTATAATTGATCTTAAGCATAAGTAATGCAAGCTGATAATCATTTTTAGTTTATTCATTTTTTTTTTCTTCAGAAAACCCACTTCTGTTATTTTAAGTGCCAAATAAGTAGAATGTCTACCGTGCATTTTGATTTGACCTTGTACACACTTTGGACACTTTTAACTTCTCTTTTATCAGTGCACTCCCAAAACTTCAATAAAGAGCAGGAAAAACCTACCTCTATCTACCTTCTCCCATCCCAAAATTGTATCAAGTTTTTCAAAGATTATAGATTGGTATGACACATTAAGCAGCCTGGGGCTTTTGTGAGTTTAATTTAGTTAGTTAACTGAAACTGGATTCAATAGCACCTTAGACTGTAGGATATGGAGATGACAAAAATTTCTTCATTTAAAGTATAGAAAGAAATCCATAGACTTGTGTATTAGGCACATGGAGCGCAACTTCCATGTCTGAAAAAAATTGTTGGTTACTTAACCTCTTCAGTAGGTAAACAACCCCAAATAGAGGAGAAACACGGTTCTGTATTTTCATTCTTCTTTCATTTTCTTTCAGTTTCATTTCTTCTACTGTTTTCTATCGGGCATGCTTGGTAATAATTCTATAGTTAAAAAATATCAAGATATGATTTTGACAATCATTTTGCAGTATATATGTTTATCAAAACATAAAGTTGTATATTTTCAATATATAGAATTTTTATTTGTTAATGGTATTTCAATAAAGCAGGGAAAATATTTTACACAAAAATAAAAGAAACAAAATAAATAGCTGAATAGTGTGTGTGTGTGTGTGTGTGTGTGTGTGTGTACCTATGAAGATGTATTGAGTTCATAAGAAGTAATAAATATTTCTCTAGAGATCCTGGTGTTCTAGCTAAATGTAGTAACTGATGAAATTTTGAGTTGCTCTTCTTTGCAGAAGGTGAGAATGCATTTTGGTTTCATAAAGCATAGTGTATTACATTAGGATGGGGTTACTTTATTTCATTTTCATTTTTGAAGTAGAACTATGTGAAAAGGTTTTGTATGCTAGAGAGCCAAAAATAACAAATGCTTGGCAGATAAATAGGTATATGGTGGTGGTCACTTATCATGTCCTCTATGACAAGCATCCCAGTTCCCATTTTATGGATGGACAATTTCTTACACTTCTACTATGCAAGCTGAAAATGCCAGATACCAGTTTTCTCAGGGCATGACATGAAATACTGGTTTTGTCAAACTGATTCACCAACTCTGGGCTTGAAATTGGGAGACAAGAACAAAGAACCCATTCAGCCAGCGTGCAGCATTACTTGCAGGGACAAATCCCAGAGGCGGCATAGCACAGTGTCTAGTGTTCAGTATTGCTAGCAGCAATTTAAACAGGTTGCTCATATTCTGTGGAAACTGCAGCAGTCTTTTCATTGGACTAATGTTGCTGATTTTGACTGTGGTCAATTTCTGATAACTGTCCTCCTTTGTTCCTGCCCAATTTTCCAGGCATGCTTCCCTAGCCTTCCTGAAATTTTCTGAGTTATTCAGTATACTTTGATAAATATGTATTTTCTTTGATAAATATATATTTGATAAATACATGCCTGGGCCAATGTCTTTAGCTAATAAATAGGACTAATGACAGATTCTGGGTCCTACAAAGTGGCCTAAAATCTATGAATAGACAATAAAGGTGCATTATCAGAGAACTTTCAAAAATAGGAGACTACATATCTGATCTGTAGTTACATGTGCTAAGCTGGAAGCTAAGATTCTCACCAAGCTAACAAGTCATGGATCCGTTATGAAATAGAATCCATACTTAGCTGATATTTTGAAATGAGACTTTATAGTTGACAAAGATAAGGGAACCAGCAAGACATAATGAGGCCCTAGAAACCAGCAGTGGTAAGAAAAAGCTCCATTGAGTGAAGGGGAGGAAACAGTTACCAGAGCCATGTGAGCACTGACATTAGGAAAGAGTGTAATCCGGTAGGAGCTATAGTTACAAAAAGACAAAATTATACCAACAAATATAGAATAGACAGGTAGTGCGGCTACCAGAAAAAAAAAAATCTGACCGTCATTCCCCCAGGCTTCCAATCTTCTGTTGGTGCCTCCAACACCATTGTTGCTGCAATATGTTATCTAAATTGTGCGGTTAATGTAAAAGCAAATATGAGACATACAAAGAAACATAAATGTATGTTTGATACACAGGAAAGAATAAGGAATTAACAGGCATTGTATTTGACAGGGCTAGGATGTTAGACTTAGCAGAAAAAAAATTCAGAGCACCTATGATAAATATTTGCCAAAAAAAAAGAAAGGAAACTATGATAAAAAGTTTGGTGGTATTGTGTCATCAAATAAAAAAAGAATTGCCAATAAAGATATAGAAATATAAAAAATTTTTTCATGTGTCTGTTGGCTGTATGGATGTCTTCTTTTGAGAAATGTCTGTTCATATCCTTTCCCCACTTTTTGATGGGGTTGTTTGTTTTTTTCTTGTATATTTGTTTGAGTTCTTTGTAGATTCTGGATATTAGCCCTTTGTCAGATGAGTAGGTTGCAAAAATTTTCTCCCATTCTGTAGGTTGCCTGTTCACTCTAATGGTAGTTTCTTTTGCTGTGCAAAAGCTCTTTAGTTTAATGAGATCCCATTTGTCAATTTTGGCTTTTGCTGCCGTTGCTTTTGGTGTTTTAGACATGAAGTCCTTGCCCATGCCTATGTCCTGAATGGTACTACCTAGATTTTCTTCTAGGGTTTTTATGGTATTAGGTCTAACATTTAAGTCTCTAATCCATCTTGAATTAATTTTCGTATAAGGGGTAAGGAAAGGATCCAGTTTCAGCTTTCTACTTATGGCTAGCCAATTTTCCCAGCACCTGGATTAAGAAAATGTGGCACATATACACCATGGAATACTATGCAGCCATCAAAAAGGATGAGTTTGCGTCCTTTGTAGGGACATGGATGCAGCTGGAAACCATCATTCTTAGCAAACTATCACAAGAAGAGAAAACCAAACACCACATGTTCTCACTCATAGGTGGGAACTGAACAATGAGATCACTTGGACTCGGGAAGGGGAACATCACACACTGGGGCCTATCAGGGGGAGGGGGGAGGAGGGAGGGATTGCATTGGGGAGTTATACATGATATAAACGTTATGCACATGTACCCTAGAACTTCAAGTATAATAAAAATAAATAAATAAATAAATTAAAAAAAAAAGAAATATAAAAAATTGAAATTCTGAAGTTGTAAAATAGAGTAAACAAATTTTACTAGAAAAGCTAAACAGTAGATTTAAGCTCACAGAAGAAAGCATCAGCAAACTTGAAGACAGATCAATATCTACAGCCAAATGTGAAAAGCAGAGAAGAAAAACAAAGAAGAAAAATTTTAAAAAAGCTTCAGAGAAATGTGGGACAACATCAAGCACAACAACATAAAGCTACTGAGATTATCAGAGAGAGGAGAAAGAGAAATGAGCAGAAAAAGTACATGAAGAAATAATATACAAATACTTCCCAAATTCTATTAGAAATATTAAATTGCACATCCAAGAAACTCCATGGATTCTAAACAGAATAAATGCAAAGAGATCTACACACAGACACATCATAGTAAAACTGTCAAAAAACAAATATATTAAGAAAATATTATAAGTAGCCAGAAAAAAAAAAAAAATCTACTTCTCACATTTAAAAAAACCCAGTGGTATTAACCACTTTCTTTCTTTTTTTTTTTTTTTTTTGAGACGGAGTCTCGCTCTGTCGCCCAGGCTGGAGTGCAGTGGCATGATCTCGGCTCACTGCAAGCTCCGCCTCCCGGGTTTACGCCATTTTCCTGCCTCAGCCTCCAGAGTAGCTGGGACTACAGGCGCCCGCTGCCACGCCCGGCTAAATTTTGTATTTTTAGTAGAGATGGGATTTCACCGTGTTAGCCAGGATGATCTCAATCTCCTGACGTCGTGATCCGTCCGCCTCGGCCTCCCAAAGTGCTGGGATTACAGGCTTGAGCCACCGCGCCCGGCCAACCACTTTCTTATCATCAGAAACAGTGTAGTCCAGAGGTCAATTGAGTGAAATAGTCAAAGTACTAGGGGAAAAAATCAGTCAAAATTCTTAAATCTGGCAATACTATCTTCAAGAAATGATCAACAAAAACCAAGAGGTATTTTTCTGACAAATGTGCATTATAAGAAATAGCAGGGGAAATTCTTTACATTGAAATCAACTGATGCCAGACAGTAATTTGAATGTACAAAAGACAAGAATGTCTGTAAAGGTAATTATGTAGGGATGTATAAAAGTATAATTGCATACTTCTTTCTCCTCTCAACAACAGCGAAAACAAAGTATGAAATAATTATTTAAGCATTGAGATAAACAGTATAATTACTCCCAGAGATGTTCAGGCCATATTTCCCCGAAACTGTAAATATGTGACCTTAAATAACAAGTGAACTTTGATGATGTCACTAAATTAGAGGTATTCAGATGGGAAAATTATTCTAGCTTATCTGTATGAGCTCACTGTAATCAGAAGGGTTCCTACAGAGTAATGCAGGAGGCTTTGAGTGATTCTAAAAGTACAAGTGATGAAAGAAAAATACATAGAAAAAAATGTATACATTAAAATTAAAAATTTTGCACTACAAAGTCTACCATTAAGAAAGACAACAGAGATATAGAGTAGATACTTACAAATCATACATCTGATAAAGAAGTTGTACCCAGAATACATAAAGAATCCTTACAACTCAGTAACAAAAATGTAAAGACCCAATTAAAAATGTGCAAATGATCTGAATACATATTTTTCCAAAGATCTATAAATAGCCAATAAGCACATGAATTGATGCTCCATATCATTGGAGAAATTACCCATTAGAGAAATGCAAATCAAAGTCTCAGTGAGCTACTACTTCAGACCTACCAGAGAAGCTATAATGTAATAGATAATGAAAAGTATTGGCCAGAATGTTCACAACTTAGGACCCTCAAATATTGTTGTTTTGAATGTAAAGTGATGCAGTCAGTTTGGAAAACATTTTAACTTTCCTCAAAACATTAAATGTAAAGTTACCATAGTACCCAGCAATTCTACTCCTAGACATACTCATATACCCAAGATAAATGAAAGTGAAATTAAAATACATCCACACAAAAGTTGTACACAAATATTTAGAACAACATTACTAAACATACTAAAAATCATTGAATTGTTCAGTTTAAATGGCTGGAATTATACCTCAATCAAACTGTTTTAAAAAATCATATTGCTCCAGCAAGTTGTTGATCTGCTATTTTCTTCCCTATTCTTAGTAAAATATACTGGAAGACAGAGAAAAGAAAAACGAGAAGGAAAGGTCAACCTGTGGTCAAAAATTAGAAGTTCTTAGTAATTGCAATTTGAGAGGAATCATATTTTAAAATATGATTGTAATTAGAGAATGACATCTTCGGAGCTGTAAAAATCGTGGTTCAGAGGAGAGATGGGGAACTAAAGGGATTATATTAACAGTGCATAGTAAAGTCTTACTTCTCACGAACTGCGCCTGTTTAGGGTAAGAGCAGGCCAGAAAGTGAGATTTGAGGAATGTGCAATCTCAGACCTGAATAATTGCATGAATTAAAGTTGGCTGGATATGAAAATTAAACTAAAAGTTTTGCAAACAAAATTGCCATCCTCCTGTGGATGTGAAAACAGAATTCACACAGCATCCATATTGCCAGAGAGTGAAGTCAAAGACCATGCTACAGTAAAATGGACTAATTGAATTTCCTGTTAAAAAGAAAACTCTGGAGTCTTCATAGTTCTCATGGTTAAAGGTTACATTCTTTGGAGATTATATTCATATACATGTATATGTATGTGTAATTAAAAAGCTGAATATTTCAGAAAGACTGTTTCTTTTAATAACATTTAAATAGAATAATAATTGTTAACAAGAAACAGAGAAAGTAAAAATCTAAACTTTGCTTCTAAGTGGTTTATTTCTACTTCTCCTCTTTTTAAATAGCATGCAGCAGTATAGTAATTTATGGACCACATTAGTTAATACAAATGATATTGATGACATTTTTAAAAATTGTTTAATTCGCTTATATTTTAATTGAAAATTGTCAATAATAACATTCTAACTGAAAGTAATTTTAATGTTGTTGTGGTTCAAATAAATATTGACAGAAATTGAACTGAGTAAATTATTTGTGTATTATTTGTTCAAAGAAAAGATGATTTGAATCCCAATACAGTATTCTGTCCATTAGTGTCTCTTAACCAAACATTCAATTCAACACACATTTGTTGGCACTACTGTGGGCCAAGAGTTGTCGAATGTTGAAAAACACTTTAAATGTACTAGGAGATATGACTTACTTTAATAATACTATGCTTTGTTTTTCAAAAAAATTAATAGTAACATTTATGTTTCCTTCCTCATAAATTAACATTCTCATTTGAGTTTTCTCACAATATGGCACACAATTTAGTACATGTTTATAATCTGGATGTTAACTTTAAGCACAACAAACAAAATAAACACATATACATCAGATGTCACTCACATGTTTGGTAATTACTTACTGGAGACCTCTTCTATTTTCCAATGTAATCAATCACAGACACTAGGAAAACAGAAAGTCATTTCTTAGGACTTATGCAGACCTACAAGAGCATCACCTTGGCTTAGTTATATGAAGATCTTCTGCTGTTGTATGAAAAGCCTAGCCTGATGTTTGTATGTTCCTGGAAAATAAAAGGGCTCACACAAGTGTGTTTCTAGCAGATATCTCTAGAAGCAATCCACCCCTAGGCTCAGAGTCCATTCCAAAAATCAGGTGACCTATGAGTGTGGTCTGGCAATTCTTTTGATCTCTTTACCTTATCCTTCAGTGTGGAGGATGTACTCACATGCATTTTATTGGTCTTCAAGGCCAGCTCACTCTGCATCACCAGAAAATGGCTTACCTTTACTTGGGCTACAGCCCTCGAACTATAGCTAATAGAGAAAATGATTACTATATTCTGGGCATTGTTTCAAGCTTTCTAAAAGTTAATTAGCTTCGTTCATTGTCACAACAACAGTGTGAGGTGGGTATTGGTACTATTACCTTTTATTTTACAGATTATTGTTTAAGCAGAGCAGAGGGAGGTTGAGGAACTTCTTGCATTTGAACCCAGGTCACCTGGGCAGCAGCCTTCATGTCCTAAATCACCCTGTTTCAGCCATCCACCAATCTTTACGCAAAGTGACGATGCAAGTACTCTAAGGTGCTAAGATGCAGCGAACCAGACTGAAATTCGACAAGTACCCTCAGAAGTTTGGCCTGGCACATTAGAAAGAAATTGTAGAAGGATGTGCATTTTAGCCAATTCTCTTGACTTCTTGTAATTACAGAAAGAAAAGGCAATACTGTTGATTTTTGTTTGTTGGTTTCTTTGTTTTTCTTACAAGATGAGAAAACAAGGGAGACATCAGATCTCCTACCTTATTTTAAAAAGCCTTTATATTATCATTATTATTTTCAATTTGTAAGTACTTCAAAGTTCAGGGAACATAAACATTTAGGAGTCATTTGTTAAACGATTCTTATAATACAGCTTTTTCTTTATTTTCATTCTTCTCAATTTTCTCCACAACTTATTTTTTTAATATTTGTCCTCACTGCCTTTATTCAAACTGAAGACTTTCCAGCACTTTAAAGTATTATTTGTATAAGATAGTTAAAACATTTTATAAAATTACATTTTGAATTATGTATTTTAAAACAGTCATAGACTCAATGAAAGCATCTTTAGAGCTCACATTTGTAGCCAAGACAGTTTTTGTGTGAGAAAAATGCATAAACTTATTTAGCATGAAAGTCTAATGCTGTGAATTACTCTGATCCATCATTTTGGATACCTAAAATGAATAATGCTGAAGTTGCAATGCAAATAAAACAACCCTGAGAAAATTTGGGTAGAATATGCTTAAGGCATCAGATTTAAATTTCCTAAAACTAATATATTCTAATAAGGTATAACTAGAGTATGTGATAAAGGATTTTGGTAGTGAATTTGAGTCTTATTTGGCCTCGTATTTGACCTATTTGCCTTACCAGAACTTAATGGCTGCCTTTCTTTCAAGAAATGTCCAGTATATGAGAAATTTTGCAATTCATTATATTTTTCTAGCATGCAACTCATTAGCCAAATATCCCAGTAGCCATTAGGAGAATGAGAACATAGGAATCATGGATTTAGTATACCTTTAAGCTGTCATTTAATGAGTGCCCATCTCAAATGGCACCCTCAAACTCAGAATCTTCAAGTAGGTAAACAGTCCCAAATATTTAAGAAATAACCTTCTTACCACAAGAAATTAGGCAAAGAATATCTTCCATAAAGTATTAATGAACTCCTACAAAACAGGTGTGATACTGCTGAGAGACTGGGGTGTTCTAGAAAACTGGCAAGCTGGTAGTACAATGAAGACTGAGGAAATCCCAACAGCTCTTCAGACTCCTTTAGTTTTTTGAGAGACTGTTTTCCTCTCATAATATGCAGGAACAATATCCCTTTGAAAAGTAGCAGACTTTGGCTGTATACTCTGGAATGCAATGTCATTTCAGATTTCAAAGCTATTGTCTTAAAAAGAAAGATAAAGAAAACAAACCTCTTTATCTAAGTCATTAGAATATCCATGACATATGGTCATGGATAATTATTTGCTTCTGACCAGAAAATAATAGTTAACAGAGTAATGAAAAAATGTGGTTAAATTTTTTCAACATCATATAAAAAGCAATTAATTTTTATGTAAGTCGAATTTAAAGTGATTTCCAATTGCTTATTTAAAAGCACAAAGTAAGACCAATTGACCAAGTTAGAGCATACATTTTAGTGATGCTTGAAAAGAGACAAGCAAGAAAATGGAATACCAATGACCAATAAAACTAGTGTAAGGTTGGTTTCTGAAGTCCTGAAGCAGATCAGACCTAGTCATAGTGGTTCAAGCATCCAGACTACTCTATGCCTCAGGTGGTATCTTAGAATTTCACTTAAGCCCCAGATTTTGTCACTTGTGACAAGACAGTATTACCAATAATAAGGATAGTCATTACATTAATGCAAAAGCGAACTGCCTGCACCATCACTTTTTGATGGAATATATACTAGATATGGGTAATTGATAAATACCTGATCAGTTACACATAGTTGCTGAAATAGTAATAACTAAAAAAGTTGGCACCATAACCTGCAGAAACCAAGATTTAGAACTTGCTACCTAAATAGACAAAGTTTTGTGCCACATCTTGACCTCCCACATCAGGATACTCTTTCAATTCTAGCCAATGATCAAGCAGATCTGTGTTGTTGGAGTTTGGGGTAAGAAATCATGGATGCTATATTATTAAAAACTTGTTCAGACACATGCACACGTATGTTTATTGCGGCACTATTCACAATAGCAAAGACTTGGAACCAAACCAAATGTCCATCAATGATAGACTGGATTAAGAAAATGTGGCACATATACACCATGGAATAGTATGCAGTCATAAAAAAGGATGAGTTCATGTCCTTTGTAGGGGCTGATGAGACTGGAAACCATCATTCCGAGTGAACTATCACAAGGACAGAAAACCAAACACTACATGTTCTCACTCATAGGTAGGAATTGAACGATGAGATCACTTGGAAACAATGCGGGGTACATCACACACCAGGGCCTGTCGTGGGGTGGGGGGAGGGGTGAGGGATAGCATTAGGAGATATACCTAATGTAAATGACGAGTTAATGGGTGCAGCACACCAACATGGCACATGTGTACATATGTAACAAACCTTCACGTTGTGCACATGTACCCTAGAACTTAAAGTATAAACAAACGAACAAACAAAAACTCGTTCCCATTATCTGAGGAGAAAATATTATTTCATGTCCTCCTTACTTGCTCTAGGAGCATTGTTAGTACTCAAAAAGTTGTGTCAGCAAGGTAAAGTGTGAACGTAAAGTGGCACGTTGAATTTAAAGAATGTGTATATCTTGGGAGAAAATAATAGAAGCAATGATTTCAACCACAAAGAGTTATACTCAGTACTCTTTCTTAAATGCATGTAAGAAGATTTCATTACAAGGCAAGACCAAGTCTGATTTTTATCTAATGAACTAAAGCTTTCTGCCACTGAGTCACTTCAGTAACACACTTGAATACACAATGTATGGCCGTGTCAGTCTCTGATAGCTTAGCCGACGAAGGGAATACTCAAGTTTGTTTAACCTGGGTGACTGCAAATTTCTATTCTGTATATCTTATTTTAATTAAGTGCTCAAAAGAGAGATAACTTACAGCTGATACTTAATATATGTCGTAAAGATTTCTTGGTTATATATTTACTTCTCAAAAAGATCTGCAAAAAAAAAAAAAATGTTTTCTAAAGTGTTCTACTGAGGGTAGGTGAAGCCCAAAAATTTATAACTAAAAAAGTAAAAATATATTACAGTTCAAGATTCATTTCAGTCTAAAACATAGGGAATGTTTAAATACCTACCCTAGTTGGGATACCAATGTTTATTTTTCATTATAATTTTTGTTGAAGTTTCTTAGTTGCATATTCATAGAAGAGTGATGATTCGTTGAAACCTGAATCAAAAACATCTTCATTTCTCCAACCCTTGAGGGCAAAGGCTGAAAGACAGTCAAAAAGAAAGCAAATGGGAAACACTAAAAGAACTTAAATTGTTAACAGTATTTTTTTTCTATGCATGAAGTGCAGAGATTAGAAGGAGATGCTGTCTCTAGATTATGATTACTTCATATAAAGGTCTATGTCTTACTCATCTTTGTGTCCGTAGGATCCTAACACAGTATCTACCATCTAAGTGGGTGCTCCAAACATACTTCCAATATATATGTATATATATTGGACTGTGGATGTCTAGAAGTATAAGAGTTTATGTAAGATTGACTTCATTCTTGCCTCATGACATTTGGAATGTGCAGTTGTTCTCAAACTTGGATTCACACAGATGCCTGGGGCCCATGCCCAGAGGCTATGGTTCAGTCTTGGGTAAGAACCTGGGTACCACCATTTTTAACAGACTTCCAGGTGATTCTGTTGTGCAGCAGGCTCGAGATTCACTACCATTGTCCAAAAGCAGTGATTCTCAATTCATAAAGTGCATTAAAATCATCTGGTGATCTTGTTAAAATGCGGATTCTGATCCAGAATGTCTGGAGCAGGGCCTGACATTTTTCATTTATAACAAGCATCCAACTGATGATATTGCTGAGAGTAGGGTGGCCAACCATTCTGGTTTGCCAAGGATATGAGACTTCAGTTCTAACCCAGGAATGTTCTTGGTAAACTGGGACAACAGTAACTCTAATTGTGGGTCTGTGGACTACACTTTATATGATGAGGTCCTAGGGCAGAGGTTCTCAAACTACAGCAAACTTTAGAATCATCCACAGTGCTTTCTAAAACTCAGATTGCTGTTACCTACCCCTAGAATTTCTCCTTCTGTACAACTGGGTTAGATGTTGAGATTGTACGTTTATTAAAAGTGCCTAGGCTGGGCTCAGTGGCTCACGATTGTAATCCCAGCATTTTGGGAGGCTGAGGCAGGCACAGATCACACAAGGTCAGGAGTTTGAGATCACCCTGGCCAACATGGTAAAACCCTGTCTCTACTAAAAATAACAAAATTAGCTGGGCATGGTGGCATGCTCCTGTAGTCCTAGCTACTTAGAAGGAGAATCGCTTGAACCTGGGAAGCAGAGATTGCATTGAACCAAGATCATGCCATTGCACTCCAGCCTGGGGAACAAAGAAAGACCCTGTCTAAAAAAAAAAAAAAAAAAAAGTACCTAGATGATACTGATAGTGCTAGTTTGGGGCTGCTCTTTGTGAACCGCTATTCTAAACCACCAGTAGTCAAACTTGTCTGCAAACTGGTTTTGCATGGAGAGGCTTTTGAACTACTGTTGCCTGGGCCTCAGCCTCAGTGGTTGTTCTAGGGTCCATCCTGGGATTTTGCAATGTACCCCAAATAGTTTTAATGCGTAGTCGAGTCTGAGATTGACAGTAAATATGTATCTTATAATTATCTGTAGTTCAAATATGAATTTATTTTTGCATATTTGACATTCATGTTTGTTCATGTCACTCTCTGTTCTATCATCACAGAATATCATGAATGACTGAGCAAAGACATTAAACATCTGAATCCACATAGAGCTATCTCTTTTTCCTGGATGTACTTGTTAATAAAGTGGCTGGGCGTGGCGGCTTAGGCTTGTAATCCTGGCACTTTGGGAGGCTGAGGAGGGAGGACCACTTGAGGCCAGGAGTTTGAGATCAGCTTGGGCAACATAGTAAGAGCTGGTTTCTACAAAAAATACACACACACACAAAAAAAATTCAGATATGGTAGCACATTCCTGAGGTTCTAGCTACTAGGGAGGTTGAGGCAGGAGGATTGCTTGAGCCCAGGAGTGTGAAGTTGCAGTGAGCTACAATTGTGTCACTGCACTCCAGCCTGGCCAATAGAATGAGGCCCCATCTCTAAAATGTTTTCTTCTATTTTATTTTACATTCTCTGTATTTTTTAAATTCTAGGTCATTAAAAATGTATTTTATTATCATGTTAGTGTCATTTTTGGAAGGAGTTGTGGTGCAATGGAAAACCATGAACCCCTCTAATTTTTGTTGTACAAGTACAAGTGGTGAAAATACAATGCTTATAGTCTTTTCCTGCTTGGAAAGAAGTGTCATCCTCATCTCATAGACCATCCTTTCTTAGTTAGGAAAGGTGAGATAAGAATGACTGTTACAGAAAATAAGACCATTTTGACTTATGTAACCTGAGCAAGAGGTGCTCTTCCTGGTACACACTTACTTAGTTCAGCAGGCTACCACATGAAAGTTTGAGGCCACAATTCTAGCTAGTAATCAGAATTTCTTCGTCTCTCATTGTCCTCTGGGAATATAATTTCCTTGGCATATTGCAGAAATGGTAAATTAGTAAGTAAAACAATTGTGGACGTCATTTGTGTATTCCTGAGTTTTCTGTATATGGATAGATAGATAGATATAGATATAGATATAAAACATATATGTCCTTCAACATATGTAACTATGAATAACTATGTTGTATACATACAGTTTCCAATTTGCAATTTCAATGTAATATACAGTATTCAATGAATTATGTGAGATATTCATATTTTATTATGAAAGAAGCTTTGTGTTAGATAATTTTGCCCAACTGTAGGTTAACATAAGTGTTCTTAGCATGTTTAAGGTAGGTTAGGCTAAGATACAATGTTTGATAAGTTAGGTATATTACATGAATTTTAGACTTACAATATTTTCAACTGATGATGAGTTTTCCTGGACATAACCCCATTGGAAGTTGAGAAACATCTGTATGTCTACTATGTACACACACACACACACACACACACACACAATTTTCAAAATATAAATTTCAAGAATATTATACTCCTAAATTTTAATAGTGCTTAGCTGGATTATAGGAATTTAGGTGTATTCTTCATTTATATTTTCCAAGTTATCTACCAAAGAATGCATATTGTATGTTTAATAAGGAAAAGGTTGTAAAGAAATTATAACTCAGGGCCTCCACTTTTGGTAAATGTAAATGTTATCTATTTCCTGAGATATTAAAAAAAGTTAAGAGAAGATAATTATGAGAGAAGCTTGAACTGAGTGGAAAGTTCCTGCCATGTTTTAAGATTAATTATTAAATTCCAAGCTGGTGTCTAGGAAAACCAGGTTAAAATTGCGTTTCTACCAAGCTTGAAGTTACCCTGCAGTTCTCTTTTTAGCTTCCTAGAAACTTGAGGAGGTCTTTGGGACAGAAAATCAGTGGCAATGTTGCTATCTAGGATGAATGGCTGTATTGCTCTGATCTCATGCCTAACAGAGAGTCCCTTGCCTGGGTGTTCTAACACAGAAGACATGTCTTTTTCTGAGGCTGCTGTGTACATTTTTTTCAATGTGTCTTGTCAACCTGGGCAAGAAAATGAGGACTAGAGGGGATTGTCATGAACATTGTTCAATGCACTTGCTCTCTCACATTGTTTTTTAATATTTTACGCAGCCCAGAAATGAGTTAAACAGTTTTCTGTAGCACAGCAATTTCCAGAATGCATGTGTGAGGCCCATGAGCCGTTGTGTTCCTCATCAGAGTTAAAGGAATTGTATTAATTTTTTCATTGTCTCCCTTCGCATACAGCAGAATGACTGATTGCTTGGCATATGCTAGTGTGCCACATGGTACCAAACAGATGGAGACCATTCAGGCAGAAGCTGGGTCGAGCCAAGATGTGCTCCACAATTCTGTGTTTGTGAAGAGAAACAACTGGGCGGGCTTCCTTTGCTTCCTCTGGTATTTGGATTCTGAACTAGGAGGGGGGGAAATCACCCTGAATTAATTGCTGTCACTTCTATTGATCTGGATTCTATTAAGTGAGAACACATTTGCAGTTAATCCACAGAGGCAGAGTAATTCAAATAAATTAGTTTATGGTGGGCATTATAAAATATATCAAGAGATTTTTTCTTTTATTTCAGAGATAGAAAATTATTAATGTTTTTGCAAACTTAATTCTCTTCCTCTTAATTTGCTTTGCACATCTCTGGTTCATTGATTTATTTTAGCAAATATTTGTAACACACTCATTATACCAGGCACTGATTTAAGAACTGGAGATAATGTGAGAAATAAAATGTAGAAGCCCTGGTACTCATGTCACATTTTAGTAGATAGGAAATAAAAATAGAAATAATCTAAATAAATTTTAAAAATAATATGTTAGATGGTAAGTGCTATGGAGAATAACACAGGTTAATAACACAGGGAAGAGACTATCTATGGAGCAGAAGGTTTATTATGTTTTTATTTATTATTATTATTATTATTATTGAGATGGGGATCTCACTCTGTCACCTGGGCTGGAGCGCAGTGGTGCACCCTTGGCTCACTGCAGCCTCTGCTTCCCAGGCTCAATCAATCCTACCACTTCAGCCTCCTGTGTAGCTGAGACTACAGGAACACACCACCATGCCAGGATAACTTTTGTATTTTTTTGTGGAGATGGGGTTTTGCCATGCTGCCCAGGTTGATCTCAAACTCCTCAACTCAAGCGATCCACCTGCTTTGGCCTTTCAAATTGCTGGGATTACAGGCATGAGCCACTGCACCCGGTCTGGTTTATTGTTTTATATGAGAAAATTATGGAAGACATCCCCATTGAGGTGACACTTGAAAGTAAGTAAGACCTCTGCACAGAGGAGGAAAGAAAATGTAAAGGTTCTGAGGTGAAGTCATGCAGGGCTACATAGCATACTTGAGAAATAGCAAAGGGCCACTGCAGTTGATGTAAGATGAGAAAGCAGGAAAGAGGAGAGAAAGCAGAAAGGAAGGCAGGTATTAGATCACATAGGGACTTTTAGGCATCTGTAAAGACTTAGATTATATTCTATGTGAGAAAGGAAACTACTTAGAGTACTGAAAACAAAGAAAGGACGTACTTTGACTTCCATTTCAGAGAGGTCAGTCTAGATGCTTGTTTGAGTTTTATAGGAAGACAACAGTTGATTCAGACCTTGTGGAAGAATTCAGTAACAATCAAGATGTAAGATGATAGTGGCTTAGCCCAAGATGGTGGCAGAGAATTATGATAAGTAGCTGTATTCTGGATATAAGTTGAGAAAATTACAAACAAGATTTGATGACATCTATTGTGAGGTGAAAGATACAAAAAAGGTTTTGAAGAATACTCCTTAAAATTATAATAGAGGCTGGTACTTCTGGAATGGTAGGAACACAGACCTCTGAAAATTCTCCTTTTCAAAGAGACAAGAAGAATGCTGTTAAAAGTGGACAGAATAAATTTTTTTCAGAACTCTGGAAATTAACCAAGGACTTGCAGAAATGTAGGGAGCATTTATTTAATAAAGATTGTTGCATCTTGGCAAAACCTGTAAATTTTGTGGTATTTAAATTTTCCCTATTCCCATTACTCCTTTCCAATTCCATGGTAGACTTGAAAACTAAGAGTTGACACTCACAGGGAAAACCAGCAGGCTGGTAGCCACCTGAGGAAGCACCAAGAAAAGATGGGCAAAGGATTTAAACAGACATTTTTTCAAAGAAGATATACAAGTGGATGATAATTACATAAAAATATACTCAACATCATTAATCATTATGGAAATGCAAGTCAAAAGCACAGTAAGATACCACTTCACTCCCATATGGATGCCTGTAATTTTAAAACATGAAAAATAATAAGTGTTAGCAAGGATATTGAGAAATTATTAGGTTGGTACAAATGTATTCGTGGTTTTTGCCATTGAAAGTAATGATAAAACCTCTATTACTTCTGCAGCAACCTAAAAGAACACTTATACTTTGTTGATGTGAATGCACAGTGGCACAAATGCTTTGAAAACCAGTTCAGTTGATCCTCCAACAGTTAAACATAAAGTTATTGTGTGATCTAGCAGTTATATTCTTATATACACTCATGTACTGCATAATGGCATATCAGTCAATAAAGAACTACTATATGACAGTGGTCTCATACGATTATAATACCATATTTTACTGTCCCTTTTCTATGGGTAGGTAGTTTACATACACCAATACTTACCATTGTGTTATAATTGTCTACAGTATGCAATACAGTAAAATGCTGTACAGGTTTACAGCCTAGGAGCAATAAGCTATAACTTATAGCCATTATATGATCTTTGCACAACTATGAAATCTCCTAATGACACATTTCTAAGAATGTATTGTCATCTTTAAGTGACCTATGACTTTGTCTATATCCAAAAATGAAAATATATGACAAAAATACTTGTACATACATGTTTATGGAAGTATTATTCGTGATAGACACAAATTTTGAAACAATTCAAATGTCTGTAAGCTCACAAATCAGTAATCAAAAGCTAGTATATCTATACACAGGAGTATCATTCCATCATAAAAAAGGATGAAGTAAGTATCCAGTACATGAGGCAAGATAAATAAACCTTGAAAATATGCTGAATGAAAGAAACCAGATACAAAAGGCCACATATTATATGATTTTATTTATAGGAAATATTCTTCTTTACAAATTCTTTTAAAAAGGGGTCAGCTCCAGGCAGTTCTCTTTGGTACAATTTGATCGCTGTCCTCTTCACTACATCCACAGTTGGACTACAGTGAGCCCCCTACATAAGGGCAGTTAGTTGAAGGCTGACTACCAACCTGGGATGTGACATGATGAATTGGGTTACTGGCATTCACGCTATTGGATATGTAAGTAGAAATACTGAAATTATATGGCATTTGGCAGTTTAATCAGGCTTGCAACAAGGAATAGGTGGTACTCTCAACTTATAATTTAAAACGGACTTAATAAAGTCACAGAGGTGAGTGTGGGCAAAGAAAAGCAGGTTGGGGTGGGCAAGGGAAGGGCATTTCTGTCAGAGGAGATAATAGCTGGCTGGTCGCAGGAAGGCTTAGGACACTAAGAAGAGTATGGAGAGACTGGAGCATAAGGCATCAGGGAGAAAACCTAGGGCGGTGAGACTTAAAAAGTTTGGAAGTAACAAAACACAAAAACTTTTTTTAATAAAGTATGCTAATGTAAGACATAAATGGATTGAAAGCTCTCTTAAGGGATGCTCACGATTTGAAGACTCTAGAATCGTAAAATCTCTGCCAAGATTTTAATACATTTTTTTCTGTAGAATCAAGCAATATTATTGGGTCACTGAATTTAATAAACATCTTATTTCTGTAAAAGAAGCTGAACTTCCCTTCTCTGAGATAAGTACCAAAAAATTCTAACCATGAAGTCTGTTTCCCTTTTGTGAATGATCATTCTTTCTCCTTTCGTCGTCTTTTGAATCTCTTCTGGGCTAAATGATGCTATTAAATATGCAAAAGCCTATAATCCTTCCAAAATGTATCCCTAAGTCTAGATAGGAGAGTCAAATACATTCACATCCACCTATAAAATGCCTAAGCAATAGCCACTCCTGGTAGAATTTACTCACAACAAAATTTCTTAGCAGCTTAGTTTTGTTGAAAAAATTAGCTTTTAATGGAAGTAAATATTTAAATATTTCTTTTAACAATCAATTTTGTGAATGTGATCCAAACAGAACTTCTGGGAAGATGGAGTACATCTTTTTGCTTTTTGTTTATTTGTTTTTCCCTATTCTTCCTTTTAAGTATAGAAAAAGAGGCAGCATTACAAGACAAAAACTTACAGAAAACAGCGACTCTACTCTAGCAAAGCACCTCAGATAAAACTGAGAGCCTTCCTTTATTCAGGAAAAACTGAGTGGGAAATATAGATGTCTACTCTCATCAGGTTATAATGGGTGGCCCCAGCCCCCTCCCCACACCAAGGTGGTATCAGAGAAGGTTGAATAGGGAACTGAAAATTTCATTCTGGAAGGGATGGCAACCACCCCCAGGCCCATGGTGACGTGGAGACCACATAAAGAACCTGAAGTTCCATCCTCACCTGACACTAAAGAGGTGCTACTCTTTCCTGCTGGGATGAAAACAGGGGACACCAAATGACATGCCAGGACTCCCACCACCACTAGTTGCCAATGAGGTACCCATCTGTGGTGTCGGTGGAAGCCAAGTGTGGAGCAGTAATGAAGTACTCCAACCCATCCACGGATGGAGCAGTGAAGGCCTAGTTGGGAGCCGGAACTCCCATTTCTGTCCAGCATTCACAAAGAACCTAGTCTTTGAATGTCAACAGAGGCTGAGTGGGGAACTTGGAAATCTATTTCTACCTTTGCCTGCATGGGGCCAGCAAAGGCAAACTCAGTGAGCAGTGTACTCAAGCAAATGGTAATTGTTTTTATGATCCAAGACTACATCCGCCCTAAATGACAATGCAGGTGGCTGAACTAGAATTAAGTTTGAATTTCTCAGGCACTTTTTTATTCAGATGGCCATTCAGAAACATATAAGGCAAGTTTCCTCAGAGTAGGAGTCAAGAAGAAGAAGCATCATGCCTAGGACTGGTCATAGCAAAATACCTGATTTAAAAATAGTTTATGTAACTCATCATTTCTTCCATTAACAAAGAGAAGTAAACCTTTGTTGTGGACAGCCATTTTTAACTACCAAACTGCCTTGCTAAGGTGTATGGATGAGGAGGAGGTGAGAACAACAGAGAGCAGAAACCTTTTTGAGTTTATTTTTAGAAGTCCATTCCACCTCATGATGATGTCAGCAACCTGGGGAAAATAAAAGGTATGAAGTGTCCATCAAATGCTGTAACAATTGACCCACTGTTGAGCAGTCTTCACTACAAAATGTATACCATTATCATTGACTGTGGATGAACTGAAAACATGACAGTTCTGTTTCAAAGGAAAATCTGGTACCAGAATCAGCTGGTCAGACTGAAATAGTAGTGAGGCCCAATTGCCCAGAGGGATGGGCAAACACTCCAATGTGGTCAGTTTGCCAGAAGTAAGCAGAGACAAACCCATGCAATATAGCCTCTGTCACCATGAGACAAATAGGAGAATTATTGGTGAGAGTTACAACATGAAATATTTGACATGCAAGGATAGCATTTGCATCAGAAACGTATAGTCTTTAGTTTTGTGCCCATTCCATGATGTTGGATGGATTACCATGTCTGGTTCGATTATAGATCTAGGTAGAATTTTCAGTGAACAGGCAGTGCTATCTTGATCAGTAATTTGATTGTACTCAATGTCATCAGAGAATGGGCCCTAACCATGCCTGTCTACCTGAGTGATTCAGACTGTTCAATTAGCAGCAGTGATTTATTTCCGCATTTTATGGCCTGAAAGAGAGAAATCTTTAATATGTCAGTCCGCAGTCTTCCAAGTAGCAACTCACAGGACTAGGTCATTGGCAGCAAGCCAAAGTTCAGTTACATATGTCATACCTAGTTCTCGGGAACATTGTCCTAGGCAAGAGTCATGTCTTCAGTTTAGCCCATTGTTTTGATTTGCCCTTACTGCTGTGATTCTTCCACAGTTGCTATTGCTCCACGTAAGCTCTTTGAATTATTTTACCTGAATTTTTCTGTTAGTTCTGTCTCTGGTTGTGGTAGTTTTCCCACATGCTTATGTGAGAAGGCTTATGTTAGTCCTCTGCCTATCTCCAGAGCTCTATTTTCCTTGAACTTGGAAGTTGTTTTCCTTGACTCATTGAGATTGCTGAGCTAAGATTCTTAACTCCTCTGTGTTAAGGTCTGTCTGCAGCCAGTAAGCTGGGGAAATCACAGGGCACATCTAGCTTGGTCCTTTTCTCAGTGGTCACTGTTCTGAACTGCTGGTTATCCAATGCCTTAAACTATCATTTCATGTATTTTATCCAGTTTATAGTTTTTCAGAATTGGAGGTTAAATCTGGCTCCTTTACTCCATCATGACCAAAAGTGGAAGCTCCCTAATCTCTTTTGTAGTTGGAGAAATACAAAGGTGCTTTTTGTTTGTTTGTTTTTTTCTTACACTTCTTTCCTTTAGAAGATCCTTACTCTGAGAGAAAAAATAAGGGCCAGGGTGGTTGGGAGGTGGAAATAAAGGCAACATAGGATATATCCAGAAATAAAAACTGTCCAAGAGCTTGGTGTGTTATTTGTCCTATATTTCTAAGGATCTTAATCACCACATGAGTATATATGCTGCAGAGTCTCAGCTTTAATTCATAAAATGATAAAGCAAGCTTTTTCAGGGGGTACAGAGCCTCATCAATGGCACTGAAGGATGCTCCTATGATTATGAGTTTATTGACCTCCTCTCTATCCTGCTTCTTACACACTTTCCTTGGCAAGAACACTGTTTGAATGAGACTGATGAAATACAGCCTGAGCAGGGAGCAGTCTCAGCACCACAGCACCACTTTGATGAGCCACAGGCTGAAGATAAATGACTAGGGAATATATCCAATTTATTCATTGGATTTTCCCATCTAATTTCCAGCCAAGATTCCTTACAGGGCAAAGGAAAAGCCAAAGCAGACACCAGGGATTCAGTAACCTTCTCTTCCAACTACCGTCTCCTCTCTTGACACATAGATGTTTTAAAATAGCCACAGGTATCTAAATGCAGATCTTGTCTCTGTCTGGATTTTAAAGTTCATCTGTTCAACATTTTTTCTTCCGTTTTAGAACTCTGTTCCCAATGATTAGTCCCGAGATACATGTTTTGCTATACTTTCAAATAGTGAGGCATGATGACCTGGCTTTGTTGTTGTTTTGTTATGAATTCTGTAAATTTCACTCACCTTTTGACTAGTTTTCCATTCTTAGTAGTATAGCAGAAGTCTGAAAGTGACCTGTCTCTTTTTAAGTGTGTGAAAGGGGAAGAGAGAAAGGACAATAATTATCTAGCCATTAAGAACATTTGGACTCTGTAGCAGGCTCTGTACTTGTGACTGTATATAGGGTATCACATTAACCTTGTGCTTTAGTTATTAACTATTCTGAAAACAGATGAAGAAGTGCAGACTCAGAAAAACCAAGACCTGTGCCTAGTTTGTTTCAATTCCCCAGATTAACAATTCTTTCCGTTATATTCTTCTACTATTCAAATTCATTTTGAAAAATTAAGCAGTGTTTTTCTTTTATTTTTATAAACATTTATCTAAAAAGTAATATAAGAATCTATTCTTGTTATAATATTTATGAGCAATTCACAGTGGCTAAATGCCATTAATTTTTACTCAAACCCCATTCTTCTCCCCTGAGTAACCAATATTAATATTTTTGAATCATGTATTGTTTACATACGGATATATGTAAGCCCACAAATTTACAATTTAGTAACTTTTCAAAAAACGGCATTACATTATGTATTATGTTCTGCAATTTTCTTACTTTTTGATTTAAAACTAAGTCTTTGAGTTTTTTCTACATCAAGCATAATATGCTGACTTTTTAAATTGCTGCATGATTATCCCATGCTATAGCTTAGTTTAAAAAAATCAGTTTTCTATTGTTAGAGGTATACAATATTTCTAATTTTAGGTATCATAAATAACACTGCAGCCAACCCCCACAGAGAAACATCTTTTTTTACATGTATTATTCATTTTTCTCTCTTTATTTGGCACTTTTTCATCCTTTCATATAAGAGACTGTAGTTTAATTAGCAAATGCTACATCCAGTAGCTCTGCCAGATTTATCTCTTTTTTTTTTTTTTTCATTTTAAATGAGTGATTTTCTTTTTTTTCTTTTTTTTTTTTTTATTATACTTTAAGTTCTAGGGTACATGTGCATGACGTTTATATCATATATAACTCCCCAATGCAATCCCTCCCTCCTCCCCCCTCCCCATGATAGGCCCCAGTGTGTGATGTTCCCCTTCCGAGTCCAAGTGATCTCATTGTCAGTTCCCACCTATGAGTGAGAACATGCGGTGTTTGGTTTTCTCTTCTTGTGATAGTTTGCTAAGAATGATGGTTTCCAGCTGCATCCATGTCCCTACAAAGGACGCAAACTCATCCTTTTTGATGGCTGCATAGTATTCCATGGTGTATATGTGCCACATTTTCTTAATCCAGTCTGTCACAGATGGACATTTGGGTTGATTCCAAGTCTTTGCTATTGTGAATAGTGCCGCAATAAACATACGTGTGCATGTGTCTTTGTAGTAGAGTAATTTATAATCCTTTGGGTATATACCAGTAGTGGGATGGCTGGGTCATATGGTACATCTAGTTCTAGATCCTTGAGGAATCGCCATACTGTTTTCCATAATGGTTGAACTAGTTTACAATCCCACCAACAGTGTAAAAGTGTTCCTATTTCTCCACATCCTCTCCAACACCTGTTGTTTCCTGACTTCTTAATGATTGCCATTCTAACTGGTGTGAGATGGTATCTCATTGTGGTTTTGATTTGCATTTCTCTGATGGCCAGTGATGATGAGCATTTTTTCATGTGTCTGTTGGCTGTATGGATGTCTTCTTTTGAGAAATGTCTGTTCATATCCTTTCCCCACTTTTTGATGGGGTTGTTTGTTTTTTTCTTGTATATTTGTTTGAGTTCTTGGTAGATTCTGGATATTAGCCCTTTGTCAGATGAGTAGGTTGCAAAAATTTTTTCCCATTCTGTAGGTTGCCTGTTCACTCTGATGGTAGTTTCTTTGGCTGTGCAAAAGCTCTTTAGTTTAATTAGATCCCATGTGTCAATTTTTGCTTTTGCGGCCGTTGCTTTTGGTGTTTTAGACATGAAGTCCTTGCCCATGCCTATGTCCTGAATGGTACTACCTAGATTTTCCTCTAGGGTTTTCATGGCATTAGGTCTAACATTTAAGTCTCCAATCCATCTTGAATTAATTTTCGTATAAGGGGTAAGGAAAGGATCCACTTTCAGCTTTCCACCTATGGCTAGCCAATTTTCCCAGCACCATTTATTAAATAGGGAATCCCTTCCCCATTTCTCGTTTCTCCCAGGTCCGTCAAAGATCAGATGGCTGTAGATGTGTGGCATTATTTCCGAGGACTCTGTTCTGTTCCATTGGTCTACATCTCTGTTGTGGTACCAGTACCATGCTGTCCTGGTCACTGTAGCCTTGTAGTATAGTTTGAAGTCAGGCAGCGTGACGCCTCCAGCTTTGTCCTTTTGACTTAGGATTGTCTTGGCAATGCGGGCTCTTTTTTGGTTCCATATGAACTTTAAAGCCGTTTTTTCCAATTCTGTGAAGAAAGTCATTGGTAGCTTGATGGGGATGGCATTGAATCTATAAATCACCTTGGGCAGTATGGCCATTTTCACGATATTGATTCTTCCTATCCATGAGCATGGTATGTTCTTCCATTTGTTTGTGTCCTCTTTGATTTCACTGAGCAGTGGTTTGTAGTTCTCCTTGAAGAGGTCCTTTACATCCCTTGTAAGCTGGATTCCTAGGTATTTGATTCTCTTTGAAGCAATTGTGAATGGAAGTTCATTCCTGATTTGGCTCTCTGCTTGTCTGTTACTGGTGTATAAGAATGCTTGTGATTTTTGCACATTAATTTTGTATCCTGAGACTTTGCTGAAGTTGCTTATCAGCTTAAGCAGATTTTGGGCTGAGACAATGGGGTTTTCTAAATATACAATCATGTCATCTGCAAACAGGGACAATTTGACTTCTTCTTTTCCTAACTGGATACCCTTGATTTCTTTCTCTTGCCTGATTGCCCTAGCCAGAACTTCCAACACTATGTTGAATAGGAGTGGTGAGAGAGGGCATCCCTGTCTTGTGCCAGTTTTCAAAGGGAATTTTTCCAGTTTTTGCCCATTCAGTATGATATTAGCTGTGGGTTTGTCATAAATAGCTCTTATTATTTTGAGGTACGTTCCATCAATACCAAATTTATTGAGCGTTTTTAGCATAAAGGGCTGTTGAATTTTGTCAAAAGCCTTTTCTGCATCTATTGAGATAATCATGTGGTTCTTGTCTTTGGTTCTGTTTATATGCTGGATTACGTTTATTGATTTGCGAATGTTGAACCAGCCTTGCATCCCAGGGATGAAGCCCACTTGATCATGGTGGATAAGCTTTTTGATGTGCTGCTGAATCCAGTTTGCCAGTATTTTATTGAGGATTTTTGCATCGATGTTCATCAGGGATATTGGTCTAAAATTCTCTCTTTTTGTTGTGTCTCTGCCAGGCTTTGGTATCAGGATGATGTTGGCCTCATAAAAAGAGTTAGGGAGGATTCCCTCTTTTTCTATTCATTGAAATAGTTTCAGAAGGAATGGTACCAGCTCCACCTTGTACCTCTGGTAGAATTCATCTGTGAATCCATCTGGTCCTGGACTTTTTTGGTGGGTAGGCTATTAATTGTTGCCTCAATTTCAGAGCCTGCTATTGGTCTATTCAGGGATTCAACTTCTTCTGGTTAGTCTTGGGAGAGTGTAAGTGTCCAGGAAATTATCCATTTCTTCTAGATTTTCTAGTTGATTTGCGTAGAGGTGTTTATAGTATTCTCTGATGGTAGTTTGTATTTCTGTGGGGTCGGTGGTGATATCCCCTTTATCATTTTTTATTGCGTCTATTTGATTCCTCTCTCTTTTCCTCTTTATTAGTCTAGCTAGCGGTCTGTCAATTTTGTTGATCTTTTCAAAAAACCAACTCCTGGATTCATTGATTTTTTGGAGGGTTTTTTGTGTCTCTATCTCCTTCAGTTCTGCTCTGATCTTAGTTATTTCTTGCCTTCTGCTAGCTTTTGAATGTGTTTGCTCTTGCCTCTCTAGTTCTTTTAATTGTGATGTTAGAGTGTCAATTTTAGATCTCTCCTGCTTTCTCTTGTGGGCATTTAGTGCTATAAATTTCCCTCTACACACTGCTTTAAATGTGTCCCAGAGATTCTGGTATGTTGTATCTTTGTTCTCATTGGTTTCAAAGAACATCTTTATTTCTGCTTTCATTTCGTTATGTACCCAGTAGTCATTCAGGAGCAGGTTGTTCAGTTTCCATGTAGTTGAGCGGTTTGGATTGAGTTTCTTTGTCCTGAGTTATAGTTTGATTGCACTGTGGTCTGAGAGACAGTTTGTTATAATTTCTGTTCTTGTACATTTGCTGAGGAGTGCTTTACTTCCAATTATGTGGTCAATTTTGGAATAAGTGCGATGTGGTGCTGAGAAGAATGTATATTCTGTTGATTTGGGGTGGAGAGTTCTATAGATGTCTATTAGGTCCGCTTGGTGCAGAGATGAGTTCAATTCCTGGATATCCTTGTTAACTTTCTGTCTCGTTGATCTGTCTAATGTTGACAGTGGAGTGTTGAAGTCTCCCATTATTATTGTATGGGAGTCTAAGTCTCTTTGTAGGTCTCTAAGGACTTGCTTTATGAATCTGGGTGCTCCTGTATTGGGTGCATATATATTAGGAGAGTTAGCTCTTCCTGTTGAATTGATCCCTTTACCATGATGTAATGGCCTTCTTTGTCTCTTTTGATCTTTGATGGTTTAAAGTCTGTTTTATCAGAGACTAGGATTGCAACCCCTGCTTTTTTTGTTCTCCATTTGCTTGGTAGATCTTCCTCCATCCCTTTATTTTGAGCCTATGTATGTCTCTGCATGTGAGATGGGTCTCCTGAATACAGCAGACTGATGGGTCTTGACTCTTGATCCAGTTTGCCAGTCTGTGTCTTTTAATTGGAGCATTTAGTCCATTGACATTTAAGGTTAATATTGTTATGTGTGAACTTGATCCTGTCATTATGATATTAACTGGTTATTTTGCTCGTTAGTTGATGCAGTTTCTTCCTAGCCTCGATGGTCTTTACATTTTGGCATGTTTTTGCAATGGCTGGTACCGCTTGTTCCTTTGCATGTTTAGGGCTTCCTTCAGGGTCTCTTGTAAGGCAGGCCTGGTGGTGACAAAATCTCTAAGCATTTGCTTATCTGTAAAGGATTTTATTTCTCCTTCACTGATGAAGCTTAGTTTGGCTGGATATGAAATTCTGGGTTGAAAATTCTTTTCTTTAAGAACGTTGAATATTGGCCCCCACTCTCTTCTGGCTTGTAGAGTTTCTGCCGAGAGGTCTGCTGTTATTCTGATGGGCTTCCCTTTGTGGGTAACCCGACCTTTCTCTCTGGCTGCCCTTAAGATTTTTTCCTTCATTTCAACTTTGGTGAATCTGGCAATTATGTGTCTTGGAGTTGCTCTTCTGGAGGAGTATCTTTGTGGCGTTCTCTGTATTTCCTGAATTTGAATGTTGGCCTGCCTACTAGGTTGGGGAAGTTCTCCTGGATGATATCCTGAAGAGTGTTTTCCAACTTGGTTCCATTTTCCCCTCACTTTCAGGCACCCCAATCAGACGTAGATTTGGTCTTTTTACATAATCCCATACTTCTTGCAGGCTTTGTTCATTTCTTTTTCTTCTTTTTTCTTTTGGTTTCTCTTCTCGCTTCATTTCATTCATTTGATCCTCAATCGCTGATACTCTTTCTTCCAGTTGATAGAGTCGGTTACTGAAGCTTGTGCATTTGTCACGTATTTCTCGTGTCATGGTTTTCATCTCTGTCATTTCGTTTATGATCTTCTCTGCATTAATTAATCTAGCTGTCAATTCTTCCACTTTTTTTTCAAGATTTTTAGTTTCTTTGCGCTGGGTACGTAATTCCTCCTTTAGCTCTGAGAGGTTTGATGGAGTGAAGCCTTCTTCTCTCATCTTGTCAAAGTCATTCTCTGACCAGCTTTGATCCGTTGCTGGCGATGGGCTGCGCTCCTTTGCAGGGGGAGATGCGCTCTTATTTTTTGAATTTCCAGCTTTTCTGCCCTGCTTCTTCCCCATCTTTGTGGTTTTATCTGTCTCTGGACTTTGATGATGGTGACGTACGGATGGGGTTTTGGTATAGGTGTCCTTCCTGTTTGATAGTTTTCCGTCTGACAGTCAGAAGGACTGTCTGTTGGTCTGTTGGAGATTGCTTGAGGTCCACTCCAGACCCTGTTTGCCTGGGTATCCGCAGCAGAGGTTGCCAAAGATAGAATATTGCTGAACAGCGAGTGTACCTGTCTGATTCTTTCTTTGGAAGTTTCCTCTCAGGGGTGACGCCACCCTGTGAGGTGTGGGGTGTCAGACTGCCCCTAGTGGGGGATGTCTCCCAGCTAGGCTACTCAGGGGTCAGGGACCCACCTGAGCAGGCAGTCTGTCCGTTCTCGGATCTCAACCTCCGCGTTAGGAGATCCACGGCTCTCCCCAAAGCTGTCAGACAGAGTCGTTGGCGTCTGCACCGCCCCCGCTCTTTCCCCTAATGGGCTGCAGCTGTGCGCTGTCCGCAGAGGTAGAGTCTACAGAGACAGGCAGGCTTCCTTGAGCTGCTGTGAGCTCCACCCAGTTCGAGCTTCCCAGCGGCTTTGTTTACCTACTTAAGCCTCAGCAATGGCGGGCGCCCCTCCCCCAGCCTCGCTGCTGCCTTGCGGATAGATCGCGGCAGAGGGCTGTGTTAGCAGTGAGGGAGGCTCCGTGGGCGTGGGACCCTCCCGGCCAGGTGTGGGATATATTCTCCTGGTGTGCCTGTTTCCTTAAAGCGCAGTATTGGGGTGGGAGTTACCCGATTTTCCAGGTGTTGTGTGTCTCAGTTCCCCTGGCTAGGAAAAAGGGATTTCCTTCCCCCTTGCGCTTCCAGGTGAGGTGATGCCTCGCCCTGCTTCAGCTCACGCTGGTCAGGCTGCAGCAGCTGACCAGCACCGATTGTCCGGCACTCCCTAGCGAGATGACCCCAGTACCTCAGTTGAAAACGCAGAAATCACCGGTCTTCTGTGTCGCTCGCGCTGGGAGTTGGAGACTGGAGCTGCTCCTATTCGGCCATCTTGCTCCCCACCCAGATTTATCTCAATCTTGCTAAGGAGTTTAAATGATCCCCTCCTCATTCTGACAGTTTTGTGCTAATATTGCCAGTCAGACATAAAAATTCCTGATTCACAGCCATTCAGTTTTTAGGAATATTGGGTGTTCCAGTGCTCACATTGTCAGAGCAGGTTCATAGAATTATAGAAATAAGAGATTGAAATGACCTACTGGGCCAACTGTTCTATACATGTGCCGGCACATGATTGTTCCTTACAATATACATTATTAATGAGATGGACTGGAATATATTTTTTAGACTAAATCCTTCCAGTTGAACAACAACAAAAAAAGTATGAGGTCTTCAGTGAGAACAGGGATCCTTCCAAATGAATGATTTCAGAGGCATATGAAGAGTGGGGACATAGCCTTATTACAATCCTAACAAGATCACATCTAGCAATGTCATTATGTCTAATTTAAAATGTTCTAAATTGGTAGAACTTCTACTAGGACACTGAGATAATTAGTTCTCTTAGGACACTATTTCATTGTTTAAGACTGATTACCAACAGAGAAAAAATTCTATCTCTAAAATAAATTTGTTAATATCCTTCAGTCTTAACTAGGGAAAGATTGATGACTGAAGGAATAGGACAGATTCTGACCCATGAAATGATGACTTAAATTAAGAGGAATTGTATCGGCTGGGTGCGGGGCTCATGCCTGTAATCCCAGCACTTTGGGATGCTGAGGCGGGTGGATCATGAGGTCAGGAATTTGAGATCAGCCTGGCCAACATATTGAAACCCCATCTCTATTAAAAATACAAAAATTAGCTGGGTGTTATGGCATGTGCCTGTAATCCCAGCTACTCAGGAGGCTGAGGCAGGGGAATCACTTGAACCCGGGAGGTGGAGGTTGCAGTGAGCCAAGATCGTGCCACTGCACTCCAGCTTGGGTGACAGAGCTAGACTCTGTCTCAAAAAAAAAAAAAAATTATATCAAGATCGACATGTGATCCTCCACACACAAATATAAAATATGGTAATTTTATACCAATATTTATTTGGCAATAAATATTCAGTTCCTAGCACAGTGCTTGGCAGATACTCAATAAATGGTTCTGTCTCATTCTCATACCACTGGTATAGCAAATCTCATATCTTTAGGAGAATGAAAAACATTATTCAGTTACCTTTTCTTTCTTTTTTTTTTTTTTTTTTTTTTTTTTTTTTGAGACAGAGATTTGTTCTTGTTGCCCAGGCTGGAGGGCAATGGCACAATCTCGGCTCACCGCAACCTCTGCCTCCCAGATTCAAGCGATTCTTCTGCCTCAGCTTCCCGTGTAGCTGGGATTATAGACACCCACCACCATTCCAAGCTAATTTTTTTGTATTTTTTAGTAGAGATGGGTTTCACTATGTTGGCCAGGCTGATCTCAAACTCCTGACCACAGGTGATCTACTCGCCGTTACCTCCCAAAGTCAGTTACCATTTTTGTACTCTGCCTTTACCTTCTGATATGGTTTGGCTGTGTCCCCACCCAAATCTCAACTTGAATTGTATCTCCAAGAATTCCCACATATTGTGGGAGGGACCCAGAGGGAGGTAATGAATCATGGGGACCAGCCTCTCCTGTGCTATTCTTGTAATAGGTAATAAGTTTCACAAGATCTGATAGGTTCACCAGGGTTTTCCACTTTTGCTTTTTCCTCATTTTCTCTTACCACTGCCATGTAAGAAGTGCCTCTCACCTCCTACCATGGTTCTGTGGCTTCCCAGCCATGTGGAACTCCTTAAGTCCAATTAAACCTCTTCTCCTTCCCAGTCTCGGGTATGTCTTTATCAGCAGTGTGAAAACTGACTAATACACCTTCCTTCTCCAATTCTTTAAAAAATTACCTGTGAATTTAAGTATTCTGACAGATAATGTTAAAATTTTGACTCTTTATGTATAACAACAGAGAGAATCTGCTTTTTTGAATGAATGAAAAAGAAGATTGAGTCAAAATAGTTTTACTTATTTATTTTTTATTATTTATTATTATTATTATTATTTTTTTTTTTTTTTTTTTTGAGACAGAGTCTTGCTCTCTCACCAGGCTGGAGTGCAATGGCGCGATCTCTGCTCACTGCAGCCTCTGCCTCCCAGATTCAAGCTATTCTCCTGCCTCAGCCTCCCCAGTAGCAGGTACTACAGTTGCACACCACCATGCCCAGCTAATTTTTGTATTTTTGATAGAGGCAGGGTTTCACCATGTTGGTCAGGATTTTCTCGATCTCCTGACCTTGTGATCCACCTGTCTTGGCCTCCCAAAGTGCTGGGATTATTGAGTCAAAATCGCCTTATTTCTGTGTGATGCAGAGTCAAAATTGAGTCAAAATCATCTTATTTCTGAGTGATGCAGAGTACTGAATCTTGAGTAATTATTTGCGTACATGTCTGTCCCTATAGTCTTTAGCCTTTTTGTGGAAAATATCTTCATATTACTCATATTTTCAAATGTATAACTTACTATAATAGCTAGTAAACCAGACAATGAAGATTTGTTGAATAGACGAATTAATGAACCAAAATTTCTTTCTTCTATAAGCTGAACTGTTATTTGATTATCATTGTCAGTAAGACATTTTATGGATCTAGAAGAAACTTAATAGATCAATTAATATAATAAACTCCTCATTTTATAGATAAAAAGAGAACTAGAAAGATAATTTATAAATCAGTTTTGACTAGAGGTAAAATAATGTATTTATTTTAAGTTTGAGAAAATTATTTAGAATGAAGTATAGAAAGTAAAAATAAAAGCATTGTCCATGATATACCCATTTAATAATTCATGATTTTAATCAATAATGCATGGCCATTACTGTGTTACTGGAATGTATTCCAGTGTTATTCACACTTAATCAGATATTAACATTTTATATTTCTAGCAATGGATGATCTATCTCATGGAGCTCCCATTTCTCTCTTATTCATGATCTGAGATGTTCTATTATTTTAGCCTTTAGTTTTATTCTCTGGTGTCATCACAAGATGGTGCCAATGTGTCTCTGCCACCACAGAATAAGAATCAACAGATAATCTTCATGTTACTTGCATTGGAGGTTGGATACAGGTCTGGTAAATTCCAAGGATTTTTCACATTTTATTATTTCTGTTGAAATTCCAATATCCTCTCCCAAGCAATTAGTGAATAAATCTCTCAGAGTTGCCTTTGAAGTGTATATATTTCTCTATCTAAGAGGCTCCCATGCCCATGAATGACTCATACAATACTTCTGCTGATTTCAGTGAGCTTCGTCCATCTATGGGAAAACACAAACAACACGCCTATACATACAGGGTTATGGTTATTTTTCTTGTTATTGCCTTTTCTACTAGGAACTTCTGTATATTATGTATAAATCTCAACTCATAAACTCATCTCTTGATTTTCATAGCCTTGTAAATAATTTAATATCAATCATATTTGTTTGTCTTCCTTCAAATTTTTGAAATCGTAAACCACTCTAAACATCAGAGATGACTAATTGATCACTGATTGTGTTTCCTTTAAGAATTTTATTATCCAGCTGGCAACCCCAATTGCCCATTGTTTCTGTGTCTTCCTTATGCATGGAAATTACCATATTGGCTGGAAGTGCTATACCCTTCCAGTCTTCTCAATGTAATGTGGGTTCATTACTACTGAGGTTCTGCCATATCCTTGGAGATGCTGCCACATGGCATCTTCCCCCACACAGCGCCATATATACAAAGACACACACACAGAGATACACAGAAACACACACATACCACTCAACCTGGAAGAATCTTTATTTAGTCTAGAGATACAGCATGTTTCTTAAAATCCTATTATTTTCAGTGGGTTTAGACGCTTGGAAACAAAAGCCTAGAAGCACAAAAACAAATTTCATCTGAGAAAAGAAAGCAGAATGTGGCCAGCTACTTAAAGGGGGAAAGAAAGGGGGGAGAACATAAAAAAAACACAGAATAGAGATAAAAACATAAATTTCTATCTCAAAAAATTATCATGATAAATATATATGGAAATTCATTCAATACTACAGATACCACATGCCACACTTTTTTTAATTGCACACTCGTTCTCTAATTCAACCAATGAGGAATTGAAGTATTTTTAAAAACATAATAAAAATAACAATACAACAATAAAAATAAAGATTTAAAAGTAACACAGTGTAACAATTTATACTACATCTATATTGTTATGTAAATTAAATATAAGTACTCTAGAAATGATTTAAACTATATGGGAGAATGTATGTAGGTTTTCTGCAAATACTACACTATTTTATATAAAGGACTGAAGCATCTGTGAATTTTGGTATTCACAGGGGTTCTGGAACCAATCCCCCAAATCCTCCATGGATACCAAAGAATAACTGTATTACTGTATGGAGGAAACTTTGCCAAGTTTTGCTAAAACACCAACAACAAACAAACTAAACCAATGTCTGCAAATGGGAGAGCTCACTAACTAGCAAATGGCCCTGAACCAATGAATCAATGGCTTATGAATAAATTAATCATATAATGCCTTAATCCCCAAAGGATTTAATGCAGCACTAAATTACTAAACTACAGTGAAATATGCATAATTTTCCACCATTAATCTGACTGTCTTTGATCAGTCCACAGTGAGCCTGCATCTTAAGTTAGGATAGAGTTGGATGCACATAGAAGCTGCAGGATTCCTTGGTATCACGTGTTCCAGTTTTTAGCTTTCCCACCCATGTATATATTATTTTAAATTTATTATTGTTATTTGTTTATTATTTATTTATTTATTTTGAGATGGAGTCTCGCTCTGTCGCTCAGGCTGGAGTGCAGTGGAGCGACCTCAGCTCACTGCAACCTACACCCCCTGGATTCAAGTGATTCTCCTGCCTCAGTCGCCTGGAGAAGCTGGGATTACAAGCATATGTCACCACGCCCGACTGATTTTTGTATTTTTACTAGAGATGGGGTTTTACCATGTTGGCCAGGCTGGTCTCGAGCTTCTAGCCTCAAGTGATCTGCCCACCTCGGCCTCCCAAAGTCCTGGGATTACAGGTATGAGCCACTGTGCCAGACCTGTTATTTGTTATTTACTCCATCATTTATTAGGATAATAAATTTTTTTCCAGTGAAACACTTCCAGATAATTCTATGCAGAAGTACCGCTTTCTTGTAACTCTGATTAACTCAAGAAACAGTAGTAAATGAATATTTTTTAGGAAAGTCTTTTTCCCAACAGATTAACCAATGCTTTTCTCAAATTGGGTGTGTATGTGTGTGTGTTTTAATTAATTTGATCCAAAATCGAAATCAAAACAAAGCAAAACAAAACAAAAAAACTACCCTTTGCCAAGTGACCTCAGGGTCCACTGACTTAATTAAACATTTAATAACTGAAATATTTTAAAATGTCAAAACTTCGGCAACCACATCATTTTATGCCCTAGAGCATGCCAAACTAAGAAAAAAAAAATAGTCTATGTAGCACACCCTGAAGGTGAACAGTGAAATGCTTAATGCATTCACAGTTCTTGTAATGAAGCTACTTCCTAGAGCAAAAGGAAATATATATAAATTTTTTTCTTAGCCTGTAGTATTTGGATGATGAGTATATCAGATTCAGTGACAGAACTTTCTTCTTCCCTGTCTCTTACTCCTCAAGCCTCGCAATATTGATGCATTGCCTTCTTTTTCTTTGGTTTCAAGTTCTATATACTGCATGTTTTTCAGCATGTTCTAGTTTCTTAAACTTATCATCCTATCTTAGTTTAAATAATTTTTCCCCAAGCTCCTTTTCTTCCCCAACATGTTAAATAATTGAGTTTGTTTTACCCATATTTTTTCTCTCTTGCCACTGCATTCTATTTCATCTTTTATACTGATTTCATTAACTTTTTTGCTAATTTTTAAAAAGGTCTTTAGTATTATACAGAGAGGTGAGTGGGGGGAATGAGATGTCCTTTTATTCAATCATTCATTTGTTCTTTTATTTATGAAACATTTACCTAATACCAATTATGAGCAAGGCCCTGAATATAAAGAAAGGCCTAAGACTCATTTGTGTACTCCAAGCACTGATAGAAACCAAATAAACCGAACATCAAATTTGAGAGGATATGAAAGGTCATCTAGGTCAGCAGCTCCATTGGCAGGCTATATCAGAGTCAGCTCTAGGGTGTTAAAAAGTGCAGAGTTATGGATCTTGTATCTCAGACACCAAATAAGTATTAAATTAATTTGGACACTTAAGTATTTATTATATATTTTAGGTGACTTTGGAATGCTGGAATGCCAATGAAGAACGACTTGAAACCATAGATGTAGTCCAACCTACAATCAATTTCTTAAATTATTTTATTGCTATATATTACAAAACAAAAAGAATTCAAGAAATCTTATTCCAACACTCCAAATGTATGTATTAATACTTTAGAATGTATGTATATATTTCATATATTTCTATATACATACATTCTATATATTTCATATATTTCTATATGAATATATTTCTATATAGAATATATTTCATATATTTCTATATACATACATTCTAAAGTATATTCATAAGTATATTCTATATACTATAGTATATACAGTCTGCATATACATATGTTCTAAAGCATACACACACATACATATATATATTCTTTAGATTTAGTGCATCAGAATGTCAAATTTCTGAGACAGAAAATTCTAGCTTTGGACAGCTTTGACCATTATAAATTCTTCTTGCTTTGAAAAAAATAGTTGTGTATCGTCTACCAATTGATTCTTTTTATTTCTCTTGTTTCTGAATAGGACTAAAATCCTTGGGGCACAAGCCACACACACACACACACACACACACACAAACACACACGATTCGATTCTCTCAGTCCTTCGTGGTTAAAATACTATGTTACACTAAAACATGACATACAACATATACATACAGAAATCAGATGGTTTTTTAAAAGATTGTATAATTACTACTTAACAAAGACTTTGATTCAAACTGTTTTTTCATGACCTTCTCTCGCTAGTATATACAGTACATACTTACTCTGCCGAATGGTTTTCCGGCAACTATTGTTATCTATATACAACTACTACAGGAATAAAATGTATTACTATCCCCCAGGCATTCATTGAATGTTTTATACTATCACAGGTTATTTATTCCCACATTTTTTCCTGTTTCATTCACATAATCCAAGCTGTCTTACTCAAAGCATATACTCCTCATAATTTCATTCTACCGTCTTCTAAGAATAGAAATATTTTCACATAATATTTCAAAGGTTGTTTTATAGAACTTTAATGTAATTTTACATGAGTAAATAAGATCTGCAGTTGCCCAGAGAATAACCTCTGTGTTAGGCTGGACTGCCCGTGTTCCTCTCCAGCAATATCTGATCAATCGTTCAAGGTTGTTTTGAGTCTCCCTGAACTCCCATGTGTTGTGATTCCACTGAAATTCTGTGTTCATGTTCCAAAATCACAAGTCTGTGTCTAAGGATGTTGGGAGTTGAGAGTTGTGGGAGGCCTTGTTTTCCATCTGAAACAGACACTCAAAGAAGATACCAGCATTGTAACATACTCCAAGGCCCAAGGAGCCTTACATCTAATATCCTTTCAAACTCATTTTACTTCCCGATATTTTATTAGCCAAACACTTGTGTTGAAAACAGCACACTAAGGAAGGGAAAAGTAGAGAAATCCATAGTTCCATTTCATTTCAACTATTTCTTACATCCCTGCAAGCTGGATATAGGATTTTTAGAATGTATCTATATGAGATGTGAAATAAAAATCTTTGAACAGGGTTTCTACTATTCAGCAAAAACAAAACATATACTTGCACAAGATTAAAAAATACTGGTGACTGAGCTATAAAGAACTGAATGCAACAAGCACAAAACCAAATAACCCTATTAAAATGTGGGCAAAAGACATAAAGAGACACTTCTCAAAATGAGACATACGACTGACCAACAAAAATATGAAGAAAATACTCAATATCAATAATCCTCAGAGAAATGTATATCAAAACCACCATGAGATAGCATCTCACACTAGTAAGGATGGCTGTTATTAAAAACTCAAAAAACAGCAGATGCTGGTGAGGCTGTAGAGAAAGGGAACATTCACACACTGTTGGTGGGAATGTAAATTAGGTCAGCCACTGTGAAAAGCAGTTTGGAGATTTCTCAGAGAATTTAAAACACAACTACCATTGGACCCAGCAGTCTCATTACTGTGAGTATATTTAAATGAAAACTAATTGTTCTGTCAAAAAGACACCTGTACTCGTATGTTTATTGCAGTGCTATTCACAATAGCAAAGACATGGAATCAACCTAGCTGCCTAATGGTGGATTGGATAAGGAAAATGTGGTACATACACACCATGGAGTACTATGCAGCCATAAAAAGAATGAAATCATGTTCTTTCAGCAATATGAATGCAGCTGGAAACTATCATTCTTGCTTTTTAGGAGGAGCTAAACTTTGGATACTCATGGACATAAAGATGGGAACAATAGACACTGTGGACTACTCGGGGGGAGGAAGAGAGGAGGCAAGTGTTAAAAAACTAACTATTGGGGTACTATGCTCGCTACCTGAGTGAAGGGATCATTTATATTTCAAACCTCAGCATTATGCAATATACTCATGTGGCAAAACCTGCATATGTACCCCCTGAATTTAAAATAAAAGTTGAGTGAGAACATGCAGTGTTTGGTTTTCTGTTCTTGCGATAGTTTGCTGAGAATGATGGTTTCCAGCTGCATCCATGTCCCCGAGATCACTTGGACACAGGAAGGGAAACATCACACACTGGGGCCTGTTGTGAGGAGAGGGGACGGGGGAGGGATAGCATTAGGAGATATACCTAATGTAAATGACGAGTTAATAGGTGCAGCACACCAACATGGCACATGTATACATATGTAACAAACCTGCACATTGTTCACATGTACCCTAGAACTTAAAGTATAATAAAATAATTAAAGAAAATAGAAGTTGAATTTATTAAAATGAAAGACAATGAAAAATACAAAATACTGGCTATTTTGCATATAAGTAAAATGCTTTTATATTTGTATTTAAAGGTGGTATTACATAATATGAAGATAAATAATATCCATGCTACAAATCTAACATTTTATTTTTTAATTTAAAATGGCAGTTAATTCATCATAACATTTTTAACTTTTTATTTTGAAATAATTACAGATTCACATGCATTTGTAAGAAATAACAGAGATCTTGTGTACCTTTTACTCAGCTTTCCTAATGATCACATTTTGCAAAAGCATAATGTAATATCAGAACCAGGATATTGACATCGATACAGTCAAAATATTTTTCCTCAGATTTTTTTTCTGAGACTTTCTAAACCATGAATTCCATTGCATTAATAGTTATAGGGCTACTCAGATAACTTCATCTTATATCAAATGAGTTGTAGTAATTTATATATTTTTGAGGAAGTGATCCAGTTTGTTTAAATTGTGTGAAAATTGATTATGTGAATTGAAGTTACCATACGTAACTAAATCAGAGTCAAGAGACCGGGGTAGAGGGGGATACAATTGCCTTCAGAGGGATTATGCTGCAAGCCAGCTGCTAAAATGACCTGTTATTACTGTAAGACCGGTTTTACTTGGTAGCTGCTGAAATAAACTGCCATGAGCAAAATAAACCATAATAAATGATAATAAAATGCCATGACCCTCACTCACTCATCAGAGCTTGCTAGCTCTCAAAAACTTCACTAGTGCCAATGAATTAATCATAAATCTGAATACATTTAACTCTCTTGTTTAATAATATTCCAAAATGCTTTAAACTGTACCCAAGGTAAATAATTACTCCTATGTATGTCACCAGCATATCTAATCTTTTCATTATCTCATACCTTATCTTTTACATTCTAGTAATACAAAAATACTTTAAAATTCCCAAGATTTGCCTTATTTTTTCTCACTGTCAGTGTTTTTACATGACTTCATTTTCTCTGATAAAATTTCCTTTTGGCTTTTCTCCTAGATATTTCATACTCAATCCTTTCTGGTCTAAGTGTCATCTGAAGTGATGGAAGGCACCAGAAAGTCTTCCTGTGTACTTTCGAAGTACTCCATCCCAGGTCATTGCTGACTAAATTTTAGTAGCCTGCTTAGCATTAAGTTAATCTCAATAGACTTTAAACTTAATGAAAGCAGGACATTATATCTTATTTATTCTTCAGAATATGGGCCTAGACTGTAAGCATAGAAGATTTCATAGGTACAATATATCTCAATAGTGCATTCTATTTTGAGCAAGTTGCAATTCTGAGTTTTTAATGATTTTTTGGACCAAAATTAGTTGTGTCCTGAATAGCTAAAAAATAAAAATATACTTTAATAAAAGGTATTATCTGAAATATTTAGTTTGAGATAACGGAGCTGTCCTAATGACATATATGGTCATTGCAACACTCTTCTTTCTGCCTCTAAAAGCATTTTATTTGAGCAAAATCAGATAAGAAAACACATAATAGAGAAACTGGAAGTGAGGAAAGTTCAAAAGTGCAGAAAGAAAAAGGCTGAGGCTTACATGTAAGGAACAAGATGGAGAGGGGCCAGGAGGAAGAGATGGGATACATTTAGAAATTATATAGATTTAATTCAAATTAGAGACTTTGGAAAACATTACCTGCAAAACTATCTATCTTGTTCTGTGCAGAGTCAAGTAATAGAGGCAAAGCATTGACCAAATGGATTACTCATTTTAACTGGGTTTAATGGAGGGAGGATGTTCCTCATTAGAGTGGTCAATAATATCAATATTTCTTTAGGTGAACACTGTCTGAAGCTACAACATTCAGCCTCATACAACCATTATTCTCTTAATTCTGATATTCATAGGCATGGCTTTTATTCAGATGTCACTAGTCATCTTATGTAAGCTCTTTTGATATAAGGATGTGTGTTTGTCGGGAGGCGGTGCTGAATCTGAGCTACTAATTTAAATAAGCCATTTTGATTGCTTATTTGATTGCACATTTGATCAAGTAAGACTGTTGGTACAAATCTGAAAAAGTCTTCAAATATTTAATACCAAATACAGATATTGTTCTAATATTTGCCATTCAAGATCTCTGTATGTGCTATTTAACAGTGAGTGCTCAGACAGAAGGCCCCACTCATTGCCTTAGACTTGATCACTAAAATTGAAATAAATTATACTCTTAGGTAACTGAAAAGATGTTAGAAATGAAATTGCATTTCTAAACTACAATCATATTGGTCATCAATACAGAGTTGATACTCAACAGTAAACAGAATGATATATCAGCACATACATTTTATCAGTAATTTCAAATTAGGATATCTAGAAGAGTTACAACAGGACAAGGACTATAATGTAGTCTTTCTTTCCAGTCTTAACATTCGACTTCTTTTCTTTTTATATATGTAGACTCTTAACTTCACTTATTTCCTACATGCCAATAAACATAATATTTATATCTCTTGCTCTGCCCTATCTGCATTTTTTTGTGTTAGCTTCTTAAAAGGGTTTTAGTAGGCCGGGCACAGTGGCTCACACCTGTAATCCCAACAATTAGGGAGGCCGAGGTGGGTGGATCATGAGGTCAAGAGATCGAGACCCTCCTGGCAACATAGTGAAACCCCATCTCTACTAAAAATACACATGCGCACGTGTGTTTATTGCGGCACTATTCACAATAGTAAAGACTTGGAATCAACCCAAATGTCCACCAGTGACAGACTGGATTAAGAAAATGTGGCACATATACACCATGGAATACTATGCAGCCATAAAAAAGGATGAGTTCATGTCCTTTGTAGGGACATGGATGCAGCTGGAAACCATCATTCTCAGCAAACTATCACAAGAACAGAAAACCAAACACGGCAAGTTCCCACTCATAGGTAGAAATTGAACAATGAGATCACTTGGACATGGGAAGGGGAACATCACACACTGGGGCCTATTATGGGGAGGGGGGAGGGGGAGGAATGGCACTGGGAGTTATAACTGATGTAAATGACAAGTTGATGGGTGCTGACGAGTTGATGGGTGCAGCACACCAACATGGCGCATGTATACATATGTAACAAACCTGCATATTATGCACATGTACCCTAGAACTTAAAGTATAATTAAAAAAATACAAAAATTAGCTGGGTGTAATCTCGGCCATTCAGGAGGCTGAGGCAGGAGAATCGCTTGAACCTGGGAGGCGGAGGTTGCAGTGAGTCGAGATTGCGCCACTGCACTCCAGACTGTCGACAGAATGAAACTGAGTCTCAAAAAGAAAAAAAAAAAAGTTGGTGGAGGGGCTTTAGAAATACATTTTATGTAAAAATGTTGTATCTTTTTGATTTTATTTGTCAAAAACACATTGTGGAAAATCTGGGAAATATTTTTAAAGAATAAGAAAGAAAATACGGTATTAATCATATCTGTCATTCTTTATGTATATATGCCTATTTTACACTGATTTTTATTTACCTGTTTTTTACCCGTTATTTACCTGTTTTTTGTTTACCATGGTTTTAAAAATTAAGTGCATACTAATATTTTTTCTCTTTTATTTATTTTTACCATCTATATTTATTACTTTATTATAATTGTAATTGATACATAATAATTGCACATATTTATGAGGTACAGTGCAATGTTTCTATACCTGTATACTATGTGTAATAAACAAACCAGAGTAATTAGCATATCTAGCCCCTCTATTTGTCATCTCTTTGTGTTGAAAACATTCAAAATTCTCTCTTCTAGGTACTTAAAAATGTGGAATAAATTACTGTGAACTGTATTCATTGTACAGTGCTATCGAACACTAGAACTAATTCCTCTTACTTAGCTGTATTCCTTAAGCAACCAACTCTCCTCCCTAGCCATCCCAGCTTCTAGCTACCACTATTCTATTCTTACTCTCTACTTCTATGAGATCAAATTATTTAGTTTTCACATATGAATGAGAATATGTGTTATTTCTTTTTTTTGTACCTATTTCACTTAGCATAATGTCTTTCAGGTTCATCCATCCCTATTGCCACAAATGGCAGTATTTCATTCTTTTTATGGCCAAATAGTGTTCCATTGAGAATATATACCACATTTTCTTTGTCCATTCTTCTGTTGATAGATGCTTACGTTTATTCTGTACCTTGACTATTGTGAATAGTGCAGCAATACGGAAATGCAGGTATTTCTTAGACATAATGATGTGCTTTTCTTTGGATATATACCTAGTCGTGGGACTGCTGGATCATATGGTAATTCTGTTTGCAGTTTTTGGGGGGGGAGTCTACATACTGTTTTCCATAATGGCTGTACTAATTTACATTCCACCCACCAACACTGTATGAGAGTTCCCCTTTCTCTGCACCATTACCAGCATTTGTTATTTGTTGTCCTTTTGATTGTAGCTATTTTAACTAGGTTACAGTGGCATCTCACTGTGGTTTTGATTGGCATTTCCCTGCTGATTAGTGATGTTGAACATTTTTTCATATGTGTTGTCTATTTGTATGTCTTCTTTTGAGAAACGTCTATTCAGATAATTTGCCCATTTTAAATTGAATTATTTTATTTTTGCTGTTGACTTGAGTTCCTTTATATTCTGAATATTAATCTTTATAGAAGAATGATTTGCCCATATTTTTTCCCATTCTATAAGTTATCTCTTCACTCTTCTGATTTTTTTCCTTTGCTGTACAGATGCTTTTTAGTTTGATATAATATTATATATCTATCTTTGCTTTTGTTGCCTGCAATTTTGTGGTCTTATACATAAAGTCTTTGCCAGAATGAATGTCTTGAAGAATTTCCCTATGTTTTGTTTCAGTAGTTTCCGGTCTTACCCTTAGGTCTTTAACTCAGTTTGAGACTATGCTGTCTCTTCAATTGTGTGTTCTTGACACTGCTGTGAAAAATCAGTTAGCTATAAATATGTGGATTTATGTCTAAAATATCTATTATTTTTCATTGGTCACGTGTGTCTGTTTTTATGCCAATTACCACATTGTTTGGTTTTCTTTCTATTAATAGTATATTTTGTAGCTTTCTAGTGTATTTTGAAGTTAGTCTGAAGATTTCAGCTTTGTACTTTTTGCTCAAGACAGCTTTGACTCTTCAGAATCTTTCATGGCTCCGTATCAATTTTAGGATTGTTTATTCTATATCTGTGAAGAATGTAATTCATATATTGATAAGAATCGTATGGAGTACTTACATTGCTTTGGACACTGTGTTCATGTTAACAATATTAATTCTTTTGATTCATGAGCATGGGATGTCTTTCCATTGATTACATCCTCTTCATTTCTTTCACTAGAGTTTTACAATTTTATCAAGAAGACTTTTCATCTGTTTGATTACATTTATTTCTATGTTTTTTTTTTTTTTTTTTTGGCTATTGTGAATGAGATTGCTTTCCTGGTTTCTTTTTCAGCTAGTTTGTTATTGGTGTATAGAAATGCTACTGGTTTTTTGTACATTGATTTTTCTATCTCGTACTTTACTGAATTTATCAGTTCTAAAAGATTTTTGGTAACATTTTTAAGTTGTTCGATATATAAGATCATGTCATCTGAAAAGAGGGACGGTTGTACTTCTTCCTTTCCCATTTGGATGCCTTTTGTTTCTTTCTCTTGGCTAATTGCTCTGGTCAGGGCTGCCAGTATTGTGTTTAATAAAAGTGGTGAAAGTGAGCATCTGTCTTGTTCCAGTTATTTGAGAAAAATTTTCAACTTTTCCGCACTCAGTATGATGTTGGCTGTGGGTTTGTTATATATGGTCTTTATTGTGTCTAGATATGTTTCTTCAAAATCGAATTCTTCGAGAGCTTTTATCATGCAGGGATGTTGAATTTTATCAAATGTTTCTTTCTGCATTTATTAAGATACTGACATGGTTTTTGTTCTTTATTCTGTTGATGTGCTCTATTACATTTCTTCAGTTTTGTATGTGTGATCACCCTTGCATCCTTGGATAAATTACACTTAAATATGGTGTATAATCTTTTTGATGTGCTGTTGGATTCAGTTTGCTGGTATTTTCTTGAGGATTTTTGCATCTATATTAATCAGGGATATTTGCTTGTACTTTCCGTTTTTGTTACACCCTTGTCTGGTTTTGGTATCAGAGTGATGCTGGCTTCACAGAATGAAAAATTCTCTCCCCTTCAGTTTTACAGAATAGTTTACAAAGAATTGGTTTTAATTATTTTCTTTTCTTTCTTTTTTTGAGACCAAGTCTCACTCTGTCACTCAGGCTAGAGTGCAGTGGCGTCAAGTTGGCTCACTTCAACCTCTGCCTCCTGGGTTCAAGTGATTCTCATGTCCCAGCCTCCTGAGTAGCTGGGATTACAGGCGCCCACCACCCCGCCCGGCTAATTTTTGTATTAGCCAGACTGGTCTCGAACTCCTGGCTTCATGTGATCTGCCTGCTTTGGCCTCCCAAAATGTTAGGATTACAGGCATGAGCCACCACACCCAGCTGGTTTTAGTTCTTTAGTGTTTGGTAAAATTCAGCAGTGAATCTGTCTAGTCCTGGGCTTTACTTTGTTGGGAGACTTTTTATTACTGCTTCAATCTTAGTAGTTATTGGTCTGTTTAGGTTTTTTATTTCTTCCTTCTTCATTCTCAGTAGCTTGTATGTGTCAAGGAATTTATCCATTTTCTCTAGGTTTCTCATCTGTCAGCTTACACTTTTTCATAATATAATCTAATGATATTTTGTATCTGTGTTATTAGTTGAAATGACTCCTTTTTCATTTGTGATTTTATTTACTTGGCTCTTCTTTTCTTTTTTAATTATTCTAGCTAATTATTTGTCAATTTTGTCTATCTTTTGAAAAAACCCAATTTTCATTTTGCTGATCTTTTGTGCTTTTTAGTCTCTATTTTATTTCTGCACGAATCCTTATTATTTCTTTCTTCCTACTAATTCTAGTTTTAAGTAAATATTTGTTGAGGTCACAATCTTTAGTAGTTACATAACACTTTATCCTGTGGAGTGATCTTTCTTTCTCTCTTTCTTTCTTTCTTTCTTTCTTTCTTCTTTCTTTCTTTCTTTCTTTTTCTTCTTTTTTTTTCAAGAATTCCCCTATTGTTTGGCTTTTATGTTGATTCTATTCTTTAATAAGAAAAAGGTATCCACTTCTATAAGTATTTGTTACCTGAAGGTTTTAAAAAAAAAATACGCTCTATGAAATCCAATCACAGAGACATACTACATATTTTAGGTCACTTAATACATTTTGCAAATCTGTGTCCTAAAGTTAATGGTGGTGTGTATTATTATTTATATATGAGATTGCCTGACTTACTATATCTTTCCCAGAAAAACAGGCATAAATTTAATTTTGTGTAATGAAGAAGAAAAGTGCATTTTACATATTTGTCATACTTATTAATAATGTATCTTTTTCCTGTGATTTTTCCATGTATGTTCTGCAATAAAATTTCAATTAAGGTTTTCTAAATTAGTCAATCCATTAACTTTAATAAGATCCTTATATATTAATACAATTATCATGTGCTGCATTGTCTACTGCCAACCAAATGCCATTTTCCCTATTCTATGGGCTCCTCTATATACTGAGAGTTGGAAGCCTGGGAATTACATTTTCCAAAATACTTGCCAGTATGTTTTTGGATTTGATTCTAGCAATATGAAGCATCCGCACAAGATTTGGAAAGTACAATAGAAAGAGAAACCATTGTTGCTTCTGCTGCAGTAGCATAATGGGAATATTGTCTGACAGATGATGTGTAAGAAATGTTACCAAACGTTTCTGAATATTCTTTTACAAATTACCCATTTTGATTCTGTAAGCAACTAATGTTAAAATTGATGATATTTTGCAATCCCTGCACTTCCTGATTTCCTAAATACTGCCAGTTCTGACTTTCACTTCCCTAACCTCTCAAATTTTTTATTAAATCCTACCATATCTGAATTAGATCCTACCTTTATATTTCCCCACATGAAATCTTAGTGATATGTATTAGTATTTGACTCAAATGTTTTCTAATTTATATTTTACCTCTCAAATTTGGTAATAATTTTTAAAAAGTTGTAGGATTTACACATGTAAATACTTAACACATTTTAATTTAATTTTTAAATTAAAGAATCTCAAGAAATGTTGCCCATATGCTACAAAAATATAATTTTTTTAGCCTGAAGCATTTAAAATAAATTAGAAAAACAGATGCTTCATTACCAATGAACACTTTGGCATACTTCTATAAGCAAAGACAATTTCCTAATATCCTTGCACATAGCATAACCATCAAAATCAGATAATGAACACTGATAAATTATGAGAACTAATTCTCAAAATTTATTTAACATTCACCAATTGTCCCCCAAAATGTCCTTTAAAGCAGAAGATTCTAGTCTAGAATTGTATGCTACATTTACTTGATTATTCTTGAGTCTACACAAATCTGAAATACTTCCTCGACCTTTTTTTTAATGCATGTGATTTTGATACTTTTGAAGATTGCAAGCCGCTTATTTTATAGAAAGCCCCTAAGTTTCTGTTCACTTGATGGTTCTTCATGAACAGATTATGCATCTTTGTCAGGGATATCACAGAAGCATGAATGTGTTTTATACCTATGCATTCTTACATTATATATGAGATACTATGTGGTTTCCATTCATTCCACCATTGGTAATAGTAACTTTAATCCTTTAATTAAGAGGTGTTAGCCAGACTCCTACGAATAAGATTTCTCATTTTTCTCAGTGTAACTTTGTGAAGGTACTTTGAAACTAGGTAGTAGTTTACTTCAAACTTTAAATTTCTATTTGAACTTTAATTTTATTCACTTATTTAGATTAGTATGAACTCACATGTTCTTATTTTAATATTTGGGTTAAAAATCTTTATGCTCATTACTTATATCTCAAATTCCCCAAGATTTGGTTAATAGAAGCACTTTCAAGATATTTTGTGCATCTTTTGGGAGTGTGTCTATGGTTTTTGAACACTTCCCTTACTGTCTGGCATGAAAAAAGTATTTAAGGTTAGTTTTGTACTTCCTCTCTCCTGAAACTGGAATCAGTCATTTCTCTAATGCAGCAGTCCCCAACCTTTTTGACAACAGGGACAGGTTTTGTTAAAGACATTTTTTCCATGGATAGGAGGCATAGGGATGGTTTTGGGATTAAACCGTTCCACCTCAGATCATCAAGCATTAGTTATTAGAGTCTCATGAGAAGCACACAACCTAGATCTCTTGCATGCATGGTTCACAACTGGGTTTACGCTCCCATGAGAATCTAATACCACAGCTGATCTGACAGGAGGCAGCACTCAGGAGGTAATGCTTGCCTGCCGCTCACCTCCTGCTGTGTGGCTCCACTCCTAACAGGACACAGACCAGTACCGTTCTGTGGCTAGAGGTTTGGGGACCCCTGCTCTAAGAAAGTTCTGGTTCATTTTATCAACGAAATTTGGAAAAAGAAACCTGCGAACTATATTTGTTTATTGTTATGAAGGTATGTTGTTGAAAATCCTCTCATACGACAGAGCTAGGATATCACTATGTCTATCTCATGTCTACCAGTATCATTTGTCAGTTAAAAATCACATGTTCACAGTATCTCCAAACCAATCAATACCATAAGGTTTGTTCTAGGTTTTTCTGTTTCTATAAGTGTCTTTTTCTTCTCCAACATGGAGAAACCTGCCTTCCATTAGCCTGAAGATATTTACTCTATTGGTTGTTTCAAATGTTATTAACACATTCCTAACCCCACTCCAGCTCAGATACGCTACCCAGGGCTTCCATAGCTTCCCTCATTTGGTTACTTTCCTCATTTTGCCTGGGATTCAGTACCATATACTAAGCCACCCACCATGCCCTCTTTATAATGGTTAGTCCTCTGACACTCAGTGCTTGGCCACTGTCACTCCCATACATGGAAGCCTTATGGGCCCCAACATCCTGGACTCAACTATCCTCCTGAATTCCACTCTTCACCATGAACTTTGACATGTGATGAACAAACACTCTCTCTATTCAGGTTCTGACATGACTTGCTGGATTACCACAGTTCCTCAACTCCCACTAGAGATATACATTTTGCTTAGTTAGGACCAAGTAATGCTTTATTCTTTCCTTCATTTGTATTTAGACTGAATTTCTCTGGAAGAGTAAGAGTATTACTTTATTTCTATTCTTGCCCATTTCAATATTAGTTAGACACTCACAGTCTCTGTCTTTTAATTGGAGCATTTTGATCATTTACATTTAATATAATTATTGCCATTGTTTGAGTTAAATTCAGCATCTTGCTATTTCTGTCACCCAGGCTGGAGTGCAGTGATGTGAACTTGGCTCACTGCAACCTCCATCTCCCAGGTTCAAGGGACGCTTCTGCCTCAGCTTCCAAAGTAGCTGAGATTACAGGCGCCCACCACCATACCTGGCTGATTTTTGTATTTTTAGTAGAGACAGGGTTTCTCCATGTTGGCCAGGCTGGTCTAGAACTCCTGATGACTTCAGGTGATTCACTCACCTCAGCCTCCCAAAGTGCTGAGATTACAGGTGTGAGCCACTGTGGCCGGCCGGTATTACTCGTCCTCCTGTTCTATCTGTTTAACTTATTTTTCCCTCTTTCTACCTTTTTTTGATTTATTGGTAAATTCATGTGTTTTTCTTTTTTCTTTCATGATTGTTTATTAGCTATAATTGTTTGTGGTGCTATTGTAGTTGTTGCTTTAATGATTATAGTATACATGTCTACCTTATCATAGCCTACCTTCCACAAATATAATACTATTTCACTTTTAGTATAAAAACCTTATATTTGCATCTTTTCTTTCCTGGCCTTTGTGGTGGTGGTGTCAAATGTTTTACTTAAACGTGAGCTCCAAATCCAACAATATAGTGTTATTATTTTTACTTAAACAGTTCATTATCTTAAAAAAAATTTTAATAAGAAAGATATATTTTATGTAGTTATATTTCTGGAGCTCTTTATTCAACTGTATGGATTATACTTTCATCTGTTATTAATTACTCCTCCTGTAACATATTTCTTTTAGTTCAGACATGCTGATGATGTGGTATTTTAGCTTCTGTATGTTCAGCTATTATTTCTTCTGCATTTAAAAATACATTTTGCTGGGTACAGAATTCTGGAATGATAGCATTTTTACTTCTCTACGTTGAAAGTATTCCTCAACCGATGTCTGGTATTCAGTTTTCTAATGATAAGCCTGTTATAATTTTTCATCCTTTTTTTCCTCTGAATATAATGTGCCTTTTTCTCTGGCTCTTTTTATCACTGGATTTAAGCAGTTAGTTAAGATATATTTTACTACAGTTTCCTTAATTTTGCTTGTGCTTGATTGAGATTTTTGGCGAACCAAAAATTTCATTATTTTTTGCAAATGTATTTATTTTCTGCTTTTCTCTCTGTCTTTTATATTTCAGGACTCAAATTACACCAGGACTCAAATTGTCCCACAGCTGTTTTGTGCTCAGTTAATGTTGTGCTCATCATTTTATTCTTCTCTGCTTCATTTTTGGATTGTTTATGTTGCCGTATCTTCTATCTTTTCTTATATGAGGTATAAACTACTATTATTAATCCCATCTACTATATTTTGCCTTTGAGACATTGCTTTCAACTCAGCAGTTTGAGTTGGGTCTTAGCACTTCTCTGCTGAACAAGTTCAATTTAGCTACTTCAAGGTATAGAATAAAGCTTAATAACTACTGTGATAGCTTCATCTATTATTCTATTTTCTGTATTTTTTCAGGGTCAGTTTAGTTAATTTTTTCTTGTATATATTGTGTTTTATTGTTTCTTTTCATGTCTGGTAATTTATACTAGATACCAGATACTGCTAAGTTTATATTTTTGGGTGCTGGATATTTTTGTATTTCTACATATATTCTTGAGCAGTTAATTTATGTGAAATAACTTGATCCTTTTGGTCTGGCTTTTAAGACTGTTTTAATCAGGACCAGATGAGCTTTTGTTTACAGTTAATTTGACTTCATTTATGAAGCAATTCACTTCTGAGTTCCCTACCTATACAGCCAATGTTTTGTGAATTATAAGTTCCCACTCTGGCTGCTGGGAATAGACATTATTCCTCTAATTATTTTAGCTATTTAATCTCTGTCTTCTGGTAGTAATGTCATATGGCATGCACTGATCGGTATGAGTGAAGGCTTGAAGAGACCTGAATTTCTCCAGACAGCTTCTCCCCTTACTGTCTCCCCCTGACTCTCTGCTGCTTTATTTTCTCTGGCACCAACCCCTGCAAATTCTAGCCACCCTTTTGTCTTATGGAAGGAACTATATTACTGGATACTTCTCCTCAGCTCAGGAAATCACTAGATTCTGCCCAGATTCCTCCTCATTGTGCTATAGCCTTGAATATATCTCTTCCTGCCCTCCCCCTACACTCCCCAGCTTTGTTCTCTCTGGCACTAACTCTCTGGTGAAAATTCTAGCCACCCATTTCTTTTATGGAAGGAGCTATATTACCGGCTCCTTCTCCTAGAAGGAAATCACTAGATTCTTCCAGATTCTTCCTCATTGTACTATAGCCTTGAATATCTCTCCAGGCAATAAACTGAAATAGTTCTGAGATTCACCTAGTTTATTTCTCATCTCTCAGAGATAAATATCTTTTATTACCTGGTATGTAGTATCATAACATGTAGTTTTGTATTTTTATGTGTTTTTTTTATTTTGGTTGTTTTGAGAAGAATAGTAAATCAAGTTCCTGTTTCTCCACATTGGCTAGAATTCTTTTACTCTTTTAAATATTTGAATGTACAGTATGCTGAAAATCTTTCTACACCACGTGACTGGATACAGACTTTTTTCCTATAATCATTTGAGAGTCAATCAACAACCTTTAGAAATATGTTCAGATTTATATTGTCAGAAATAAAAGGCTTTTGGCACTGCCTCATGAGGATTTGAGGATGAAAGATAGAGGTTGTGAAACAAATTAGGAATTTGTCATTTCTTCATAATGTGTATGATTGCACAATGTTGTACAATCTAAATTTACATACTTTTGAGGACGTTTAATAAAAGGGATTAGGGATTAGGGCCGGGCGCGGTGGCTCAAGCCTGTAATCCCAGCCCTTTGGGAGGCCGAGACGGGCGGATCACGAGGTCAGGAGATCGAGACCATCCTGGCTAACACTGTGAAACCCCGTCTCTACTAAAAAATACAAAAAACTAGCCGGGCGAGGTGGCGGGCGCCTGTGGTCCCAGCTACTCGGGAGGCTGAGGCAGGAGAATGGCGTGAACCCGGGAGGCGGAGCTTGCAGTGAGCTGAGATCCGGCCACTGCACTCCAGCCTGGGCGACAGAGTGAGACTCCATCTCAAAAAAAAAAAAAAAAAGTGGGATTAGAAAAACTAGAAATGATAATGTTTGAAGTTGATTTTTTAAAGTTACATAAAATTGCCGTGGCATGGTGACTGTGTTAGTCTGAGTTTCCCCACATGCCAAGATTTAGTCATAAACTTAATGAAGAAGGAGATTTTTGGAAGGTGACTAATCTATCTTCCCGTGTTCTCTCTTTTCCTCAACAATTGCCCTATTTCTTTCTTACATTTTCAAATATAGAATATCTTAAAAGTCCTAGAAGAATATACCCAGGTTAAGTATTTGAATGTCATTTTCAAAGTGGGAATTGTTTCTGCAGACTAAGACAGGTGGTGCTGATTCTCAGTCTGAAGATGCATTGTGTTGAAGTAATTTGAAAATCTGGTTCAAATAAATAATATTATGGAGTTTCTTCTTTTGAATTAGGAGAGTAAGTGGCTAAGAGTGTAAATCTTGGAGTAATTATGCCTAAATTTTAAACAGAGCTCTTTTGTATTTACTATGTGAACTCAGACCTGCTACATAATTCCTCTTTGTTTCATTTTCCTTATTTGACATCACTACCTATCTCACGGAATGGCTGTGAAGATTACATGATTTAATACATCTGGAACATTTAGAAAAATACTTACATAGTATGTAAGAATGTTTGGCTACTCTCATTTTGTTAGCTGCAAAGTAGTTAATTTTTCATAGATAAATCTATCAGTATTTTAATATTACCACGATTATTTTATTGCCATCTGCTAACTACCTAATTTCCTTACATCTATATACAGAAAGATCATTATCATAATAACTATTCAACAGTAATCTTAGGAAGTCTTTGTGATTAACAGAGATGGAGACAAGCTCTTTCCAAGTAATATATGCTCTCACCTGACCCCTTATAACTTTGGGAAGTATTATTCATGAAATAATATTCACATGAAATCTATTTAATAATCACAATCACTTCATTCAGCACATTATAGAAGAAGAAAAGGTTGTATTTTCTTCTTAAATATTTACACTAGCTTTATTAAAAATAGGAACAAAAAGATTGTAATGGAGTCTTCTTGTTTAGGACTATATAAGAAATGGTTTCTGTGTAGTGTGTTGAGGCTAAACTGAAATGCAAATGTCTGAAGGTCTAGGTATGACCACGATTCGGAAATAATGATATTCAATGACCCAGCTGTCTCTTGAGGTCTGTTACAGTGCTTTCTGAAGTGTCCCTCTGGTATGGTTGAATCTATAACTAGTGACTAGAAAAAAAAATCGTATTTCCTATGTATCCAATACACACAAAGAAAAAAATTAAGATCTGCCATGAGGTATTTATTGCTTTAGAAATCTGCTCATCAAAATAAAAATTAGTCATTCAGAAACAATGAAAAGTTAAGTCTTTTAATGCATGTTCTTAGAGAAAAGGAACTAAAACACTAACCTCTAAAACAGTAATTCAACATTTTGTGGGTATTCTAATGTTTTTTTTTTTTTTTTTTTTTTTGAGACGGAGTCTCGCGCTGTCACCCAGGCTGGAGTGCTGTGGCCGGATCTCAGCTCACTGCAAGCTCCGCCTCCCGGGTTCACGCCATTCTCCTGCCTCAGCCTCCCGAGTAGCTGGGACTACAGGCGCCGCCACCTCGCCCGGCTAGTTTTTTGTAGTTTTTAGTACAGACGGGGTTTCACCGTGTTAGTCAGGATGGTCTCGATCTCCTGACCGCGTGATCCGCCCGTCTCGGCCTCCCAAAGTGCTAGGATTACAGGCTTGAGCCACCGCGCCCGGCCAGGTATTCTAATGTTATATAAACATGTTGATAACAATCAATTTAAATTGCAGAAAGTAACGGTGACCAAATTTTTATGGATAATTTAACACGGGAGCATTACACTCAGACAGTTTTATTTTAATCTACATTTTTAAACACTATTTATGAATCTTTCAAAGCATATCCTTTGATATTTGAACTAATCCTTATTTTCTATTAGCATGTTCCTTAGTTTTACTGTTCAATAGACATTGGCATGTATTTTTATTGATACATTGTTTTCATGCACAACAATATTAAATAATCGATGTGTTTTGTGACCTTGTTCAGAAATTCTAACGTTAACTGTGTAGATTCTCAGTCACGGCATATTGCTGGTGCCCAGATTTCTTAGCACATATAATACTTTAATTAGATATTGTGGTTTGATGTTAATATCCATTACTTACCTTAGTATGGCAAAACCTTTGTAAGTGTAGAAGCAAAGGCAGAATTAAGTAGGAAAATGCATACTATTTCACTAAAGAAAATTATAAAATTTCAAAGTTCAGAAAATGTCATAAACCATATTAAAAGGATAAAGACAAATAGCAATAACATATTTATTTCAGATATTATATTGAATAAAATGATGCAGCTTCAAAGTAAAGAACTTTAATAAACCAATAAAAATAAAATTCCCTGAATTTTGAAATGTCTTAAAGGTAAATGTGGAATTTCAGAAAAATAAACATTTTCAATTAATGTAAAGAGAAGTTCAAATTAATTTTAGATCAGTAGTACTTCTAGTAGTAACAACAAGATTATGTCTACTATTTATTAAGCATTTACCATATGCCAAGCACTGTGTTAAGTTAAACCATTTAAACAGCATAACAAATGTAGGAGATAAGTATTATTGCGAAGCCTGCTTTTCAGATGAGGAAATGGGGACATAAAAAGGGAAATTACATTGTCAAAATTTACCTAGTGGTAGAGTTGAATCACAAGTTTACGGCTGACAAATTCCTGTACACATGTTCTTAAGCCACTGTGCTAAGAAAATATAATTTAGCGCATAAGACATCTTAAAAATGATGTCTGGCAAGTTGACAAAGAATATAGAATTGATTGTGTTCAAAACTGGCAAAAACAGACTTTTCTTTTACATTGTCAGATGGAATTGTAAAATGGTAAAAACTTTTGAAGATCAATTTAAAGAAAATATATTAAAAATCTTAATGGGTGATTTCAATGGCTAAATAACTTTGAATCATTTATACTCTTAGACATAACCAGACATTGGTAAAGGTTAATCTAGAATTGTATTTATTTTAGCATTATTTAGTCAATAAAAATATCAAAAACAAAATAAACTTTAATAATTGAAAATTCATTATGGCATTATGGGATAGCTGTATAATTAATACTAATAATTTATTCAAATTATTGTTTTAGAAGAAATTATTTAACCTCATGGAAAAAGTTTCAATATGCTTTTAAGAGGAAAAAAATTCATAAATGTAAACTGAACTATACACCCATACACTCATACAACATATATATGCTAAAGAAACTGGAAGGCTATACCTTCAAAGCTAATTGTGGTTATCTATGAATGATGTAATTATGAAAAAGTTTTGCTTTTCTTTCTGTTACTTTCTGCATTTGCTAAGTTTCAAACTTGTTAATTTTTTCTTTCAGTTCATAAGCTGTATTAGCTAAGATTCATTTAAATAATTATACTAGTATATACAATTTTAAATTGCATCTGTTCATTTACATCAAGTTAATTATTAGGATACAGAAAAATTTTACTTGTCTTCATAACTTAATCCTTTTTTTAAAATTCAAGTTTCAAAATACTACAAAAATTTTAATGGCATTAGTGTTAATAAACCAGGATTCTAAGACATTACATCTCATAGGTCTCTCAAAGAAAACTGAGGTTTTCTATTGCATGTTTGTGGGTCTCCAATTTAGTATTTGGGGATGAATTCCTAGATAATAAAGATATAGGAATTTCTAAGCTTTGCCATGTTATCAGTAAATGAAAATCATTTCCACTAAATAAATCAATTTCCTCAAACTTCTGTTTGTTTAGCTCTTACCCTGAAATCTTCTTATGTCCTTTCTTCCTTGTAGTATCCCTGGGGTGTAGTCAATGGTTTATAACAAAGATATGGACTTTGTTTAAATAATACAATAATATTTTCCATTTGTTTTGAGAACTTACAGTAGATGTTTCAAATCATCTGAGAATTTCTAAGAGTATTTGCAGAATCACTGCTTTTGTATATTCAGAATCACTGCTTTTGAATAATTATTATAATGCTGACCAGGAGATGCTGCTAAGAGGAGGAGTTCAAATTATTGACTAATAAGTTCTGTTTTTCTTCCTTTCTGTTTCAATTTCAGTGAATCAGAAGAGCAATCTTTTTTTTCTTTTTTTTTTAAGTTGGCTTCATCCCTGGGATTCAAGCCTGGTTCAATATGTGTAAATCAATAAACATAATTCATCACATAAACAGAACTAATGACAGAAGCTACATGATTATCTCAATAGATGCAGAAAAGGCTTTTGACAAAATTCAATATCCCTTCACTTTAAAAACTCTCAATAAACTAGGTATTGATGGAACATATCTCAAAATAATGAGACTCATTTATGACAAACCCATAGACAATATCACACTGAACAGACAAAGGTTGGAAGCATTCCCTTTGAAAACCAGCACAAGACAAAGATACCCTCTCTCTCCACTCCTATTCAACATAGTATTGGAAGTTCTGGCCAGAGCAATCAGGCAAGATAAATAAATAAAGAGTATTCAAATAGGAAGTAAAATTGGCTCTATTTGCAGACAACGTGATCCTGTATCTAGAAAACCCCATCTACTCAGCCCAAGAGCTCCTCAAGCTGATAAGCAACTTGAGCAAAGTCTCAGGATAGAAAAATCAATGTGCAAAAATCACAAGCATTCCTATACACCAACAATAGACAAGCAGACAGTCAAATAATGAGTGAACCCTCATTCACAATTGCTACAAAGATAATAAAATACCTAAGAATACAGCTAACAAGGGACATGAACGACCTTTTCAAGGAGAACTACAAACCACTGCTCAAGGAAATAAGAGACTACACAAACAAATGGAAAAATATTCCATGCTCATGGATAGGAAAAATCAGTATCATGAAAATGGCCATGCTGCCCAAAGTAATTTATAGATTCAATGCTATTCCCATTAAACTACCACTGACATTATTCACAGAATTAGAAAAAACTACTTAAAGTTAATATGGAATCAAAAACGAGCCTGTCTAACTAAGACAATCCTAAGCAAAAAGAACAAAGTTGGAGGCCTCATGCTACATGATTTTGACCTATACTACAAGTCTACAGTAAACAAAACACCATGGTACTGGTACCAAAACAGACACATAAACCAACGGAACAGAATGGAGATCTCAGAAATAAGACAGCACAGCTACGACCACTTGATCTTCGACAAACCTGACAAAAACAAGCAATATGAAAAGGATTCCCTATTTAATAAATGGTGTAGGGAAAACTGCTTAGTCATATGCAGAATTTTTTTTTTTTTTTTTGAGACAAAGTCTTAGCTGTCACCCAGGCTGGAGTGTAGTGGCGTGACTTCAGCTCACTGCAACCTCTGCCTCCTGGGTTCAAGTGACTCTTGTGCCTCAGCCTCCCGAGTAGCTGGGATTACAGGCTTCCATCACCAAGCCCAGCTTTTTTTTTTTTTTTTGTATTTTTACTAGAGATGGGATTTTGCCATGTTGGCCAGGCTGGTCTCTAATTCCTAACGTCAAGTGATCCACCTGTCTCGACCTCCCAAAGTGCTGGCATTACAGGCCTGAGCCATCACACCCAGCCAAGGCCAATCTCATACTATGTGTAAAGAGGAAAGACTTCCCTAGGTTCTAAAATAATCTAATATTTTGTGACACTTCCTTGATCCAGCTATGTTTTGAGCAAACATTCTAACTGTAGAATTTGGTTCAGCTGTGAAACAGAGCCTGATGTCTGATTGGAGACATGAGTAGTCTGAGATGACAGATGGAAAATATAGTAGTGTTCTGTTCTGACGATGGTTTCATAGAGATTTTGTGGATCTGAGCCTTTTTTTTAAAATTTGCTTTGCTTACCTTTGTTTTGTTCTTAGAGACATATTCTCATTACATTTCCTACATATCCCTGAAGGTTGTATATAAGATGCTGTATTTCCTGTGTTTTAAAAGTTTTTTAATTTTTCTATTCTTTTGGAAAACATGGCATTTAAGAGCATCCTTTGTTATAATACATCTGGATAGCAATATTCTTAAAACACTCCCCTGCTTATTGGATGATTTGATTCTAACAACAATGTGAGGTAAATAGTGTACATATAATCGTAGCTCTTCAGTTTCGGGAAAGTTTTAAAAACCTAGGTGACAGTATGCAGTTGGGCAAAGGATGCAGTGAAAGACCTCTGTTGTGAGTAGGTCAGGTAGATAGCTGTTTTATGGTGCTGTTGGAGAAACATTATCTTGAGGTTTTACTCCAAGGTCTGTCTGTGTCTCTCACAAAGATGATCTTCCAGTAGTCCCTATAAAAATTATGTCTACATTTACATAATGTGTGAAAAAAACTGGTCATTATGCCCTTGTGTATTTTTTAAGTGAATATGTGTTTTAGAAAGAAGAATACATTAGTTTAGACAACATAAATTGACAACTTACTTATGTCCTGATTCCAAAAAAGGAGAGAAATACTTATGGCTAGAGAAGTGCTATGGATCCACTGATGTTTCTTCCCATTTTTTACCCAGAACTAAGATTTCTCTGCAAGGGCTGCCTTCCAGTGAAAATTTGGTTCTAACATGCCACATGCCACAGAGAGTAAAAACCTTTGATTATGCCTGTTTTGAACAGCTGTAGCAGCTATTTTATTCAATATTAAGCCACACAGTCAATCACATATACTAAAAGTGAAGCCTATATAACTCATTGCGATACAGTGAGAACCAATGCATTGTAAGATGCCAGAGCAACTAAACAACTAAATGACTGTCATTTTTGTATAACTCTATAACATAAAATTTATATTTTACTTTAATATAGAGGCAATCTAGGTACTTTGCAATTCTTAAAAACTTATGATAACAGAGAAAGGAAGACTTTTTTTGAAATCTCCAATCTAAAGGTGGAGGCATACAGATTTTAGGGGAAAAAAAAAGAGCATCTTCAAGAAAATACTGGCAGGAATTTCATATTAGAACAGGAAAAAGGATGAGACTAAGAAGGAGGTCATCTGATGGGCAGCCAATTAAATTGAGATTCTGTTTAATTTAGTGAGTAGAGCCTTTATTTTTTTCTAAGTCAAAATCATATGAAATCATTAAAAAGACTGTGCAAATTATCAAGAAAGCTATAGTCTATTTTATTAGACAATCTGACTCTATTGACTAATCCTTATTGAGTTTTTATTTTACATCTACATTAGGGGATTGCGGTAGATGCAGCAAAACATCACGGGAGTTTAACGTAGGTCCCTGCCATTTTGTAATATCTTGGTAGGTTATTGGTTAGTTAAAATCATCTGAAAAAGTGGACATTCTGAGTTTATTTTATTTTTTTTATCTTTTTTTAATGGCTAAAGATACGAGTCCCAAAAGGATGTAAGATTTAGGGTGGAAAATCACTACAGGTTGAAGCAGTAAATGCAGGCTTCTTCTTATCCTTTAAAGCAATTCTTAAAGGATAAAAGGACAGAGCCACAAGGATTGATTGGCGGGGAGATCTTCAATGTAAGAAAGGTTGAGCTGTGTTTGAGATAATGTCATCACTCACTTACATTTTGCCTGAATCTCATTTCATACAGCATATATCGATATTTTTAATTTATGATCTCAATAAGTAGCCTTATAGGTTTTGTTTTTTTTTTTTTTTAACAATTTTTAAGAGTATCTCAGTAAGGGCAAGCCTTTACTATTGCAAAGTTGATATAATATTACCAAATAATACTAAATAAAAACTAAACCCATAATCCCAACAATCCTAATATCACAATTATACTTTTAAAATGTATATTATCTTTTAATGTCTCCATGTAGATTTTCCTATTTTTTAGGAAATTTTTATTTTTTCTCAGTTTTTGATGTCAAGAAAAAATTAGTTGAGAAATCAGGAAAATGATTATTCTGCAAGCATTAAACCTTAAATATTAACAGACTTAACTGGTTTGGAGGAAGCAAAGCTGACATGCAAGGTCTAAGGTTGAAGTGACCATTTTCACGAGCAGGCAGGAGAGGAATGATCATGACCTCCTGTCTTACCTGTAGCTCTTGCCATGTTATAAGCAGATGTGTATGGTCCTATCTTCAGCTAACGAGTAATTCTTGCACATAAGGTGACCAAAAATGCAAGTTTAGGAAACAAAATAAGACCTTAAAAAAGCAAGTTAAACACATGATACTGTGTAGAGCCATTTAACTTGCTTAGATGATCCTAATGTTACATTATTCAAATACTGCCCAATAAGGGTGACTGGTGATTTCCAGTATGTAGATATTCACCCCACACTACAGGTCCTTGTAAATACCACTACACTCAGAATCTTGTAAGGATTAGACATTGATAAAAGATATTCATAATAATTTTTAAAGAATCTGAGAAATCTTGGATGTATTTTCAGAATAACATGGTTGCAGAAATTAGCCCTATTTCTGAGAATTCTAATTTCTTGTTCCCAGTCCTGAAGATTGGTATCTGGAGGGATGGGGAACATTTAGAAACACTACATGTTTGATTCTTAGTTCACAGGAAACACTGTAAATAACAAAAATTTAAAAGTTTGTTTCTGACAGAGTTTCCATCTATATTTTCCTCTGCGTCATGGTATTATTCTTGGAACATAATGTTTGTCTCTGACTCTATTTGAGTTCATTTTTGTGACTTAGCGAACTCCTAGTCTGTTTCTACAGACTTCCAAATATGAGAGTGTATTAATTTTTAGTTTTGCTGCTTTTTACCTATTGTTCCAATGCCCATGTATTGCCACAATCAACCTCTATTGTTTGAGATTCAGTTACCGAAAGCAATGTGAAGATCGGAGGAATAATTTAATTTACTATGGGAGATTTAAGTTTTAATCCAAATACTTCAAGACCATTTATTTTCAATGTATGTTTTTTAATGGTCTATTTGGAGATTTCAGCATTCTCAATTCATACATTATAAGAAGCAGATTTAGGAAATGGCCAGAAGAAAACTCGAAGAATCCTAACAAGGAAGATGTATTTTGATGAGTACAAAAAAGATTTATCACTCATATCAGGCTACATTAATATCCTTGCTTATTTTGTGGAAATTGGTACAGCACATTTTTTCATATTTTATTTTTCAAACCCCTGAAGCCATCTATTTTCAGACGAAGTGAAGGAGAAATAATGCCGTCTTCAGCATCACTGTGATTTCAAACCTAAAATTATATTTGCCCTGAATTCTAGAACACATCAATAACTAATAAAATGTTTAATTTAATAATTTGCTCTGATTCCATGGTGACATATTCGATGAATACTGGGAAATTTTAAAACTTGCAAGTCTTAGGTGACATAAAATGATAATTAAATGGGTATACTTATTTTTATGTGTTTCTTAAAAGATTTTAGATTTTGACCTGATAAAAAACAGTGGAAAATGAGAACCACTTGTACTAGAATTTAATAAAATATCCTACAAAAATGATTCAGTAGGTCAACATGACTCATTGACTTATCAATAAATCACATGACTATTTCCACATGATTGACATGTTGCTTTCCATCTACTTAAAACTAATAAGTTGAGTAAAGTTTGAACAAAAAACTATTTGCCACATATATTGTACAAAGCAGAGCACACGAACCTCTATGAAATAGGCTTTAGTGTTTGTTAGAAATTCACAGGGTAAGGAACCAGGTACAGATAGAGGTTAGCCAGTTGCTCAGTCTGCCACTGTAAGGAGCTGGAGATCAAAGCTATGGTGGCATTTATCTCAAACATCCACATATAATTACTGACATAGTGGTAAATGCAATCTCACCTGTTTCTTGCTGAAGGAGATAAGCACACCAGAAACAACAGCACTGCCCAGCAGAGCTGAACATTTTATTTGAAGATGTGTGCAATGTACAAGAACTGACTTTGTGTTATATTTACGGACCCAACCATCAAACTCAAACTAGTAATGTAACAGTATTCTAAGGTCAGCAAGAACAGTCAGAGGAAAATGTGAACTCAAAGAGTGGATTTTATAGGGCTGTTCATTGTGAATAGTGATTTATTTTATTTTCTAAATTTTAAAATGTAGTCCCAAGAATCCATACAGAAGAAATGTTAAAAGACAGCATTACAAACAAGCTAAAACATTAGGTGTGTATAGAAAAGGAACCTTTGTTAATTGCTCCCAAGATGACTCGGACTGTCCAAAAAACTGGCTAGGTGCTCATTCCACTTGCCCACACAGACGAGTCTTCGGTGCGCCCTGCAGTTTATTCCTGTCATGATACTCAAGTCTGAGCTAACCCCTTTACTTAGCTAAGACATGGTTACGCTGTATCTCTAGCCCTCCACACCGTTCTCTTAGAATTTCCAAAGTGAGAGTTCTCATGTTTAAAAACTGAATCTTGGTTTCTAGGTGGTTCTAAGATTATGAAAATATACTCCTCTCTCCCTGGCCATGCTATTATTTTCCTCAGTGTTTAGGAGTCTGGACTGGTGATCTTGGCTAAATTATCTACTTTTTCTGTTCCTGAGTTTCCTCATTTGTTATTTGAAATTTTATTTTTTTAAATTTATTTTATTTATTTATAGCCACATCTTTCTGATGCCTCATTTATAAAATCAGGGTAATACAGCATATTTATTTGGTTATTATGAAAATTTATCAAGATAAATTTTGCAAAATATTTATAATAATATCTAGCTCATAGTAAACACTCAATACCTAGTTAAGAGTTACTGTTGTGTTGTGGCTGCTGTTGTTATTGTCCCCAAATAATGGATGTGTGTTAACAGTGGTAGAGTGGAGATAAGACATTGTACTGTAAATTCACTGAGAGCTTAAATGTAGTTATTTATCTCTATATACCTTTTCATTAAGCATTGCTTTACACAAGCCATGGGTTCTCAATAAGTATTTTTTAACAGAATAAAACTTTGCTGTTGAACCTAAAAATATAATTCAGATGGCAGGGATTTTAGGCCAGTCCAGAAAAAGAGAATGTTGATAGATTCAAGATTAGAATATATAAAGCAGTGCCCAAGATGTATATCTCAGTGTGAGTCATAAACTATCCAGCAGCTCTGGCAAGTTGATGGGCAAATCTGGAATCTGCAATTCTACCTGCCTTAAGGCTTGATTTTTACACCATGAGTAGAGTATGTAATTCCCACTAAGGTGGAGGAAGCGGGCTTGAAAGGGTGATGACAATACACAAGTAGCTTAAAAAGTTTCAAATTAAAGGCAGTGAAATGTTTATGATGGAAGATGCTCAAGGTTGTTTTTCTCATGTTTCTGGCTATTGGGTTATCTTTTACTGTCAGTGGTAGAGGCTAAGATACACACTTTCACATCTCCATGGCCATGGTCTCTCTTTTTAGTGGATAAGAAATCGCTACCAATTCTAGAAGAAAGCCTCCAGGCAAGTTTGTCTTCTCTTCTGCACTACAGACAGTATCTAGGCAGAAAACTGCACTCGCTGAATTGATATGCCTGGTCCACCAGATGCTAGGCCATCCAAAGGGTATGAGATCAACTGTCAGAAGTGAGGAGCTAATATGTAAACAATGCATCTGCTTGTAATACCTGACTCTCTCACTTCTGCCTGTGTGATCTTGGTAATGTTATCTTTCTGGGAAAAACTTTGCTCATTCATACAATGGGAATAATAATTATGTCTATTCTATCAGATGGTTATAAAGATTAAATAAGTAATTCTTGTAAAATATTAAAATGGTGGTTGGCCTGTATCAGCACTCATTCAGTAATGGCAAATAGAATTAACTTTTAATCTCCTCCAGAAAAATTACTTCCTGGTAATTTGATTGTTAAATATTGTAAATCAAACAATTAGGAAGGTCCCTTACTTTATTCAAACTTTTGCAATGCTAGTCACCTAATCTTCTATCAACACCCTAATTTAGCACTGAATAAAATCCGGCCTTCTATTTTTTATTTGCAGTTAAATTTGAGAAACTGTGCCTGGAGAGGGGATAGAGCAGTTTTGAGTTTCTTCCACATCTCCTATCTCCCCTAAAATAAATATCTTGGCCAACTCACCCAGCCCAATTGAAAAGGGGGATTTCGTGTTACAGATGGCTCTTTATTAATTATGATCTACCGTAATTTACTTTTAATAACTCAAGATCATCATAGAAACATAGATTCACAAAGCTGAACAGGGCTTTATGTCCATCTAGTTCAAAATTCACATTTTACACTTAAATAAATCTATCTTCATTTGGACTCCTTACTTAAACCACTCCCTTCCCCTTTACTTTGAGGGAGAGAGTTTGACATGGGCATCCCGGTTCTTAGCCATTGATTGCCTGCCTGTGCTTCCATTTACTTTTCCTGAGAGCGACAGTGTTACAAGCAATTCAGAATTACGGCGTTAATGAGGACACTTTGTCAAATGCATGGTGCTTCACCTAACTCAACTTAGCCATTGTGTAATCTTCAAGTCCATAGGCACATTTTAGCAACATAAATTAAGGTGAAACATGTTTGTTTCCAAAAAACAATACTATTCATGTAAATATTAATCTCTCATTGATCTTGAATTACCTGGAATTTATTAATTTGTGACCTGGCCTGAAAGTTCCCTGAACTTTACATTGTCTTATCAATATCTACATCTATATATAATTTCTGTTTGCTGTCTGAATAATTGGGTCTCACACATCACAATGTGGAGGCTTTTCAGTTCAGATTTGGTGTAACATAATGATGAAGAAAAAAATGACTAGGCATATCATGCATGTAATCCTCAAATGGATGACAAAAATCCAGTTCAGTGTAGAGTAACTGCACACACCAGCATTAACAGAAGTCCCTAGTACATATAAGACAGGCTTCTAGCCAGAGGAAATGTGGTGGCCCAGATAGTTCAAGTGACAACTTTGGCCTGAGGTAAACAGGCAGCATACTGTTACTTTCTAGACACAAGGCAAGCAGCTGTCGAGAACTGCAGCATTTTTCTAAAGTGTATTCATGCAGTTTTAGGATATCATGACTTTTCAGAAGGAGAGTACTGCATTCTGATACCATTAGCTTAGAAAAGATAAGAGATTATGGCTTTACATGCCTAGAAAATAAAAAAGGGAGATGTTATTATTGTCTTAAATGTTGAATATAGTGTATTTTCGCATTGTCAAAAAATAAAATAAAATATGCATATGTGTACATACAACACACTTTCTAATATCAATTGAACACATCAGGTATTATTTAAAAGCTTGCTCTAATTTGCAGTAAAAGGCGCTAATGGGGTTTTCAAGATTAATACGCTGAACCATTGAAATGACGAAGCAGAGCATACATATCCCCTTGTAGTGGTTATTTAGAGATAGAAAACAAACGAATATCACTTTTTTTTTTACCGTATATATAAAAGGTTTATTTTCTGGCACTGATTCTTCCTGTTAAAATACTGTTTAAATAAATCAATGTGTAGGGCTAATGACTACCATCCAAAGACCACTATATTAACAGGTATTAAGAATACAAATGATACAAGATAATTAGGTAGTTTCATTTTGATATGTAAATGACCTTGAAATGCTTTGTAAAATACAGACACACAGACATTATCACTGTGTTTCTATAAATCACAGATGCAGAATAATACATTTTTTCTCAACTACAGGGCATGTACTCTTTCTATAAGATAATATTTATTTTTCATTGAAAAATAAAAATTGTACATATTTACCATGTACAACATATGGTTTTGAAATATGCATACATTGTGGAATGCTAAACTGAGATAATTTACATATGCATTACCTTATGTATTTATCTGTGTGAGTGTGTGTGGTGAGCACACTTAAAACCTACTCTCTTAGCAATTTTCAAGAATACAATACATTGCTACTAACTATAGCCATTATGTTGTATAATATATCCATTGAATGTATTCTTCCTGTCTAACGGAAGGTTTGTATTCTTTCACTAGCATCTCTCCAACACCATAATCCCCACCCCACCATTTTACTCTCTGCTTCTATGAGGTTAACTTTTTAAACATCCACATATAAGTGAAATTATATGACATTAGTCATCCTGTGCTTGGTTTCTTTTACTTATTCAACTTTCCTAATGAAATAGCTGCACTATTGTTCTTTGAATTACAGTCTTTGTTGATGTCACTGTGCAATACTACAAAGAACTGCTATGAATAAACAGGTGGTTATGAAATAGTTCACTGGAACACTGAACTGGGATCAGTTCAGTGAAAGAGGTTGTTATGAATCTTTCACTGACTCCTCAGTTCTTAAGTCTTTATGAGAAGTAGCTCTCAGCCATAGCTGCCAACCATATTAGTATAATCTGGAAAAAAATTATTTAAATACCTACAACTCAATCCCACTTAATGTTCATTTCTCAGAATATTAGAAAACAAAGGTACAAAAAGTAAGATCTGAGGTCAATATATTACTAATACCAAGGATAAATCACTTAATATTTTAATCTGTAAAATGGGTTTCCTAACTGACCAAATGCTAACTTCTTATAGGGGATAGGTTTATGTGAGGATTAAAAAAGTTAAGGGATGCGGTAGAACTTGAAAATGCGCAAATTGCTATGCAAGTGTGAGGTCTTATTATTGTAATTAAAATTAACATAAGAAATTGAATGACTACCAAACCAGTCCCTATGTGCTTCTAAAAGAAAATCTGGGCAATGTATCAACGTATCTAAATTAAGTATTAGTAAGCAGAGGGTGTATGTAGAATGAGTGAAGAAAAGATCAGAATTTAGGGAAACAATGCTATTTGAATGGAGACTGTGTGTGTGTGGGCGGGGGAGCACTTTTCTTTTTTTTTTTTTTTGAGACGGAGTCTCGCTCTGTCGCCCAGGCTGGAGTGCAGTGGCCAGATCTCAGCTCACTGTAAGCTCCGCCTCCCGGGTTTACGCCATTCTCCTGCCTCAGCCTCCCGAGTAGCTGGGACTACAGGCGCCCGCCACCTCGCCCAGCTAGCTTTCTGTATTTTTTAGTAGAGACGGGGTTTCACCGTGTTAGCCAGGATGGTCGTGATCTCCTGACCTCGTGATCCGCCCGTCTCGGCCTCCCAAAGTGCTGGGATTACAGGCTTGAGCCACCGCGTCCGGCAGGGAGCACTTTTCAACAGAAAACTATGCATTGCCCCATATAGGAAAATCTTCCCAACTTTACTTAATTCTAGCCTTTTATTGACCGAGCTAATTTTCAACTCCATAAGTTGTAGGTCTCTAATAGACCTGTGAATTCTGTCTTGCATGGTAGAGCTTCAACATACTTCCTTCCACTCTGTATTAAGACCAGTTTTGCCACTCTTTACATATTTCTTTTAACATTACTGATCTATCAATGTGCCTGTTTATACAGTTCTCTTTGAACCAGTTGTAACGTGTCTGGTAGCCACATTAAATTAGTAGATATTAAAATGTGTTTATTTTCAATCTGTATGAGAGTTATAATTTTTTCCTTTTCTGGAAATTATATTTTAACAGCACCAAAGAAGAAATGTCAGCTAAAGAGAGGGCAGTTAATTATCAAATGAACAAGCAAAACTACAAAGAAAAAGACATGTCCCTGAGACCAAAGGAGAAAAACAATTTGGAGAAATAGCTCAGGGGTGTCTGGTGAATTGAAAGAGGTTAAGAATCTATTGCATTTAGCAACCAAGTAACCATTGGTATCTTTACAAGAGTATTTTATAACATATTGAGGTTAAGTACAATGCAGACTTTAGATGAACAGGGGAGAAGTGGCAAAGGAAAGCATTAAAGCAACCCTACCTCTTCTCTAGCTTTTGTTTTTTTTGAAAATTACTCTTCTGTGTCTGTAAAAATTAATAAATGCTCACTGTAAAAAAATACAAAAAAGTGAAAAAAAGAATGCAAACCTCTTCTGAAAGTATACTGACTTGAATGTCTTTCCATACATTTCTCTAAATGCATATAACTTAAAATAATGGAACCATAATGCATCTACCTACTGTTAGGTACATAACTTAATTTTGTTTTATCACTTAATCTTCCTAGTTAAGCTTTTTGTATTTATTTCGATTTTGACAGCTTAGTTATGCGTCCTCCTGGCAAAGAAAGGAGAAATAAGAAGATAGATAATTTGAATATATGTACATGCTTCTCTTATTCTTATAACACTCACATCTGTATGACAGTTTACAGTTCACATAGTATCTTCCCATGATTTGTTTTAGTTAATCCTTAAACTCTATGAGATAAGACAACGAGGCATTTTTGTCCTTAGTTCACAATGAAAAAATTAAGGATTGATATGGTGAAATATCCTGCTCAAAGTCATAAAACTGTTACTCAAGTCCTTCATTCAACAAAATTATGCCAGAGACCATTAAAATAAAAATGATTAGGAAGTGCTATTTGTTGTTCTCTCTGTAATTCAAAATTTATTGAGAGAAAAGCATATAAACAAACACAAGGAAATCATTCAGAAGTCCTGTAGGAGATGCCTAAACAAGATAGGAGAGAGTAGTCACTTTTTTTGTTGTTGTTGTTTGATGATAGGCTATGCCTTGCAAAGCAAAATAGAATAATTGTATCATTAACAAAAGAGAGAGAGAGAGACACTCCAGTTTAAAGGAGATCCGGTGAGAAATAGGGTAATGCCCTCCTTAAGGACTTCTTCTTGAGATATGTACTAACATAGAAAGAAATAAACTTGATGTCAAGATTTTACTGAATTTTGTGAACAAGCAGAGTTTGTGGACATCTTTTCAAGGTAAAAGCCTGTCATGTAGACACAATGAAGATGAGTTAGAGAGCTTTATCAAACACTATAAAGTATGCATGTCATGTTCTTCAATTTCAAAGATTCATGCTGTTCATTCTAACTCAGAAAAACAGGCCATTGCTAAAGAAAAATTATTTTAAGCTGAAATTTTCAGCAAGCTCACAGTGATTTCAGGTATCTTCATAATGGTAGAGAGGGCAAGATGCATCAATATCTAAACTGACTCAAAGACTGGAGAAACTAATATGCAAGCAGGAGACTGAAGTCTACCCTGTTCGCTCAAGGAGTGAAGAGGCAATAACAGGTAATAGAACCCAGCAAAAAAAGTGCCTTGTGGAAGTCATGGAGACGGGAAAGAAAACCAGCGAAATAAAAAACTTCATGAAAAAAGTTCTAGTCTGAACTGGGAAAAGCCAATAGTGCCCTGTAGAATTGAATTCAGAATTGCTTTCAAAGTTTTACTCTCCTACTTGGATATGAAGTTTTTTTTTTTTTTTCTTTCAAATAACAATATGGACTTCTAGTTTCCAGTTTAGCATATAGGAAATTTGAAAGTCTTTGTTCTAACAATAAGTAAAAAACTGAAGAAACTGTAAAAGCAACAACTCTTCTTAGAGTCACCACAGAAATGAGGTCACAGGGCAAACCACTAAACCCCAAATTGGAGAGACAAACAAGTGGATGCAAAAAATTACAACTTACCAGGACAGAAACCCATAAGCAAAAACATCCTTAGGAACCAATGACACAGTAAGGAAAACTGAACTGTAATTGGTGAATTGCTGGAGGCTTCATTGGAAAAGTTGGAGAGTTGAAAACTCTATGGGAACCAAGTAATAGGAGGGCCCTCACACTTTTGTGAGTTTTACCTCTCAAAGCTCTCTATCAGGTTTTTACAGTGAAGATGCGAGAAAATTCCCTGGTGTTTGCAGCATGGTAAAAAAATAAATAAAAGTACTCACACAACATATTTATTTGGTTATTATGAAAATGTATCAAGATAAATTTTGCAAAATATTTATAATAATATCTAGCTCATAGTAAACACTCAATACTTACTTAACAGTTACTGTTGTGTTGTGGCTGCTGTTGTTATTGTCCCCAAATAATGGTTGTGTGTTAACAGTGGTAGAGTGGAGATAAGACATTGTACTGTAAATTCACTGAGAGTGGCCTATTCCCTGAAAGACACGATCTACCAAAAGTGACACAAAAAGAAGTAGACACTCTGGATAACCTATATCTGCTAATGAAATAGAATCAATAATAAATGGCCTTCAAAAAAGAAATCGCCAGGTTCACATGGATTCGCAGGTGCATTCTAGGAAACATATAGGGAAGAAATTATACTAATTCTCTGCAATCTTGTTCAGAAGATGAAAGCAGAGAGAGCACTTCTTAATCCATTCTATAAGAAGAGGATCACTCTAATGCCCAAATCAGATGAAGATATTCTAAAAAAAAAGGAAATTAGAGACTAATATTTCTCATACATAGATGCAAAATTGTCAACATTTTAGTAAATCAAATCTAGTAATGTATAAATAATTGAACACCATGACCAAATGGAATTTTTCTCAGGTATGCAAGGAAATTTCAACATTTGAAAATGAATTCATTTAATTTCATCACATCAACAGGCCAAAGGAAAAAAATCATATGATCATATTAACAGACACAGAAAAACCATTTCACAAAATCTACACTATTCATGATAAAAAAACATTGCAAACTATCAATCCTATCCAGAGAAGAAAAATAAAGAAAAAGGAAAATAAATAAAAAGCATTCAAATTGGTCAAGAAAATGTAAAATTATATCTGTGTGCAGATGACATAATTTAGTATGTAGAAAAACCTTTAAAAATCCACAAAAAACTGTTACAACAAACAATTTCAGCAATGTTTCAGGATACAAAGTTAACAGACAAAATACCAATAGTGTTTCTGTACACTAACAAAGACCAATCAGCAAAAGAAATTAAGAAAATAATCCATTTCAGAAATAAATTGTCAATATAAAAATTACAGAAAAATTACAAGTGTTAAAACGTGGGGAAATTGAAACACTTGCGCACTGTTGGTGGGTATTTGAATTAATTCAAGTACTATAGAAAAGAGTATGAAGTTTCCTCAAAAAATTAGAAAATAGAATTAGCATGTGATATGGAAATCCCACTTCTAGTCATACATCCAAAAGAATTTAAAGTAGGATCTCACAGAAATATTTGCACACTCATGTTCATCTCAGCATTATTCACAATGGTCAAGAGGTGGAAGCAACCCAAATGTTCACTGACAAATGAATAGATGAAGAAACCTGATATATACATACAAAGGTATGCTATTCAGACCTAAAAAAGAAAAAAATTCTGTCACATACTACAACATGGATGAACCTCCAGAACGTTTTGCTAAGTGAAATAAGCCAGTCACAAAAAGTCAAGTACTGTATGATTCTATTCATATGAAGTATTGAAAGTAATAAAGATCATAGAGGCAGAGAGTGGAAAGGTTTTTGTCATGAGTGGGAAGTGGGTGATGGAGGGTGTAAGAGGAATTAGTATTTAGTGGGTATAGAGTTTCAGTTTTGTAAGATGAAACAGTTGTAGCAATTTGCTATGCAACCATGTAATAATAAACACTACTGAACTATATACTAAAAATATTAAGATAATACATTTAATAATGTAATGTTGTGTGTTTTATTATCACAATAAAATTAGTCAACTGCTTTCCTATATAACAATAATAAACAAAAGGGATTTGAAATTAAAAACACATTACCGCTCAAAATACCTGCTTCCTCAAAATGAAGTACTTAAATATAAATCTAAAAAAATGTGCAAAGTCTATGTGAGAAAATTTACAGAACTCTGATTTTAAAAACTAAAGTAAAATGAAATAAATGAAGAGGCATTTCATGTCTTTGGATAGAAAATCTCAATGTTTTCAATATGTCACTTTTTTCCAATTTGAATTTTAGATTCAAAAAAATCCAAATAAAAATTCCAGCAAGTTATTTTGTAGATATCAATTAGCTGATTCTAAAGTTAATATACAAGCAAAAGTACCAGAATAGCAGTGCAATATTGAAGGAGGAGAACAAATTTGGAGGACTGACATTATTTTACTTAAAGGCTTATTAGAAACCTACAGTAATTAAACAGTGTAACCTTGGCCAAATAACTGACAGAAAGATCAATGGAAAGTATTAGAGAGTTTAGAAATAGATCTGCACAAATATAATCAACTTATTTTTGACAAGGATCAAAGGCAATGTAATGGAGAGGAGATGGGCCTTTCAACAAATGGTGCTGAAACAACTGGATATGCACATGCAGAAAAAGAAATAAATCTAGATACAGACCTTACACACTTCACAAAAAAATTAACTCAAAAAGGATCTCATACCTAATATAAAATGTAAATGTAAAGCTCCTAGGAGATAACATGGAGAAAATTTAAATGATGAATATGATGATAACTTTTTAGATACAACACTAACGGTAGGATACATGAAAGAAATAATTGAAAAATTGAACTTTATTAAAATTAAAACTTCTAGTTTTTGAAACACACTGTCAGAAGAATGAGAAGGAAAGCAATAGACTGAGAGAAAATAATTGCAAGAAGCATGACTGGCAAAGGGTGGCTATCCAAAGTATACAAAGAATTCTTACATCTCCTCAATGTAAAAACAAACAACCTGATTAAAAAAATAGGCTGAAGACATAAACAAACACTTCACCAAAAAGACACACAGATGAAAAATAAACGTGTGAAAAGATGCTTCTATCTTTTCAACATCATGTATCATTAGGAGATTGTAAATTAAAATAATGAGATACCACTACATACCTATAATAATTGTCTAAATTCAAAACACAAACAGTGTCAGATGCTGGCAAGGATGTGGAGAAATAGCAACCTTCATTCACTGATGGTGGGAATGCAAAATTGTATGGTTACTTTGGAAGACAAAACACTTTCTTACAAAACTAAATATATTTCTACCATACAGTACAGCAAGTGTGCCCCTTTGCATTTACCCAAAAGAGTAGAAAATGTATATACATGCAAAACCTGCAAACTGATATTGACAGATGTTTGGCAACATAACTGCCAAAACCTGGAAGCAACCAAAATGTGCTTTATCAAGGGAATGGATAACATGCCTTAGCACGTTCCAACAATAGAATATTATTCAGTGGTTAACAGAAAGGAGTTACCAATCATGGAAACTCCCATGAAATAGGCGACCTCATGTCATGGGAGTTTGTTGTACAGACTATTTCTTCACCCAGGTATTAAGCCCAGCACCCGTTAGTTATCTTTCCTGAGTCTCTCTCTCCTCTCACCCTCCACACTACAATAGAATCCAATGTCTGTTCCCCTCTATGTATCCATGTGTTCTCATCATTTGGGTCCTACTTATAAGTGAGAACATGTTTTATTTGGTTTTCTGTTCTTGCATTAGTTTGCTAAGGATAATGGCAACCAACTCCATCCATGTACCTGCAAAGGACATGATCTCATTATTTGTTATGGCTGCATAGTATTTCATGGTGTTTGTGTACCACATTTTCTTCATCCAGCCTACCATTGATGGGTATTTAAGTTGATTCCATGTCTTTGCTATTGCAAATAGTGCTGCAATGAACATTTTCTGCATATGGCTAGCCAGTTATCCCAGCACCATTTACTGAATAAGGAGTCTTTTCCCCATTGCTTGTTTTTGTCAGCTTTGTCAAAGATTAGATGGTCATAGGTATATGGTCTTATATATCAGCTGTCTATATTCTGTTCCATTTATCCATGTCCCTGTTCTAGTACCAGTACCATGCTGCTTTGATTATTGTAGCTTTGTAATATAGTTTGAAGTCAGGTAACATGATGCCTCCAGTTTTGTTCTTTTTGCTTAGGATAGTCATGACCATTCACGCTCTTTTTTGGTTCCAAACTATTTTAAAATTGTTTGTTTGTTTGTTTTGTTTTTTGTTTTGTGAAGAATGTCATTGGTAGTTTGAAAGAGCAGCATTGAATCTATAGAATGCTTTGGGCAGTATGGGCATTTTCATAATATTGATTCTTCTTATCCATGTGCATGGAGTGTTTTTCCATTTGTTTGTGCCTTCTCTCATTTCTTTCAGCAGTGTTCTGTAATTCTCATTGTAGATATCTTTCACCTCTGTGGTTAGCTGTGTTCCTCAGTATTTTATTCTTTCTGTGGAAATTGTGAAATGGATTGCCTTCTTGATTTTGTTCGTGGCTTGGCTGTTGTTGGTGTATAGTAATGCTAGTGATTTTTGTGCATTGATTTTGTATCCTGAAACTGTTGATTGTTTATCAGCTGAAAAAATTTTGGGCCAAGACTATACGCTTTTCTAGGTAAAGAATCATGTGATCTTTAAACAAGGATACTTTGACTTCCTCTCTTCTTATTTGGATGCCCTTTATTTCTTTCTCTTGCCTGATTTCTTCGGCTAGGACTTCCCATACTATATTGAATAGGAGTGTTGAGAGACGGCATCCTTGTCTTGTGCTAGTTTTCAAGGGGAATGCTTCCAGCTGTTTCCCTTTCAGTATGATGTTGGCTGTGCTTTGGTCATAGATGACTCTTATTACTTTGTGGTATGTTCCTTTAATACTCAGTTTTTGAGAATTTTTAACATAAATGGGTGTTGAGTTGTATTGAAAGTCTTTTCTGCACTTACTGAGTAACATGTGGTTTTTGTCTTTAGTTCTGTTTATGCGATGAATCACATTTATTGATTGATGTATATTGAACCAACCTTTCATCCCATGGATAAAGCCTACTTGATTGTGGTGGATAAGCTTTTTAATATGCTGCTGAATTCGGTTTGCCAGTATTATTTTGAGGATTTTTGCATTGATGTTCATCAAGGAAATAGGCCTGAAATTTTCTTTTTTTGTGTGTGTCTTAGCCAAGTTTTGGTATCAGGATTATGCTGGCCTCATAAAATGAATTAGGGAGGAAAGCTTCCTCCTCAGTTTTTTGGAATAGTTTCAGCAGGAATGGTACCAGTTCTTCTTTGTACATCTGATAGAATTTATCTCTGAATTTTTCTGGTTCTGTGCTTTTTTTGGATGCTAAGCTATTTATTAGTGATTGAGTTTTGGAGTTTCTTATTGGTCTGTTCAGGAATTCCATTTTTTCCTGGCTCAGTCTTGGAAGAATAAAATGTACTGTTTCATAAGCATGTTATTGATCAGCATGTAATAATCAATATTTATATTCTAGGAAGAGATAAATTACCTCTATTTTTTTCTCTGCAACACATAGAAGAATACTTCAGACATATAAGGTTTTTCCATTTCATTTTAATACATAAATCAGTATAATACTTATTACACTAATTTCACATATATACTTATATGTGTATTTTAGATAATTCTGTACAAATTAATGAAAAGAAAATATTTATTTATTCATCCATTTGTCACTAAGGTATCCATCTGTTCAACAAATGTTTATTGAAACTATATTCTGTTCTAGACATTATACTAGTAGTGAAACCAGGAATGGACATTGTCTTCCTTGTGTTTTAGTAAAACAACAGATATACCATTAGGCAACTATTAAAATAGAGGCTGATAAATGCTATAATAGGGGAAAGGCAGGTGCTGATACCCAAATGCCCTATAGGTTAATTTGGAGTTTCAGAGAAGGTTTTTACCAGGAAATAATAAGTTGACATTAAGAACAAAATAGTAGTAAGAAGTTATCCAAACTAAAAGGTAGCAGAGAAGCACATCAAATGGCCATCCCACACAGATGTGTGTAGAATGCACACGAAAAAGAAAGAACAACGAAGAGATGAAGAGGATTGAATGTGACAAGATCATAGAGAAAAAGGTAGAGCACGGCTAGAGACTGGGCAAGTCATGGCTTGACTATGACAGACTTTATAATCAAATCTGGAAGTAAATATTTTACCCTAAGGTGAGTGGAAAAAGATTAGAGTATAAAAACAGAAAAACATATAGAGACAGGATGTCCAGTAAGAATATATGAGAATATTCTTGAGATAAATAATATTAGCTTTAATGGAAATGTTGGCAATGTAAATGGAAAATAGGAAATTTTATAAATAAGTAGAAATGAATTAAACATTCTTGAACAATTAATGGATCAAAGAAGAAGCCAAAAAAGAAAAACAAACTAAGCCCAAGTTAGCAGAAGGAAACAAATAAGATAGATTAGAGTAGAAATAAGTTAAATAGAGACTAGAACAATAACAGAAAAGTGAAGAAAACTAAGACCTAGTTTGTTGAAAAGATGAGTAAAATTTAAAAACTTTTAGTTAAACTAAGAAAAAAATAGAGAAGACACAAATAAATAAAATCAGAAATGGATAATAAGCCTCGCCAGGAGAGAAAGGTATTAGTACTGAAAGTAGGAACAGGAAGCAGTTAAATCCCAGATGAAGCAGCACAGCTGAGTGAGTGACTTTCCCTTCCTGCCTCCTTTTCCTTTCCTTGCCTGACAAAGAAGTTGAGGTTTTTCTTTTTTTCCTCCCTGGGGCCTGATAGCTTCACTGATGAATTCTACTAGACATTTAATAAAGAATTAATATCAATCTTTTTTCAAAGTCTTCCAAAAAAAAAACAAAAAAACAAAAAGGAAAGGAAAGAAGACTTTCGAGCTCATTTCACGAGGCTAGTATTACCGTAATACTGAAGCCAGACAGATAAATAATTAACAAAGATACTTACAGACCAATATCTGTCATGAACATAGATAGAAAACTTTTAAAAGAATACCAGCAAATTGAATTCAACAAACTATTAAAAGGCTGATATACTGTCATCAAGTGGGATTGATTCTTGGCATTCATGGATGATTCAACATATACAAATTAATAAATGTGATAACCACATTAATAGAATGAAGGATGAAAATCATATGACCATCTCAATATATGCAGAGAAAGTATTTGATAAAAAGCAATATCCTTTCTGTTAAAAATTATCAACACATTAGGTACAGGAGAAATGTACCACAACACAACAAGCCCACAGCTAATATCATACTCAACGTTGAAAGTTGAAAACATTTTTTCTAAGATCAAAAAACAAGACAAGAATTTCCAAACTTGCAACTTTAATTCAACATTGTTCTGGAAGTTCTAGTTAGAGGAATTAGGTAAGACAAGGAAATAAAAGGCATCCAAATTGGAAAGGATGGAGTAAATTTTTTATTTGCAGATAACATGATTTTATACTAAGAAAATCCTAAATACTTCCCCAAAACAGTTAGAACTAATAAATGAATTCAGTGAATTCACAGGATACAAATCATCATGTAAAAATCAATTGCATTCCTATATACTAAAAACAAACTATCCAAAAAAGAAATTACAAAAATGTCATTGAAAATACCATTCAAAAAGAATAAAATACATAGCAATAAATTTAATAAAATGAAATGACATATCTGTATACTGAAAAGTCTGATATTGATGAAGATTTAAGAAGACACAGATAAATGCAAAGATATCCTCAGTTCATAGATCAGAGGAATCAATATTGTTAAACTGTTCATACTACCCAGAAATGTAATCTCTATTAAAATGTCAAAGGCATTTTTCACTGGAAAAAAAAAAAAAAATCCTGAAAGTCACATGGAACCACAAAAAACTAAATAGCCAAAGTTGTAAGAATGGCAAGAAAAACAAAGCTGGAGACATCAAACTGCTTAATTTTTAAATACACTACAAAGCTAAAGTAATTGAAGCAGTGTGGTACTGCCATACATATGGGAATATACACTAATGGAACGAAACAGAAAGCCTAGAAATAAATCCACACATTTATGGTTAATTCATCTTTGGCAAAGGTACCAAGAACACACAGTGAGGAAAGGATAGTCTCTTCAATAAATCATGCTGGAAAAACTGTATATTCACATAGAAGAATAATGAAATTGGATCTTTATCACACACTATTTAAAAAATCATTGCAAAATGAATAAAAGGCCTGAAACTGTAAAAATTCTAGAAGAAACCTTAGGGAAAAAGCTTCATGACATTGATTTGGGAAATGGTTTTTTGGATACGACCTCAAAGCACAGGCAGCAAAAGTGAAAATGGACAAATGGGATTTTATCAAACCAAAAATCTTCCACACAATAAAGGAAACAACAGAGTAAAAACACAATAAATGGAACTGCAGAAAATATTTGCAAACCATGCATTTGATAAGGGTTTACTATCAATAATGTATAAGTAATTTAAAAATATCAATAGCAAGAAAGCAAATACATTGATTAAAAAATGGGCAAAGGACCAGAATAGACATTTTTCAAAAGAAGACATACAAATGGACAACAGGTGTATGAAAAAATACTCAGCCTTATAATTAGGGAAATGCAAATTAAAGTCACAATGAGCTATTACTTTGCAACTGTTAGAATGACTAAGATGTATACATGTGTGTACGTGTGTATGTATGTATACAGAAACCTGGGCCAATGTACACTGAGTGCCAAAAGTGCCTTTTGTTGGCCAGTTAAGTGACCCTTTGTATATAGGCTGTGTGTGTGTGTGTGTGTGTGTGTATAACACAACAGAATAATATGCTTTACATGCTTAAACACAAAGAAATCTTAAACACAAGGAAATCTTGTCATTTGTGACAGCATGGATGCACCTGGAGAACATTTTTGTTAGGTGAAGTAGGCCAGGTGCAAAAAACAAATACTGCATGATCTCACTTATATGTGGAACTGAAAAGTCAGACTTACAGAAGCAGAGTAGAATGATGGTCTTCATGGTCTGGAATGTGGGAATATAAAGTGATGTTGGTCAAAGGGTACAAAGTGTCAGTTATGCAGGGTGAGTAAATCCTAGAGATCTAATCTATAACATGATGAATATAGTTAATACAGCATTATATGTTTAAAATTTGCTAAAGGAGTGGATCTTAAATGTTCTCCCCATCCCCCCACACACTCAATGGTAAGGATCTGAGATGGTGGATATATTAATCAGTTTGATTCTGGTCATCATTTCATAATGTATACTTGTATCAAGCTATTCTATTGTACACATTAAATAGATATAATTTTTGGTCGATTATACCCAATAAAGCTAAAAAATTTTTTAAAGGAAAATGAAAATCATAGAGTTTTTAGAGATATAGGATTTACAGGTTGACTTGATGTGGATATACCAAATAAGGCAGAAGTCAAGAACTCCCTGTTTCTGGCTTTGACAATGAGTTGGAGGCTGGTACCATTCACTATGAGGAGAAATCAATATGCATTACAAATTAGCTACACAGGAACAGGTTGACATCACATTTGAACCTGTTGTTTTTGTAATACATCCACTGGTGGCATTGAATGAGGGGTTGGATTTATGGTTATAGACCTCAGGAAATACAGATTTTGAAGTCATAGTCATATACATGAGCACTGAATCCTTAGAAATAAATAAGATATTCCAGGTAAAGCATGTAAAGCATTGCAAGTGAGGCTAGAAATGAGGAACTGAGAAAGCCAAATGTAAAGTGAGTTGCAGGAGAAGAGCCTGCTTTTGAGGGATCTATGAATAAAGTGCCTCAGAATCCAGAGATTATAGGAGGGAAACATCTGCAGTGATATTTGCTTGAAACAAGTTAAATAAACACATATTTTACTTTGGCTAATGAATAATTGGTGTTCCTGTCAAGAGCATTTCCCATGAAGTAATTATGAGAGAAGTCACACAACAGTAGTTCTAGAAATGTGTGAGACATTAGAAAATGAAGGCTGTAAAATGCAACAAGCTATTGAATGGGCAGGCATCTTAGAATTTTAAAGCGAAAGAAATGCTGACCATAGTCAAGAGATATCAGAAGAGAAGAATCTGTGGTTATACAAAATAGTTACACAACAGTTTATACAAAGTCCAGCTGGCTCTAATTAAATAGAAAATGTGGGAAAAGTGGAGGAATGGCATGCAATATTCAAAAACTTCTGTTGCTTTCTACAATTCTCATTGAAAGTCACATAGTACATCCTTACTAATGTTTAGTGTCTTGTCCTTATGCGATGTTTGCAAGAGCATGGCTCCTTTTTCTGTATTATTGACCAGCCTTCACATTTTATTTGGGAGTATAATTTAATTTTATAAAACGTGGAAAACAAAATTTTTACCAGTCTTTTAAGAATCAATATGGATACAATAAACTGTTTCCAACATGAAACCTCACTGATTAAACAAACATATATTGAGTGTCTGCTAAATGCCAGATACTGAACACATAGACGGAAACAAAGTATTTTTTAAAAACTAAACAAACAAATAAAAAACTCTGCCCTATGGTGTTAACATACAGCCTTCACTTATAAAATTTTATGTTTGCCTTAAATTTCATGTAGTTTCATAAACACATCCATTAAATTTCAGGGTATGTGATGAGACATGTCATTTCTTATTCTTTTCCCTAACCCTCAATATCTCATACAGTTCTCTGAGTAAATGGAATTAATATCAAAATGACCTATTTAATCATGACCACATTTACTAAAATATTGGGAATTAAATAATTAAAGATATTTACTAATATGAGAATTGGATTGGTCTTGAATATGAAGTAGCCATATTGTATATTTTATGTAAGCTGGGCTGGCCCAACTTGTGATAAGGACAAAATCTCAGAGATCCTCTAAGGGAGAATGCAGTAATCTTTATTAATTCCCCACCCTTGATTCAGTCATTTTGACTTATTTTTCCTATTTTTAGAAATTTTAAGGAAAGCACTTTACTATGTGACTTTATCCATAAGTTGACCCTCATTAGTACCATTTTTTCTTACGTGATTCTCCAAGAAGTTACAGAAAGGATAATAATAATTATTCATTTACCTTTCACTGTTATTTTAATTAACAATCTGTGAAAATTAAAATGAAAGTCCTAGCTAAAGTAAATATCTTCTCCCTGCTAAAATATAGATTGTGATTTAATTTCCAAACATATATTTTACATTCATATTTGAAGTGAAAACTGTTTGTTTGTTTGGGGGACAGCAAAATTTAGTAGCACAAATAACCTTTACATGTTTCCAATCAACTAGCATAGATGAGTCACTGAGATAAAAGCTGTCACTATTGAGTTTGTACCAACTCTACTATAAACATAGAAAGTTTATAATGTGGTAATATATTGTGGCTAAAAGACAAAGTTTAGCAATAGTATTATGTATTTGAAAGTTTAATTTTAGTTTAGTATATTTTTCATTTCACAAATTTGAAGTAAAAGTAGAAAGGAATAATGACAAAATGATGAGGCTCTCAACACTTCAGGCAATTTGGAAATTCTCTAATTAGCAATAATTGCAGAATCAGCACTTACTACACACTTGAAATAAATGCCTCTTTAACAAACTACAATTTAAATATTTCTCATATAAATATAGAAAACAACGCTGTCTCAAAAGGAAATAAAATAAAAACATACTGATAAGCTGCTGAGTTAATTGCCGTGTTCAAATTGTCTTATCTATTTTTACCTTTAAAAATGTGTGCCCTACTTTTTTATTACCATCTGCAGAGATGAAAAACTATAATTTTTGCACTTGAATTAAAGCCATGCTCACCTACTTTAAAAATAATAACTGATACTTCATGTCTCATGATATTAAGGAAAAAGTAGAATAAATCCATATTAAATTAATAATAAACATAATTAATGTATTTATGCTACCAGACCATATGAAATGTTTTGAGAAAAGGGATGAAACACTTCTAGTTTATTGTTTTGATTGTTGGAAGGATCCAAAAGCAAATAATTTCAAAATAGTAGTTTTTTTCTTATTTCTTAATTTGTAGCATTTACTTTTTTTCATTGTGGTTTTGGTTTGAAGTTTATTAGAAATGGAAATTATAATGTTGTGTTTCAGGGTGTATGTAAGGAGTGTAATTTAGGGGAGAGAAAGGATAGAAAAGATTTATAATTAATCCTTTTGAGTTGGGGCAAAGACTCACTTCTCTCAGTGAGTCTAGTGGGACATATTGAGTCATAACTAAAATTATTTTATTTCTTATTACCCATTGTGTATTCAATATTTTTCATATATATGGAAGATTTGGGGATTTTTAACTTTTTATTTTAAAGCAAGTATAGACTCAAAGGAAGTTACAAAAATGTGTACAGCAATTCAACGTCAGTGAAAATATCAAAGTAGAGAACTCCAAAATCTGTCTCCCCAATAATTAATTAATAAACTGACAAAAACTGTAAGAATAAACTATTTTAGAATGCTTAAGGAAAAGACAGCTGAATCTCAGTAAGCGATGTTTGTAGCATTTTAACTTACCTCAGTTACTTCCTTGGTGACAGTCTGGAAAATGCCAATTTTTATTCCTGGTATGAGTAATTAGCATGAGAGTGTCCAGGGTGGGCCTTATTTTCAAAGAATTGTGGTTGTTTATTTTAACCCGTGTGTTGGCTCCTTGAAAGCCTGACTCAAAGGGCTTGTCTTTATTTTGCCTAAGTCAGAACTCTCTCAGGTCTGAGGAGGCTACTTAATGACAAAAACATTTAAAGACAAATTTAATAGTGCTACTGCCTGGGGCAAATGATAATAGTTGGTGTAAGCAATAGACTAATCAAAAAGTTAAACAGAGAATTACCATATAACCCAGAATTTACTTCTAGGTATTTCCTAAGGGAATTGAATATGTATGTTCAATATAAAAACATAACTTCAAATGAAATAAACCTTTGCACATAAATATTCATAGTAGAATTAGTCACAAAGCCAGAGTGATTGATCAACAGATAAATTATGGTATGTGCATACAGTGGAATATTATTTGGTCATTAAAAGAAATGAAGTACTTGTACATGCTACAAAATGGATGAACCTTGGAAATCTTACAGTAAATGAAAATAGCCAGACAAAAAAGGCAGTGTATTATAGGATGCCATTTACATAAAATGTCTAGGATAGAAAAATCCATAGAGACCAAAAGAAAATTAGTGGCCAAAGGCTATAAGGAAGGAACAAATAGGCTGTAAATGCTTAAGGGGTGAGGCATTCTCTTTTCATGTGATGAAAATATTCTGAAATCAGATAGTGATATGTCCAACATTGTAAATAAACCAAAAGTCCCTGACTTGTGCACTTTAACATGGATAAAGAGTGAATTCTAGGTTATGTAAATTTTAATACAGGTGCACACGCACATGCAAACACACACACACACCCAAAAGTGGGACTGGGTCATGTGTGGAAGTGCAGGATGCTCTGGTCATACTTCCTTGTTGTAATCTAGGATTAGAAAGGACACTGGGACACCAAGATCTCCTCCTCAGTCTGTGTCAGTGTGCAAAGCTCCTTCCCCATAACTTGTCTTTGTTGCTCTTGATACAGTGTGTAAGTCAGCATTGACACCTGATACTTTGGTCAACACGTGAAAACTTTGTTGTTGTTGTTGTATTAGAACCTAGTTTAACTAATAAAAGTTTATCGGTTGACTCATTTTAGGACATTTCCCTGGACAGAAAATTAGCAACCTTCAGAAGTTGAAAAGTTTAGTTCCCATATGGCCTCTCTATTTTCTGGCTCCCCCTTCACTTTCAATCCCTTTCTCATCTAAAATACATATGGCTATACCAGCTTTTGCATGGATCTCTCAGTCTTATATACCATTATATATATATATATATATATATATATATATATATATTTATACACACACACACACACACACACCCAAAAGTGGGACTGGGTCATGTGTGGAAGTGCAGGATGCTCTGGTCATACTTCCTTGTTGTAATCTAGGATTAGAAAGGACACTGGGACACCAAGATCTCCTCCTCAGTCTGTGTCAGTGTGCAAAGCTCCTTCCCCATAACTTGTCTTTGTTGCTCTTGATACAGTGTGTAAGTCAGCATTGACACCTGATACTTTGGTCAACACGTGAAAACTTTGTTGTTGTTGTTGTATTAGAACCTAGTTTAACTAATAAAAGTTTATCGGTTGACTCATTTTAGGACATTTCCCTGGACAGAAAATTAGCAACCTTCAGAAGTTGAAAAGTTTAGTTCCCATATGGCCTCTCTATTTTCTGGCTCCCCCTTCACTTTCAATCCCTTTCTCATCTAAAATACATATGGCTATACCAGCTTTTGCATGGATCTCTCAGTCTTATATACCATTATATATATATATATATATATATATATATATATATATTTATACACACACACACACACACACACACCTTATTATGGCTGGATGTTTGTCCCCTCCAAATTTCATGTTAAAATGTGATTCCTAGTGTTGAAGGCAGGGCCTGGTAGGAGCTAATTGTATCATGGGGGCAGACCCTGTAGGAACAGTTTAGCATCATTCCTTGGTAATAAGTGAGTTATTGCTCTGAGTTCTCATGAGAATCTGGTAGTTTAAGTGTATGGCACCTTGCCCCTCGCTGGTTTACTCCTACCTTTGCCATGTGACATGCCTGTTCCTGCTTCACCTTCCACCATGATTTTAAGCTTCCTGAAACCCTCATCAGAAGATGCCAGCACTATGGTGCCTGTACACCCTGCAGAAGTGTGAGCCAACTCAATCTCTTTTCTTTACAAATTACCCAGCCTCAGATATTTCTTTATAGCAACACAAAAAATACTTAATACACACTGCATCTTTCAGTTTAATTTTAGCTTATTAACCAATCAGTGCACTTTTCTTTTTCCTGCGACAACTTGCTCCCTCAGCTGGACTTCTTTCTGACTATCTAACCATATACTTTCAAGATCTGGGAGCTTCAGGTTCCTTGCTCCCCTGGCTTTGCCATTGATAACTTCCTGTCCAGTCCTACCAAAGTCTGGAACTGAAACATCCAAGGGTTGCCATTAGACGCCTTCTCTACTGAGAATGGCATCATAGTCACGCGAGGCCACAGGTAAGGGAGAAGCTGGGAGTGGGTGTGGCCTGGGAGCAGGGTCTGTCCTCTGACCTGTGCTCCCCCTTTAGGTGGGCACGGATAATACAAACAAAAAGAGCTGGAGAATGGTCCAGGTCCAAACACCAAACATAGCTACTTTCAAACCCTCGATAACTGGGATGAAAAACAAGAATTTTGTGATGATATTGGTTTAAAAAAGAATGAAAGACTAATTTGCTTTCCTTAGCATTTACTAAATCAGAAACCTTGCCGTACCTACACACACACACACATGTGCGCGCGCGCGCACACACACACACTTTCTTAAACATAACGAAGCTGCTCGTATTGGTTTTTTGCTTCTTTATGTTTTCCTTTAATATTATAAAATAGTATAAAATGTTTGAATGTCATTATTTTACTTTTCTTAACTCTGTGTATAGAGTGTTATGCATTTTTTTCTTCTTCATATAATTTACAATCCTTTCGATTTTAAAAGTTACTTTTTTCTCATTTATTTTCTTTTTAAATGGCAGTGGGTAGCAATTTGTGGATTTAGGTGAAGTGACATAGACTTTTCTATGACCTCTATTTTCTGGCTCCCCCTTTACTTTCAATCCCTTTCTCATCTAAGATATATATGGCTATAACAGCTTTTGCATGGATCTCTCAGTCTTATATACCATTATATAGTGACATAGACTTTTCTATGTCACTTCTTTCATACAAAGAAGTGTTTAAACTGTAAACTGAAGAGGAGAAAATATCTAGGAAAAGAGAAGAAAGCTGGCAAAACCATGGTCTTCTTCCTGAATTTGTACCCCGGCTTACAGAGAAAGCATCAGTCCTACTACCCAGGAAAAGCCAACTTTAGGAGGAGGCCTTCTGCACTTTTTCCTCTCCTTCTTTTCACTCCTCATAATGGGAAAGAAAGTAAATTATCTAATCTGTGAAATAAGAATATGTTGCATATAATCAGTTTGGCCTCTTCTTTATCTTTTTGGAGGGGTATATGCTTAGAAAATACAGTTTTCCCCTCTTATCTTTCTTGGGAGACATGTTCGATGATTGTCAGTGCATGCCTGAAATCTATGATAGTACTGAACACTAAATATGTGGTGCTTGTTCCGGTACATATGCTATGATAAAGTTTAATTTATTAATTAGGTATAATAAGAAATTGATAAAATATCTAATAGTAAAATAAAAAATACAACAAGATACTGTAAAACTGTTACATAGATATGGTCTTTCTCTCCCTCTCAAAATCCTGTAATATTCAGACTGTAATTGACTACAGGTAAATGAAACCACAGAAGACAAAACATGGATAAAGGGGTACTGTCGTATTCATGTTCTTCTCTGCTATGAAATAATTTTACCACATTAGGGTCTGTGAATGCAGTTGCGGGAAGGGCGCTATCATGGGAGAGTGCCTCACTTTCAGGCAAAAGATATTCAAAATCCTGTTAGGACACCAACTTAATAATAAAGGAGCTATGCTTATTTCTAACTATCTGAATAGAGTGTAAACTTCTTAGTTTGTTCACAATTAAACAGAAGGGAGAGAAACATGATTATTTGGAAGTTCTGATTAATGTTTAACACTCTTGAAAACATAATGGAGTAAATGCATCTAATCATGGACATCTACTCTTTTGCCATGAAGCTAAACTTGAATCCTAAAATACATTTAAATTCTTATCTATAAATGGTTTGATTTCTTTCCCACCTAGCCTAATCTCTGGTATATTTAACATGATGAATCCATACAGTTTTTGGGAATATACACTTTATTTGAGAATTTCTTCCATTCCATAAGTATTTCTGAGCACCAATTCTATTTTATATACTTTGGTAGGTTCTATGCAGATGAGAATAAAAAGGGGATCATTTACCCTAATAAAGCTTATAGTTTTAGGAAAGGATAGACATTAAACAGAAAATTGGTAAATACATAATTTGTGACAAGTACATTGAAGGATTTTTTAAAATCTCATTTTTATGCCAGTAAATAATAGGATATCCAGTTTAGACTGAGGATCAGAGAAGTCCTCTGTGAGGAAGTGCCTCTTAAGATGATGACTGAAGAAGGATGTGAGTTAGCCCAATGGATATATTCTTTATTCATTCGTTGATTAATATGCATTTGGGCTGGTACCATATTTTACAATTGCAAATTGTGCTGCTATAAGCATGCATGTGCAAATATCTTTTTTGTATAATATCTTTCTTTTCCTCGGGGTAGATACCAAGGAGTGAGATTACTAGATCAAATGGTAAATCTACTTTTAGTGCTTTAAGGAATCTCCACACTGTTTTCCATAGTGATTGTACTAGTTTACATTTCCACCAGCAGTGTAAAAGGGTTCACTTCCACCACATTTATACCAACATCTATTATTTTTTGATTTTCTGATTATGCAGGAGTAAGATGGTATTGTATTGTGGTTTGCTTTGCATTTCCCTGATCATTATAGATGTTGAGCATTTTTTTCACATGTTTGTTGGCCATTTGTGTATCTTCTTTTAAGAATTGTTTATTCATACCCTTAGCCTACTTTTTGATAGGATTGTTTGTTTCTTTCTTGCCAATTTGTTTAGGTTCCTCGTAGAGTCTCAATATTAGTCTCAGTACAGACTGTAGGTTGTTTGTGCACTCTGCTGATTATTTCTTTTGCCAGGCAAAAGCTCTTTAATTTAATGAAGTTCCACATATTTATCTTTGTTGTTGCTGCAATTGCTTTGGTGTTGAAGCAAGAAAAAAAGTGTTTTGCATTTGCGTGGTCATAAAGTCTCTCCCTAAGCCAATGTCTAGAAGGGTTTTTCTGATGTTATCCTCTAGAATCTTTATGGTTTCAGGTCTTAGATTTAAGTCTTTGATCCATCTTGAGTTGATTTTTGTATAAGGTGAGAGACGAGAATCCAGTTTTATTTTTCTACATGTGGCTTGCCAATTATTGCAGTACCATTTGGTTAATATGGTGTCCTTTCTATGTTGTATCTTTGTTCTCATTGGTTTCAAAGAACATCTTTATTTCTGCTTTCATTTCGTTATGTACCCAGTAGTCATTCAGGAGCAGGTTGTTCAGTTTCCATGTAGTTGAGCGGTTTTGATTGAGTTTCTTAGTCCTGAGTTCTAGTTTGATTGCACTGTGGTCTGAGAGACAGTTTGTTATAATTTCTGTTCTTGTACATTTGCTGAGGAGTGCTTTACTTCCAATTATGTGGTCAATTTTGGAATAAGTGCAATGTGGTGCTGAGAAGAATGTATATTCTGTTGATTTGGGGTGGAGAGTTCTATAGATGTCTATTAGGTCCGCTTGTTGCAGAGATGAGTTCAATTCCTGGATATCCTTGTTAACTTTCCGTCTCGTTGATCTGTCTAATGTTGACAGTGGAGTGTTGAAGTCTCCCATTATTATTGTATGGGAGTCTAAGTCTCTTTGTAAGTCTCTAAGGACTTGCTTTATGAATCTGGGTGCTCCTGTATTGGGTGCATATATATTTAGGAGAGTTAGCTCTTCCTGTTGAATTGATCCCTTTACCATTATGTAATGGCCTTCTTTGTCTCTTTTGATCTTTGATGGTTTAAAGTCTGTTTTATCAGAGACTAGGACTGCAACCCCTGCTTTTTTTTGTTCTCCATTTGCTTGGTAGATCTTCCTTCATCCCTTTATTTTGAGCCTATGTATGTCTCTGCATGTGAGATGGGTCTCCTGAATACAGCAGACTGATGGGTCTTGACTCTTTATCCAGTTTGCCAGTCTGTGTCTTTTAATTGGAGCATTTAGTCCATTGACATTTAAGGTTAATATTGTTATGTGTGAACTTGATCCTGTCATTATGATATTAACTGGTTATTTTGCTCGTTAGTTGATGCAGTTTCTTCCTAGCCTCGATGGTCTTTACATTTTGGCATGTTTTTGCGATGGCTGGTACCGGTTGTTCCTTTCCATGTTTAGGGCTTCCTTCAGGGTCTCTTGTAAGGCAGGCCTGGTGGTGACAAAATCTCTAAGCATTTGCTTATCTGTAAAGGATTTTATTTCTCCTTCACTGATGAAACTTAGTTTGGCTGGATATGAAATTCTGGGTTGAAAATTCTTTTCTTTAAGAACGTTGAATATTGGCCCCCACTCTCTTCTGGCTTGTAGAGTTTCTGCCGAGAGATCTGCTGTTAGTCTGATGGGCTTCCCTTTGTGGGTAACTCGACCTTTCTCTCTGGCTGCCCTTAAGATTTTTTCCTTCATTTCAACTTGGGTGAATCTGGCAATTATGTGTCTTGGAGTTGCTCTTCTGGAGGAGTATCTTTGTGGCGTTCTCTGTATTTCCTGAATTTGAATGTTGGCCTTCCCTACTAGGTTGGGGAAGTTCTCCTGGATGATATCCTGAAGAGTGTTTTCCAAGTTGGTTCCATTTTCCCCCTCACTTTCAGGCACCCCAATCAGACGTAGATTTGGTCTTTTTACATAATCCCATACTTCTTGCAGGCTTTGTTCATTTCTTTTTCTTCTTTTTTCTTTTGGTTTCTCTTCTCGCTTCATGTCATTCATTTGATCCTCAATCGCTGATACTCTTTCTTCCAGTTGATCGAGTCGGTTACTAAAGCTTGTGCATTTGTCACGTATTTCTCGTGTCATGGTTTTCATCTCTGTCATTTCGTTTATGACCTTCTCTGCATTAATTAGTCTAGCTGTCAATTCTTCCACTCTTTTTTCAAGATTTTTAGTTTCTTTGTGCTGGGTACGTAATTCCTCCTTTAGCTCTGAGAAGTTTGGTGGACTGAAGCCTACTTCTCTCATCTCGTCAAAGTCATTCTCTGGCCAGCTTTGATCCGTTGCTGGCGATGGGCTGCGCTCCTTTGCAGGGGGAGATGCGCTCTTATTTTTTGAATTTCCAGCTTTTCTGCCCTGCTTCTTCCCCATCTTTGTGGTTTTATCTGTCTCTGGTCTTTGATGATGGTGACGTATTGATGGGGTTTTGGTATAGGTGTCCTTCCTGTTTGATAGTTTTCCGTCTGACAGTCAGAAGGGCTGTCTGTTGGTCTGTTGGAGATTGCTTGAGGTCCACTCCAGACCCTGTTTGCCTGGGTATCAGCAGCAGAGGTTGTAGAAGATAGAATATTGCTGAACAGCGAGTGTACCTGTCTGATTCTTCCTTTGGAAGCTTCCTCTCAGGGGTGTACTCCACCCTGTGAGGTGCGGGGTGTCAGACTGCCCCTAGTGGGGGATGTCTCCCAGCTAGGCTACTCAGGGGTCAGGGACCCACCTGAGCAGGCAGTCTGTCCGTTCTCAGATCTCAACCTCCGCGTTGGGAGATCCACGGCTCTCCCCAAAGCTGTCAGACAGAGTCGTTCGCGTCTGCACCGGCCCCCGCTGCTTCCCCTATTGGACTTCAGCTGTGCGCTGTCCCCAGAGGTAGAGTCTACAGAGACAGACAGGCTTCCTTGAGCTGCTGTGAGCTCCACCCAGTTCGAGCTTCCCAGCGGCTTTGTTTACCTACTTAAGACTCAGCAATGGCGGGCGCCCCTCCCCCAGCCTCGCTGCTGCCTTGCGGATAGATCGCCGCAGACTGCTGTGTTAGCAGTGAGGGAGGCTCGGTGGGCGTGGGACCCTCCCGGCCAGGTGTGGGATATATTCTCCTGGTGTGCCCATTTGCTTAAAGCGCAGTATTGGGGTGGGAGTTATCCGATTTTCCAGGTGTTGTGTGTCTCAGTTCCCCTGGCTAGGAAAACGGATTTCCTTCCCCCTTGTGCTTCCAGGTGAGGCGATGCCTCGCCCTGCTTCAGCTCTCGCTGGTCAGGCTGCAGCAGCTGACCAGCACCAATTGTCCGGCACTCCCTAGTGAGATGACCCCAGTACCTCAGTTGAAAATGCAGAAATCACCGATCTTCTGTGTCACTTGCGCTGGGAGTTGGAGACTGGAGCTGTTCCTATTCGGCCATCTTGCTAAAATCTGAGTAAAATTATGTTACTTCTTTCTTCTAAAGCACTAGAAAGGCTTCTTGTCTCACTGAGATAGTAATTTTTAAAGGTTTACCATGTGATAACCAAGAACCATGAGATCTGGCTTCTCACTTCTTCTCCTAATTTATCTCTGCCATTTTCCCCAGTCACATTCTCTTTTGGTCACACTGTCTCCTTGCAGTTCTTTAAACATGTTTAGTGCATTGCTACCCTAGGGCCTTTGCACTGGCTATATTCTGTGCTGGGACACTTTTCCTGAATAAGAACCATATGGTTCACTTTCCAACTCTGTCCATTCTTTGTTCTCATTTCATTATTTCAAGGAAGGCTTTCCTGAGTGAAATATCTATAGGAGTACAGCATCCATCATTTTGTATGTTTCTTTGTCTTCATTTGTTTTTCCTCTTATTTTATTTTATTTATTTATTTATGTTAAGTGGGGGCAGGTAAGAGTTATAGAGAAAACAACATAGGAAGCAGTGGGAATAAGGAATGCCCCACATTGGGAAAGGAGGAGCAAGCCTTTCCTTCTGCAGTTCTCCATTGAAAGATTGACTTTTTTATTCCCTTTCACATGCCTTTATGGATCATAGCACAGTCTGTAAACACATATTTGTTCATTAACCCACATTTTCAGTATCTGTATCTCCCACCAAAATGTGAGTCTTAGATAGGCTGATGTCATGCATGCCTCATGTACCCTTCTGTCACCAGGATGGACCCAATGACCTAGCAGACCACTCTCAGTTTTTATTCATTTCATAAATGAAGTAATTAAAATTATTTCAAAATATTTTTCATTCTCTAAAATTTAAGACCTTGTAGCCTAATACGTAAAGATTATGGTTGGCATTATTTTGTTTTACTTTGATCTCCTGGAATTTTTTGTTTTTCCCCTAAACCATATTTTAAACACTTGAATGACAGAAACTAGGTATCTCTCTACTTTCCCTTGACTGACAAAGATTGTTTTTTCCCTCCTTTTCCTTTTCCTGCTCTGTGGTCCCCATACCTTCTTCTATCCATCTGTCTCTTCTCTTTTTGATCACTCAGTTTTTGTTTCTCTACTCACGTAAAAACACAAATTCTGAAAGGAGTTTAATCTAACAAGCCTCCTTTTATTTCCTCATAAGAATTAACCAGATCCTGATGATGTCTTCCCCTTTCTGTCTCATTGTTGTCTTAACCTTTGGTGGAGATAGTGCTGAAGAAACCCTCTTCTCTACTCCGTGGCATGCTTTCCTTTAGCTACCTAATATGGCCGTAATATTTAATTTTTACAAAGAGTGAAACTTTACCTCTGCTTTTTGATATTCCCTGAAAAAAGGCTGATTGTAGAAGCAGTCGCAAGCTGTAGTAGAATTAATGTGTGATTGTACAAAAGAGATATGCCCAGAAGAATAATTAGTAAAAGGAGAAAGTAAAAGACAGTGAGGTGTTGAACTCTGAAAGTTTCAAGAGGTCAGAAATTCACCTTAACTTTTTGAGTTTAGGATTAGTAAAGGCTCATGATTGCGACCGAACTGGTTGTTCTTCCAGTCCTTCAAAATCTTCACAGCACTGAGTGACTGATTTGACCCTAAACTCTTTTTCCTTGCACAATGCAGGTGATGCAGGTGCATAATTTTGCATTCAGTGCACTGTAGTCTTTCCTCAGAGTTGTATGTTCTGTCTGCTAATACTTCTATGTTTGCTGACTGTCATACCTTCTCAAGGAGACTGTGAGCTATTAGGGATCAAGGGTTTAATAAAAATCTACTTAGTATTTCTCAATTCCCTTTGCTAAAGGTACAAATATGCAGATTCTCTTCATGGATTTTTCAATAGTAAGCTCTAGGATTTGGGAAAAAAAGATCCCCTTTGCACATTATGCTGCCACTGTCATAACTGTCTTTCTTCTCCCCATCTCTCCTGCTGAGTTCTAAATTCTTTGAAGTCGGGTACCTGTAATTTATATCTGTGTTCCTAAAGGAGAAAACCCAGAAAATGGTTTATTAAGGAAAAAATGGTGCTATTAGCCAGTTCAGGTCTTAGGAATCAACTCTAAAGACTCTAAATCCATAACCCGTTCTACGTTTCAGCTCCTGTTTTTCCAGGGGGTAAAAAACAACAACAAAAATGTAATTTATACATTCAGTGCAATTTCCATCAAACTACCATTGACATTCTTCACAGAATTAGAAAAAAACTACTTTAATTTCATGTGGAATCAAAGAAGACCCCGGCTAGCCAAGACAATCTTAAGCAAAAGAACAAAGCTGGAAGCATCAAGACTACGGTAACCAAAACAGCATGATACTCATACCATAAATATATATAAACCAAGGTAACAGAACAGAGACCTCAGAAATAACCCCACACATCTACAACAATCTGACCTTCTACAAACCTGACAAACACAAGGAATGGGTAAAAGATCTCCTGTTCACTAAATGGTGCTGGGAAAACTGGCTAGCCATATGCAGAAAACTGAAATTGGACCTGTCCCTTACCCTTCATACAAAAATTAACTCAATATGGATTAAAGGCTTAAATGTAAAACCCAAAACAATAAAAACCTTAGAAGAAAACCTAGGCAATGCCATTCAGGACATAGACATGGGCAAAGACTTCATGGTGAAAAAGCCGAAAACATTTGCAACAGAAGCCAAAATTGACAAATGGGATCTAATTACACTAAAGAGCTTCTGCACAGCAACAGAAACTATCATCAGAGTGAGCAGGCAAACTACAGAATTGGAGAAAATTTTTGCAATCTACCCACCTGACAAAGGTCTAATATCCAGAATTTACAAGGAACTTACACGAATTTACAAGGAAACAAACAGACAACTACAGTAAAAAGTGAGCAAAAAATATAAACAGACACTTCTCAAAAGAAGACATTTATACAGACAACAAACATGAAAAAAAACTCAACATCACTGATCATTAGAGAAATGCAAATCAAAACCACAATGAGATACAATCTCATGCCAGTCAGAAAGGCGATTATTAAAAAGTCAAGAAACAATAGGTGCTGGTGAGGCTGTGGAGAAATAGGTACGCTTTTCCAGTGGGAATGTAAATTAGTTCAACAATTGTAGAGGACAGCATGGTAATTCCTCAAGGATCTGGAGCCAGAAATACCATTCAACCAGGCAATCCCATTACTGGGTATATACCCAAATGAATATAAATCAATCTACTATAAAGCCATATGCACACATATGTTTATTGCAGCACTATTTATGATAGCAAAGTCATGGAACCAACCCAAGTGTTCAGCAATGATAGAGTGGATAAAGAAAATGTGATACATATACACCATGGAATACTATGCAGCCATTAAAAGGAATGAGATCATGCCCTTTACATGGAAGAAGCTGAAGGTCATTACCCTCAGCAAACAAAAACAGGAACAGAAAACCAAACACTTCATGTTCTCAATCAAAAGTGGAAGTGGAACAATGAGAACACATGAACACAGGGTGGGGAACAACACACACCAAGGCCTTTTGCGGGGTGGAGGGGAAAGGGAGGGAACATAGAAGACAAGTCAATAGGTGCAGCAAACCACCATGGTACATGTATACCTATGTAACAAAACTGCACGTATTGCACATGTATCCCAAAACTTAAAGTAAGATTTAAAAAGAGCCCTCTATGACAAACTCATAACCAAATTCATAGCCAATCGCAGTGAATGGGCAAAAGGTGGAAGCATTCCTCTTGAAAACCAGCACAAGACAAGGATGGCTTCTCTCACTATAACTATTCCACGTAGAACTGGAAGTTCTAGCCAGAGTGATCAGGCAACAGAAGGAAATAAAAGGCGTCCAAATAGGAAAAGAAGTATATCCTCCAATATACAAAATTTGGTAGCATGCATGTAATGTATCTTTATAATAGCATGATTTATATTCCTCTGGGTATATACACCCAGTAATCATCCATACTATTCTCTACATGTGATATTTTCATCTAGTTCTGATATCAAGGTAATATTAGTCTCGTAAAGTAAACTGAGAAGTGTTTACTCCTCTCATAATTTTTGTGAAAATAAAAGTCAAAACAGAGTGAAGGGTGGCAAGGTTGTGAAGAAAAAGGAATGCTATCCAGCACGATGGCTCATGCCTGTAATCCCAGCACTTTGAGAGGCTGAGGCAGGTGGATCACTTGAAGTCAGGAGTTCGAGACCAGCCTGGCCAACATGGTGAAACCCCATCTCTACTAAAAATATAAAATGTAGCCAGGAGTGGTGACACATGCCTGTAGCCCTAGCTGCTTGGGAGGCTGAGGCAGGATAATCACTTGAACCTGGGAGACAGAGATTGCAGTGAGCCAAGATTGTACCACTGCATTACAGCCTGCGTGAGAGAGTAAGACTCCATCTCAAAAATAGATAGATAGATAGATAGATAGATAGATAGATAGATAGATAGATTAAGGAATGCCTATACATTGTTGGTGGGAACATAAATTAGTTCAGCCACTGTGGAAAGTAGTTCTATTATAAAGATACATGCAAGCAATGTTCATTGCAGCACTATTCATACTAGAAAACACATGGAATCAACCCAAATACCCATCAATAATAGAATGGATAAAGAAAAGGTGGTACATATACACCATGGAATACTATTCAGCCCTAAACAGGAATGAGATCATGTTCTTTGCAGGGACATGGACATGGATGGAGCTGGAAGCCATTATCCTCAGCAAACTAACACAGGAACAACCAACCAAAAACTGCATCTTCTCACTTATAAGTGGAATATGAACAATAAGAACACATGGACAACAGGGAGGGAAACAAAACACATTGAGGCTTGTGAGGGGCTCAGGGAAAGGGAGAGCATCAGGAAGAATAGCTAGTGAATGCTGGACTTAATACCTAGGTGATGGGTTGATCTCAGCAGGAAACCACCATTTCCTTTGTAACAAATGTGAACATCCTGTACATGTACCTCAGAACTTAAAATAGCTTGGAAAAAGAAAAAAGAACTTAAAACAGAACTGCCAGGGAAGCAAAAAACACTTCCAAACTCACTCTACAAGTACAATATTACTCTGATACCAAAACCAAACCAAGAAACATAAAAAAAGAAAGAAAATTATTGGCCAATATGATTGATGAATATTGATGCAAATACTAGCAAATTCAACAACACATTAAAAAATTATTCCTCATGACCAAGTAAGATTTATCCTAGGGATGCAAAAATGCTTCAACATATGTAAATCAATTTATTGTAATACATTGCATCAACAGAAGAAAGAACAAAAAACATATAATCATTTCAATTGATCCTGAAAAATCATTTGACAAGATTAAAAATGCCCTCATCACGAAAATTCTCAAAAAACCAGGTAGAGAAGAAATACTTCAGAATAATAAAAGCTGTATACAACAGACCCAAACATAGTATTATACTGAGCGGGAAAAACTGAAAGCCTCTTCTCTAAGATCAAAAACATGGCAAGGGGGCCCACTTTCAACACTGTTATTCAACATAGTGTTGGAAGTTCTAGGCAGAGCAATTAGACAAGATAAAGAAATAAAGCGCATCCAGATTGGAGGGGAAAAAGTAAAATTATCCTTGTTTCCATATTATATGTTCTTATATTTGGAAAAACCTGAGGGCTCCACCAAAAAATCTATTATAGCCGATAGACAAATTCAGTGAGATTGCAGGACACAAAAATCAACCTACAAAAATTGGTAATGTTTCTATCGGCTAGTGGTAAACAATCTGAAAAAGAAATTTAAAATTTTCATTTACAATAGCTACAAATAAAATAAATACCTACGAATTACATTAACCAAAGAAGTAGAAGACGCTTACAATGAAAACTGTAAAACATCAATGCAAGAAATTAAAGAGAATGTGAAAAAAAATTAAAAATTCCTTGTTTGTGGGTTGGAAGAATCAATATTGTTAACTTGTTCATACTACCCAAAGCAATCTCCAGATTCAATGCATCCCTTACCAAGATACCATTGACATTCTTCACAGAATAATAATAAAAAAAAAATTCTAAAATATATATGAAACCACAAAAGACCTGAAATAGCCAAAGCCATCCTGAGCAAAAAGAACAAAACTGTAGGAATCACAATACCTGACTTTAAATTACACTACAGAGCTGTAGTTATCAAAATGTCATAGTACTGTTGTAAAAACAGACACGTAAATAGAACAGGTTACAAAACGCAGAGATAAATTCATACATTCACAGTGAACTCATTTTTGACAATGGTGCCAAGAACATTCATACATTGGTGAGAGGACAGTCTCTTCAATAAACGGTGCTGGAAAATAAAACTAGATATCCATATGAAACAGAATGAATGCAGACCCCCAACTCTTGCCATATACAAAAATCAAATCAAAATGAATCAAAGTCTTAAATCAAAGACCTCAAACTACGGAACTATAACAAAAAATGGAGAAACTCTCCAGTCCTTTGGACTGGGCAAAGAGTTTTTGAGTAACACTCAGGAAGCATGGGCAACCAAAGCAAAAATAGACAAATGGAATTGTATCAAGTTAAACACCTTCTGCACAGCAAAGGAAACAATCAACAAAGTAAAGACAAAACCCACAGAATGGGTAAAAACATTTACAAACTATTCATCTGACAAGGGATTAAAAACCAGAATATAAAAGGAGCTCAAACAACTCTATAGGATAAAATTTTAATAATCTGATTTTAAAATGGGCAAAAGATCTGAATAGACATTTCTCAAAAGAATACATATAAATGGCAAACAGTATATGAAAAGGTGCACAACATTAGAGAAATGCAAATCGAAACTACAATAAGGTACTATCTCATGTTAGCTAAAATGGCTTTTATCTACTAGGGAATAACAAGTGCTAGCTAAGATTTGGAAAAAGGAAACCCTCATACACTGTTGGGGATAATGTAAGTTAGTACAACCGCTATAAAGAACAGTTTGGAGGTTTTTCAGAAAACTAAAAATAGAGCCACCATATGATCTAGCAATTCCATTGCTGGGCGTATACTCAAAAGAAAGGAAATCAGTATATCAAAGAGATGTCTGCATTCCTATGAATATTGCAGCACTATTCACAATAGCCGAGATTTGGAAGCCAACTAAGTGTTCATGAACAGATAAATGAATAAAGAAAATGTGGTACCTAAAATAAAGAAATAGTGGAATACTATTCAGCCACAAAAAAAAATGAGATTCTGTCATTGGCAACAACATGGATAGAACTGGAAGTCATTAGGTTAAGTAAAATATATGAGGCACAGAAAGACAAGATCATATGTCCTTACTTATTTGTAGGAACTAAACATTAAAATGATTGAACTCAGTGAAATACAGAGAAGAAGAATGGTTACCAGAGGCTAGGAAGTGTAGTGTGGGGTGCAGGGGAATTGGGGACGGTTAATTCCTCCAAAAACTGTTAGAAAGAAGGATTAAGACCTAGTATTTGCTGGCAAAACAGGGTGACTAAAGTCAATGATAATTTAATTGTACATTTAAAAATAACTAAAAGAGTATAACTGAATTATTTGTAATACAAAAGACAAATACTTGAGGATATGGATGCCTCACTTTTCATGATGTAACTATTATTTATTACACACCTGTATCAAAATGTCTCATGTAATCCTCAAATATGCTACGTGTATACACATAAATATATACCTAAAATGGAAAATTAAAGAGATAGAGAAAAAAAAAACTAGACTATCATTTAATATAGGAATCGTCTTACGCAGTATATATTCAAAAGAAAATATCTCATTCTTCCAAAAAGACACATGCAGTCATATACTCATCATAGCACTATTCATAATAGCAAAGACAAGGAATCAACCTAGGTGTTATCAAGGGTGGATTGAATAAGAAAATGTAGTGCACACACAACATGGAATACTACACAGTTATACAAAGAATGAAATCATATCCTTTGGAGTGACATGAATGCTTCTGGAGGACATTATCCTAAGCATATTTACTCAGAAACAGAAAACCAAATACTGTGTGTTCTCAGTTATAAGTAAGAGCTAAACGCTGGGTACACATAGATAGAAAGATGGGAAACAATGGACACTGGGGTCTGCTAGAGGAAGGAGGGAGATAGAAAGACAAGGGTTGAAAAGCTACCTATTGTATACTGTGCTCACGACTTGGATGACAGGACCAATTGTCACCAAAACCCCAGCACCATGCAATATTCTCAGGTCACAGAAGTGCACATGTACCTCTTAATATAACTTTTCAATTAAAAAATGTGGGCGACAATGGGAACAAAATTAGATTTTGGAGAATTTTGGATTTTGAATTTTTGGATGAGGAATAACCAAATTTAGGGCTAGATACCTTGACCAGAATGGAGTTTCAGTACTACTCTCCAACCGCGTCAACTCCTGAACACACGTACACATCTGCCCACAGGCATTCATACAGCCTACTTCTTTTAATGTCCTAGGAAGATTTAGAAACATCTTGTCAATGTCATTCAGTGATGAGCATCTGTGCCCTACAATCTGGAAGCTCAAATGAAAATCAGACCTAAAAAGAGAAAGTCTGTAGACCTTTGCTCTGATGTAGAATCTTTAACCAGAAAAACTGCAACAAATACAGCAAAATGAATAACAAAAATAAAAAAGTACTTGCACCTGCAACAAGTATAGCAGTAGGAATATCTAAGCATTGAATGAGCCTCCTCAGGGTTTATAAAATCTGCTCTGGATCTGATAGCCGTGAAGGATACAGGCAAATTAGTCCATTCATTCCATCTCTTCAGGGAAGGCCAGATCTGCTTTCTATGTTTCCAACTGCAATAGTCCAGCATCCAGGGTAGTCAAGTGGTAGAAGCATCTTTAGCCCACTGTTCAGAAAATATCCTCCTTGTCACTGGAGAAGGGATATTCTTGCCAATGTTTGATAAGTGTCAGAGTAAAAAGTCACTTGTGAAATGTTGGCAAGAAACATTATCTGTGAATAAACCACATCATAAATCCCAAGACTGGCTCTTGCCTGAAGAAAAAGAAGAAATATTGCTTTTTTTCTAAGTCAGCTAAGGCATGCAATGGAATTCACTTTGTTTTCTAGACACTGGATTATATTTCTAGTGAATATATTCAAAATTCAGTGAGTATATTGTTACTGATATTTGACAAGCATGCTGTATGTGGTGCAGATATTAGAGTAGCATATTCCCTGAGTTCAAGAAGTCATCAATTTAGTAGAGAGTAAGAGAAAGATAAAATGGGGCAGAGGAAAGTGGTCCATGGAAAAGACATACTTAAATGTGCATTCCAAGAGTGATATTTACCAACTGTGATTTAATTATGAGCTCTGAAATGCAATTGCCTTATCTATAAAGGGGAGGATAATAATTCATACACAAAAGATATCTGAAACATCACAAGTATATGGGATAATATACTCAATCTCTACAGTATAATTCTATTAATAGCTTCTCAATTTGCCAACTTAAAATAATTTTAATTAGAATTAAACAATATTCACAAAAAATATTTACACAAAATTTTAACTAAATACAAAAATGGTGCAACAGAACAAAAGTGAAAATCTAGAAAAGGTTGACTAGGGAAGAAATACATAATATTGGAGGAAAAAAGTTCTTATGGACAACAGAAATAGTAAAGAAGAATTAATAATTTATTACATAGTTGACACAGAAGTAATGAAGACATAAATATTATACAAAAGAAGGTGTAAGGGAAAAATAATGGCAATAGCTCTGTATATAATCATGGACACTTTCTTTAGTCTAATCTTTTATTCAATGGTAATGGTAATAAAATGTATTGAATAATAAATTGAAATTTTATATAGAACTATGTCTGTCACAGAGGAAAGTTTTAACTAAGTCTTGTTTCAGTTAAGTGAAGTAGGTAAGAGATAAGATGGAGACAGGTGTCTCTGCAAATGTTTTGTGAAATTAAGGAAGTAGATGGTTATTTTTCTTCAAGAGAGCACTATGATATGGTTGGAATTTACACAGTGGAATGTGGAGCTAGGTGTAATATGGGAGTTATAGATAACTAAATTGGAGTTTCTGAGAGTCATCTGGAAAGGAGGAGTAAAAAAATGTGAAAGAAAAGAAAGACACAGAAATCAGCAAGATTGATGTGGAGAAAACAGTGGACCAACAAAGGGCTTCAAAGACAGAGGCAAATGTCATATGGAAGGCTGTGATCAAATGATTTTAAAGAATAGATCCATGTAATATTAAAGTCTACTAATTACACTCAAGCTAGAAATGTCTGGGCCTTTTGTGTGGTATCATTGTTTTTGATCATGGAAAAAATTAATTCTAACTCAGGATAAGGTCAGCACAATGTGGAACCAGTCTGTCTCCTGAGGGAGGGCATCTCATTATAGACAATATGAGCAGAGCCAAGACCTTCAGGCCATAGGTGGCCAGGAGAAGGCAAGTCCCAGGAAACTGCCAAACATAGTGAATGAAAAGATTCAAATGACTTTTATTTAAACCTTGATAAGGAAGTTAACCGTGTTAAGTTACAAAGTAGAAACATCTTCAATGATAGCAGTTGTTTAATACCTTCTTTACTCTGGACCACGCTAAATATTTTGCATACATTAACTCATTCAATCCTTAGAACAATGATATCTATATTCACATCTATTAGTAAAGAACTCAAAGAAAGCCCAGAGAAGCTAAAAAAATGAAATTAATTTACCAAGTACTAGATGGTTGTGTCAGTCTATAAAAGCAAAGTTATCACACCAAAGCTCACATTTAGAATTATTCAGATATATTATGTTTTATGTACTTCATACGTTTAGGTAAAACCCACTTTAAGGTAGGGTT